>NC_068921.1:50517581-51944581 GCF_023091745.1 Budorcas taxicolor | reverse complement strand
ATTCATCCCAACTCCCCTTCCCCCTCCTTGATGTCCCTGTATTTGTTCTCTATATTTGTGTCTCTTCAATCTATTTTTTCAACGTATTTTTTCTTTCATAATAATACAAAATTCAAATAATTAGAATGATGTTTAAAATTATGTGATTTTCCCCTCTTTATCTCCTCCCCCCGCCCAAACTTTAATTTCTGTATCTCTGCCAAGGGTTTGGCAGTGGTTGGCTGGAACTGGCTCATCTGGGGCAATATTAAATTTTCACAGATTGGTTGAGGTCATGTTGGTAGCTTGAAGTTATCCTTGGTGGGGTGTTTACATCATGGAAATCAGCAATAGTACAAATCAGGACACCCCCACCCCCGCAACATCTCCTTTCCCCTCTCCCGTCAAACTGGTTAGTGAATATTTACCTGCAGATGACTGCTTTTTGGGCAGTTTTAAAGGAACTAGAAAATTTAACCTATCAGATTAAAGTTTCATCTACCATAGCTGAGGTGGAATAGAAAGCTTAGTTACCAGGTATTGCACATCCTATCAGTGGATGTTTGTGAAATGCTATCATTTACTAAAAAGATAGTCATTGAGAACACGACAGACAAATTGAACGTGGGAAGAAAGGAAACCACAAATAGAAGACACATATTACAGTAAATGTAGAAAAATAGACAGCAAAGGTAAGAAAACAGAAAGCCAAAGGAAAAATTCTGGAAGAGTGAAGGACAGGAAGAAGGCTGTGCCAAGCGAAACTGACACTAAAATTGAATTTGAGAAGTACAAACAGGTTAAAAAAGGCATCAAAATGAAATAGTTTTGAAAATGGTCAGCAATACCAACTTGGTGAAGTAATGTCTTCCACCCAAGGTGACATTTCCTGAGATGGAAAGTGGCAGTAAAACCACCAGCCGCTGAAAACAATGCATCTTGCCTTTGGCATGTTGGCGTGCATTTAGAGAATAGCATTGTGAGTAGGGGACCGTATATTTATTGTCCAAACTGGGACTTCTGTGAGTGAAAGTGACTCTATTGAGAAGTACTTCTGAACAATATTAAACCAGAGCCATTGAGGCAAACCCAGAGGTATGTACATACTAATAGGCTCTACCATTGGCCACCCAATTTCCAACCCAGTAAGGTAAAAAAAAAAATCTTGACCAATAAATGTTACAATGAAAAGGTTAAAATAAATATTCCAAGCATCTATAGTGATATTTGGGCAGTCGGCGGAGAAGGTGATGGCCCCCCACTCCAGTACTCTTCCTTGGAAAATCCCATGGACAGAGGAGCCTGGTAGGCTGCATTCCGTGGGGTCGCAAAGAGTTGGACATGACTGAGCAACTTCACTTTCACTTTTTACTTTCATGCATTGGAGAAGGAAATGGCAACCCACTCCAGTGTTCTTGCCTGGAGAATCCCAGGGATAGGGGAGCTTGGTGGACTGCCATCTATGGGGTCGCACAGAGGCGGACACGACTGAAACAACTTAGCAGCAGCAGCAGCAGCATCAGCAGCATTGCAGTCGGTAAAGATCTGCCTGCAATGTGGGGGACCCGGGTTTGATTCCTGGATTGGGAATATCTCCTGGAGAAGGGATAGGCTACCCACTCCAGTATTCTTGCCTGGAGAATTCCCATGGACATAGGAGCCTGGTGGGCTACGGTCCACGGCGCCACAAAGAGTCGAACACGGCTGAGCAACTAAGCACACACATATAGTGATATTTATTAGGTGTTTTCCCATTATGAGAAGATTAAAAAGTAAAAGGAGGTGATTCATAGTACTGTTGAATAAACACCAAAAAGCATGTGAGGACCTGTGAAGCCCCATCTCCTTCTGGTTTCTTCTGACCTGGTACAGGGGTGATCCTCAAGTAACTGTTCTTGTTTTAATTGTCAGTGTTGGACACTGTAATTCCAGAGACTCTCCAGGCAAGAATACTGGAGTGGGTTGCCATTTCCTTCTCCAGGGGATCTTCCCAACTCAGGGATCGAATCCAGGTCTCCTGCATTGCAGGCAGATGCTTTATCCTCTGAGCCACTAGGGAAGCCCAATATTTCTAACCTGGTTCCTTTGTCCTGCTAGAATGATTAAGTTTCTCAGAGCTCCCGACACCCGAGTAGGAACATGTGTGAGCGTGGCTGCCTTGGACAGAAGTGCTTGTGAACTCCAGTGAATTCCATGGTTTTCCTTCCTCAAACTTGCCATTCTTCATTATAGCTGTTTGTTGTAGTTGGCTTTCAGAAATCTTTCTCAGAGACCCACCTAGGATTTCTCTTGAAAATCACCAGTGTCCTGATTCTTTGTGGCTTCTATAAGCGCTTTGCTGAATTATGCATCCAACATGTGCCCCAGTGTATGAGCATACTTGTGATATAATGGGGCTGCATCTGGCACTGCCAAGGTGATTTCATGTGGTGGGGCTTTGGCTATATTTTATGATGTGTTCACTTTACTTTCTCCTGGAGAAGGCAATGGCAACCCACTCCAGTATTCTCACGTGGAGAATTTCATGGACGCAGGAGCCTGGCGACCTACAGTCCATGGGGTCACAAAGAGTTGGACACGACTGAGCGACTGTAGTCTGCCAGGCTCCTGTGTTCATGAAATTCTCCAGGCGAGAACACTGGAGTGTGTTGCCATTCCTTTCTCCAGGGGATCTTCGAAATCCAGGGATCGAACGTGGGTCTCCTGCATTGCAGGCAGATTCTTTACTGTCTGAGCTACCAGGGAAGCTCTTTCTAGGAAATGATTCAACTTAAAAAGTTCAATATCTCAGGCAGGGGACTCAAACACTTTTTTTTTTTTCTTCTTGGAACTTTCTTCACAAGTATCTTCCTAGAAATCTTAGGGTCATTTTTCTGTAAGGAAAATTCTAGTAAAACTGTGTTCCCGTTCCCTTCATCCTGAACATCAAGTAAGCGTGACAAGTGGCACTGTGCAACAGACCTTTCTATGATGCTGGAAAGGTTCTCTTTCTGGGCTGTCCAATATAATAGCTATTTTCTACACGTGGCTACTGAGTATGTGAAATGTGGCTTCACATGATTGAAAACTAAATTTAAAATTTAAGTTCATTTAAAGGTAAATAGCCACTTATATCAAGGGGCTACTGTATTAGGCGGTACAGCTCCATAGTAACCCAGCAGCTGTGCTGCTGCTGCTGCTGCTAAGTCACTTCAGTCATGTCCGACTCTGTGCGACCCCATAGATGGCAGCCCACCAGGCTCCCCTGTCCCTGGGATTCTCCAGCTGAGAGCACTGGAGTGGGTTGCCACTTCCTTTTCCAATGCATGAAAGTGAAAAGTGAAAGTGAAGTCGCTCAGTTGTGTCCGACTCTTTGCAACCCCATGGACTGCAGCCTACCAGGCTCCTCTGTCCGTGGGATTTTCCAGGCAAGAGTACTGGAGTGGGGTACCACTGCCTTCTCCAACCCAGCAGCTATAAGCTCCGTCTATTCAGCAGTACCCTTGCCACAGTTCAGTTCAACAGTACTCCCCAAGCAAGGAGTGGTCTTTAAGGGCCCACATTGATCTGAGTGAGATCATTTCAAAGTCCCACTGCTATTTCCCACAACATCAAGGAGCTGAGGTCGAGAGGGGGCAGCTGGTCTAAGGGGTAGCTGAATGTTGCTCTGGAATTTGGACTATTCCTGGGCAAATCCCTTCTCCCTCAAAGATAGTAAACATTTCTGAAGGCTCTCCCCACTCAGGTAAAAATAAAAGAATAGGGCTCACGATAGTGTTAATACTAGGAATACTGTGAACACCGCATGACAACACTATAAACACTGGTCATCATCTCTGACTCAGTTTTGTAACAGATGCAGCTTCTGAGTCTTCCCTGTCCCTGAAGGTGACTGAGGACAGGTCAGAATGGCAGTCCTGCCACCACTGGTGGTGCCAAACGCTCCCTCCACAAGGCTGGATGAGAGAGTTCCCACCCTAGTCATCGTCCCAAGGCTGGCCCCTTTTCTGTCAATGCCATTTCCTCTTTTGTTAGACATGTCATCATATACTCACAGTTCCTTCCAAGGGAAGCTTAACATTTTTAAAAAGAACTTTATTGAGATATACTTTGCATGTTCTTCAATTCACCAATTTAAATTGTAAAATTCCTGTGTTGGGAAGATCCGCTGGAGAAGGGCTAGGCTACCCACTCCAGTATTCTTGGACTTTCCTTGTGGCTCAGCTGGTAAAGAATCTGCCTTCGATGTAGGAGACCTGCTTTCAATCCCTGGGTTGGGAATATCCCCTGGAGAAGGGAAAGGCTATCCACAGAGTTGGGCAACCATTACCACAATCAATTTTAGAACATTTTCATCATCCACAAAAGAAACCTTGTACCCATAAGTAGTCAATTCCCATTCTCCCTCATCATCTCATTCCCAGTCCTAGGCAAACAGTGATCTATTCCCTGTCATGGGGATTTATTTATCCCCCACCTGTTCTGGGGATTTCATACAAATGAAATCGTACACTACATGGTCTTCTGTGAGTGACCTGCACTTAGCCTAGGTTTTAAATGTTCATCAGCATTATAGCTTGTGTCAGGACTTCATTCCTTTTTATTACTAGATAATATTCCATTGTGCCAATATGTCACATTTTAGTTTTTCATTTATCAATCAATGGACATTTGGATTCTTTCAACTCTTTGGCTATTATGAATGATGTTGTTTTGAACATTCTTGTCCAAGTTTTGATATGAACAGCTGTTTTAATTTCCCTTGGGTGTATAACTAAGAGTGGATTATGTGCTCATATGCTGACACTGTGTTTAACATTTTAAGGAATAGGCCCAGTGTAGAGTCTGGGATTTCTTTGGAAGGAATGATGCTAAAGCTGAAACTCCAGTCCTTTGGCCACCTCATGTGAAGAGTTGATTCATTGGGAAAGACTTTGATGCTGGGAGGGATTGGGGGCAGAAGGAGAAGGGGACGACCGAGGATGAGATGGCTGGATGGCATCACTGACTCGATGGACGTGAGTCTGAGTGAACTCCAGGAGTTGGTGATGGACAGGGAGGCCTGGCGTGCTGCGATTCATGGGGTCGCAAGGAGTCGGACACGACTGAGCGACTGAACTGAACTGAACTGAGAGTCCTAAGGAGACTGTCGAATCCTAACCACTAGACCACAAGAGAGCATTGAGTCCTAATGATTTAAAAGCCAAATTGTCTACAGGAGAGAAGCCTATGTGACTTATCTCTTAGGACAGCCATCCTAAACCTATTGCAGCCCACCTGACGCATCTGAATGCAAAGTGTGTTACATCTTTACCTTCCCTGAAACACATTCTCCCCGACTCCCACTGTTACTGAGAACTCATTAACATACATCACTGTTAAGTTTAAGGCATACAAGCGTCATGGTTTGGTTTACATATATTGTAAAATGATTATCACAACACTTTGGCCACCTGATGTGAAGAGCCGACTCATTAAAAAAGACTCTGATCCTGGTAAGATTGAAAGCAGAAAGAGAAGGGAGTGACAGAGGATAAGACGGTTGGATGGCATCACTGACTCAATGGACATGAGTCTGAGCAAATTCCAGGAGATGGTGAAGTACAGGGAAGCCTGGCATGCTGCAGCCCATGGGGTCAAAAAGAGTCAGAAAGGACTGCGCAACAACAACAAATATCCATCTTCTCATATAGGTACAATAAAAAGGAAAGAAAGGGAAAAAAGGGAAAAAACATTTTCCTAGTGAGCACCCTCAGGATTTACTCTTTCATCAGTTTTCTTATGCATCATGTAGCAGTGTTAACTGCAATCATCACACTGTACATTACATCTCTATGCTATGCTCAGTTTCGTCAGACATGTCCCACTCTTTGTGACTCTGGACTGTAGCCCACCAGGCTCTGCCCATGCAACTGCTCATGCAAGAATATTGGAGTGGGTTGCCATTTCCTTCTCCAGGGGATCTTCCCCACCCAGGGATCAAACCTGAGTTTCCTGCATTGCAGGCAGATTCTTTACCACTAAGCCACCAGGGAAGCCCACAGTACTTCTCTGGTACTTATTAATCTTACAAACGGAAGTTTGTATGTTTTAACCACCATCCTCCAGTTTCCCCTCCTACACCCTCTGCTTCTGTAAACACAAGTGTCTGATCTCTTTTTCCATGTGTTTCACCTTTTTTCTTTTAGATTCCACACATAAGTGAGATCAAATAGTATTTGTTTTTCTGTCTTATTTCACTTAGCGTAATACCATCAAGATCCATTCATATTGTGGCAAATGGTAGGATATCCTCAGTTTTATAGCTGAATAATATTCCATTTATTACCTCCTTGTGCATTCATCCACTGGTGGACACTTAGTTTGCCTCCATTCCTTGGCTATTGTAAATAATGCTGCTATGAACACAGAGGTGCATTTATCTTTTCAAGTGAGTGTTTTCATTTTCTTTGGATATATTCCCAGAAGTGAAATTGCTGGATTCTATGGTAGTTCTATTTATAATTTTTTAAAGATCCTCCAAAGAAACTTTTTTTATAGTTCCCCAGGAACCAACAGTCTCAGATGGCATTCCTAGGCATCACATGACTCTTGTCCCCAGTCATAGTTCATTGTTCCCGAGACTGGTACCTGTCCCAGAGGCAGCTGATTCCCAGGCTGTCCAGAGTCCTAAGATATCATCTGGCTTCAAGAAATTAGCTGTACTGACTCAATTCTCTCTGTCAAGAATGTGATCTGTGGATTCTAACGATAGAGAAGAGGTCAGCCATGGGAGCTGAAACTGAAAGACTGCTTAGAGAAAAGCCGTGGAGTAGTGTTAGCACCGTGAGGGTCACGACAAACCAAAGTCATGACTAAGCAGAAGATGCAAGGCAGGGAAAAGAGAAACAGATGAAGAGTCAGTCTCTAGCTCCTGGAGAATGGTAGAGACGTGAAGAAGAATCAGAGCCACACCGATGACGAAGCCCTACAAGGAGAAGTACAAATTCCTGCTGCTGAGGCCTTGAGTAACTGGGTATCTGAATGGCTCTGGTCCCGGAGCCCGATTCAGTCTTTTCTGTGTAAGACAGGGCTGTTGGCATCTCTTGGGTTCCCTCGTATAGATCTGTATCAGGCAGGGTTTTCCAGGGTAATAGGATATATATAAATGTAATATTATATATGCACATCATATAACATAAAATATTTAATTATCACATATAATATATAATAAATAAATATAATTTATATAGTATATATAATAATATTCAATCATTTAATTATATATACATGTAATATACATGTAATATGTAATTAGTGTATATTTATGTATGTAAAATATATGGAACACATATATTTATGTATTATTATATTGCATGCTATTCTATATCATATATGTGTGTGTATATATATATATATATATATATATAGAGAGAGAGAGAGAGAGAGAGAGAGAGAGAGAGAGAAAGACAGAGAGGAAGGGAGGTGAGGAGTCAGAGAAAGAAAGAGAGAGAGAAATAGATTTTTAGGAATTGGGTCCCATGATCGTGGGAACTGGCAAGTCTGAAATTTAAATTTAGGTAAGAGTTAATGCTGCAGTCTTGAGTCCCAATGCTTCAGGGAAGCAAGTTGGAAACTCAGGCAGGGTTTCTATGTTACAATTTTGGGGAGAATTTCTTCCCCTTTGAGGAACCTCAGTCTTTCAAGGTCTTCAGCTGATTGAATGAGTCCCACACACATTATCGACAGTACTCTGCTTTACTCAATGTCTACTGATTTAAATGTTAATTACATGTTAAACAATAGCTTTACTGCAACGTGTTGCCTGGTGTTTGGGTACCATAAGACTAGCCACACTAACACATAAAATTAACCTCCACAGAATCCTCACTGAGAATCTCCTGTTGCATGAGGTAACTTTAATCTCAAGTTTTTTCAGCTTGAAGGATTTGAACCCAGAATTCTGACTCAAAATTTGCATTTTTAACCACTAGGGGCCTACATCATTTTGTCTTAAATCTATCATTTACTAACTCATTCTTTTTTAAAAAAGTGTTATTGGATGTACTATGTCTTTGTTGCTGTGCATGGGCTTTCTCTAACTGTGGCCAGTGACCACCGCTCTTCCCTGTGGTGCAGTGGCTTCTTGCGGAACACAGGCTTTAGGGCACATGAACTTCTATAGTCATGACTCGTGAGTTCCAGAGCGTGAGCTCAGTTGTTGCGGTGCTTGGGCTTAGTTGCTCCTTGGTACATGGAGTGTTCATGGTTGTGTCCCCTCCATTGGCAGGCAGATTCTTAACCACTGGACCACCAGAGAAGTCGCTAACTTATTTCTTTATACAGGAATATTTATTGGAGACCTCTTAAATGGTTGGCATGGTGTTAGCTTCTGGGGAGACAGTAAATAATTAAAATCTATAACAATATATTTATTAAATATGATAATTAAATATGATTACCAGTAATGCTGAAGAAGCTGAGGGTGAACAGTTCTATGAAGACCTACAAGACCTTCTAGAACTAACACCCTAAAAAGATGTCCTTTTCATTATAGGGGACTGGAATGCAAAAGTAGGAAGTCAAGAAACACCTGTAGTAACAGGCAAATTTGGCCTTGGAGTACAGAATGAAGCAGGGCTGTGGCTCAGATCATGAACTCCTTATTGCCAAATTCAGACTTAAATTGAAGAAAGTGGAAAAAACCACTAGACCATTCAGGTGTGACCTAAATCAAATCCCTTATGATTATACAGTGGAAGTGAGAAATAGATGTAAGGGACTAGATCTGATAGACAGAGTGCCTGATGAACTATGGACGGAGGTTCATGACATTGTACAGGAGACAGGAATCAAGACCATCCCCATGGAAAAGAAATGCAAAAAAGCAAAATGGCTGTCTGAGGAGGCTTTACAAATAGCTGTGAAAAGAAGGGAAGTGAAAAGTAAAGGAGAAAAGGAAAGATATATCCATTTGAATGCAGAGTTCCAAAGAATAGCAAGGAGAGATCAGAAAGCCTTCCTCAGTGATCAATGCAAATAGAGGAAAAGAACAGAATGGGAAAGACTAGAGATCTCTTCAAGAAAATTAGAGATACCAAGGGCACATTTCATGCAAAGATGGGCTTGATAAAGTACAGAAATGGTATGGACCTAACAGAAGCAGAAGATATTAAGAAGAGGTGGCAAGAATACACAGAAGAACTGTACAAAAAAGATCTTGATAACCCAGATAATCACGATGGTGTGATCACTCACCTAGAGCCAGACATCCTGGAATGTGAAGTCAAGTGGGCCTTAGAAAGCATCACTACGAACAAAGCTAGTGGAGGTGATGGAATTCCAGTGAGCTATTTCAAATCCTGAAAGATGATGCTGTGAAAGTGCTGCACTCAATATGCCAGCAAATTTGGAAAACTCAGCAGTGGCCACAGAACTGGAAAATGTCAGTTTTCATTCCAATCTCAAAGAAAGGCGATGCCAAAGAATGCTCAAACTACCGCACAATTGCACACATCTCACACACTAGTTAATTAATGCTCAAAATTCTCCAAGCCAGGCTTCAGCAGTACATGAACCGTGAACTCCCTGATGTTCAAGCTGGTTTTAGAAAAGGCAGGGGAACCAGAGATCAAATTGCCAACATCTGCTGGCTCATCAAAAAAGCAAGAGAGTTCCAGAAAAACATCTATTTCTGCTTTATTGACTATGCCAAAGCCTTTGACTGTGTGGATCACAATAAACTGTGGAAAATTCTGAAAGAGTTGGGAATACCAGACCACCTAGCTGCCTCTTGAGAAATCTGTATGCAGGTCAGGAAGCAACAGTTAGAACTGGACATAGAACAACAGACTGGTTCCAAATAGGAAAAGGAGTACATCAAGGCTGTATATTGTCACCCTGCTTATTTAACGTATATGCAGTGTACATCATGAGAAACGCTAGGCTGGAAGAAGCACAAGCTGAAATCAAGATTGCCAGGAGAAATATCAATAACCTCAGATATGCAGATGACACCACCCTTATGGCGGAAAGTGAAGAAGAACTAAAGAGCCTCTTGATGAAAGTGAAAAAGAAGAGTGAAGTTGGCTTAAAGCTGAACATTCAGAAAACGAAGATCATGGCATCTGGTCCCATCACTTCATGGCAGATAGATGGGGAAATAGTGGAAACAGTGTCAGACTTTATTTTTCTGGGCTCCAGAATCACACAGATGGTGATTTCAGCCATGAAATTAAAAGACGCTTACTCCTTGGAAGGAAAGTTATGACCAACCTAGACAGCACATTAAAAAGCAGAGACATTACTTTGCCAACAGAAGTCCATCTAGTCAAGGCTATGGTTTTTCCAGTGGTCTTGTATGGATGCGAGAGTTGGACTATAAAGAAAGCTGAGCGCCGAAGAATTGGTGCTTTTGAACTGTGGTGTTGGAGAAGACTCTTGAGAGTCCTTTGGACTGTAAGGAGATCCAACCAGTTCATCCTAAGGAAGATCAGTTCTGGGTGTTCATTGGAAGGACTGATATTGAAGCTGAAACTCCAGTACTTTGGCCACCTGATGCAAAGAGCTGACTTATTTGAAAAGACCCTGATGCTGGGAAAGATTGAAGGCAGGAGGAGAAGGGGACGACAGAGGATGAGATGGTTGGATGGCATCACCGACTCAATGGACATGGGTTTGGGTGGACTCCAGGGGTTGGTGATGGACAGGGAGGCCTGGCGAGCTGCGGTTTATGGGGTTGCAGAGTCGGACATGACTGAGCGACTAAATTGAGCTGACATACAATGTGTTCAGTTCAGTTTAGTTCAGTCACTCAGAAATGCCTGTATTAAATATGCTTTAAATATAATGAAAACATTTAAACTATAAAATTAGATCTCATGTGATAATAGTTGGGGGAGGAAGGCACAGTCAAGAGGGCCAGCTACTGTGGTTGGGAGGTAGGTTGAGGGGAAGTTTCCACTGGGCAAAACTGGATGTTGGATGTGAATGATGAATCAGCCTTAGCTAGATAGGAAGAAAGAGTGGAGAACACGGGGCTGGCCCAAGAGGAAAAAATGTCACCACTGAAATGTTAGCTGGAGGTCTCCATTTAAGATGTAGGTGCTTTGAAATAATGATTCACATTTCTCCCTTTCTTCTTTCCTTTTATTTTTTCCTTTCTTTCCCTCTTCTCTGATTTCATCCCCCAGCCACTTGATTGAAGCATTATATATCTCTACCCTCTTTATTATAATTACCGAATGAATGAATGACTACTAAGAAAAACACATTTTATCTTGAAAACCAAATTTTTCCACAAGTCTACCTGCTGCCTTCAGAGACCAAAAAACAGATCACAAGTCTTAGTTGAAACAATAGTTCTTGTTCATTCAAATAAAATCATTTGATGATGATATATTCAATTATTGTTGCCCCTTCCCCCTTTCTGCATGGATAATCAAGGACTGGTTGTGGCTATGAACCAGGTAGGCAGAGGAAGAGCCTGAAGACTATGTTGAAACTTAGGCTCAAGCAATGGAATGTTGCAATTGACTGGGGGGAACAGCTGCTACAAATGGCTCCTTCTGGAAGCCAGCAATTAGGAAATAGGAAACTTGGTGTTCAGTTTGATTAGAAGCGGTGGGCCATCTGGAGGGCCAAAAGGCAAGGCAGTGCCTTGTGATGAATATTGCAAGAAAGAGTGTGTGTGCACCATACGTGTGTGGACATACATCTAATGTGTTAGGAATGTCTCTGTTCATGAATGCTTTCTATTTAAAGGAGTGTTAATACAGAACAGTGAGTGACATGGGGAACTATTATTTTGGCTTAAATAGTTATTAAAGTGTTTTGATCTTTTAATTATATATTTTAGAAGGAACTGAGAAATTGGATTTATTTCAATGCACAACTTAGAGGCAATCTGTTAAGTAAAAATATGTAAGGTTTTTTGCCTATCCCAATAGCCTAGCACACGTGATATAAACAGAAACATGTGCACTATCAGGTCTGTACAGAGTGATGAAAATAGCTAGCCATGAAAGTGTGAAAGTGTTAGTTGCTCATCATGTCTGACTCTCTGCGACATCGTGGACTGCAGCCCACCAGGCTCCTCTGTCCATGGCATTTTCCAGGCAAGAATACCGGAGTGGGTTGCCATTTCCTTCTCCAGGGGATCTTCCTAACCTAGGAATTGAACCTGGGTCTCCTGCATTAAATAGCCTAGCACATATGATATAAACAGACAATGTGCATTATTGGGTTTGTGCAGAATGATGACAATAACTAGCCAGAAGTCCTAACTGTAACATTATAGTATAGTCCACAGGTTCATATGGGATTGAAAACCCTTCTTATATCGATATTCTTTTGGCTCTAAGCTTGGCACTACTCCTGGCTACTTATGAGTAAGTTCTTTAGCTTTTCTGAGCCCCAGTGTCTTTATCAGTAAAACTGGGGACCAAAGTAGTCAATTATTCTAATTCATAAAATTCTGTGTTCATCAGAGAGGTCTTATTTTTAAAAACATTTTGAAAAGTGTAAGAGTTCATACAAAGATAAGAAGTAGAGCTATCTGTAATTCAGGGGATGACAGTGGATGAGATGGCTGGATGGCATCACTGACTCGATGGACGTGAGTCTGTGTGAACTCTGGGAGTTGGTGATGGACAGGGAGGCCTGGCATGCTGCGATTCATGGGGTCGCAAAGAGTCGGACACGACTGAGCGACTGAACTGAACTGAACATATTGAGCATATTCACTGCTGATATGTGTATAGTTCTGTATTATATATGTGTAACTATATCATATGCTACAGACTTTGCTAATTGTTAAAACCACATTGATGCAGGACAGCTTTTTTTTTCTGTGTGATATGTCTGGTCTCTTTGAAGTGGTTGAAAACAATTGGAAGATTATTGTGAGTTTCTATGTTACCACTTAATAGATGTATGATTTCAAGTGTAAAATGGAAGATTATACTGAATTCCAGGACTGTATCACAGGATGGCTATGAGAATCAAATATGGTAATTGTTGTAAAATGTATTAAGTGCTATACAATGAGACTCAACTACGAAATAGCAAGTAGAGAGAGACAAGAAATTAGAAGAAGGTCAAACCATGGAAACTTCTCTAACCTATGGACAGGGATAAAAGAAAACACAAAAAGAGAAGAAAATTGACAAAGAGGAAGGTAGAAAAGTGAGAGGAAGTAATACATAGGAATTATAAGCCATCTGTACTAAAAAGATTTTTCCGATCTTACTTAGTTTAATATATTGAATTCATAGCTCTTATTCCAGCAATATTTCCTTCAAAATTTGGGTACATTTTTGCTTTTTAAAAAAATCATAAAAAAGGAAAAGCATCTTTCTGATTCTTGTGTACAAGTTCTAAATTAGTTTATTTCTAGCTTAAGGAAAGGTCAGTTCTAAAAAAGTCAGTCTGTATTTGCCCTTTATCCTGAGCCTGTCTTTTCAGTTACTTTGCTCAAAAGATTTTTGCTTTGGACTTGGAGAAAGAGCAAATGGTGTTTCAGAAGAAAAATTCTACCCAGTTGACCATAGGCTTCTAGTTGTGCACGGGAGCACACGTTCTGGCTAAGTTCTGACACCTAAGCTTCATATTTTCAAAGAACAGTTCTTGTTGGACAGTGTAACTATTTCATTGGTTTTGTTGAAGGCAGACAAGATTAAATGCTTCATTGATGCAAGAGCAAAGGTAAGCTAGGGGATCTGCAAAAGTTGAGCAGTATATTCTTAAAGTGAATATTACACCAATTTTAAGAGTCTGCCAGTCACATTTTGGTTGAAAATCTGATCTTTTTAAATACCATCTTGACAACATGTAAGATGTTTTGAGACAAACCCATTTGATTATTTTTATTGTGACATGTTGAGAAACTGTCATTTTAAGCAATACAGTGAATTAGTGTGCACTGTATTTGAAGCTTTTACAAAGGAAGGAACTTGTTTGTAAGTGGTTTTGCTGATATTTATCATTATCGCTCTTCTTTGGTCTCCAGCATTTTGGCTAATGCTTTATAGTCCTTCCCTTGATTTAAACTCTAATCATTATCTACTTTGAGTCACTCATGAATCTCAAAATTGTTTGCTGAAATAGAACCTTCGATATTTAGGGCAAGGTTTAATGATCTGTCTTCTTCTGAAGTGACTAATCTTAAAGGAAAAAATGCTGAGTCATACTCACAAGCATGCATTATTTTGTGACAGATTTTTTTTTTTTTTCTGAGCATAAAGAATTTCTTCTTAGAGAAATAACTTGGAAGAAAACAGCCACCAGGGCCAATACATCTACAAGTGGATTGTCTACAAGGGGAGCAGCTTATCTTAAATTTATGCTGCCATCAAAAATGAAGGTAGATAAAACCTTCTTACATTGTCACCTATGGGAGGAAAAGCACAAATGAATACTTACTGCTTTGTATTTCTTCTTACATATCTTACGAGAAAATGATTTTCCTGCTCAAAGCGTCTTTGCTAAAATTTATCTCTGGAGAGACACTGTTATTCAATCAAATCTTTGTAAGATTTTACTGTGGTGTTCCAAAAAGAAGAATTACTCAGTGTGATATGTTTTATTGTTTTCTTTTGAATAATTCCAGGAATAGGTCATAAAATGTTTTGGTCAGCAAGTGTTCCAAACTGAGTCTTGAAGATTAAGTTGTCAAATTAAAAGAGAGAGGTTACAGAATCCCTGTCTGGGATGGTTTAACTGTTACTGTGTCAAGCTGAGAAGTAGCTTTATGTTGTTTTATTTATTTCAGAGAATGAAACATGAAATAAATACAGTTTTGCTTATACTCAGCCTTCTTATGTTAAAGTGAGAAGATAATCTCTTATGGAAAATTAAAAAATATTGAATTAATTTTTGAGATGTGAGGTAAAGAGGTATGCCTTTTTTTTTTTAACTGTAGCACAGGGACATTAACTTTTTTATTTTGTTTTGCTAAAATCATATACTCCCTCTTGGTCTGGGTTATTTTGGACACATATTTTTCTTCAATTTTCAAAGCTGATAGAAAAAAGTACCCATTCTCCCTTCAGATTTTCAATGTGAGAAAAATGCTGGCATACTTATATGCTACCTGGAAACTGACTAATAGTATCTTTATCACTTTGGTATTTAGAGGAATAAAACAAAAAGTTCTTGCGTGTGTATAGGTATGTTTGTTTCTCTTTTTTCCCCTCATTTTTTGCCTATGTTTTTACTTGTGATTTAAAAACAAAAACTCGTTTCAAACATTAATATCAAAAGTTGACTTACTTGTTAAGGTTTATGAGCCCTCAACAATGAAATTATTAATTTTTAGGGCTTTTGTAGTTTCAATTAAAGTTCTCAGTCTCCATGTATAACATACGTAAGTAGAATGGTTCTCAAATGAAAAAGAGTAATAAACCCAACCCAAATTTAACAGTGAAATTGAAAGTGTTAGTCATTCAGTTGTGCCTGATTCTGATCCCATGAGCTGTAGCCTGCCAGGCTCCTCTGTTCATGGGAAGAATACTGGAGTGGGTAGCCATTCCCTTTTCCAACCCAGGGATCAAACCCAGACCTTCTGGGTAAAGAACTGCAGGCAAATTCTTTACCATCTTAGTCAACAGGGAAGCCCCTAGGGAACTGTATAGAAAGACAAATATTAAAAAAATGTATTCATTTAAAAATTTATTCCCTGCCAAGAATCTTGGTTCTCCTGTTAACCAATCCAAACTCCCTAACTATTCCTTCCCTCTGGCAACTATAAGTTTGCTTTATAAGTCTATGAGTCTCTTTCTGTTTTGTAAGTAAGTTCATTTGTATCATTTATTTTTTAATTCCACATATCAGAGATGTCATACGATACTTTTCCTTGGGAGGGTCATGTACATGCTTCTGTATTTAAAATGGATAACCAACAAGGACCTATTGTATAGCACACGGAACTCTGCTCAATGTTATGTGGCAGCCTGGATGGGAGGGAGCTTTGGGGGAGAATAGATACATGTATGTGTATGGCCGAGTCCCTTTGCTGTTCACCAGAAACTTTTCACAATATTGTTAATTGTCTATACCCCAATACAAAATCATAAAGTCAGTCGTAGTTTGCTCAATCTCTTTTTTCCCCAACCTAATAGTTTTCTGAGTTTTTGTGAAGTTAGTGTATGAGTACTAATCAGAAAAACACTTGGGGGTTATTTGTTGAGAATCTTACTTTAACCAAAACTGCAAAGGAGTTTTTCTTTGGATCAAGCACTGGGGCCTCAAAGCATCGTCATTTAATATGCAATTTTTAGTAGACTTTCATCTGAACAAGTTAGAATTTTTAAAGTGAAATTAGCCCTCCAATTTCATTATTATTTAATTATTTATCAAAGGAATCAGGACCAAGGGAACTTTACCTTTTGCTTTTACATGCCTGAGTTTTTACTTTTGGTTTATTAGAACTTCAGGGCTTCAAGCACATCTTCTTTGAACTGATATATTGAAACGAAATGCTATTCCAAGAAAATTGAGGGCTGGTACTAGGGAGGCTACAGGTGATTGGAATTTTCCCATGACAGTCACTTTTATATAACATTCTACAATTTTACTCTAGTTTCTAGCCACTGTCCTAGCTAGCAGCAGTCTCATTCCTTTTCTTCCACCATTTTCTTTTTGCTTATAGGTAATAAGAATTTTAATGGTTTTAAATAGCTTTCTAAACTAACGAAATAAATATTTGTTAAATGCATTTTTGTACATTTTATGTTTTAATAATTAATCCCCCAGAATTCATTTTCTTTTTTGCTAAGGGAAATTCTAGGAAGTGTTTTATTTCATAGTGTTGAAACATAGACTATTGAAATCTCATGCTGTGGTGCCGTATCACTTGATTGCTACTGTTTATGCCACAGAACCATGTTTCTTAACTTTTCTTGGTGAAGTTAAATTTGATTTGTGAAATTAACCAGAACACTTTAAACCAAGAATTCTCATTTCCCCATCCAGTCTTAGAAATGGAAAAGTTAAAGTCCCTTGTGTGCTAAGTCGCTTCAGTCGTGTCTGACTCTTTGCGACCCCATGGACTGTAGCCCACCAGGCTCCTCCGTCCATGGGATTCTCCAGGCAAGAATACTGGAGTGGGTTGCCATTTCCTCCTTCAGGGGATCTTCCCGACCCAGGGATCGATCCTGTGTCCCCTGCGTTGCAGGTGTATTCTTTACCGCTGAGCCACCGTGGAAGCCTCAGAGATAGTTCCGGTTTCCTTTTTTGATTGTCGTGTGCAGTGGAGAGAGCAAATTAGCCAAGCTGGCATGTTCAGGGCTCTCTTGCCCCATGTTTTGTCAATAATGACTATGTAACAGCTGAGATCGCTTATAGCACTGCTTCTACGCCTCAGGAGGTGCTCACTTGGTCGCAGGCTACTGTGTGCAGTAAGCCTGTATGAGCTTCACCAGGAAAACCCTGGATGCTGCTGCACTGGGTCTACGCTGGAGCGGCATCAGGATTGTGTTATGCGTGGTTATGTTTATTATGTTATGTCTGCTTCTACGCCTGCTGAGCCAGCCAGGAGAGAATAAACATGTCTGCAGTTCCTACGGCTCCGTTCATCTTCTTCCGACCTTTTAGCTTGTGCCTTGCCTACTCTGGGTTCGATGAACAGTGTGCACAGTAAGATAGAGTGAGACAATTGGCATCACAAATAGGATCAGCAGTACATCCTCTGTCTAATTTATTGTCCTGAAAGAGTCAACGCGCTCACCATTCTAAAGAGGTTCCTCTTTGTCACCAGGCTTTAGTCCTTCTCTGGACCCTCAGGCTGTGTCATATTCGGGATGCCTTCAGCACCTGCCTCAGTGACACAGACTTCCCAGGCTTTGAGTTACTTCTCTCCAATAGCTTCCACCATAGGCCCTCTTTATCATGTCCTTCTGTTTTCATACTCTGCATCTTTTCATCACCTCTGTCTTCAGCACGGAAATTTTGTATCCAGACTTTGCTTCCTTGACATAGCCTCTGGCAAGAATCATTTATTTGTTGGTCACATTGGACTTTGCAGACTCTAGTTTCTTCTGTTTTCTTTCTCTGTTACCCACTTTCTATATTTATTTCCCAAGCCATTTAGATTTTATGAGATTTTTAAGAGAGATTCTGTCTCTGTTTGACAGTATCAACTCTTTTGTCTTTTTGTTTGTTCTTCTCTCACCTCTGCTTAGCAAAATCTCAAGCCAGGATGAATTCAACCATTGGTCTAACACTCCTGAGTCCTGCTGATTAGAAAACCTCCCCATGAGTAGATTGGTGCTGCCAGAGGTTTGACACCTTCAACTGGATTCTCAGTATATCTTGGCTTTGACTCCTTGTTATTCCCAGGAATATGCCACATGTCTTCCTTCAGCTATTTGAGACCCCTTTTAAGACTCAGAAAAAAATGCTCTGACTTTATATGTGGGTTTGCATATTTCTTCTTCAAGTTTTTCTTTAGTATCAGTAGTTCAGCTTGTTGAAAGATCCAGGGTAAATTGTGGCTGAGTCTCCAATGTGGTGGAAATCTGTGGGCACTAACACTGACACTGAGTCTAATGGGAGGTGACATGGTGGTACATGGTCTTTCTGATTTACGGCTGGATCCCAGGTAATAACTGGGTAACAGGGATTGGCAAATGGTCTGGGGAAGTTGTCAGCACCTCAGCTCAGTGTTCAGGCTTGGGGAAGAGCTTCAAGCCCAGTAAGGGGACAGGAAGGCTCAGTCAAAATCTGAGCAGTAAGGCTCAGTGTCCTCAGCTGCTGGGTAGGATTAGTTCAGTTATGGTTCCCAGGGCTCACCCAGGCACACTAGATACTGGTTGTGTTACCACAGGATTGATTTAAGATCTTACCAACTGCATACATATACCTATGGCTGATTCATGTTGGTATATGGAAACCAACACAATACTGTAAGCAATTATCCTCCAATTAAAAATAAATAATTAAAAAAGAGAAGATCTTGCCAACTGTTTCCTTTGTCAGGACTGGTCTTGGGATATGGGGTAGAGCTGAGAGTACAGGTCTTCTCATGTTTGAAAAGAGAGTCCCTTGGACTGCAAGGAGATCAAACCAGTCCATCCTAAAGGAAATCAGTCCTGAATATTCATTGGAAGGACTGATGCTGAAGCTGAAACTCCAATACTTTGGCTACCTGATGTGAAGAACTGACTCCTTGGAAGAGACCCTGATGCTGGGAAAGATTGAAGGCAGGAGGAGAAGGGGACGACAGGGGGTAAGATGGTTGTATGGCATCACCGACTCGATGGGCATGAGTTTGAGCAAGCTCCAGGAGTTGGTGATGGACAGGGAAGCCTGGCGTGCTGTGGTCCATGTGTTTGCAAAGAGTTGGACATGACTGAGTGACTGAACTGAACTGAGGGTACCGGTGGGTGGGCTAGTGAAACTCTAGGGGTAACAGTGATGGAGTTTCATCAGAGATGAGGCAAGAGGCATGAGCTAGACTCAGCCTGTAGAAGGCTTAGCTGAAGGTCCTTGCCTGGTGGAAAGTCCTGGAGGAGAGGGAGCCAACTGTGGAAACAAATTAAATGGAAACTGAACAAATAGGAGAGGGTCAGTTGTAACTTTTTTTAAACAGAATTATTTCATATAAAAGGGATGGAAGAGAACTTCTAAGCCAAGATCAGCTCTTGGTTTGCCCTTTGCAGATTGTAAGTTTGAGGAAATTTTAGACCTAGGCATAGTTTTTGAGTCTGTGGCCTCCTGGCTCTCTTTTCTGCATGCTAATCTTCCAGTTTCAGTACATTCAGGGAAAATAAACTAATTTTAATATTGGCTTAATTAAAGTACAGGAAGGCAGATCTACTTTAATAAGATAATATGGTATAATACAAAGTTTAATATATTTGTTTCCTGCTGTAGGCAACTATAATATATTAATAGATAATTACAAAAAGTCAATTGAAGGATACTGATTTGCCTTACAAAATTTGATCATAAGATTCCTGTAAAAAAACCCCGAATTTCCTCTAGGGAATTTAAAATTTGATTTGGTGTACTATGATTCTATTTGCATGCACATTTATCCTGATTAATAATCAAGTGAGACTTATTAATAGAGATAAATATACAGTTTTGAGTGTAGGCTCAAAAATGTCATTGTAAGATGGAGTTGAATGCTCTGACTTTTCAGCAGACCAAGAGGCTAGTTTTATTAACTGAAAACCAAGTATAAAGCTATAATGTGACATGGATGCCCAAAAATGTGAGCACCATCCCAACCTCAGTTGACAGAAATCAAGGTCCGGAAGGAGAGTGGCACAGAGACCGCCATGTGAACCACATCCAGCTACTTCCTGCCCCACTTTTCTGGGGAGCTCTACATACTCAGTGCCTGTAGAGGCAAGTGTCCTGCACGGTGAAGGAACTGGGGCTGCAACAGAGTCTCAAAGGGTGAAGACAGAGGATGCTTGTCCTGAAGAGGATGAGGATGGTTCCTTAAAAACTGCGACGGTTTGCCATGTGGAAGCAGACTTGGATTTATCTGTTAGAATGTCAGATTTAGAATTCAAGGCAGAAATTACAGGGAGGTAGTTTTTGGGTTCTCCTTTTTCAGGTCAGAGAGTGTCAAGTTTTCTTTTAAGTTTTCTTTTTTTATATACAATTTTGAAAGGTTACACTCAGTTAACAAAATATTGGCTATATTCCCCATGTTGCATAATCGTTCTCATAGCCTATCTTATACTCAATAGCTTTACCTCCCCCTGCCCTACCCCTATACTGCGCCCCCCCCCCACCCCCGCCACTGGTAGCCACTAGTTTGTCTTCTTCTTTTTTTGTTTTATTCACTCATTGGTTGTATTTTTATATTCCACATAAAAGTGATATTATACAGTACTTGTCTTTCTCTATCTGACTTATTTCACTTAGCATAATACCCTCCCAGTCCATCCATGTTGCTCTAAAATGGCATATATACACACGCACACATATATCTATATATATCTAGAACTCTTTTGGGGGGACTTCCCTGGTGGCTCAGCAGTAAAGAATCTGCTTGTCAATGCAGGAGACATGGGTTTGATCCCTGGGTCGAGAAGCTCCCTTAGAGAAGGAAATGGCAACCCACTCTAGTATTTCTGCCTGGGAAATCCCATGGACAGAGGAGCCTGGTGGACTACAATCCACAGAGTTGCAACAGACTCAGGCAAGATTTAGCAATTAACAATACATATTGGCAATTGTAAGTAATGCTGCTATGAACATTGAGGTGCATGTGTCTTTTTGAATTAGTGTTTTTGTATTTTCCAGACATATATCCAGGAGTGGAATTGCTGGGTCATGATTTTGGTTCATAGAGGATTCTTATATGAGATAAGAGGTTAGACTGAAGGCTTTCATGGCTCTTCCACTGACTGATTAGTTTAAATTGATCCCATCAGGCATCAGCTAAGCTACTCAGCTGTTATTATTTGTTTTTTATACTTATATATCACTTACTATATACATATATGTATATATACATATACAGTTCTGAACACTGAAAAATCACCTCATTTCACTTATTTAACAACCCGAAACATAGCTATTAGCTGCATTTTATAGATGTGGCTAGTGAGGCTCAGAGATGTTAAGTTATTTGCACAGAGTAGCACAGCAAGAGCCAGAAGCACACCCAGGCTATCTGCCTCTTTATTTTAGTAGGAATATGTGTCTTGAGGATTACATTATGCCTGAGTTATGTATGTGTATTCTTGGTGTATTATTGAGCGACTGCCTGAAAATGATTTTTATCTTCAATTATTATTATGATTTAAAGTTTTTCTTAGTTGAGAAAAATATTTCTGATTAACTTTGATGCACATATGTATGTTTTGCTAGAAAAGCAAACAAATATTTTTTGGTCTTCCTTGTGATACAGATCATTTTTAAATGGTAATTTGGATGCTACTTTATCAGCTCAGGCCTCTCTTATTTGTAAATTATATTAAATTTCAAAAATGACATCTCTCACAGTTGCTTCTCTTCACAACCCATGTGATTTCTTTACAATCAAAGAATTTTATATTATACCTCCATGACTTGGAAAAACTGTTTTGTTTGTTTTTTTCCCCCAATTTAACTCCCTATCAGGGATAATCTTAATACTAGAGGGTATAAGGTTTATTAAACACAGAATGGTCTTTGCAGTTCCTTCAGCTCACAATCTCCGAAGCCTCATCTGTTAGCAGACAGCTGTAACACACCCATAATAGCCTTCCCAGTGTTTATGTTTAGTTCATGAAGCAGAAAATATGACAGGTTCTGTATCTTTCCAAACATCTCCCCCCAAATGCTAGTTAATCCCCTGGCTTTCAAAGGCCCGCAAAATTTATCTTTCTGCTGGCAGCAAGAATATAGGCTTTTTTTTTTTCATCCTTATGTAGATATTATTTATTGACACTGTTGTTTATCCAAGATAACTGTAATCTTTCATATAATATTAAACAGACAAACCTTTGTTTCCAAAATATGAACTAAGTTGATGAAGGAAAAAATCAATCACTGAGTCCAGTTCCAGCTTTTTCCTTTGTTATGGAAATGGTGAATACTTTCAGATCTGAAGAAGTACTATCTGAAATAAGTCCATAGACAATTCAAAAATGTCTTGATAATGTAAGTATTTCAGAGAACAGTTTGATTATCTAAATACAATAATACGACAATTGGAAATGCTATTTGCAAACTGTGTGGCTCTTACCAGTTTTATTGTGTGTTCAGCTGAAACTAGACTTTGCTGGAAGTAGGAAGGGGCCGAGAAGTGATTGGACAGGGGAGGTTTCTGAGAACCGCAGGGCACCAGGAAAATGTGCCGTAGTAATAAAACTGGTAAGGTGGAGAGAGACAAGTGATGGGAAGATGTCTGTTCCCATTACCGGGTGACACTGAAGACAAAACTTATGAAGCTGGTGTCAAGGGGAATCAGGAGCACCAGCATCAGGATGCTGGTCACCCAGAATGTGGCTTCCAGGAGGGCAAGAAATGAAAAGCCTGCAGCAGGAGCAGCCAGAAGTGCATCAGCCCCTGGAAACAGGAAGATGGAGTGGGGAAGACCTAGAAGGAAGGGCTCTCTGGATGTTTCCAGGATGCAGCTTATTCAGGGAAAGGTGGAACGCTGAAAAGAGAAGCAGGAGCGCCAGGGACCTAGTTTTATCCTAGTTTTGAAAAGAAATCAGATATCAGTGGCAATGGGAAAGCATGACTGCTACAGACTGGTATCTCTCAGGTCATCTCAAGAGCAGCATGGAGTCTATAAACTTATCTATTGGTCAGGAATGCATCTGGCTGCTTGCAGCAGAAAATCTGAATATGATGTCTTAATTGTAAAAGTTTTTTTTTCCATATATGATGACAAATCTGAGGGTGGGGGGTTGTTGGCACACGCTGTGGGGCTCAGCAAGTTAGCACTAAGGTCTTTGATTCTTTGGGGGTTTCCTTCATTGGCTGGTGATCATTTCAGTAGGCAGAAGGGAAAAGCTGCATTGTGCCATGTGGCCACTGCAAGCTGGAAGAGGACCTAGGGAACTGGGGTTGCCCATTCAACCAACAATGTCTGCCAACAGTACTTTTCTGCTAACTAATTTTTATAATTATCTCTTGAGAAGAGTTTTTTGTTTTGTTTTGTTTTTCTCCTGTATTTCAAATATCCCAGGAAGTGTTGGGAAAGAAGAAGATATGTGAATGTGAAATACGCTGTGACATTCCATGAAACTGTTTCTGAGAATCCACAATCTGTGGATTGTGGTACCTTATAATGATGATGGGGCTTCCCTGGTAGCTTAGCTGGTAAAGGATCCATCTGCAGTGTAGGAGATCCTGGTTTGATTTCTGGGTCGGGAAGGTCCCCTGGAGAAGGAAATGGCAAGCCACTCCAGTATCCTTGCCTGGAGAATCCCATGGACGGAGGAGCCTGGTAGGCTACAGTCCACAGGCGTCAAAAAGAGTCGGATACAACTGAGCGACTTTTTACTTTACCCACTCCAGCATTCTTGGGGCTTTCCTGGTGTCTCAGACAGTAAAGAATCTGCCTGTAAGGTGAGAGACATGAGTTCGATCCCTGGGTTGGGAAGATCCCTTGGAGGAAGGATTCTACTCCACTCCAGTATTCTTGCCTGGAGAATCCCCATGGACAGAGGAGCCTGGTGGGCTACAGTCCATGGGGTGGCAAAAAGTTAAACATGACTGAGCTACTAAGCACAGCACGGCATAATGCTGCTGCTGCTGCTGTTGATGATAATATTTAATAACTAGCACATACAGCTTCTTATGTTCCAAACTCTGATTTACATGCTGTGTGTAAATTACTGTTAAAAATCTCGTCAAGAACATTATGATGTAAGAACCAGCGTTATTATCTCCATTTTACATGCTGGATGACTGAGACCACTGAATGAGTAAATGACGTTTCCAAAGACATCTAGCTAGTGTTAGTGAAAGTCGATCAGTCATGTCTGACTCTTTGTGACCCCATGGACTATACAGGCCATGGAATTCTCCAGGCCAGAATACTGAAGTGGGCAGCTTTTCCTTTCTCCAAGGGATCTTCCCAACCCAGGGATTGAACCCAGGTCTCCTGCATTGCAGGCAGATTCTTTACCAGCTGAGCCACAAGGGAAGGCCGGGAATACTGGAGTGGGTGGCTTGTCCCTTCTCCAGCAGATCTTCCTGATCCAGGAATTGAAGCGGGTTCTCCTGCATTGCAGGTGGATTCTTTACCAACTGAGGAAACCAAGAACTACTCTGCAGTCTGGCCCCAGGGCCCGTGCTCTTCCCCTCTGGTCTACTTGCTTTTTTAATTTTAATTTTTTTTAACTATCACACTTACCTCTTTAATATTATTTTAAACTTTGTCATCATTGTTATTTTTCCTAATGATTGCTGAATTTTATGGTCCTGAAAAAGCTAAAAATGTAAATACGGACATTTGCCCATCTCCGAGAAGTAAAATCACGGCTAGGAAGATAATACCTATGCAGATGAGATGGAAAGATGAGACACTGCATCCAAATATGGTGAACTGGCCAAAGTTGACTGAGTTAGTCCAGTTTTATCCATTTTGAGAAGTTTGGCCCAGATTAGAAACCTTTAGAGAAAGCATTGTGCACAGTTCAGGTTGGAGACATGACATATTTAAAAGGCAGGCAGCTGGATGATTCCAGCTCATATATAACTTTGGGTATAATGTATTTTGTCACCTGCCTGAACCAAACAGGATTATTTCCTGCTGGTGTTTTTCTTCGGTGTAAATGGTTTTGAACATCCAGGACTGAGCAATTTATTTCTTATACTGAGGCAAAGTTTCACAAAATGCCAGCATTCAAATAAACTAGCTTCTCACCTCTCCAAATTGAGTAACAGTCAGTGTGTATGTGTGCATTTGTAGGTATGAAGCAAATAATTGAACACATTTGCAAGCGAAAAAACCTATTAAATAAATTAAAATACTAAGGATAAAGAAATAATAATTATATACATTTGTTGATGTGACAGGCTATACTTGGAGAAAAATATAATTTGCTGGAAAGAGAAGTTAGCTAGGAGTGAGAAAGCGTCTATTTTATGACACTTTTAAAGCTCTTTTCATTTTACTGTCTTAATAACACTGTGGTATATGTCCTGCAGTATGAACTGCCTTCAGAAGGATAGTTCCATGTTATAGGACCATAGTGGTGTTGGCCATTTAAAATCAGAAAATAGAATCTTGACTGGAAGGGATTTAACTCAGAGGTCATTTCCTCCAATACCCATCGACAGAGATGACCCATGAAATGTTTGAATCAGTATCTCAGCAGCCATGTTGATGAGGATTTTTGTGGCATTTGTTATAGTGTGGTTCATCTAGAATCTAAGCTGTTCTTATTTTGCTTATTAGATATCAGAAGCTGCACGAAGTCTTTCAAGCCGAAACATTCTCCATTTGCCTTTCGGATAAAGTCCAGTCTCTTACCTCCAACCTTAGCAACTAGCAAGTGGTTGCTGCCTCTGTAGAGAAAATCTCATTACTTCCAGCCTCATACCAAGCAGAACTACCTAGGCTCCTTCCACATACCATGTGATCAGTGTCCTCTTCCCTCTCCTTACGGATTTCCCCTGACCTGGAATATCCATCTTCATCTTTCACTCAGCTAATTCCTTTGCCAACTCTAAGTCTCAACTCCAGTATCCCCACTCCAAAAGCCCATAGTCTTGCTTGCTTCAGGTTGAGTTAGGCTGCCCTTCCTTGTGTTCCCATAATGCCCCGTGCATGTGTACTTTAGTATAGTGTGGCCCACACTGTGTTAAAATGATCTGTGTATGCCTCTTCCCACTAGGACTCTGAGCACCTTGATGGTAAGGACATGTGTTAGCCACTTTTTGTATTTCTGGGACCTCCTACAGGACACATTATTAAATTCTCAGTAATACGTATGGACTTTCTGAAAGAATAGGAACAAACACCCCTGAATATTCCTGCCACAGTGTATGGGGGTCGTTATATCCAGGGTTGAAATGGAATGAGTTTTGAGACTGCCTGTATCCTGGTAAACACAATTTTGGTTAAAAGCCCTGTAGGTTTTTCTTTGTACATCATAGTCTAGAGTTGGGTTTCAGTGCATTTTGTTTGATAGCAGCTGTTGGTAGCTAAGGGATTTTATTTGTTTAGTTGTCCTAAACAATAATATGAAACGTTTATACTTACATTGTTAGTTGATATCTGATATTATGGCTATTTTCATTTTTGATATTTATTTTCTCCAGTATCTGAACTAGTTCAGTATCTGCACAGTATGTTATTTTGCAACTCCTTTGTTCAACACGTTGGAAGGTTTAATACCAGCAAAGCTTAGGTGTGGTAAATTTTTTGCTAGTTGCTAGACTCATATTTATAGTGTGTGTGGTTTTTTTTTTTTTTTTTTGTATTATATAGTTTGCCATCGGAGATCTGAATCAAAGCCACACACCAAGTATTTGTTGAATCTGTTATGTGCAAAGTCCCATAACAGGTGCAAAAACATGTAAATGATGGACTAGCAGGAGACACAAAGCAGAAGTTACTTGGAAAATTAAAGTCAGAATAAGGGTTAAGTAATAAAACAGGAACAGCTGTGAATTGCTGGGTGAATGTGTAGCTAGATAAGTACTGTCAGATTATTGTTCATTAGCTCATTTGTGTTCAACTCCTTGTGACCCCGTGGACTGTAGCAGGCCAGGCTCCTCTGTCCTCCATTATCTTCCAGAGTTTGCTCAAATTCATGATCAATGAGTAAGTGATGCTGTGTAACCATCTCATCCTCTGCTGCCCGCTTCTCCTTTTGCCTTCCATCTTTCCCAGCATCAGAGTCTTTTCACATCATGTGGCCCAAGTATTGGAGCTTCAGATTCAGCATTAGTCCTTCCAGTGAACATTCAGGGTTGATTTCCTTTAGTATTGACTGGTTTGATCTCCTTGCTATCCAAGGGAATCGCAGGCAGGCAAGAATCCTGGGCTGTGGAGATCTGCGAAGATTTTGGAGTTGAGAGACTCAACTGGGACTTTGAGAAAAGCAAATTCTACCTTTAGGCAAAAAGTAGGGGAGAGGGCTTTGCAGTTGGTGGGGAAGAAGGTTGAGAGGTCTGGAAAGCAGGGTAGTTTGGTTTAATAGGAGCAAAGTATTCATGGGGGGCTGAGGCCATGAAGGGAGGACATTCAAAGAAGTTATTCTGACATCAAGGCTGATAAAAGTAGTTTATTGGATATATGCTAAGTCCCTTTAGTTGTGTCCGACACTACGACCCCATGGACTGTAGCCCACCAGGCTCCTCTGTCCATTGTTGCTAGTGGTAAAGAACTTTCCTGCCAATGCAGGAGGCATAAGAGATGTTGGTTTGACCCTTGGGTTGGGAAGATCCCCTGGAGGAGAGCTTGGCAACTCACTCCAGCATTCTTGCCTGGAGAATCCAATGAACAGTTTATCAGAGTGCTTCTCAAATGTGGATGTAGCTGTGGGTTCTCCTGAGGATCCAGTTAAAATGTAGATTTTGATTCAGTTGGTCTGGGGTGGAGCTGTGGACTCTGCATTTCTCCCATGCTTCGTGGACCTCACCTTGAACAACAACAGTTGGGAGGGCTAAGTGAAAAGTTGTGTAGATTTAATTGGAAAAATGATTAATGATATTTTTATTATATACTATATAACCTGACTATTTCAGGGTTTCACATGGCACTTCAGAGGCATGAAAGAGTTATATCTAAAGGTGCATAATATTCAACCGGGGAGTCACATAGACAAAGTTTACATTCAACTGGTAACGCAGTTTTATGGAGCTGTCCTGAAAGAGAAAAACTGGACTGGCTTTTTATAAAATATAATTATGAAATATGTATTTTACTGAGTGTTAGACAAATTAAAAAATCTAGTGAAATTACTTGTTTAAATTAAACTGGGATATCATTCTTTAGTATTTGTCCAGTCATAATTGTGCAAGAAATTATTTTTTTGCATTTGCACACAAGCTTGGTACTCTGCTTTTCTTGGGTTGGATCCTTAATTTGGAACCCTGACTCACCTTTGAACCACCTGCAGTGCTTAAAAAAAAAAACCAAACACTGCTCTATGCTAGACCAATGAAATCAGAATTTCTGGACCTAGTACCTGGTGCTTAGTCATTTTTAAAGGCTTCCAGGAGATTCAAGTGTGCATCCAGGATTGAGATCCAATGCATTATCTGACCAGACTGCCTGACACTGAATTAAAACACTGGAACTCGGGGGGTTTGACTAACATACTGCTGAGTTGGCAGGATTGAAATTGGAGTAGATGCTGAGAGTCAGTCTGTGGTCCAGGAGGCAGGATGCCTGGGACCCACATCTGTAGTTCTAGGAGTTCACAGGGGAAGCTGCGAACATTTAGGGGGTGGTGTCAGAGGTGGGCTGGTGATTGGAAGCCCTGGTAGCTAGGGAAGCCAGAGGCACGGGTGTGGGAGCAGTTGCTAGGGAGCAAGGTAAAAGCTTCCTGCCAGATGGTGCAGCCATCTCCATGGCAAGGAATTGTTCCTGGGGCGAGCTTGTTCTTGCAACACCGTCTGCAAACTCCCATCCTGGATAGGTGGTTCAAGGCACAGAGCCCTTTGATGTGGACGGGCAACGTGAAGATAGTGTCTGTGGATGCAGGACTGAGAGAAGCTTCCAAGGGATTCTAGAATGTATAAGAGGGTGCAAAAGAGAGAGAAGGGGACAACCCATAAGATATCACATTCTTCCTAATCCTCCTTAGTGGCGCTGTGGTGAAATCCCTCATTCAGTGCCAAGACTGTGCCACTGACTCGTCATTCATAAAACACAGGTCCTGGTGGCCAGATTTTTGATCTGAAAAGTGACAGGGAAAGTGTTAGTTGCTCATTCATGTCCAACTCTTTGTGACCCCATGGACTGTATGGACTGTAGCCTGCTAGGCTCCTCTGTCCATGAAATTCTCCAGGCAAGAATACTGGAGTGGGTTGTTTCAACCTGTGCTTGTATCAGATCTGAGCTGATGGTGGAAAGCCTTTGCCCAAGCTGTTTTTTAGGTTTTAATGAGCTTCAGGTTCGATCCCTGGGGCTGGAAGATCCCCTGGAGGAGGGCATGGCAACCCACTCCAGTATTCTTGCCTGGAGAATCCCCATGGACAGAGGAGCCTGGTGGCTACCGTTCATGGGGTCGCAAAGAGTCGGACATGACTGAGGCAATTTAGCACTCACTTAGCACAATGAGCTTCCTATTGGAACATGCCAAGTTGAGTGAGTTTGGTACCAAAACCAGTCTTTCAAAACAAAATGAAACTCGATGGCTTAGTTTAATTCTTGACTATTTAGATGTAAAAATTTTATTTCATGTAAGAAATGAGTTGGTCTTCCTAGTGCTTTCTCAAGGATTTATGGAGGCAAACATTCAACAACATTCACATCTCCCCGGCAGCCAGCCAAACCATGAACTGGCTTTCAGGCTTCATCTGCATGTGCCTTTGTGATGCTGACTCCAGCCCTGTTGAAATTAGAGGGAGGCAGTTACTGTGGGGCAGATCTGACATCTTGGCTCCCCTCTGGGGTCCCAGGTATAACAAACAAACAGGCAGAAAGGTAGAGAAAAGCACTTCCACGCTGTGGAGGAGTTGGGCAAATGTAAATTATTACCTGCTCTCAGTTTGAGACTGAAATAGGGCACAGGGGAGACCATTCTTGTTCTTAGCAAAAGGGTCTGGATTGTAAAATGTGTTTTTCTGACATCTTGGCGGGCAGGAGATAAAGACAGTTTTGGTGGCAGGACTATGTCAGGAGCTGAGCTACAGTGGCACCTTCCTCTTCCTACCTGGGACCTTGGCTGTGTAGGAGCCCTCAAGAGGGTCACAAGCACAGGCTTGCTGGGAGTGGTGTAGGGGAAGCGGGCTGGGGGAAGGACTGGGAATGGAACAGTTGGACTCCCGTAGGAGAGGCCAGTTTTAATAAAAAATAAATTAAGCCAACTCAACATTGTTAAGATTATACTATTGGTTCACAGTGCTTTTTCCAGGTCTGCTATATCCTTCTACTTCTCTGTATATTCATTCTATTAATTTTTATATTAATTCTATTAATTCATTCTATTAAACTTTATTATTAAAGTTTGCTATTGAAGCTCCAACTAAGAATCTTAATTTATCTACTTAGAAAAAGAATTGTATATATAGTGGAACTATATGTAACCTTGTTGTGTATTTTTTAAGTCTGTTGTGAATAATTTAAAATGATAATTTAAAATAATAAAATTTATTATTTAAAATATAATTTAAAATAATAAAATTTCATAATTTAAAATAATAAAAGATTAGAAAGAGAAAAAAATTTCAGGATAGGAAGAAAAATAGGTGAGGCTCTGTTAAATCATCAGCCTGTAACTTTGCAATTAAATGTAAGGCCAACTGTATACACAGTAGTTCCCTGGTTGGAACTACAAGATTTGGCTAATTTTCTTTTCTTTTTTTTTTTAGAAAAAAATCTCTCACAATTGGAAGAACAAAGCCCTTTAAAGCAGTTATTCAGCAAAAGGTTTCAAAGTTAGGATTGATTGCTTTTTTTAGAGACTAGTGCTTCCACCACCGCCCAGACAAAGCCGCCCGCAGAGGACATCTGTTGTCTCTTTTCTCCCTCCTACTTTTGTTCAGATGCCCCAATTCTTCTTATTAGAATATGTTACCTGGGAAAAGGTACGAAGGACTGACAGAAGTTTAAAACGTTCTCTCTCCAGGAATCACTTTAACAGGAATCCAAACCTTAGGCTACAAGCTAATTCCAAACTTGACTAAGGGGCGCTCTAGCTATGCTGGCTTCCCATTTCCATGAATTGGAAAAGCCCTCAAAGGGCTGATGGGGGTAGTGAGACAAATTCGCGCTGTTTGTTTAAATGTCAGAGTCTGTGGACGATTGGCCACCCTCCTTTCTCTTCCTATGCTGGTGGTAATCTCCCTTTTTTCTTCCTTCCCACCTTCAGGCCTTGCAGAAATTGGGATCTTCCATGGAACAAGTCCAGCCATTCCTCTCTACCTAAGGGAGGTCATACAGTCCTGGGACCCCTTGAGGAAGAAGTCTCTTCCGGGCTTCAGGGAGTTTGTAAATCCCTGAGTATTAGTCTCTGAGTTGTATCTGACTCTTTGTGGCCCCATGAACTGTAGCCTGCCAGGCTCCTCTGTCCTTGGGATTCTCCAGGAAAGAATACTGCAGTGGGTTGCCATTCCCTTCTGCAGGGGATCTTCCCGACCTAGGGATTGAACTGGCATCACTTGAGTCTCCTGCATTGCAGGCAGACTCTTTATCACCTGAGCCAGCAAGGAAGCCCTGAAATTGCAGGCAAATATGTTCACTTATTTTTCAAAGAAGAAGATTGATTAGATTCATTATAATCTCAAAAGGCTAAACCATCCCCCCCACACCTCCCGCTTATCCCCACACCTCACCCTGCCCTCCCCGCCCCACCACACCCTGCATCCCAGATGCTCTAGGATGGCATTAGCAGATGGAAGAATCCAGCTGAGGTCTCTGTAGTCTTCTTGGCACACAGATCTCATGGAACAGGAGTCAGCTCCTACTGGTACCTACCAGCACACAGTCCCCCATTAAATATCCTTTGGGCTTATTTTCTGTCGAGTGTCGTCTCAGCATTAACATGGTGAGCCTCTTAACTGAGCCTCACAGCAGCCCTGGGAGACCCAAGACGGAGGTCTGAATTATGCAGTTGCAAGTTAGTGTAAACAGAAGAGACTATTTATTGGCTCACATAAATGGGATATTTGGGGGGAGGAGGAGGATGTTAGGGTTGATTCAGCTAATATTAAGAACTGCTCTCCGTCTCAAAGATAAAGGTGGCTGTGTAGACTGCCAGCTTTTCTTCTGCTAGTTTAGTAGCCATAATAGAAAGCCTTTAATTCCTCCTTCCCTGCATCCCTCCCCCTTCCTTTCTGATCTGATAGCTCCAGCACATGCCCTAGGGAACTCTCTCGTGAACACTGTGCCATCCATGATTTATTTGCTGGGACGGGGGGAAGAAAGTATTCTGACTGGTTAAGCTTGGGTGATGTGCCTACTTCTGGAATTGGAGGGAGTTATTCTACTTTTCTTGAAACACGTGGACTGAGGATGGGAAAAAGGGGATCTCACAAAGGGGAACTAGTGCCATTACCAAAAGGAAAGGGAAGGGTGCTGGGTAGGCGAGACTAATGGTCGTCTGCCATGATGACCTTCTAATTTAGGTGCCTTCACCATCTGAGAGATGATGGGATGTGGGATCTTAGAATGTCTTATGGTTAAGAGACTTATGATTCCTTGAACTTGTGAGAAAAAAGAGTCTGGCACATATATAAATGTACCTAGTTTCAGGGAGAGGATCCATGCCTTTTGCCAGCTTCTTAGATAAGAACCGCTGAACTAAGAACCTTTCATTTTTCAGATGAGGAAGCAAGGGCTCAGAAACTCTAAATGACCTGGTCTTGGAGACCCCAGTCTTGGGTCTCCCAGGGCTGCTGTGAGGCTCAGTTAATACTGTATTATCCGCACCTCCAGGGTTTTCTAGCAGGACACTAACCTCTGGATACTGTTAAAAATAGGCTTCTCTGGTCAAATACATCTGGGAAACTGCAGGGCCTCTGGAAATGCACAATGCATTGTGGCATATTCGAAGTTCTGAGAAAGCTTATTCTAAAGAAGTACATCTAACTGTATTTAACCCAGAAACCTATTTGAATACATTTCCTTTTCACGAGCCACCAGTAACATGCTCCGGGAAACTGTTGCAGTGCCTTGCCTCTCCTTTCGGCCAGATGCTGTCCCGTGGGCCCTTGGTGGGAATCTGGGACACCTACTTTCCAGCCCCCTGTGATCCCTGTTGATCTGGTTCACTTTTAGAGGTTTCAGGACGGAGTCCTGAAGTTGAATGTGTGGAGGCTCCTCCCCTCAGTGCTCTCCTGCATTTTGTCACGCTTCTCTGTGCACAGTAGGGCAAACAGGCAAATGCTCCTGGCTCAACCCCGGAGGGAAAGGATGACTGCAGTTCAGTGCCAGGCCCCCAGCGGACTTTGGTCAGTGCTGTGTGCCTGGGACCTGGGAAGTGTCCACAGGGACTTCTGTACACTCTTGGATGGTAGGGGAAGCTGGTCTGCTTGCTTTCTGTTTCAGCTCACCACCCACTTCCTTCCCCCACCCTCCCTGCTGCAACTATTCACATTACCCCATGGGGCCTTCCTGTTCTGGTTTTCTAGACATTTTTCCTCTCCCATCTTTACTTCCCATGTTTTATCAGTCATTGGTGATGACGATGATGATAGTGATAATAATATTTACTGGGAGCTTACTATGTATCAGAAACTGTGCTGAGCATTTCAGATGTGTTCATCATTAACTCTTCCAAACACATGAAATGCTAGGTGCTGTCCTGTCTCTGCTTTATAGAGGCAGATGCATATTTCATTTTACATCCAGGGATTTGCACAGCTCTGAGGATATAGCAGAGAACAAGACGAACATATGTCTATGGTTAGACTTGTTCCCTTGGGACAGCTGACTAAAGTGACCACCAGGAATACAACACCCAATGCTCCTGAAAATACTAAAGGTCACTAAGGACACAGTGCATTCCTCCCAGCTAGTGTTCTGCTTCTATCGTGTGTCTTGGAAAGATAGGATGTCTTTAACTTAAGAGTAATCCTAATGATGAGAGTTGTGGACCTTGAGGGGAATGATGGGGGGCTGATTTTTAATGAGGGAATCTTTTATTCCTCCTTAAAGCAGAACATTCTTGTGTCTGCCTAAATGGGATTGCCTCCTACAGGCCACCCATCACTTTTTTTTTTTTTTTAAATTTGGAATTTACAGAGTGGGAGAAACGGGGTGCTTATAGTGAGGACATAGAGACAATGTTTACAGGTCCATTTTTGCCAAGACTTTAGGCCTGTAAAACAACTTAGGAACCCCTCTTAAATTAGCTGGTTTTTCGTGGCTTGGATGAGTTGGAGAATGCATTGATATGTCTTTGTCCACACATGTCTGCACAGTCTATGCTTCTTCCTTTATGGTCTTTTTGTTCCACAGGAGAGTCCACAATATCCTAACATGAACCTACCCCTGCCATTCACATGAAGGAGTTGGTGGCAAAATGTATCACCCTTCCCCAGAGTTCTGACATTTCAATTAAGGACTTGGATTTCAACATAGAATTGTGAAGAACTTCCCTTCAGATGAACTAAAATGTCCTCCTCACCATCTGGGTCATTTTTCATAGACTATACCTGTTTGGCAGAGTATAGAGATTTTCATTCAGCTGATATATAGTTACGGGTCTTTGGTTAAGGAACCAGATTAAGAAAGAGGAAAAAGGAAAAAAAAGTGTCTGGTGAGTTCAGCTGCTAATGAGAGGCAGGGACTTCCCTAGTGGCTCAGCAGAGAAGAACCCAGCTGCAGTGCAGGAGACCCGGGTTTGATCCCTGGGTCGGGAAGATCCCCTGGAGAAGGGAATGGCAACCCACTCCAGTATTCTTGCCTGGAGAATCCCATAGACAGAGGAGCAAAGAGTTGAACACAACTGAATGACTAACACACACACACACACACACACATACACACACACACATGCACAACAGGAGGCAGTGACTAGAGTGGGTAGAGGCCAGGAGAGGCTGGAGGGAACAAGGTTGAGGGCAGTGGACAGAAAGAGGGACTTGGAGAAGAATTAGGAGGCTTCTAAGTTATGGACTCAATTATGCTTTACCTTGATGGGTGTATTATATAAACTCATATTCCAAAATCTGTGATCAAGCAGACGTTGTACTCTAAAGAGCTAATTGATTATTTGCTGTGAAGGAAGGGAACTAGGCTGTGACCTCTAGGCAAAAAATTGAAGAGGGGTGAACTTCGTCCACTCGCCCTCAAAAAGATATGTTGAAGACTCAGTCCCTAGTACCTCAAAATGTAACCGTATTTAGAAACAGAGTCTTCAGAGTGCTGCTGCTGCTAAGTCACTTCAGTCGTGTCCGACTCTGTGCGACCCCATAGATGGCAGCCCACCAGGCTCCCCCACCCCTGGGATTCTCCAGGCAAGAACACTGGAGAGGGTTGCCATTTCCTTCTCCGATGCATGAAAGTGAAAAGTGAAAGTGAAGTTGCGTAGTCGTGTCCAACTCTTAGCGACCCCATGGACCGCAGCCTACCAGGCTCCTCTGCCCATGGGATTCTCCAGGCAGGAGTACTGGAGTGGGGTGTCATTAGTCAGGTTAAAATGAGGTCATTAGTGTGGGCGCTAATCCAATATGGCTGATATCCCTGTAGAAAGGGGAAATTTGGTACAGAGACAGACATGCACAGAGAAAAGACTGCGTGAAGTGACACAGAGAGAATGTTACTTTAAGATGGAAGCAGAGGCTGAAATTAGGCTGCTACAAGTGGAGTCCGGGGCTCCCAGTGGCTGGAAGGGCCAGGGGAGGAACTTTCCTCTATAGGTTTCAGAGAAAGCATGGTCGAGCTTCACCTTGACTTTGGAGTCTTACTTGCAGAACTGTGAGACAACAAGCTTCTGTGGTTCTGAGCTACTCTGTTTGTGGTATTTGTTGTGGATGCCCTAGGAAACTAGTTTCAGGGGAGAAGGTATTGGTAATTACATTTGCTAAGATTTCTCATGTGAAAGGCTTTGTGAAAAGGGCATCAAAGTTAGTGCTTCTCTTTATCTTCATGGCAATCTTGGGAGGTAGGCATCGTTATGATATTTAGGCTAGATAATTGCTCAAGGATATATAATTAATATTCAGTGGACTCTGGGGTTTCAAAAAAAAAAAAAAAAAAAAAAGCCAGCTCCACTCACCACACCGCAGTTCTCAATTTTCTGGACAGTGGTAATGGAATTCATGGTTAACCTGGGAAGTTTTTCATTTGGGGCCACCCTGGGAATTTGGTCTGAGACCTCATATCTCAAAGCACACTAGTGTCTCCTGTGTTCATCGGAAATTGTTATCATCTACTCTGTTACACTTGTTGGAAAATTTTGATTTGAGAAGCACAGTGATGAACTAGTATTATCATAGGTCTCTCATAATTTGGGTTTCCCAGTGGTGCTAGTGGTTAAGAACCCACCTGCCAGTGCAGAAGACTGAGATGAGGATTGGATCCCTGGGTTGGGAAGATCCCCTGGAAAAGGGCGTGGCAACCTGCTCCAGTATTCTTGCCTGGAGAATCCCATGGACAGAGGATCCTGGTGGGCTACAGTCCACAGGGTCACAAAGGGTCGGACATGACTGAAGCAACTTAGCCTGCATGCACTCATAGCTTTGTTATTCTTTGTACTAACTTGGAAGCCTCCAGAGGTTTTATTTTGCTGTAAGACAGTCTAACCTAGGATCAGCAGGATTATCAGCCTCATTATCTTCATCAAAAGTAATTGATCTTCTGCCTTAAGTCTAGTTATTTCCTGGAAAAGGTACATGGCAAGTTAAAAAAGCATGATACTCATTTGCATATACATTTCAATTAATTAATAATCTTTAAATTCCACAAACAGTTTAAATAATGCACTCATAAAGTAAAGTAATGAAATCTGAATTGAAAAATAATGGAATCAAGGGGTAAAACATTTTGGGGTAGATGTCAGGGTAGGAAGAAAACACAAAATGCACATATGCTAAAACTTACCAGTTTGGAACTGATCAGGAGAGAGAAACAGTCATTTGAGTGTGGAAAGTTGAATAGAGAGAATTACTGACTGTAACAGGGAATTGAAGCAACAAGGTGTTGCCTGGGAAGAGATCAGGAGAGCTCTATGGAATATTGGAAGAGCAGAGATGTGGGGCAGACACTATTCCAAGGGCTGAGAGTGAGTGGGAGGAGGTCTCCCCCAGGGCTGAGACCCAGGCCTGGTTGGAGACCGCGCAGCTATGGCTGCCTGGGTAGCAGAGCAGCAGTGTGATGCTGTGCTCTAAGATTTATCCAGAAATTCACCCCTAGGAGCTTGCTGGCAATCTGCCCTCTAGGATTTGGAGGAGCTGTTCACTGGGAGGTGGATGCACAGGGAGGTGTCTCACGGGAGAAACTCTGCCATAAATCTGCCCAAAGGGGTTGGCTGCTGGGTGAAGTGGACCACTGTGCTATGCAGGAGTCCAGCCCTAGGGAGGCTGCTTCTGCTGCAGGTGCTGGGTCCTGGGGAAGCCACGTGTGCTGTCAGAGGGCCTTAGAGAAGCTGTGCGCCCTGCAGGAGTCTGGAGAAGCAGCACCAGACCAGGAAACAAAATCCTTTCATCCTGAAATGTCTCTCCAGAGCCCACTGCTGATAAAGGTTAACAGTGCCAGCTGATGAAGGGAAAACATTTAAAGGGCCCATACCCCTTTTCAGAGTAGACACAAAGAATGCATTTGGAACTGAGAGGCAATACATTGCTAACTGGCCTGTGTGCACGTTAAGTCGCTTCAGTCATGTCCGATGCTTTGTGACCCCATGGACTGTAGCTCACCAGGCTCCTCTCTCCATGGGATTCTCCAGGCAAGAATACTGGAGTGGGTAGCTATTCCCTTCTCCAGAAGATCTTCCTGACCCAGGGATCAAACCTGCGTCTCCTGTGGCTCGGGCATTGCAGGCAATTTCTTTACCGCTGAGCCACCTGGAAGCCCACTAACTGGCCTACTAAGTCATAAATTTTAAATGGCTTCAGTTCTGTTTGGATCTAAAATAGATGCAAATATGATGGGCCTGAAAGTGAAGCTGAGTCTCCTGGTGGCCAAGGTAAACTGAAAAACATGATCACTTTTCATTGTTTATAAGACCAGTGATTTCAAGGAAAGCATTTCATAGAACAAAAATGTAGAGATATTTTCTCATGTAGTATCTGCTTTCAGAAGACACTGGGAGAGGTAAGACATCCCCAAAGCAATGGATTTCTTGAAATTTTGTAGTTTTCCTCAAGTAAAAGCTGAAAGCTCTTACACTTTAGTGAACACCGATGTTTAGAACCTTACCATCCTGTGCGGGAAACATTGAGGTACAAAAAAAGTGAAGTCAACTAGATTTCTGATGAAAGAAGAAAATTGAACACCTAGCAAGAGATATCCAATAATACTTTCCTTGGATGAACAGAGAAGAAATAGGATGGAGAAAAAAAGCGCAAAAAAGGGCTTTTTTTTTTTTTTTTTTTTTTTGGCTCGGACCACTAGAAAATGTTAACTTTCCCATTAATTCTACTTAAAAATGTTTAAATTAGTATTTGATTTCTAGGATATAGATTCCCATCTATACCACATTCTTAGTATTTTCTTGAAAATTGAGGGTTTGCAGTTTATTTTCAGACATGCTTTAGATAGAATGATTAGCATACCACTCACTTGAAGAGGTTAAGGGCACGTTTGGTTTCCTCACAGCCAATTTTGAATGTAGGAGATGTTTCTACGTGAGTCTCTGTGCCACAGAGAGGCAAAAGTTTCTCTTCCCTGTTTTATCTGACTTGACTCTTCAGGGAGGATGAGAGGAAATACAGTGCATGCTTTCTGATGTCCCCTCAAAAGAAATTCGAGACAGAAATATTGGCAAGTTTTCTTCTGTTGAGCCAGTCTCCATGCTATAACAAAATGTTTTATGAAAATTAACTTTAAAAATCCTTAGAATATACTCTTTCTGTAGACACCATGATCAAGTTTACAGTATGAAAAGGGAGTGTCTTGGTCACTAACCTGTGATTAAATGCACTGCTTCTGGAGCCAGCTTGTCTGGGTTCAGTCCTGGGTCGGTCCCCTATATGCTGTGGGATCCAGTTGAGTTTTACACAGGCTGTAAAATGGAAATAATAACATTTACTTGACGGAGTTGCCACAAGGATTGGTGAGCTCTCAGCGTGTACCTAACATGTTTAATCAGCACTGTTCAGGTAAATATTGGGCCAGTGTGTCCAGATTAATGGGAGATGCTGAGGTGTTATTTCTGTCTCTGCCAGCATGCTTGCTGGGGAAAAATCAACTGCTGACTTCCTTCTACCTGGATTCCCTAAGAAAGATGTCCTACTTAAGAAAACTCACAAGTGTCAGCATGTGGGGCAGAGCCATGCTAAGAAGCAAGGGCATCCATAGTCATGCTGATAGGTAAAAACTCTATGGGGTAAATTTAAAATCACCCATCTTTATGGATTGCCTGAAATTAACACAGCCTTATGTGAAATGCTATGGGCATTCCAAGAAATCTAACAAGACTTTCTGCCATTAAAAGCTTTAGTGGCTAATGGAGGAGATAAGACATATTTATGTATAAATAAGTAAATGTGTTCTTAGTCGCTCAGTCTTGTCTTACTCTTTGCAACCCCATGGACTGTAGCCTGCCAGGCTCCTCAGTCCATGGGGATTCTCCAGGCAAGAATACTGGGTTGGGATGCCATGCCCTCCTCCTGGGATCTTCCCAATCCAGGAATTGAACCCAGGCCTCCTGCATTGCAGGCAGATTCTTTACCATCTGAGCCACCAGAGAAGCAAATATATATAAATCAGTAAATAAATAAATAAGTCCATGGAGTACATTTAAAATCACATATCTTTATGGATTGCCTGAAATAAACAAAGCCTTCTGTGAAATGTCATGGATGTCCCAAGAAATCTAACAAGAGCTTCTGCCATTAAGGGCTTTAGTGGCTAACTGGGGAGATAAGAGGGATTTATGTATAAATAAGTAAATAAGTAAACAAGAAAAGACACAGAGTTTGAGACAATGATAGAAGTGATGTCATATGGTACATGACCTACTGACAAATGGGTTATAAGATAGTAGTTACTACAGTAGATTTTTTTAAATTAATTTTTATTTGTATATAGTTGATTTATAATGTTGTATTGGTTTCTGCTGTACAGCAAAGTGAATCAGTAATACATACACATGCATCCACTCTTTTTTAGATTCTTTTTCCGTATAGGTCATTACAGGGTATTGAGAGGAGTTCCCTGTGCTATATAGTAGGTCCTTATTAGTTATCTGTTTTTTATATAGTACTGCATATATGAGGATTCCCCAGCAGCTCAGTGGTAAAGAGTCTGCCTGCAATGCAGGAGACCTGGGTTTGATCCCTGGGTCAGAAAGATCCCCGGGAGAGGGGCATGGCAATCCACTCCAGTATTCTTGCCTGGAGAACTCCATGGACAGTGGAGACTGGCAGGCTACAGTCCATGGGGTCGCAAAGAATTGGACAGGGCTGAGTGACTGAAGCTTTTACTTTTTTACTTGGCTGATTAGTCCCCAAGCCTGCTGATGGGGTCTTCCAAAGTTTCTGTAAGTGAATTAATATCACTTAATCATATTTTTTTTCTACTCCAGCTCTTTAGAATAGTTGGTTTTGGATTACGTAAACTGAAACTAACATGGCAAGCTGCTGTGGGGGCGGAGGGGCCCAGGCACTCTAGTGTCCATCACTGTAGGGAAGATGCACTTTTGCATCCTTTATTTGAACATTCTATGCCCTCTTTGTCCTCTTCCCCCACCCTTCTGCACAATTTATAGACCGAGGCACCTTGATCTATAAATCAGTCTAGGTGATTTATAGGCCTTTTGGTGCCTTGGGTCAGCTGTCTTTGCCACTTTTAAAAGCAGAAATGATCAGTACCTCCAAATCCTACTGATCCCAAGTTATCGTATTGACAGATGTGTTACGCTGCTTTGAACACATGGAATGCAGAGCCCAAACTCTGAACTCAGAGTTCCTGATGACTTTGAACTTCTAGAATGATAAAGTTAATAGAGTGAGTGGACAGATAGGCAGGATGGAAGATGGAAATAGAGAGAAGGACAGGGTATCTGCAATCTTTTAGTACCTGAAGCAGAGTGGAAAGTGAGAAGGGTGTCATGATCAGGGGTTGGAAACATGAGGAAAAGAGTAGAAAGCATGTACCAAGGGCACACCCTGCCTTGCCTCCTGCCCCCGCCTCTGTTTATCCTCTTTGTTGTTAACTCAGGGTGCATATACCCCAAAGACTCAGTTAGCTCCTCGCCTGGGTTTTCTTTCTCACACCATCGTCCTGGCAAATGTCTTTGGAGGAGGAGATGCCATCAAGCTATTGTACTTTTATGTAACAAGTTTACTGTTCTTTTTAAAAAAGTGAAATCTCCGTTAAAGGACAGCACCAATGTCTGGGGTTTAAGAAGCCACAGAGCCCTGGGCTTTGTGGTCTTTGGGGGGATAGGCTGTCTGAGAATGACTGTTGAGAGGAAGCTCCTGTGTGAAGTCTGAGAAGTTGCCCTAAGTAGACTTTCGGAAGGAAACCATTAGGGAAAGTCCTAGAACCATTCCACCAGCCACATGGCTGGATTCGGAGAGATCGGGAGCTATCCTGGTTAGAGATCAGGGGGCGGAGAGGTGGACTTGGGGGCGTGAGAGCTCATGCTCATGTGGAGTAGTTCTATTTGACCTCCCATAAGATATATCCTCTAAATAATATATCTTTATTGTGGCGGTTGTTACTGTTCAGTCGCTCGGTCGTGTCTGACTCTTTGCGAACCCATGAACTGCAGGATGCCAGGCTTCCCTGTCCTTCACCATCTCCTGGAGTTTGCTCAAATTCATGTTTATTGAGTTGGAAAATATGCAACATGTTGACCATTTTTAGGTATCTGTTTTAGTGGCATTAAGTACGTTCACACTGTTGTGCAGTCAGCACCACCATCCACTGCCGGAACTTTCTCTTCTCCCCAAGTGGAAACTCTGTACCCATTAACCCTCATCTCTCTGTTTCTCCCTGGAAAACAACATTCTACTTTCTCTGTCTGTGAGCCTGACTACTCTGGTTACCTCATATAAGTGGAATCATGGAGTGTGTGCATTTTGGTGATTGGCTTGTTTCATGTAGTATAATGCTTTCAGGGTTCAACGATGAAGTGGGTGTCAGGATCACTTTATTTTAAAGACCAAATGGCATTCCAGTGTATGCATATACCACATTTTGTTTATCTGTTCTGTTGATGGCCATTCTGGTTGTTTTCACTCTTGACTATTGTGAATAGTGCTGCTATAAGCATGGAAATGAAGAGGCCTCTTTGAGTCCCTGCTTTCAACTTTTGGGTATATGCTCAGAGGTGGAATTGCCAGGTCATATGGTGATTCTGTATTTAATTTTTTGAGGAAACACCATAATGTTTCTAAATAACATATGGAATAAACCTTATTAAGTTTAAATACACAAAATAGAAAGACTAGTATAGTAAGTTCTTAAGTGTACAACATTTGGTTTTGAAGTTTATTTAGGTTGAATAGTTGATGTGCAGGATGGATCCCTTTAGCGATTCAGCAAACATTTGTTGAGCAATTGAGACTCCAGTGATGATTCAAGTGTGAACTCTATCAGCTGAAGTGGTGGTGGTGATGAAAATAGGCAGCTCCAATCTCCAGCTCTGCAGTCATGGCTGATTGACAGCCCCAGTTGCTGCCCCACTGAATCTACCATCACATTTGCACCAAGTACACACTTCCAGTGGGCTGCTACCAGCATGGTGGGGCCATTACTGCAAGACTTCCAACAGTGACTTTGACTTAAGGACTTTCCATCAGTCTGGCTGGATCTCTCATAGAACTGCTCTATGACCTGAGGCTCTTTCCACCCATTTTTCCTTCGCTCTCCCTCTCCTTTCATAAGTGTCAAATCTGCATCTCTCTCTGAAGTCTCTTCTCACCTTCTATAGCCTCTCCTCTTACTCCTTTACATGTGCTTCCCCAGTAAGTCTCTTACACGTTCAATTATGTCTGCTTCTTGGCATACCCAAGCCAAGGCACTTAGGTTTGGGGATTTAAATAATATAGCCTTGAGTCATTCAATGCACATATCCTAGGAAGCCCAACCTCATGACCAAGACTTCTGCAAATTTCCTGAAGGTTTATATTTTCACTTTGGCCCCAAGCTGTAAGCCTCTGAACTCCTACCTTTACTTCTATCTTTTATCCATGGTTCTCCTCCCTCTACTTCATCTCAACTCCTGTATGGAACTTGGCTTCTTTTCCTTGATTTGGTCCCAAACCACTTACCACATGCCCCTTTGTGTTCATATCAGGGTTTACCAGAAGTCTTAAGTCTTTCTCACATCTCAGAAATACAAACAATTTGAACTTAAAGATGACCAATTCCTCTTTTAAATGTTCTGCAGCCCCACTCACCAGGAATCTCTCACTGGCCACCTTTTTCTGCAAGCTGAAATATTTTTTCATGTTGTTTGTCTGCCTTGGTCCCATTCACCCAACTTATTTTTCCCTGCCCACCTGGATGCCTGAATATATGTGTACTTCTCTTACAGAGAAATTAGGTTTATCTCTCTTTCTTTGTCTTGTTACAGTCAGAGTCGTTGGGACTCATCTTTCCTGCCAAAACTTACCTCTCAAGGTATTTTTCTTGTGAAGAAAATAGCTGAAAATTTTCAAGTTTAGGATAGATAGGAAGACAATGTCCTATCCAAGCAGACTTCTGATACCAGCTCTCCAAAGATACATTACTTATGAAAATCCTAGAAGAAAATATAGAGGAAAAATCTTGACACAGATATTTTTGGGGTATGACACCTAAAGTACCTGAAGCACTATCTGAAACTAAAAAGCTTTTGTAGATATTTTTGCAAAGAAGGTATGTGTATGATCATTAAGCACATGGAAATATGCTCAACATCACTAGTCATTCAGTTCAGTTCAGTCTCTCATTCGTGTCTGACTCTTTGCGACCTCATGAATTGCAGCACCCCAGGCCTCCCTGTCCATCACCAACTCCTGGAGTTCACTCAGATTCATGTCCATCGAGTCAGTGATGCCATCCAGCCATCTCATCCTCTGTTGTCCCCTTCTCCTCCTGCCCCCAATCCCTCCCAGCATCAGAGTCTTTTCCAATGAGTCAACTCTTTGCATGAGGTTGCCATAGTACTGGAGTTTCAGCTTTAGCATCATTCCTTCCAAAGAAATCCCAGGGCTGATCTCCTTCAGAATGGACTGGTTGGATCTCCTTGCAGTCCAAGGGACTCTCAAGAGTCTTCTCCAACACCACAGTTCAAAAGCATCAATTCTACAGTACTCAGCCTTCTTCACAGTCCAACTCTCACATCCATACATAACCACAGGAAAAACTAGTCGTTAGGGAAATGCAAATCAAGACCCCTATGACATATCACCTCACATCTGTTAGAATGATCCTCAAAAGGATAAGAGATAACAATTGCTGGCAAGGGTGTGGAGAAAAAAGTGAAAGTGAAGTTGCTCAGTTGTGTCCAACTCTTTGCGACCCCTTGGTATGTAGCTTGCCAGGCTCCTCCATCCATGGGATTTTCCAGGCAAGGATACTGGAGTGGGTTGCCATTTCCTTCTCCAGGGGATCTTCTTGACCTAGAGATCGAACCAGGGTCTCCCGCATTGCAGGCAGACTCTTTACCATCTGAGCCCACCAGGAAAACAAAAACAAAAACAACATTGTAAACAGTTGGTGGAGTTGTAAATTGGTACAGCCATTTTGGAATATAGTATGGAAGAGCCTCAAAAAATTAAAGAGAGAACTACCATGTGATCCAGTAACTCCACTCCTGGAAATATATCCAAAGGAAATGAAGACAGTAACTTGAAAGATATCTGCACCCCACATGTTCATAGCAGCACTATTTGCAATAGCTAAGAAATGGAAACAACCTAAATATCTGTTGAGTGGTGAATAAGGAAATTGTGATATATATCATTATATGTGCATATATATAATGGCATATTATTGGAATGTATATCTACATTGGAATATTGTTGCTAAGTCACTTCAGTCGTGTCCAACTCTGTGCGACCCCAGAGACGGCAGCCCACCAGGCTCCCCTGTCCCTGGGATTCTCCAGGCAAGAACACTGGAGTGGGTTGCCATTTCCTTCTCCAATGCATGAAAGTGAAAAGTGAAAGTGAAGTTGCTCAGTCATGTCCGACTCTTCATGACCCCATGGACGGCAGCCTACCAGGCTCCTCTGTCCATGGGATTTTCCAGGCAAGAGTACTGGAGTAGGGTGTCATTGCCTTCTCCACATTGGAATATTAGTGGAATATATATAGAAATATTAATGTGTGCACATATAATGGAATATTATTCAGCCATAAAAAATGAGGAAATCCTGCCATTTGTGACAACATGCAAGGATGGAGGGCATATGATAAGTGAAATAAGTCAGATAAAGACAGATAATATACGAGCTCACTTACATGTAGAATATAAAATAAGGAAAAAGAATCCCAAACTCACAGAATAAAAGATCAGATATGTGCTTAGAGGAAGGTAATCAAAGTACTTCCAGTTAAAACATAAATAAGTACTGGTGATGTAATATGCAACATGATTAATATAATGCTGCTGTAAGTTATATATGCAAATTTTTAAGAGAGTAAATTCTAAGATTTCTCATCACAAGGAAAAATGATTTTTTACTTTATTCCTGTATGAGATGACAGAAGTTCCCTAAACTTACTGTGGTCATCATTTCATAGTATATGTAAGTCATACATTTATCCTGTACATTTGAAACTCATACAGTCATGTGTGACAATTATATCTCAACAGACCAGAAAAAAATGTTTAAAATATGTCTTTCAGTGGCACTGTACCTTACTATAGATAGATAAAGTCAAAAGTGCAGTAGTTGCTGTACTCTGTGCTATATTTAAAACAGATAACCAACAAGGACTTAATGTATAGCACAGGGAACTCTGCTCAATGTTATGTGGCAGCCTAAATGGGAGGGGAGTTTGGGGGAGAGTAGATACATGTATATGTATGGCTGAGTCCCTTTGCTCTCCGCCTGAAACTGTCACAGCATTGTTAATCGCGTCTACTCCAATATAAAATAAAAAGTTAAAAAAAAAGAAGTGTCTACTGGGTAGAGTGAGCCACAGAGGAGGGGATGTTTGATTTGAACTGGAGGTGGGTGAGGTGAAACATACTAGAACAGGAAGCTCTGTTAGGATCCTACTTGTTGCCGGCGACCTGGGGTGGGGTTGGGTGGGTGTAGAAGCGGGGCTGGAGGGGAGAAGTGGAAATACTAAAGAAAGCCCTGATAAGAAAGAAAGATCATTGTCATTGAAAAAACTGCTGCCCCTTGGACAGCAAGGAGATCAAACCAGTGAGTCCTAAAGGAAAACCCTGAATGTTCACTGGAAGGACTGATGCTGAAGTATTTTGGCCTTCTGATGTGACTCGTTGGAAAAGACCCTGATGCTGGGAAAGACTGAGGACAGGAGAAGGGGACAGAGAGGACAGATGGTTGGATGGCCTCATTGACTCAATGGACATGAGTCTGAGCAAACTCTGGGAGAGAGTGAAGGACAGGGAAGCCTGGCGTGCTACAGTCCATGGGGTTGCAGAGTCAGACCAACTGAGTGACTGAGCAACAACAATGTAGCATTTATTACCTGCCAGACACTGTTCCAAGCCCTTTGTATATAACGCAACAAACTCACATCACAGGAGGTGTTACTAGCCCCTCTTTCTACCAGAGGGGAATGAGGCACCGAGGGAGTGACTGGGCAGTCATCAAGGTCATAATGCTAGTAAGTGGTAGAGTCAGAACTTAGACTTGGGCTGGCTCCAGACTGAAACTCTGAGACTTTGTGGCTGGCCTGCTCACTATTTGGTTGTGGATGTGTGGGTGTTAGAGAGAAGGAATGCTTGGAGTTCATCATCTTAGCAACTGGCAAGCTCATCTTTTCATTTGACCTCAAGGGGAGAGACAGTAGTATCATTACTGATGCTTACCCTAATATAAAAGATAGCATTCAATATTTATAGTCAGCCAAGGCCATTTATTTAAGCAGATGCAAAGAATGACATGAATGCTATTTATCTGTTGCAATACCATTTGCAGGAAATGGTGGGTATTTCTGAATTTAATTGTCATGCCTCTTTCAGTGCCCCCAATCCCGTACAGCTCATAACTCACTCAACCTTTCTCTTTCTGAACTGTAATAAAATGTCTTTGCCATAGTGTGTCATCTTTACCTGCAATTAAAATGGAATAAGGATCTATGAGTCAAAAAGCACATTTTAATTCTTTTCCAGTCCTCACCTCCATGAGCTATGGAATAAAATAACAAAAATGACAAGAGATGGTTGAAATGTGAATCTGCAGGTTAATTTCTGTGTCCCATTTCCAAAGTAAGCCAGAAAGTATTCATATTAAAGAAGATTTCATTTCTAAAAAAGTATGGTATACATTGTATACCATTGATATACAATTGCTTATATGTCTCAAATTATTTTAACAGTAAAAAGACTTCCAATTTATAAATTTCGTGTGCTGTACTTTCAAAGCTTTATATATTTCCCCTGAAAGTACTCAGCAAAACACAGATGCAATAAAAAACAAATGTCCTAAATGCAAGACCAAATCAGTACAATGCCTCTTGATTTGGGATATATGATATATTGACTTGATGCATAACAGAAGCTATTTGTATTCTTTATTTATGGTCACTTAAATCTAATGCTTTAGAATCTAAGGGAAATTTTTGACTGATTTAGAATACCTGGGGGAACAGTTGTGGAGCATTTTGAAAGGTATGCACAGTCCTGGGCTTGAGTGTCTTGTGGAGGAGGTCCCATCCTGGCTTGAGAGTGTCCCATAGTTCTAACACCTATTACCTCTGCCCTCGTTTTATGCTCACACCTCAACTGTGGTTGTTAACTGTTGGTGAGTGAGGCTTGGTGCTATCACACTGACTGTAATCTGTGGCTTGATCACAGGATGCAGAGCCTTTTTGGAGAAGACCCCGACATGCAGTTGGCTGCCCCCAGGGGACCGACTCTCTCCTCTGGCTTCCCCGCTTTGAGTCATGCTCAGCATGTTATCAGGGAAACCAGCAGTCCATGCATCGATGGGAAGGTTTTGTTGATTTCTTTCTCCAGCCTGTCAGCTTGGCTGCAAGCTCGGTGACTCAGACATGGTTGGTTCCCTGTTGTGCGAGCAGGTGATGCTTCTGTGTGCTAACAGGCACTCTTCCTGACCTGCTGCCTCCCACAGCCTCTGAGACTCTTCTGCCGCCTCATCCAGTGTCCTGGGAGAGAGGAGACACTAACCATTGTCTGGTATATTCAGAGAAAACCAGTCCACAGAGACTGTCTCTCCCATGTCCACCGAGTCCCCTACTGAAACTCATTGGGAAATCTCTAGAGATAATTCTGGTAAAGCACTCTAGATTCTTATATAGAACAAAGCCTACAGGCCTTTTTACTGTCATCCTCATCATCATCTTCACAATCTCCAATTAGAGATCAAACATTTATTAAAGACCTAATTCTAGATGATTTTTCAATGTGATACTGAATCAAAAATTAAACAGCCTAGATTCCTTCTATCTAGGATTACTCGTGCATTTGTGCTCAGTAGCTCAGTCATATTAGACTCTTTGTGACCCCATGGACTATACAGTCCATGGAATTCTCCAGGCCAGAATACTGGAGTGGGTAGCCATTCCCTTCTTCAGGGGTTCTTCCCATCCCAGGGATCGAACCCAGGTCTCCTGCATTGCAGGGAAAATCTTTACCATCTGAGCCACCAAGAACACTGTCCACGGGACTTCCTAGGAGAGAATACTGGAGTGGGTTGCCATTTCCTACTCCAGGGGATCTTCATGGCCCAGAGATTGAACATGCATCTCCTGCACTGGCAGGTGGATTCTTTACCACTGAGCCACCTGGGAAGCCCATGCAGGATTATAATCTAAAGTAAACCACTGGTATGGCCACTCATATATAGATATTACTGAAAGATGAAACCCATCTGCTAGCAGCCAGCATGGGGAGCACACTTAAAAAGTGGGTCCCCGAGTGGCATATCAGAACAGCTGTAAAGTATCTCAGAGGAAAGGAAGCACTTCACCTTTCTCTGGTGAGCATTCAGGGGACAGTGGGAGGAGAGTTCACCTTCGCTGAGTCTTGGCAGTCCAGGAGAGTGTGGAGTTGATGGGTGTACCGGGACTTCTAGGTGCTAGGCTTTTTTTGGGCTGTGCTGGGTCTTCAGTGTTGCACACGGGTTTTCTCTAGTTGCAAGAGCGGGGCCTATTCTCTAGTTGTGGTGCATGGGCTTCTCTTTGCAGTGGCTTCTCTTGTTGCAGACTACAGGCTCTGGGTGTGCAGGCTTCAGTAATTGCAGCACGTGGGCACAGCAGCTGTGGTACGTGGGCTTATATGGCCCACTACACGTGGGATCTTCCCAGACCAGGGATCGAATCCATGTCCCCTGCATTGCCAGGTGGACTCAAAACTAGTGGACCACCAGGGAAGTTCTATGTGCTCAGCAAGGAGTAAGGTTGAGTTGATTAAATGAGCTTTGTCCAGTTGCACCTGAGATGGTGGAAAGAGCTGCCGGGTTCCTGGCCCAGGCTTGGTTTGGATCACAACCCTGTTACCCGTGAGCTGTACAATTCAGGGCCAATCACGCAGCCAGAAATTCTCAGCCTCATTTATCTGTCAAGTGGGAATAGGAACATGTACCCTGCCTAATATATCTGAGGTCTCTGGCATGGGCCACAAAGAGTGATTACCGTTATCTCAGCACATCAGAAGGGACAAAACAAGACCATCTGGGGGACCCACATGAACAATCCTGGAGGCTTGGATTTCAGCATGAATGCGTGCTAAGTCGCTTCAGTCATGTCCGACGCTTTGTGACGCTCCAGGCGCCTCTGTCCATGGGATCCTTCAGGCAAGAATACCGGCATGGGTTGCCATGTCCTCCTCCGGGAGAGCTTCCCGATCGAGCGATCGAACCCCCGTCTCTTACAGCTACCTGCACTGGGAGGCAGGTTCTTTACCACTAGTGCCACCTGGGAAGTCTTTCAGCATGAATACCTATTTTCTAAAGATGGCATGACCCCCGGCTTAAAATCTAGGTTTTGTGTTGCCCATCCATCCATAATCTAAAGCAGAGGAAACCGTGTCTTTTATTTTTAGACTCTCAAAGCCCTGTTTTAAAATGAGTTAATGGAACAGTTTCTGCAGGGGAATTCGTCTGCTTTCACACTGGCTTTTGAGAGGTGCCTGTGGGGGCGGGAGGGCAGGGGCCCTGCAGCTGTGGGTTAGTCGAGAGCCCTCCATGCTCCCTCTCTGCATTCGGTCTGCTGAGGCCGAACCACAGCTTCCCTTTTTCTGTTTCCACACATTTCCACTGTAGCTACAGGCGGCCCAGCCCGCAAGCAAGAGGCCCTGGGATGCAGAGGTTCTTTCTCTGTGCCTGAGCACTGAGCTGAGTTCCGTTACTGCTGCCCCCGCATTCAGAGCTGGCATCAGGAGGCAGGGGGCAGCCAACCAGATGCCTCTAGAGGGCTGTGGGCAGAACCGACGAAGGTGCCACAATTTCTGCTGCAGAAAACCCTCAGCCGGCCATGCTCCAACTTTTCCACTCCAGGAACCCTCTTTACTTCTCTTCTACTTTCTCTTCTCTTTCCTTGCAGCAACAAGGAGACTGTGGGGAGTGGATGGAGAGTCATCTGAATTCCAGTCCTGGCTCTGCCTTTGTGTCATCGTCAGTCCCCACCACCCCTCATGGATTTTTCATCAGTAAATGCTGAAAGTGGACATCATGTGTGTTGAAACGCCTGGGCCTTGAACTCTAAGGGCATTCAAGACCTCCACTCTCCCCTCCGTGGGACCCATGTTCCTAGTGCACAGGACACCAGGTCTCTGCTTGTGTCTCAGCTCCCCTGACTGCCCATATCCTGGCTGTTTGCCACCCACCTCCTGTGTGGAGCAGAGGGTGTTGAGAGTTTGTGCTCAGGCAGGAAGTGAGAGGAGTCAGAGCCTGTTGCAAACCCTCCATGGGGAGGATGGGGGTAGTGGAAAGTTTGCGCTCACTTCTGTGTTGCCTGATGGAAATTGAGCCGGGTTGCTGGGAGCCAGAAAGCATCCCATAAACACAATTTCTGGGGCAGGAGTCAGGGGGCTCCACTCCCTGAAAATTCCACTGCTCTGCTTCAGGATTTTCGCATGAAACTTTTCAACACTTGAGTGCTTAGCTAAAGCTTGGCGCTGTTCCTTCACTGCTGGCCTTCCTGTTGGACTGGCCAGGCTGCCAAAAATGGCTCATTGTGCTTTGGGGCAGTGAGGTTTGGTAAGACCTCTGATCTCATTCTTGCACTTTCCTCCTTACTGTCCAAACCTGAGCAATAAATCTAGTACCTGAGGTAGAGCTGAAGAAGCTGAAGTTAAATCTGGATCAACACATGGGAGATGGAAGAAGGGATTAGAGAGATGTTATAAGAAACATCTCATTAAAGTGGCAACTTCATTATCTGGATATTCCAGATGAAACCTCTAGAATGGCTTGCTCCCTTGAACATAAATGCATCTAAAGACAGTGAGGAGGCTTCTCCGGTGGCGCTAGTGGTAAAGAACACTCCCCAGCCAGTGCACGAGATATAAGAGACGTAGGTTTGATCCTTGGGTCGGGAAGATCCCCTGGAGGAAGGCATGGCAACCCACTCCAGTATTCTTGCCTGTAGACTCCCATGGACAGAGGAGTCTGGCGAGTTACAGTCCATAGGGTCACAAAAAATTGGATACGACTGTAACAACTCAGCACTCAGGAACACAAAGACAGATGCATCTGTATTTGTGACCCATGGTATTTTGCCTGGTGTCCAGTAATATGCTTTATGGAGGAAACATGTAAAATATGACCTGTGAACAGCTTTTAAAAATGATTTCTTGGAAATGACTGCCACCGATGGCCCTTAGCATGTGAGATGGCAGATGGAATCGCATATCCGCCCCCTCTCCCTGAGTAAGGATGTGTGTAGAGATTTCTTTCATACTCCAGTGCATTTGTTAACTGAGACGTAGGAAGGATCATGGAACTTTATACCTTTGCTCATTACTGCTCAAGGCTAAATTCAGCCCCAATCACTTCAGTTAGAGAAGTGAATTTAGACAGTTCCTTTAATGTGGCAGGAAGGGGAAATTCCATTTTCTGCCTGAGCTCAATGCAGTCTGCCCCAGGGCTGAGGGGTCCAGATGCAAATGAACATCCCCAGACCCACTTGGATTCTAGTGGAGCTGCGTCAGCAGACCTGAGGCTCAACCCTAACTAGGAAACAGATGCCATGAAAAAAGAACAGAATCTGCTCTGACAAAGCTGCTGCCACAGCTTGCATGGCTACCATCTACTGTTGCAATGTCCCCTCCATCATGGCTTCCTGCTTCATCTGGTACCCTTCCCATGCGAGTGGGGCTGCCTGGCTTGGGAGACTGTCTTGAGAGTCCCTTGGACTGCAAGGAGATCAAATCAGTCAACCCTAAAGGAAATCAACCCTGAATATTCATTGGAAGGAGACTGTGATGCTAAAGCTGAAGCTCCCATACTTTGGCCACCTGATGTGAAGAACTGACTCATCGGAAAAGATCCTGCCTGATGCTGGGAAAGATTGAAGAGAAGACGAGAAGGGGGTGACGCAGGATGAGGTGGTTGGATGGCATCATGGACTCAATGGACATGAATCTGAGCAAACTTTAGGAGATAGTGAAAGACAGAGGAGCCTGACGTGCTGCTGTCCATGGGGTCACAAAGATTTGGACACAATTTAGCTACTGAACAACAACAGCAGATAAAAATAATGGCATTAACATCTGCACTTAAGCCTGGAGCAGAATCATCTGCTCTCAAGATTGGTCTCAGCAAGGGAGAAGTAGGAGGTTGTCTTCATCTGCCCTCCCCTCCTTCTCCTTCTTCCCTCTTGTCAGTTCTCTCCTCCCAATCGCCTCCTTCTCTCCTGTTATCATCTGTGTTCTCTTGTCTTGCCAATTGCACCTAGTAGGCCAATGGGCAGCTCACCTGGAGCATCTGTCTCCCAATCCAGTGAAGAAAGCCCTGGGGAGAGGGCAGTGCTTGTTCCCGAAGAATGGACTTTTGAACTGATGGTTTAGCAGGTGCCCTGCTTACTAACAGCAGGGTCAATGAGATACTGTTGCACAAGGTTGCCCCCAGATGCCTGTCCTTCCGATCAGACCATCTAGGTCATTTGCCACATTGGGGGTAGGGTTGGCCCTGACAATAATTAATTTTAGTCCTTCCTTCAGAGTAGGAGGACCCAAGAACAGGAACTGTTGACATACAGCTGACCGCCCTGGGGACAGTTTCTTCAGACATTTACGGAGTTTCATTTGGCCTCTATTTTTAGCACAGGGTTCAGATGTGGTACTAACTATAGGGCTCTGCGTGTCTTAGCTTGGCTGGCTATAACAGAATGCCACAGACTGGGTAGTTTAAACAGTAGGCATTTATTTTTGATCATTCTGGAGATTGGAAGTTCAAGGTCAAGATGCTGGCTGATGTGGTTCCTGTTCCCTGGTAGCTCAGTGGTAAGAATCCACCTGCCAATGCAGGAGACATGGGTTTGATCCCTGGGTCAGGAAGATCCCCTGGAGTAGGAAATGGCAACCATTCCAGTACTCTTGCCTAGGAAATCCCATGTACAGAGGAGCCTGGCAGGCTACAGTCCATGGGGTTGGAAAAGAGTCAGATACAACTTAGCAGCTAAACAACCAACACAACAAGGAGTCAATGCCTGGTTTGCAGACAACTACCAACTTGTGTTATGTCCACACATGGTGGGGCCGGGAGGGTCAGGTCGAGGGGAGAGGATTTGGGGGAGGGGGAGTCTATCCTTTTAAGGGCACTAATCCTATTATGAGGACCTCACCCTCATGACCTCATCTAAGCCTAATCATCTCCCCAAGGCCCCACCTCCAAAGACCATCACGTGGAGGGTTAGAGCTTTAATATATGTGTTTTGGGGGACACAAATGTTCAATCCATAACACTGGGCAAATTGTGTGACATCTCTGGGCCTTAGTTTCTTTATCTTTGAAATGCAGATGATGATAAGACCTGCTCACAGGATGCTTTTGAGGACAGGATGAGATGGTGTGTGCAAAATGCCTGGGACTTGGTAAAGATGTCATCACTGGTAGCTCTTTTCTTTCTCCCATCTTAGCAGTGTTTCTCAGTAGTACACTACTCTAGTATCTTAGCATCATAAGAATTTAGAGCAGAAAAGAGCCCCGGAAAGGGTCTCACCTAGCTCTCTCACTGTTTAGATAAGGAACTAGTATGAAAGTATGAAAATAAAGGCTTCCCAGAGCTGTACTGGCTGCACCAGATCAAGGAGCCAGTATTCTGAATCCCAGTCTATTGTTATTTCAGCAACCTCCTGGTGCCTCAGGTACCAGTTGTTATTTTAGTTACAAAATCTGCCATTTCAGACTTCCTTTTGTCAAGGAATTTGTTCTTATTAAGTCATTTTAATAAAAAGAATATTTGTACTTTCCTAGAAGAAAGTTGAATACCTCAGGATTTGCAGATGCGACCATCAAATGATTAGTATTTGCATCAAAAACAGGCCAAATATATTCTTCCCCAAGGAAAAGTAACACTAGTTCCTCTAAGCAGAGGTGACAACCTGAATGAAAATATCACATGGTCCTTAAGATTGTGTAATAGCAATATTGTGTATGCCTGTGCTTAGTTGCTCAGTTGTGTCCAACTCTTTGCAACCCCATGAATTGTAGCCTGCCAGACTCCTCTGTCCATGGAATTTTCCAGGCTGCAATACTGGAGTGGATTGTCATTTCCTCTTGCTGGGGATCTTTCCAACCCAAAGATTGAACCCTCATCGCTTACATCTCCTGCACAGGCAGATTCTTTACCCTGCACCATCTGGGAAGCCATGCCAACTGAATATCAAGTTCCAGAGAATAGCAAAGAGAGATGAGAAAGCCTTCTTAAATGAACAATGCAAAGAAGTAGAGGAAAGCAATAGAATGGGAAAGACTAGTGATCTATTCAAGAAAACTGGAGATATCAAGGGAACATTTCATGGAAGAATGGACATGATAAAGGACAGAAATGGTAAGGACATAACAGAAGCAGAAGAGATTAAGAAGAGGAGGCAAAAATACATAGAAAAACTATATAAGAAAGGTCTTAATGACCTGGATAACCATGATGATGTGGTCCCTCACCTGGAACTGGACATTTTTGCGTGAGAAGTCCTATGGTCTTAGGAAGCATTGCTTCAATCACAGGTAGTGGAGGTGACAGAATTTCAGCACAGTTATTAAAAATCCTTAAAGGTGATGCTGTTAAAGTGCTGCACTCAATATGTCAGCATATTTGGAAAACCCAGCAGTGGCCACAGGACTGGAAAAGTCAGTTTTCATTCTAATCCCAAAGAAGGGCAATGCCAAAGAATGTTCAAACTACCATGAAATTGTGCTCATTTTACATACTAGCAAAGTTTTGCTCAAAATTCTTCAAGCTAATCTTCAGTAGTATATGAACTGAGAACTTCCAGATGTACAATCTGTGGTTTAGAAAAGGCAGAGGAACCAGAGATCAAATTGCCAGCATTTGTTGGATCATAGAAAAAGCAAGGGAATTCCAGAAAAATATATACTTCTACTACATTGACTATGCTAAAGCCTTTGACTGTGTGGATTACAACAAACTGTGGAAAATTCTTGAAGGTATAAGTGTACCAGACTACTTCACCTGTCTCCTGATAAACTTGTATACATGTCAAGAAGCAATAGTTAGCACCAGACAATGAACAATGGACTGGTTCAAAATTGGGAAAGGAGTACAACAAGGCTATATATTGTCACCCTATTTATGTAACTTATGTGCAGAGTACATCATGCAAAATTCTGGGCTGGATTAATCACAAGCTGAAATCAAGATTGCCAGGAAAAATATCAATAACCTCAGATATGCAGATGATACCACTCTAATGGCAAAAAGTGAAGAGGAAGTAAAGAGCCTCTAGAGGAGGGTGAAAGAGGAGGGTGAAAAAACTGGTTTGAAACTCAACATTCAGAAAACTAAGATCGTGACATCTGGTCCCATCATTTCAAGGGGAAAAAACTGGAAGAAGTGACAGATTTTATTTTCTTGGGCTCCAAAATCACTGTGGACTGTGACTGTAGCCATGAAATTAAAAGATGTTTGCTCCTTGGAAGAAAAGCTACGACAGCATATTAAAAAGTGGAGACATCACTTTGCCAACAAAGGTCTGTATAGTCAAAGCTGTGGTTTTTCCAGTAGTCATGTATGGATGTGAGATTTGGACCATAATGAAGGCTGAATGCCAAAGAATTGATGCTTTCAAATTGTGGTGCTGGAGAAGACTCTTGAAAGTCCCTTGGACAGCAAGGATATCAAACCAGTCAATCCTAAAGGAAATCAACCCTAAATATTCATTGGAAGGACTGATGTTGAAGCTGAAGCTCTAGTACTTCGGGTACTTGATGTGAAGAGCCGACTCACTCTCTGTAAAAGACCTTGATGCTGGGAAAGACTGAAGGCAAAAGTAGAAGTGGGTGGCCAAGGATGAGACAATTGGATGGCATCACCGACTCAATGGACATGAATTTGAGCAAACACCGGGAGATAGTAGAGGAGAGACTTGGTGTGCTGCAGTCTATGGGGTTGCCAAGAGTCAGACATGACTTAGGGACTGAACAATGACAACAACAATTGACAATATTAACTTTGGAAATAAAACATTTCACATACAACCACCATGAGTCTTAAGATCCTTGTTTGACCTTATCAACATGATGAAGAATGAGAAAAGATATGACATCCAAGTGTGGGAGAAGGAGTAAAGGACAAGTGAGTGTTGGATGCAGGGAATCAAGAGAGGTCTATGTTGGTACTGGTCTTTCAGACTCTATGCTGGGAAGGCAGAAGGCACCCATCTTCCCCAAGTTAACGTGTTAATTTCTAGAGACATGTGTGTTCCTGTTGTGGTGATGAATGGCCGGAAATCCTATAATCTGAATTCTCGTACTAACTTCAAGGCTAAACCCACAGAGTAAATTGCTTTCAGTCTGTATTCCGTGTGGTATTCAAAATCAGAGAGGCTGGGCTGGCTAGAGGAGACATTCGTGAGGATCTTGAATGCTGCATGGCTCAGTGTAAATGCAGATGCTGGCTTTTTTGTTTATGCCTCAATATCCCGTGAGTTTAAATCCCCAAGAGGTGCATTCACTTACATGTGCTAAGGAAGGAGCAGGATCCTATGATCCTTGTCCCCAGTGTCCTCTGCCTGCCTTTTATCTGTAGAAAAACTGTAGCCAAAGAGTAAGTTTAATCAAAGAAGTGAGAATATGAAGAAACAAAGGAAAACAGTCAAAGGAGACCAAGTAATAATTTACTCATTAAAAATAGTCAAGGACCTTTAGTTCCTTCTCCTGGGCTATAGATAATATTCTGAGCCATATCCTGTGAGCTGTCTTATAGATAATGAAATCCCCACCAGGTGGGAGAAGTTAACTACTTGATGATGAGACTGTAGCTATGATATAAACTGCTCCAATTGTGAGAACTGACCTCAAGAAATGGAAACAAACCAATCCTGGAGCTGAAGAGTAACTGTACTTAAAACAATGAAGATGATGCTGGTCAGACCACCAATGACCAGTTTCAAGATGACTGTCAGAGCTGACTGTGCTGTTTCTGCACGCAGCCCCCTCCCTCAGCCTATAAAAGCTCTTGCCCACTAATTGTCAGTGGGGAGGTATGGGATTGGCCTTTGGACAGGAATCTTCCCCTTTCCCCCAGCTGCCAGCATATAAACTAAAGCAAACTTTCCTTCCACTAACCTTGCCTCTTCACTGACTTTTGAGTGGCAAGCAGCCAGACCTCACTTTTGGTTACACTAAGAACACTTAGAACATGAAGTATCAGAGCCTACGAAGGGGAGGACTTGGCTTTGCTCAAGGAGAAAGCCCCCAGGGGAATGTAACTTTGAGGGATCGTTTGGCCCTAAGCCTGGCAGCCCTCCTGGTGACACTTCTAACCTCCTTTCTATGTAACCAGGGCAATTATTTATATGCATATAGTGTAACTGAACTATATTTCCTCCAGCTAGTCAAAGCTTAACTTCACCCTGCTCTTCTCATTTCAACTCTTCCTCTGCCTTTCTCCTCCCAATTCCTGGTTTTATTTCAGCGGCTGCCTGTGGGTCTACTCATTGTTGAAACAACTTGAGAAAGTGAAATGGTCTTATCGCCGGCTACTCTGACTTGTGTGTGATACAATCTTATCTTGGACAAAATGAAATGCATTCTTAACCTGTTTTCTAAGAAATGAGTCATTTCTAGGTGTGTTTCCAAGAAAGGTCGATTTATTAACAAAGGTGTTTGTCTTTATGTACTATGTAATGTATTTGCCTTAATAACATTTTACTTTATGGTCCTGCATCAGGCAGGGGACGAATGGGACAGACAGTCTCCTACCAGATGAGGGGAAAGAATTTAGACCGTGAGAGTACTGATGACAAAGATGACAGAAGATGGCTTTTGTGATAATAACAATAACGGCAATAATAGGGTCCCTGTATATATGTATATCGGGCTTCCCTGGTGGCTCAGTGGTAAGGAATCTGCCTGCCAATGCAGGAGATGCAGGTTTGATCCCTGGGTCAGAAAGATCCCCTGGAGTAGGAAATGGCAACCCACTCCAGTATTCTTGCCTGGAGAATCCCATGTACAGAGAAACCTGGTGGGCTACAGTCCATGGTGTCCCAAATGAGTCAGACATGACTTAGCAACTAAACAACAGCAACCATATATGTGTACCACTTCCCATCCATTATGGTGCTTGACCTTCAGGACAACTTTGTGAGGCAGCTGGGAAGACTACATTGTTTGTCTTAATTATACACGTGGAAACTGGAGAATGCTTCCTTTTGAATGAATTTTCTGTTTGTGGTGGGGAGTGATGTCACATAGGTGACACAGGAGATTTTGGAAATTCAAGCTGCTATTGATTTGGAATCCAGATTCTCCCACAGATCTATCTGCTATATAACAATCAGTGTCTCCCACTAGCACTATGACCAGAATGACATCATCGACCTACCGGGAAGAAGTTAGTTTATTAATGATTGTTGTTGAGTTCCTATTATGTGCAGGTCACCCTTCCAAATTCTAGGGAAAGATTTATAGACGTGATTCTTGCTTTGGAGGTCACAGGTAGTGAAAAACATTATCTAAAGGGGGCTTCTTTTCATTGAATAATCATCACTGTTCTGCATGTGGGGTTATAAAGATAAATTAGACATAATCCATAACTTCTAGGAACTCTTTCTTGATGTTGAAGATAGAAGCATGAATAAGATACTGTTCTATACTTGACAGGTACAATCAAGTAAATGCTGCTACTGCTAAGTCGCTTCAGTCGTGTCTGACTCTGTGCGACCCCAGAGATGGCAGCCCACCAAGCTCCCGTCCCTGAGATTCTCCAGGCAAGAATACTAGAGGGGGTTGCTGTTTCCTTCTCCAATGCATGAAAGTGAAAAGTAAAGTGAAGTCGCTCAGTCGTGTCCGACTCTTAGCGACCCCGTGGACTGCAGCCCACCAGGCTCCTCCATCCATGGGATTTTCCAGGCAAGAGTACTGGAGTGGGGTGCCATTGCCTTCTAATAATGATAGCTCCTAGTGACTGATGATCTACTGTGTACCAGGTGCTGTGCCAAACACTTTGATTCTTCTCCTTAAACATTAGGCTTTGTGACTTTGTCCTAATATTTAATTAGGACTAGTGATCCCAATCACAGAGAAGTGTTTAGGGTCATAGAAATAAAGTGAGCTGATATTGATCACTTGGGCAGAATACTTTGGAAAAAAGATCAAACTTAGTGTGACTCTAAAGCTGGCCTATTTCCTCTGTACAATAATATAAAATCCTGTTGTTGAGTAAAGTTTTATCATCAATAAGGAACAGGTTCTCTTATACCATCTGCATTGTTTCAGAAGCTCTAGTGATAAATGGTATAAGCAAGCATGTGGCCTCTATGGTGGGCATCTCAGAAAGAAGATTGACTAAGATAGATTCACCACTGTAACGAACAAATTTGAGTAAAGAATGTAGAATCGCTCACAGACAATAGAAGTTTACTTCTCACTTATGTGACACCCTGAATGGTTGGATTGAAGGCTCCTAGTGATGAATCAGGGACCCAGGCTCCTTCTATCTTGTGGCTCTGCCATCCACCCCACGTGGCTTCCCAGGTATTTGTGTTTGTTACATCAGACTAGTGGATGGGGAAAGAGTGAAGATTACTGTGCTTGGAGTTTCATGGGCCAGACTTCACACTGCCACTCAGCCCTCATAATCCACTAATTAGAATTCAGTCTTGTGGTTGTAACTAACTATGCGGGAGCTGGGAGGGGAGTTCCAGATGTGTGCCCAGGTGAGAAGAGGGAAATGACTAGTGATCTTTGCCAGAAAATGATCTCACTGCACCTCAGTACCAAAAAGCATCACTAACTCGGCAGCACAAGGCTGTCCTGTGGAAGATAGCATGCTGCCTTGGGTATAACCTCAGCATAGTGGCCTGGAAGTTCTGGCTGGATGATTTTGTAGGGAAAAGTAGGGAGGAGATTTCCAAAGGAGAGAGAAGGAAAGGTGAGGACAGGTGAGATTTGGCACCCTCACATTTCCAGAGCCCTCCTCTCATCTCTAAACTCACGAGGCTCTTGCTGGCATTTAGCCAGTGTCTCTGCACTTAAAACAGCTTCTCAGTGGAGTGTGGGAGTGTCTTCCTGAGTAGCTTTGCTATGGACTGTGCGGAGCTGCGGAAGACCACCCAGACCTTGTGTTGAAGACAGAAAGATGGGACCTTGACTCTCATTTTACAACCTAATGTTCACGTGGCCTTTCAGGATCAGACTCACAGGACCCTGCAGTCAGCAGGTTAGGGTGGCAGAAGGATGAGGAAGCTGATCTTTGGAGCAAAACCAGAGCATGTTATTTTTCCTTTTCCTCAGATCTCTATTCTTTCCCTCATTTCTCTTCACTGAGCGTGAACTTTCTCTGAGAGAATATTTGTGGAGATCTCCTACCTCAAGGTTTCCCCTCCATCATCCAAGTTATGGAAAATGTCAGCTAGGGACATGCTGAGCAGAAGTTCCGTGGGGAGAAGAGTTATAAGACCAGCCCTTGGCACAGCTACGAATGGGTGACATTATTTGGGTCTCTTTTGCCTTTCTTTTCGTTACGTGTCCCAGATAGGTCCCTTTCTCTCTTTCTTGGCTGGAAAAATATCTGACGATAGCTGTTACGTGGGGGTGGGTTTTGTATTGTGTCTGGCAGCTCTTCACACATCTTCAGAGCAAATCCCCAGTGACAGGATTTCTGGCTCTTCAGCAACTTGCTGGGAGTTAGAGCCTGGGCAAAGCCTTCTACATACCCTCCAGTAGCTATAGATGGATTCTGAAGATTCATATTCTTGAGGTCAGTTTTTCTTTTTCCAGTGACACTGAGTGATTTTATCTGAGCCCTGGGTGGGGTTGCTTTACCTACGTGTGAGTGCATGCTAAGTCACTTCAGTGGTGTCCGACTCTTTGCAACCCCATGGACTGTAGCCTCCCAGGCTCCTCTGTCTATGGGATTCTCCAGGCCAGAAAAGTGGAGTTGGGTGCCATTTCTTCCTCCAGGGGATCTTCCTGACCCGGGGATCGAACCCTTGTCTCTTACATCTGGTGCACTGGCAGGTGGGTTCTTTACCCCAGTGCCACCTGGGAAGTCCATCTTTCCCCTGTATACATAAAACAAATCACTGAGGAAATTTGGAAAAGTTCTCAGCTACCCCAAATCATTTTCTGAAAGTCTCATCTTTAGGCAATGTACTGAGTTAAGCACCTGGTAAATTATGATTATTCAGTGGCAGAGGTGCTAGAGTTGGAGCCTTTGATCTACACTCAACCCTGAGAACAGAGGTTCTCAACATTTGTGCCTTCTAGACTGACAGCACACTGCAGGAGGTTGGGGGTCTCCCCACAGCACAACAAGCAAGCATCGATTGCAGTGCAGTAGCTATTATTACCTAGTGACACTTCACGGGGTCCAGGAACGTCTGCCTCTTTATCACACTGCTCACTGGTTTGCTCCAGTGGTGTCTGTTTTGGTGGGCTTACTGTTTGCACAGAACTCCTTCTCTCATATTCACACAAGGCAAAAATTCTTGTGTGTTCTAGTGCAGCGGTCTCCCACATTTTTGGCACCAGGGAAGACAATTTTTCCATGGGCTGGGTGGAGGGAGATGGTCTTGGGATGATTCAAGCACATTGCATTTACTGTGTGATTTATTTCTATTATTATTACATCATCCCTTCCACCTTAGATCATCAGACATTAGATACTGAAGGTTGGGGACCCCTGTTCTAGTAAACCGACAGTCTTTATCCAGATAATATTCCTCCCTCTTTTCCACAGCAAATTGTCTTCTCTATGAGATTTAAATTAAAATACAAAGGCATATCCATGCAAGGTCCACAGTGACTGAGAACCAGTTCAATAAAGGGTGGAATAGGGACTTCCTTGGTTGTCCAGTGGTTAAGACTCTGTGCTGCCAAGGCAGGGGCACATGGGTTCGATCCCTGGTCAAGGAACTAAATCACACATGCCACAGCTGAGACCCTGTGCAGCCAAATTAAAAAAAAAAAAAAAGAATTGAATATACAAAGAGGAGCACGGAATAGCTAAGCAGCAGTACAAGGCTACTTTGTGTCAGTATTATAGAGGGTACTGTGGGTCAATTGCATCTCCCCAAAAGATATGTTGACGTCTTAACCCCTGGACTGTGAAGAAGGCTGAGCGCCAAAGAATTGATGCTTTTGAATTGTGGTGTTGGAGAAGACTCTTTAGAGTCCCTTGGACTGCAAGGAGATCCAACCAGTCCATCCTGAAGGAGATCAGCCCTGGGATTTCTTTGGAAGGAATGATGCTGAAGCTGAAGCTCCAGTACTTTGGCCACCTCATGCGAAGAGTTGACTCATTGGAAAAGACTCTGACACTGGGAGGGATTGGGGGCAGGAGGAGAAGGGGACGACAGAGGATGAGATGGCTGGATGGCATCACTGACTCGATGGACGTGAGTCTGAGTGAACTCCAGGAGTTGGTGATGGACAGGGAGGCCTGGCGTGCTGCAATTCATGGGGTCACAAAGAGTAGGACACGACTGAGCGACTTAACTGAACTGAACCCATGAATGTGACCTTATTTGGGAACAGAGCTTTGGCAATGAAATCAAATAAAGATGAGGTCATCCTGGGTTCTGGTGGGGCCTTAATTCAATGACGAGTGTCCTTATAAGAGGAGGCAGCTTTGCACACAGGGACACAGAGGCACACGAGGAGAGTGCCATGTGACTACGGAGGACCAGATTGGAGTGAGAGAGCTGCAAAACAAAAAATGCCGAGCAACCCTAGCCAGCAGGAGAGGACAGAGGCAGGAGACAGGTTCTCCTTGGAACCGCCAGAAAGAACCAACTGTGATATCAGACTTCCAGATTCCAGAGCTATGAAAGAAAAATATTCCGTTTGAAGCAACTCAGTTTGTTATGCTTTGTTATGACAGTCCTGCAAGAAACTAACACTTTGGGTAGTGTTGAAATGTCTTCCCCGCCTGCTACAGGTGTGCCTGGTATTCATGGAAACCCTGGAAATGTCTGCTGGTGGGAAAGTGCTTTTGCTATAATATTGCTCCCTCTTGGAGCTAAGACAACTCTCTCTCCCTTTCCTCCTTCCTTCTCCATTTCTCCTACCATCTTAAAGGTCACTCATTGGTAAAAGCATCACAGTGATACATGTACTTTCTTTAAAAATATGTGCTGACAGGGATCTATGGATTTCTCTTGCCTTTTCAATTGCTGAAATTTTTAGTGAGGTCCTTTCTTGCCAATACTGCAGGGCTTCAATCAAATAGTATTTGAAGTCTTTCAAAGACCTACAAGATTGAAAAAGATTCCAGCCTTCTAGAATGAGGATAATCGGTTTCATACACCCTCCTCATTCCTATAAATATCCCCCTTCGCTTGCTGGCTAAAACTGTGAGAGAGGAGGGGACCAGTGCTCAGAGGAGATGAGAGGGCTTTGTAGTTCAGGGCAGCGTGGAACACAGGACCTGGCATTTTGTAGATTACACCGATTTCCTGATTATCCCAGAAAAGTCTATTGAATCCAAGGTGCCTGTTAAAACTAACCCAGCAGTCCCACTGTTGCCTTTGATATTTAGAATGGAGGACTCCCCTTAATGGAGGAGTCCAATCAAGAATGTGGTAACTTTAATCAAATAAAGATTAAGGACAAGCAAAGACAAAAATAGTACCTAAACTGATTTCTGGAAGATAATTAAATCAGCCTTACAGAACAGGGAGAGAAGGGATATTGTAAGTTTATAAAAGAGAAGACCTTAAATTCTGCAACATTAATGCTCTGCATCAACAAAGCGAATAAATCCCCTCTTTGCTGAGTGATGTAGGGGAATCAGGATAGTAAGTCACTATTAAAAAAGATCGCAAGGGTGAACAATGAAATTTCCTGAGCCATTGAGTATCATATGCTACACATACATTGAATAGTTGGATGAAATGTTTTTAAACTGGCTGCATACAATACAAAATTTTTCAACACAGGGAGGTAACTCACTTCGTTGCTGTTGGAATAAGTGTTAGTCACTCAGTCGTGTCTGACTCTCTTGCGACTCCATCAGTTATGGATCCCTGTCCACGGAATTCTCCAGGCAAGAATACTGAAGTGGGTTGCAATACTCACTGAAAACCCCTGTTAATGAAATTTCAGGATATATCACTAGATACATGTCTGTGTGTGTCATGCCTGGGAAAGGTGTTTTCTTAGCACTTGTCATTTTCCCCTGGAGAGAGTTCATGGCAGACTTCCTGCCTGGAAATTCAACTTCCCTGGATCCTCTTTACTCACTGATCAACAAGAAGCATCTGTCCATATATACTCACTGCCCCAAATTAAATAATATGTTTAATTGGGTTCCTGTTTAGAGTTTGTTTCATCAGTAACTGAATGGTCAGAATTCTTGGACTGTAGTCAAGAGAAACTGACTTTGGGCAATTTTAGAAGGGAATCTCCTGGAAATTGACCAGGAGCTCAGCAAATCAGTTGGAAAGCTAAGAACAAGGATTGGTAATAGTCACTACTTAAGGCTGCTCTGAAGGGCTGAGAATGTTTCCAGACAAGGCACAATCATGTCAGGGAACCATAGCTGGAAAGAATGATTTCAAATTTCCTCTATCCCAGAATCTCTAACATAACATGCAAATACTGGAAGACAGTAGCTGATTCCCTGGGCTTCTGACTCTTGAAAGTGTGAGGAATGCTGGTTTATTTGACATTCCTAGTGAGAGGCAGGCACAGGATTCACTGTTCCCTCAGTTGGTAAAGAACCTGTCTGCAATGCAAGAGACCTGAATTTGATCCTCGGGTTGGGAAGATCCCCTGGAGAAGGAAATGGCAACCCATTCCAGTATTCTTTGGAGAATCCCATGGACAGAGGAGTCTGGCAGGCTACAGTCCACGGGGTCGCAAGAGTCAGACACGACTTAGAGACTAATACACCACTGAAACGATACCACTGGAAAGAAGTCATTCTCAAAAAGGAAATTTGTGTTTTATAGAAAGGATAAGTGGATGCTGAGCTGCCAAAAATATTAAACACACATGCACACAACTATCTACCAAAATAACTTCTATTTATGTATTTATATCTGATTGTTTTATGTATATGTATTTGTATATATGCTGTGCATAGATTTTTTGCCACTTTGTGATGGTACTTTGCAACGATAGTGCTTAATTAATACTTACAATCAAAGTGTTACAAATTTCATGTAGATTTTTGAAGGCTATGAAACACTCCTTTGATGACTGTCTTTTGGAAATAATATTCCCTAATCTGAATGAGGAGATCCAACCAGTCCATCCTAAAGGAGATCAGTCCTAGGTGTTCCTTGGAAGGACTGGTGCTGAAACTGAAACTCCAATACTTTGGCCACCTCATGAGAAGAGTTGACTCATTGGAAAAGACCCTGATGCTGGGAAGGATTGGGGGCAGCAGAAGAAGGGGACAACAGAGGATGTGATGGCTGGATGGCATCACTGACTCGATGGACATGAGTTTGGGTAAACTTTGGGAGTTGGTGATGGACAGGGAGGCCTGGTGTGCTTCGATTCACAAAAAGGACAGAACTGAGTGACTGAACTGAACTGAACTGAATCTGAATGACTTCTTATTTAGAGTCTAGCAGAGAACGAATGAGGGTAATATATTGACTCAAAAGTACAACTGCTGATTTATGGGATACTTCAATAGTGACTTGGAGATGAACAGATCATTAATTGGCTAACTGTTGAAAATAAGTGAAAGTGAAAGTCACATCTGACTCTTTGTGACCCCATGGAGTATACAGTCCATGGAATTCTCCAGGCTAGAATACTGGAATGGGTAGCCTTTTTCCTCTCCAAGGGATCTTCCCAATCCAGGGGTAGAACCCAGGTTTCCCACATTGCAGATGGATTCTTTACAAGCTGAGCCACAAGGGAATTGTTGAAAAGGTGAATGGAAACACATAGTGAGGGGCTGAGATTACTGAAACACCAGCCCTTTTAACATATTCATGAAAAGGATTGAAAGGGTGCAGGGATCTGGCCTATGAGACAAAGTAGGTGGTTGGAAAGGAAGAGGTAAATGAATGTAATCATCTAGTCTAGGTCATTTTTAAAAAGGTTTTTAAAAATTTTACTTATTTTTAATTGAAGAATAATTGTTTTACAATTATTACAATTATTGTGTTGGTTTCTGCCAAACATCAACATGAATCAGCCATAGCTATATAAAGAATTTTTTTGATGTGGATCATTTTTAGTCTGTTAAATTTGGTACAATATTGCCTCTGTTTTATGTTTTGGGTTTTTGGCTTTGAGGCCTGTGGGATCTTAGCTCCCTGACCAAGGATCAAACCTGTACCCTCTGCGCTGGGAAGTGTAGTCCTAACCACTGGACTTACAGGGAAGTCCCAGGTTATTTTTAAGACTTGTGAAGCTAAACTCAAAATTATCAGAGTTTACACTTGACAAGTATACCTTTTGTCTTGTTTCTAGAAAAAGGAGACTGTTGTTATTTAGCTATATTTATGCTAAAGCTGAAACTCCAGTACTTTGGCTACCTCATGCGAAGAGTTGACTCATTGGAAAAAGACTCTGATGCTGGGAGGGATTGGGGGCAGGAGGAGAAGGGGACGACCGAGGATAAGATGGCTGGATGGCATCACAGACTCGATGGACATGAGTTGAGTGAACTCTGGGAGTTGGTGATGGACAGGGAGGCCTGGCGTGCTGCAATTCATGGGGTCACAAAGAGTCGGACACGACTGAGTGCCTGAACTGAACTGATGGGTAAACATCGTTATCAAATTCAGTATATATTCTGAATTTTTATTTAATTAAAAAAGTAGGGTTATCACATTAAATTCTTAGACAAACACAATTAAGAGGTCTGTTTTTTGAAACAGTGGTTGCTATGAAAGGATATTCTAACATTTTGAAAACATTGGCATCTGTGATTAAAACAAACTGAGTCTAAGTTGTTATATTTTGGATCTTGAGTTTTTGTCAGTGTTTTAAGACCCATAGTCATTGATACATATTGTCTGCAAATGAATGTTTTCAGTAGAAGAGGGTGGGCATTCACTACTAGTAAAAGTTTCTAATAGAGTTACATGTTATTTACTTGGGTATACAAAATGAAATGTGCTTTTCTCTATGTAATTTCCTTTAAAATCCAGTAAAGTTGTGGCTTTATTTTTTCACAGTTCTGCCATGATGGTGCTCAGTTGAGATTAGTCTCTATTGTTTTCCTTGGCTCTCCTGTGGTGGGTCTTACTTTCCTATAAGGCTGATGGTATGTAAGAAAGGCAGGGTGGGGATTTCCCTGGTGGTCCAGTGGTTGGGACTCTGTGCTTCTACTGCAGGGGGCATGGGTCACATCCCTGGTCGGGAAAGTAGGATCCCACCTGCTGTGTGGCACAGCCAGTAAATAAATAAATAAGCAAAAAAGAACCATTTATTTGAAAAAAAAATCATTAAAAAAAAAAGAATGACAAGATGATCTATCCTGGAGACCAGCTTTTGCTTTACTGATAGGTGGTTATATGAGCTAAGACTAAAACAGGAAGTGGATGGTAATATATTTGGTGGTCTCCAAGGTGAAAAGTCAACAGGTTCCATATCACTATAATTTCCTTAATGAAGGAAACTTCAGCCATGGCATTCACATATTTTGTGTAGTCTTAAAAGCAGCAATGCATATATAGAAATGTGAGAATCTCAAGCAAAATCTTAAGCTAGTGTTCTTAACATGAGATCAGTAGTTCCCTGAGACCTGCAGGAAGATCATAAGAGAGAGCTTGAACATAAGAGAGAAAGAGAAGGTGCATGCTATGCTTTGGGAGGGGTGGGCTGAACATTTTTCTCTGAGCTTCTTATACCATCCCCCTGCCACTGTGCTCCCTCCCATTCCTCACAAATCCCCTGAAACCTTCATCCATGGGGGTGGCTGCTATACCTGAACTTAAAGGCTTTTCTTCTATTATTCTCACAAAGTCTCCCTAGAGTAGGCTAATATTATCACCATTTTACAGATGAAGGAACATATGTCACTACCCCACAATTATAAAGAAAATGACAAAGCAGAGATTAGAAAATTGTTCTGTGCTTAGTTAACCGAAAAAAGATTCATGATATTCATGTGATTAATCCCAGAGTTAGTGGTGTGAAAGTTTAGAAATATCTGGAAAATTGCACTCCCCCCACCAGGATTTTTTTCTCTTTTTTCCCCTAAAATCGTTTCAGTGAGAAACTTACCAGTGATTTCAGAAAATGAGAAAAAAAAAAAAATCCTTCCCACACTGAAACATTAAAAAATAGGTTTTCCTGCCTTGATCCAGGAGACATAAGAGACACAGGTTTGATTCCTGGGTTGGAAAGATCCCCTGGAGGAGGGCATGGCAACCTGCTCCAGTATTCTTGCCTAGAGAATTCCTCGGACAGAGGAGCCAGGAGGGCTACAGTCCATAGGGTTGCAGAGTCGGACACAACAGAGACAACTTAGCACACACACACACCTTAATCCAGAGAGAGCAAAAAGGTGGGTACTCCTGTCTTGAGACCCAGTATTTTGGAGGCGGGAAAGGGGGGAGGGACAGGCTGAAGCTGTCTCAGGGCGATGATGTGGATGAAAACGTCAGTTTTCATTCCAATCCCAAAGAAAGGCAATGACGAAGAATGCTCAAACTACCGCACAATTGCACTCATCTCACACACTAGTAAAGTAATGCTCAAAATTCTCCAAGCCAGGCTTCAGCAATACGTGAACCGTGAACTTCCAGATGTTCAAACTGGTTTTAGAAAAGGCAGAGGAACCAGAGATCAAATTGCCAACATCTGCTGGATCATGGAAAAAGCAAGAGAGTTCCAGAAAAACATCTATTTCTGCTTTGTTGACTATGCCAAAGCCTTTGACTGTGTGGATCACAATAAAACTGTGGAAAATTCTGAAAGAGATGGGAATACTAGACCACCTGACCTGCCTCTTGAGAAACCTATATGTAGGTCAGGAAGCAACAGTTAGAACTGGACATGGAACAACAGACTGGTTCTAAATAGGAAAAGGAGTGCGTCAAGGCTGTATATTGTCACCCTGCTTATTTAACTTATATGCAAAGTACATCATGAGAAACGCTGGACTGGAGGAAGCACAAGCTGGAATCAAGATTGCCAGGAGAAATATCAATAGCCTCAGATATGCAGATGACACCACCCTTATGGCAGAAAGTGAAGAGGAACTCAAAAGCCTCTTGATGAAAGTGAAAGAGGAGAGTGAAAAAGTTGGCTTAAAGCTCAACATTCAGAAAATGAAGATCATGGCATCTGGTTCCATCACTTCATGGGAAATAGATGGGGAAACAGTGTCAGACTTCATTTTTGGGGGGCTCCAAAATCACTGCAGATGGTGACTGCAGTCATGAAATTAAAAGACGCTTACTCCTTGGAAGAAAAGTTATGACCAAAAAGCTTTGACTATGTGGATCACACAGATAGCATATTGAAAAGCAGAGACATTACTTTGCCAACAAAGGTCCATCTAGTCAAGGCTATGTTTTTTCCAGTGGTCATGTATGGATGTGAGAGTTGGACTGTGAAGAAGGCTGAGTGCCGAAGAATTGATGCTTTTGAACTGTGGTGTTGGATAAGACTCTTGAGATTCCCTTGGACTGCAAGGAGATCCAATCAGTCTATTCTAAAGGAGATCAGCCCTGGGATTTCTTTGGAAGGAATGATGCTAAAGCTGAAACTCCAGTACTTTGGCCACCTCATGTGAAGAGTTGACTCACTGGAAAAGACCCTGATGCTGGGAGGGATTGAGGCAGGAGGAGAAGGGGACGACAGAGGATGAGATGGCTGGATGGCATCACTGACTCGATGGATGTGAGTCTGAGTGAATTCTGGAAGTTGGTGATGGACAGGGAGGCCTGGTGTGCTGTGAATCATGGGGTTGCTAAGAGTCGGACACGACTGAGTGACTGAACTGAACTGAACTGATACACCTATTGCAAATAGGTGTCTAGAGTCAGGGTTCTGTAGCAAGGAACAGAAGGAGACATGGCCACTAGCAGATGTTAAGACACCATGATTAGAGTATATGGTGGCTTCCTGTCACTGAAGCTGAGATTAGGGTTGGCTTCTGGGTAGTGCTCTGGCGATGTATCCTTCAGGATATATGTTTTCAGCCTTCTTAGGATTCTTCTTCCCCTCTGACTTTTGCTTGTGTCACTTGTCAAAATCTAGAGCAAGTCAAAGCAGAAGTTAATTTTGTTATATTAGGTCTCAGAGAAGATGCGCTCCGATGAACACTGAAGACCGCTATGGTGAATTCTTAGTATAGTATCCTGAATCAATGATGGGTTGATTTCGGATTTTAACTCCGTGCATGCATGCTAAGTTGCTTCAGTCATGTCCAACTCTTTGTGACCCCATGGATAGTAGCCCGCTAACCTCCTCCATCCATGGGATTCTCCAGACGAGAATACTGAAGTGGGTTTTCCATTTCCTTCTCCAGGGGATCTTCCCAACCCAGAGATTGAACCTGCATCTCTTATGTCTGCCTGCTTTAGGCAGGCAGGTTCTTTACTGCTAGTGCCACGTGGGAAGTCCATTTTAATTCCATCTGGCAATTAATATGAGTTTCATCAAGTCATAATTCTCCAAGCTTCAGTGACCTAATCTGTAAATTGGAGCCCATCTTCCTGGGTCTTGATAGGCTGTTTTGAATGATGACTGAGTTAAGGTACATAAAGGTGCTATACACAGTAGCTAATCTATACTGAATACTTTGGTCTGACCTACAATTGTAACCCAGGTCTTTTGGATGAGGTCTGAATTCCACCTTTTGGAGTTACATGTTAGAGTTATCTCTCTAAATAGCAATGTAGAGCATGTGCAGACAGAGCATCTTGTGTTTGAAACTCAGATCTGTGGTTCTCATAGTTGCTGATTACCTCAATCTCTCCCAGTGTTTGTGATTGTCACAGAGCCACTTAAAAATGGTATCTCACATTCTTTGTAAAGGCATCACTTACCCACCTAAGGCTTAATAAATTGAAAATTTTGCTGCTTAGAAAATAATCAGGTGTGCAGAAACACAAGTTGTACTATCATTTTCTGAAGGTTACTTGGCCTTTTCTCTTTTTGTTTGTTCCTCCACAGAATTACCATCTAACACAAGGCCACTTTTCAAGATGAAGGAGGGATTGAACTGTCACACCAGTGTAATCAATTAAACGACAGAGGAAAGAGGCATCTGCTACCTGACAATCTCCTGGGCAAGAATGACTGAATGGGGAAGGCTGAATACAGTAAGACTCAAAGATGGAGAAAATCAGCAGATTATCGTTTAAGGAGGCACAAAGCAGTATGAATGTTGACTCATGACAAAACAGACATCCTCAGGATAAATGCTTATTAGGATGTGTACTGGTTCACTTATTTGTTCAATTCTGAGTGACTGCAAAATGAACATAAACACCTTTAGCAAAAGCAATATGATATAAAATGAAGCAGCTACGTTTTTCAGAATTTCTAGATTTTATGTTACTTAACTTGCTCAACCAAAGTGACAAGGAGAAAGATGACACAAAATTTATGCAAGCTATAGGAAGTTCTATGAAGAAGACAGAGGAGATATGACTAAGAAGGGAATATGATAGCTGACTTCCTGTTTAAAGGCTCGTCATTGGGAGAAGACTTAGACATATTTTGGTGGGAATGGCAGAGTGGAGGGTCATAAGGCCTTTGGCTTAGTGTGAGGAATGGCTTTCCAATATTTGTCATTGGAACAGCCATGCTCAGTTTCCTGTTGCTGGGTTGATGGATAACCACGGGTATAAAGGGGTTCCTACATTAAACAAGATGACCTCAGTCACCCCTTAATATGCCTTTTCTGCAGCTTTAAATCACAATGGAGAGGTCTACAATGTTTCTGAAACTTCTTTTGGAGCAGAACTGAATGAACTTTGGAACTGCTTGGGCTCTGATAGAATTAGTCCTTCTTAGCAGCGGGTATGTATGTTGTTGGCCTGGGAATGGTTGCTAGTCTGTTTCAGTTATGGACAGCTGGTGTTAGCCAAGGGCTTTATTGGATTAGTCATCCCTAGTAACCATTACATGAGGCGTTTCTCCCTGGATTATTAGGTGATATCTATTATGTTCACATTTTCCATTTTATATATTTTTTTCTTTTCCAATGCAAGCACAACCTAATGCAAGTGTTGTGGTTGGGAATCTGCTTCCCAAAATAAGCTACTTTTTTTTTTTTTTCTCTAGAATCCATTTGGCTGTTTCTATTTGTGGAGTCAATAGTGAGACATCCATTTATCATAGCTGTGGAAAACTAGCAGAAGGTCCAGAGAAAAGCCGTGGAAATGATGAAGAACCAGGAAAATGGATTTCAGCCATGTATCCAGGAGAGGTAAGGTTGAGAATAATGTTTATACTTGTTTGCAAGCCTCCATTCCTAGCACAGATGCTCAAATACATATGTGTTGATTAACTTATGTATAACTGTGGTCTTCTAGTTTATGAAGGCTACATAGAGGATGTTTTCTATTGAGACATAGGCATGACCAAGATGGTCACATTTAACAAATATTTGTGGGATTAAGTTGAATTCAACATTAGTTTCAATATAAGCATCACACTGATAGGGAAGGTCATTAAACTTTAAAGTGTGTTCCCAAAGAATGCTGTGGCATCTCCATTTGAGAACATCTTTTAAATTGGATGGGATTTCCCTGGTAACTCAGACGGTAAAGCATTTGCCTGCAATGCAGGAGACCTAGGTTCGATCCCTGGGTCAGGGAGATCCCCTGGAGAAGGAAATGGCAACCCACTCCAGTATTCTTGCCTGGAGAATTCCATCGACAGAGGAGCCTGGTAGGCTACAGCCCATGGGATTACGAAGAGTCAGACACGATTGAGCGACTTCACTTCTTTAAATTGGATAGCTAATTATCTGTTTAGAATAATTCTGAGCACTTCATAAGGACTCCTACAGTTCTGATTTCACTTGTGTGCTTTGCTTGTGTGTAAGCTGGAATCAAGATTGCTGGGAGAAATATCAATAACCTCAGATACTCAGATGACACCACCCTTATGGCAGAAAGAGAAGAACTAAAGAGCCTCTTGATGAAAGTGAAAGAGGAGAGTGAAAAAGTTGGCTTAAAACTCAACATTCAGAAAATTAAGATCATGGCATCTGGTCCCGTTAGTTCATGGCAAATAGATGGAGAAACAGTGGAAATAGTGGCAGACTTTAATTTTTTGGGCTCCAAAATCATTGCAGATGGTGACTGCAGCCATGAAATTAAAAGACACTTACTTCTTGGAAGAAAAGTTATGACCAATCTAGACAGCACATTAAAAAGCAGGGACAATTATTTTGTTAACAAAGGTCCATCTAGTCAAGGCTATGGTTTTTCCAGTGGTCATGTACGGGTTTAAGAGCTGGACTATAAAGAAAGCTGAGCATCAAAGAATTGATGCTTTTGAACTATGATGTTGGAGAAGACTCTTGAGAGTCCCTTGGACTGCAAGAAGATCCAACCAGTCCATCCTAAAGGAAATCAGTCCTGAATAGTCATTGGAAGGACTGATGCTGAAGCTGAAACTCCAACACTTTGGCCACTTGATGTGAAGAGCTTGATGTGAAAAGACCCTGATGCTGGGAAAGATTGAAGGCAGAAGAAGAAGGGGATGACAGAGGATGAGGTGGTTGGATGGCATCACTGGCTCGATGGACATGAGTTTGAGTAGGCTCCGGGAATTGATGATGGACAGGGAAGCCTGGTGTTCTGCAGTCCATGGGGTTGCAAAGAGTCATGACTGAGCCTAAACTGAACTGAACTGAAAGTTAGTTGAAAGTTAAGTTGCTCAGTCATGTCTGACTCTTTGTGATCCTATGGACTGTAGCCCACCAGCCTCCTCCATCCATGGGATTCTCCAGGCAAGAATACTGGAATGGGTTGCCATTTCCTTCTCCAGGGGATCTTCCCAACTCAGGGTTCGAACTCAAGTCTCCCACATTAGAGGAAGATGCTTTAACCTCTGAGCCAACTGAAGCAAAGCACTATATCCATAACTTAGGGGTAAAATAACACATACATAAGATAACTAGGTATGAAGAAGCTTCTCCTTTGAAGCCTTGATTTTCCTCTAATCAAAGAGTATATGATAGTCCTAGTTCTCCACTATCATATTTCCTATTAAAAGTAATGATCACATATATGCCTAAGAGTGCTCACCATGTATTGCAAACCTATTGTCCTTAGGAAAAATCAATTCTGGGGAAGAGGAGATAGATTAAAAATATATATATATATATATATATATATATATATATATATATATATATTTCAAAGTGACTACATGGAGAAAATATTGTTCTAGAACAAATAATACCAATAGGAATTAAGAGCTTCAAGCTCAACTATGATTATAATTATACTGCAGGAAAACTTTTCTTTTCTGGTTGGTGAATACTGTAGTACACATTCAGTGTTCACCTCTCCAGCATCCATTATCCCCCTGGAAATTTAGGTGACATTGATCCTCCTTATACATCCTAGTATATAACCCGATGGCTCTGATTGGCTTGTTCTAATCTGCACATCTCAGTCTCCCTGTCCATAACAAATGAGTACATAACACAGTCAGGCCAGTGAGAGTGTGGATTCCAGAAGAGAGCTTCTTTTCCTCTGAATAATTTGGTGATTGAGATGTAAAGGCTGACACTGCTGCAGCCATTTTGCCACTAGGAGGGAGAGCCAGATCCTCTCAAGATGAAGCTGACCAACTCTGAGTTCTTCTGTTTCCTCATCTTTAAAACAGATATGATAATAGCAGCTTTGCCTGGGTTTGTTGTGAAACTAAATTTTTTAACTTACATAAGATGCTTAGAACAGTAACTACTCAATAAGTGATCATTTTTATTAGCAGATAGAGTGTATTTCCTCTCCTTTAACAAATAGCATCATTTCCTCTCTGTGAGCCCAGTATAACCGTTTTGGGGGCCTGAGCTGTCTGGTTAATTATATTTAACTCCTTAAACCAGTGGTACCCACACTTTTTGACACCAGGGGAGACAATTTTTCCATGGACCAGGGGGAAGGGGGATGGTTTCGGGATGATCCAAGCACATTACATTTATTGTACACTTTAATCTAATGCCATTGATCATCTGACAGGAGGTATCAGTTCACGACCTGGAGGTTGGAGACCGCTGCTTGTTTTTTTCTTCTCTTAGGTGAGCTCTATACTTAAGTCATCTTTGCACAGAATTGGTTTTGCCAGTAGTCAACTGTCCATGTCAGCATTTAAATAATGAAACCTTAGGGACTGGTCTCTTCGTGCCATTTCTGGACTTCTAGTGCCTGCAGAATCATCTGATCCTTCCTCTTGGACCCGAAGCTCTGTCCAGGTTTTGCAGAGAAGGAAGAGTTGTGATGCTATTCCCTGGCAGTGCCCACAGGCAGGATGTGTTTTCACATGGGAGCTGACCTGGGGCATCTGTTGAGCCCAGTTTTGAGTTTGAGCTGATAAAGGTTGCCATATGCTTGTGTCTGGGAGACCAAAAACTGCGCATGCAGGGCCTTTTTACTGTTCTTGCTGTCCCAGTAACATTTTTTCCTCTAATATTAATGTTTATTTACTTATTATTTAAAGATAACAAAATGAGCAAAGAGAAAATAATGGTCAGCATCAATTGTAGAGGCTACGAATAATGAACATTTCTTTGAAAAACAGTGATCTCATTTTAGTAAAAAAAAAAAATTGTCGTTTTTGGTTACATTTGATGGGACAAAGATTTGAGATATTTATAGATATTCTTGAGGAACTTTGGGAGTGAGTGATAGGAACCATGTAGAGATACCTACTTTTAAAATGGAAAGGATCTAAAACAGGGTATCTGTGGATAGAGGAGTGGGTGGGCAGAGGGTGAGACTTCAAGGAGAATTTCCATTTTTCACTCTGTGGACATTTGCATGGTATGAATTTTATTTTGCAGTGATTTTATGCATTGCTTGTATAATTTTCAGAATTTACAATGTCAATAATTCCATTTAAGGGAAGGGTTGTATTTTCTCTGACTACTTGTTCAGATCAGGTCGTTGTAATCATTCCATGCGTTTGTACCTGAGTCACCTGATGATTCAAGTGAATTCAGATGATTAAACTTAGTGAAAATATTAGTCGCTCAGTCATGTGCTACTCTTTGTGACCCATGGACTGTAGCCCATCAGGCCCCTCTGTCCATGGAATTTCCCAGCTAAGAATGCGGGATTGGATAACCATTTCTTTCTTTCTCCAGGGGATCTTCCCAAATCAGGGATCGAACCCAGGTCTCCTGCATTGCAGGCAAATTCTTTACTGTCTGAGCCACCCGGGAAGCCCAAACTTAAATATTGGATATAAAGCTAACTGCTTATTTATGTTTGCTATACTACATGGTTTAGGTTTCTCAAAGACCACCTTGCCTAGTTCAATACCGTAGATACTGGGACTGTATTTACATCTGCATCGAACATTTTGCCTAAGAGGTTTGTTCTGAGATAAAACAGCATGTTGGATCTCCTGCATACCGATGACTCGGCTTTCGCCACTTCCGGTTGAATGAAGATCACTCTGTGAAGGAACTTTGCAGCACCTTCATTCATGTTCATGGCAATTAGAACTTTCTGCTGCAGTTGGATCTAGCAGCTCATGGAAAGCAGACTTTTCAAGCAAGGGCCCAGTCTTCAGTTCATACGTGGGGAGAGTTTGGCCCAGATGCTCAGGGATTTCCAAGGTCCCGGATTACACTTGGGGGGCAGGATGGGGACTCAGAGCCAGTTCTTCTGGCTCCTTCTGCTTCCTGACACATGGTGAACTGAGAAGTCACCCAAAAGTCAGCCTGCTTGCTTCGTTTGCATCCTGGATGCCAGAAACAAAGTTGAACCATATGGGCCTTGGGAAATCCAGAGAATAGGAAATGAAATTAGTGGCGTAGAATGTGGTGTAAATAAACAATAACGTGCTGGTTTAAACTGAGGACTATCCTACCTCTATGTAGCAGTTTTTTTTTTTTCTGCTTATAATAATAATACATATTCAGGACTTCCCTGGTGGTCCAGTGGCTAAGACTCCATGCTCCCAATGCAGGAGACCCAGGTTTGATCCCTAGTCAGGGAATTAGATCTTGAATGCCACAACTAAAGATCCTGCATGCTGCAGCTAAGACCAGGCACAACCAGATTTAAAAAATTAATAATACATGCTCAATTTAGTACACTTTTGAAAGTATGAAGAACAAAATCAAAATCACTCTTAACCACTTTATCAAGAAATGTTCAAGATTAGTATTTTGGAATCACACACACATACATATGTATAATCCAATTAGATCATACTGCATACCTAATTTTCTCTCTGGGTGTTTTCATCACATACTATATGATGAGCACTTTCCCATATCATTGCATGTTCTGCAACGCTATGGTTTTTAAATGGCTAAAGAATATTCTCTGGTTGTTCCTTTTGGTTTTTGTTACTTGATGAACCATTAGAACAGGATGATGTGGCATAAATCCTGGTATAGAATAAAAAGAAAAGCATGCTAAGGTTTGGTGCTATGATCTGATCTGGGATGTCAGTGTGGAAGCATTGGTGACAGCAGCAGCTGAGAGCTGTCAGTCCTCTCCAAGCAGCAACATGAGGGCATTTAGCGGCAGATGACAGTCAATTGAAAGACACACACTTGAAAGAATGTTATAGCTTCTTATTTTGTCCTCCTCGTCAGTATCCATTTGTAATGCTAAGCACCATTTAGGCCACAAGATAAAGTCCTCATCTTGGAAGTGTGTGTGCCTACATGCTAAGCAGCTCAGTTGTATCTGATTCTTTGCAACCCCATGGACTGTAGCTTGCCAGGTTCCTCTGTGCATGGGATTCTCCAGGCAAGAATACTGGAATGGGTTGCCAGGGGGGTCTTCCTCCTCCTGGATCCTCCTCCAGGGGATCTTCCTGACCTCTGGATCGAACTTTCCTCTCTTATGTCTGCCTGCATTGGCAGGCGAGTTCTTTATCACTAGCGCCACCTGGAAAGTGACTCAGATGCAAAAGGCGCCGATTATCCAGCCCACTTGGTCACCCCTTGGACAATCAGCCTTTAGACTACATCTCTGCTTGTCACTCTCCCATCAAAAGGAGGGCAATTAAAAGAGGAAGGGGTACAATTTCAAACAGTCTGTTTTGTTCCATGTCAACCAGTTCTGCTAAAAGGTGTGTTGAAAGATGAGACAAAGTGTTTGAAGGGCTTGCCTTCCTTTGCTTTGTGTATTCCCTGTTGCCATGGACAACTGGGAACCTGCAGAGTGGGAAGAACCCCCATAACCTGAGTGATGAAAGTCAAATCTGGCATCGAGGCTGGTTTATCATTTGGGGCTGTGGAGTCCTACGTGATTCAAGAGAGAGCTTCTCTACTGAAAAGTCCTGGGAGAATGAGGCTGGGACAGCAGTGATACCCAGCCTAGCTCTAGTGCTCTGGATACAATAATGCTTTTCCTTCCCTCTTCCCCTATTTCCCTAGATTTCTAGTATTAATTCTAATAAATTGAACAGAATTCATGTAGGGAGCGCAGTACTTCAGGTGAGCAGAGAGTTTCTGTAACGATTCCAGGAACTCTTCTTAAGACTGATGGGTACTCACAAAGTACTGAGAGCAATCAAGATGCAGTGTCTTTTTCTTGCTTTGTGTTTTCATTGTGGGTTGGGTTGATGAAGAACCTGTTGCCAGCAGGGTACCATTTCCTCCTGTGCAGAAATGCCAAATTTGCAGCGCTTAGATGGAGGATGAGCTCGGGATGTGATTTCTTCCTTCCCCAGCAATTTTCTGCCTGCCTGCATGAAATGCTAATGAACATCTCACACATGACAGAGCAATGAGACCTATCCTTATTTTACAGTTTTTGGCAGATCCAACTCGACAGAGTCTAAGTCTTCTTGTGTCGGTGACAAGGCACTTGTGGCAGACCTCTCTCCCACCTCCTTCAGGTTTCTGCTCTGGATGGATATTCCCCTCCCCACGCTGACCCCATGTGTTGTGGCTCTGACTTGAAGTAAGCTCTAAATTGCCATGGCATCTCTGCATCCTGTTGCTTCCCGCCAAGCCTCTGTGTCCAAGTCTCCAGGGAGAGTCCAACTCCAGCCAAAGCAAGTCTTGAACTTCAATCTCAGACCAACTCAGATACTTATTATAAGTTGTGGGTGAGTAGTATCAAGTCAGATTTTATTTCTTTATTATTTTAACTAGTTGGGGGTTGTGTGTGAGTGTGTGTTAATTGCTCAGTCGTATCTGACTCTTTATGATCCCGTAGACTGTAGCCCGACAAGCTCCTCTGTCCATGGAATTCTCCAGGCAAGAATATTGGAGTGGATAGCCATTCCCTTCTCCAAGAGATCTTCAAGACCTAGGGATCGAACCTGGGTCTCCTGCATTGCAGGTGGATTCTTTACCACTGAACCATCAAGGAAGCCCAGTTTGGGGTGGGATGAGGCACAAATAGGAGGAGTTAACATGCTTATGGGCTACAGGTTAAATGCATTGATGATTTTATAAATTTACCATCAAATACATAGACTTGTGGGAGGACTGAAGTGAAAACAGAGCTTCCTTTTAGGACTCGGCTGATTGATGATGCCAGTGGAGAGCTTAGATTGGGGGCCTGCCTTTGTGGAACTGGTTGCTCTGATAGTCTTGCCATATGTACAGGAGGGCCACCCTCAGACCATGAGTGACGGAAGTACACATGTGCTTGAGGCATGAAGGATGCATTCTTGTTAACTGCAGGGACAAATAGAGATGCTGCTTGGGGGGAAGTCTTATCTCAGCACTGACTGATGAGGAGCCCCAACATATGACATTGGGGTTCATCCTACTTCCCGCTTGCACTCCAAGGCTGCCTGTGGCAATTGGGCACAATTTCTTTCAACTGTAGAAGAATGAGAGAGACCAGAGAATGGACAGATTTTGTAAATACAATGAAACTTAGAAAGATCTGGGCTTGGGGATACATTATTCCCCAGCATGAATCCAGCTTGTTCAGGGTCCCCTGGTTCTGAGGTTTATTTCAGGCTCTGTGTTTTCTTATCTCTGTTCCACCTTCACTTTAAGCTCTCCTCATTCATCTTCTCAGTGACCTCAGAAATTCTAGTGAATGACATTAAGGTTACCATCCAAAAGCCCATGGCTGCAAACTATACCAGCTAGAAGGCCCTTTGATCAATAATATATCAAGGAAAAGATGTGTTTTCTCTTTTGTTCCTCTTAGTTATCTTTCATACAGGAAAGGAATTGAAAGATACCACAACTGGATAAACAACTTGGAAATAAACTCACCTGATCTCAGAGTAGCCTTGGGTAGTGAACTCGGAATAATTATAAGTACTAAGAAAGATGAGTTGGAAAGGTCCTTTATCAGAGAGAGCTTTAATAGTTAGAAAAAATGTAGTAAGTTAGCTTTTGTGGTTGGGATAGCAAAGGCCAAGAAAGTTTGATTGAACATAATGAAAGTGTGAAGAATATAGATTGGGTTGACATGCATGGGCTGGATTTAAGAACACCAGGCAGGAGACAGAAGTGGAAGCTTGTGAATCTATTGACTGGATCTCACAGAATCTATAGAACTATCCTCGCAGAAGAATAAGGATATAAAATATGAGCAGCTTCAAAACAGGCTTAGACACATAACAATAAATGTTATAAAGAAAGTGATGAGTGCATGGAGGGTAACTTTCCACCCTTGTTTTTAATATTCTAAATATTATTTTGAACTAATTAAAAAACACACTCCTATTAAAATAAGAATGTACATATATGTATAACTGAATAGCTTTGCAGTACAGCAATAATTAGCACAACATTGTAAATCATAATTTAATAAAAAAGAAAGCATCTCTAATTTTGTCTTTTATTATTGGAAACAAATTATACCCTATTACGCAAAAAAATGATCATGGAAGATTTAAAAAACTGACTTGGAAACATAAAAAGGAAGAAGAAAAGATTAATTATAGTCTCACTTTACAGATTTTTACACATTTTAACATATTTGTTTTCACTTTTCCACACTATTTAAAAGTTATCTTACATAGTTGTGAGTTTGCAAATTTTTATTCCTCTTTTATATTTTTATTTAAGCCCAGAGTTTTTTTGTCTCTAGGAAGTCTTTATTTTAAATTATTTTAAGATGCTGTAGACTATAGAACACATTATTCTACACACTGCTATGAAAGGAAAAAGATGTTTTCAATTAAGCTATGACCGGATTCACGATCCGGTCATAGCCTTTACGATCTCCTGAAACACATTTGTTACTTACACTAGCCTTTTGATGCTTTGACATTTCTTTCATCTCTTCTAAGCATTTGGCAATTCTTTTGCCTAAGAGTTGCACTACTTAGCATGTAGGAGATGCTTCTTTTGCATATTCCTCAGAAAACTAAATGTAGCACCGTTTCATCTATTTAGGTTCCATAAAACACATGACTTTTTTTTCCTTTGGAACAAAATATGGAATAGTGACCATTTCTCCCATGGTGAATATTTGCTTCACCAATATAAACTTTACCTGCTGCAGTTCTGTTTACATGGTTACACAATAACTTTTCATCTCAATACTGAACCACTGTGTTACTTTTAAATGGCAGTGAAAGCAACATGTGTAGTACCAACAATGTTCATCATTCAACAGAAGTAATGACAAGATGAACATCTGTGACCAAGTTAATGCTTGCCTGCCAATGACAGCTCAGTTCAGTTCAGTCACTCAGTCGTGTCCGACTCTTTGTGACCCCATGAATCGCAGCATGCCAGGCCTCCCTGTCTATCAGTAACTCCCGGAGTTCACTCAGACTCACGTCCATCGAGTCAGTGATGTCATCCAGCCATCTCATCCTCTGTCGTCCCCTTCTCCTCCTGCCCCCAATCCCTCCCAGCATCTTTGGAGGGAATGATGAAACTCCAGTGACAGCTACTTAGTGGCTATTGCATAGCTGATGGGGATAATAAGATGCCAGCTACTATAAAACATATTCCAATTTCAAAGATGTTAAAATGGAGAAAGGTGAGTCTTAGTATCAATGTTTGCACCTGAATTTAATTGACCATTTTGTTATTATGGGTCTTTTATTTATAAAAGACAAACTTTTCTTTTTTTCTTTTAATACAAACTTTTCTTTGCATTTTTGATTATTTCTTTACTACAGATAATGAGAAGAGGAAATATTCAGTCAAAGGATGGACGTATTTTAAGGTTTTGACATACATTTCCAAATAGATTTACAGAAAAGTAGTTGTACTTTTATAGTCTTATGAACAATGTTATTTCAGCTTCAAAAACTTGGCTTTATGGAGGAAAGCTGTGAGAGGTAGCCTGCAGGGTGACACCAAAGATTCAGAGTGATGACATGTGGCTTTGAGACTCCATCTTACAAGATTGTACCTCCCACCTGCTCTTTTGGACCACATGTTCTTTAGATGACTGTAATATCTCACAAAGAAAACCACCATGAGATTTTCTGGATTCCATGAAGAAAGAAAAATGTTTTACATTAAATCCAGGTCAGTATCACATAATATTGAATCCCTCTATCAACATGAATTATCTTATATGTTAAATTATCTTATATATTTAATAATTTAAAATAAGGCACAAAAATTCCTTTTGATGCAACTGTTTCCATTTTTCTTGAGCTGATATGTCTGATCTTTGTGACTTTGGGACTCTGCCTTGCAGATGCTTAATGTGGGTGGGATCCAAATGCATGTCAAATGGAATATTGCTAGATGTTAATTAAGAGCTCAAGAGAAAACAGGAGGGTCATATATCTTTGCATTATGGATGAAGGTCATAGTAGCAATTGGACTGAATTCAATTCAAGAAAAGACTTATTGAGTTAACTCAGCATGCGCCAGCTACTGTTACAAAGTGGTCACTAAAACTGCTGATCTTCCTGCCCTGGTTGAACTTATAACCAAGGGGCAACATCACTTATCCCAACTTTCCTGAAGTGAATCTTCATCTTCTGTTATAAAATGTAAGTATTTGAGGTGTTTGAAGGAGGCTGAAGCTAGGAGTGGACTGTAAAATGTCCTAACTGGGTGAAAGAGTTTTTCTTATACAGCATACAGTTCTTTGTTGTTTAATCACTCAGTCGTGTCCAACTCTTTGCGATCCTATGGATGGTAATCCACCAGGTTCCTCCTTTCCATGACATTTTCCAGGCAAGAATGCTGGAGCAGGTTGCCATTTCCTTCTCCCGGGGAGTCTTTCTGACCCAGGGATTGAACCCATATCTTTTGCATTGGCAGGTGGATTCTTTACCACTGAGCCACCAGGGAGGCCTCATACGGTTCTTAGAGTTCATTAACTGACTCAGTTTATTCACTACCTTGTTTTTCGGTTTTCTTTCCTTCCTTTTTTTTTTTTTTTTTAAAGTTCTATGGTACTGTTGATTAGAAACTCTTTGTCAGTTTCCATGATGTCCAGCTGAATGTGTCACCAATATGATTTCCTATAATTCTGACAGTCAAACAGAATCCATCTTCTTTTGGTTATCCCAGGACCCCCAAAGGTCCATGTCTTCTTCCAAGAATAGAAACACTGCTTGTGTTTGTGTCTTGCTCTTCTCTGGTGCCTTCTCTCTGCATGTCATCTTGGGCACCCTCAGAGGTGGCATGATACTATGGAAAGTTACAGGAATTTGGAATTACACGAACTAGATTGAAATCTGTTTCTTCTACTTAGCTGTGTGTGATCTTAGGAAAATCACTTAATTTTTCTATTCTCACCTTTCTCATCATTTTCACAGCCACTTTAAGATTTAGATATTATACCCAACAACAAACTGGTTCCAAATCTGGAAAGGAGTATGTGAAGGCTGCATATTGTCACCCTGCTTATTTAACTTATATGCAAAGTAAATCATGAGAAATACTGGGATGGATGAAACACAAGCTGGAATCAAGATTGCTGGGGGAAATATTGGTAACCTCAGATATGCAGATGACACCACCCTTATGGCAGAAAGGGAAGGAGAACTAAAGAGCCTGTTGATGAAAGCAAAACAGGAGAGTGAAAAAGTCAGCTTAAAACTCAACATTCAGAAAACTAAGATCATGGCATCTGATCCCATCATTTTATGGCAAATAGATGGGGAAACAATGGAAACAGTGAGAGACTTTATTTTTTGGGGGCTCCAAAATCATTGCAGATGGTGACTGCAGCCATGAAATTGGAAGATGCTTGCTCCTTGGAAGGAAAGCTATGACCAACCTAGATAGCATATTAAAAAGCAAAGGTCTGTCTAGTCAAAGCTATGGTTTTTCCAGTAGTCATGTATGGATGTGAGAGTTGAACCATAAAGAAAGCCAAACACTGAAGAAGTGATGCTTTTGAAATGTGGTGTTGGAGAAGACTCTTGAGGGTCCCTTGGACTGCAAGGAGATCCAACCAGTCTATCTGAAAGGAAATCAGTCCTGAATATTCATTGGAAGGACTGATGCTGAAGCTGAAACTCCAATACTTTGGCCACCTGATGCGAAGAACTGACTCACTAGAAAAGACCCTGATGTTGGGAAAGATTAAAGGCAGGAGGAGAAGGGGACGACAGAGGATGAGGTGGTTGTATGGCATCACTGACTCGATGGACATGAGTTTGAGTAGCTTCAGGATTTGGTGATGGACAGGGAAGCCTGGCATGTTGCAGTCCATGGGGTCACAAAGAGTCATGACTGAGCAACTGAACGGAACTGATACCCATTTTACACTTGAGAAAACAGAAGTTCTGTTAGGTTAGCTAATTTTCCCAAGATCTAGGTTTCAAATATATGGAGGTTGACTTTAGTGTCCATACTTAAGGACTCCTTTATGTCAGTCATTAAGAGCTGAACACAGTATTTGTTCATAGGAAATCCACGATAAAATATAGTTATGGTTATGGTTGTCATGGCTCAGATCCAAGATAATCGGTGCCTGTGAAAGCTAAGTAGCTTCAGTTGTGTTCGACTCTTTGCCACCCCACAGACTGTAGCCCACAAAGCTCCTCTGTCCATGGGATTCTCCAAGAAAGAATACTGGAGTAGGTTGCCATGGCCTCGTCTAGGGCACCTTCCCACCCCAGGGATGGAAGCTGCATCTCTTAAGTCTCCTGCATTGGCAGGCAGGTTCTTTACCACTAGCGCCATCTGGGAAGCCCAAGATAATAGGAGTATTTACTAAAAGTAGAAGCAAAATCTCCTTGACAGACCTGTGGTAGAGTTATTTTGGCATAGAGAATCATTCTCATTCAACCTCTGACCCCACCCACATGTAAGGCTAACCTTGATTAGAGTGGTAAATGTCATCTGTAATTGAAAGATCTAATTTTTATAATTCTACTTCTGCTGTAAAGAAAAATTACACTTTTGACATTTTAAGTTAATGCTCCAGATAGTCCTGGATTGACATATGTGGTATGAGGGGCCTTAAACCAAGAGCTGAAATATAGAAATGAATTCTTAATCAATGAGTTATGGGTCTGGATAAAAGGTTAAAGTTAAATAAAATATCTGCAACTGGTGCTGTTTTGAGGGGTTGAAATTGTTCCTTTTCTACATGCATTTTTAAAAATAGGGGAAAATCTATATAGATTTTCATATATGGCAACACAAGCAAATTTTTTGGCTAATGATGTACTCTTATCTTTTTGGTTCAGCATGGAGAAATGCAATCTACTTTCCTTATCATCTTCTCCCTAACATATTAGCATTTCCAAGGTTAATCATCTGTGACATCTTCTTAAACTGCTCTTGTTTTATACTCACAGGTTTCATTTATTTTTTTATCCACCGTAGAGAGATATTGTTCTCATCTTTTTTGATTGCATTTAGGTATGGGATTGTTGTTGTTTAAACATTATGTTTCAGGATCTTTCCCCTTCTTTCCCGTTCCATTATTTTTTTAAGTTGTCTGTTGCATCTGAAATAATCTGTAAGTTTGGGGAGAGGATTAAAAAACCATAGCAAAAGGTACAGCAAAAATTATTACAATTATTTTTCCTTCTATGAAACAGAATAAAATCTCATTTTTCTATATAATTGTGACCCCAAATCATCTGAGTTGAGTAGACAAACAGGACAGTGACTTGAACATGAACATATCCATCCTCACAAATCCTTGGAGGGAGGGTGAAAACCTTGGGATATGACCACCAAAACGTGTGTTCTGCTTGATTTTCCACAGAACTGTGAAAGTTCAATTCAGATAATGTTTATCAATGGAGCTGTTTTAAAAAAGTTTTTTTCAAACCCACACCAAGTAAAAATAAACTTATGCAGAAGCTGCTGGCAACACCTGATTGTGGCTTTGCAGATTTGCACCAGCATCGTAATAAGATTCCAAAGCATGGAAGGAAATGGAAAACGAAATCTAAATGAAAATACTTCTGTTTTTGAAGGAAGTGAAGAAGAAAACACATAGCTTCACACTGACATAAACACTTATAAACATGGAGGAAAATCAGTTTTGTTTCTAGAGTATATGTCAGTTCTTTTGAGCTGAGAAAACTCAGACTTCAGGCCTGGGACCTAACTGGAATTATTTATTGTTAATGATTTAGTGTTTTATTTATTCATTTTTCAGAGTTCATTACTCTTCAAGGTTAAATAACAATAGAATGAAACTAACAAAATATTGTAAACCAACTACATTTCAACAAAAAATAACAATAGTAAAAAATCTTTTTCTTTAATATTACTCCACTGTCAATGACACTGTACTATGGATGTTTTCAAAAAGAAGTAAGTAAATTTGAAAGTTTAAGACATCTTACTTATGGCTCAGTGGAAAGAACCTGCCTGTGATGCAGGAAATGCAGGAGATACAGGTTCAATCCCTGGGTTGGGAAGATCCCCTGGAGAAGAGCATGGCAACCCACTCCAGTATTCTCTACGGTGGAGAATCCCATAGACAGAGGAGTCTGGTGGGCTACCACCAGGGAGGCAGAGAATCGGACACGACTGAGCCACTGAGCATGCACATGCTCATCTGGAAGGGTCTATTCCATCATCATCCTTTATGTATATATATTTTAAAATAAATTTAGACAATTGAACAAACCTGAAATATTTTGTTTGGAAGGCATCAAGAAACTCTAAGGCTGGGACTCTTAGTGGATATTTATTGAAAATTGTAAGAGCCAAGAATGGGACAGTCCGTTTTAGGATCCTGAAAATATATAATTAAACCAATCTGCTTGGTTTCATAAAAGTGACTGAAGACCAACAGAATCCAGTTTTATCTCTAGTGTGATGCTGTTTGTGACAGACAATTCATATGATATAGAAGCTAACCTGCTTCATAAAAAAATGTAATAAAGTTTTCTGTTTCTGCCACTGAATCACAATCCTTTCAAACCCTTCTCACCAGTGCATTTATTCCTCCTAGAGAGCTCTATCAGGAGCCCCCTATAATCAGTGTGTGTAGAAAGGCGTGAAAGTCCCGTGGAGTTATTAATGATGGGGGAGAGGCAAGATTAACTTCTTAAAAACTGAAAGACTCTCAGAACATGTCCTTTTATTTTACGCAGGTGTGAGGGTCTGGAAAATGTCTTGTTTAAACATACATAGGTATTGTTATGGGCTCTTACATCTTTGTCTTACGCTGTAGTTTCCTCCCATATGTTTATTGTCAGCCAACAGCAGAGAACTGATGAGCTGAGTGGAAATGCTTTTTAAAGCTGCAGCTCTTCCTTTCTGTCAACTGTTTCTTTTGTTTAACTCAAACTTCCTCTAAAAAAACAATATGATTTATTTGCATATTTTTTTGTTCCCCGGCCAGTTAAGGGTAAGCTTTTGCATGAAAGGCGGTTTTGTTAGATACAGTTTCTTTCATTGTGATTAGAACGGATGTGACAGGAACATGCTGTGTTTTGGGAAGATAACTCTGGCTGCAGTGAGGGAAATAAGGTGAGACTGGAACCAGGGAGACCAGATTGACGCATAGTAGGAATGGTGTGGAGAAGAGGGAACAGAATTCAAGGATATTCTAGGAAGTAGATGTTAGAAGAGAAATTTATTGAGGGGGAAAGAGGATTTATTATGACTCAAAATGCCTTCCTTGGGTGGTGGCACTAATAAATAGCATTGATAGAGATAGGGAATGTAGAAGAAAGATGCTGCTGTGACATTCTGAGATTGAGCTGCCCTTGGTACCTGCATGTGGTTCAGCTAGGAGTTGAGCTCAAAAGAGAAGTCTGTATGGAGATTCAGAATTGGTGGTCTTCATCCATGTGACAGTTGGGAGGGGAGTGTGGGGTTTGATAAGACAAAGGGAAGGAAAACGAGAAAACTCAAACATACAAGGGTAGATAGAGAAGAGGAGGCTGTGAAGGAGTGTCAGAGAAAGGAGGCAAAGATGCTTGAGTCTCCTTACCATCATGTGAAGAATGCTTGAATGAATGGCCATAATTGGTGTTAGGGAGAGCACGTCCTTTCAAGGCTGGACTGGTGTGGCTTTTAGTCTTTTAAAGAGGGACTAGATTTAGTCCGTGTTGCTCCTCCTGAGGGCACTGAGGAACTTATGAAAGTCAGTTCTGTTTATGTTAATGCAAGGACTTTCAAAGAATAGAAACGTACAACATGGAATGGAACTACCTCAAAGCATCTTTAGTTGCCTCCCCATTAAAGAGTCTTATTGCCCATCAATAAAGAAGTAAGTCCTGATTAGAGGGGGCCGGGTAGGGACACTTGATGACTTCTAAGATTCTCTGAAGTCTAAGAGTCAATAAAAAGTCTTTAAAAAGTCATACTTAAAGAAAAAAAAAGATCTGTTGTTGTTTGTAGTTCATTTATAACTTGTTCTTATGAAGACACATTATGTGAGCAATGCTTTCTGGTGATACACTGGGTAACTATAATGAAATCATGACACTGTTTTCCTGATTGGTTATAAAAATAATGTAGTTTAGTTCTGGGGCTTAACCCTTTCATGTGAAAAAGTCATACTTTTTTTGGTTTTGTTTAAGAAGGTGTTTTGCAAAATTTACGCTCAACTTTAAGGGGACAGTATAATGCTATAGTGACAAAGCAAACACACACATACACAGTGAAAAAAAAATTGCATTTCTCCTTCATGTTCTCTCCAAATCATGATATCTTAGTCCCTTTGCATGTATGCTAAGTCACTTCAGTCATGTCTAACTCTGTGTGACTGTAGCCTGCCAGGGTCCTCTGTCCATGGGATTTTCCAGGCAAGAATACTGGAGTGGGTTGCCATGCCCTCCTCCAGGGAATCTTCCCAACCCAGGGATCAAACCCATGTCTCTTACGTCTACCTGCATTGGCCGGTGAGTTCTTTACCATTAGCGCTACCTGGGAAGCCCCTTTGTATAATATTCAGCCTTAAAGTGAAGTCAGTCAGTCATGTCCAACTCTGCGACCCCATGGACTGTAGCCTACCAGGCTTCTCTGTCCATGGGATTTTCCAGGTAAGACTACTGGAGTGGGCTGCCATTTCCTTCTCCAGAAGATCTTCCCGACCTAGGGATCAAACCCTGGTCTCCTGCATTGCAGACAGACGCTTTACCATCTGAGCCACCAGGGAAGCCCATTCAGGCTTAGAAATTACATAAATTAACCATTTTGAGGGGCGATCAGGCAAATTGTTTTGCATTGTTATCCTACTTGTATTTGAAAATAAGGAAGTATATGTATAGAGGTTTGTAGTCTGATAGTCGAATGTTTAATACTAGTTTTCCAGCAAAGATATGATCTTTCATAATACAGATTTGCCACTATGCTGATTCTACATCAGAATCTGAACAAATCCTAGGTTCACTCTACTGTGGCACCATAATGCTGTATCTGATGTACCAAAGAAGACTCAGAAACATATTGTTCATGGGGAATCCTTGAGAGTACATTAAATGAAAATAACCCATAATAACCAATGATTTGGTCCTATTAAGCCAGGCAAATGTGGCAGGGTTGGGAAGAATTTTGCGTGTTTTTTAGAAACACATCTCTGATGGAACATGTAGATTGAAGTTAGCGTGTTGGGATAGAAACTAGGAGAGGACTTGAATGGAATTCTGGTTGTTCATATAATTTCTCCGGCTCAGTCACATAGACTTTATTATCCCAAATTACAATTTGCTTCATTCAAATGCAAATGAACGTTCAAAGCTCTGTGTGGGCTTCATGTAATTTCTTTCTGGGCAAGTGCTGCTCACTGTTTTACTTATTTGAAAGAATTCAGTGATGCAACTGATTCCAAGAGAAATAAAAATGTGAATTTGAAAGTGTTCTTCCTATTGGAGGGGATGATATAATCATATCAAATTCACATCTGGTTTTATTTTGCTGTCTCTCTCTTGGCTTCTCTAAGTAATATATTATATCTCTTTACCTGACTATCCTTTGTTTCCCAGAGCTTGAATCTTCCCAGAATTATGATTCCACTTAAATATTGACTATAAAAGTAAGGGACAGAGAAGAAAGTTTTGAAAAGCAAAATAAGCTAACGATCTTATTATGGATATGTGGAAACTCATTCAATGGTAACACTTCATTTTTGGCTTTTATGAACCAATCTCACAGTCAACCAAACTGCTCATAATGCAGGACACTTCATAAGTCACCAAAGCTGCCTTGGAAGTTTATTTTAACATCTTTTGTTCTTGAATGTAAGAAGATATTCACACGACTTTAATCCTCTCCAGCTGTTCATTGGTAAAGACCTTAACATGAGGCTTATAGGAAGAAAATTGTGCTTGATTTAAATTCTAAAAGCAGCTCTACAAAACGTCTGATTCTCTTTACCCTCTACTCTCAGAAGATGTATCAGTATCTTTTCCCCTCAGCCCCATGACACTTGTCGTGCTCCTCAAAGCTTTTCAGTGGCATTTCTGTGGTCACTGGTTCAGGTTACTCAGTGAAAAACTAACTGGTGTGATCTTCTCTTCAGATCTTTTTCTGACCAGCTTGTTCCAGTGGAGAACATGGTTTGCTTCTGAAGGGGTCCTCTGGAGAGCTGACCACACAGGATACTTCATGGTGAAAAAGGTGCATGGGACAAATTAGCTTGGGAACTTAATTTAGAGCTTATAAATGAAGTAGCATATAAAGGGGCTTCCCAGGTGGTGCCAGTGGTAAAGAATCTGCCTGCTAATGCAGGAGACATAAGAGACAGGTTCAATCCCTGGGTTGCCAAGATCCCCTGGAGGAGGGCACGGCAACCCACTCCAGTATTCTTGCCTAGAGAATCCCATGGACAGGGAAGCCTAGCAGGCTACGGTCCATAGGGTCACAAGAGTCAGACATGACGAAAACAACTTAGCATGCACACATGCATTAAAGTGTCTAAGATATTCCACAGTAAAGAATTTCTACTTAACTCTGTTTAACCCAGTAGTAGATCACAGTGTTTAAGAGCACCACTCTGAACACAGGTAGACTTGTAATGAAATCCCAGGCTCACCATTAGCCCTGAGACTTGGGCAAGTTTCTTCCCTGTACAATGGGAAAATGAGTCCCAGCTCAGGCTTATGTGTAGCAATACTTTTAAAGAACTGAGAGGGTCGGTACCCTTATATCATGAGAATTCTCTATTAAGTTGGCTGATACTTCTGTCCTGGTGTTGTATTCAGAGACAAATATATATAGAATTTTGTGTAGATAATGTGAAATTGACTTTGAAATATAACACACAAAGGTTGTTATAAACAAGGCCTGTTTTCTGTCTGGAATATCAAAAGCTAAATTCGAAGACCTAAACGTCCAGAAAGAAGCACCAGGAGGGTGAGAGAGAAAGAAGGGAAATTTGTTTCCTAGTGTAGAGAAGAAATTAATGGAGAAATGAATTTGAACACCCGCGGGAGCAGGAGTGGAGCCAAGTCATCTTTTAGAGGAGAGATGAGGGTGTAACAAGGCTGATTACTAATTAGGTTCTAGTAGGTAATTGGCTTTTAAGCCCAAGTGAAATGTAAGAAAGGTTTGTTTCACTCCAGTAACTGCCCTTTTTAGTTTTCTCCTTTCCCTTTGAGGTACCCCCTGGCTGGATAGCATCACTGACTCAATGGCCGTGAGTCTGAGTGAACTCCGGGAGTTGATGATGGACAGGGAGGCCTGGCGTGCTACGATTCATGGGGTCGCAAAGAGTCGGACATGACTGAGCGACTGAATTGAACTGAACTGAACTGAACTGCCCTTTTCTTCATTCCTCCCCACCCTAGGCACCTTGCTCCATGAGATAAAACTGTATGGAAGCCTGATCTTTGTTAGCTAAACTTATGAAAGGATCGGGTCATTAATTTATGTGGAAGTATAAAGCAGGGTTATTCAACCTCCTCACTAGTGACATTTTGGACTGGATAATTCTCTATTGGGGTTGGGGGTGGGGTGCTGTCCTGTGCATTCTAGGACCTTTAACCAAATCTCTGGTCTCTACCCACCAAAGGCCAACAACTGCCTTCACCCCAGCTGTGACACCAACACTTTCTGTAGATATTGCCAAATGATTCCTGGAGGGTGATAGCCCTCTCTCCCCTCACTGGAAACCACTGAGTAGAAAGGTTTAACAACAGATAAATCTGTATCATTCTCTGACTTAGGTTTCCTTTCTTTCATGTGTAATTTCTTACTTACCCAAGACAGACTTTGAAAAGAAAGTTCATTTATAAGACACAGGTCAGGGAAGAATGGTTTTGTACAATCACATGCAAGAGGTGGCTATCTCAGTTCCTTAAACCAAATAGTCCACATCTGTTACAGTGAACAAACTTTCCTCCTTAGCTGATGTCTTTGAGGCTTCGTCCACATCTGTGTTAAATGTGAAGCCTAATTCCTGCCCTTCACTCCAGATAGTTTTAATGACTGAGCATTTAACAATGAAAAGGGTCTCCCATAGTCTATCTGACTTGGTCATGGATAAAGCAAAATAACAAAATAGATCGACTACTCATTTTTTGTCCTTTGGTGACTGAATTAGGTTTATTGTTCAACAAAACCTATTGCAGAGCAGCACTTCCAGCAAAGACAAAAAATAAATTCCAAATTGGGGATATTTTTTTAAATACACATGTGACAACAGACCCTAAAGCAGAGGCTGAAGTCCAGAGATTGCTGTTTTTTTCCCCTTAATTTGCATGTGGCTTTTGGGGTCTGGTCTTTCACGTACCTGTTTCCCTTTCTCCCTCCTCCACTGCAGTTCTTCTCTGTGAACTTTTTGTTTAACAAAGAGGAACACATATTGTGCAATGAAAACATGGGCTGAAAATCATCTTAGCTATAAAATGTAGCTGTGTGGAGCCTGGTAATTGGGTTGCCTTTCTGAAAACAAGAAGGACAGCCAACATCTGAATGTGTCAGTTAATTGGTCCACAGGGAGAGAGACCCTGGGAGTGTCCAAAGGACTGTTTTTTAAAACTTTTTATTGTTCTATTTTTTTCCAGGGGACTTGCAGTTTTTCCTTGCTAATCGTTTACCACAAATAACTTCATTTTGTGTGATGAAATTCCATTGGTATCACAGAATTCAGAGCTCTGACACAGGGAGACCCTTTCAAAGGCTTGAATGCTTGGCAGGCAGAAATATGCATGCTTTGTAGATTCAGTGCAAAGTGACTGGGAACATTTCTTTATGGCCACAGTGTGGTTTGGGACACTGGCTACAATGTTATCTGTGAAACCCAGGCTGGGAGCAATGCGAAATCCTTGCTTTGGTCACAGAGCAAAAAGTTAATTTATTTTGGATATTTTAAATGTGCGTGGAATTCTCATTGCTTCATGAAATCCGTGGGATATATGCTATATAAATGTGCAGATTTGGAGTAAAAATAGTCAATGCAGTGAGCAACCTGATATGTGTGTCAATAATTTGTTCTCTGGGTGGTCCAGTGGTTCAGAATCTGCCCTGCAATGGAGGGGACAAGGGTTCGATCCCTGGTCATGGAACTAAGATCCCACACGCCTCTGGGCAACTAAGAGCCTGCACAATCTAGAACCCGACTGCTTCAACAAGAGAAGCCTGCGCCCAGCAATCAGAGAAGATTTGCATGATGCAGTGAAGACCCAGCACAGCCAGAGAAAAAAGAATTGTTCTCTACAGTCAGGTATCAAGAAACATTTATTTGTTCTATAAAGTTTGAGGATGTGTATTCCCTGTATTGAGATAAGAGGAAGGTTTAGTCTTTCCTTTTTTGCCAAACCGGAGAGAATATATTAAATTATATATACATTTGCACTTCTCTCTTTTAATTAGTAAATGTCAATCCTGAGATCCAGAAGCGTGGTTCCAGAAATGTTGGGAGCTTACATTTCAGAAACAAAAGGATATTCTAGAAAAGCTCAAAGTTGAGGTGAGCTGCACCAATGGCTGATGTCAACTTCTTCTTTAGAGCATAGTCTAATGTCGCTTTCCTCTCCTGTGGGTTAGGGTCTGATATCTTTAGCACCCAGCACCGCAGAGTCACAAGGGTATTCAATAAATGCTGACTGAACTGATTAACACTAGTCATCTTCTTCATGGCATTTCTTCCTGACTGACAGCTTGAGAGAAGGGTGGACAATGATGGGGATGTGTGGCGGGTCAGCCTCATGGAGAACGGAGCATAAAGAAGATGCTTTGCATGACAGTGATAGAAACCCCATTTAAAGTAGCTAAACCTAAAGGGATTTAAATGGAGTTTCTATTACTTTCATGCAAAGAATCAATCCATTTATATACATTTAAATTTATGATCCATTTATATACATTTAAGTAATAAATATTTATTAAATATTGAGGGTCTCACTAACCCAAGAAGAGGAATTCAGTCAATACTCAGGAACTTACCAGAAACAGGGAATCAAAGACCACCAGAGCTTTCTCCCCAGTCCTCGATTGTGCCTTTTTCTGTTCAACTGCTCCTCTTTTGTCTACTGGAAATTTAACCCACACTGCCTCCATTTTATCCATAGCAAGACACATGGCAGACATCGAGACACCAGCATCCAAAGTGTTAGTTATCTATTTATTAATTGTTTGGCTGCATTGGGGCTTAGTTGTGGCATGCTAGATTTTCTGTGCAATACGTGGGATCTTTGTTGCAATGGGTGGGCTCTCTAGTTGTGGTGACTACAGCAACTTAGTTGCTCCTTGCAAGTGACATCTTAGTTCCCCCACCAGGGATCAAACCTGTGTCCCCTGCATCAGAAGGTAGATCTTTACCTACTGGCCCACCAGGGAAGTCCCTAAACTTTGTTTCTTTCCTGACTCAAATCTTTGGGCATTGAGTCTAAAAATTCTAGAGCAGGATCTCACTGGCCTGGTTTGGATTAGAGAGTCTTTCCTGCTCCATTGACCAGGATCAGTGGTGGGATGTCAGTCTATCAAAAGGGCTCAGGCATTAAGCAGGGACAGGAAGAGGAACATCTCCTAGAAGGAAGATGGTGGAGTGTCCACTGGTTTCAATGATCCAAATCATAAGTGAATGAAGAGGAAGAAAAAAAATCAATGGCATGAAGGTCTACTATTTTATATACTATATGATTATATGATGTATTGTTATGGGCTAAATTGTGTCCCCCTGCCCCAGACTCATATGTTGAAGTCCCAACCACCAGTACCTCAGCATGCACCTGTGTTTACAGATAGAGTTTTAAAGAGATAATTAAGTTAAAATGAGGTTCGTGGTGTTGGCCCTAGTCCCTTGTGATTAGCCTTATAAAAAAAGAACGTCTGAAGATAGATACATCCAGAAGGAAGACCATGTGAAGATGTGTGAAGAGGCATCTATCTGTAAGCCAAGAAGAGAGGCCTCAGAAGAAGCCAACCCTGTGACACCTTGATCTTGGCTTCTAGGCTGCAGACTTGTGAGCAGATAGAAAGTGAAAGTGTTAGTCGCTCAGTCGTGGCTGACTCTTTGCAACCTCATGGACTGTAGCCCACCAGGCTCCTCTGTCCATGGGATTCTCCAGGCAAGAATACTGGAGTGGGTAGCCATTTCCTACTCCAGGGGGTCTTCCCAACCCAGGGATCGAATCTGGATTTCCTGCATTGCAGGCAGATTCTTCACCATCTGAGCCACCAGGGAAGCCCCTGTGAGCAGATAAGTCTCTGTTATTTAAGCCACACAGTCTGTGGTATTTTGTCATGACAGCCCTAGCAAACTCATACACATAATACTTTTTATTATGACTAGTGCTAGCTTGGCGATTTAAATAATATTTTCTATGACTAGACCTCCTGGGTTCAGATTCTGGCCTTACTAGTTATGAGTTTATAAGACCTTGGATACTTCTGACTCTGCCAAGATAGAGTAGTCCCATTCCTCCAAGGTTCCCCCCTTTACAACTGAACAGACCTGATACAACAAACAAGCAAAGGAAGTCTGTGCAAGGTGAAAGAATGCGCTGCCTGAGACCGTGAGACCTTGAGGAATGACAGTGATGAGTTCCTGGGTTACCTTGTGTGTGTGCATGCTAAGTTACTCAGTTGTGTCCGACCCTTTGCAACCCCATGAACTGTAGCCCACCAGACTCCTCTGTCCATTGGATTCTCCAGGTAAGAAGACTGGGGTGGCTTGCCATGTCCTCCTCCAGGGGATCTTCTCAACCCAGGGATCGAACACACATCTCTTGTGGCTCCTGTGTTGCAGGCAGATTCTTTACCACTGAGCCACTGGGGATGCCCCTGGGTTACCTTATTATATATTTATTTTGAACAGGCACCACAGAAGCCTCCAACCCAGAACCACCAACAGGCACAGATATAAAAAGCTCCAAGGAAAGCCTGTTCTCCCTGGGCAAAGGACCAAGAACATTTGAAAACATCTCCTGTACTGTAGCCAAACACCAGCTCAAAGATGCCCCCTCTATCCTCCACTCCCTTGCTGGGTGGAAGCAGGCAGGCAGCCTGTTCCCTTAACTCCATAGGGTGGTGGTATGAGCAGGGCTGAGCTGGAAGATGACCTTCTATCCCATGCATGATGTAAGCAGACCCCCCCATTCTTCCTCCGAGTGCTGTCATCAGAACCAGATGGGCAGCTCATCTTTCATTCCCTGTCTAGTGGAACCAGTTCTACTGGGGTAGTGTCAGTGGGGTCCAGTGGTGACTCGAGTCTTCATTGTCCTTCAGCAGCAATGAAATTTAAGGAGATGGTACATGCCAGGACTAGTCAGTACTCCGCTCTCCCCTGGGCTCAGTGGGGAACTTAGCCTCCATCCCATCCAATAGCAACAAGATAGAATTAGGAGGCTGGAGGTGGGCTTATGACACTCCATCCCTCTCCCTCCCCTCTCCTGGTGGCAGCAGAGCCCAGCAGGGTGGGAGTCGGTACCCTTCTCATCAGGAAAGTGTCAATAGGGCAGGAGGGGGAGATGACTAGGAACCCACTCTATAATGGGGAGGGGTGAATCAGTGCCCTACTCTTCCCATGCTGGTATTGGCAGGGCCTGGAGGGAACTTAAATATATACACCCTTACACTAAAAAGCTCAAAGGAAACTGTCACCAGGGGGACTGTCTGCTTAAAACAAGATACAACAGGATCCAGAGTCTCATAGTACAATATCCAAAATGCTCAGAGTACAATAGGAAGTCACTTGTCATACCAAGAACCAGAGAAATAAAACATAAATTTGAAAAGACAATCAACAGATGCTAATACTGAGATGAATCGGATATTGAAATGATCTGCCAACAATTTTAAAGCAGCATCAATCAGGAAACTGTTTCCCAAGGAATTACAAATTCTCTTGAGCAAATGAAAAAATTAGGAAATTTCAGGAAATAAAATAGGCATTATTTTTAAAAGAAACCAAAAGGAAATTATAGAACTAAAAAATACAATGACTACTGTAAAAACTCATTATTGTTGTTGTTCAGTTGCTAAGCCATGTCTGATTCCTTGTGACCCCATGAACTGCAGCACTCATTGGATGGGCTCAATAGTAAAGTGGAGAAGACAGGATAAAATCTGTGAATTTGAGAACAGATCAATGCTATGTAATCAGAGTGAATAACAGAGAACATAGACAGAAAATAAAAAGACTTTGGATGAGTTATCCAAACTGTTTGGATTTCACTTTCTTCCCCGATGGCTCAGTGGGTAAAGAATCTGCCTGCAGTGAAGGAGATGCAGAAGATAGAGGTTTGATCCTTAGGTCAGGAAGATGCCCTGAAGGAAGAAATGACAAGCAACTCCAGTATTCTTGCCTGGAAAATCCCAGGGACAGAGGAGCCTGGTGGGTTACAGTCCGTGGGGTCTCGAAGAGTCAGAGATGATTAAGCGACTAAGCCTCTCCCCCACACCTTTAAAATGATAGTCTTGTTTGTAGCTCTGTCAAAGGTGTGTTGTGACAATTAATTGAGGTGTATATAAAAGGCTTATTTGTCAGAGTGCCAGACACATAGTAAGTTCTCAATAAAAGTTGTGCTTAAAAATAAAAATTACTCCATCATGTCCAACTTTTTGTGACCCCATGAACTGTAACCCTCCAGGCTACTCTGTCCATGGAGATTCTCTAGACAAGAATACTGGAGTGGGTTGCTATGCCCTCCTCCAGGGGATCTTCCTGACCCAGGGATCAAACCTAGGTTTCTCGCATTACAGGTGGATTCTTTACTGTCTGAGGCACCAGTACAGTTCAGTTCAGTTCAGTCCAGTTCAGTCGCTCAGTCGTGCCCGACTCTTTGTGACCCCATGAATCGCAGCACGCCAGGCCTCCCTGTTCATCATGATCTCCCGGAGTTCACTCAGGGAAGCCCCCAATAAAAGTTAACTGTTGTTTTTAATCACCCTGAGTAGCTCACTATGTGATTTAATCTCTTTGTACACTTAATCTGTAATTCAAAATGCTAAATGCTGTTCTTAAAGCTGAGAGAGAGGGAGATCAGTGTGAGGGACTGCTGGGGAGGGAAGCTTTCTTGAATGAAAGTGTTTTTGATGAGTTTGGAAGATATCACAGGCCGGGATGAACAGGTGGAGGTGGGGTGCCTGGAAATGAGAAAGACCTGGTTAGGAGGGAATAAGGGCTACTGCTGGAGTCTCTTGGCCTTCTTAAGCTGCTGCTGCTGCTGCTAAGTCGCTTCAGTCGTGTCCGACTCTGTGCAACTCCATAGACGGCAGCCCACCAGGCTCCCCCGTCCCTGGGATTCTCCAGGCAAGAACACTGGAGTGGGTTGCCATTTCCTTCTCCAATGCGTGAAAGTGAAAAGTTAAGTGAAGTTGCTCAATCATGTCCAACTCTTCGTGACCCCATGGCCTGCAGCCTACCAGGCTCCTCCGTCCGTGGGATTTTCCAGGCAAGAGTACTGGGGTGGGGTGCCATTGCCTTCTCTGCTCTTGAGCTAATAAGGATAAAAAGTGCAGTGAATAGAGCAGTGAGGAAAGCAGCCCTCAGTCCCTAGGGGACCATTTAGGAAATGACTTCGGTGCCGAATGTGGTTCTGGTCTCAGTGATCTCATAAGAAGCCAGTTGCTATGCTAATTCCCCTTTATCTATCTCTGCTCTTTGTCTCCTTCTAAGCCATGGAAACACCTTACTGTTTTATTAGAAGTGATCTGCTCTTACAAACAGCTCTTACATGTGCTTACATGTGCCCATGTGCATACATATGCACACTCACAGCATGCTCACATGTACACTTATACATACATGCACATACACCCATGTACATCCATGTTCACACAGAGTTGCGTGTTTTCACAGGTATACCTCCGACAGATAGGCACTCTTGCATAGAGTCACATATACTCATATACGCTGTTACACTTTCATACACACATGGCACACAATTATACATCCAATCATATGTACAACCACATACATAACCACTCAAGTCACACAGATGTATGTAAACACACCAAATACATACGAGTTGTTGCCTACACATGCTCAAAATGTGAGTGACCACCTGTGGTCCTTCCCACAGAACATATGTACGTAAACACATATGCACGAGCACCTTTTGAAAACATCCCAATGTATTTATTTTCATAATATGATTTAAGTTAATATGTAGACAATTTTCATAAAACAGGCTAAAAATATACTCTTTATTAATTAGTTAAGAATTAATTTCTACCAAGATCATAGAGTGAATTGCTTTTCTTTGTGTGATTTCTCAAGGTTTAGTTTTGTGGGAAAGCCCCCAAGATTCTATAACTTCTCTTAATAGGCAACAAAAATGTACTGTTACTGGGCTTTTTTATTTGCTTGGAGTCACCGTGGTTAACAAGAACACACATTTTGGCTATCAACTTCTTAAGTAAATAAGCGTTGTTTTGTTTACCATATCCTTTCTACCCTCTCAGCATTTTCAATTGTATTCTGTTTTCTGAAACAGCCATCTATTCTTCAATTGATCTTGTAGGTGGTTTTTCTCAGAATCATCTTTTTTTGTAGTGGTTAAATTAATCTCCCAAGCCTTTGGATTTTTTATCTTTGCTCTTTGAACTCTCTGAGACTCTTTTCTTACAATCAATTACTTTCATTTCATTCTCTTTCACCTCTACTTGTTTTTATAGAAATATCTTTTTTTTTTTCTGCTTCTGGTATTGCCTTTAATGTAATAGCACACTGCTTTCTTCATTCTAGCTGTGAGTAGCCTGCATGAGCAGATAGAGAGCTAAAACCCATGATGAAGAGGCTGACATTATTTGCACAAGGCCCCAAATATCCATTTGTCATGCTGTGCACCTAATGGTTGAATCTATCACCAAAGCAATAAAGGGAGCATATTAAGCAGATATATTGGTGCTGAGGATAGTTGCTTAAGAGAGTATAAATAAGCACAATATTTCTCAAACAGATAAATACCACCTGAGTTTCCATCTTCACAAAGACAATTGGGAGCCATAATGATAACCAGGGATTGCTGCTTTATAGGTTTCTTGGTTTTTAGTTAGGTAAACAAGGGTCTGTAATTTAGCTCAGGGCCATTGACTCTCTGATGGTCAAATAGGGACTAATAATGCCAGTTAAACAAGTAATATACCTCATCTCTGACCTCGAATAGTATGATTCCGGATGAGAAAATACTAGGTAACTTGGTATATTTAGCTTTCTTAAAACATTGAAACTGGGTCTGTTAACTGGATTAGACAATTTTAGATTAGCCCAGTAGGAAAACTAGGTAAATGTGCAGCGGCCCAGAAGTCAAATGGTGCTTTCCGGGAGGTTAGTGGGGAGGGCCAGGGTCTGCACTAGTCTGTCTCAGTGCTGTTTTCACCCACCCCTTCCTGGTCTCCCCCCACCCTCCCCGGGGATTTACCATGCCATCCATTCTTAGGTGCCAGGCTGGCAGGCCTGTTTCATCAACATAAAGCAGTCCAGGCCTATCACTCTTCAGCTCTGTTTTCATTCTCCTCCCTGGTGTTGGTGTCATTGGTGGTTGTGGTAGATATAGCAGTAAGAGCCCTTTCTATGGTTCCTTGCAATATATGAAGTCTTCACATTAAGCCTTGTGAGATGGTAAATCACCCTTTTCACTTGATCAATGAGAAAATGGTCTTAGAAAAGCTGGATGACTTGCTCAAGTACTATGCTTGTCCCACTCATGGCAGAAGTCTTTACTGAATATCCAAGTTCTCCCCAGCATTTACTAGTGCCTTATGGGAAGATGGAACATTTGCGAGCCAGTACATGACTCTGTGATCCCTTGCTCTGAGGGTCTTTGTCGCCACCATGATATAGAAGCCACAGCTTAAGATTCTGGAACCCCAGGATGCAAGTGGACTGGATTCCTGACTCTGTGCTTGAAGAAAACTGCCCTGCAGAGCTTCCAGATTGACAGTGATTATACTTGAGTGAGGAATAAACCTTTGATCTGTTTAACTAAGGAGCTTCCAAGATGGCTCTAGTGGTAAAGAACCCGCTCGCCAATGCAGAAGATGTAAAGTGATGTGGGTTCGATCCCTGGGTTGGGAAGAAGATTCCCTGGGTTGGGAAGAAGATTCCCTGGGTTGGGAAGAAGATTCCCTGGAGGAGAGCATGGCAACCCATTCCACTATGGGCTTCCCTGATAGCTCAGTTGATAAAGAATCTGGTTGCAATGCAGGAGACCCTGGTTCTATTCCTGGGTTGAGAAGATACCCTGGAGAAGGGATAGGCTACCCACTCCAATATTCTTGGGAATCCCTGGTGGCTCAACTGGTAAATAATCCTCCTGCAATTTGGGAGACCTGGGTTTGATCCCTGGGTTGGGAAGATTTTAGTTATTACTTATTATTGCAATATAGTCTGTCCACTTTAGTAAAATGATCCTTATTTTTATCTAAATATGTATAGTTTAAAAATACATTTTTTATATATAAAATTTAATCTCCACAAGAATTCTGAAAATTAAATATTACATTTATTTCTACTTGATCAATGTAGTCACAATACTGATACGTCCCAATTATTTTCTGCTCTTTTAGGACTGGAAACCTTTCACACTTAGTATTTATCACAACTGGGATTTTATACGTATTTGTATAATTCTTTGATCAATGGCCGTCTAGAATTCAAGCTCCAGAGGATAGTATATTCTTAAGCCTGAATTAGATGGTTAATGCTAATTTGTTGAATTCAGTTAATATATGAGTGCATCTTATTCCTATGGACTAGCCATAAAAATTCTACTTAGAACCAGGAGAGTTAGTTGTGTGGTTTGACTAATCCGTGGCATTTGGCAAAAAGGAACTTGATCAATTTGTCTTCATTAGGGGCTATATCTACCCTTGAAACAGGATGAGGCCTGCCCTTGGGCCAGCACATTCATTTTCTGGCTGTTTTGATATTGGAAAATAACAACTTCGGGCTCTTTATGTTTTCACGTTTAAAATGATCTATATTGGTGAACAGACTTCGTGCTCATTTTATTGATGTGATACATTCTGACGGCATTGCAAACTTTGCTACAGTTACTCTAGAGGCAAAGCCAGTGCTACTGCATTCTATGCTTTAAGGCTGCAGAGAAAATTCCTGAAGGCTTTGGTCGTGATGATGTCACCAACTCTGTGAACCTGAGACTCTGATGTTCTGACACTGTATATGCAATATTAGTATAGGTGCTGGCTTGCAGTTGTTTATAGACACTGGGTGAATGACACTTTTAATGGAACACTTATATCTTCAATGCAACTATTTTCACAGGACTATGACCCTCCCTCCACTTTTTGGGGGTGGAATGGATGCTTTGATTTGTTTCATCTCTTGGGATGGTGGATTTGTGCTGACCTGGCCGCACTTTGATAACTTGGTATTCTTAGTAACCTACAGTCATTTCTGAGACAATTGGCGAGGACTAGTACAGTCTGTGACATGGAACTGAGTGACATTAATTGACAAATGGATAGATTAATGGTTCTGACCTTATTAAAATAATGTGCTTATCATCTGAACTAAAGAGCACTGACTTCAAAGAGAGTTCTTGGAACCAAGGAAAGCTGAAGGAATAAAATGCAGACTGAGTGTATGTGTTCTCTGGATTCAACCAGCAACAGAAATCCTGTTCAACTGTATAAATCTGCCCACCATGGACTTCAGGGCACCCATAATTGGGCAACTGAATTCCTCAATCTAATGAAGAAAATGCAACAGCAATCTGCTTAATTTGGACACAGCTCTTCTTATCTGTGTTCATGAACATGTTGTGTGTGATAACCAGAAGTCAAAGCAATGGTGGCACTGTTTACAGAGGTTACATTACAGTCAAGGTTGTGTGTGAGTCATTGACAGTGAGGAGGCTGCAGCTCCATACTCTGACCCTGCTGAGTTGTCATCCAAGATGAGGCCATTAGCAAAGCATATCTCAGTCATGGGGCAGAATCACAGAGCCCCCACCTGTAAATAGCCCCATGTCTTATATGTCAAATACAGACCAGACATCTAGAAAGGAAAGCCATGTAGGTACAAATGCTGATCTTTTAATCAGACTGGGAAGCTGAGGGGAGTCACTGTTGGCCAGACAGAGATGGTTTGCTTCCAGGGCTGGAGGTCTTGTCCTCAAGCTGACACTACCCAGGAAAAGCCCTTCATCTCTGACCAAGCAGGTATTCAACCACTGATCTGGTTTCTTTCATAATTTCCTGAGAAAATCCTTTCATCTGAAGTTGCAATATTAAGAGTGACTGTGGTGATAAAGAACCTGCCTTCCAGTTGGGAAGATCCCCTGGAGGAGGAAATGGTGACCCACTCCAGTGTTCTTGCCTGGGAAACTCCATGGACAGAGGAGCCTGGTGGACTACATTCCATGGAGTCACACAGAGTTGGACCCCACTGAAGGAACTTAGCACGCAAGCACAGATTCAGATTGAAGTTGTAGGTAGCAGAAGGCATTTCCTGCCTATGTTTCAGAGCTTTTCTTAGTGCACAAAGCCAGGAAAGTGTTGAAAATGAAAGTGAAAGTCCATCAGTCATGTCTGACTCTTTGTGACCCCATGGACTATACAATCCATGGAATTCTCCAGGCCAGAATACTGGAGTGGGTAACCTTTCCCTTCTCCAGGGGATCTTCCCAACTGAGGGGTTGAACTCAGGTCTCCTGCATTGCAGGAGGATTCTTTACCAGCTGACCCACAAGGGAAGCCCAAGAGTATTGGAGTGGGTATGTTGCAGGAAGGGGGACCCTTTTCAGGGCCTGGAACTGGGCTCTTGTCTAATGCTTGGAAATGAATTTTCTGAGGAGACACATATGCTGACAAAGCAAGAGATTTTATTGGGAAAGGGCACCCGAGTGGAGAGCACTAGAGTAAGAGAACCCAGGAGAACAGCTCTGCCACGTGGCTCGCAGTCCTCGGTTTTATGGTGATGGGATTAGTTTCCGGGTTGTCTTTAGCCAATCATTCTGACTCAGAGCCCTTCCTGGTGGTGCACTCCTTGTTCAGCCAAGATGGATGCCAGAGAAAAGGATTCTGGGAGGTGGTTGGACATGTGGTGTCTCCTTTTGACCTTTCCTGAACTTTTCCGGTTGGTGGTGGCTTATTAGTTCTGTGTTCCTTACCAGGACCTCCTGTCCTAAAACAACTCATGCAAATGGTTACTATGGTGCCTGGCCAGCGTGGGTGGTTTCAGTCAGTGTACTTCCCCTAACAGGTAGCCTATCCCTTCTCCAGGGGATCTTTTCACCCAGGAAACAAACCATAGTCTCTTGCACTACATGCAGATTTTTTTACCAACTGAGCTATCAGGGAAGCCCAGGAAAGAGTTAAGTGTGAATAAGTTAAAATTCATGGCTTGGGAAATAGATTTCTGAATGAGGAAGATGAACAGTCCACTGAAGAAGGAGGAAACAGACGTTTCCATCAAACGAGGTGAAAATCGTCAGTGGGTACTGTGAGTCAAATAAGCAAGGGATGCTTTTTTTTTTTTATTGCACTGTTCCCTTTTCTTTTTCTTCTCTTAAAATTTCTTTTAAAAGAAGCCTAAGAAGCAGCTTGTAAAGCATTTGGAATAATGCAAATTTACTCTCAAATGCTGAAAAATGTAAAATAGCTTTTTTGGGGGGGAAAGGCATTTGAACGAAGTTCATTTTCTTGTACCCTAGACGTTCTTGTTTTTGTGGTAGTTTGTGTTATACTTTTCACTGTAAGCAGTCTTGAACCAGCTCAGCCATTTCTGAAAATGAGGCCCACGACATTTCTTTCAAAATTTTCCTGTTAAAAATTCTTTCTTTGTTCAGTGTCACGGAAGGAACTGTTGGTTGCCCAGAGGTCTTTTAAGGAAGAAAAACACTCTATAAATAGCAAGCTTTATTAAATCAACACAAATTCTCCACTCCATGAGGCAGAAAGCAAGCTTTCTTGAAAACCAGTGGCATAAAGTTTATCTAGATTGAGAGGAGATTGGGAATGAAGAGATGAGAAGCCTGTCTCTTCACTCCTTGCCTCCTCACTCTGTGTAGGGATAGTGACCCAGGCATTTAATAATTGTGATAACAATAGCAAACACTTATATAGCACTTACCTTGTGCTGGGAAATGTTCTAAGCACTGTGTTCTGTAAATAGCTCAAGGACTCCTCTCACACCCCATGAGGGAGGTATGTTTTCGCGTGTGGGAAACTGAGGTACAGAGTTGATGAGACTTGTCAGATCACACAAGCGGTATGTGGGCTACTGTAGTTTTGCAAGCTTTACTCATAGATCAAGATGACCCTTCATGGGATACCTTTTACGTCTACCAGAAAGAGACCTTCCTAGTCAAGCATATATCCTTAATGCTCTCTGAGATTCTTATCTTAGTCCAAAGCCTGATCAGTACAAGTTTCATTTGAGTTAAGTGCTGAGGGTAGATTTTATTCAAAGGAAAGCCTCAAGAAAGAGACAAATCACATTGACTTTCCTACTGTCAACTAAAAAATGTAGTCACAACCTGAAAGTAGAGCTATTTTATCTGGTGGGAATGTTTAGGACTCCGAGCCTGAGAGACAGCATCTGATGGGGAAGTTGGGCTATATATTAGTTTGCAACAAAGGGAGCAGGCAGTCTGAACATCAAAGATTAGGTATCAAGTTAAGGAATTTAGCGTTCTATGTATGGGAAAACGCAAGCCTCTGGGCTCACTGAATTAATTCCATTCATATGCACCTCAGCTATCTGGGGCCGCTCTGGTTTCCTTGTTTTCCGTCCTTCTTGCATTCCCCCAGCTCCTCAGCAATCACCCTGGGGGGTGGCAGCATCTGATGGATTAGTTTTGGGGGCCCTCATTCACATTTGGAGGCCAGAAATCACTAATGGCTGTGACATTTCTTGTTTATTGATATAGCAAGAGATATTTTCATTTCACACTGCATAATTGAGGGAAATGCATAGGTAAGAGAGGTTCACCTGTGTGTGGAGCCTTGTAGACCAGAGACAGGGCAGTGAGGGTGGTCCTGGGGACAGCAACCTGTCCTCCAATGGGGAAGCCAGGTCGGAAAAGGTAGGAGGGGCCAGAAGAGGCCAGGTGGATGGATTTCAAGAGTCAGGCTGACTTGAGTTTGAAACCCTTGCTATTTCTTCCCAGCCTACTTACTTCACCTCTTACCCATGGTGGATTCATGTCAATGTAAGGCAAAACCAATACAGTATTGTAAAGTAAAATAAAGTAAAAATAAAAATTAAAAAAAAAAAGAGAAAAAAAACCCAACAACTTCAGTTCCTCTTCTGTTACCTCTTGAATTGGTTTTAAACATCAAATGAGATAATGAGGATAATATTTTAACAGAGACTTTAGCACAAAATGGAGAGGAAAGGTGAAGAATGCAGACTCCAGAGCCAGGCTGCCCAGGTTCAAGGTCAGGGGGCCCAGCTCATTGGCTGTGTGCCTTTGGATCCATTAGTAAAATTTTGTGTGATTTGGGGACCCGGTATACTGTCTACCTCATTGTGTTTTCTTGGGGTGTGTTGGTTGAGTTAATGAGCTGTTTAAAATAGTCCTTGGTATGTAGTCTGTGCTGTATTATTATTGACTATTTTTAGAGCAAGCACTCAAAAAAAAAAAAAAAAAAAAAAGAAAAGAAAAAAGCAATGATACCAGTAAGTATAAATTGGTGCTTCCCAGGTGGTGTTAATGGTAAAGAACCTGACTGCCAAAGAACCTGCCTACAGGCAAGAGATGTAAGAGACATGGGTTCGATCCCTGTGTTGGGAAGATCCCCTGGAAGAGGGCATGGCAACCCACTCCAGTATTCTTGTCTGGAGAGTCCCATGGACAGAAGAATTTGATGGGCTATAGTCCATAGCTTTGCAAAGAGTCAGACACCACTGAAGCAACTTAGCATGCATGCACACATGTGAGTGTAAATTTGCCTCCTTAGAATTTTCTTCTAGTAGGTTCATGCCATGCCTTGCTAATCTGTAAACAAGCTTTTTTCATAGGCTTTGAACTTTCTTCTGCCCTCTGTGAACTCTTTGCCTGTTGTTTTTTGGTTAAATGCTATCACTTACTGAATATAAGTTTGGTTCAAAGTGTAATGGGATTTGAGAAACAGTCATTGTAGGAGTGAAGGAGCCCATCTTTGCGTTTGGATGGATAATCAAAGGGTGGATGTGAAATTTACATGGCTTTGTTGTCCACCTTATCAGGAAATAAACCTGTGGTTTCCTGTTCAGCTTCCTGAGCTGTGTGTACCAATGTGACACTTCAGAACTGGGTCAGTTCCAGAGTTTCATTCTAGTGACACAGAAATGCACAGGATTCTAGCTGAGTGGCAAGGTATACTACTGATGATTCCATTTACAAATATATATTTGTCATTAATTCCCAGGAACATTTTAAAATGGTCTTGGTGCTTTATTCTGGCCTCCATTTCAATGTGCTCTGACTGGCATTCCCCCAGGGATGTTGTGAATAAACATGAAATGCTGGGAGTCATATTTCTGCAGTTGGTGACTGATGACTCACTTATCCCTCCATTCCCCTAAAACATGTTCATTGTTCATCTATCACGTGCCATTATTCTAGACATTATTCTAGACCAGCAGTAAACACAAGAAAGAGAGACACATATCTCTGCCTTCAGGATGCTTGAAGGATGAGAGGTAAGAAGGTGAGATTAGCATGTGGCATGTCAGGGGGTGATAAATATATTGAGGAGACGAACACAGCAGGGGAGGTTGGTAGGGAGGTGGGGGTGGGGGTGGGGGGTGGGGAAGCCTCCCTGAGAGGGATGTTTGAATAAAGACCCAAGGATTTTGGGAATGAGGTGTGTAGGAAGGCTCTTCCAGGCATAGGGCACAGCAAATGTGAAATCAACAAAACTGGAGGGCAGGGTAAGGGGGCTGTTGTCCTACTGGGAAGGATGGTGAGTGAGTGAGTGATAATGAGCGAGTGATGGGGAGAGTAAATGGAAATAGAGTCAGAAGACTGACACATTATCAAGGTCATGGTAAGGGGTTTGGCTTTTCTCAGGGTGACATTAGAAGCTATTGTATGGTCTCAGGCAGAGTCACCCAATCTGAATTTCATTTCTCCAGGATCGCTCTGGTTGCTGGATTGAAACAAACTGAAGGGTTAGGGCAGAGAACATCAGGGAGCAGCTGTGGTCATGGTGCTATTGAAGTGATCCCGGGGAGAGAGGAGAGCAGACAAGTGGTTGGACTCTGGAAACATTTTGGAATGTAAAACAGTACCGCCACTCTGGAAAATAGTTTGGCAGTTTCTAAAACAAAGTGAAAATAACAAACAGACATAAAACCCTAAACATGCATTTACCATACAACCCAGCAGTTGCACTCTTGGGCAATATCTCAGAGAAATAAATACATTCACACAAAAACCTGTACAGGATTATTCATTACAACTTAATTTGTAATGGTAAAAAAACTGGAAACAATCAAAATGGCCCTCAATAAATGAGTGGTTCAACAACTCCAGACTATCTTTACCACAAAATACTACTTAGCAATGAAAAAGGAACAAATTATTGGTATATACAGTAAGGGCCTCAAGGATATCACAATAAGTGAAAAAACCAATCTCAAAGGATCACATACTTTATTGGCTCCATTTATAAGACATTAAAGAAATGACAAAATCAAAGAGATGGAAAACACATTAGCAGTTTTGTAGGGGTTAAGGATGAGGGGGTTATGAGAAATTTTTATTATAAAGGGGTAGCATGAGAAATTTTTTCTTTTTCATGATGGAATTGTTCTGTCTCTAGATTGCAGTGGTAATTACAGGGGCCACCACCTGGTTAAATGTCATGGAGCAATACATACACACAGATGTCAGTTCCCTGGTTTTGATAATATGCTGTGGTTATGTAAGATGTAACATCATTGAAAAGTGGATTAAAAATTGTGTGGGATCTCTGTACTTTGCAACTTCCTGTGAATTGTAAATATTTCAAAACAAAAAAGTTAAACAATATTATTAGCTAATGTGAGGGTAGGGCAGAAGTGTCCGTGTAGGTGGGGAATGAGGAGGCTCTGAGGGTCTGGCGGAGTTGTGTATAAAGGTTGTCTATGTTCCTTGGCATTCTTGACAGCATCTGTGGTTTCCTTTGAATTTCTGTAGTTGTGTGAGGCTTTGAGTTTTTAATAATAATAGAAGATGCTGATGGGGGCAGAAAATGAGTGGTGTCAATGGGCTTTGCTAACAAAGCTGATGTAAAGAGAAAAGGGAGCTAAAGATGACTCCAAGAGTTTCAGCTGGAGTAACTGAAAGAACTGAGTTATAGTTAGCATCAAAGGAGCTAAGTTAGGGGTATAAATCAGGAGTTTAAACATGATAAGTTGAAGATGCCAATTAGACATCTTTGGAAATGGTCAGGATGGAAATGGTATTTCAAGCTATAAATCTAGATAAGATTACCAAGGGAGTGAGTACAGATAGAGAACTTGGGGAGAAGCTTGGGGTACTCCAACAATTAGGGACTTGAGAGAGGAAGAGGAACCAGAAAAAAAAGATCAGAATGGAGTATCCAGACAGGTAGGAAGAAAATCAGGAGAGTGAAGGGTCCTTAAAGCCATAGAGGGAAGTGACAGAAAAGTACTGTTATCACCTGTTTCAAATGCTGCTGAAATATCAGCAAGCTGAAGACAAGAGTTTGGGCCGTAGCTGTAGTAATGTGGAGGGCACTCACATTGATGGAGTTTGGAGGGCAAAAGTATGACTGGAGTCAGTTCAAGTCACAACAGAGAACATTAAGTTGAGAACACTTCTCATGACAGATCCTGGGGAAACTTGCTATACAGGGAAGGAGAAAACATGGAAGTAACTGGGGAGAGAGGTTTTTTTTTCCCTAAGATGAGTGCAAGAGAACACGTTGTTTTCTGGTGGCTATATTCAGTATAAGGAGGAAAAAATGGATGTTGCACAAGACTGGGGAGAACAGCTGGAGGAATGTCCTAGAAGAGGTAAGAAGGGTTGGGATCTAGTGCATGGGTGGGAGACAGCATTTTCCAGGAGAGGAGGAGGGCCCAGGGTCCCTAGTGTATCCACAGGGTGGGCACATATGAAGAGGTGCAAGCTTGCAGGAGCTCCCTTTGGCTGGCTTCTCTTTCCAGTGAAAGGGTAAGTAAGGTCACAGCTGCTGAGGGTGAGAATGAGGAGGCAGGCTGGAGGTTCGAGGAGAAAGGAGGAAGTAGAAATCAGGAGGAATGCATCAGAGGCAACTTGAGAGTTTCTCCGGCAGCGAAAAGTGAGTGAGTGACCAAGTGTGGAGGTGCGGTTCTCCAGGGCACCTGTGTTCAGCTATAGCATGTGCCTTGATGCAGCAAGACCTCCCAACCACTAGTTCTGTGTATCTGTCATTGCAAAAATTATACTTCCTATTTACTCAACGATTCCACAGTTTGTGTAACCCCCATAATCGCAAGTCTGTTTTGACCACTTGAGTTGAAAGGATGATTTTGAAATTGTAGGTTTTGGGAAAAAAAGAAAAAGAAGTGAGGGAATATCTCATGAGAGGAGGTTTGGAAATCAGTCAGGAGGAGAGAGCATAACACGGCTGCTTGTTTCAACAATTAACAGCATATTGACCAGAAACTTATTATCATAATACGTCTTTTGTTACCTGAATGTTATTGACCAGAAGCATTTCAATATTCACTTACATAACAAATTGAGCTGATCACCCAGGTTAGTTTCTTCAAAAATCCCCTCATCAATAATGTGTTAAAGAATTCATGAAAGGGTTTTAAGTCACTGACATGCAAACAGGGGCAGTTGGACCTAATGGCGTAGCTGGGAGAGCTTCACTTGTGCTACATTCATTCAAACAAATGTTTGCTGAGATCCAGTATTGGATTCAGGCACTATGCTATGTCCCAGGGATGTGAGAGCAGATGGTCACTGCCCTTGAAGGATTGTAGGTACTAGGGAAGCAAAACTGTAAAAAGTGTGGCAAGGGCAAGAATGCCAGAAATGGAAAAACACATTCGGGAACCAGAAAGGGAGACTCTTGGGGCTCATCTGGTGGTGGGTGGGAGTGATTCAGAAAGATGCTGACCTAGGGAGCTCAGAATTGAGATTTACAGGAGGGAGGGCTAGCCAGGTAACTGGATAGAAGGGGGAAGACAGGCATTTTCTGCAGAGGGTGAGAGCAAAGATGACAGAGAAACAGGGAAAGAAGGGCTTCAAGGGAGAGACTCTAGGACTAGCTGTCAAAGGGCCTACATGGAAAGGATGAGAACCCAGAGGAACTGTGGTCAGTAAGAGAGGGAGGAGAGGGGCCTGAGAAGGGTTTTGACCCTGCGAACCTTCATTTTATTGCTCAAGAACTGTGACTGTTGAATCTTCTTGTAAACCTGACTGTGACCTGGGAGAGAAAGAGGAACTGACCAACAAGGAAATAAGGACAGGATGGGAAGAAAGTCAATTTACTGGTAGATGCAATGGGAATTGTCCACGATGAATGAGGCCCCAGTACTCAGCCTGCCTTCCCCTCCTTCTCAACCTGGGTGAGAGTTGGTACAATTTGTCAGTCAGCCGGGGAGCCATGGAAGAGAGCTGGGCTGGACATCAGGAGGCTTGGGTTCTGGTCTCTGATGTGAATTCCCTGGGCAAGTCATTTCCTGTGGACCCTGCTTTCCTCATCTGTGAAACCAGGCAGTGGGCCTGAAGCACAGATGAGTCACTCCTAAAGAATGCTCCCTTGTATTGGACATGAAACCTTTAGTGATCTCAAGGATATCCTATCTCATTCCCCACTCAACTTTGCACTCAGTGCTTGGCCTCTCTCATGCTGGTGAACTCTTCTAATTCAGGCTGTGGCAGTTTTTGTGGCCCCTCTGCATTTGTCCTCTTATTCTCCTGTTACTTAGTATACTGGTTGCCATAGATGATTTAATCCTTTCACAGAGAGGATGATGGACTGTCAAACTTGAGGGTTGATATACTGAGAAAAGTGAGGAGTATTCTGAGAGGTGTATATAATAATAATAGGATAATGATGGGGATGATGATGAAGAAGATGGGGATGAAGATGTTTATTCTAATAATGTTTATTGACCACCTATTTTTTACATGTATTATCATATTGAATACAACAAATGTTTGATGTAAAGCATTTCCATTATTTGCACTTAAGAGACAAGAAACTTGAAGGACAAAGAGCCAAGGTAACTTTCTCCAAAGTGCATGGCACTTGAATCCATGTGGTCTGACCATGGCTTACATTTTGGCATCACAGTAGGTTGCCTCTCATGGACAGAAATGGCAGCTCTGTGCAGAGCTCCAGAGCTCCACTAGAGGGTGTGAGTAGAGGAGGGGAAAGGGAGAAAGGGTGAGGGCTGGGGAATACATTATTCTTGCAGATCCATGGCAGCTCCCGAGTTGAATGCTGCCAGGAGTTACCCTTTCTGTCCGTGGACTTAATTTTAGGGGTTAATATGAGATGGTTGGATGGCATCACCGACTTAACGGACATGGGTTTGGGTGGACTCCAGGAGTTGGTGATGGACAGGGAGGCCTGGTGTGCTGCAGTTCATGGGGTCACAAAGAATCGGACGTGACTGAGCGACTGCACTCACTGACTGACTGATGCATAGACGAGGGCTTCCCAGGTGATGGTAGTGGTAAAGAACCTGCCTGCCAATGCAGGCTGTGGGTTTGGGAATGTTAGGTAGCTAGAATAGGAAAAAAGGAGTCCAAAATAGTGGTGGCTTAAAGACAAAGAAAGGAAAAAGCCCGCAAAAATAGAACAAAGAAACGTCTGAGGAACAAAGGTGAAGAACAAAGGTAAGAACCTCAGGTGAAGCAAACAGCCCTCCTGGCTAGCCCAATTTACATAGGGCAGGCTCAGGGGGAAGAGAAAAAAAAAAAACATAAAAAGAGGACTCAAAATTGAGCCACCAGATTCTCTTCTCTTCGCTTCTTTTGGGTCAGCCAACCCTCATGCCTCAAGGATGTATTTTCCTTTGCTTGCCAAATAAAACCGAGCTGTAACACTGGTCTGTCACTTCAAATTTTTGCTGTGGTGAGACAGAACCGAGGAAATTACAAACTCCCCCAAAATATATTGTGCCCTTTCTGAAATTTAACCTGGCTGAAATAACCTCAGCTCAAGGCGGAGGCCAAGCACAGCAGAAGCCCAACTCAGCCAAAGCTCCTGTGGTGGAAGCTGAATGCGAAGAAAACCCTGCACAATGGAAATGACAAGAAGCCCAGCATGCTGGAAATCAGGGGAGCAAAAACAAACTCAGCAGAAAGCTCATGTGGGTCAGTCTCAGATTCCAGACCTCTGGCAGGGGTAGGAAGTCCTCGCCCCTATGGCTGGAAGGACATATGGCTAACAAAATCTTAATTCCATTACGATCTCTCCTTTCTTGTTTTCTCAAACTCTCTGTGAATAGGTGAGCAGCAGTGGGTGCAGTTGAGGGACTCTGGCAGGGGCTACTTAGTACCTGTTGGCAGGTGGGTGGGGGTTCTTCTGTCCTTAATCCCCTTTGTTTTAAGGATCAGGCCAATGAAAACTATGAGCACAGGTCAGGTACTTAGCAGGTTTCCCAGCAGGTTATGAAGGGGATTCCTCAGCATGTTTTTCCCACCACTGTTTCCTCCTATCTTTCAGCTCCTCTCTCCCTCTATGCCGCTGCTTACAAAGTATTGGGCGGGTCATCATCTTTTCATTTCTGAAAGTTGTGTTTAAAACTGATTAAGATTGGGACTCAAACCCACATGGCAGGGACTCTGTGCTATGCTTAGTCACTCAGTTGCATCTGACTGGGACTTGAGCCTGGCCAAAGCCCACAGTGCCTGGTTTCAGGTCCTAATGAAGCTCAGGTTCTTGATGTCTCATTGGGGGAAAAAAAAATCAGTGAGAGACATAGGGATAGGTAGGAGGTTTAGATTCAGAGAGAACCACACTCCAAGAGTGTGGGCCTTCACAGAGGGGAGTGAAGTGGCCATGGAATGTGGTGTGGTTAGTTTTAGCAAGCTGGGTGATTTCATATGCTAATGAGTGGGAGGGTCATTCCAACAATTGGAGAACCACCCACTCCTCCATCTTTTGACAGTGCCTTAGAACTGTCCTGGCACCTTTGGGTGTGTCATTTAGCTTGCAGATTGAGGATCAGGTTTGGCTATGTAATTCTTTCAAAAGTTGTGCCTTCTCCCCTTCCCTCCTGTTCCATACTCTTTTCCTGAGCCCCCTTGTGGGTCTGGGCCCACAATTTTGTCTCTACAATCTTCTGGAGGGACAACCAGAAAATAGCTGGCCCTTGAGAGGGAAATACTGTATAATATCCAATCTCTCTAGATATTTAGGCCTTCATCTTCCATGTTTCCAACAACATGTACAAAAACATCTCTAAGTGAACCTGCTAGGGCAGGTAACAGGCGCACAATGCCTGTTAGAAGTCCATCTGTTGGTGGCATCCCTTCACAGGAAAATGGGCTTCCAGGGATAATGTTTGCCACTTTGGGAATTAGCCCTGCAGGCCGTTTGGGCCCAAACCCTTACCATCCTTCTCCTAAAGTTACAAACATACCCCTGGATCAAATCTCCACTCCACTTTGATGGAACATCTGGTTTGTTGCTTCTTATCAATTTGTTTTTAAGCCACTTACTAACTCCTACAACCCTGCCTCCTTATAAGCAGCATCATTTCACCCCACTTATTATTAAAATACTCTTAATGCCCCTAACAGGACCAGATAACCCACTCCTTTGTCATTACTTCTGTTATTACCTAGAGCAGGTCTGTGACAATGAAATGTTTACTACTGGAGACACCCTAAACTGTTCTTATGGAGGCTTAGGGGAGAATATCAGTGACTTACATCCCCTCAGAACAAAAAGAGGATAAGGCTTATGTCTATTTCACCAGGTTCCCAGTCTCAGGGCACATGCTTGGATGGCTTTACATCATGGTATCTATTCCCATCCGTGGCGGACAAACTGGCAATAAGTTAAGATTACAATCCTTTAATCCTACCCAGCACTGGTCATACTGGAGACCTTGGTGATGCCCACCTCCAGACCAGGGCTCCCAGGAGGTTGACATGTCACGACCTGCCCAGGGACCCAGTTTCTCGGGAGGCTGACGTGCCTCAACCTGCCCAGGGATTCGAACTCCAGGAGGCTGTCATGCCTCAGCCTGCCCGGGGATCTGCACGTGATCTGGGGATGTCCAGCTCTCAGGTTGCAACAGTACTGGGTAGGATAAGCTTCAGAGAGACTCACTCCCTAAGGAAGTCCACCCATAAAAATAGAAGAAAGCCTATTAGTTGTGGGACTGTGCCGGGTCTCAGCGATAACTCAGGAGCCCAATGAAAATCCCATTGCCTCTTGGGAAATGCTAAAAGAGGCCCTCCAAAATTTTACTAAAGGACTTAGACCTTACAAGGGACAGGTGATTTTAAAGGACAAATTCCTGTCCCAATGTGCATCAGACATCAGGATAAAGTTACAACAGCTACAGCAGCAGGACTCTGCTGGCTCTTTATACAAGATGGTCCAGACAGCCACCAATAACTTTTATAACAGAGAACAGGATAGGGAAGCCAAGGCTCAGGAAAGGAAGAAAAGAGAAAAGGCATGCCCAGATGCTGGCCATGCTCCAGGGAAGCCCTATGGCAAACCCCAAGTCCTTGAAGGACAAGGTGCAAGGCATATGCCTAATCTGTAGACAGGTGGGACATTGGGCCAAAGAGTGTCCAAACTGTGACAAGTCTCCTAAAATGGCTTGCTATAAATGCCATCAGTTGGGACACTGGGAGGCACTCTGCCCTCAGGACCCAAGAGCCTCAAGTTCAAGAGTCAAGCCTTCCCTCACCAAACAGGACTGAAGTGGCCTGCTCCAGCCAGCCCACCTGTCATAGATAACCATCACAGGGCTGGAGTCAGGGTGCAACTGGAGTGGCAGGTGGGTCCAAGAATTTCTTGGTTGACTCAGGGGCTGCCTACTCTGTCCTGACCTCCTACTCTGGAGCCTTCTTCTCTCAAACTTTTACCATTTTGGGTGCTACAGGAAAAACAATTACAAAAAGATTCACCTGAGCACTTCTTTGTTACTGAGATGCACAAATATTTTCCCACCAGTTTCTGGTGGCCCCTGAGTGTCCTACTCCCTTATTGGGAAGAGATCTTTCCCTGCCTTTGCAATCTTGCAGCTATCACAGTTCTGATAGAAGATGCTTTAAAACTCTCTTGGGGGCAAACTAACTATTTTTACCAACCACCGAGCGAAACAACTCCTGAATGGGAGAGTTGTCTATAAATGGATGTTGTCTATAAATAGATAGATGTCTGATCAAAGGAACCTTAGATATCAAGTAGTACTGATGGAAAATCCAGGCTTGACTATATCCCCTTGTGAAGTTCTTAACTCAGCTACCCTCTTGCCTACCCCCGAGGGCTCTCTCCCCTTTCAATCTTGCCTGGAAACTTTGGACCACTGGACAAAACCCTGAGAGGGATTGTCAGAAGATCCTCTGACCAATGCTGAGGAAATCTGGTACACTGATGGAAGCAGCTTTGTCTTGGATGGAAAAAGAAGAGCCAGATATGCAGTAGTCTCCAATTTTGAGACCATAGAGGACAAACCTTTGCCACCAGGTACTTCAGCCCAATTAGCTGAGCTCATAGCCCTGACTTGAGCTTTAGAGCTGGGAAAGGGAAAAGAATAGCCATTTACACTGACTCCAAGTATGCCTTTCTGGTGCTACATGCACATGCTGATATTTGGAAAGAAAGAGGCCACTTGACCACCTGAGGGTCCCAAATCAAATACAGTGATCAAATCCTTAGGCTCTTGGAGGCAGTCCATCTGCCCATTGAGGTTTCAGTCTCCTATTGTAAAGGACACCAAAAAGGGAACACAGAAATGGCATGAGGGAACCAAGCAGCCGATCAGGCAGCTAAGAGGCCAGCATTACAGAACAATGACCTAATAGGGGTTGCCACCCTACTTCTGCAGACTAATTTGCCAGAAACTCATTCATATATTGAAGGTGAGACTCTTAAAACTAAGAGTGAGGGCTTTTAAGAAGATGTTACGGATGGTTCCAAAAGTAGGGACTCCTTTTTCTGCCTGGGAACCTCCAATGGAAGGAGGTTACATGCCACCTTACATGCCACCACTAATTTAGGGGAAAAAGCCCTCCAAAGATTACTAGAAAGGTCCTTCAGAAGAACAGGCCTTCAATATGACTATGAAGAAGTGCTCTCCTCTTTTCCCACATGCCGATTAAACAACCCCCAAGGAGATCGAAGACCCCAGCTTGCCCAGCCCCTCCAACAGCATGGGACCTACTCAGGAGGGACCTGGCAGATGGACTTCACCCAGTTGCCAGTTTCTCAAGGGCATAAATACCTATTAGTTATGATAGATACATTCATAGGATGGATTGAAGGCTTTCCCACCCAGACTGAGAAGGCTGAGGAGGTGGTAAAAAAACACACAAAAAAAACTGCTCCATGAAATCATTCTGAGATTTGGCCTTCCCAGGTCATTTCAAATTGATAATGGGACATCATTTACTTCTAAGGTCACCCAAGGGGTCTCTAAAACATTGGGCATTGGTTATTATCTCCACTGTGCCTGGAGGCCTCAGTCTTCAGGAAAAGTAGAAAGAGCCAACCAATTCTTAAAATCAATGATAGAAAAGATAACCCAGGAGACCTCCCTGGGATGGAAGGAGGCTTTACCAATAGATCTCCTCCTCCCTACACACCCATCTTGCCTCTAAGGAACAGGTTGGTCTTAGTCCTTATGAGATACTATACGGGGGACTTTTTGTTTATGTCAATGACTCTTCCTAGATTCAGAGGCTCAGATCCTCTGGTCTTATACCATGGCCATTGGGAAATTCAAACAAGATATATACTTGTTGGGTGTCATCCAGGACCCAAAAGATTCTAAAGAGCCACCACTATATGCTCCAGGGACTCAAACCCTGATTAAAATCTGGAAAGACGGGTCCCCAAAGACTCAACTCCAGCCTACATGGAAAGGCCCCTACCCTGTCATACTTTCTACCCCCACAGCAGTTATGGTACCAGGACACGACTCCTGGATTCACTACTCCTGAGTCAAGCCATGGAAGAAAACAGAAGAGGACACTCAATACACCTGTGAGCACCTGGGGGATCTCAGATACCTATTCAGGACTACCAATGAGTGCCATTCTAATGAAAACCCCCAAAATTAAGTTTCTGGAGATAAGATTTCTGAAGATAGCTCTAAAGAGCCAACACAGCTTGGCAGGGACAACACAAAGTAGACAGGAGACAGATCTCCTGATCCCTAAACAAAGAGAGACTTGAACTATGTTGAATGAGATGAGTTGTTTCTGGGTAAATACCTCCAGCAAAGATAAAAAAGCCTCAGAGTCCTCAAGAAAAACATTCAGATCCTACAGGATCTCAAAGAATGACCTGGAGAGTTCTTGGGGTGGCTACAATCTCTTGGGGGATTTTTCTCCTGGCAAGCAGGAATTTGGAGTTGGTTAACGGCCCTACTAATCCCTGTTATCACCATATTGATGCTGCCTGTGATTACTCCATGTATTGTCAATTGTCTAACCTGTTTTGTCTCTGCCCAGGTCAACAAGCTACGACATACAGTGCCAGTTCAACAGGATATATAAACCTACACCTGACCATGGAAGATATCACTCACCCATAGATGGACACCACTATAAGGACTCTGAAAGCTTGAGACTAGCGAGAGGGAGAGGCCCAATGCCCGTTGCTGTCCCAGTTCAACAGGAAGTAGCAAGAGAGACCTTGATGCCCCTATTCCCAAAGAATTGGGCCTCCCATCTCTTGAGGGGGGAATATTAGGTAGCTAGAATAGGAAAAAGGAGTCCAAAATAGTGGTGGCTAAAAGACAAAGAAAGAAAAAGCCCACAAAAATAGGAAAGGAATGTCCAAGGACTGGGGTGAGAACCTCACGTGAAACAAACAGTGCTGCTGGCTAGCCCAATTTACATAGGGCAGGCTCAGGAAGAGGAGAAAAAAAAAAAACCCCCAAAAAAGAGGAGCCAAAATTGAGCCACAGGCTTCTCTCCTCTTTGTTTCTTTTGGGTCGGCCTTCCCTCACATCTTGAGGATGTATTTTTCTTTGCTTGCCAAATGAAACTGAGCTGTAACACTGGTTTGTCACTTCAGATTTTTGCTGTGGTGAGACAGAACTGAGGAAATTACAAACTTCACTGATAGGAAGATCGCCTGGAGGAGGGCATGGCAACCCACTCCTGTATTCTTGCCTGGATAATCCCATGGACAGAGGAGCCTGGCGGGCTACAGCCCATAGGATCACACAGAGTCAGACACGACTGAAGTAACATTAGCATACACATGCATAGAAGATGAAAAATGTTGCTGCACCAGCAGCAGAAGGACTTTGCAGCCCAATTAACATGGCAGAAGTGGAGTTTGGAATCAGCACCTCTTCCCTCACCTTCCTCTCCAGTTCAGGAGGCCACCTCTCTGTTACTTTGGCCTCTAGTCAGACAGGAAACTCACCATGACAGGACACTTCTTACCATATGGGTCTGTTTACAGACAGCAAACATGTTATTTGGAAGCAATTAAAAGCAGATGATGGGAATGACTGAAGGCAGAAGAAGTTGGATGGCATCACTGATTCGGTGGACATGAACTTGGGCAAACTCTGGGAGATGGTGAGGGACAGGGAAGCCTGGCACGCTGCAGTCCATGGGGTCACAAAGAGTCAGACATGACTTGGTGATTGAACAACAACAACAAAAGCTGATTCTGTAACCATTCATATAAGCGAACTGGCATTTGTGTCACACTAGAGAGGTGGCTCAGACAGTAAAGGATCTGTCTACAATGTGGGAGACCTGGGTTCGATCCCTGGGTCGGGAAGTTCCCTGGAGAAGGAAAAGGCAACCCACCAGTACTCTTGCCTACAAAATCCTGTGGACGGAGGAGCCTGGTGTCCATGGGGTCACAAAGAGTCGGACACGACTGAGTGGCTTCACTTTCACTTTCAGAGGTTTGTGAAGAGTTCTCACATTGTAGTTAATATCTATTGAGTACCTACTATATGCCAAGTACTGTGCCAGGGTTGTGTGTTATTTCACTGGATCTTCACAATAACACTTTCAGACTACTTTCATTTTTATCTCTCTTTTACAAATGCTGAGACAGAGACACAAAAGTTGTGAGCTGTTTAGTCACATGACTAGTATGCCAAAAATTTGACTCATGCCCAAAAGACCTACTGTAAAACAGAAATGAGCATTTCCTATTTGTTATAAGGACATTTTCTTTGTATGTCAAATTTGACTTGTGGCACCAGGGCTATTGTAAATGTTCAGTTTTCCTGTGACTGACTACGACTTGTAAGAAGAAGAACTTTTTTATATTCACCCAAAATCAAAACCTCCTTGATCCAAAGGAAATCTGTAATAATTTTCTTATCTTTCCTCTAGTGGGCTATGAACCATTTCTGTAAATAGTTATCCCTTCATTGCAAAATCCTACAAAAGAGGTCAATGTGTGAAGGAAAGAAATGACACATTTCCAAAAATCTGCTTTCCTCTTTCAAGTTCTTTCCTGGCTGCTTCTTTTTCCTGTTTTGTAATCTGGCCAATTCTCAGTCTGACGAGGCAAGTCCCCTCCCTCTTATTATGAATTTTTGGTGGTTGATCTTTTTGACATTTTGGGGTTGAAATTAGGCTGAGGGCCCACCATGTAGTTTTAGTCTCTGTAGTTTTAGTTTTAGTACCCTTATGTACTACCTATGCTGGGTAAATGTCAAATACTAATGATGCTAACAGGGCAGATAAGATCAGCTGTTCACAGCATTCAGCTTCCTTCTGAGGGGAAGGAACAGACCAGCATGAAACTGAAACGCTGGCCACTTCCTCCTTGAACCCAAGGCTCTATGGGGGCTGGCTGCAGCCACCCATCTCCATTTGAATGATCGATTGTACTAAGAATAGAGGAACTAATTTCATTTCCACAGTGCTGCTAGGATCTTAGGTAACTCCTTTTAGGATGCTACAGTTGCTTGCAGTTGTCTGGCTAGAGAATGAAGTGGAAAATCTACTCTCTGGTGGAGATGCTATTGCTCATATTTTGTTTTTCCCTCTGCTGAATGGCATTCCTCTCCCTTGGCTTCCAGAATTCTTTACAAAGCCTCTGCATATAAAAGTGATGCCAACTGTAGGGAGTGAGTACTCTACACACTGGTGCCAAGCTTTGTTTTCAGTGACTCTGCCTCCTGACTTACTCTGTGGCTTCAAGAACTCAATTCACATGGTCTCTGAATCTGGGGTGTATCTTGTTTTATTTGTGTTTTCTCAGAGCTATAATTTCTATTGCCAAAAACAGTAATGAATGAGACTATTTCTGAAATTATGAGTAAGCTTACAGATTAAAGGAACACATTTTCTAACATATATAAATTTTGATATATGAAAAATGCCCATTTTTAAAAAAAGTAAAATGATACCAATCTAGAGATCTCTGAGTGATTTAAGGATAAATACTTAAGAGTGTTCTGTTTGGATGCTTAAGAGACACAGTCTAGAAATATATGACAGGTGGATTCAGGGACTCTATCAACCACCCAGTGCAATTCCCTTGGTGGGGTGAAGAGGCTCCATTTTGATCTTTGTGGCTGTGGAGAGAAGAAGAACCCCACTTTCCATGTTTGGACACAATGTTGAGCTCTGGAGGGGAGAGACCTGCCCCTGAAATCTGGGGCGGCTAAGAAATCTCTGGGCCTCTGGGATCTCTCACGTTTGGGGTATGACTATGTCAGAGGGGTGACTTTATACAGATGGAGAATGGATCAGCTCCCAGGCTAAGTGGCCTGGAGAAGAGGGGATCATGCTTAGAGGATCCTGGGGAGAGATTAGGTTTCTTGGAACCCATGGTGGTAGGCCATAGTTGTCTGGGCAAATGCAAGTCTAGACGTTGCTGTGTTGCTGTGAAGGTATTTTTCAAATGTGACTAACACTTAAATCAGTGGACTTTGAGTAAAGCAGATTACCCTCCATAATGTAGGGAAGCCTTATCCAATCAGTTGAAGGCCTTCATAGAAAAGACTGAAGTCCCTGCAAGAGGAAGGAATTCAGCTTTCCAGTCTGCCTTTGGACTCAACGGTGCAACATTGACTTTGCTGGACTTTCCAGCGTGCTAGTCTGCTCTGCACAATTTGGACTTGCCAGTTCAGTTCAGTTCAGTCCCTCAGTCGTGTCTGACTCTTCGTGACCCCATGAATCCCAGCATGCCAGGCCTCTCTGTCCATCACCATCTCCCGGAGTTCACTCAGACTCACATCCATCGAGTCAGTGATGCCATCCAGCCATCTCATCCTGGGTCGTCCCCTTTTCCTCCTGCCCCCAATCCCTCCCAGCATCAGAGTCTTTTCCAATGAGTCAGCTCTTCACATGAGGTGGCCAAAGTACTGGAGCTTCAGCTTTAGCATCATTCCTTCCAAAGAAATCCCAGGGTTGATCTCCTTCAGAATGGACTGGTTGGATCTCCTTGCAGTCCAAGGGACCCTCAAGAGTCTTCTCCAACACCACAGTTCAAAGCATCAATTCTTCGGCACTCAGCTTTCTTCACAGTCCAACTCTCACATCCATACATGACCACTGCAAAAACCATAGCCTTGACTAGATGGACCTTAGTCGGCAAAGTAATGTCTCTGCTTTTGAATATACTATCTAGGTTGGTCATAACTTTTCTTCCAAGGAGTAAGTGTCTTTTAATTTCATGGCTTCAGTCACCATCGCAGTGATTTTGGAGCCCAAAAAAGTAAAGTCTGACACTGTTTCTACTGTTTCCCCATCTATTACCCATGAAGTGATGGGACCAGATGCCATGATCTTACTTAACTGAATGTTGAGTTTTAAGCCAACTTTTTCACTCTCTTCTTTCACTTTCATTAAGAGGCTTTTTAGCTTCTCTTCACTTTCTGCCATAAGTGTGGTATCATCTGCATATCTGAGGTTATTGGTATTTCTCCTGGCAGTCTTGATTCCATCTTGTGCTTCTTCCAGTCTGGCGTTTCTCATGATGTACTCTGCATAGAAGTTCAATAAGCAGGGTGACAATATATAGCCTTGACGTACTCCTTTTCCTATTTGGGACCAGTCTGTTGTTCCATGTTCAGTTCTAACTGTTACTTCCTGACCTGCATATAGGTTTCTGAAGAGGCAGGTCAGGTGGTCTGGTATTCCCATCTCTTTCAGAATTTTCCACAGTTTCTTGTGATCCACACACTCAAAGGCTTTGGCATAGTCAATAAAGCAGAAATAGATGTTTTTCTGGAACTCTCTTGCTTTTTCCATGATCCAGCGGATGGTGGCAATTTGATCTCTGGCTCCTCTGCCTTTTCTGAAACCAGCTTGAACATCAGGGAGTTCACGGTTCACGTATTGCTGAAGCCTGGCTTGGAGAATTTTGAGCATTACTTTACTAGCGTGTGAGATGAGTGCAATTGTGCAGTAGTTTGAGCATTCTTTGGCATTGCCTTTCTTTGGGATTGGAATGAAAACTGACCTTTCTCAGTCCTGTGGCCACTGCTGAGTTTTCCAAATTTGCTGGCATATTGAGTGCAGCACTTCCTCAGCATCATCTTTCAGGATTTGAAACAGCTCAACTGGATTTCCATCACCTCCACTAACTTTGTTTGTAGTGATGCTTTCTAAGGCCCACTTGACTTCACATTCCAAGATGTCTGGCTCTAGATGAGTGATAACATCATCATGATTATCTGGGTCGTGAAGATCTTTTTTGTACAGTTCTTCCACCAGCCCCTACCATTACTTGAGTCAATCACTTAAAATAAATCTATGTATACACACACACACACACACAAGCACACACACACACATTGTATTAGTGGTTTCCCTAATGGCTTAGATGGGAAAGAATCTGCCTGCAATGCAGGAGACCCGGGTTCGATCCCTGGGTCAGAAAGATCACCTGGAGAAGGGAAGGGCAACCCATTCCAGTATTCTTGCCTGGAGAGTTCCACAGGCAGAAGAGAACCTGTGGGCTACAGTCCATGGGGTCACAGAATCGGAGACAACTGAGCGACTAACACTTTCACTTTCACTTCATATAGCCTATTGGTTCTGTTTCTTTACAGAGCCCTGACCAATTCAGAAGCCCATTGGATCCCAGACTGAGACTTCAGCATGTATTCTTTGGACTGCTGGAGGAATCTTTACCTGGAGCTATGGGAAACCACGGAGATTCCAAGTGTGGCTGCTTTTCCAAGCTGACCTCAAGTCCCTAATTCACTCAGGCTTCTGTGTGATTCAGACTTCAGTGCTGGCAGATGTTGTAGGGCTCATGTGTCTTTGGCTTCGAAGTCTTTTGCGTGACTAATGGGTTGTTTATTTAGGACTGGAGTTTGGTTAGCCTACTCTGGGAATAGGCAATGTCTCAGCATCTCTGTATCCTGGATCTAAAGGATTAGTGGCTCTCTTGACAAAGGAAGAGAGCCTGTTTGGTAGGGAAGACATGGAAGGAGAAATGGAACATTTCAAGCTCTGAAGGTATAGTGTACTTTGTGGGGACATGAAGGGATGGGGGTGTTGGTGAAGATGGAAAAGATGAGATGTATTAAGTTAACCAATTAAATTAGTGCAAAGAAGGGCCAATGAGGAGAAAGGTGAGGACTATGTATCTCAAGAACCTGGGGGAAGGAAAGAGCCTCAAATAATGTCAGGAGGGTGACAGGCACAGAGGTCAAATGAAGGCTGGCTTCACTCCCTGACATTCTACTCACTATATGCACTACAGCATGCTCCACAGGCCTGCAGAGTCTGAATAGGTGTGTGAAGTTTCTGTAAATGAGGTTGAATCTTGTTCATGTTCCCCTCAGGGGCTGTTTCCTCTTTACCTTTTTACAGGTTTCCATTTAGTTGACATGCTTGCTCGTCTTTAAGTTTGGGTAGAAGTTTCACCTGACAGCAACCTCCATAAATGTAAATTTAGGCAGATAGTTTGGAGGTGTTGGGGTACGTGTGTGTCACCTGCTTTTAAAGCCTCATAAACCCAGAGCTGGAAAGAGAGCTGCCCATATATACATGGCAGATTTACCTCTGGCACCACCGGAAATTTCGGTCTTGGCTTCAACCCAGCTGCATGCAATTACTACCTTACTCTAGATAAACCCTTTTATTTTAAAAATTAGTTAGTATGATTTTCTGTTTGTCTTTCAGATATTTTTATGATATGCAAATGAGGGGTACTGCAGGTTATTCTCATTATATTTAGGCTTGGATTTTTATTCTGCAGGTGAAAGTCGCTAAGTCCTGTCCGACTCTTTGCAACCCCACGGACTATAGAGTCCATGGAATTCTCCAGGCCAGAATACTAGAGTGGGTAGCCTTTCCCTTCTCCAGGGGATCTTCCCAACCCAGGGGTGGAACTCGGGTCCCCTGCATTGCCCGAGGATTCTTTACCAGCTGAGCCGCAAGAAAAGCCCTGGATTTTTAGTCTAGCTTTCTTTATAAGAACAAATGAATTATATTAACATGGATTATATGAAAGCTATCATAAGGGACATTCAAAGGCAGAAGTGGTAGGGCACCTGTGAAGTTTTTGTAGGCCCAGAAAAAATGCTGCTCAAGTCTATTTGAAAGGGTTGTGTTAGGGAGCTGCAAACACTGATGGGTGTGGGATCTTGGCCCATGTGGAAGATAATGTGTGGATGCTGAGTAACTGGTGATGGAAAGAATTATACAGCACGTGGTCTCTGTTGCTTCATGAGAAGAGAAGACGCAGATGTGATGAGCTCATTTAATCTGCAGACAACACGTCACCCAGTTATTTTGTCATTTTTTTTCTGAGCTATATGAGGTATGTGAAATTTTCTGGGGTCAGAATTATAAATATGACTACACACTAGTTCTTCTTGTGCCAGTTAGCAAGCTAGTATACTGAGCTACGAGGGATGTCACAACTTTTACCCTGAAATCACAGGACATCTTGGTCAATGGAAAGAGAGACCTGGAATCGCCTTGAAAGGGCAGGTACATTAAGGAGTCCTATTGTGTGGTGATAGATGTTAACTAAACTTATTGTGGTAATCACTGTGCATTATAAACATACATCAAATCATTATGGTGTATGCTTTAAACTAATACAATTTATATACCAATTATATCTCAATAAAATGGAGAGAAAAAGAGTAACAAGGAGGAAGATAAGAAAGGAATTATTGAATGTCTACCTTGTACTGGATGGGGTCAGGTCCTATGTGGGAATTAAATATGACTAAGACAGAAATTACAAGTGACCAAGACTGGTCAGTGAAATGAAGACGTCATAGGTTATAAACACAGTGTTACTTTATGTACCATTAAGGCAGAAAACCGCTGCCAGTTTTAATTGTATCTTAAAAATTTTTTAATTGTATTTTTTTCAATGTTGTCAGGTAACCCCAGAGATTTCAGAGATGTTTAAATGCGAAAAAAGTATCCCTCTTAGAATTAGTGCAACTAAGTACTTCAGAGTTTGGATTCTGGTATCAAATTTCTGGAGCAGTTTAATTAATCTCTCTCTATACAGTCAGCAAAAACAAGATGGGGAGCTGACTGTGGCTCAGATCATGAACTCCTTATTGCCAAATTCAGACTTAAATTGAAGAAAGTAGGGAAAATCACTAGACCATTCAGGTATGATCTAAATCAAATTCCTTATGATTATACAATGGAAGTGAGAAAGAGATTTAAGGGAGTAGATCTGATAGATAGAGTGACTGATGAACAGTGACTCATGAACAGAGGTTCGTGACATTGTACAGGAGACAGGGATCAAGGCCATCCCCATGGAAAAGAAATGCAAAAAAGCAAAATGGCTGTCTGGGGAGGCCCTACAAATAGCTGTGAAAAAGAAGAGAAGTGAAAAGCAAAGGAGAAAAGGAAAGATATAAGCATCTGAATGCAGAGTTCCAAAGAATAGCAAGGAGAGATAAGAAAGCCTTCTTCAGCTATCAATGCAAAGAAATAGAGGAAAACAACAGAATGGGAAAGACTAGAGATCTCGTCAAGAAAATTAGAGATACCAAGGGAACATTTCATGCAAAGATGGGCACGATAAAGGACAGAAATGGTATGGACCTAACAGAAGCAGAAGATATTAAGAAGAGGTGGCAAGCATACACAGAAGAACTGTACAAAAAAGATCTTCACAACCAAGATAATCATGATGGTGTCATCACCCACCTAGAGCCAGACATCCTGGAATGTGAAGTCAAGTGGGCCTTAGAAAGCATCACTATGAAGAAAGCTAGTGGAGGTGATGGAATTCCAGTTGAACTCTTTCAAATGCTGAAAGATGATGCTGTGAAAGTGCTGCACTCAATAAGCCAGCAAATTTGGAAAACTCAGCAGTGCTCACAGGACTGGAAAAGGTCAGTTTTCATTCCAATCCCAAAGAAAGGCAATGACAAGGAATGATCAAACTACCTCACGGTTGCACTCATCTCACACACTAATAAAGTAATGCTCAAAATTCTCCAAGCCAGGCTTCAGCAATATGAAGCTTCAGTGAACTATGAATTTCCAGATGTTCAAGCTGGCTTTGATCAAATTGCCACCATCCGCTGGATCATGGAAAAAGCAACAGAGTTCCAGAAAAACATCTATTTCTGCTTTATTGACTATGCCAAAGCCTTTGAGTGTGTGGATCACAATCAACTGTGGAAAATTCTGAAAAAGATGGGAATACCAGACCACCTGACCTGCCTCTTCAGAAACCTATATGCAGGTCAGGAAGTAACAGCTAGAACTGGACATGGAACAACAAACTGGTTCCAAATAGGAAAAGGAGTACGTCAAGGCTATATATTGTCACCCTGCTTATTGAACTTCTATGCAGAGTACATCATGAGAAACTCTGGGCTGGAAGAAGCACAAGCTGGAATCAGGATTGCTGGGAGAAATAACAATAACCTCAGATATGCAGATGACACCACCCTTATGGCAGAAAGTGAAGAGAAACTAAAAAACCTCTTGATGAAAGTGAAAAGTGGACAGTGAAAAAGTTGGCTAAAGCTCAGCATTCAGAAAACTAAGATCATGGCATCTGGTCCCATCACTTCATGGGAAATAGATGGGGAAACGGTGGAAACAGTGTCAAACTTTATTTTTGGGGGCTCCAAAATCACTCCAGATGGTGATTGCAGCCATGAAATTACAAGACGCTTACTCCTTGAAATAAAAGTTATGACCAACCTAGATGGTATACTGAAAAGCAGAGACATTACTTTGCCATCAAAGTTCCGTCTAGTCAAGGCTATGGTTTTTCCAGTGGTCATGTATGGATGTGAGAGTTGGACTGTGAAGAAAGCTGAGTGCCGAAGAATTGGTGCTTTTGAACTGTGGTGTTGGAGAAGACTCTTGAGAGTCCCTTGGACTGCAAGGAGATCCAACCAGTCCATTCTGAAGATCAGCCCTGGGATTTCTTTGGAAGGAATGATGCTAAAGCTGAAGCTCCAATACTTTGGCCACCTCATGTGAAGAGTTGACTCATTGGAAAAGGCTCTGATGCAGGGAGGGATTGGGGGCAGGAGGAGAAGGGGACGACAGAGGATGAGATGGTTGGATGGCATTACCGACTCGATGGACTTGAGTTTGGGTGGTCTCTGGGAGTTGGGATGGACAGGGGCGCCTGGCATGCTGTAATTCATGGGGTTGCAAAGAGTTGGACACGACTGAGCGACTGAACTGAACTGAAACCTCAGCACCTTCATCTGAAAAATGAGCATAATAACAATAGTCCTAAACTCATAGTGTTATGAAAAAGACTAAGTGAGACAATTCATGGATAGCTTACAACCCAGTGTCAGACATATAGTGAATGCTCATTAAATGCTGGCATTTTGTGACTTTATTTTATTTTATATAAACTTTTAATTGAAGTATAGTTGGTTTACAATATTGTGTTAGCTTCAGGTGTATAGTAATTTGATTCAGTTATATATTTATATTTTTCAGATTATTTTCTATTATTGGTTAATATGGGACATTGACTGTATTTCCCTGAGTTACATAGTAAATCCCTCTTGCTTATATATTTAATGTGTACTAGTTGGTATCTGTTAATTTCATAGTCCTGATTTAACCCTTCCTTGATCCCTTCCCCTTTGGTAACCATAAGCTTATTTTCTCTGTCTGTGGGTCTGTTTCATATATAGATTCATTTGTATCATTTTTTTGATTCTACATATAAGTGGTATAGTATTTGTCTTTTTCTATTACACTTACTTCACTTAGTATAATTTTTTCTAGGTCTATCTACATTGCTGCAAATAACAACATTTCATTCTTTTTATGGCTGAATATTATTCCGCTGAATATATAGCGCTTCTTAAGCCAATTGTCTGTTGATGGTTACTTGGATCATTTCCATGTCTTGGTTACTGTAAATAGTGCTGCTATGAACAATGAGGGACATACACCTTTTCGAATTGCAATTTTCTTCTTATCCAGATTTACATCCAGGACTGGGATTGCTGGATCATTAAGTTCTTGCCCTAATAGCTTAGAGTGAAACACAGCTAACATAAGAGAGCCAACAAAATGAGGAGATGAAGGGGAAAATTTCTCAGCCTATGTATTCCAAGTGGGAAGCTGATATTTGGGTGTGGGCTGCTTTTCCAACTACAGACAGAGCAGCATAATTTGTTTAAAAGAGGTCAGTTGGAAGAGTTTCAAAAAAATATTTCTAGGCAGTTAACATATGTGGCGAATATCATGCCTATTTAAATGGTCTGAAGAAAATCTCCCTTAGTAGTAAAGAGAAATATTAACTATATAGACAGTTCCATTACATTATGCCTCAGTTCCTCTCATCTGCGTAGAGTAGCCCTATCTGGGAAGACTGACCCCTGCATAGCATTTCAGTTGTCAGAAAGGCTTGAACGTGGCTGAGGGCGTTAGAGGTTCCTCCTGATGGGAGACTTACAGAACATGTTTTTCTGGAGTGTTCTCACATTTTCACCAGTGAATGGACTGATAAATTCCCCAGTAAAATTGTCCTTTGGATGCAAATATCCCAAGCATAGTGAGTAACTTCCGTTTGTTTTCCAAGGAAATGTTGACTATTGCAAAAGAATGGAATCATCTTCCCAGAAAAAGCTGATTATCATAGTGTTTAGAGCTCTTTGAGAAAGAATCCTTTCCCAACGCATTTTATTTGCTATGTTTGATTTAGAACAGAGAGCCTCTCTTTCAAGTATGTTTATTTCTTTTGGTTAAGTGGTATCTATGACATTTATAGCCTAGAAGAGTGTAACATATCAATTATGCCGTCAAAAAACTAGCCAACCTAAAGTTTGCCAAGTTATCTCTTGAGAATTTTTGGTTTCTTAAAGTACTCATTTGTTATATTATGTAGTTTAAGCTTGAGAAAAAAAAGTCAAAAATTCTAGATTTTTAAATATATATATCAAAATAGTATTTTATTGTATTCAGGGAAATTTTAAAAAATAGATTAGTCTTACTTAGTAATGTCCTTTTTCTAAGTTTTACATTACTTAAGGACTGAACTTGGGATATTGTCACTTAATAATATTCATACAAATATTTTCCCTTGTATCAATAGAAGTTGAATATTTCTCAGATTCCACCAGCTTGTGGAAGTCCCCAGGCTGAGGTGACTCTCACAGCAGTAGTCTTCTCACCGCATGCATCAATGACCACTTCTTCTGAGAGAGAGGGAGGCCCTGATTTGTTGTGGCTATTGTGTTATTCAGAGAATCCTCCAGAATTAGAGGAGGCGAAGGCAGACGCTGCCTGGCTTGGCCTTTCTGGTCCTGTAGGTTTCCTGCTGCCTCTCTGCTTGGCGTGTGCAACTTGCCCTTGACCTCTAGTGACCTGGAGTGTTTATCCTGAGTTGCTATGGTCTGGAATTCTGCCTCTTGACCCAAGCTGTTCATTTCACCCTTTGGTCAATGGGAAAATGGCCTCTCCTTCTAGAGCCCACTTCTCTCCTTCTTGAGCATGTAAGTGGGAGGTAATGACTGCCTATAACAGACTTTAAGAGTTACCATGAGTTTCAGTTATGTTATGAGCTCTCCAGTGGCAAAATGGCAATTCATACAGCAGAGTGGCGTAGGGTCTTACTGTGACAGGTTTGCACATTTAAAGAAAGTTGTTGTTTAACATATTTCTCTCTTTTTTAAGGTGCGTAGACAGTCCTGCCCTCAACAATTTTGAGGCCCAGAATAAGAGTATAAAAATGGAGATGCACATGTAAAAGTCTAAATACTTGAGTATAAATCAAGCGAACCTAATGTGTTATTAAAACATATCTTATTCTCCTAACGACAAATGTCCCTTTATTTCAATGAAATTTCCGTTTTTAAAATTTCAGCCTTTTTACATTTTTGAACTCATTTCTCATTTTCTATCATAATTTTGTCTTGTTTTCAACCTTGATGATCTAAAGTATAGTGTACTAAATTTGAACACACTTTTTAAAAACATAAATTAAAATAGATGTAAAGATTGAAAAATAAAATATTTTTGTATGTTCCAAAAGGTGTTTTTTTTCTTCTTCTGAAATATTAAAAAAGCTCTATTGAAATTAAGAGGTAAAATTCAAATGGGAATGAATAAATATAATAAATTTTAGTCAATTTTGAAAATAAAGCAGGATATTTAATTTTCTGGATATAAATAAAATAATTTAAAGATACCTATAAAAATAAAACTATTACTACTTCTAGTGTTCAAAGTCCAACTAGTTACCACTGTAAAGATATTTTGCTTCATGCATGTTGTTTAGATCTTTATGTGTTGTTTTAAAATGTGAACTTATATATGTATAATTCAAGTCATATGAGCTATTTAATATTGAAGAATGTTACTCATTTTGCACACGCAACTGCTATAAGCAATGTGCCGATTTGTGAGTGCCTCTGGACCCCCAAGTTTGAAACATAAAAAGAAAGAAGACTGAATGCTCAGTAGTAGTGGGAAATGGTACCTCATTACGCATGAAGTTATTATATTCATAATATTGGGCGGTGATTATGACATATTCTTTATTATGGTTTTCTTTTCTTAAGCACTTTTAGCTGCTAACGCCCTCCCTGTACTCTGAAGCGTTGTCAGTCTCTGAAGTTGGCAGGGTCATAGCCCTCAAACCTTCATGGCATTTGGATACAGTTGTCATTCCTTTCAAAGACAGGATGAGAGATGTGAAATTTCCCTGAGGCTTGAACAACATGAATAATGAGAGCAGATATGTAGGCTTTATGGACTGTGTTTAAGTTCTGAGTCTTGGTTTAGAAGAGACAAAGGTACCCAGGTGTTCTTTACTGAATTCCTTTTGCTTGGGTTTAAGGGCTTAAAAAAAGAAAACTCAATCAAGAGACCGAGTTTTGTTTTTTTAGTTTTATATTGGAGGATAGCTGCTTAACAATGTTGTGTAGTTTCAGGTGGACAGCAAAGAGACTCAGCCATACATATCTGTGTGTGCGTGCTAAGTCAGTTCTGTCTGACTCTGTGTGAACCTATGGACTGTAGCCCGCCAGGCTCCTCTGTTCGTGGGATTCTCCAGGCAAGAATATTGGAGTGGGTTGCCATGCTCTCCTTCAGGGGTCTTCCCAAGCCAGGGACCGAATCCACGTCTCTTACCTGTCCTGCATTAGCAGGCAGGTTCTTTACCACTAGCACCACCTGGGAAGCCCCAGCCACACATATACATGTGTCTAGTTCTCCACCAAAATCCCCTCCCAGGGGATCTAGGCTACCACATAACATTGAGCAGAAGTCCCTGTGCCATACAGTAGGTCCTTATCTGTTACCCATTTTAAATACAGCAGTGTGTACATGTTTATCCCAAACTCCTGAAAAGTGTGAGTGTCAGTGCATCACTTTGGTCTGGGCCAGTCAGCACTTTAGCTTTGGATACTTAAGTGTTGTTTGGCTTCTCATTTGCTCCCAGATTCTCTCCTTATTCAGTGTTTTCCTTTGGCTGTCCTGCCATCTAGTTTCCTCTGGACATTTCCAGAAGTCATATTTTTAGTGTACCTGAATATCATTGTTGTCATAGTTTGAGCCCTTTCCGTGTTTTTCCTGTCTCTGAGGATCGTGACAGTGAAAGATACTTGTTTTAGGGTCTTAGGGAAGATCATAAGTACTCCCAGAAGTGTTGCCTAAATCCACATGCTGGTCCAACCCAACTGGTGGTCTAGCTTACAAAACAGCACCCTGTGACATTTAAATTATTATCCTTCTGAATAACCTCTTCTCAACACTGGTGGTCTAAAAAAATGACAAAATGTTCCAGATAGTGTGCTTTGAAGATAGACATGATATTGCTGACAGAACTTAGTCCTCTATTCTTTGGTTCTTCTGTCGATCTTACTTCCTCATAAGAGGTAGTTACCACCCAAGTGTAAAAACAGAGGCCGTTTTTGGCTTTTCTGAGAAGGTCACTTCCTTCATTTTGACTATATTCATATGGAGCAGATCCCACATAGATAATTTATGGTTAAAATAGAGAATTTAGGAGCTCAGTTTATCTTTTTTATTGAGATGTAATTCATATATTAGTTTTATAAAGATTCAATATTTGTATACATTGCCGCATGTGTAATGATCTCCACAATAAGTCTAGATAACATGTCACCTCACGTTGTTGTTCAGTTGTTAAGTTGTGTCTGACTCTTTGTGACTCCATAGACTGCGGCACACCAGGCTCCTCCGTCCTCTACTATTCCCTAAGTTTGCTTAGATTCAAGTCCATTGAGTCGGTGATGCTATCTAACCATCTCATTCTCTGTCTCATCCTCATCTCACATAATTACAATTTTTTTCTTTTTATGAGAACTTTTAAGATCTATTCTCTTAGCAACTTTAAAATATACAATTATTAACTACAATCACCACACTGCACATTATATATACCCATGATTTAATTATTTTGTAACTTTAAGTTTGTACCTTTTGACTTTGTCCACCCACTACTCCCACCCTAGATTGCTTCTGGCAAGCACCAATGTGTTCTCTGTTTCTATGAGTTTAGGTTCATTAGATTCCACATATTAGTGAGTTGAGACAGTTTTTTTCTTTCTCTGTTTGGCATATTTCACTTAGCATAATACTGTCAATATCCATCCATGTTGCTGCAAATGGTGAGATTTCATTCCTTTTTATGGCCAAAGAATATTCTACTGTATGGATATGCCACATTTTCCTTATTCATTTATCCCTCAGTTGATACCTGGATTATTTCCATATCTTGCTATTGTAAATAATGCTGCAGTAAACTTAGGGGTGTTTATATCTTTTCGAGTTACTCTTTTCTCTTTCTTTGGATGAATACTCAGGAGTGAAATTGCTAAGTTGTATGGTAGTTCTATTTTTAATTTTTTGAGTAAACGCCATACTAAGGAAACCATTTTCCTTAGTAACTGCACCAGTTTACATGCCCACTAACAGGCTTTCCTTTTCTCTACATCCTTGGCAACACTTGTTATTTGTGGTATTTTTGATAATAGCCATTTTGACAGGTGTGAGGTGGTATCTCATTGTGGTTTCAATTTGCATTTTATCAGTTCAGAGTATTTATAGATGAGACTAAACATTAACTACCCAGGTATTGCTCATCAGTTCTGTGTCTCTCATTAGTCTTAAACTTTTTAAATCCTAGTACTTCCTCAATTACCTTCTTGCTTCAGAATGATCAGTCATTTTGACACCCAGTATCATCTTTCAGTTCTCTTCTGTAGCCCTTCTTCCCTTTCACTTTTTCCACATTCCATGTTAAAATTTGCATGGTGGTTAAGGCCATGAATCCATAGACTGCAGCACACTTAGAGCTAGGCCTTGTATCCTAGCTCCATCACTCACTAGAGTGTGACTTTTGGAAACAACCCACCCTGTCAGTTTCCCTATTTATAGAATGGGAGTTATAATACCAACCTCATAGGATGGTGGGAAAGATTAAATAAGATAATGCAGGTAAAGCACTTGGCAGAGATCTGACATAGGAAAGATACTAGCAAATGGTACTTACAGCTATTTGTCTTTCCTTTTATTTGTCTTTGGATTGTTTCATAGCTTTAGCTGAACATCAGTTCAATTGAAGGGGGAGAATTGAAAAGGAATTTAAAAATTAAACAGCAGAGTCAAGAGTTTCACAGTAGTCTACTGGATATTAATTGAACACGGAAACATAGGGTGCCTCCTCTGAGATATACTGCTTTGAGAAAGAAGGAGATTCTTTCATGGATGTTAGCAAAGCCAAATAAAATAATTATTTTTTTCTCTCCAGGTATGGGTTTCTGACATTATTTCTATTTCCAGGGGAATTGAAGTTAAGTAATTAATAGAATGTTATCTGTATATAAAATGCTAACAAACAAGTCCCACCAAACCCCCAGAACAGAAAATTCAAACCCAGTCCTAAGGCACTCATGCTGTTATTCCCTCCACCCCCAACTATCACCAGGCTGGCAGTAGGGTGGGCAGATGGTGGGAGGAACATGTGTGCCAACACGTGGCTTCTTCAGGGAAGAGGTCATACTTTGGTTGTGAAGAAGCACTACTTCAGGTCCTGTATTTAGTTTACTACCAAAAAAAAAATACGATGCATTAAAGGAAATAGAACCTAAGATAAATGGGGATAAAAACCCATTGAATCAAAGCATTTAATCCTCTAATGAGCAGAAAAATGACCCCTTCCTAGACATAATTGAAATGAAATAATTGAAACTTTTTGAACATGTTAATTGGCTTTCTCTGCTTGCTTCCTCACAGACTTACTCAGTGTTCCTGAAAATTCTCAAAGAGACCCTCCTGCATATCTCTAATCTTGCTATTCCTGGACTGGATCCCCTCTCTCTACCTCTCCACGAATCCTAAATAGTTCAAGGTCTTGCTGGCATTTCTGTTCCTCCTGAGACCTCTCTTCCTCCTGCTTTACCTTTTCATTGCTCTCTAAACTGTTTCAGTTAAACTTTAAACCGTGTAGGAGAGCAAGGACCATGTCTTGTATTTTAAAAATACCGTGTCCCATGTGGTACCTGGGTGTAGTTCTGGAAACACTAGATATAAACTGAATACATCTTGTCTGATGGTTTGAAGACCTGCCTTTTACTTGACCAGAAATTCAGACAAATTTGGCAAGACGTTTATCCCTTTCAAAATATGATTAATGAGACTTTACGAAAAACTCTGTGTCTCTTATGTTTTAAAATTTCCCTGCTTGTATAATTCTATGAGGCTGATAATACAAAGCAGCCGTGGAGAGTGAACACTAACTGTACTTTCATAAACAACAGGAAAAGCAAACAGATGCAGTTGAAACCCATCCGGAAGAGTAAAAGGTGGTGGAAACATCACACTAGGAAGTAAATTCATAAACACCGTAGACTTTGCTGTTACCCCTGAAGAATCATCCCAAATATACTAGATAACAACCTCAAATTCCTGTGACGCTAAACAAGCAGAGCTTCTGGAAAATAATTCCTTTTGTCTTGCCTTTTTTTCTTGATTAAACAAGAAAAACAACATGGAAGTGATTGGCAAGGTAGTGGCCAAAGGAAAAAGGAAAACCCCAAACCCAGAAGGCCACGAGTGTGAGATGACCTTTTAGTTTACTCTCTGCTTTTTATCTGCTGCTGTTTGGGATTCAGGAAAGACAGCTCTTCATGTTGTCTCAGCTGCATCTGCTGTAGCTTTTCTTTCCATTTCTGAAAATCTCTCCGCAGATTCTATCATAATAAAACAAAACAGCACAAACCCATAGATAACTTCCCTCCTGGTTTTAAACCTGCCACATTTTGATGTCAGGAAAGAACAATTTTTTCTCTTTACTCCTCTCTGTTCAATAGTAGCTTTGGATGTGTGCTTATGTCTCTTAAAGTTTTCTTATTTCAGGGTATATACGTGATGTTCTTTTTCAAATCCATGTTAGGTAATACAGATAAGGATGGTTTCTATAAATTACTGCATAAATCATTATAGTAGCTACATCAGAGGTTGTTAGATGGATTATTGAAGATGAAACACTGTTCTCATCCTCTATTCTCTTGGCAGAAATGGTATTTGTAGAGGCAAGTAGGCTTGGCTTGTTCTGTTACTGATTTAATCCTTCTTTTCATTCTTTCTCCTCTTGCCTTCCATTTCTTCCCTGCTATGCTATTCTCACCCTGCTATGCAGTAATTCTAAAGTATAATGACCTCCCAGTGTCTTCTTAATATTTGCCCACTTCATATAGGAAGCGGGACAGTGGGCCTTGGTTTGCTGTTTTCTTTAATATTGACATATTTAGCAGCATTTTAGCTTATGGATACAAGCTCAGAATTTTTTAAAAATTTGGCTTCTATATTTAGCTCGACTCAGTGTGATCCTCTTCAGTGTCACACAGATTTTCCATGTATTTTAACATGCATTTCCCTCCAGTCCTCATTGAATTAAATCTCACTGCTCTTTAGTTCTCGATGATGGTTCTTTCCAGGAATGGTATCATATTAAATTTTTAAAAATATGTGGGAAATAATTTGACTTTTAGAAGCTATGTTTTGATTTTGGAAGAAAATGGATGTGATTTTTAAAAAAGCTCCTTCCCCAACTATTTGAGAAAAATCAGAATGTAGCAGCTAAGTTGTGGTTACTATGTGTTCCAGTATGTAATGAGGAAAGTTAATAATCACTCCTAAAGGCCCAGGCATTTGCCTCCCATTATAGAGACAAGTGATAAATAATACATTATCTGTAATACTGTGTCAATAACATTATCAATAATATTAACTAGAATTGTAAACACCCTTGGTGATGATAGTAAACACCCTTGGTGAAACTAGCTTTGATACCCAAATGTAATAAGAATAGGGCAACTAAGGGACTGAAGTATCCATAAGCTGGGAATGAGAGAAGGGCCTTGGACTGTTTATTTGGCAGAAGAAGAGATTAAAATGAGTTGTGAAAGGGAGCAAACTCTGTCCCCATTGTCCCTCCAGGCTTGTTGGGTTTGCTGCTTTCTCGAAATAGTGCAGCAGAGGTTGAGCGACTAGACTTCTGGAAAATGACAGAGTTCTTTTCCTGGGTCAGAGTGTGGGGCAGATGGTATCTGTGGTCTGTGCACGAGAAATGGGGAGAGTTCCAAGTTGCTAGTTGACGTAAAGGCAGGTTGTTACTGGGGTCGCTGATGGAAGTCTGTACTGAGCTTTTCCGATGGCTTAAGGCTGTGAACCCATTACTTGTGTGGGTTCCCCTGTCTCCTGTGTGCTGTGAGTTGTGAGGCTGAGGTCCCTTGTGGCCAACAGGGAAGTCTGCGAATCTGCAATGGAACACCAGGTAGCAGGGAGAAGCACCCAGCAGGTTGGGGCTGAATATTTTGTTTGGTCAACTCATAAGGGAATTTGTTTATTGACACCAGACTTGCCCTGTTTTTCCACTGAGATCACAAGAGCTTTCCTCTTGTTAACTTTAGAGAGGTTGAGAAGGTGAAGGTCAAAGCATTTGTGCATGGTAAGTTGCTTTAGTCATGTCCAACTCTTTGTGACCCTATAGACTAGCCCACCAGGCTCCTCTGTCTGTGGGATTCTCCAGGCAAGAATACCAGAGTGGGTTTCCATTTCTTTCTCCACGGGATCTTCCCTAGCCAGGGATCAAACCCATGTCTCTTATGTCTCCTGCATTGGCAGGCAGGTTCTTCACCACTAGCACCACCTGGGAATCCTTTGTGGAGGCTGTCAAAGAACACTCTTATAAAAGCTATAGTTAGTTAGTGTTAGTTGTTCAGTTGTGTCCGACTCTTTCTGACCCCATGGACCCCACCAGGCTCCTCTGTCCATGAAATTCTCCAGGCAAGAATACTGGAGTGGGTGGCCATTTCGTTCTCCAGGGGATCTTCTGACCCAGGGATCAAACCCATCTCTCCCTCATTTCAGGCAGATTCTTTACCCCTGAGCCACCAGGGAAGCCCCTAAAAGCTAAAGAGTCTCTCAGTAAGCCCTGAGCATGGTGTGAACATCAGTTGGGACCTGTATGTTATCTGAGGACCTGACTGTCTTGGAGGCTTTCACTGCTCTGTCACAAGGCATCATAGACGTCCTTTCCTGTGATGGCTTTGTTGTAGCTAACAGGAAGAAAAGAAACGGCAAGTGTAGGCTTGGGAGAGTGAGAGAAGTGGTATGAGAAATACATAGATGTACTGAGAGGAAAGGAGTGGAATCGTAGGATGGGAATTTGAAACACGGAAGTGGGAGAGGAAGAAAAAGAGATGTTCTTTGGATGCTTACAGATCAAAGAACTAGAACTTGAAAAGGAACTTGACATATAGAGACAAAGCATATTGAATATGTAAGAGAAGAAGCAATGGGAATAACTTTATTTCTTCTTTCCTATGAAACAGAACTCTCCTTTGGTGAAATATGCATTGTCTGGTCTACTCCCAACCTCCAAGCTCTATAAGTAGGCACTTGTGATATTCCTTGTTTCAATCTAGGAAGCTGATGGATCAACCATAGTGATAACATACTTAAAGTAAGCTTGATTTAAAAAAAAACAAAACAGTTAAAGATAGGTTTGCATCCAGAATTTTACATTGGTAGAAACCAGAAGGCTTAAGGAATCTATGAAAAAGAGATTTTGTTTTCATTTAACATCATTTGATTGGAAACACAAGAACCAAGAGGTGGTTTTTAAAAACTACTAATGGCAATAGTAAAATAAGTGTGACTGATGTCCTGGAGTGAAGCCAGAGACCAGTATACGTCCCAGTTTCCTGGGATGAAGGAAGGATGCTCATATTTGCGGAAGGGGAAAGGGAAGTCCTACTTACGGAGTGCCATGCCCTAGGCTAAACACATGTTCAATCTCATTTATTCATCACAACCCTGCAATTCAGCATTATTATTGCTGTTTTGCAAAGGAGGAAACTGGTTCTGTCACTTAGGAAAAATATATAAGGGCCATAAGTAATTTTTTAAACTATGCCTTTCATTTATTGGGTATCTGGGGTTTGGAGTCAAGTGTAAGATTTCTATAATTTGACTTTCAAGGCTGTGAGATTTCTTTTGAGAAATTGTCAGCTCCTCCCTTCTGTGAGAGTATATTGACATCCTACACTCCCTACTGCCACTACTTGGTTGCTACTCATCTCAACTAAGATGGTAAGAAGAGCTGGAAACCTCCAGGTCATGATGTCTTGCCATTCTGAAACTTCACTTGCAGCTCCTGATGGTAACACCTGTTGAAACCTGGTTAAGCCTGTAGTCAGACAAGGGGACAACTTACCCATCCTTCTCTTGACTCAGGTTCAGCGGCTCTCACGCTTGTGATGGAGAGTCCCTGTGGAAGCATCTTGGAACTAATGTCTCCCTCATGGTAAGTCCCATCTCAGGATGTCTTAATGGACTGAATTGTGTCTTCTCCTTCTACCAATTCATATGTTGAAGCTTCAACTCCCAACATGACTGTATTTGGAGACAGAGCCTCTGAGAAGGTCATAAAGATTAAATGAATCATAAGGGTAGGGATTAATCCAATAGGACTGGTGTCCTTGTAAGAAGAGGAGGTGATATCAGATCTCTCTCTCTGCCAGTACACAGAGGAGAGGCCATGTAAGGACACGGCAAGAAGATGGCCATCTACAAACAAGGAGGAGATGCATCACTAGAACCAACCTTTGCAACACCATGATCTTGGACTTCTAGCTTCCAGAACTGTGAGAAAATAAATATCTGTTGTTTAAGCCACTCAGTCAATGCTATTTTGTTATGGTAACCTGAGATGATTACATAGATGATTTCTGCCAAAAACTGAACCTGAGATAAAGGTTTGAGCACCAGTAGTTTCTTTGGCATGAGGTTCCAGAAAGCACTGTGAGATGGTGGGGTTGTGAGACAAAGAAGGGAGGAAAACCAGTGAAAAGTGTGGTCATGAGTGAACTGGGGCTATGAGGAATTGGATCTCAGTGCTTCTGGGGAGCTTCTGAAGGACTGTGGAACACATCTCAGAATCTTCTTATTGCAGAGTATTTATCCACCTACTTCTTTCCCCCAGTCATTGAGAGTCCCCGCCCACCCCAGAGCAATTTCCAGCCTGCCAAGATCCTCCCACAGCCAGCACAGGCAGAGAGATGCAGAAAGCCATTTAAGCATGAAGAGTCAAACAGTTATCTCTTGAATAGGCCAAGAGTGACCTTCAAAACAAATGTTAAATTTCCATCTTAAAAAGAAATCATGGTTCATGATTGGGAACTCATGTACACCCGTGGCGGATTCATGTCAATGTATGGCAAAACCAATACAGTATTGTAAAGTAAAATAAAGTAAAAATAAAAATTAAAAAAAAAAAAAAAGAAATCACTATACAATGTGTGCACTCACTCCATCTCTACGCACCTTATCCTGGATCCTTTCCAGTCACGAGCTTATCCTATTCCTGCAACTCATCCTTTCCTGAACTGCTCAGGTGTGGAGTAACATTTCTGAATGGAGGAAAAGTCACAAATGTCCTCATGTCGGAACCTCACCATCAAAAAGTCCCACTGTGAATTAAAGAGTTTTGTTTCTGGTAGGACGGTATAGACAGACAGTTGATAAGTACTAGCCTGGGAAGCTTAACTCAACTGAAATTCGCCTGACAAAGACCCTGCCACTGCCTAGCACTCATCTGACAAAATTCTTGCCTTTAGAATTTGTACTTTATATTAAGGCATTATGCCCACCCACAGGCTAACCAAGGGCATATTTCAAGGGGATGGGTGGACAACACAAGGGTGCATTGTCTCCTATGGGCACCTATTATCAGAGCAAAATGAAGAAATGCAATTGGTTGTATTTGTTGGGAAAGAAGCAATCCTGGGCTCTTTGGTAGAGGGTAACAGCAGAACCTGGTTACTACACCCTCTTCCTGCCCATCACTATTGCTCTTCTGCCTTGGACTCCATCCCAAGTGAAGTGTTCCTCCCACTAATTGTTTAATGTGGTTTAGTCATGTTTTCCTCAAAGAAGGCGCTTGGCTTGAGTGTATGTGGTGAAAATTTTCTTGCTTTCCATAGCTCCCTCCCTTCTTTTCTCACTCTCCTCCTGTTTCTTTCTCTTTGCGTGCTTAGTCGCTCAGTTGTGTCCAACTCTTTGTAACCCCATGGATGGCAGCCTGCCAGGATGTTCTATCCATGGGGATTCTCTAGGCAAAAATACTGGAGTGGGTTGCCATGCCCTCCTCCAGGAGATCTTCCCCACCCAGGGACTGACGCCAGGTCTCCTGCATTGCTGATGGATTCTGTACCTATGGAGCCACCAGTCACATAAAAAATACTGACATTATCTTTAAAAAAAAAACATACTTGCTCACCATAAAATATCACACAATGCTGAGAAGTATAAAACTGCAATGATTATAAATATCTTCAATTACCTACCAGAAATTACTTATGGTTATTTCAGACACCTTTCTATATATGTTATAAAGATAGATACATAGAGATATAAATACTTATAAAAAATGGAGTTATTCTTCATATGCTACTTGAAAGTGATATGCATTAAATTATATCTTGTTAATAATTTAACCAAAAAAGAAGAAGAAACAGAATTAAAATGAAGTACTGCTGAAGTTCAGATAAATTTTCACTGTAAGGCAAATTAGCTCTCAAGGAATCTTGCTAAGAGGATACAGAGAATGTAGTCATTTTTTTAAAAAACTACAGATTTAGATTTTGGATAGTATCTATTGACTCCTTGCTCTGAATATTAGAAAATTAGCACACTTCCCCCCTCCAGCTTTCACCTGGATGGCAGTTTTGAAAATTATTCATACTATAATTTTTCTATTTTCAAGATTTTTGAGATATAAGTTTATGCTTAGTTCTATGTACACACTGATTTGACGTTTACCACCTGTCTGTTCTTTCCAAAGTAATTTATTTTTGTTCATTTTTATGTTGATTGGATCTTACCTTTCAATATTTAAAAAATCTTTAAATTAAATTAAATTAATTTTTTGAGGGGGAAGCAACTTGCGGGGTCTTGGTTCCCTGACCAGGGATCAAGCTTGGGCCCAAGGAAGTGAATGTGGCAAGTCCTAACCATTGGACTGCCTGGGAATTCCAAGTTTTTCATTTTTCTTTCTTTTTAGGTCTTATGGGTTATAGAGTTTCCAAGTTCTTGCCCAAACTGACTCTGAAGACTATAAATATTTTCTGGAATTGAGAAATTTTGTGGAGAAATTTGGAATCTATCTGATTAGTCACTTGCTTTTTATGCCTAGATTTAAACAATGTTTGTTAATTTTTAATGGCAGTCAGTACTTTGCCAGGGTGTACACTGCCATTGATCATACTGATAATGTTTTTACATGTTTTACTTGAATAATTTGTACCTGGAAGGTTCTAGTTCAATAAAATTTATATATTTTTCTAGGATATCTTTGTACATTTTCTTCTATTCCATTTTTCTGTTCTGTCTTCATAACAATTATGTGTATGTTCATTTTTAAATCTATCTTCCCTATCACTTTTTCTAGACATTTTAAGTATATTATTCCTCTTTTCCATCTCATTTTGTTTAATTTTCTCAAGACTATTATGTCCCTGAGGATACTTTCAAGTTGTTCTTATTCCATTTTCTCAATTTCTTCTTGTGTAGCATCTACCACTGAAATGTTATTTTTCTCTTCCATTTATTTTCTGAGCTCTGCTTTCTTGCATATGATGTTCTTCTATAATTTAACAAGCTCTTCTTTGTACTGTCCCCCCTCCCTTTTGGGCTTACATTCCCTCCCTGCCCTTCTGATGACTTGGTATTTTCTATGAGGCCAAGGAGAGCTGTTTGTCGCTTATCTTCGTTTTCTTTCTTTCCCCTACTCATTCCTCATATTTGAATAGAGCCAATGGTTTACTGATTCACTGATGCATATTTGTGTCAGAATTAGGGTTAAGGTGAGACAAGCAAAGTGCCTGGGGTGCAAAATTCAAGAGCAACAGACTTTCAGTTTCTCCCTGTGTTCCTTGCTTGCCTCACCTTACTCCTGGCCCTCGTTCATATGTGCGTATGTTTTTGTGTATGTAGAGAATGGGTGGTGGGGCGTAACACTGAATGGGTAGCAGTGGTGGAGTAAGTCATGGACACCCGCTGACCCCCTTAGGGTTTCTTGTCTTGGAGACTTTCTCCCTTCCCAAAGTTGACGCTCCCTTTTCACCTAGGGACAAAATTTTCCCGTTTTTTCCCTATATAGAGAATAGTATAGTGAACAGCAGTCACTTGGATCACAGGCTCACCGTTCTCTGCCCATCACTGTTTCCTCTCCTCCCTTCCCTCTGCTTCACTTCTGCCTATTTCCCTTGGGTAAGAGGCTGGATCATCCCATAGAAAAGGTAAGGTGACATGCTTTCACTTTGAGCTCCTTCTCCTTTCTCCAGTTTTGTGATATTGCTCTATGACTGTCCGGGACCATTCCCTGCCTCTCTCATCATCTGTTCTCATGTCAAGAACACACGGTTTCAGTTCAAAGACTACTGGCTGTGACCTTCACTTACTGTAGGGGATGACTTTATCTCACCTAACATCTGAGAAACTGTGCACATAGGCAGTTACCTGACTCAGTCCAGATTGCACAGTGCCTGCCAGGTTGGCTCTTGGATATGTGGTTTGTGGTTGTGATGCTGCCCATGTTTTGCAGAAGTGGGAGCTTTTCCTCTGTATTTTTAGATATTTTTGTGGGTTTCTCTAGGGTGGCAAGCTGAGCAAAAGTGCTTTTGTGCTATATTCAGCAACAGGTGGCACAGGAGATGCAAGGTAGTTACTGGTTAATTGCGGATGAACTTTAAAAAGAGGCATAGGGTGAAAGGAGATGGGCAGGATCCAGAAAGGGGCACTGTTGTTGTTGAGGCTGTGACTTCCACAAGGTACCAACATTTTGCTTTTGTACAGGCTCCAAGCTGAAATTAGGGACATTGATTAAGAAGGGAGGAAATTTTCTCTAAGCTTTTCATTTTTGTTACAAGGAAGGGAGGATGTGGAGGGCCTTTTCCAAGGCTAGAGCTGAAGATTCCAACCACAAATAATGCACAGAAGTTGATTACTTCTGCATTGTCATTTCCAGAAATAGATACACTGTTGTGATTCACCCAGTGGCCAGTCATGTCATAGTTTGTCCATAGTGAACATGGGGTCTCTTTAGAGCTAGATTGTTGCTTGTCTGGGTCTTTCCCAGGCTCTTCCTTGGACTGCCTGGCCTCTAAACCTAAATAACTCTTTTTTTTTTTTTTTAATTTTAGCAAAATAGACTAAATTAATTTAGTTTATACTTTTTAGTCATAAGAAGAAAGCAACATACTACCCCCAAGACAATGATATTTAGGAAAAATGTCTTTTCCGAAACTTGATTATTTTTGTTGTTCCATGATAGAGTTAAAAATAGTCTTTTGAGGTTGTTGGGAATTGACCAATGGGTATTTTTAAGGCTGATTGTAGCATCTCCTTTTCTGAGCCTTGTTAGAAAAGTTTAAACAGGACTAAGTCGCCTAGTTTGAAATCATTACTGTCTGGAAGAATGTAGGTTTTTAGACAACTTCTTGAGATCATTTCCAGATCTATGATTCAATGGTAAATCCTCCCGAAGTTTTCCAATGTAAAATTACTATTTATAGAAAAACCAAGAGAGAAAGAAAAAAAAAAAAAAAGAAAAACCAAGAAAGAAGGAGTTATGGTAGATAATTTCTTGTAATATTTTTGGTGATCCTATACCAAGTCCTTTTAAAAAGTTTTCAGCAATTCATTTGACATACTAAGTGCAAAAATCTTTTATTTTTCTGTTAAAGACATTTGTCTCACTTGTAAAACATGATCAGTGGTATTCATAAGCTCTCAGATAATTCTGTCATGTAAATTAATAATCTTTCTTTTAGATTTGAGACTGTAAAGAATCTGCCTGCCATGAGGGAGACCCAGATCAGGAAGATCCCCTGAGAAGGGAATGGCTAACCCACTCCAATATTCTTGCCTGGAGAATCCCATAGACAGAGGAGCCTGATGGGCTATAGTCCATGGATCTCAAAGAGTCGGACACAACTAAGTGACTAACACTTTCCCTTTCTTTTTTTCATTCTTGAATAAATTGCCTTTGAGTGTTCATCTAGATTTACAGTCTTTCGAGTCAGTACATTATTGAGATTATCTGTGACTTTAGTTTATATTCCCCATTTTCTCTTTTTTGAATATATTAATATTTAGCTTCAGTGTGCATCATATCTATTTAATTTTAGTTTTGAATAGCTGTAGTAATGACATCTTTGAGTTTTACTGTTCATTTCTTTTTTCTTAAACTACTTCAATTGCTTTATTGGTTCTTTGCAACAGTGTTTAAATATAAAATTTAACCATGCACTTTCTTTCATAAGGAATCACATCTTGTGCTTCTGAGTGATTTCCTCCCCCTGCCCCCATTCTTCCCCACCTCTTTTTATTGTCATCCTTTACTTCTGTCTATACTCCTTCTCTGAATCAGCATTTGTTTATTTGAGAGTGTGAAAGTGAAAGCGTTAGTTGCTCAGTTGTGTCTGACTCTTTGTCATCACATGGACTGTAGCCCATCAGGCTCCTCTGTCCATGAAATTCTCCAGGCAGGAAGACTACAGTGGGTTGCTGTTCCCTTCTCCAGCGGATCTTCCCAACCCAAGGATCGAACCCAGGTCTCTTGCATTGCAGGCAGATTCTCTACCGCCTGAGCCACCCCTGAAGTAGTCGTATATTAATTGCTTCGCTGTTGATGGGATTGACCATATGGCTCCCAAATTTGATGCTGCAGTGGGCCAACACTTTTGATATAATCCAGACAGTACTATGAAACTGATAACATTAGGTGAAGCAATGTTGGAAAAAAAGTATCAGTACATGTAAAAGAATCAATTTTTGCTGGTTCTAATCATCTTGCTTTTATTTTCTTTTATCACTCTGCCTCTTTCTTTTTCCTTTCCCATAGGCTACTTTGATCATGCTATTTTTTATGGCTCCTCTTTCCCATAATCTGTTCTCAACTAGGATGACTGCTTAGCACAGAGTAAGAAATTTTCTCCTGTGAGCCTTCTCTCTCATCAAGCTCAACTTTTATTTTTCTCAAGAGATGGATTACAGAAGGAGCAGATTTAAAATTCACTGCCTGCTCATGAATAAACATGGTAAAGAGAGCTGTTGAGGTAAAGTTATATTATAAAATATTTGTTTAAAAAACTCATCCTTTTGCTCTCATGGAATTTCTCTCTTAAATTCACTTTAGCAAATAATAACAACCATAAAAAATATATATACCCAAGGGCCTTAATAAAAAGGGAGAATGAATGCACAGCCTTTTATGTCATGAAAATAATAGCTCTGGGAAGTCCATTGGAACGTCCACTGCTTCAGCCTGACTTTGGCTGTTGGATTTCCAGTGCTTCCCCTCAAGTTCTGGATGAACTGTGAGCGCATGCATGCACGCAAGCTCACATGTGCCTGAAATGCATCTGCTGACTAGAAGTTGGTGTATTGAGGTTTCGTGATTATTTTTGTTCATCAAAGTGCTTTTTTAAGACAAATGAAGTTAATGGCAGTCCACTCACCTCTCATTCTGCCCTCCTCCTCAATCTTTATTTCCTGGGTAAATAGGAACTTGTTCTTCCCAAACAGTTTTGCTGCGATTGGGAACCTTTTTTTTCCCTTTTTTTCTGAGCTGGTGACTGTGGTTCTGAGTAAAAGACAACTGTCTGCTAAAAAGGCCTGTATAGCCCCATGAAAAGCATTGTTTGTTGTATTGATTAAAAAAGAATCAAAGCAAAAACCTTGCTGCTCTCTTTCTAGCTTTTTTGAACTCTCTCTAGTCAACTACTTTGAAGGGCAGAACAGTGAGTCCACTTTTTAAATAGTCTTTAAAAGCTGGGTTTTGGAGTTAGAACTGGGCTTAAATTATTTTTTTTTCTTTTTGAAGTATAGTTTATTTACAATATTGTGTTAGTTTCAGGTATATAGCAAAATGATATGGTTACACACATATATTATATAGCTATACATTTATATTATTTTTTAAAATTCTTTTCCATTATAGTTTATTACAAAATATTGACTATGCTGCTAAGTCGCTTCAGTCGTGTCTGACTCTTTGCGACCCCATAGACGGCAGCCCACCAGGCTCCCCCGTCCCTGGGATTCTCCAGGCAAAAACACTGGAGTGGATTGCCATTTCCTTCTCCAATGCATGAAAGTGAAAAGTGAGGGTGAAGTCCTCGGTTGTGTCCAACTCTTCACGCCTCCCTGGACTGCAGCCCACCAGGCCCTATTGTATATAGTGAATTCTTATTGTTTATTTTATATATGATAGTGTGCATTGATAAATTCATACTCGTAATTTATCCCTCCCCCCTTCCCTTTTGGTAACCATAACTTATTTTCTATGTCTATGAGTCTGTTTCAGTTTTATAAATAAGTCTATTTACACTACTTTTAGATTTCACATAGAAGTGATATTCTATAACATTTGTCTTTGTCTGACTTCACTTTTGCATGGCAGTTTCTAGGGCCATTCATGGTGCTGCAGGTGAAATTATTTCATCTTTTTTATGACTGAATAATATATATATGTATGCATATATATAATATATATGTGTATATATATATGGTATCTATATCTATATATCTGTATACATCTATATATCACTTATTCTTTATTCATTCATCTGTTGTTGGACATTTAGGTTGCTTCCCCATCTTGGCTATTGTAAATGGTGCTACTATGAACATTGGGGTGCATCTCTTCTAATAAAAAGTTTCATTTTTCTGGATATATGCTCAGATTGGGATTGCTGGATCATATGACTCTATTTTCAGTTTTTTAAGGAAACTCCGTACTGTTCTCCATAGCAGTTACACCAATTTCCATCCCCACCAACAGTGTAGGAGGGTTCCCTTGAGGCTTAAATTCTGATTCCACCATTTACTACATGGCAGCCAGCAAATTATGTAAACTTTCTATTTTTTCATCTATCAAATAGATATTTTTTGAGACAACACAAAATAATGCATTGAATAACTGCTATCACAGAATAAAACCTCAGTAAAATATATCTCTTGTTATTGCTGTCGTACTATGGCCACTTGATGTGAAGAGCTGACTCATTGGAAGAGACCCTGATGCTGGAAAAGATTGAAGGTAAAAGGAGAAGGGGGAAGCAGAGGATGAGATGGTTGGATGGTATCACTGACTCAATGGGCATAAGTTATAGCAAACTCCAGGAGATGGTGAAGGATAGGGAAGCCTGGCGTGCTGCAGTCTATGAGGTTGCAGAGAGTCAGACACAACTTAATAGGTGAACGACAGCAACTATACTAATGTGTGTTTGGAAGCCATTTTATTATTTTTAAAGTGACTTTCTATCCTTTTTATTCCCACTAGACTTTGAAAGAGTCTTAAAGAGCATTGCCATTATCTACATTTATAATCACCAGTATTTTTGAGCTTTTTTGATTAGAATACTGGACTGGGCTTTTTGGTTGTTACCAAAAAATAGTGGAAGTAACCATTTGTTTTCTTAATGTGCCAAATGTTCTAGTCCAAGCTAAATATCATGGCTGGGATTGATTTAGGGAGAAGGACTTCTTTTTTTTCCTTACTTGGTATTTTTTATATATTTAAAAAATTTATTTATTTATTACAATTGGAGGCTAATTACTTTACAATATTGTGGTGGTTTTTGCCATGCATTGACATGAATCAGCCACGGGTGTACATGTGTCCCCCCTTCCCAAACCACCCCCTCCTCCCCACCTCCCTCCCAATTTCATTCCTCTGGTTGTCCCAGTGCACCGGCTTTGAGTGCCCTGTTTCATGCACTGAACTTGGACTCGTCATCTATTTCACATATGGTACTTTGGCCACCTCATGCAAAGAGTTGACTCATTGGAAAAGACTCTGATGCTGGGAGGGATTGGGGGCAGTAGGAGAAGGGGACAACCGAGGATGGGATGGTTGGATGGCATCACGGACTCGATGGACATGAGTTTGAGTGAACTCCGGGAGATGGTGATGGACAGGGAGGCCTGGCGTGCTGCGATTCATGGGGTCGCAAAGAGTCGGACACGACTGAGCGACTGAACTGAACTGAACTGAATATACATGTTTCAATGCTGTTCTCTCAAATCATCTTACCCTCGGGGAGAAGGACTTCTTGGATAGAGGAGGACACAGAATTCTGAGAAGCAGGTAGGGTTCCTTGTCCTTGCACAGAATGGACCAGGAGTCCGAAGACTTGCCTTTTAATTTGTCTCTGACACTAACTAGGTGTCTTCATACCACTTCACCTTTTGGAATCTTTGTCTCTTTGTTGATTAGGTTAGTTTTAGAGGAGAACTGCTTCAGTCTTGTTTCTCTCCTGCTTTCAAGGCTCTCCCCAGCTCGCTGAATTAAAGTCCAATTCTGTGCTTGGCATCTGTGGCCCAGAGCCTGCCTTCCCGACCTGGTCTGCTGTGAAGCTGCTGCAGGCACCCCCCACTCTGTCGTGGGTGGCACGGTTCCCTAGGGCTCCCCTGGCTCTTTGGTCTCAGCCTGGCCTGATTGTCCTTCTCACTGCCCTGTTCTCCTACAGCGCACACACTGCTTTCTACCCAGCAGCTGAAGGCAGAAGTCTAGCTGTTCTGTTACACATTCCCTCAGCATCCCTCATCAGGTGATCCTTTGCCACCGCGTCCTATTAATTTCTTCTGATTAAAATCTTTTCATGCATTTCCTCTGTATTCCATGTGCTAAGTTGAGTCTCCTTTGTATTTTACCTCAGTTGTTGCCATAACCTCCTAATGCTTTTTGCTTCAGTTCTTCCCTTTAAATCTGTTCTCCATCCTGCTGGCCAGGTGATCTCTGTAAAATGCAGTTACAGTCACGTCACTCCTGCATGCAGTCCTTCAATGCGTTTCCATTAATCTATGGAAAGTAACTAAAACTTTTCACAGCCCACTTTGTACTGTGGTTACACGCGACTTTGCTTTGTCTTGCCTCTTGATTATGAGCTATCAGAGAGCGGGGACTATGCGTTACTCAGCTTTTTATTTCCCAAAGCGTCTAGCAGAGCAGCTCACATTCTAGTAGGTGTTTGCTGCATGCGTGTTATGTGATTCTATCGAATAGAACTTATATTATCTACTTTATCTTTCTCAAATTAGGTGTGATGATTCCACGAAATATTGTATGGAAGACTATCGGTAAAATTAAATGGATCCATCCTCAGCAATTAAAAAAAAAAAGCCTGCATGAGTCACATAATCATAAGTCCATCCGAAAACTTTTTCTTTCTATGAGTAAAACCTCATCTTTAAGTAAATGATGTTCGAGTCATGATGAACTGTTGCAAATCTCGGAAACAATGGCTGAGCTCTCCAGATAAAAGTCCCAAGAAGGTGGAGCTGGGATGCAGTCTATCTATGGAGCTCTCGGCAGCAAATAGGGTGGCAGGACTTGATGTGCTAAGTGATCCTCAAGGACTCAGCAGACTATAGAGCTTCCTACAGACAGCCAGCAAGCCCTTAATGGGCATCCCAGAGGGGCCTAATTTTCCACGTGCTGTGCTCAGACTCTCAGTCACGTCCGACTCTTTGTGACCCCATGGACTGTCGCCCACCATACCATCCATACCGTCGCTCAAGGACCTTTGCTCTTGGCTAAGATTACTTGGTAAATCTGCAGAGTTGATTGGCCCACAGCCAGAGTTCAAACATTCTCTTTCTCTCTCATCAGTTTTCCCTTTTACAGCTCCCAGTCATGGAAAAAAGCTATGAGACGGGCCGGCTCGAGTCCTGGTCCACTTTAAGCATTATTTCACTGTAAGAAACAACTCACCGTTGCCCCTCTTAAGGAGATGAAACCCCCCTGCTTAGAATTCAGTGACTCATGCCACTTGGACGCAGCTACAGTCTTTCTAGGGCGGAAACCCTGAATTCAAGTGCAGCTGGCCAAGTTGGGGAAGAACGTTGAGCTGTTTCTGGGAAAGAACTTAAGTCTTCTTACTGATGATGAGAAACAGTTTTTAGTCTTTGTGAAGAGTTAGAAGCAGGATACTGGTGAATAATAACCTTGGGGCCAGCCAAAGAATGTTTTGAGTGGTGTTTTGATTACCATTAAGTTTTTTCTTTTTTAGTGTAACCTACTAAATTTCTGAATTCTTGTGATAAATGTAATTCTCGAGAAGCATCAAAGGGGAAGGAAGTACAGATGGGAGTGAAAACAGGGAAGGGTTACCAGATATTTGTAATAGCAAAGTGTCTTTTTGCTAAACACTTTTGTAGCGAAAGCCACAATTTTCCGTGTAGTTGGGGATAGACGCCATATTTTCTTCTTATATGGCGGGATCTAAGCTAGGCACTCAGCCCATATAATAGACCTCACATAAACCCTGCAAGATGGACAGACTCTAACTGCCAAACAGAATCTACATTTGCCTGAGAGACCGATGAGTATTTATTCAGTGTCCCTGGTAGAATTACTTAGGGACTAAAATAAAGCTGTGACAAAGCAGGAAAGGCAAAGCAGTGAGAAATGCAGTGTTTAACAGAAGGGATGTTGATGGAACAGGACTGATGCTAAACTCTCTTGGGCAAGTAATCATCTCTTCTAGCATTTCTAAATCATGAAAGTGTGTTGTGAGTTTTTTCTGGTTTGCATGATTCTGTAGTCTGCTGAGTCCTTGAGGATCGCTTAGCACAATGCTCTCACCCAGGGTAAAGGGGATCTAAAAAGAATATCATTCAGCCTTATTATCTAACCAAAAACCTTGTGCCGTGGACCTGGAGACTCCTAAGTGCCTGCTATGGTTTAAGATCCCAGGGGCAACAGTTCAGTAGCGAACCGAGGCTTTCTTTTGTGTACATCTTGCCAAAATCCCTTAAGAGCATCTTCACTGCTTGGCAGTTTTCAGGATGAATCCTTTTCAAGTGTAAAATAAACAGGGGTTTAAAAATCTTCCCTTCTGTTGAGGACAGAATTCCAGCTGTCTGTTTCTTCCTTCCCTCCAACAAAAACAAAGCCAGTGACTTGTACCCATTTACAGGCCACAAAGTTTCACCTTGGTGCCCCCTTTACCATACAGGATGCATTCCTTCTGTTGCGTTTCCTGCATCAGCTAGCTTTTCATCTTCCTGCCTCCCTCAGTGTTTCCGCTACTCATTGTAACTCTTCAAGCCCTTATACGTTTTCCTATTGCTATCGCTTGCTAATTTTTTTGGTTCATTTTTCCAGTATTACCCTTTTCCTGCCAAGCCACCATGCTGCCATAGTTACCTTTACAAAACACACCACAAGTTTTATCTGCCTTAAGCCTGCTTAAAACTGGTGATAAGTCCCTACTGTTTCCCAAAGTGTATGGGATAAAGTTCCAGCTTCTTGGTGTTGGGGTTTGAGGCAGAAGCTTAATTACTTACAGTTCTTCCTTTCCAGATTCAGAATAAATTGTGTGTTCGACACACAAGCCAGATGGAGATGAAAATGCAGTGTCCGGTTTACTACTGATCACTCTGCACTGGGGTTTGGGCCAGAGGCAGGCTAAAATATGACTTCCTGGAATCTTTTCCTTGAACTTAGCCATAAAGTTCAGGAAGAGCTGCTGGAGGACTTCTGGTAGAGGTTTCGCGTGGCCTGGGGACAGCCTCAGGGGTTGAGCAATCAATCACAAGCCTGTTTGCAGGGCTCGCTGTCTCTGGAAATAACACTTCCTTAAAATCTCAGAGGGAGGTCAACCTATTCAATGTCTGGAAATCCAATAGGCTAGCAACTAAGACACAGTCATACCACAGCCTGATCCTTGAATCCAACCTGCTTTCAGAGTTCCTAATTAGCCCACTTGGAGTTCCTGTTTCTTAGCAGTATCTTTAACCTGTTTCCCTCTTAGTTCCTGTTCTTGGAATAGGCTGGGATAATAATATGGGGTTATCTGCCCGGAAGTCGCTATAAAATGGTGACATCATAGTCTTTTTGAGGTGGGAGCATATATCCTGAAGTACTTGGTGAGGGCTGGGGAAATTTGGTTTCCTCGGTGTTCTAGCTCTTCCTGCCTTCCCATATGATTTCCTTTCAAAATAGAAAAATAAGTTCTTATGTCCGCATAAAGATTGCTGGAAGAAGAAATGGTGAGACTCTGTGGACCCTTCCTTTCTCCTATCAGAGGATGAGCTTGGCCTGAGAAGTCTAGGACCTCACTGAAGCATGACTAAAACACAGTCAACCCACTTAACTTTGTCATAGTTGGTTCACCAGACACACGTAAGTGAACTAGATTGAGTCCCAGAACACAGATAGGAAACATCTGCCAGGCTGCTTTGTTACCACTTACCAAGTACTGTCACCTTCCCAGTAACAAAAGGGCACTCTCACTGCCCAGTATCCTGCTTGTTTTCAACCAGACTCATGATGTAATGCCTGTCAGTTTCAACACCCCACTTCCCACTACTGATCTCTGTTTTAGGCAGAATTCTTGTGGGTGCAAGTGAGAGAAACCCAACTCAAACTAGACTATGGTTAGAAGTATGGAAACCCAAGAGGTGTCTCTGACCTTAGGGTTGGCTGCATTCTGGGGCCTAAACTACCTTACGATGAGTTTTTGTTTTTGTTTTTCTTGCCATATCTTGTCTCTTCTCTTGGGTAGTCTTTAACTTCAGTCTATATTTTTATAACTGCTTCTAGCAAAGAGTCAGAGATGCCTGAGCGACCGACCCTTTCACTTTCTAGCACCAGCCAAAGAAGACTCTTCTTTTCCCAGAGACCATGTCTCAAATGTGACGGAGAAGGCCTGATTAGCCCACTTAGAGTTCCTGTTTCTTAGCAATGTATTTATCTGTTTCCCTCTTGGTCCCTGTTCTTGGAACAGTCTGGGATAATGAGATGGGGTTTATCCTCCTGGAAGTTGGTTTAAAATGGTGAAATCACAGTCTTTCACTCACCTGCTGCTCCCTTGACCAATTTCAATACCCACATGGATGGGTTGCTGTGATCAACCAGGTACAACCATTGTACCATAATTGTGTGTTTATGTGTCTCACTGAGCCTCTGTGTCAGAGCTACAGCATGGCAAAGAAGATCACAATTTGTCCCTCCCACAAAGTCAGAAGGCCATGGTACAGTCTGGAGCTCATTTGTTTGAAAAGGGAAGGAAAGAGACTCCCTAAGCACTGCAGCCTCATGGCCGTGTGCTGTGTCCTGTAACCACCAGCGCCAGTGGGGTCATCACCCCATCCATCACACTGAGAAAGGATCCTGGCACAACCACTGGCCCCGCTGAGCTTGAAACTTCCCCTGCTGAAACCCGAGGCTCAGTGTAGCTGTTGCCTGGGAGGTCTGCAGAGATGTGGCCCTGGCCAAACCACCTGCTCTGGCTTTTCATTGCCCGCCGCCCCCCTCCCCGCCACTGCCAAACTTTCCCAGGGCACTGAGGTTTTTGAATATGGGTTAAGAGCATTCACCGTGACTCTCAGAGATGCACCCAGGTAAGGGTGCTGCACACCGACATGGTTTAGGTTCCAGGTTCTTTTTATAACATCCTTCCTTTCCTTTTTTATAATGTCCCTCCCTTCCTTTTTATAACTGAATTTCGTTTATTATTATTTAATAATTTTATTTATTTATTTTTGGCTGTGCTGGGTCTTTGTTGCTCTGTGGGCCAGGGCGAGGGCTAGTTTTCTCTAGCTGCGGTAAGCGAAGACCACTCTCTTGCTGCGGTGTGCGGGCTTCTCATTGCGTTGGCTTCTCATGTTGTGGAGCACAGGCTCTAAAGCACAGGATCAATAGTCGTGCTGCATGAGTTTAGATCCATGGCCCATGGGATCTTCCCAGTTCAGGGATCAAACTCATGTCTCCTGCATTGCCAGGCGTTGGCGGATTCTTTACCACTGAGCCCCCAGGGAAGCCCCCAAACAAGCGTCCTTATTTAAATTAATTTTAGTTTTACAGAAAAGTTGCAAAGACGGTATAATTCCCATACATCCTTTGCCTGGCTTCTCCTCTTGTTGACATCTTATAATCATGATGAATTTTTCAGAACTAGGAGATTAATATTATTCTTTCCTAAAATACAGACTTCATTCAAATTTCAGTAGTTTTCTCACCAATATGATTTTTTTTGTTGCTGTGCCAGGATATCACATTGTCTTTAACCAAGTTCCTTTGATTTACTCACAAAACTAATTCTCTTACATCAGTTTCTAGTGTGGGAAATTAGTTGTCCTAATGGCCTTCATTGACGACCCCTCCCTGTATCCATGCTCCTTGCAATGTGAAATCTTAGCATCTCCTATAAAGAAGTGCTCTACCTCCCCATTCTTGAATCCGGCTGATGTTGTGACATGCTTTGGCCAATAAATTGCAGCAGATATGAAGGTCTGCTTATTCCAAGCCTGGATCCCAAGAAGCCTTGGGTGCTATTGCTCCCTCTCTTGGACCCCAGCCTCCTTTATGAGAACAAGGCTGGGCTAACCTGTTGAACAGAGGAACTACATGAATGGGATAGGAGATATCCCAGCTGTATACTGAAGCCACGATAGACAGTCAGGCCCCAGCTGACTCAGATCCATGAGCAAGTCCAGCCAACATCAGCTAAGCCTGTCCCATTGCAGAAGAGTCATCCAAATGGCCCATAGACTTGTGAGCAAAATAAATGTTTAAGATGGTGAGTCACTTAAGATTTGTGGTTGTGTTTATGTAAAGGTGTCATAGCAAGAGAGAGCTAATACAGATGGGAATGGATGGTGACCCAAAGTTCACTGTCACCAATAAGTTGAGTTAAATTCATTGAACTTTTCAGGTTGTAGGTCTTTTGGGAGTGGTCTTAGACATTTGTAACCCGAGTTAATGAACACTTCTTTATAGGATCCCCTGCTCTGGATCTGAGTGGATTTGAATAGAAATCACATATGTGAAACAATATTTCTCTTGTCATACTGGGTAGTTCTGAGTGCTTTCCTAACCACTAGTTTCACGGGCTTGTGCATACTGTTTGAAGTCATGGGTCACCACAATATGTCCCCAGGTTTCTTTCTCTCTCATTCCAAGGACAAGAAATCTCTGCATACTTGCTCTAAGTTTTTGCTGCTTTGAGTATTTCCCAAATAAACTGTCTATATTGGCAGGGTTTTCTGCTGACTCTAGTGGATACAAGTCTGGAATTTAAATTTGATATCTTCAGCCATCTTAGATTAAACTTTTTTTTTTCCCTTTCTTCCAGGGCAGACAATGGTCATTTTTAAAAAGTGCTCTGAAAACTGTGGTGTGCTGCTTTGAGGGAAAACCAGTTACAAAGGGGCAGCCTATCCTCTCATATAATGTCCATTAAACAGTTTTACTTTCTCAGTCTTGGAATTAAATTCTGATTCTCCTGGAGAAGGTTTTGCTTTTCTCCTTTACAAGGTTTCAAGCTTTTCCTCTGCCTTTTCCTCCTTCCTGGATTTCTCCTCCTTCTTACTGGAATGGTGGTAGTTTTCCCAGGATTACAAAGATGCAGGTGGTAGTCCCACGTTTCTGCCATTCTCCCTCCAGAAACTCTTACCCCTGCCCCCCATGTAGGAGTTTCAGTATCTTGTGGATGCAGAAACAAGACAGCCATGTGTTTCTGAGCTCTGATCAGCAGCTGTTGTCTGGAGGTGACAAATGAGGAAGGGGACCTGGAGTGTAGCAGCTTTCAGACACTCCTGTGTGTGGTTCTCTGCCCAGCTTTTGAGACAACACTATTCCTCTCCCAGTGCCTGAGTCTCTGGGTTTTTGTGAAATAAAGTGACTTGCCTCATTCCCTCTTCCTCCCTTTCCAGTGCTCATTAGGAACACTTGTTCAGTTTTTGGTAACTTGAGTACTTTTCCATCTTCCAAAATGTCTTGACACTGCTCATTCATTTATTTATTAAAGTATTTTAATGTATGTATGTATTTGGCTGTGCCAGGTTTTAGTTGCAGTGTGTAGGATCTTTAGTTGCAGCATTTGAACTCTTAGTTGCAGCCTGTGGGATCTACTTCCCTGACCTGTGCCCCCTGCAGTGGGAGCACACAGTCAGCCCTTGGAATGTCCCAACACTGCTCTTTTACTCTTATCTCTTACATTCTCTTAGTCCTTGTGAATCTTCTTTTTGAATGCATTATTAATTTTTATTAAACTTCAAAAGTACATAAATGCTTGACATTAATTTTCATGCCTTTTGTGCCTAAGTTATTTAATAGTATATAAAAGCAATTAACATATTATTTACTATCATAGCCATAAAATGGATGATAAGAAGACATATCAATATGAAGAAATATTGAATAAATATAATAAATCTTCTTAAAGGTAAAATGAAAATAAATACACCCTCAGATGTAACTTATATAAAACTTGATGCTGCAGGGGTGGGTTTAAATTTTGATTTGATATCTTCTTTTATTTTAGTGGGTTTTGCAAGGGAGTTATGTTCACATTCCATCTGCCATGTTAGCCTGAAGTCTTCAGACTTTTTAGATTTTTATGAACATATATAAACTTGTTCTGCTGTAATTTTCTTCTTTAGGAAGTCTGTCTGGCTTTTTAAAAAGTCTCTTAATAAATTATTTCAAAAGAAAAAGGAGTTGAAACTGTAGAGTTTAGAATTTTCAAGCAAAATTATTTTTTATCTCTAAGAATTTGAGTAGCTCTGAAAAGAATAGCAACAAAACGTAAACACTCCTGGGCACATCTAACATTTGATTATATACAGTTTTTGTTCAAGAGAGTGGATTTTCTTTTCTTATTGATATTAGCACTCTCATTAACCCAGTCATATTCATTATTCTCATCTTAATCACCCATTTTACCATTCTTGTGAGAAACGAAGAGTTTTTCTGAAACACAGGAAGTAGCTCTCACGGTTTCTTTTCCGTGAACTTGATGTTGGCCATGATAGGGACAATATAAACAATATTTGTCCTATAACATATAAGGATGTGACATTATAGTGAAGTCCTACCTAAGTTTTCACAGGTGCAAATATTATTTAAATAAATATATATATATATATATATAAACTGGATCATAACACCTTGTGTTTTGCAAATGGCTTATTTCTCTTTATAGATTACGAACCCCTTCACATCAGTACATAAAGAACTAACTCATTCTTTTTTTTTTCTAAGATAGCTTCTCAAATGGTTTGCTGTTCAAAACAATGTTGCAATAAACACGTCTTCATATACATTTTTGCTCATCTGTTTATGTATTTCTGTTAGATATTTTTTCTGGAGTAAAATTACGAGTCACATGACCAGCACCCATTATATTTTGATTGGTAAGGCCAGAATGCCTTTCAAAAAACTATCAATTTATACTTTGCATTTTTAGAATATTCATTATTTCATCCTTTCTTCAAAACTATATTTATTTTCTCCCCCGGATCTTTGCCCATCTGATAAGCAAGACAGTATGGTCTTAGTTCACACTCTTGACTATCAGTGTGACCGTGTTGCTATTCACTTCACCTCCAGTCTCCATACACAAGCCAATACTTTCCTCCCATTTCTTATCGTAGAAGAGTGAAGTCAGCCCTAAGGTTTGCAACAAATCCGGATGTTTGTTCATTAAAGGGAATTGTCATGGAGAACACGGATGACCCCAAAGGTGTAAATCTTGTTTACCTCCTGATTCTGTCACTTTGGTACTATTTTAGAAATATTTTAGAAATATGCCAGTTCAGGACACAAATGCTCTTTCCCTGGTTCTCTCTGAGAAGAGTTTGAACTCTAATAATTGTCTCTAGCTAGAAGGAACCACACTTCTTTGACTTCCTTTCTTGTGCTTTAGTGCAATCTTTGGGAGTTTCTTTCTGTGTCACTTCCTTGTGATAGTCACTAGAGATATATTTTGATTCTTTCATTTTAGGCTTTTGAAGAGTTTGTACTCTTGACTGCTTTTCTCCCCCATGGAATGTGGCCATGGGATGCTTCCTTTTTACCTAAAGCCCTGTGAGAAGGGTTCTAAGGAAGAAAGAGTGGCCTGATGCCCAAGAAAGGGAAGCAAACTGGCTAAAATTGCCAGTGTCTTCAGATGAGAGCAAGGAAGTAAATTGGATGCCTATTATTAATCTCTTCACATTCTTTAGGTTTCATCTCTTACTTTAGCCATTCAGGCTTCAGTCTATTTTGGGAAGTGAAAATTGACTGTATCTTACCTTGAACCTCTTGCTTCCTGTGCTGTGGTTTTTCTGAGGCTGTGGTGAATGTCGTAGGACATTGTAGGACCCCACTTCACACTAATGCACTAGCTTCTGGACTTATGGGGGAGTTTATACCCAGGGCACAACCTTGATCAATAAGGGATGGGTGCTGCCAGAGAGGAGAAGGCAATGGCACCCAGTCGAGTACTCTTGCCTAGAAAATCCCAGGGACAGAGGAACCTGGCAGACTGCAGTCCATGGGGTCCTGAAGAGTCAGACACGACTGAGTGATTTCACTTTCACTTTTCACTTTCATGCATTGGAGAAGGAAATGGCAACCTACTCCATTGTTCTTGCCTGGAGAATCCCAGGGACGGGGGAGCCTGGTGGGCTGCCGTCTATGGGATCGCACAGCGTTGGACACGACTGAAGTGACAGCAGCAGCAGCAGCAGCAGCAGCAGCAGCAGCAGCTGCCAGATAACTTTGTCTTCCTTTCTTCCCCTAGATGGGTGGCCTAAGATGGATTTCATGACTACTTAGAAGGTTCTACCAGAATGAATTGACATAGCAGTGGCCAGTGCATCTGAGGTCGGCTGAAAAATGATACCCCAAAGATAATCATGTTCTTACCCTGGAACCTGTAAATATGTTATCTTATGGCATAAGGGAATTTTCAGATGTAAATGCATTGAGGATTTTGAGGTGAGTAGGTTTTCTCGAGTTATCTGGATGGACCAAATACAATCAAAAGAGACTTTGTAAGAAGGAGGCAGTAGGGGACTTTCCTGGTGGTCCAGTGTTAAGACTGTGCTTCCACTGCAGGGGTGTGGATTCAAGGCCGGGGAACTAAGATCCTGCAGGCTGCATGGTGTAGCCAAAAGCAAAAATAAAAAAGAAGGGAGAAGTAGAATTAGAGATAATAGAAAGTATGATGATGGATACAGGAAGCTGGAGTTTTGTGGAAAAGGGGTCATGGAGCTAAGGAATACTGGCAGCATCTAAGTAGAATCTGAAAAAACCAAAAAAAAAAAAAACAAAATAAAAAACCCAAGGGAATGGATTCTGCTGTCAGAAGCTCCGAAATAAACCAGCACTGTCAGCACCTTGATTTTAGCCTGTAAGACCCACTTCAGACATCTGACTTCAGGACTATGAGGTAATAAATTTCATTGTCTTAAGACACAGAAGTAATAGAAAACTAATAGAGCATCTGTGTTTCATTCCCTCATCCCTTACTCTGTTCTTTGGGATCATATTCCCATATTAATTGCTTATACAGACACGTGTGTCTCAGAGTCTGCTTTTAGGGGAACCCGGGCTACAACAGGAAGTAATTAGACTTTCTCTGACAGTTCCTACAGTTTGTTTTCTTAAAAATCAGATTTGCTTGGTCTGTCTTAAATCCCATCAAAGATGGCCATTGGCCAAGGAAAGAAAGAAAAGAAGGCAAGGAGGTCTCAACTGAAAGATACTAAAGTATCTTCAAGGATCAGAAGGCGGCAGGAACTGCAAGTGCCTACCCAGAGTACACGTCCATGTCTGGGAATTGAAGATGAGGTCCCAGTACTGGGGGAGACTGTGTGTGTGTGTGTGTGTGTGTGTGTGTGTGTGTGTGTGTGTGTGTGTTTTGGAGAGCATCGTCAGGGTCTAACTAGGAAAACAGATAAAAAATACCTTCATATATTTCCAGTGAATGAAACTTAATGCCGGGAGTTGTCCATGCAGGTGACAGAGGAGCTGAGAACCAGACAGGGGCTGGAGAGGTGACCCAGAAATTGGAAAGATCAGGAGACCACTACATCCTTAGGGTGGAGAACAAAGTGAGGAAGGTGCTGTTGCAGTCCATGGGCTGGGACCAGCAGAAAGGAGGTGCAATCAGAGTGGGGCTCTTTGCTAGGACTGACTCTCTGAGGAAGCACAGCCATTTATTTCTGAAGAGGACATTGAAGGTCAAGTGACATGAGGAGAATTATTTTGGCTTCTCCCCTCAGCCCCTTTCTGGTCCCCATTTAGTGCCCTAATTGGCCAAACCCAAAGAAGCCAGCTTGCTGAAATACAGGACAGGCGGGATAAGAATGAATCTGACAGCAAACAGACCTGGGACTGGCCTAGAGCATCCTGCCAAAGAGTCTAGGAAGAGACACCCATGAGAGAAAGAATCCATTTTAAACACCAACCAATCTCTGTGGAAACCAATTTCAGCTTGGTGCCAACTGGGCAAAATTATTTCTTTCTTTGTCTCTTTTTCCTTTCCATGCTCTAAGCCCTGAGGGATCAGAAACTGTGGCCATTAAGTAGGACAGGATTTTGGAGATGCTGATGGAATAAAGAAGGAAGAATCTACCTTTCTTTTTCCACTGCTGGTTTCCCACCTATCATGGGTTAGAGCTATGGAAGGTAGAAGTTTCAACTCTGAATGAAGATTAAGTTTTTGGTTATTACATAAAACACATCTCAATTACTAAGACAAGTCTATTTTAGGCAGTACTGACAACCAGTCCATTCTGAAGGAGATCAGCCCTGGGATTTCTTTGGAAGGAATGATGCTAAAGCTGAAACTCCAGTACTTTGGCCACCTCATGCAAAGAGTTGACTCATTGGGAAAGACTCTGATGCTGGGAGGGACTGGGGGCAGGAGGAGAAGAGGACGACAGAGGTTGAGATGGCTGGATGGCATCACTGACTCGATGGACTTGAGTCTGAGTGAACTCTGGGAGTTGGTGATGGACAGGGAGGCCTGGCGTGCTGCGATTCATGGGGTCGCAAAGAGTCGGACATGACTGAGCGACTGAACTGAACTGAACTGAACTAACTGGAGGATGCTATTTGAGGAAAGCTAGATAACCTATGGTGCATGAGTGCTAAGTCGCTTCAGTCGTGTCTAACTCTATATGACCCTATGGACTGTAGCCTGCCAGGCTCCTCTGTCCATGGGGATTCTCCAGGCAAGAATATTGAAGTGGGTGGCCATGCCCTCCTCCAGGGGATCTTCCTGACCCAGGGATTGAACCTACATCTCTTATGTCTCCTGCATTGGCAGGTGGGTTCTTTACCACTAACACCACCTGGATAACATATGGGGCCTACCCTAATTGTGAGAGAAGAACAGAATTTATTTGAACCTTTCTCATTCCATCTGTGCCTGGGAAGCTTTGTGAACTGGTCCCTTTGAATCTTTTCTCACTTAGTTAGAGGTCACAAGAAAGATTCTACACTTCTCCCTTTACATTCACTGGTGGGTTAGGGGCCACTGACTGTATAACCATTTTTGTTTTTAATTTTTGTTTTAACTACCTCCACTGTAGGAAGTCAAGTGTGGGAATGACTGACATCCATTATTTTGGAGCTTCAGCCACAACTAGATTGTAACATTTTCTTTTTAAAATTTATTCATTTTTAATTGGAGGATAATTGCTTTCGAGTATTGCATTGGTTTCTATCAAACATCAACATGAATCAGTCATGGAAATGTTTGCCCATGTCCCCTCCCACTTGACTCTTTTACCATTCTTTATATCCATACTTGAAATAATTATGTTTTTAGTTTCAGCAGGAAAAAAAAAGGAGTGTATGAGATGTGTTTAGTTATGAAGTTATAAGGAAAACTCTGCTGCTGCTGCTGCTAAGTTGCTTCCGTTGTGTCCAACTCTGTGCGACCCCATAGACGGTAGCCCACCAGGCTCCTCCGTCCCTGGGATTCTCCAGGCAAAAACACTGGAGTGGGTTGCCATTTCCTTCTCCAATGCATGAAAGTGAAAAGTGAAAGTGAAGTTGCTCAGTTGTGTCCGACCCTCAGTGACCCCATGGACTGCAGCCTACCAGGCTCCTTCGTCCATGGGATTTTCCAGGCAAGAGTACTGGAGTGGGATGCCATTGCCTCCTCCAAAGGAAAAGTCTATTGCTATGCAAATCGCTTTCGGTGATTGTTGAAATTCATGTCCCTTGTACACGGACACTTGTCTGGAATGATGAAGAACTCTTGTATGAGGCACCTCTGCTCCACAAACTAATAACATAATCTTAGATGAGCATTGGAACAAGTCAGCTTGAAATCAGAGTTGCGAGCCAATGAGAAAAATGGTGTGCAGCAAAGAAATAAAGTCCCCTCTGATTTTGGAACAGAGACTTTCATAAGCCCATGACTGAAAGTGTATCACAGCAAAGGACGGACATTTAAAGACCCCAATTATAGACATACAGGAGCTGAAACTACTGAAGAGTAGTTTTCCTTCTTCCTGAAGAGGAAATGCTGTCCAATCTTAGATGAAGAGTATGGAGGCCTGGGACATATTAGGAAGGTCTTTGAAAGAAGAGAGCTTACCCCATTATCAGGCAAGGAAGAAATTTTCAAGCTAGGAATTGGGATACTAAAGCAGACTCGGGAAACCTGAGGGAGGAAGTGGGAGGGGCCATGAGAAAGGATCCAGAAAGTGAAGATAAAATCTGCACAGAGTAGGTGACCACACCTCAGAGACTCAGTGACTTTGGGGAGGAGAAAGGAATGTCAGGAGACTGTGTTGGTGTTTACCCCAATACTTTTCTCTGCAGTTAAACAAGAGCAGCTGCTCACCCTCCTTGAGCAAGCACTACCCGAAGCCTGTCTGCTCTCAAGGGAAGCCGTGCCTGTGTCTGAGGTTGGGCAATCTGGGTGCGGTGGGGTGGGTGTGGTCAGTGATGCTGGAAGAAAGGAGAGTGTCTAGAGACATAAATGGTGATTCTCTAGTAGAAAGATGTGAGCACATCAATAGATTTGCATCCAGCCAACATGCTGTTGGGTAGCCTCTTGCTTTGAAGAAACAGATTCCAGCTGTTAACTTTATCCTGCTTTCTGGGAAGGGCAGGTTGTGTGCAGTACACTCAGATGCCAGCAAATGTCACTTCTAGGTGCAAAGCTAGTCAAGCTAGCCAAGGAGAGAAGTGAAGCAAGCTGACGCACATGTACACAATTGCCAGGGAAGGAGATGTGTGCAGAGGCCTCAGGAGATGGGGGCAGTGTGGTCAGTGGTGGTGCAAAAGGATTATGCATGGACTGTGACATGTGAGAAGGATTATGCGTGACTGTGACATGTCATGCGTGGGCCATGTGATGAAAGGGAAAGATTTGGAAGGACCCCACAACAAAGAGCAGAGGAGCCTCAAGACTCTGCCAGCTCCTGCCACATGCACACTATTGGGGGCGGGGCAGGGCATCAGCACCCGTGCATTCCCGTCCATGTGGCCTGCACCACACTGATGCAGAGGACCTACAGTGTGTCTAGTGGATATTTGCTGAGAGCTGATGTGATGGGAAAACCTGATGCCTGTTCAGCTCCGTCTGAAACCCTCAGTATGGATCTCCCCCTTGTAGTGACCCAGAACACTTAGTGGTTCTAATGTCACTCCCAATCCCATCTAGAGAATACATCCAAAACCAGAAATTTAGGTGCTTGACAAACAGGGGGATATGGGACATGGGACAGGAAAACCCTCCTGCCTTTACTTGGTGTGACCAGAGAGAAACAACTTGAGATTCTTTCTCAGAGCTGGGACATGTGGAAACATGGCCATGTGTACCGTCTCTGTTATGTGAGCAACAAAAACTATGTTTTCTAAAGCCATCTCCCTATTCCTACTTCCTTCTTGAAAGGAAGACTGTGACAAACTTAGACAGTATATTAAAAATCAAAGACATCACTCTGCTGACAAAGGTCTGTATAGTCAAAGCTATGGTTTTTCCAGTAGTCATGTATGAATGTGAGAGTTGGACCATAAAGAAGGCTGAATGCTGAAGAATTGATGCTCTTGAATTGTGGTGCTGGATAAGACTCTTGAGAGTCCCTTGAATGGCAAGGAGATCAAACCAGTCAATCCTAAGGGAAATCAACCCTGAACACTCACTAGAAGGACTGATGCTAAAGCTGAAACTCCAATACTTTGGCCATCGGATGTGAAGAGCCGACTCATTGGAAAAGACCCTGATGCTGAGAAAGACTGAAGGCAGGGGGAGAAGGGGGGCGGCAGAGGATGAGGTGGTTGGATAGCATCACCAATTCAATGGAAATGAACTGGGGTGAACTCCAGGAGATGACGAGGGACAGGGAAGCCTGGTGTGCTGCAGTTCATGGGGTCGCAAAGAGTAGAACACAACGTAGTGACTGAACAACTCCCTACCCTATAACTCACATTGCTATTAAAAAAAAAAACAACAAGTAATATTCTACTTCAATTTTGATTTCTAAAGAAGACCCAAAATATGGGTGTCACCAAGACTTTTATCAGTTTCATTGCTCTTTGACATTATAGCACACACTATCTCCATAATCTGAGTATCAGCAAATGTTATCTAGATGTTTATAGGTGGTGCTGAAACCGTAGCTTTCCATTCTCTTACCCTGACTTGAACTATGGTTAGTAATTAATCTCTGAAAGATCAGATGCATTGCTTCTAGAGAAAGTGTGTCCTAATATGAGTGATTCAGAAGTACAGGCAGAAAAAGTCAAAGGTTATTTTGTAATTAATAGCAATTTATGAATATTTAATACTACATTAGACATAGATTTCCTTTGCTGTTTTAAAAACATTTTCATACACAAGTCTAGAAATGCATTTGGCTCAACTCTGAAAAATAGACACTGAAGAATTTAGAGCAGATAGCTAGGCAGTTGTTGAATTTAAGTCCTGTCTTAATCTGGGGAGAGGAAAGTCCGTCTCCAGCATGATCTGATACAGAAAAAGGGGTAAAGGGGGATCTCGCCTGAGTAATTCCACTGAGGGCTCACTCTCTTTGTCTATATTTGTGAGTCATATGATTCACTAGGCTGGTAGTGAAATCATTAGGAAAATGCTGTGCTTGGAAAATTCTCTATATCAACTTATTTTTGTTGTTCAAATAGATAAAGCAATTAAGCTGCTATTAGAGGTAGCTGGCTTTCTAATTTCAATTTGTCAAAAGTAATCTCTTTCATATTATACAAACATACATACAAGTATAAACCTGCCAAAATTATTTTAAATAATTTAAAAATTAGCTAATCATTTTTGAAATTATTTTAAAACTAAAAGTCCCCCAGGAGTGACTACAAACTTGCAAATTAGATCTTAAAGAGGGTTTAAAAAAAAAAAATCTCAGTAAAGTCTCAAACCACAAGAGACAATTTTTTTTTTTAACTCCAAAATTCATCTGGCTTTTATAAGCATTTGAAAAAACACTTTTTTCTTTTGGGGATTTCCATATAAGACACTATATTCTCATATTGCATTTTGCATGTAATTTTAGACACAGTATGGCAGCTTTGGTGAAGTATGAAAGGAACTAAATATTTTTAAACTTTTCATGAAAAATTTTTTGAGGGGGGAAAGGAAGGGAATTTTTAAGTCTGCTTTTAGATTTCTCTCAAAAGTAGATCCAAGATAAAGGGAGCATTAAGCATAACTGGGAACTCAGATAGTGAGGTCCTGTTAATTTAATGTTAACTTACCTTCCACAGTGGGGTCAGCACCTGTCTTCCCATGTTCTCTGGTGGATCAGACACCAGAGACCCAGGTTTGATCCCTGGGTTCAGAAGATGCCCTGGAGAAGGGAATGGCAACCCACTCCAGTATTCTTGCCTAGAGAATTCCATGGACAGAGGAGCCTGGTGGACTGTAGTCTGTGGGGTTGCTAAGAGTCAGACACAGTTGAGTGACTAACAGTTCCCACAGTAGGGCACATTGATTGCAAGCAATAGATACTGATTCTTTCTCACTTAAGCATATAAGGACTTTGTAGGAAGGATTCTGGAGGTCTTACACATTCCAAGGAACTGTTGAATCCCTAGGCCTCTGGAAGGACAGGAGCTGGAACAAGTCCAGGAGTCCACTGACCATCTCACAGTGCCCTTGGAAAAACCCAGCCCTAATGACTTCCATCTGTTTTTCCTGCTGTTGTAGATAGATGGAGCCTCCCAGAAAAGACAATCCAATTACTCTGGCCTGGATCACATGCCCTTTTTCCAGTGTCCATGGGATCAAAGAATGGGCAGGGGTTTGGTTTTTCAAATGGAAAGCAGAGGTTGTTGACAGGACACGGGGGAAGGGAGGCTGCCCAGCATGCTCAGTGCTGTGGCAAGGCAGACCGTGGGATGGAGTTTTACATCCTGCTGTCCTTTAAGCTGGGCTTCCCCAGCGGCTCAGCGGTAAGGAATCCACCTGCAATGCAGAACTCACAGGAGATATGGGTTCAGTTCCTGGGTCAAGAAGATCCCCTAGAGGAGGGCATGGCAACCCACTCCAGTATTCTTGCCTGAAGAATCCCATGGACAGAGGAGCCTGGTGGGCTACAGTCCATAGGGTTGCAAAGAGTCGGACATGGCTGAAGCAACTAAGCACGCACCCTTAAGCCATATCACCTAACATGATGTCAACACGATTGCAGAAACAAAGACAATGTTCAGATTAAAAATCTGATTCTTTGCCATGCTTTTTATGTTCTTCTGATGTTTTTGTGTAGATTCTCAGTTGAGCATTCTGAAAGGAAAGGTGCTGAGCTGAAGGAAAGGCACAGATTAGGAAAGCTGGGTGGTCAAAGACTGCTGTGATGTCTCTTTCTTCTTTCTTAGATGGACATCTTTCATTGTTAGAAGAATTTAAAAAGAAATGAGTCCAATCTACTTTCTATTTATTTTACACCATAATTATAATAATGCACTCTATAATTCATGCAGATTATCTGCAAATCTTAATAAGAGGAACTGGAAAGCAGTGCAATCAACATTCTATATATACTTACCTTGATACTGGGAATTACCATGCATTTAAGTGTAATGACATAAACTGCTCCTGTCTGATTATAGCAGCATAATGAGATGGCTTCTATATCTGACATGCATTTAATTAAGAGAATGTGTCAATGATAGGGACATAGGAAATGATTTAGATGATAAATGATAAACATCGACATTACAAACAAATTTATTTTTATACATTCCCCATCTTGTCTCCATTCTATCCAGAGTTCTGAGGTTCTTGTCTTATGTAAAGAATAGTCTTGCAAAATAATTATATCTCTTTTAGAAGTCTCCCATGATTTTCCTGATTTATAGGCAGAAGTGGATTTGCTTTGAAGCAAATGAAACTTTAGTTTCAGTACCCTTCACTTACCTGGGCTCCTTCCTAGCCTTTGTTTTCAACTTCTTATTTTTGTGGAATTGTTTTCCTTAAAAGATAATTCCTCCAATTTTTTATCACTTTAGGCCCCAGAAACCCTGGATCTACCCTGCTTTTAGATTTTATGTATCTAACCAACCCAATGTTAGCCACCTCCTCAACCACACCATGATTCTGTTTCAGGCTGCATCAACCCAGATTTGGATCACTGTACAGTCAATGGTTTTGTCAAGAAATCCAATAAACATCAAGAATTTTTGTTAGTGTAGTTTTTGGATGATGTTTACTGACAATATGGAGTGGAGGAACATGGGGAGGATTGAGTAGGAATAGGTGTCCTATATTATGTAACATAGAGCCCCCTGGTGGCTTTGACAATAAAGAATCTGCCTGCAATGCAGGAGACCCGGGTTCCATCCTGGGTTGGAAAGATTCCCTGAAGGAGGAAATGGCAACCCATTCCAGTATTCTTGCCTGAAGAATCCCATGGACAGAGGAGCCTGGTAGGCTACAGTCCATGGGGTGGAGAAGAGTCAGACAAGATTGAGTAACATACAAACCTTACTATGTAACATAGAGCATGACAGGACTTGAGAGATGGTTCCATCAAACATCAAAGATGGATTCAGCATGCTGGAATCTGTCTTGGCTGAGAGATGTATGCACCACTAGGAAGGACCCTGAGTCAGACTGAGTATGGGTCAATCAAGACGAATGGCCAGGGACAACCCAGAAACTAACTCTGCTACCATAAAACCTGAGACTGCAAGCCATGTGGCAGGTACTTCTCCTGGGCTGCCTTACCCTACTGCTCTCTGCCCAGGCATCCTTTCCCAGTAAAGTCTTTTGCTTTGCCAGTTAAAAAAAAAAGAAAAAAGAAAAAGGAATCAGATTCCATACAGTTATCTATTTGTTTAAAAATGGTTCACACAGTTGCCTACTAGAAACAGTTCAATATCATTCTAATATATGCATGGAAATAAGCACCTTACCAAGAACTAAGAGCCTTAATTAACTATACCTGCAAAGTCTCTTTTGCCTTGTAAGATAATAATCACAAGCATGATATGTCATCATATTCATAGCCCCAATTTTAATTTAATCATATTATGCACTAAATTATGGCATCACTGATTTGATGGACATGCATTTGAGCAACTCCAGGAATTGGTGATGGACAAGGAAGCCTGGCGTGCTCCAGTCCATGGGGTTGCAAAGAGTCGGACACAACTGAGCGACTGAACTGAACTGATAGTTTTAATGGCATGAGAACATAGCAGCATGAAACTGAATAATTAATCAATTCAATCAGAAAATAATCAAGATTGAAGTTTATGAGTTGACCAAGAAGTTGTATCAAGATTATCAAACACACCAAGAAACTTAATGACTAGGGTGAAAAAAAAATCGTACTAGATAACTTACATTAACTGGACTTCTTTCTTGGCCTTGCCCCTACCAAAACTCTGCTGCTATTTCTTCGCTCTTGCCTCTGCTTCTCTGTGTCCTCTTCCTTCTTTTAAATTTCCCCAGAGGTCTTCAAACTCCTTTGCCCTCTTTTGCAGAATGACCCAGCTCTTTCACTACTTCTACCCCTGGCTTGTTGCTCACTCATCACAGGACCTAGAACATGAGGCCACATTTAACAGGTTTCTTAATCTTAGAAAACACTTGAATGAAAATCTTTTACTTGAATGTGTCCACTGGTGTCTCAATGGCACTAAAATGTGCAATGTTTGCACCAGGAGGAGTTTTGAGAGCTGAAATATTCTTTACCTCCAAATTTTACACGTATGTTTTCACATTTGAAGGGGCTTCCCTGATGGCTCAGATGAAAAATAGATCTGCCTGCAATGGTGGAGACCTGGGTTCGATCTGGGTCAGGGAGATCCCCTGGAGAAGGGAATGGCAACCCACTCCAGTATTCTTTCCTGGAGAATTCCAAGGACATAGGAGCCTGGCGGGCTACAGTCCATGAAGTTGCAAAGAGTCAACACGACTGAACGACTAACACTTTCACTTTTTTTTCACATTTGAACCATATTTAATTGAAAAAAAAAAAAAACACTTGGCATTGGATGGTTTGCTGCCAGATTACTGTCTTATCTCTTCATCATCTAATTTAGCAGTAGTAGCTCATAGTAGAAGCTCAGTAAACAAATGCTGAATGTTTATTGAATGAGATTATCACTTTAATAAGAGGTGGCATTATTGGCATCTGCCTTTTTGGTATGGCTTGATACAGAAGCTGCAGGAAATACAAACTGACTGGGCCGTTTCCTCCAGGGAGTTTCCGGAATCTGTATAGATTAGAAGAACAAAGAAATGAAAAGAAAACCAAGCCAGATTAATCTATTTACAACTTAAGTGATTACTGACAGGGGCATTTTGAGCTAGCTCTTACTCTTGACACGTCTGCGTGCACATTGTTTTGTAAGCAATGTTTTCTAGCTTTGGAATTTTCATAAAAACATAGATTCTGTAGAAAAATAATCTAACTTTTCAGAATCTTTTTTTATATTACACATGAGGAAATACAGAGAAAGAATATATAAAATCATAAAGAACAGATTTATGGCACAGACAAAAGCTAACAAGTCTCTGTTCATTTCAAATATTCTGAATCTTACTGAACATTATCATACAAGGAAAGACAATTTTTCAAAATAGCAATGGAAGAAACAATGTATTTTTAGGTTACTGAAATGGTTTTCTATGTTGTAGCGCTTCTGGCTAGAAATAAATTGTAACATATTTTCCTTTTAATTAGTGTCAGTTCTCAAAGAAGAGACATATTTTCTGGTTCCATCAATGTGCCCCATTAATATCCTTTATCATTGTCGTCTCATCCTTTGAGTTGTCGTTGTTGCTCTTCATTCACTTAGTTGTGTCTGACTGTTTGTGACCCCATGAACTGCAGCACTCCAGGCTTCTCTGTCCTTCACTGTCTCCTGGGGTTTGCTCAGACTCATGTCCATTGAGTTGGTGATGCCATCCAACCATTTCATCCTCCATCACTCTATCTACTGCCCCTAGTCTTCCCCAGCATCAGGGTTTCTTTCAAATGAGTCAGCTTTTTGCATCAGGTGGCCAAAGTATTGGAGCTTCAACTTCAGTATTAGTCCTTCCAGATATTCAGGGTTGATTTCCTTTAGGGTTGACTGGTTTGATCTCCTTGCTGTCCAAGGAACTGTTAAGAGTCTTCTCCCGCACCAGAATTTGAAAGCAGCAATTCTTCCAGTGCTCAGCCTTCTTAATGGTCCAACTCTCACATCCATACATGATACTAGAAAAGCCATAGCTTTGACTAGACAGATCTTTGTTGACAGAGTGATGTCTCTGCTTTTCAATACGCTGTCTAGGTTTGTCATAGCTTTTCTTTCAAGGAGCAAGTGTCTTTTAATTTTGTAGCCACAGTCACTGTCCACCGTGACTTTGGAATCTAAGAAAATGAATTCTGCCATTTTTTCTACTTTGTCCCCATCTATTTGCTATGAAGTGATGGGACTAGATGCCATGATCTTAGTTTTTTGAATGTTGAGTTTTAAGCCGGCTTTTTCACTTTCCTCTTTTAGCCTTATCAAAAGGCCTTTTAGTTCCTCTTCACTTTCTGCCATTGGAGTGGTATCATCTGCATATTTCAGGTTGTTGCTATTTCTCCCAGAAATCGATTCCAGCTTGTGTTTCTTCCAGTCCAGTGTTTCTCATGATGTACTCTGCATATAATTTAAATAAGCAGGGTGACAGTATACAGCCTTGATGTACTCTTTTCCCTATTTGGAACCAGTCTGTTGTTCCATGTCCAATTCTAACTGTTGTTTCTTGTCCTGCACACATATTTCTCAGGAGGCAGGTAAGGTGGTCTGGTATTCCCATCTCTTTATGAATTTACCACAGTTTGTTGTGATCCACCCAGCCAAAGGCTTTAGTGTAGTCAATGAAGCAGAAGTAGGTGCTTTTCTGGACCTCCTTCGAATTAACTGGGGCCAACTCTTTGATTCAGGTTAATAGGAATAATCTATTCAGGGATGAATCCTCTGACTGGCATGTCTGAAGCTTCTATGTCATGTCTTAGATTGGGTTTTGCCACTTCACAAAGGGGTTATTGTCACACTACCAAAAGACCTCATTTAGGCTACTGAAGAGATGGATAAAGGCACCAACTTAGTATTTTAGTCACAATCTTAGTATAAACCATTTCCTTAAATAAGTTTCTAAGACTAGTTATCTACTCTTTGAGTCCAATATCAGTAGCCCTGGTAGCTCAGACGGTAAAGAATCTGCCTGCAATTCACTAAACCTGGGTTTGATTTCTGGGTCTGGAAGATCCCCTGGAGAAGGGAACAGCAACCCACTCCAGTACTCTTGCCTGGAAAGTCCCATGGACAGAGGAACCTGTCAGGCTACAGTCTATGGGGTCGCAAAGAGTTGGACACGACTGAGCGACTAACACTTTCATTTTCATATTTCAGAGCCCAATGTCATCATTTCAGAGAGACAACATTAACACCAGAATTTTCCATGACTTGGGAGCTTTTTTGTCTCAGCAGATGTCATATGGCATGAGAGTTAATAGAATACAATATAGATTAAAAGAAAAACATATGTATTTTTCTTTCTTTAACATGTTTCTGTGACACTGTTTATTGCAACTCCATCTTCCATTCCTCCTTAAGAAGTTTAGTCATCATGCTTTTTGTTAGCATAGACAGGAACTGAAAATCTGAACCTAAAATATTTTTTTAATATAAATTTATTTATTTTAATTGGAGGCTAATTACTTTACAATATTGTATTGGTTTTGCCATACATCAACATGAATCCACCACAGGTATACACGTGTTCCCCATCCTGAACCCCCCCTCCCTCCTCCCTCCCTGTACCATCCCTCTGGGTTGTCTCAGTGCACCAGCTCCAAGCATCCAGTATCATGCATCAAACCTGGACTGGCAATTCATTTCATATATGATATTATACATGTTTCAATGCCATTCTCCCAAATCATTCCACCCTTTCCCTCTCCCACAGAGTCCAAAAGCCTGTTCTATACATCTGTGTCTCTTTTGCTGTCTCACATACAGCGTTATTGTTACCATGTTTCTAAATTCCATATATATGCTTTAGTATACTGTTTTGGTGTTTTTCTTTCTGGCTTACTTCACTCTGCATAATAGGCTCCAGTTTCATCCACCTCATTAGAACTGATTCAAATGTATTCTTTTTAATGGCTGTGTAATACTCCATTGTGTATATGTACCACAGCTTTCTTATCCATTCATCTGCTGATGGACATCTAGGTTGCTTCCATGTCCTGGCTATTATAAACAGTGCTGCGATGAACATTGGGGAACACATGTCTCTTTCAGTTCTGGTTTCCTTGGTGTGTATGCCCAGCAGTGGGATTACGGGGTCATAAGGCAGTTTTATTTCCAGTTTTTAAAGGAATCTCCACACTGTTCTCCATAGCGGCTGTCCTAGTTTGCATTCCCACCAACAGTGTAAGAGGGTTCCCTTTTCTCCACACCCTCTCCAGCATTTATTGCTTGTAGACTTTTGGATCGCAGCCATTCTGACTGGTGTGAAATGGTACCTCATTGTGGTTTTGATTTGCATTTCTCTGATAATGAGTGATGTTGAGCATCTTTTCGTGTGTTTGTTAGCCATCTGTATGTATGTATGTGTTTGTTAGCCATCTGTATGTATGTATGTATGAAGAAATGTCTGTTTAGTTCTTTGGCCCATTTTTTGATTGGGTTGTTTATTTTTCTGGAATTGAGCTGCAGAAGTTCCTTGTATATTTTTGAGATTAATTGTTTGTCAGTTGATTCATCTGCTATTATTTTCTCCCATTCTGAAGGCTGTCTTTTCACCTTACTTATAGTTTCCTTTGTTGTGCTGAACCTAAAATATTTTTAAGGACAGATTGACAAGAACTGGATTTAGTATTAGAAGACATCGTTAGTTTGGGATAATATGTTCCTTGAAAAAGTCCATGTAGCCTCAGACTTCTGTAAGAATTCATTTTATAAATTCAAAGTACATAAAGCAAACATAAAAAAATCTTATTTTTTCTTACCTTGTCTTTCTTGTTATTATAGTAGTTAAAAAAAAATGAAGGCAGCCTCCATTAATCGCTTAACCTATTGATGTAACCATAGTTGTATCACTGATTTCCAATTTTCAGGAAAGCCATTCCTGCTGGTGGTGGAAGCCCAAATCTATTCATTTATTTTTGTGTGTACTCCAGAGAGGTGGATGAGCCCACTGATCCAGTGGTGCACCAGCTGGTAAATATTTAATATTTATCACTGAAATTATGTCAGGTTTGAATATTGACAGTCACTGGCATGCATGGTCTGGTATGGCCTGTGATACATAATACGTGTCCAGTGGGCTACAGTTCATTTCATCTTTGTAGATTAACTTCTTTGCTATGTCGTAGTTTTGCAACATAATTTTCCAGATAGATGTCCTGCAGTCCAGATTTGAATTTCAGTTAATCTTGATGCCTTTTGGTGGAAGGATTATGTAACGGACATTTTGTCTTTACACTTTTGCACTATTTGTATATTATTAAAACTTCAACATCCTTAAGTGTACTTGAGAATTATTGACCTTTATGATTGTCATAACAACTGTGCCTTCTCATGCTGTGTCTTACTCGAGATGCTTTGCTGCACCAAGAGGAAAATTCTGCCTTCAGATTTTCACCATGGCAAGAAACGTTTTGCTATGAGCCACTAAGGTCATTCACATTTAAGTTTTTAAATCTTAGCTTTTATTTTGAGATCCTTGGAGGTCTGCCCAGACTCAGTCTTTGAAGCCATAGTTATCTTCTCAGTCACCATATACCTTCTGGCTCCTTCAGTTCAGTTCAGTATAGTCACTCAGTCATGTCTGACTCTTTGCGACCCCATGGACTGCAGCATGCCAAGCCTCCCTGTCCATCACCAGTCCCCAGAGTTTACTCAAACTCATGTCCATTGAGTCGGTGATGCCATACAACCATCTCATCCTCTGTCGTCCCCTTCTCCTCTTGCCTTCAATCTTTCTCAGCATCAAAGTCTTTTCCAATGAGTCAGTTTCTTCACATCAGGTGGCCAAAGTATTGGAGTTTCAGCTTCAGCATCAGTCCTTCTAATGGTCATTCAGGACTGAATTGTTGAATCTCCTTGCAGTCCAAGGGACTCTCAAGAGTCTTCTCCAACATCACGGCTCAAAAGCATGAGTTCTTCAGCGCTCAGCTTTCTTTATAGTCCAACTCTCACATCCATACATGACTACTGGAAAAACCATAGCTTTGACCAGATGGACCTTTGTTGGCAAAGTAATGTCTCTGCTTTTGAATATGCTATCTATGTTGGTCATAGCTTTTCTTCCAAGGAGCAAGCGTCTTTTAATTTCATGACTGCAGTCACCATCTGCAGTGATTTGGGAGCCCAAAATAAAGTCTGTCACTTTTTCGACTGTTTCCCCATCTATTTGTCATGAAGTGATGGGACCAGATGCCATGATCTTACTTTTCTGAATGTTGAGTTTTAAGCCAACTTTTTCACTCCCCTCTTTCACTTTCATCAAGAGGTTCTTGGTTCTTCAAGGGAGCATGAATACCTAGAAGCAGTGGAGACGGTTCTTCTGCAAACTCATGTCCTGCTGGACCGGTTCTGGTCCGCTAGAATTCTGACTTCAAGGTCAAGGCTTCTTGTCCCTTGTGCCGATTGCTGTCTTTGACTCTTGGCTTTGGCACGAGCCTTCTGTCTCTTGGACTTTTGAGCCTCATTTTTTCCCAGTGGTTCATCATCAGGTGTCCACTTGCCTCTGAGTATTCACAACTCTACAGTTCCCATTCCAGCCTAGGGAATCTGATCCTGAGCAAAGCCAAATCATCAAACCAGGCTTAATCATAAACCTGGTTGAGTTGGATCAGCAGTCTGTTTAAGAGGAAAAAAACCATACACTGTTTGACTGTTTCTATGTTCTTTACCACCAAACAGGTATAAGACCCCTGCTTTCTGGTTAGGGGGTCCAGATGTTCTGTGCTATTATAGCAGTGTTTATACTTTCATTTTAAAATTGTGAATTAATATTAACTACAGCTTATCAGGCTTCCCGGGTGGTGCTAGTGGTAAAAAACTCACCTGCCATTGCAGGAAACATAAGAGACATGGATTCGATCCCTGGGTCAGGAAGATCCCCTGGAGGAGGGCATGGCAACCGTCTCCAGTATTCTGGTCTGGAAAATCCCACAGACAGAGGAGCCTGGTGGGCTGTGGTTCATGGGGCCACAAAGAGTCAGACACAACTGAAGAGACTTATACACACGCATGCACAGCGTATTCATTAAAAGTCACACATTTCACTGGCTTCTGTACAAAACTAATTCTGTTATTTCTTTCATCTCTATGGGAAATCCATGAGAGTCCAAGAGAAACAGGGTCACTAAACAAACTTTTGGCTCGTTATACTTGTGAAATGGATAGGAAATTGGAAACAGTGTAATAATTCTACCTATTGTATGGGAAAGACTAGAGATCTCTTTAAGAAAATTAGAGATACCAAGGGAACATTTCATGCAAAGATGGGCTTGATAAAGGACAGAAATTGTATGGACATAATAGAAGCAGAAGATATTAAGATGAGGTGGCAAGAATACACGGAAGAACTGTACAAAAACAATCTTTACGACTCAGAAAATCATGATGTCGTGATCACTAATCTAGAGCCAGACATCTTGGAATGTGAAGTCAAGTGGGCCTTAGAAAGCATCACTATGAACAAAGCTAGTGGAGGTGATGGAATTCCAGTTGAGCTCTTTCAAATCCTGAAAGATGATGCTGTGAAAGTGCTGTACTCAATATGCCAGCAAATTTGGAAAACTCAGCAGTGGCCACAGGACTGGAAAAGGTCCGTTTTCATTCCAAGCCCAAAAAAGGCAATGCCAAAGAATGCTCAAACTACTGCACAATTGCACTCATCTCACACGCTAGTAAAGTAATGCTCAAAATTCTCCAAGCCAGGCTTCAGCAATATATGAACTGAGAACTCCCTGATGTTCAAGCTGGTTTTAGAAAAGGCAGAGGAACCAGAGATCAAATTGCCAACAGCTGCTGGATCATGGAAAAAGCAAGAGAGTTCCAGAAAAACATCTAATTCTGCTTTATTGACTATGCCAAAGCCTTTGACTGTGTGGATCACAAGAAACTGTGGAAAATTCTGAAAGAGATGGTAATACCAGACCACCTAACCTGCCTCTTGAGAAATCTGTATGCAGGTCAGGAAGCAACAGTTAGAACTGGACATGGAACAACAGACTGGTTCCAAATAGGAAAAGGAGTATGTCAAGGCTGTATATTGTCACCCTGCTTATTTAACTTCTATGCAGAGTGCATCATGAGAAACACTGGACTGGAAGAAACACAAGCTGGAATCAAGATTGCTGGGAGAAATATCAATAACCTCAGACATGCAGATGACACCACCCTTATGGCAGAAAGTGAAGAAGAACTAAGAAGCCTCTTGATGAAAGTGAAAGAGGAGAGTGAAAAAGTTGGCTTAAAGCTCAACATTCAGAAAAGGAAGATCATGGTATCTGGTCCCATCACTTCATGGGAAATAGATGGGGAAACAGTGGAAACAGTGTCAGACTTTATTTTTTTGGGCTCCAAAATCACTGCAGATGGTGATTGCAGCCATGAAATTAAAAGACGCTTACTCCTTGGAAGGAAAGTTATGACCAACCTAGATAGCATATTCAAAAGCAGAGACATTACTTTGCTGACTAAGGTCTGTCTAGTCAAGGCTATGGTTTTTCCAGTAGTCATGTATGGATGTGAGAGTTGGACTGTGAAGAAGGCTGAGCATCGAAGAATTGATGCTTTTGAACTGTGGTGTTGGAGAAGACTCTTGAGAGTCCCTTGGACTGCAAGGAGATCCAACCAGTCCATTCTGAAGGAGATCAGCCCTGGGTGTTCATTGGAAGGACTGATGCAAAAGCTGAAGCTCCAGTACTTTGGCCACCTCATGAGAAGAGTTGACTCATTGGAAAAGACTGTGATGCTGGGAGGGATTGGGGGCAGGAGGAGAAGGGGACGACCGAGGATGAGATGGCTGGATGGCATCACTAACTCAATGGACGTGAGTCTGAGTGAACTCCGGGAGATGGTGATGGACAGGGAGGTCTGGCGTGCTGCAATTCATGGGGTCGCAAAGAGTCGGACACGACTGAGTGACTGAACTGAACTGAACTGAATGTATGTTTAGCTTATCAAGTGCATTTTAAAAGAAATATGGCTTTTTCTATAGTTTTAATCGGATATTATTAAATACTCTAGAAGAATGCTTTGTTAAAAAAGGAAGGGCCTAGAAGCAGACTGCGTGAGCTTTAATCCTGGCCTATGGGATCTTGGGCAAGTCACTTAATTTGTCCTTGGTTTTCTCATCTGCAAATGACAACATTTAGAAGGTCTGGAAGATGATGCGATAAAGCGAGATAATGTTTGGAGTATTTATCATGGATCTTGTTCATTATAAGAACTACATAAATGTTATGCTTTCATCTAAAAGTAACAGAGATTTAACTCAAATTAGCTTAAATATTAAAGAAATTTACTTTCTCATGTAACAGAAAGATCACTGGTAGGACATTGATTACTGCTCTTAAGGGGTGGCTGAGTCCATACGCTGTGATGATTCATATTCTTTCCACCTGTGATCTGCAATTCTTAAGAGTTGGCTTCAGGCACAGACAGTAGCATGGTCTTGGTAGTTTCCTTAAAAAAAATCCAGTAGAACAAGGGAAGCTATTCCATCTAGCAGCTCTCTTTAAGCAAGGGGACTTTTCTTTGTTCTCAATTGAGTCATAAGCCTCTTACTGAACCAGTCACTAACAAAGGAAATGAGAGTTCTCTTAGACAAATTAAGTACAACTTCTGGATCTAAAGCGGCTGCCTGCAATGTGGGAGACCTGGGTTTGATCCCTGGGTCAGGAAGATCCCATGGAGAAGGAAATGGCAACCCACTCCAGTACTCTTGCCTGGAGAATCCCATGGATGGAGGAGCCTGGTGGGCTACAGTCCATGGGTTGCAAAGTGTTGGACATACCTGAGTGACTTCACTTCTGGATCTAAAGATGGGCTCAGTTTTCTTTCGGGGAAGATATGCCTTTTTCAAGATTGTGTGAACAACCTCAGTAACATAAGAACTTCTTCAGAGATTGGTGTAAAAGTATTAAGGAGTATTCTGTCTTCTTGGGAAATGTGACATATTGACTTCACAAAGGGAAAAGCAGCAAGAATTAGGTCTTCCTGACTAATCCTTAGGATAATTTCCAAAATCCCCATTTTTGTAGACTCAAGAAGTTCAATATGGGATTTTGATATTTGTCATATTTAAAATAGGATAATTAATAAAGTGTTGTTTCTTCATTATCAATTTTTCAATCACATAATTCCAATATGATTTGTCTGAACATTCCACATTCTTTTAATCTGATCCTTACTGTTCTCATGTAATAACGCAGAGCTGATATAAATGTCTTTATTTCACAGATGTAACCAGAGGTAGAGAGGTAAAGTGACAGTACTGACATCCTCCTGATACAGACCCTAGGCCTTTCCATTATATAGTGGCCTTGTGTCTCCTATTTTCCTTGATGTCCTATCTCTTTAACTTGAGGATATACTTTTTAAGGTAAGAGACATAGTGAAATAAAATTCATATTTGAAGGCAAGACAAGAAAAAATTTCAACACAGACATTTTTTCTGCCCATTTGGGCCTCCTCCCTCCCCGCTAGTGTGCACTGTGCAGCTGACTTGTGTGTTAGCCAGACCGCCCTATGGCAGAAATACCTGCTTAGCTGTCAAGGTCATTTTTCTTCGCCTGGCACCAGAATATGCTAGATTTTAGAAGATAGCATTCCTTTCTCAGTCCTCCAAGGGGTTACGATGACCCATCACACATGTACATGCACGTATCTTTGGTGAGCTTTATATACAAAGCCAATAATTTCCGTTAAGTAATTTACCTAAGTAATTGCCTTAGCTTAAATATTTACTTTTGACCCTGTTTTTTTTCTCAGTTTTCACATTTAACTTTTGTTTTGAAGATAATTGTTTTACAATATTGTGTTGATTTCTGCCATACAACATTGTGAATCAGTCATATATGTGTGTCATTATATATATATATATATATATATATGTATATATGAGCCTCCTTCTTCTCCCCTCCACCCCAGCCTGTCCTTCAGAGTCATCACAGAGTGCCAGGCTGGGCTCCCTGTGTTATTCAGCAGCTTCCCTCTAGCTGTTTATTTTACACATGGTAGTGTATATATGTCAAGGCTACTTTCTCAGTTTATCCTCACCCTCTCCTTCCCCTGCTGTGTCTACAAGTCTGTCCTCTACATCTGTGTCTCCTCTTCTGACCCCGTTAATGTTACTAGCTTGATTACTTGTATTCCACCTATTTTACAAGACTACTGTTTCTTGCATTACCAAATTTGTGACTGAAACTCTGCTTGAAAAGAATGATAATTAGGTGACTTGAAATATTGACCAAATATTCAATTTTGTAAGATCAATGATTGTGATAGTGTGTGATAGATCAATAATTGTAGATATGGGGAAAACAGCCAGAGGGAACCATTTCTTGGACCATGGCAGGCAAGTAAGACAAGCGGTCCAGAGAGTTTTGGTTACTGTTTATAGGAAGAGCACATTGAGTGGCCCACCAGCAAAATCCTTGTCTGATCTGGGGATGTGCATTCCTAGCACCTTGGGACAAATTGATCATGAGATACCCCCTCAAACCTTCACTGAAATTAATAATGAAAGGGTGGGGATTGTAAAATAAAGAATGCTGCCCATCACTCAGTTTTCTAAGAATCAAGTCTTCAGCCACTGCTGTCCCTGACCTCCAATACACCCTGAAAGGAATTCAGGACAAAGATCAGGATGAGGTACTTTGTGCTCTGAGAAAACTGGCAGAACTGGCCCTCAGAGAGTTAGAAATTTTCAGGAGAAAAATTTTTATGAACCTGGATTCTGACATCTTCCTGTACTTAGAGAAAAGCACTAAAATCATAAACTAAGATATCTGCTACTTGTGACTAGCAGTAAACTTCTGCCAGGCTGTGTGCTTGACTGCATATACCTGCTTTGCCAGAACGTAGATGCTGGACTCCCCCCTTACCTTTTTGCAACAGTCCTCAGAGCTTTCTGAAAGACTAACTTCCAGATTATAACCCTCAGGTTAGCTCAAATAAAATTCTCTATATCTTTCTTTGACTATTAATTTTTTGTAGACAGATGTATCTTCTATGTATTCTAATGTCTAGTATTTTAGGGTTCAGAAAATGTTTATTGATTATAAATATTCTGCTGAAACAGAGAAAGATTAAAAATCTTGAGTTTGAGTCTTTCCTTGACAGCAATATACCTCTGGACAAAGCAATTAATCTTTGTGTGGGTCAGTCTTCAAGGGCATTTATTTACATCCAAGTAAACCCATTCTCCTATAAAATGGAAAAGGCAGTTTGGTACTTAACTTCCTCTTCTTGACTTTTTTGTGATCTTCCATAGTATGTCTCACAAATTAGACTGATTTTTAAAACATGAAGTCATTAACATATCTGAAAACCTAAAGATCATAAAGTAAGTCGAGTATATAATTAAACAAAGCCAAAATCCAATCTGGCTAAAAAAAACTAAAAAGAAAAGCAAACCAGTTTAGCAGAAGCAAATGGAATTACCAGCTTCCAAGCCTGGCTTTTCCAGGAGAGATGAGCACAATCAGTTAGAAATAGATTAATTACCTAATCAATATAGTTCAGAATAAGATAATAGCAATAGCATCAACTAAATCTAATTGAGTATTTTAAGATATCTGAGACCAAACACTTTTGATCATAAATGAATTACTTTCATTAAATTATGTTATCTTAATCTATGGGTAATTTTCTAAATGAATTATATTGTATAGTACTCATCAGCAAAAAGCCCAAGGCCCAAAGACTACAACCTAAACCCAGATGGGTAAAGAAGTGACATTGGATCAGATTTACCTGTTTAGAGTTATTTGAAAAATATGCTATTTGTTTTTTTTTTCTTTCTTTCTTTTTTCATCTTGAACTCATTCCCAAATTGTTTTGATTTTATCAATACACTGAATTATAACGAAAGTCAACTAGGTCATCTACATGGACAATTGCTGCAAAAGTTTTTGTAGGTAATAAATAGCAAAAAGCAAAAGGAAAAGGAAAGATATAAGCATCTGAATGCAGAGTTCCAAAGAATGGCAAGAAGAAAGCCTTCCTCAGTGATCAATGCAAAGAAAGAGAGGAAAAGAACAGAATGGGAAAGACTAGAGATCTCTTCAAGAAAATTAGAGATACCAAGGGGACATTTCATGCAAAGATGGGCTTGATAAAAGACAGAAATGGTATGGACCTCACAGAAGCAGAAGATATTAAGAAGAGGTGGAAGGAATACACAAAGAACTGTACAAAAAAGATCTTCACGACCAAAATAATCACGATGGTGTGATCACTCACCTAGAGCCAGACATCCTGGAATGTGAAGTCAAGTGGGCCTTGGAAAGCATCGCTATGGACAAAGCTAGTGGAAGTGATGGAGTTCCAGTAGAGCTGTTTCAAATCCTGAAAGATGATGCTGTTAAACTGCTGCACTCAGTATGCCAGCAAATTTGGAAAACTCAGCAGTGGCCACAGGACTGGAAAAGGTCAGTTTTCATTCCAAGCCCAAAGAAAGGCAATGCCAAAGAATGCTCAAACTACCGCACAATTGCACTCATCTCACACGCTAGTAAAGTAATGCTCAAAATTCTCCAAGCCAGGCTTCAGCAATATGTGAACCGTGAACTTCCAGATGTTCAAGCTGGTTTTAGAAAAGGCAGAGGAACCAGAGATCAAATTGCGAACATCACCTGGATCATGGAAAAAGCAAGAGAGTTCCAGAAAAACATCAATTTCTGCTTTATTGACTATGCCAAAGCCTTTGACTGTGTGGATGACAGTAAACTGTGGAAAATTCTGAAAAAGATGGAAATACAAGACCACCTGACCTGCCCCTTGAGAAATCTGTATGGAGGTCAGGAAGCAACAGTTAGAACTGGACGTGGGACAACAGACTGGTTCCAAATAGGAAAAGGAGTACGTCAAGGCTATATATTGTCACCTTGCTTATTTAACTTCTATGCAGAGTACATCATGAGAAATGCTGGACTGGAAGAAGCACAAGCTGGAATCAAGATTGCCAGGAGAAATATCAATCACCTCAGATATGCAGATGACACCACCCTTATGGCAGAAAGTGAAGAGGAACTAAAAAGCCTCTTGATGAAAGTGAAAGAGGAGAGTGAAAAAGTTGGCTTAAAGCTCAACATCCAGAAAACGAAGATCATGGCATCCGGTCCCATCACTTCATGGGAAATAGATGGGGAAACAGTGGAAACAGTGTCAGACTTTATTTTTTGGGGCTCCAAAATCACTGCAGATGATGATTGCAGCCATGAAATTAAAAGATGCTTACTTCTTGGAAGAAAAGTTATGACCAACCTAGATAGCATATTCAAAAGCAGAGACATTACTTTGCTGACTAAGGTCTGTCTAGTCAAGGCTATGGTTTTTCCAGTAGTCATGTATGGATGTGAGAGTTGGACTGTGAAGAAAGCTGAGCACCAAAGAATTGATGCTTTTGAACTGTGGTGTTGGAGAAGACTCTTGAGAGTCCCTTGGACTGCAAGGAGATCCAACCAGTCCATTCTGAAGGAGATCAGCCCTGGGTGTTCTTTGGAAGGAATGATGCTAAAGCTGAAACTCCAATACTTTGGCCACCTCATGCAAACAGTTGACTCATTGGAAAGGACTCTGATGCTGGGAGGGATTAGGGGCAGGAGGAGAAGGGGATGACAGAGAATGAGATGGCTGGATGGCATCACTGATTTGACGGACTTGAGTCTGAGTGAACTCCGGGAGTTGGTGATGGACAGGGAGGCCTGGCGTGCTGTGATTCATGGGGTCGCAAAGAGTTGGACATGACTGAGCGACTGAACTGAACTGAAATAGCTTTATTCTATGATGTGTGGCCTGCATACATTCACAAGCGGAAAAATACTGACATAAAAAATATATTGGCATTTAATTAGAATATGACAGAAGTAATGTGTAATGAAAATGTAAGAATAAAAATGTTTCTTTTCAACTCATTGAAGATAGACCATAATTAGTATTATAATGTATACTTTTATGAATACTATTTGTACACCCAAGCAAAGTTTATAGTATCTTTTGGTGAATGAAAGAGAGAAGTTCAGTTTAAGGGCTAATAAAAAGGGACTGTTTTGGCTGTTGCACTGGCGCCTCTGCTTCTGAATGAAAAAAAAAAATCATTTTTAAAAAAAAGCCTTCTTTTTTTGGATGTGGACCATTTTTGAAGTCTTTTGTGAATTTGTTACAACATTGTTTCTGTTATATGTTTTGGTTTCTGGCCTAGAGGTAAAACCAAAAGTGGGCTATTTCTATTGTGGTAAATGTTACATTATTCAACAGATGGGTATCAAATTCATGGATTATCTAGTTCCTTTATTTCCTCTCTTTATTTAAACCTGCCTTCATTTTAGTCACCCCCCAGGGAAAATATTAATTAAAGATGAACAAAGAGTGAACTAACAGTGATGGCTAAATGAAATTATATTGCTTGAAATACATTTTAGTCACCCATTCTGCTCTTGTCTCCTCATTTGTTAAGACCACTTTCAATCCTGATTGTCACTAAATTTTAATGACATGCTGAATTTCTGCTTTAGCCTCTCAGCTGTTTTGGGCAAGTAAGGTGTGGCAAATTCATTTTAAGTGACAGTGGTTCTATCCCAATTAATTGTAAACAACTCTGACAAGTTACTTTGCAGCCAGAATGTTTTTAAAAACTATTTCTTCCCTCTGTGCTGCGCTGTCGCTCAGTCATGTCTGACTCTTTGTGACCCCATGGATTATAGTCCACCAGGGTCCTCTATCCATGGGATTTCCAGGCAGAATACTGGAGTGGGTTGCCATTTCCTACTCTAGGGGATCTTCCCAACTCAGAGATTAAACCTGTGTCTCCAGGGTCTCCTGCGTTGGCAGGCGGATTCTTTAGATTCTTTACCACTGAACCACCTGGGAAGCCTGACTAAATTTGAAATAATATTTAAGCTAAAGAGAAAAGGTATGTGAAAGTCTTGATACAATTGCTGATTCCTTTTGGGAGACATATTAGCTATAGTTTCAGCAACATTCTCTATTATTAATCTTATTGCTGAATTATTAAAGTATTTTTCAGGAAATGGATTAATTCATGAAATCTGACAAGATCTCTTGGTTTTATATGGTAGCTAGATCTGTAAGGACTAGGGGGTTATCTAGTTATGCAAATCTTCTGTAAATATTGCCCTGAACTGTGAAAACTGGGAGATGTCCACAGGGTGGGCAAAAAGAAGGGTGGACTCTTACAGGAGGAAGGATGTGATGAATGCTGTTTGTGATGGTTTGAATGCTTTCCAGGCTGCAATCAGATAAATGGGCTAGGACTAAATTACTTTAGAGCTTTCTTCTAGACCAAGGAGCATTTCCTATAATTAACTGTACTTGCTATTCAGAAGTTTCGATCTCTATATTTAGACCCCTATACATCCCATTGTTTATTTTCATGTTTTAATTTTTTAAAAATTTACTGGTTCATTTGGCTGTGCTGGGACTTTGTTGCTACCCCTGGACTTCCTCCAGTGGCAGCGAGCGGAGGCTGCTCTCTAATTGTGGTAGCACGTTGCTTACTGCAGTGGCTTCTCGCGTTTCAGTGCATGGGCTCTAAGGATTGCCAGCTTCAGTAGTTGCAAGCCTTGGGTTTAGTTGCCCTGCAGCATGTGGGATCTTCTTGGACCAGGGATGGAACCTATGTCCCCTGCGTTGGCAGGTGGATTCTTTACCACTGGGCCACTGGGGAAGTCTGCCCCATTGTTTACTTTCATAAGTAACCCAGATAGGAAATAAAGCCTCTCAAGCTCCTGATAACCAAATATTATTTTCTAAGACCCCTGCTAAAATCATGGTTTTGAGAGTCTAGAGCTTGCCTCATGATTTCTGTTAATTTAAAGAATTTTCACTCATATAGTGAAAAACCTCTATATTTCAGCCTCTCCTTTCAGTTCAGTTCAGTGCAATCACTCAGTCACGTCTGACTCTTTGCGACCCCATGAATCGCAGCACGCCAGGCCTCCCTGTCCATCACCAACTCTCAGAGTTCACTCAGACTCACATCCATCGAGTCAGTGATGCCATCCAGCCAACTCATCCTCTGTCGTCCCCTTCTCCTCCTGCCCCCAATCCCTCCCAGCATCAGAGTCTTTTCCAATGAGTCAACTCTTTGCATGAGGTGGCCAAGGTACTGGAGTTTCAGCTTTAGCATCACTCCTTCCAAAGAAATCCCAGGGCTAATCTCCTTCAGAATGGACTGGTTGGATGTCCTTGCAGTCCAAGGGACTCTCAAGAGTCTTTTCCAACACCACAGTTCAAAAGCATCAATTCTTCGGCTCTCAGCTTTCTTCACAGTCCAACTCTCACATCCATACATGACCACTGGAAAAACCATAGCCTTGACTAGACGGACCTTTGTTGGCAAAGTAATGTCTCTGTTTTTCAATATACTATCTAGGTTGGTCATAACTTTTCTTCCAAGGAGTAAGCGTCTTTTAATTTCATGGCTGCAATCACAATTTGCAGTGATTTTGGAGCCCCCCAAAATAAAGTCTGACACTGTTTCCACTGTTTCCTCATCTACTTCCCATGAAGTGATGGGACCAGATGCCATGATCTTCGTTTTCTGGATGTTGAGCTTTAAGCCAACTTTTTCACTCTCTTCACTTTCATCAAGAGGCTTTTTAGTTCCTCTTCACTTTCTGCCATAAGGGTGGTGTCATCTGCATATCTGAAGTTATTGATATTTCTCCTGGCAATCTTGATTTCAGCTTGTGCTTCTTCCAGTCCAGCATTTCTCATGATGTACTCTGCATAGAAGTTAAATAAGCAAGGTGACAATATATAGCCTTGACGTACTCCTTTTCCTATTTGGAACCAGTCTGTTGTTCCATGTCCAGTTCTAACTGTTACTTCCTGACCTGCATACAGATTTCTCAAGGGGCAGGTCAGGTGGTCTTGTATTCCCATCTCTCTCAGAATTTTCCACAGTTTATTGTGATTCACACAGTCAAAGGCTTCGGCATAGTCAGTAAAGCAGAAATTGACGTTTTTCTGGAACTTTCTTGCTTTTTCCATAATCCAGCAGATGTTGGCAATTTGACCTCTGGTTCCTCTGCCTTTTCTCAAACCGTCTTGAACATCTGGAAATTCACGGTTCACATATTGCTGAAGCCTGGCTTGGAGAATTTTGAGCATTACTTTACGAGCATGTGAGATGAGTGCAATTGTGCGGTAGTTTGAGCACTCTTTGGCATTGCCTTTCTTTGGGCTTGGAATGAAAACTGACCTTTTCCAGTCCTGTGGCCACTGCTGAGTTTTCCAAATTTGCTGGCATACTGAGTGCAGCAGTTTAACAGCATCATCTTTCAGGATTTGAAAGAGCTCAACTGGAATTCCATCACCTCCATCCACTAGCTTCTCCTTTATCCTCTCCTTTATCCCATGTCAATTGCAGAGTTCAAAATTACTTTCCTGCCTTTTTCAAAGTCATTTTTGCCTTTCTGCCATCAAACATGCATACTTAAATTAAAGGGAATTATCTCTTAGGGTAACTGATCACTTTGGCAAGACAGTAGTTTATTACACATATGTTATATTTTATTACAATAACTCTCCTTCCTTGAATATCAGCTGCAAAAGAATTTCTTCCTCTTTCCTTTTACAACCTCTCTTCCTTTAAAATTATCTTTAAAACATTGCTCCATGAATAGAAACCCATCTGGAATCATTTAGAGGTAGCCTGCTTTGGTTTATTCCAGAGTTTCCAGTTACATAGGATATAGTCTGGGAAAAGGCCAAAATAAAATTCCATCACAGGTCTGTCTAGTGGCTGTTGACCATCCCTACTATTTCTGCCATGTCTCTGTTAGGGACAAAGATGAAGCTTTAGCTGAAAGGTAGCATCTAGACAAGTTAGAAATATAAGTGCCCTAAACATATTTCTATTTCAATTTTTTTACTCTGCACTTATAATCAAAAACTCATTAAGCCTATGGGACCACCTGGCACTGCTACTTTGAATTATAAATTCAGTACAGATAATACACCCAGCTGGGAATACTTAAGAAAACTCAAATCCTTTTTAAAGTTTTTAATAAAAATAGGTTTTAAAACTTAAATGAAGATCTGTGCAAGATTTGGGTTTAATTGGATGCTGGTCTAAATTAGAAGAAATGATAGTTGAATATTTTCTTATAACTTAACAAATGCTATTCAGTGTCTTCTGATTGTTTTTCTAACCACAGCTGAGAGTAGCATTTTTTTTCCTGGGCATATTTGAGAGTTTGCAAAGCTTTGCTTACAATAGGGGCTTAAACAATTATAGGTTTAAACTCAGTTAGTAGGACTGTGAAGCAATTATGTATTTAAATCTATAGAGTGAAGCTCTGGTGTATGCTTCAGCAATGTGGCAAATCTATAAATACATCTTTTTTTTTTTATTGAGTTTGCATTTACCTGCATGATGCACTCCATTTTTTCCTTGGAAGATATGTTTTCTTCCATATAGCAGCAGAATATGTTATATTCTGAGGTATGTTTAAACTTCCTTTAATTTTACTCCATTTAATCCAAGGATTAACTTTTATTATCTCTTCTCTCTTTTTTCTTCCCTAAGAGCTGAAACATTTTCATGATGTTCTAAATCCTACAGCACTGAATTGAATATAAATGGAATTCCAAACAAGCAAATGCATAATCTATCATCCCTTTCTGGGGCTGCCAAATATCAAAAGAAAGTTTATTCTTTGCTTTCAGGGTTTTCACATATATATATTATTTTCACTTAGGCATTAAAACACTCTGTTAGGTTTTAGTGTTTTCTGAGGCACTTCTATTTTTATATAAACTGATATGTGGAGTAAGTAGAATATTTCTTCTTATAGTTCTGCAATTGGACCATTTTAAAGAAATATGCTTCTTTCTAAGGAGAAACATTGTTAAATGTGCTTGCTTTGGAGTTTCAGGGCCAGTAACAAATTATTCAATACTAAGTTTCCCTAATAATAGGACCAATCTCCTCATGTTAGGGAAGAAGAGCTGAGACTCATGGAAGAAAAGTAACTCCTCTAAGTTACTGGCAAAGTTCTGTGCTCTTTCCAGCAGAACGTGTTGCCTTTCATCCAGAAAGCTTTCCACATTCATTGAGCTGTTACTCCATGCCAAGACTGTATAGGGGACATTTTGTTGAATGTTTCCAGCCTTATTGAGATATAGTTGACATATAACATCATATACATTTAAGGTATACAGTATGATGATTTGATTCAGATGTACATTTCAAAATGGTACCACACTAAGTAAGGTTAGTTAACATGTCTATCACCTCATACATATTATATTTTTTGGTTTTTGGAAAGAACATTTAAGATCTACTCTCTCTGCAACTTTCAAGTTTGTAATAACAGTGTTGTTAACTATAGTCAAATGGTAAAGAGTAGATCCCCAGAACTTACTCATCTTACAACTGGAAATTTGTACCCTTTGACCAACCCTCCCACCCCCAGCCTCTGGCAACCACCATTTTATTCTGTTTTTATGAGTTTGGCTTTTTTTTTTTTTTTTTAATTTCACGTATAAATGGAATCACACAGCATTCATACAGTATTTGTCTCTATCTGACTTGTTTCACTTAGCATCATGTTCTCAAGGTCCAGCCATGTTGTTACAAATTGTTATTGTTTTAGTTGCTAAGCTGTGTTCAATCTCATGGACTGTAACTCTTCGTGGACTGTAACTCTCCAGGCTCCTCTGTCTATGGGATTTCCCAGGCAAGAATATTGGAGTGGGTGGCTGTGCCCTGCTCCAGGGGATCTTCCTAACCCAGAGGTCAAATCTGTGCCTTCTTCTTTGGCAGGCAGATTCTTTGCCACTCCACTGAGCCACCTAGAAAGCTTTCTTTATCATCCATTGATGTACTCTTGATTTGTTTCCATGTCTTGATCATTGTGAATAGTACTGCAGTGGATGGACATGGGGTTATGAGAACATAGGTTCTGATAACAGAGAGGCCCAGATTCAACTCTTATGTCTATTATCTACTGGTTGTTACTTATGGCCAAGTAAGCTTTTATGGGATCTCCATAGCATGTGCACTGGCTGGGACATGAGTAGGATTCTGTGAGAGCATGGAAAAGAGGCCCCAGAAGGCTGGGGGATGTTGAAGAGGTCATACCTGATCCTCTGCAATTCAAAGACTAATACTGAAATTTGTAGTGTAATGTGTTAGATGCAGAAAAGTTTTCTTGTTCAAAAAGTGTTTCTCTCTATCATCAATCATTACTCTCAGTATCACACTGCTGGAATACTTAAAATTGCCACTGTTGTAATAAATTTTTTCAGATAAACCTTTTCTCTAAAGTACATCAGTAAAATACAAGTATGTCCAAAAAGTAGGGTGACATATTCAGAATATATCCCTTTGCCCTTTTTCATCTTCTTTGTTACCTGGAGGCAGATCAGGGATTTGGGAAAATGAACAGGATAAAAAAGTTGTGGCAAAGAGGCAGGGAGAGATTTGGTGGAAGAGTTGAGCTCCAGATGCCTGGAAGGGTACTCCTCTGGAGGAAGGAGGTAGTGTGTAGTGGGTGTGAGCAGATATAGGGATAAACTTTGCTGACCGGATTGTTTCTCTGAGACCATCCCTAGAAGTGGAGACAAGTTTTCATGACAATAACTTTATAAAGCATTGACAGTTGGAAACCTGAGACTATCAAAGAAGGGTTTTCCTTTGTCTATAGTTTTGGCACACATGTTTTATAATTAAAGAAAAAATGAGGGGAAAGGCAGCATGTGTACAAGTGTGGAAAATACAGAAAGTAACTACAATGAGGAATTACTGTTCATATGGGTAATATTTTGTATATTTGTCAAAACCTAAATCCAGGGGTGAATGAGAACTGGAATACAAGGAGAAACCTTTGGGAAGAAGTAGCTAACCAACCCCAAGTTGCAGTTTTCAATTCATATGTCTTGTGACACTGCTGACTGGGTTTTAGGAAATTCGAGGATTTCCATCAGAACTCCTAGTGTAGCCAAAGGGCACCTTAGGCCACTATATTTGACTCAACTGTGCTCTTAGTCCTTGGAAAGCCAAATAGATAAAAAGTTTGCTTCATTTCTAGCATCCTAGCATTTACACTTTGAACAAATTAGATTTCTAGCATATCTTATCAACCATAACAAATCAATGGTATGAGTAAGGCATGTTTTGGGTCATTGTTAATATTTGATTTCATTTTCTAATAGAGATGTGCATGAGCTATACATCAATAGAGCCAAAGAATATCATTATGTGCTTTACATTCTGAAATTCTATCAGATGTCTGGAGTTAAATGTACAGTAATAAAAGTTGATTAGCAAAGTTGTCAGTTTTATATAAAAACAGTGACAAAAACTTTTAAATAAGTGAGTAGGGAAACAGATTGGCAGTTACTAAAATATTAAAAGTGTCTTAACTTGGTAACTTTTTGGAAGAATAGTATATATTCTTGAAAACTTATATATATATATATATATATATATATATATATATATATATATATATATATGTATAAATCGAGGAAAACAACAGAATAGGAAAGACTAGAGATCTCTTCAAGAAAATTAGAGATACCAAGGGAACATTTCATGCAAAGATGGGCTCGATAAAGGACAGAAATGGTATGGACCTAACAGAAGCAGAAGATATTAAGAAGAGGTGGCAAGAATACACAGAAGAACTGTACAAAAAAGATCTTCATGACCCAGATAATCATGATGATGTGATCACTCATCTAGAGCCAGACATCCTGGAATGTGAAGTCAAGTGGGTCTTAGAAAGCATCACTACGAAAAAAAAAAAAAAAAGAAAGCATCACTACAAACAAAGCTAGTGGAGGTGATGGAATTCCAGTGGAGCTGTTTCAAATCCTGAAAGATGATGCTGTGAAAGTGCTGCACTCAATATGCCAGCAAATTTGGAAAACTCAGCAGTGGCCACAGGACTGGAAAAGGTCAGTTTTCGTTCCAAGCCCAAAGAAAGGCAATGCCAAAGAATGCTCAAACTACCGCACAATTGCACTCATCTCACATGCTAGTAAAGTAATGCTCAAAATTCTCCAAGCCAGACTTCAGCAATACATGAACCATGAACTTCCTGATGTTCAAGCTGGTTTTAGAAAAGGCAGAGGAACCAGAGATCAAATTGCCAACATCTGCTGGATCATGGAAAAAGCAAGAGAGTTTCAGAAAAACATCTATTTCTGCTTTATTGACTATGCCAAAGTCTTTGACTGTGTGAATCACAATAAACTGTGGAAAATTCTGAAAGAGATGGGAATACCAGACCACCTAACCTGCCTCTTGAGAAACCTGTATGCAGGTCAGGAAGCAACAGTTAGAACTGGACATGGAACAACAGACTGGTTCCAAATAGGAAAAGGAGAACGTCAAGGCTGTATACTGTCACCCTGCTTATTTAACTTCTATGCAGAGTATATCATGAGAAATGCTGGACTGGAAGAAGCACAAGCTGGAATCAAGATTGCCGGGAGAAATGTCAATAACCTCAGATATGCAGATGACACCACCCTTATGGCAGAAAGTGAAGAGGAGCTAAAAAGCCTCTTGATGAAAATGAAAGAGGAGAGTGAAAAAGTTGGCTTAAAGCTCAACATCCAGAAAACAAAGATCATGGCATCCGGTCCCATCACTTCATGGGAAATAGATGGGAAAACAGTGGAAACAGTGTCAGACTTTATTTTTTTTGGCTCCAAAATCACCGCAGATGGTGACTGCAGCCATGAAATTAAAAGACGCTTACTCCTTGGAAGAAAGGTTATGACCAACCTAGATGGCATATTCAAAAGCAGGGACATTACTTTGCTGACTAAGGTCTGTCTAGTCAAAGTTATGGTTTTTCCAGTGGTCGTGTATGGATGTGAGAGTTGGACTGTGAAGAAGGCTGAGTGCCGAAGAATTGATGCTTTTGAACTGTGGTGTTGGAAAAGACTCTTGAGAGTCCCTTGGACTGCAAGGAGATCCAACCAGTCCATTCTGAAGATCAACCGTGGGATTTCTTTGGAAGGAATGATACTGAAGCTGAAACTCCAGTACTTTGGCCACCTCATGTGAAGAGTTGACTCATTGGAAAAGACTCTGATGCTGGGAGGGATTGGGGGCAGGAGGAGAAGGGGACGACCGAGGATGGGATGGCTGGATGGCATCACGGACTCGATGGACGTGAGTCTGAGTGAACTCCGGGAGATGGTGATGGGCAGGGAGGCCTGGCGTGCTGCGATTCATGGGGTCGCAACGAGTCGGACACGACTGAGCGACTGAAGTGAGTGAGTGAGTGAAGTGAGTACAGAAATTTAAATAATGCAAGACAAAATAAAAGGGAGTAGATAATATAATTTTAAACATTTTAGAATCATTTGGGTATTAGCATTCATAAATGTAAATAAAATGCCATAAACATTGCTTTTAATTATTATTTATTTTGATTTAAGGCTCAAGTCTTTCACAACAAAATGTCTTTCTTCACATTTGTGAGGAAAATTTAAAAGCAGAAGATAAACTGTGCCATCTGAAGATTTTCAAAGCAGGAAAATCTTCAAAATTACATACAACATCCATGAAACCCTTCTCTGATGCAGATATCATGAAGGGTCTAAAGAATGTGAACAAGCAATTATTAGGCATTGTTAGGCTGAATAGTTATGATGCTAAGTACACATTCTCATGGAAATTAATTAGCTGCAAGTTTATTGATGCTGTAAGTGATGCTGAAACATGCATTTGGCTATTCAGCTTTCTGAAGGCCAAGGGTGAAGCTGACTGGCAATTTCAGGGATGTCTGTGAATGAAGTTAACAACTTTGCTTCTCCCAATCTGCAGAAATAAGTGCTGCTGCAGACACAAAAGTGTCTCCAGAATTAATAGCAAATGAGTCACATGATGAATAGAGTGCTGGAGGCAAAGACTCAACACAATTTGGAGAAGGTGGTATTGTTTTATTTTACGTTGCTGCCAGAAAGGAATCACACAGGTGAAAATCAGGATCTTAACTTACACAATGTGATTGACCATATTCCAAACATAAATATATTCTCAAGGTTTTTCTCCTTTGCTAGTTCTAGCGACTAGAAATCAAGTTATCAAAACCTAAACAGGCAATATGTTGGAGATTGTTGCTTCTACAGTTTCACTGAACCACTTGCTTAAACTGCTCAAGAAAACTCTAAAGCTTCAGATTCCCTGCTGTTCTGGAATGCTGTAATTTCAGGAATGAAATAGGAACAGAGCTTGCTAGTAGTGACTGGGGTATCTTATAGATTATTTTCAATAATAACCTAGTGGCTAACTCAGTAAAGAATCCACCTGCAATGCAGGAGCCTGCCTGCAGTGCAGGAGACCTGGGTCAAGAAGATCCCCTGGAGAAGGAAACGGCAACCCACTCCAGTATTCTTGCCTGGAGAGTTCCATAGACAGGGGAGCCTGGTGGGCTATAGTCCATGGGGTCGCAAACAGTTGGACATTTTATCTATCAGATAAAATCTTCAATGAACCCAGTGGAGGGGAGAGAAAAGTATTTTAAAATTCAAATATTTAAGATGATTTTAAAAGTATTTTAAATCATCTTAGACCACGTGAGCCCTGGTAGTTCAGATGGTTCAGGTGGTCCTGCAATGCAGGAGACATGGATTCGATTCCTGGGCTGGGAAGATCCCCTGGAGAAGGGAACATCTACTCACTCCAGTATTCTTGCCTAGAGAATCTCCCTGGACAGAGGAGCCTGGTGGGCCACAGTCCATGCAGGTCACAAAGAGCTGGACATGACTGAGCAACTAAGCACATAGCACAAACCAGGTGAAGTCATTCATTAATGCACTTATTTATTTATTTTTGTAGCCAAACTTGGAAGCCATGAAGTTCATTTAGGCATAAAACTTGAAGGATTGTTTTGGATGTATCTGGCACTCCAGCAAATTGCATTTTCTAAGTATGGCTGCACTAACATGTGTCCCATTGCATATGCTCTTCAAAGAGTATGATACTGACAATAGTTTTGCCCATTAAAACTAGATGTGTGTTTGCAACTGTCTTGACCAACAGAATGTGGCAGAAGTGATGCTGTGTGACTTTCAGGTCTACATTATAATTAGGCAGTATGATTCCACTTGTTGTCTTTTTTGTCTCCCTCTCTCTCAGCTTGTTCACTTTCCAAACACAGCCCCCATGTTGTGTGGAAGATCAGGCCTCATGGTGAGGCTGTGCCTGTGGGTTTCCATCCAGCAGCCCAAGCTCAAGTCTCAGCTGACAGCTGGAATCAAATGCCAGATTGGTGAGTAAACAAGCCTTTGGATGATTCTAGGTGCCAGACTTCAAACTTCTAGCTGCAGGTCCAGACCTAACGGAGAAGAAACCGATTCCCCCAGGGTACCCTGTGTGAATTCTGACCCACAGGAATCACGGCCAGTAATGAAGGACTCTTGTTTTCATCCAGTCCACTCTGAGTGATTGTTATTATGCAGCAGATATCCGTCAGGCAGCGAGGTAATTTTCCCACCTCTCCTGCTTGCTGGCTTTCCCACTGTAGTCAGAACGTGCGTCTTCACAAACAAAATCAATTCATGAAGTTTGTATAAAAAGGAGGAAATTGAAATGGAGTTCTCCAAAGAGGATAAAACATTAAAATGGTGATTTAAAAAGTGTAGTGGTTGAAAATTAACAATGAAAATATTAATATAAATCAAAACTATAAAGATTCAGAATAAAAGTAAGAGAAAAGAATAATTTTAAAAACTAAAGTATAAAATTTAAAATGAAAATTAAGAGTAATTAAAGAAAAAGAATTAAAACATTTTAAAATGAGAAAATTCTTTCTTTGTTTCCTCCATCCTTCTGTCCCTTACTCCCTTTTCCATCCCTCCTTTCCTTTCACAAGGAACCAATTTTCAAATAAAACCTGTCCTTATAAAAAAGAATTAAACATAAAATGATAAATTTTACTCATAGTTGACACTTAAATAAAAATTCCAGTTATATACATGTTTGAAAGCATACGCATTCTCAGTTAACGTCTGACTCTTTGCGACCCCATGGACTGTAGCCCTCCAGTCTGTTCTGTCCATGGAATTCTCCAGGCAAGAATATTGGAGTGGGTATTCCCTTCCCCAGGGGATCCTCCCAACCCAGGAATTGAACCTGGGTCTCTTGCATTTTGCAGGCAGATTTTATATGTATATACACATATATATGTATATACATGTAATACTAAGGGCCATCCTTTATTTAGACGTCTTTTTTTGTTGTTGTTGTTGCTGTTTTGGTCTCCCTGCATTGTACAGCAGAACCTTATGTTTTTATTATCTATTAGAAAATTTTTTTGTTGTTATTGAAGGATAATTGGTTTACAGAGTTTTGTTGTATTCTGTTAAACCTCTACATGAATCAGCCATAGGTATATGTATATCCTCCCTTTTAAACTCCCTCCCTTCTCCCTCTCCATCCCATGCCTGTAAGTTGATATCGAGCCCCTGTTTCAGATTCCTGAGCCATACAGTAAATTCCCATTGGCTATTTTACATATGGTAATGTAAGTTTCCATGTTACTCTTTCCATACATCTCACCCTCTCCTCCCCTCTCCCCATGTCGATAAGTCTGTCCTCTATGTCTATTTCTCCACTGTTGCCCTGTAAGTAAATTCTTCAGAAACATTTTTCTAGATTCTGTATATATGCATTAGAATATGATATTTACTTTTCTCTTTCTGACTTACTTCATTCTGCATAATAGGTTGTAGGTTCATCCACCTCATTAGAACTGACTCAAATGCATTCCTTTTTATGGCTGAATAATACAGCTCAGTTGGTGCAGAATCTGCCTGCAGTGTGGGAGACCTGGGTCTGATCCCTGGGTTGGGAAGATCCCCTGGAGAAGGGAAAGGCTACCCACTCCAGTATTCTGGCCTGGAGAATTCCATGGACTGTGTAGTCCACAGGGGCACAAAGAATCAGACACGACTGAGCAACTTTCACTTTCACTTAGTATTTCATTGTGTATATGTACCACTATTTCTTTATCGATTCACCTGTCAATGGACATCTAGGTTGCTTCCATGTTCTAGCTATTGTAAATAGTGCTGCAATGAACAATGGGATACATGTGTTTTTTTCAATTTTGGTTTCCTCAGGGTATATGCCTAGGAGTAGGATTGCTGGGTCATATGGTGGTTTTATTCCTAGTTTTTAAAGGAATCTTCATACGGCCTTCCATAGTGGCTGTATCAGTTTACATTCCTACCAACAGTGCAAGAGCATTCCCTTTTCTCCACACCCTCTCCAGCATTTATTGTTTGTAGACTTTTTGATGAGGGCCATTCTGACTGGTGTGAGGTGATATCTCATTGTAGTTTTGATTTGCATTTCTCTAATAATGAGCGACTGCAGCCATGAAAAGATGCTTACTCCTTGGAAGAAAAGTATGACCAACCTAGATAGCATATTGAAAAGCAGAGACATTACTTTGCCAACAAAGGTCCGTCTAGTCAAGGCTATGGTTTTTCCAGTGGTCATGTATGGATGTGAGAGTTGGACTGTGAAGAAAGCTGAGCACCGCAGAATTGAGGCTTTTGAACTGTGGTGCTGGAGGAGACTCCTGAGAGTCCCTTGGACTGCAAGGATATCCAACCAGTCCTTTCTAAAGGAGATCAGTCCTGGGTGTTCTTTGGAAGGAATGATGCTAAAGCTGAAACTCCAATACTTTGGCCACCTCATGCAAAGAGTTGACTCATTGGAAAAGACTCTGATGCTGGGAGGGATTGAGGGCAGGAGGAGAAGGGGATGACAGAGGATGAGATGGCTGGATGGCATCACTGACTCGATGGACGTGAGTCTGAGTGAACTCTGGGAGTTGGTGATGGACAGGGAGGCTTGGTGTGCTGCGATTCATGAGGTCGCAAAGAGTCGGACACGACTGAGCAACTGAACTGAACTGAACTGAATAATGAGCAATGTTGAGCAACTTTTCATGTGTTTGTTAGCCATCTGTATGTCTTCTTTGGAGAAATGTCTGTTTGAGTCTTTTCCCCACTTTTTGATTGGGTTGTTTTTCTGGCATTGAGTTGTATGAGCTCCTTGTATATTTTGAAAATTAATCCTTTGTCAGTTGTTTCATTTGCTATTATTTTCTCCCACTCTGAGGGCTGTCTTTTCATTTCGCTTATAGTTTCCTTTGCTGTGCCAAAGCTTTTAAGTCTTTTAAAAGCTTTTAACAGGTCCCACTTGTTTACTTTTGTTTTTATTTCCATTACTCTAGAAGGTGGGTCATAGAGGTTCTTGCTTTGATTTATGTCATCAAGTGTTCTGCCTGTGTTTTCCTCTAAGAGTTTTATAGTTTCTGATCTTACATTTAGGTCTTTAATCCATTTGAGCTTATCATTGTGTATGGTGTTAGGAAGTGTTCTAATTTCATTCTTTTACATGTAGCAGTCCAGTTTTCCCAGCACCATTTGTTGAAGAGGCTGTCTTTGCCCCATTGTGTATTCTTGACTCCTTTGTCAAAAGTAAGGTACCCATAGGTGCATGGGTTTATTTCTGGGCTTTTTATGTTGTTCCATTGGTCTATATTTCTGTTTTTGTGTGAGTACCATACTGTCTTGATGACTGTAGCTTTGTAGTACAATGTGAAGTCAGGAAGGTTGATTCCTCCAGCTCCATTCTTCTTTCTCAAGACTACTTTGGCTATTTGGGGTCTTTTGTGTTTCCATATGAATTGTGAAATTTTTTGGTATACTTCTGTGAAAAATGCCACTGGTAATTTGATAGGCATTTCATTGAATCTGTAGATTGCATTTGGTAGTATAGTTATTTTTACAATATTGATTCTTCCTACCCAGGAACATGGGATATCTCTCCATGTGTTTATGTCATCTCTGATTTCTTTCATTAGTGTCTTATAATTTTCTGAGTAAAGTCCTTTTGTCTCCTTCAGTTCATTTCAGTCACTCAGTCGTGTCCGACTCTTTGCAACCCCATGAATTGCATGCATCACGCCCGGCCTCCTTGTCCATCACCAACTCCCAGAGTTCACTCAAACTCACGTCCATCGAGTCCATGATGCCATCCAGCCATCTCATCCTTTGTCATCCCCTTCTCCTCCTGCCCCTAATCCCTCCCAGCATCAGAGTCTTTTCCAATGAGTCAACTCTTTGCATGAGATGGCCAAAGTACTGGAGTTTCAGCTTTAGCATCATTCCTTCCAAAGAACACCCAGGACTGATCTCCTTTAGAAAGGACTGGTTGGATATCCTTGCAGTCCAAGGGACTCTCAGGAGTCTCCTCCAACACCACAGTTCAAAAGCCTCAATTCTGCGGTGCTCAGGTTTCTTCACAACCCAACTCTCACATCCATGCATGACCATTGGAAAAACCATAGCCTTGACTAGACGGACCTTTGTTGGCAAGGTAGTGTCTCTGTTTTTCAATATGCTATCTAGGTTGGTCATACTTTTCTTCCAAGGAGTAAGCATCTTTTAGTTTCATGGCTGCAATCACCATTTGCAGTGATTTTGGAGCCCCCCAAAATAAATCTGACACCATTTCCACTGTTTCTCCATCTATTTCCCATGAAGTGATGGGACCAGATGCCATGATCTTCGTTTTCTGAATATTGAGTTTTAAGCCAACTTTTTCACTCTCCTCTTTCACTTTCATCAAAAGGCTTTTTAGTTCCTCTTCACTTTCTGCCATAAGGATGGTGTCATCTGCATATCTGAGGTTATTGATATTTCTCCCGGCAGTCTTGATTCCAGCTTGTGCTTCTTCCAGCCCAGTGTTTCCTTAGGTAGGTTTATTCTTAGATATTTACTTCTTTTTGTTGCAATGGTGAATGGTATTGATTCCTCAATTTTTCTTTCTGATTTTTCATTGTTAGTATACAGAAATACAAGTGATTTCTGTGTATTGATTTTGTATCCTGCAACTTTACTAAATTCACCGATTAGCTCTAGTAATTTTGATACTATCTTTAGGGTTATCTATGTACAGTATCATGCCATCTACAAACAGTGAGAGTTTTACTTCTTCTCTGATCTGGATTCCTTTTATTTCTTTTTCTTCTCTGATTGCTGGAGTTAGGACTTCCAGAACTGTGTTGAATAACAGTGGTGAAAGTGGACACCCTTGTCTTATTCCTGATCTTAGGGGGAATGCTTTCAGTTTTTCACCATTGAGAATAATGTTTGCTGTAGGCTTATCATACATGGCCTTTTCTATGTTGAGGTAAGTTCCTGCTATGCCCATTTTTTGAAGAGTTTTCATTGTAAATATGTGCTGCATTTTGTCAAAGGCTTTTCTTGCATCTATTGAGGTGATGATAAGGTTTTTATCTTTCAATTTGTTAATATAATGTATCACATTGATTGATTTTCATATGTTGAAGAATCCTTGCATTCTTGGAATAAGCCCAGCTTGACCATGGTGTATGAGCTTTCTGATGTGTTGCTGAATTCTGTTTGCCAAAATTTTGTTGAGGATTTTTGCATCTATGTTCATCAGTGATATTGGCCTATAGTTTTCTTTTTTGTGTTGTCTTTGTTTAGTTTTGGTATCAGGGTGATGGTGGCCTCGTAGAATGAATTTGGAAGTGTTCCTTCCTCTGCAACTTTTTGAAAGAGTTTTAGAAGGATAGGCATTAGCTCTTCTCTACGTGTTGGATAGAATTCTCCTGTGAAGCCATCTGGTCCTGGGCTTTTGTGTTTTGGGAGATTTTTGATCACAGCTTCAACTTCAGTGCTTGTAACTGAATTGTTCATAATTTCTATTTCTTCCTGGTTCAGTCTTGGAAGATTGAATTTTTCTAAGAATCTGTCCATTTCTTCCAAGTTATCCATTTTATTCCCATATAGTTATTCATAGTAGTCTCTTATAATCCTTTGTATTTCTGCATTGTCTGTTGTAACCTCTTCTTTTTTCATATGTAATTTTGTTGATTTGATTTTTCTCTCTTTTTTTCTTGATGAATCTGGTTAAAAGTTTGTCAATTTTGTTTATCTTCTCAAAGAAACAGCTCTCAGTTTTATTAATCTTTAGTATTGTTTCTTTCATTTCATTTTCATTTATTTCTGCTCTTGTTCCTGGAAATTTTTTGATTTCCCTTTTGATTTCTTCAGTAACTTGTTGGTTATTTAAAAATGTGTTGTTTAATCTCCATGTGTTTGTGTTTCTCACAGTTTTTTTTCTTGTAATTGATATTTAGTCTCACAGCATTGTGGTCAGAGAAGATGCTTGATGTGGTTTCAGTTTTCTTAAAATTACTGAAATTTGATTTGTGACCCAAGATGTGGTCTATCCTGGAGAATGTTCCATGTGCACTTGAGAAGAAGGTGTATTCTTCTGCATTTGGATGGAATGTCCTGAAGATATCAATGAGATCTATGTCATCTAATGTAACATTAAAGACTTATGTTTCCTTATTAATTTTCTGATTTGATGATCTGTCCATTGGTGAGAGTGGGGTGTTAAAGTCTCCTACTATTATTGTGTTACTGTCAATTTCTCCTTTTATGTCTTAGTATTTCTCTTGTGTATTGAGGTTCTCCTATGCTGGGTGCATAGATATTTACAATTGTTATGCCTTCCTTTTGGGTTGATCCCTTGATCATTATGTAGTGTCCTTCCTTAACTCTTGTTACCTATTTTATTTTAAGGTCTATTTTGTCTGATATGAGAATTGATACTCCAGGTTTCTTTTGCTTTCCATTTGGATGGAATATATTTTTCCATCCTCTAACTTTCAGTCTATACGTGTCTTTAGAACTGATTTGGTTTCTTGCAGACAGCATATATATGGGTCTTGTTTTTTTATCTATTAAGTCAGTCTGTGTCTTTTGGTTGAAGCATTTAATCCATTTACATTGAAAGCACTTGTTTATATACATCTTCCCATTGCCATTTTCTTAATTTTTGTGGGTTGATTTTGCAGATCTTTTTTCTTCTCTTGTGTTTCTTAACTGTATAAGTCTGTTTAACTTTTATTGTAAAGCTGGTTTGGTGGTACTGAATTCTCTTAACTTTTGCTTGTCTGAAAAGCTTTTTATTACTCCATCAATTTTGAATGAGACCTTGGCTGGGTACAGTAATCTTGGCTGTAGATTTTTCCCTTTCAGTACTTTAAATATATCCTGCTATTCCCTTCTGGCCTGCAGAGTTTCTGCTGAAAGATCAGCTGCAAAGCGTCTGCGGTTTCTCTTGTATGCTACTTGTTGCTTCTCCCTTGCTGCTTTACTATTCTTTCTTTGTGTTTAGTCTTTGTTATTTTGATTAGTATGTGTCTTGGCATGTTTCTCCTTGGGTTTATCCTGTATGGGACTCTTTGTGACTCTTGGACTTGATTGACTATTTTCTTCTCCATGTTGGGGAAATTTTCAACTATAATCTCTTCAAAAATTTTCTCATACCCTTTCTTTTTCTCTTCTTCTTCTGGGACACCTATAATTTGAATGTTGTTGTGTTTGATATTGTCCCAGAAGTCTCTGAGACTGTCCTCAGTTGTTTTCATTCTTTTCACTTTATTCTGCTCTTTAGAAGTTATTTCCACCATTTTATCTTCCAGCTCACTGATTCATTCTTCTGCTTCAGGTATTCTGCTATCGATTCCTTCTAGAGTATTAATTCCAGCAATTGTGTTGCTTGTCTCTGTGTGTTTATTCTTTAGTTCTTCTATGTCTGTTAGTTGATTCTTGCATTTTCTCCATTTTGTTTTCAAGGTTTTTGATCATCTGATTACTCCCATTATTCTGAATTCTTTTTCAGGTAGTTTGCCTATCTCCTCTTCGTTTATTTGGACTTCTGTGTTTCTAGTTTGTTCCTTCATGTGTGTAGTATTTCTCTGCCTTTTCATTATTTTTTTTTTAAACTTATTGTGCTTGGGGTCTCCTTTCCCCAGGCTTCAGTGTTGAATTCTTTCTTCCTTTTGGTTTCTGCCCTCCTAAAGTTGTTCCAGTAGTTTGTGTTAGCCTTGTATATGGTGAGATTTGTCCTGAGTTTTTGTTTGTTTGTTTGTCCTCTGATAGGCGAAGCTGAGTGAGGTGGTAATCCTGTCTGCTGATGCTTGGGTTTGTATTTTTGTTTTGTTTGTTGTTTAGATGAGGCATCCTGCACAGGGTGCTACTGGAGGTTGGGTGATGCTGGGTCTTGTATTCAAGTGGTTTCCTTTCTGTGAGGTCTCACTATTTGATACTCCCTAATGTTAGTTCTCTGGTAGTCTGGGGTCTTGGAGTTAGTGTTCCCACTCCAACGGCTCAGGGCTTCATCTCTGGCCAGGAAAGAAGATTCCACATGTGGCTTGTTATGGCATTAAATGAGATAAAAACAAATATCCCAAAACAAGAAACCAAAGATGAATCCCAGACAAATGGCAGTTAAATAATCAGGCAAATAATAATTAAAATAATGGAATATACACATATACATATATACCCATGAGCATAGTGAAAACAGGTCAACAAAAATGTACAATAGATTGACCTGTGAACAAAGGAAATCAAAAATTATATTTACCAGCTAAGAACAAAACTAACTAAAGCACAAACTGGGAAACAAAACTAAAGCAAGGTTTCAAGTGGGGAATAAAGCAGTGAAAATAAAACTAACAAGATGTTGAGAAGAAAGGAAAGAAAGAAAAGAAAGAAAGAATAGATATACTAAGTTAAATAGAGGTAGATGAAGAAGATTCATATACATTTAAGATTAACTGCAAGGGGGAAAGAACAGTATGAAAGGCAAACAAAAGAATAAATATAGAAAAAAATATGTTTAAAAAAATTAAAATTATAAAAAAGAAAAAAGAAAAAAAATGGAAGAAGAAAGAAACAAGGGGAAAGAAAAATAAAAAGAAAACTCCACAGAACTACAAAAGCCAACCTAGAGGCAGAGATTTATAGCAACATAAAAAGTGTGACTGAATATACACATATACATATATACCCATAAGCAAAATCAAAACAGTCCATCAAAAATAAAGTATAATAGATTGATTCAGCAAACAAAGGAAACCAAAAATTATATCTACCAGAACAAAACTAACTAAAGCACAAACTGGAAAACAAAACTAAAGTAAGGTGCCAATTGGGGAATAAAGCAATGAAAATAAAACTAACAAAATGTTGACAGGAAAGGATAGGAAGAAAAGAAAGAAAGAATAGATATGCAAAGTTAAATAGAGGTAAATGAAGAAGATTTATATACATTAAAGATTAACTGCAAGGGGAAAAGAACAGCAGGAAAAACAAAGGAATAAATGTAGAAAAAATATAATAGGTTTTTAAAAAATTGAAAGTTAATAAAGAGAGAGAAAAAAAGGGGAAAACACAGAACTGCAAAAGTAGAGGTTTATGACAACAATAAAAAATGTGACTGTGAAAAAAAAGCCCAAAATCTTAATTAGATTTCAAATGCCAATAAAATCAACAACTACAACAGAGGAGGGAGAAAAGGAAAAAAAAATCCCAAAGAATCTACAGAGCATGTCAAAACATAAGAATAATAAATGTTTTTCTTGAGTCACTGCTGTCAGAGTCCTTTCCCTTGCTGGGAGTCACAGTCCACCTCACCTCCCTTGCATTCTTTCCAACACTGTGCTGATCTCTGGGCCTGCTATGGCGGCAGCTCAGATTCTATTCTGGTCCTACTCCCATGTGTTCTTGCTTCCAATGTTCATAGCTATCAGAACTAGTGTGTTTTCTTTTGTGGGAGCTCTCAATGACCATTTATCTATTCCATAGACACAGACTCTGCTTAGTTGATCCTGTGGATTTAATCTGCAGCTTGTACAGCTAGTAGGAAGGCTTTGGGGTATTCTTCCTTAGCCACACTGCTCCTGTGTTTCAATTGTGGTTTTATTTCCACCTCTGCATGTGGGTCGTCCACTGGGGTTTGCTCCTGAGGCCTCCCTGGAGGACTTGGGTTTGCCCCTGTTAGGGCCAGGTGTGGAGGTGGTGCAGCTGCTTGGGTTGCAGGGGTTTTGGCAGCACCAGAAGGAGCGTCAGGTACTCATGGGAGTTGGTGGCTAGGGCAGCAGGAAAAATAGTGCTCTAGAAGTGTATGGCAACCAGTATTGGCCAATACACTCTAGTATTCTTGCCTGGAGAAGACCCCTCCCTGATAGAGCAGCCTGGCAGGCCACAATCTACAGGGTCACAAAGAGTCAGACACTACCAAAGAGACCCTGTGTGCATAGGTGCAAGACTTTTTTTGCCTGTGGCAGCTCTGCCCCAGTGAGAGTTGCGTGTGAAGGTGGCCCAGCTGCTTGGCTTGTGGGGAGCCTGGTGGCGCCAAGTGTGCAGGGACAAGGACTGCCTCTGCTGCAGGAGTTATGGCCCTATAAGAGTCTTTTTTTTTTTTTTTTTTTTGAGCCTCTTGTACCTGGGAATCAGAAGGCCTCTTTCGCCAGTCTTTCTCCATAGCTCCACCCATTCAGGCACTTAGAGGGCTTCCTTGCCTGGGATCCTTCTCTGTTGTTCCACACATCAGGTACATAGAGGGGCCCCCCTGGCTGGGGTCCTACTCTGTAGATCAGGGCATCAGGCACTTAAAGGGGCACCCTGGGTGGGGCCCTACTCTATAGTTCAGGTGCATTAGTCACTTAAAGGAGCACCCTGAGTTGGGTCCTGCTCTGTAGTTCAGTGCCAGGCATTTGATGGGCCAGCCTCTCTATTGTTCAGCTGCCAATGCTGGATGCTGGCGTGTGGATGGAGAGAGAGGCTATGATCCACACTCTATGGGTGACTCAGCAGTATTGCCTTGCTTCCATGGCTGTCTGGCTTTTGTCCACAGGCATTTCCCACCACAACCTCCTCCCTCACCTCCCTTCGATCTGTCTCTCCGCACTCAATAGCAACCCCCACCTTGGGATTACTCCACAATCCTGAAACTCCAGCTCCCAGCTACTGCGCCTTCCAGGGGACCTGCATCCCTGTCCGAGGTATGTATGGCTGAGGCAAGGATCATCTGATTCTCCTTCCATTTAGGCTACCACAGATCCTCTGTTTCATTCGCAGCCTTAAATATTTCTCCTCTGACTCAGACAAATGCCCTGATGTGAAGATTGGACCCCTGCTCCAATTCCCCACCCACCAAGGGCAAGTCCAGTCCTACTAACACGCCTGTTTTTCCTCCTAGCTCCTTCATCCTACTGAGTTTTGCTTGGTTCTATATATTCTTTCCCACTGGTCAGGTACTCCTCTTCGCTTTCAGCTGGTGTTCTGCATGCACTTCTGTGTCTGAAGTTGTATTCCTGATGTATCCATGAAGAAAGACGTACTCCACCTCCATGTGCTCCTCTGCCCTCTTGTTCTCTTTGGCTTCCTTGCTTTTTACTAGATGTACTTTTGTATGCCAGGATCCCATCCAGGTCACCACATTACCTTTAGTTGTCATGTCTCCTTACTTTCATCTTGGCTATGACAGATTCTCACACTTTTCTTGTTTTTGATGTCCTTGAAAGTTTTGAGGAGTACAGTTTGAGTATTTTGGAGAATATCTCTCAATTAGGTCTGATCTTTCTTCTCATGATCAGAGGAAGGAAGGGGAGGAAGACCACAGAAACAAATAATCATTCTCATCATACCATATCAAAGATATATCCTATCAACACGGTTTATCCCTACTAATATTAGTCTTGATCACCTGGATGATGTAGAGGTTGTCAGGTTTCTCCAAGGTAAAGTTACCCTTTTCCCTAGAGTTTCCACACTCTGTTCTCTGGAAGGAAGTTGCTATGTGTATCCTGCATTTAAGGAGTTCTATTCCAGGGGCTTCCCTTGTGGTCCAGTGGTTAAGAATCTGCCTGCCAATACAGGGATGTAGGTTTGATCCCTGACTGGGGACCTAAGATCTCACATGCAACCAAGCCTGTGCACTGCAGCTACTGACCCCCATGTGTCTAGAGCCCATGTTCCACAGCAAGACAAGCCACTGCAATAAGACGCCCACACACCACAACTGGAGAGTAGCCCTCGCTTGATGCAACTAAAGAATAGCCTCAGTTCAGTTCAGTTCAGTCGCTCAGTCGTGTCCAACTCTTTGCGACCCCATGAATTGCAGCACGCCAGGCCTCCCTGTCCATCACCAACTCCCGGAGTTCACTCAGACTCACGTCCATCGAATCAGTGATGCCATCCAGCCATCTCATCCTCTGTCATCCCCTTCTCCTCCTGCCCCCAATCCCTCCCAGCATCAGAGTCTTTCCCAATAAGTCAACTCTTTGCATGAGGTGGCCAAAGTACTGGAGTTTCAGCTTTAGCATCATTCCTTCCAAAGAAATCTCAAGGTTGATCTCCTTCAGAATGGACTGGTTGGATCTCCTTGCAGTCCAAGGGACTCTCAAGAGTCTTCTCCAACACCACAGTTCAAAAGCATCAATTCTTCAGTGCTCAGCCTTTTTCACAGTCCAACTCTTACATCCATACATGACTACTGCAAAAACCATAGCCTTGACTAGACGGACCTTAGTCGGCAAAGTAATGTCTCTGCTTTTGAATATACTATCTAGGTTGCTCATAACCTTTCTTTCAAGGAGTAAGCGTCTTTTAATTTCATGGCTGCAATCACCATCTGCAGTGATTTTGGAGCCCCCAAAAATAAAGTCTGACACTGTTTCCACTGTTTCCCCATCTATTTCCCATGAAGTGATGGGACCGGATGCCATGATCTTCATTTTCTGAATGTTCAGCTTTAAGCCAACTTTTTCACTCTCCTCTTTCACTTTCATCAAGAGGCTTTTTAGTTCCTCTTCCCTTTCTGCCATAAGGATGGTGTCATCTGCATATCTGAGGTGACTGATATTTCTCCTGGCAATCTTGATTCCAGCTTGTGTTTCTTCTAGTCCAGCGTTTCTCATGATGCACTCTGCATACAAGTTAAATAAGCAGGGTGACAATATACAGCCTTAATGTACTCCTTTCCCTATTTGGAACCAGTCTGTTGTTCCACGTCCAGTTCTAACTGTTGCTTCCTGACCTGCATACAGATTTCTCAAGAGGCAGGTCATGTGGTCTGGTATTCCCATCTCTTGAAGAATTTTCCACAGTTTATTGTGATCCACACAATCAAAGGCTTTGGCATAGTCAATAAAGCAGAAATAGATGTTTTTCTGGAACTCTCTTGCTTTTTCCATAATCTAGCAGATGTTGGCAATTTGATCTCTGATTCCTCTGCCTTTTCTAAAACCAGCTTGAACATCTGGAAGTTCATGGTTCATGCATTGCTGAAGCCTGGCTTGGAGAATTTTGAGCATTACTTTACTAGTGTGTGAGATTAGTGCAATTGTGTGGTAGTCTGAGAATTCTTTGGCATTGCCTTTCTTTGGGCTTGGAATGAAAACTGACTTTTCCAGTCCTGTGGCCACTGCTGAGTTTTCCAAATTTGTTGGCATATTGAGTGCAGCACTTTCACAGCATCATCTTTCAGGATTTGAAAGAGCTCAACTGGAATTCCATCACCTCCATTAGTTTTGTTCATAGTGATGCTTTCTAAGGCCCACTTGACTTCACATTCCAGGATGTCTGGCTCTAGATGAGTGATCACACCATCATGATCATCCGGGTCGTGAAGATCTTTTTTGTACAGTTCTTCTGTGTATTCTTGCCATCTCTTCTTAGTATCTTCTGCTTCTGTTAGGTCCATACCTTTTCTGTCCTTTATCAAGCCCATCTTTGCATGAAATGTTCCCTTGATATCTCTAATTTTCTTGACGAGATCTCTAGTCTTTCCCATTCTGTTCTTTTCCTCTATTTCTTTGCAGCGATCACTGATGAAGGCTTTCTTATCTCTTCTTGCTATTCTTTGGAACTCTGCATTCAGATGCTTATATCTTTCCTTTTCTCCTTGGCTTTTCGCTTCCCTTCTTTTCATAGCTATTTGTAAGGCTTCCCAAGACAGCCATTTTGCTTTTTTGCATTTCATTTCCATGGCGATGATCTTGATCCCTGTCTCCTGTACAATGTCATGAACCTCATTCCAAAGTTCATCAGGCACTCTATCTATCAGATGCAGGCCCTGAAATCTATTTCTCACTTCCACTGTATAATCATAAGGGATTTGATTTAGGTCATACCTGAGTGGGCTAGTGGTTTTCCCCACTTTCTTCAATTTAATCTGAATTTGGCAATAAGGAGTTCATGATCTGAGCCACAGTCAGCTCCTGGTCTTGTTTTTGTTGACTGTATAGAGCTTCTCCATCTTTGGCTGCATAGAATAGAATCAATCTGATTTCAGTGTTGACCATCTGGTGATGTCCATGTGTAGAGTCTTCTCTTGTGTTGTTGGAAGAGGGTGTTTGTTATGACCAGTGCATTTTCTTGGCAAAACTCTATTCGTCTTTGCTCTGCTTCATTCCACATTCCAAGGCCAAATTTGCCTGTTACTCCAGGTGTTTCTTGACTTCCTACTTTTGCATTCCAGTCCCCTATAATGAAAAGGACATCTTTTGGGGGTGTTAGTTCTAAAAGGTCTTGTAGGTCTTCATAGAACTGTTCAACTTCAGCTTCTTCAGTATTACTGGCTGGGGCATAGACTTGGATAACTGTGATATTGAATGGTTTGCGTTGGAAATGAACAGAGATCATTCTGTTGTTTTTGAGATTGCATCCAAGTACTGCATTTCTGGACTTTTCTGTTGACCATGATGGCTACTCCATTTCTTCTGAGGGATTCCTGCCCGCAGTAGTAGATATAATGGTTATCTGAGTTAAATTCACCCATTCCAGTCCATTTTAGTTTGCTGATTCCTAGAATGTCAATGTTCACTCTTGCCATCTCCTGTTTGACCACTTCCAATTTGCCTTGATTCATGGACCTGACATTCCAGGTTCCTATGCAATATTGCTCTTTACAGCATCGGACCTTGCTTCTATCACTAGTCACATCCACAGCTGGGTATTGTTTTTGCTTTGGCTCCATCCCTTCATTCTTTCTGGAGTTTTTCTCCACTGACCTCCAGCCTACACAGCAACAAAGACCCAGAAGAGCCAAAAATAAATAAATACATTAAAATTGTTTTAAAAGAAGTTATATTCCACCTCCTTGAGAGAAGTGAGCTACATAAATGTGGAATTCTTCTGCATAGATTTGTATTTTCTCCCACATTTATTTGGTATTCAATTATGTATTTATACTAGTATGGGTTCAGGTGTTTATTTTATACTCTGGATTATAGTCCAATACTACTTTATTTTGTTGCTCAAATTATTGCCTCTTTGACTACTCCAAGCTCCTTTCAGTTCAGTTCAGTCACTCAATTGTGTCTGACTCTTTATGACTCCATGGACTGCAACACTCCAGTCTTCCCTGTCCATCACCAACTCCCAGAGCCTACTCAAACTCATGTCCACTATGTTGGTGATGCCATCCAAGCTCCTTTACATATTACATTGTCCTTCTACATATACACATCATTGTGTTTTCACCTTTTTTTTTAAAGGCACTTTCTCACTTTCTGAAACTACAATATGCTCCTGGCTCATTTTGTATATTTTGTGCTCCCATTCTAGAATTAGTCTTTTCCCCAAGGGATCCTAATTTCTCTTGTTGGAGAATGGGTATTATAAACCACAACTTGGGTGCTAGGTGTAATTGCTACTGGGATGTTATTGCTTCTTGAATCTTTCAGTTGACAGAGCAAGGAAATATATGTGTATACACTAATCTATGCATATACATATATCTGTAAATATTTCCATAATATATCCATATGTATCTATATTAAGCTAAACATCAGTTTATACTGATATCTTCAACTCTAATCCATTCCCATGCAGATCATTCTAGCCTTCTTCTCTTGCTTCTTTGTAAGCTCCCACTCCAACAGTGAGAGATGGTTCCAACCATCCACCATCCACTTGTTAACTCTCAGTATACTTGTATAGTGGCTTCAGAATAGGAAAAAACATGTCAACTAGAGTGTACTGCTTACGTACAATTTCTTTTGTTTTCACTCTTAAGTCTCCCCTCATTTTCAAAGTTACTTAGATCAGCACTTTTCCTTCCATTCCCTCCAAGGACGTCGTTTCACATATTTGTAATACACTAAGATTCTTCTGTCACATACCACATTCCATCCAGGGATTCCCTGATCTTGTAAATTTTAAAAAATTTGCAAGATGTTTACTCTGAAAAACACTATGGTTTTTGACACACGTATACTGTCATGTATCTACCATTACAATGTCATAAAGAGTAGATTCATCACCCTAAATCTCTTCCATGCTTCATGCATGTAGCACCCTATGATGTAATTTAAAAAGCATCTAGAATATTTGTAACTGTTTTCTACTTCTTGCATTTGTATTTTGTTCAATACTTTATACATTTTATTATCATTCTTGTTCTTCTAGAGTTACTATGTTTTTTCTCCCTCTGGCTTCTTGGATTCTTTCAAAGTTCTTTCCTTTTCTTTGATTTTCCGCAGTATGAACATGATATGTATGCCTAGGTTTAAGCTTTTACTTGTTTGCTTTTTAATCCTGCTTGGTATTCACTGAGTTTCTGAATATGTCGTCTGGTGTCTATTATTAAGTTTGGAAAGTTCTTGATCATTATTACTCAAAATATTTCTTCTCTATTCTGTCTCTCTTTCCTTCTGGTATTCTAATTATGTGTACCTATATCTTTTCATATTGTCTCATAGTTATTGGATGTTCTCTATTTTTCTCTCTTTTTTGTCCTTTTCTTTAATTTTACTTTGGCAAGTTTCTATTGTCCTATATTCAAGCTCATTGATTTTATCCTTAGCTGTCTAGTCTATGAATATACTCATCAAAGGTATTCTTTATTTCTTCAAGTGTTTTGACTTCTAGTATTTCCTTTTGATTCTTACAGTTTCCATCTGTCTGATTAACACCTTATCTACCCTGACATGTGGTCTACTTTTTATATTAGAGCCGTTTATGCATTAGTCATAGTTACCTTAATTTTTTTGTTTAATCACTTCGACATCTGAGTCATATATAAGTCTTTTTTATTGCTTTATCTGGCACAAGGATTTAAACTCCAAGTGGGAAAACTGAAGAAATGAAAAATAGAATAAACAAGGATAACAAATTTTTATTACTGAAGTACAAAGACATAGAGATAAATATTTAGTAAAAAAAAAAAAAAGATAAAGGAAAAGATAATACAGGGTGATAGAGTGAATACTCATGTACTTGTGCTCGTGTCCAACTCTTTGTGACTCCATGAGGAGCCTGCCAGGTTCTGTCCATGGGAGTCTCCAGGTAAGAATACTGATGTAGGTTGCTGTGCCCTCCTTCAGGGGATCTTCCTGACCCAGGGATCAAACCCAGGTCTCCTGCATTGCAGGCAGATTCTTTACCGTCTAAGCCACAAGGTATCTACAGTTCAGTTCAGTTCAGTCGCTCAGTCGCGTCTGACTCTTTGTGACCCCATGAATCACAGCACGCCAGGCCTCCCTGTCCATCACCAACTCCTGGAGTTCACTCAGACTCGCGTTCATCGAGTCCGTGATGCCATCCAGCCATCTCATCCTCTGTCGTCCCCTTCTCCTCCTGCCCTCAATCCCTCCCAGCATCAGAGTCTTTTCCAATGAGTCAACTCTTCTCATGAGGTGGCTGAAGTACTGGAGTTTCAGCTTTAGCATCATTTCTTCCAAAGAAATCCCAGGGCTGATCTTCAGAATGGACTGGTTGGATCTCCTTGCAGTCCAAGGGACTCTCAAGAGTCTTCTCCAACACCACAGTTCAAAAGCATCAATTCTTCAGTGCTCAGCCTTCTTCACAGTCCAACTCTCACATCCATATGGGACTACTGGAAAAACCATAGCCTTGACTAGATGGACCTTAGTCGACAAGGTAATGTCTCTGCTTTTTTTTTTTTTTTATTTTTTCTTTCCATTTGCTTTTATTTTTATTTTTTAATTTTAAAATCTTTAATTCTTACATGCGTTCCCAAACATGAACCCCCCTCCCACCTCCCTCCCCATAACATCTCTGTTAGGAAACAATTCCAATCACCATTGCAATGAAAAGAATAAAATACTTAGGAATATATCTACCTAAAGAAACTAAAGACCTATATATAGAAAACTATAAAACACTGATGAAAGAAATCAAAGAGGACACTAATAGATGGAGAAATATACCTTGTTCATGGATCGGAAGAATCAATATAGTGAAAATGAGTATACTACCCAAAGCAATTTACAAATTCAATGCAATCCCTATCAAGCTACCAGCCATATTTTTCACAGAACTAGAACAAATAATTTCAAGATTTGTATGGAAATACAAAAAACCTCGAATTGCCAAAGCAATCTTGAGAAATAAGAATGGAACTGGAGGAATCAACTTGCCTGACTTCAAGCTCTACTACAAAGCCACAGTCATCAAGACAGTATGGTATTGGCACAAAAAGACAAACATATAGATCAATGGAACAAAATGTGTCTGCTTTTGAATATGCTATCTAGGTTGGTCATAACTTTTCTTCCAAGAAGTAAGCGTCTTTTAATTTCATGGCTGCAGTCACCATCTGCAGTGATTTTGGAGCCCCCAAAAATAAAGTCTGACACTGTTTCCCATTTCCCCATCTATTTCCCATGAAGTGAGGGACCAAGGTATCTACAGTAGATCCTAATCCCTGTAACTTGTAAATATTACTTTACATGATAAAAGAGATGGATTAAGTTGAGGATTTTGAGAGGGTAAATTATCTTGGATTATCTGGGTGGCTTCTAAATGTAATTGAAAGTGAAGGGAATGTGACCACTAAAGCAAGAGTTTTGCTTCTGATTTTGAAAATGAAAGATGGGGCCAAGAGCCACAGTGCAAGGAATGCATCTTAAGAAAGTGGGAAAGCAAGGGAATGGGATTTTCTCTGGAAACGAACACGTTCATTTCATCCCAGTGAAAGCACTTTGGACTTCTGGTTTCCAGAATTGTGAGAATAAATAAATATAGGTTAGGCCACTAAGTTTGTTATACTTTATGACAGCAGTCATAGAAGACTAGCTCACATGGTAAAATTTTTAAAAGCGGTCTTAGTCGGCTCTGGTTTCCTTCAGAATTGAAGAGCCCCATGGGCTGCTCTGGTGGCTCAGTCAGCTAAGAATACATTTGCAGTGCAGGAGTTGCAGATTTGATCCCTGGGTGGGGAAGATCCCCTGGAGGAGGGCATGGTAACCCACTCCAGTATTCTTGCCTGGAGAATCCCATGGACAGAGGGGCCCGGCCGCCTACAGTCCATAGGGTCGCAAAGAGTCGGACGTGGCTGAAGTGACTGAGCATCCCCACACCTGAATGGAAACTCTGGGGTTGAATCCCTGGTGAATAGAAGACCCGAGGCAGAATGCTGTAGAGATATCTTCTTGTCTGTCTTTCCTTTACTGTCTAGCACCTTAAGCTCCTTGCCAGAGCATTTATTTCAAGTAGAATCACCTGCCAACTAATTAGAGACTATTAGGCAAACAGGAGTGATTCACGCGTTTTCTGCTATGCAGCTATGAAGTCTCTAAGCTTGAGCCTGTTGGTACAGCCAGAGAACTAAATACTCAGCAAAAATGTAAATAAAATGAAAGTTGCCTTAGAAAAATTGGGCAAAGAAAATTCCTGAATGTAAACAAAATTAAAAAGGATACATTTGAAAGGATGATAAAAATGTCAAAGAGGCTGAGAACATGTGAGCATATATGAAATGCTGATGTTACTGAACTCTTTTTAGAAATAAGGAATTAAAACAGAAATATCTCTAAGTTGACTAAAGACATTTTTGAAATATTTTGTTTGTTAAAATAGAAAACTAAAGGGATAGGAAAAAAAAAACCCTCAAATATCAGGGAGAGTTTTACTGATACAGCATAAACAAATTAAATTTTGATAAAAATTGATTTTATGTTAATAGGCCACTAGAGACTCATAAGGAAATTAGTTCACACAGTCCCTTTCTGTATGTGGTATGAAGTAATTCTAATGTTTAAAAGACTGCAAATGTCTGTAGCATATATCATTCTAGTAAGTGTAACCCACCAAAGACCCTTATTTTACTCCAGTAACTAAAATGTCTTAATCAAAAATCATTCAATGAATCACCTAAATTCCTTTTACGCTTGCAATACCAGATCTGCCCAAGTAATACACAATATTGAGATCATCACACACCATCTTTTCAATTCAATAAGCATTCATTGAATATCTACTATGTGTTAGGCACGACTGAAGCTTCTCCTTGAATTTGAAGTTTTATGAATAGTAACTTTATTTGCTCTGTCATTATCACTTCTAGGTAAATGGGTCAGATGGAAAGGATGAGACTGTTTTCAAAGGATCTGAATTAGGCTGCTGAAAAAATTTTGCCACCATAGTAGGGTTTCTGCTAATCCACAAATTTCTTAGTGGTCAGCATCAGGAGCCATTTCTCATTCTCAAAATTTCCTCTCTTATGCTGATTGAAAAATTTTAAGGATAACTTAAGCATTATTTGAACATAATGGGGCCATATCCTATGCTCTAAATTTTGGCTTTGATATGCCACACCTCCTTTATGTTCCACATCCATGCTGCACTGTCGACATCTACTCTTCTTACTTATTAATTAATTCACTTTTGCTACACAGTTGATTTTCACCAAAGATCTTGTATCTAGATCAATACAAAGAGTTTGTGTTATGTAACAAACTTTGTAATGGGGATGCTTTGGCCTCATATGTTCATTAATTGTAACAGCATCTGAGTTTATTTTATTTGGTCTATGTAACTGAAGTTGCCTAGCAAGAAAAGCTATAAATTACAGTGTCACTGTTGCTGAAGTGACAGTATGAATGTTCAAAGTTTTTGGTCCACTGTCCCTGTAAGTGGGGCTTCCTCTCAGGTGGTGTAGTGATAAAGAATCTGCCTGTTAATGCATGAGATGCAAGAGACACAGGTTCAATTCTTGGGTCAGGAAGATCCCCTGGAGAAGGAAATGGCAACCCACTCCAGTATTGCCAGGAAAATCCCAAGGACAGAAGAGCCTGGTGGGCTATAGTCCATGTGGTCGCAAAGAATCAGACATGACTGAGCACACACGCAGTCTCCCCTGCGAGTGCCAAGAGTCTGGCTGTCTTTGTTCCTGTGGATATGGTGGGGATACGGCCAAGAACCCAGACGTTTAATGAGTTCAGGCAGAGGCTCATAGGTCAGCTTTGTTGCTGGTCCTTTCAGAACCTTGGCCTAGTTAACTGGTCTTTCAGTAACTGGGCCTCGGTGTTTCTTCTCCACATTCTTTTTCTTCTGGGCATCCTGCCTAGGGTCCTAGTTCTTCCAAGACCAAAGCTTCTCTTGTTCCTCCCAATCTTCTCAGGTCTGAACCCTTCTCTTGTCTCTGAAGCCCAGGCATCAGGACTAGATTCAAGAACTCTCTGCCTAATTTCCTCTATCTTTTTCTCCTATCTGGTACAAGAGCCCTCTGAAGTCTCCTCCTTAGAACTGTGCTCTATCTGCTGAGAATCTGCTCTTGGCTGTTCACAGCACTGACTCTTTACAGCTCTTGCTTTTTCCTTATAAAGGCTGATAAGGACCTTTCCTCAGTACCTGCTATCTCTGCCCCATTGCTGTGACCAAAACATGGCATCAACTGCTATTTCTGAATCTATAAGTAAAAGGTAGTGGAAACTGGAAAAAGATACTCATTTATTGGTTTTTATAAATTCAGCAAATTATTTTTATGAAATGTTTGATTATATCAAACACATCATGTAGCAAAAAGTAGTGAATAGTCCACCTTTCCTTTCATCTGATTTTGCCTCTTGAAGAAACTAGAGTCAACATTCTACCAGGAGTAGTTTTCAACTACCCTTGCCTATGGGAATTACCAGAGGAGTTTAGAAAATATACTGATACATGGTATCCATCCAGTAGTGTGCTGCCAAGATTAACAACTGGCTCTGTGGGGGTGGGGATGAGGGGCAGTAGCTAGTTCTCAAGTCAGCATGAACCAGCACCAGGCTCCATCATCCTATCCCATCCCTTCCCTCATCCCACTCCTCCCGACTGTAAATGAATCAGAATCTCTGAGGATCAAGCCAAGGAAATCTGTCTCACATAGAGCGCTTCTAAGGCAGTGCTTGGCATCCTGGGTCTGTAACCTGTTTCTATCCCTTAGTATCTGTGTAACTTTAGGAAACATATTAGGCATCCATTTCCCCAACTATAACATGGTGATATTAAATGTCCCTACCTCTTAGGGTAATTGCAAAGATTAAAGGAGTTTATATGAGGCCTTAGATGAATGTCAGGCATGTTAGCTCTTATTAGTCTCATTTTGCTCATTTTCTTCCGCTTCATGGGGCCTCTTGGAGAAAACTGTCTTGGAGAAGACTTGAATGGTAATTTTTGTGCATTGGATTGTCTCAAATCACTCAGAGATGTGCATTGGAAAGAATTAAGGATGAGCCTAGATTAAGAATTTAGACTGAAGAGAAATAAGAATTTTAATTAAATAGATAACTGAAATTCAGAGAATATTGTATTTCATTTCTTACCACAGACTGGGTCAAAGGGGTTAGAAAACATATGATCAGCTTGAAACATTTCCTGTGGATTTACTCCAATACTGTGAACCCAGGTTAAAAATGCATGTTACTTTGGCAATGCACAATGCATAAAGGCACACTTCTCTTAAGAAGCTTGCCTCTGTGGAGTAAGTACAGGCTTGGACTTTGATGAATACTGAAAGCAGAATCAGTCCCTTGAAATGAATTTCTGAAGAAGAGCTTAAGGGTTCAGATGCACTGCTCATATCATTAAAATAAACGTGCTCTCTTAAGGAAACCCTGCTCACTTTAAATCACAGAAATTTCAAGCCAGAAGGCACCTTAGAGATCATTCGTTATTCACCTAAAAAAGAAGAACTTGTTGCTAACTGGCTCTGAGTTTTAATAAGTAAGTTCTGAATAAGTCCCTGGCATTTTCTCAAATGTTCTTGGGCTCTCGGCTTTCCCCTCCCTCAATTGAGCCTTCTGAATGGAATTTTTAAAATTTGCTGCAAGTTCCTGTTAACTATGCTTTGTCAGGTCACTCTGGACAAAGGGACTCTTACAAAATAAGAAAATAAAGAAAAATAATAAAAAGTTATTTCTTTTTTTTCTTTCTTTTCTTAAAATTTTAGAAGGTTATTTCTAAGTAATGATATTGGATCAGCTTGGAAATATGTTGGTTTTCTGTTATTGTAGTTGTTTTGCAGCAATGAAACCTCTAGTTGTATGTAGGATCCCACTCTATGGCAAGTTGTGGTCTGCATTACGTGATGCTGAAAGGTTCATCCTGTCTAGATGATCCATGTTCCCACCACTGTTTGGATCAGAAAAGCTGTTCACAGTGGAAGAAGTAAGGTACCAGGAAGATATGATTACTCTGTAGGCTGCCCAGTGGAGTAGCAATTATGTTCCTAGCTTGCTTTCTTTTTTTTTTTTTTTCCTGTGGTTCAGAAAACTGGAATTTCATCTTTTTAAAAAGTGTTTTAAAATTTCACATATGATGTGAAATATTGGGGAGGCAGGGGGAAGGAAAGAGAGAAACATTTTTAAATGTTCTTATTTCACATAAGGCACTGCAAGCTGTGGTTTTCATGTGTTTCATGAAACCTAACTTCCATCATTGTCATGAAGTGGTGAAATTGCATGACAGTGGTGTAAGTTAGATTTCACAATGTGCAAAAGTTGTAGGGTTGATACTTAGCAAAACTGTCTTGAGCAGCTGGTTCTGACGCCAAGCGTGTTATGGGTCAGAGGCTATAAGGCCAAAGGGCGTTACCTGTTTAGGTATTTGCCCTGCCCACTCTTGTATGAGCTCCACTGAGAGTAGAAATGCAGTCTTCCTCATCTTTACACCAATCACCAGGCAGTGTCCCCTGGTACGTAGAGGACTGCTCTAGGTCTGCGATAATTGGAAAGATTGTAACTTTAATATGTGTGACTTCGTTATAGGCCCTATCAGACTTTCTTTTTTTCTTTTTTTTTAAATTTTAATTTTTACTTTAGTTTACTTTACAATACTGTATTGGTTTTGCCATACATTGACATGAATCCACCATGGGTGTATTGATAGGAAATTAAGTAGGACTTAACATACTATCTTATCTCAGAACTTAATAGTTGCTAAATAACCCTTAAGTGGAGGCTTCCCGGGTGGCACTAGTGGTAAAGAACCCACCTGCCAATGCAGGACATGTAAGAGACTTGGGTTTGATCCCTGGGTGGGGAAGATCCCCTGGAGGAGGGCATGGCAACCCACCCCAGTATTCCATGGGCAGATGAAGCCTGGTGGGCTACAGTCCACACAGTTGCAAAGAGTCAGACATGACTGAAGTGCCTGAGCATTCATGCATGAAGGAGGTGAGATCAGGAAGGGTATTGTGCGGAGAAGCACGGTGAAGTAGGTAATGTGCTCTGGATTCTAGAGTACTTGGAGGTTTGTTGCAATGGAAGTGGTACAGTTAGTGTTGAATGAGACCAAATATGCTAGTGAAGATTGGTACCATTGTTTAAGCACCATATATACAGTCTCTGTGAAAAAATTCACTCAGTTCTAAATAATCAGTCAAAAAATTTTGAACTAACACTAGTCCTTATTTTGTCTGAACTGCATAAGATATAAGCATTTCAGGTTAAACATGTTGAAATCATCCAAGTTTTCTGAGAAAATGATGAATAATTTTATCTTTCTTTTTTTTTAATTTTTATTTTTACTTTATTTTACTTTACAATACTGTATTGGTTTGGCATACATTGACATGAATCCGCCACGGGTGTACATGAGCTCCCAAACATGAACTCCTCTCCCACCTCCCACCCCACATTATCCCTCCAGATCATCCCTGTGCACCAGCCCCAAGCATCCTGCATCCTGCATTGAACATAGACTGGCGATTCATTTCATGATAGTATACATGTTTCAGTGCCATTGTCCCAAATCATCCCACCCTCTCTCTCTCCCTCAGAGTCCAAAAGTCCGCTCTACATATCTCTGTCTCTTTTGCTGTCTTGCATACAGGGTCGTCATTGCCATCTTTCTAAATTCCATATATATGTGTTAGTATACTGTATTGGTGTTTTTCTTTCTGGCTTACTTCACTCTGTATAATCGGCTCCAGTTTCATCCGTCTCATTAGAACTGATTCAAATGTATTCTTTTTAATGGCTGAGTAATACTCCATTGTGTATATGTACCACAGCTTTCTTATCCATTCATCTGCTGATGGACATCTAGGTTGTTTCCATGTCCTGGCTATTATAAACAGTGCTGCGATGAACATTGGGGTACTTGTGTCTCTTTCTATTCTGGTTTCATCAGTATGTATGCCCAGTAGTGGGATTGCTGGGTCATAAGGCAGTTCTATTTGCAGTTTTTTAAGGAATCTCCACACTGTTCTCCACAGTGGCTGTACTAGTTTGCATTCTCACCAACAGTGTAGGAGGGTTCCCTTTTCTCCACACCCTCTCCAGCATTTATTGCTTGCAGACCTTTGGATCGCAGCTATTCTGACTGATGTGAAGTGGTACCTCATTGTGGTCTTGATTTGCATTTCTCTAATAATGAGTGACGTTGAGCATCTTTTCATGTGTTTGTTAGCCATCCATATGTCTTCTTTGGAGAAATGTCTATTTAGTTCTTTGGCCCATTTTTTGATTGGGTCATTTATTTTTCTGGAATTGAGCAAGTGGTGCTGGGAAAACTGGTCAACCACTTGTAAAAGAATGAAACTAGATCACTTTCTAACACCACACACAAAAATAAACTCAAAATGGATTAAAGATCTAAATGTAAGACCAGAAACTATAAAACTCCTAGAGGAGAACATAGGCAAAACACTCTCCGACATAAATCAAAGCAGGATCCTCTATGATCCACCTCCCAGAATACTGGAAATAAAAGCAAAAGTAAACAAATGGGATCTAATTAAAATTAAAAGCTTCTGCACAACAAAGGAAACTATAAGCAAGGTGAAAAAACAGCCTTCTGAATGGGAGAAAATAATAGCAAATGAAGCAACTGACAAACAACTAATCTCAAAAATATAATTTTATCTTTCAACATTTATTATTTAGTATTTATAAGGTATTCAATAGTATTTTCAATAGAATTTTACTATTTTGATAGTATTTTTCATGACAGATGTTTACACAAGAAATATTATCATGATGAATAATGACTAAACAGGATTTCAGCTAAAATGCATATTACAAGATAATAGACAGAATGGTGTTTGAGAACTATGTTGTTGAATTTGAAAGCAAATGTTGTTTGAAACAACACCATGTCTTGTGTGACAACCTCAGCTGGAGAATGTGCCCTTAGATAAAGCATGCTTAGTTGCTCAGTTGTGTCCCACTCTTTTGTGACCCCATGGACTGTAACCCACCAGGCTCCTCTGCCCATGAGATTTTTCAGGGAAGAATGCAGGAGTGGGTTGCTATTTCCTCCTCCAGGAGATCTTCCCAATCCAGGGATTGAACCCAGGTCTCCTGTGTTTCCTCATGGCAGATGGATTCTTTACCTGCTGAGCTATGGAGAAAGCCCCATAGATAATAGGTAACCTTAAAACTTGGCTTAGAAAATATGTAGAAATTCTTTGCCCAAAGATGTTTGTAGTTTCAAAAAAGACATAAGGTAACCAGACAAAAGTCTGGAACAAGTAGCAGAGAATCAACTTCTCCCATGGAAAGAACCCAGGCTGTGTGTTCCATGAGTCAGCTTGAGACAGGAAATCTGTAGCTGTCAGGTTCCTCCTCAGAGCTTTAGTTGGGAAGACAGATCACAGAGAAACCACAAAATATGATGAGGGAAGGTTCCCCCTGCCTCACTTCTGAAGCTGCAGGATTTCTTAGTATTGTGAGCCTTAAAAATCTCCTTCTTTCAAGTGTTCACTGGAAGATTGGGACTGATCAAACCCAGATGCAACCAGAGCCCTTAACCTTCTTCTCCCCACTGTGTCCTACAGACAGAATTCTTGATGCCTTAAGTGTGGGTTGAAGTGGCTAAATGTGGCATCTGGATGATGAGAAAACTATAGTTTTCTTCCTGGGTGATCAAGATGTGGGAAGAAGCTATTGGAGGCATTCAAAACAAAACTGAACTCCAACAAAAACCCCAAATGAGGAGGAAAAAATCAGTCAGCCTACTGCCCTTGGGGAACCCTTTGAAAACCCATTCAGACTCTGCTATTCTACTTAAAATCTTGTTTCTACCCTGTCTTGATAGGCTTTTACTCTTTTTTTTTTTACTACCTCTTTCATCTCTAGTTTTTGGGCAGGTTTTATATCCCTGAGTTCATGATCTCTTATGCTGATGCCTTATTGGCTAACACGGCTTATTGTTTGTGGGTGGAAAGCAGGAGGTGCTTTGGGGCTTCCTAAATTACTGATTGACTCTAGTTTCAGCTTCTAAAGTGAATTCCAGTCACCAGGTGAATGTGTATAAATGAGAGTGAGGAATTATAATTTGTAAGAACTGGAGATTTGAGTGGGAACAGTTAGGGAAAAGGGGAGACAGAGAGTTGAAAAGTAGGCTTGTTGTTGTTGCTATTTAGTTGCTAAGTCATGTCTGACTCTTTGTGACCTTGTAGCCCACCAGGCTCTTCTGTCCATGGGATTTCCAAGGCAAGAAACCTGGAATGGGTTGCTATTTCCTTCTCCAAGGGATCTTCCCCACCCAGGGATCAAATCCACGTCTCCTACATCGACAGGCAGATTCTGTACTGCTGAGCCACCAAGGAAGTGGAAACTAGAATAGGTATATGTATATGTATCCCAAAGAACCTCCTGGTGAGGTGGATGGACTTGAGCAGAAGGGATAGCAGTAGGTTGGAATTTGAAAGAGAATCCAAACACCTTGGGATGTTCAAGGAGAGAGGGCCAATTTTAAGAATGGTTTGGTCTTCAATGACCAAAGATAGCCATGACAAATAATCTTCTAAGCATAGTTTTCACCTGCAAGTCATCATCTCTCTTGGATTCTAATTTCTCATTTGTATACGATTCATGTGTTTTATTCTATGTATTCATTTTGAGAAATGAAATATTTCCTGCCATATCAGTAAACAAGGATGTCACTAGTTATCAGCGATTCCAGTCCCCCAGTATGAGCTGGTGAGCCCTAAGCGTACTCAGGAAGGAGAATATCTGCTATCTAACAGCCATCAGGGTTCAACCACTCCCTGTGAAAAACACAGGATACTGACCCAGGGCAGCTGCGATACAGAGGAAAGGAATGATTTCAGGGAGTCCAGACTCTTGCATCTTCCCATACATAGAAAAGTGCTAAATTCCTTAACTTGGGATATCAGGGCTTCCCTGGTGACTCCAACAGTAAACAATCTGCCTGCAATGTGGGAGACCTGGGTTCAATCCCTGGGTCGAGATGATCCTCTGGAGAAGGGAATGGCAGCCCACTCCAGTATTCTTGCCTGGAGAAGTCCATGGACAGAGGAGCTGGGGAGGCTACAGTCCATGGGGTCACAAGCCCCATGAATTGGGATATCTTGTTTTCTTTAATTAACAATAACCTTTTGATGTTCAGACTACCTGCCCTTTGTTGCAAAACTTCTATATAAGCTGGCTTCTCCTGTCTCCTCCTCCAAGAAGTTCTCTCAGGGTTTCTTGAGATGCTGCCTCCCAGGTTTGAAGTTCTAAAAACCCATATAAAACATTACTCTCAACTTTGAGATTGTGACTGTTTTATTTTAAGTCGCCAATTTTTAAGAGCAACTTAAAAGCTTCCATCACATGATCATGCATAGCACTGACCACCTTGTAATATACTTAAGTAGATTGTCTCTCTCCTGTGCCATTCTTTAGGTGTAGTTCTAGGTAATGGGCTGTGTCCCACTCGTCTGTGATGTTCCATTGCCTGCAGTACACAGGGCACTGAAATATTTGTTGAAATAAAGTGTTGTATTGGTGTGATGGTATTGTTGAAGCTGAGCTATAACCACTGAAGGGAAAAGTAAGACCTTGGGTAAAGGTAGGTAAGAAGAGACTATTGTGTGATATCTCACACCCCTTTTCCAAAATATGACATGATTTCACTCACCTTCCTTTACAAGCTTTGTGTCTTCTTTTAGACCATATCTGAATGCTCTTCTTTTATTTAAGGTACGATTGGAAATATAATCATTGAAGATTGAAATGTACTAGGGAGAGCTTGACAAGAGCTATAAAAAAGGCTCTGAAGTATTTATATAACAGTTTATCAGACATGAATGCCATGTGTTTAGAAATCTGTGGTGCCCTGCAGCTGACAAGAAAGTATAGTCAATAACTTAAAATCCCAGGGGTAAAAAACCAGGTCTACAGGAGGCAGAGAAGCAAAAGCCAAGACAGAATTAATGGGACTTCCAGGGAGAGTTGAATTTGGTTAAATGTGCTTATCTGATTCTAATTGGACTATGTCAAGATTTCCTTTATTGATAAAAACACACATTATCTCATAGAACAGAAACATTATGCATTTCTCAGTAATTAATGATAAAGTTGATAGGATCATTATAGTGATTTCTCTAGCTATTGTGACAAGAGCATTGATTTTTTATTGGCACTGTTTAAGGATATAGTACAGATACTTCCTTCTCTCAGCTTCCCTGGTAGCTCAGTGATGTAGGAAACGTGGGTTCGATTCCTGGATCAGGAAGATCCCCTGGAGAAGGAAATGGCAACCTACTCAAGTAGACTTGCTTGGGAAATCCCATGGACAGAAGCGCCTCTAGTGGGCTACAGTCCATGAGGTCGCGAAAGCATTGAACCTGATATAGTTTCCTTCTCTCAGAAACATACAATCGTATTTAAAAATCCCAACTTAGAGATACATAAAACACGAAGACAATAGCTCCCAAGAGTTTTAACAGGGTTGAGTCACTTTCCACTGTAGACCATTTAATATCTTTGGATTTTTCAATAATTTTTTTCATTTTTAAAAAATTGATATGTAGTTGACTTAAAATAATATCTTTGGATTTTTGAACCGTATTATTATTCAAAGTTATTTCAAAATCCAAACATAATATCTATTTGCATTAAAAGTAATTCATTTCAGAGCTTCTTTAAATAGACAATTTCCTTTGTGTATTTAAAGTAACATTTCTATTGTACAAATTTCCATGCTTATGGAAATTCAATGTTTGCTTGCTTCTTATTTAAAGGGCTTATATTAGGGAGGTAGAATTATGGAGGAAAGATTACTCAGTAGCTGTGACATCTTGAGTGTCTTATTTACCTGCTCTGCTCTGATCTAGAAGAGGAAAGAGGGAGATAGGTTATTTCTAAGATAGCTTCCTGTTATCTCTTGTGTAGGTCTATAATTCTGCTACATACAAGACAAAGCTTCCTAAAAAATAAAAAGTCTCTTTCATGTCATTGTGCAAATAAATTTCTGTGTACTAGAAGATAACCTAGCCAAAGAGCAGAAGAGGCTTGTTTATTTGATTCTAACACGTCTCCCCTCTGGTTCCTCTTCCTGTAAGTCATGCCCTGTGGTGTGATGGGAAGAGAAGAAACCTGTAGAGCTATACCTGAATTCTCCCAGGTTCTTTTGTTCCAACAGAGCAGTTCCAAATAGCAATCATCTTTTAGTGCTTCTTTCCGCCCCACTTCCCAATTCAAACATCTTTGTTTCTCCCTAAAGGAAATCAACCCGCTAACCTTAAGGAACACCCCCCGCCCCCCATCGCCTCCAACCAACCCTGCCACAACAAACCATTAGGATCAACATATATAACAAAATATTTTCTAATAAACTAATTAAGCAAACAAAAGGGTGAAAAAAGTATGCACTCCTACAGTACCCTATATACTTCCTTTATATTCACACTCATTATACCTGCATTTTGGTGCTTTTGAATTGATGCCTTTGAACTGTGATGTTGGAGAAGACTGCTGAGAGTCCCTTGGACTACAAGGAGATCAAACCAGTCAATCCTAAAGGAAATCAGCCCTGAATATTCATTGGAAGGACCGATACTGAAGCTGAAGCTCCAATACTTTGGCCACCTGATGCAAAGAACTGACTCATTTGAGAAGACCCTGATGCTTGGAAAGACTGAAGGCAGGAGGAGAAGGGGACAACAGAGGATGAAATGGTTGGATGGCATCACCGGCTTGATGGACGTGAATTTGAGCAAGCTCTGGGAGTTGATGACAGACAGGGAAGCCTGCTGTGCTGCAGTCCATAGGGTCACAGAGAGTTGGACACGACTGAGCTACTGAACTGATACCTGCATGGTTTAGCTAGGTTAGGGACTGTATTTGTTATGTAAAATGAATAAAAATATAAACACTTGAAACTTAGAGGAAAATAGGATAACATTTACATGATGTTTTTGTTTCTCCCCCTGGACTGGAATTCCAAATTAGTACTTTTTATTAACCATTTTTTACCAGCTAGGTAACATATTTACTTCTCTATGTTTTTCAGAAAAGGAATTTTAACTTTAGTACAATTTTAGTCCAATAGGCAGTCTTCTATAATTCATGCAGTTTATCTAAAACCTAAATGTTGCTGGAAAAAAGGAGAGAATGAATGAATGACAACATACAACCACTGTTAGCAGTATCAGGAAAGCCAGCCTCCTCTTTACTCACCTGCCAAAGCCATTTTTCTTTCTCCAGGATTTTGTTTCAAAGGCTTAGCCCCAGGTAGCTGGTTACTTCTTGGTATTTCCAAATGTATTTTCACAGATTTCCCTCTAGGGATCCAACTTTTTGCTACATTAAGGGACTATCTGACTCTATTTTAGTTTTCATTTTCCATGCCTGTGCTCACATTTCTCCGAATTTGAAGATGGATTTGGTATTACAAATAAGTGAATGAATGAGTTAAGAGACCATAAACACGTGGGGAAAATGGCTGTGGAAAGGAATTAGCAGAAATAATTTATCTCAAGAATAAGTAAGGAAAATATGCTAAAATAGAAAACATAGATAAAAGACAGAAAGACATCAAAAGGAAATCTAGGAGAGATGCTCTTTATCACTGGTGCTTCCCAGGTGGTGTTAGTGGTAAAGAACCCATCTGCCAATGCAGGAAATGTAAGAGAAGTGGGTTCAATCCTTGGGTCAGGAAGATCCGGGTGTGGGCATATATTCTTACCTGGAGAATTCCATGGACAGAGGAGCCTGATGGGCTGCAGTATATTTTGGATGTTGATAGCAATTGCTGGATCTCTTAAATGCTCAGTTCAATGCAGTTCAGTCACTCAGTCATGTCTGACTCTTTGTGACCCCATGGATTGCAGCATGCCAGGCCTCCCTGTCCATCACCAACTCCTGGAGTTTACTCAAACTCATGGCCATTGAGTCTGTGATGCCATCCAACCATTTCATTCTCTATCATCCCCTTCTCCTCCTGCCTTCAATCTTTCCCAGCATCAGGATCTTTTCCAATGAGTCAGTTCTTCGCATCAGGTGGCCAAAGTATTGGAGTTTCAGCTTCAACGTCAGTCCTCCTAATGATCATTCAGAACTGATTTCCATTAGGATGGACTGGTTGGATCTCCTTGCAGTCCAAAGGACTCTCACAGGTCTTCTCCAGCACCACAGTTGAAAACCATCAATTCTTTGGCGCTCAGCTTTCTTTAAAGTCCAACTCTCACATCCACACATGACTACTGGAAAACTCATAGCTTTGACTAGACAGACCTTTGTTGGCAAAGTAACATCTCTGCTTTTTAATATTCTGTCTAGGTTGGTCATAACTTTTCTTCCAAGGAGCAAGCATCTTTTAAATTCATGGCTGCAGTCACCATCTGCAGTGATTTTGGAGCCCCCCAAATAAAGTCTCTCACTGTTTCCACATCTATCTGTCATGAAGTGATGGGACCAGATGCCATGATCTTCGTTTTCTGAATGCTGAGTTTTAAGCCAGCTTTTTTATTCTCCTCTTTCACTTTCATCAAGAGGCTCTTTAGTTCTTCTTCACTTTCTGCCATAAGGGTGGTGTCATCTGCATATCTGAGGTTATTGATATTTCTCCCGGCAATCTTGATTCCAGCTTGTGCTTTATCTAGCCCAGCATTTCTCATGATGTAATCTGCATATAAGTTAAATAAGCAGGGTGACAATATACAGCCTTGATGTACTCCTTTCCCTATTTGGAACCAGTCTGTTGTTCCATGTCCAGTTCTAACTGTTGCTTCCTGACCTGCATACAGATTTCTCAGGAGGCAGGTTGGGTGGTCCTGCATTCCCATCTCTTTAAGAATTTTCCACAGTTTGTTGTGATCCACACAATCAAAGGCTTTGGCATAGTCAATAAAGCAGAAATAGATGCTTCTCTGGAACTCTCTTGCCTTTTCAATGATCCAGTGAATGTTGGCAATTTGATCTCTGGTTCCTCTGCCTTTCCTAAATCCAGCTTGAGCATCTGGAAGTTCACGGTTCACATATTGTTGATGCCTGGCTTGGAGAATTTTGAGCATTACTCTGCTAGCATGTGAGATGAGTATAATTGTGCAATAATTTGAGCATTCTTTGGCATTGCCTTTCTTTAAGATTGGAATGAAAACTGACCTTTTCCAGTCCTGTGGCCACTGCTGAGTTTTCCAAATTCACTGACATATTGAGTGCAGCACTTTCACAGCATCATTTTTTAGGATTTGAAATAGCTCCACTGGAATTCCATCACCTCCACTAGCTTTGTTTGTAGTGATGCTTCTAAGGCCCACTTGACTTCACATTCCAGGATGTCTGGCTCTAGGTGAGTGATCACATCATCTTAAGTGTTAGCTTACTCTCAGGTGCTTGAGCAACTAGTAGTCCCAACAATAAAATATAGGAGTGCCCATTTGCTCCTATCTTCATCAGTACTGAATGCTCAAAATCTTATTTTTGCAGATAAGGTTGAATATTGCCGTTTCTCTGAATTCTGGTGAAACTAAACATATTTCATGTTTATTCCCAACTTTGTTTCATATTCTCTGAATTGCTTATGTGCACCTTTTGTTTATTTTTCTCCCATTTTTGTCAAATTGGATGCATTCTTATTACTTTTTTAGAAGTACTGGCCCTTTGGCACATGATCGGCAAATATTTCCCTAGTTTATCATTTTCATTTTGACTTTGTTTGTAGTGAATTGGCCATATAATATGTTTTAATTTTATGAAGACAAAAGATGTCGCTCTTTTATTTATGATTTAATGCAATTGTGTTTTGCATAGGAAGTTTTCCTCTACCTCAAGTTTATGATAATATTTTGATTTTCTAATTTTTAAGAACTTGAAAAATACTTTTGTGCTTAACTTTTATCCATCTGGGATTTATTTTGGCATATGGTATGAAGTAGATGATCTAGCTTGTTTTCTTCTAGACAGATAGCCAGTTATGCCAGGATCATGTATTAATAAACCAATTATTTCACACTGAATTAAAATGGCACTTCTGTGGATCTATTTCTGCACTGTCTATTTTGTTCCACAAACATTATATTTACTATTTCTGTGTCAGTGTCAGATATTATGGTAACTTTGCAGTACATTTAAATATTTGATAAAGTACATATTCTCCTTATCATTTCTCTTTTTTCATAATTTTTTTCTACCATAGACACTTCTTATATCCATACATTTTAAAACAATTTTATCCATCCCTCCACCAAAAACAACAAAAGGATCATCAAAATTAGGATTTTGATTGAAATTACATTAAATTATTAAATTGATATTTGTTGAATAAAATTTTGGGGTAAAGCTCCTACTTTTTATATCACAATCTTATTCTTCATCTTGCATTTTAATGTGGAGTTTACATTGCCAATTGCTACCAAAAACTGTAGAAATTTGAAACCAGAGACAAATTTTGAAACAATTGATATCTTTAAGAAGCTCAGATTTTCAATTCATGAAATAATTATAGCCCTCCATTTATTTAAGTCATAATTCTCTTAACATTTTTAAAATTATTGATTCCTAGGTATTTGACATTTTAATACTATTGCAAATGCTATTTAAAAAAACCCTACATTTGTTTATGCTCTATAGAAACAAAATTGATTTTTTCTATTGATGTTTCTGTCTAGAACTCTTGGTAGCATCACATTAATTCTAATAAGTTCTCTTTTTGTTTATAGTTTTTTTCTATGTATTACAATCACCTCATTGTGTCAATGCAAAGAAACAGAGGAAAACATTAGAATGTGAAAGACTAGAGATCTTTTCAAGAAAATTAGAGATACCAAGGAATATTTCATGGAAAGACGGGCACAATAAAGGAGAAAAATGGTATGGACCTAAAGAAGCAGAAGATATTAAGAAGAGGTGGCAAGAATACATACAAGAACTATACAAAAAGATCTTAATGAGCCAGCTAATCACGATAGTGTGATCACTCACCTAGAGCCATACATCTTGGAATGCGAAGTCAAGTGGGCCTTAGGAAGCATCACTATGAACATTAGTGGAGGTGAGGAAATTCCAGTTGAACTCTTTCAAATCCTGAAAGATGATGCTGTGAAACTGCTGCACTCAATATGCCAGCAAATTTGGAAAACTCAGCAGTGGCCACAGGACTGGAAAAGTCAGTTTTCATTCCAAGCCCAAAGAAAGGCAATGCCAAAGAATGCTCAAACTACCACACAATTGCGCTCATCTCACATGCTAGTAAAGTAATGCATAAAATTCTCCAAGCCAGGCTTCAGCAATATGTGAACCGTGAACTTCCTGATGTTTAAGCTGGTTTTAGAAAAGGCAGAGGAACCAGAGATCAAATTGCCAACATCCGCTGGATCATGGAAAAAGCAAGAGAGTTCCAGAAAAACATCTATTTCTGCTTTATTGACTATGCCAAAGCCTTTGACTGTGTGGATCACAATAAACTGTGGAAAATTCTGAGAGAGATGAGACTACCAGACCACCTGACCTGCCTCTTGAGAAATCTGTATGCAGGTCAGGAAGCAACAGTTAGAACTGGACATGGAACAACAGACTGGTTCCAAATAGGAAAAAGAGTATATAAAGGCTGTATATTGTCACCCTGCTTATTTAACTTCTATGCAGAGTACATCATGAGAAACGCTGGACTAGAAGAAACACAAGCTGGAATCAAGATTGCCAGGAGAAATATCAGTCACCGCAGATATGCAGATGACACACCCTTATGGCAGAAAGTGAAGAGGAACTAAAAAGCCTCTTGATGAAAGTGAAAGAGGAGAGTGAAAAAGTTGGCTTAAAGCTCAACATTCAGAAAACGAAGATCATGGCATCTGGTCCCATCACTTCATGGGAAATAGATGGGGAAACAGGGGAAACAGTGTCAGACTTCATTTTTTGGGGCTCCAAAATCACTGCAGATGGTGACTGCAACCATGAAATTAAAAGACACTTACTCCTTGGAAGAAAAGTTATGACCAACCTAGATAGCATATTCAAAAGCAGAGACATTACTTTGCCGACTAAGGTCCATCTAGTCAAGGCTATGGTTTTTCCTGTGGTCATGTATGGATGTGAGAGTTGGACTGTGAAGAAGGCTGGGCGCCGAAGAATTGATGCTTTTGAACTGTGGTGTCGGAGAAGACTCTTGAGAGTCCCTTGAACTGCAAGGAAATCCAACCAGTCCATTCTGAAGGAGATCAACCCTGTGATTTCTTTGGAAGGAATGATGCTAAAGCTGAAACTCCAGTACTTTGGCCACCTCATGCGAAGAGTTGACTCATTGGAAAAGACTGTGATGCTGGGAGGGATTGAGGGCAGGAGAAGAAGGGGACGACTGAGGATGAGATGGCTGGATGGCATCACTGACTCGATGGACGTGAGTCTGAGTGAACTCCCGGAGTGGGTGATGGATAGGGAGGCCTGGCGTGCTGCGATTCATGGGGTCACAAAGAGTTGGACATGACTGAGCGACTGAACTGAATTGAACTGAACTGAGTCGAAGCTATGGCTTTTCCAGTAGTCATGTGTGGATGTAAGAGTTGGACTTTAAAGAAAGCTGAACGCCAAAGAATTAATGCTTTTCAACTTTGGTGCTGGAGAAGACTCGTGAGAATCCTTTGGACTGCAAAGAGATTCAACCAGTCCTTTCTAACGGTAATCAGTCCTGAATGATCATTAGGATGACTGATGTTAAAGTTAAAGTCCAATACTTTGGCCACCTGGTGCGAAGAACTGACTCACTGGAAAAGACCCTGATGCTGGGAAAGATTGAAGGCAGGAGGAGAAGGGATGACAGAGGATGAGATGGTTGGATGGCATCACAGACTCAATGGCCATGAGTTTGAGTAAATTCCAAGAGTTGGTGATGGACAGGGCAGCCTGGCATGTTGCAGTCATGGGATTGCAAAGAGTCAGATATGACTGAGTGACTGAACTGAACTGAACTTTAGACAAGGTAGCTAGAGAAGGCCTCTATGTAGAAGAATCATCCATAAGAAATCTTGCTTCTACCTTTTAGGTGAGGTGAGGTGAGGTGAAGTCGCTCAGTCATGTCCGACTCTTTGTGACTCCGTGGACTGTAACCCACTAGGCTTCTCCCTCCATGGGATTCTCCAGGCAAGAATACTGGAGTGGGTTGCCATTTCCTTCTCCAGAGGATCTTCCCGACACAGGGATTGAACCCTGGTCTCCCGCATTGGAGGCGGACGCTTTAACCTCTGAGCCACCAGGGAAGCTTTCTACCTTTTAGTATCTTGCCAAATCAGAGAGCAGAATGTCCTTTAATAATATATCCAGGCATTTGATATACTTTGTTTTATACCTTTCAAATTGATATTTACCATTTCTTTCTCTCCTTTTCTCTACTTTTGTTGGCTTACTAGAATTTTCCTATTTATCTGCATGTCAATTTGGAAATTCTGTTATACTTTAAAGTTTTGACAAATGTTATCAGCCTATGTTAACCACCACTGTAGTGAAGATACAGAACACTTCTATCACCCTCCTCTCAAGGTTTGTACGCTCCTTTTCAGTCAAACTCCTAATTCGTCACCCCAGCAATCGTTAAGATGTTTCCTGTGTTAGCTCTGCATATTCTAACATTTTATATAAATAGTCTCCTTCAGTATGTACTGTTTTGATTCTGGTATATTTTGCTTAGCTTAATGATTTAGAGGTTTAGCTATGTGATTGCGTGTCTTGTAATTCATTGCTTATTTTTTACTGAGTGGTACCCCAGTGTGTGGATATACCATTGACACCTCTTCTCAAATATTGGGATGAAATGAATTCTATTAAGAATGATTATTGGTAGACAAGGTCCTGCTGTATAGCATAGGAAAGTGAAAGTGTTAGGCACTCAGTCCTGTCAACTTTTGATGGAAATTTGAGTTGTTCTATTTTTTTGGCTATTATTAATTTAACATGAATATTTATTTCAAGGCTTTTGTAAACACATTTTCATTTCTCTTTGATAAATATCTGACAGTGCAATCGCTGGGTCAAAACTTTTCTAATGAAACCTCCAATGGGTTTTACCATTTTTCACCATCATGAATAATGTATAGTAATTCCAGTTGCTCCACGTTCACATCAACAATTGGTACTCTCAGTCGTCCTAATGTTAGCAATTGTGAATGACTTTTAATAGTATCTCATTTCAATTAGCTTTTCCCTGATGACTAAAGATATTGAGCACCCTTCCATGTACTTATTAGCCATATATATGTTTTTTAGTGTTTGAAGTGTCTGTTCAAATCTTTTGCTCACTTTGGGTTTTTTGTTTGTTTTTTAAAAATATTTATTTATTTACTTATGTGGCTGCACCAGGTCTTAATTGAGACACTCAGGATTTTCGATCTTCATTGCAATGTGAGAAATCTTTTAGCTGTGATATGTGGGATCCAGTTCCCTGACCAGAGATTGAACCTGGGCCCCCTGTATTGACGGCACAGTCTTGGCCACTAGACCACCAGGAAAATCCTCACATTGTTTCTAAATGGAGTTTATCTTCTTATTGAGATGTAAAAATTCTCTCTACTTGACATAAGTCCTTCGCCAGTTGTATGTATGATAAAAGTTTCCCAGCCTTTGGCTTGGCTTTTCCACTTTAAAAGTGGTGTTTCTTGAGGAGCAAGTTTTAAATTAACGAAAAAAATCTAATTAATCACTGTCTTCAAAATGTGTTCTGTTTATAAAATCTTTGTCTCTCTCAAGGTTTCAACTGGCTTTGCTCTTTTTTTCTAGATGTTTTTTTTTTTATAATTTTAATGTTTAGATTTATAATCCATCTGGAGTTGATTTTTGTTTGCCATGTAAAGTAAGGGTCAAAGTTCATCTTTTTTTCCACACTGACATCCAGTTACTTAGTACCATTCATTGAAAATACATTTTTTCCCCTCTCCCCAAATTACCTTGGTGAGTTTGTTAAAAAAAAAAAAAAATTCTTTAAACTTCCACTCCTTGAAAAACCTCATACCAAATAGAGCAAATACATGTGGGTCTATATTTAGATTCTGTTTTGTACCATTTTTTTAAATGTATCTATTTGTATGCTACTATCACACTTGACAACTGTACCTTTGTATAGTAAGTGTTAAAATCAGATGATTTACATCTTCAAACTTTGTTCATATTCAACATTGTTTCAGATATTTTGAGTTCAGTTCAGTCATTCAGTCGTGTCCGACTCTTTGCAACCCCATGAATTGCAGCACACCAGGCCTCCCTGTCCATCACCAACTCCCGGAGTTCACTCAGACTCACGTCCATCGAGTCAGTGATGCCATCCAGCCATCTCATCCTCTGTCGTCCCCTTCTCCTCCTGCCCCCAGTACCTCCCAGCATCAGAGTCTTTTCCAATGAGTCAACTCTTCGCATGAGGTGGCCAAAGTACTGGAGTTTCAGCTTTAGCATCATTCCTTCCAAAGAAATCCCAGGGCTGATCTCCTTCAGAATGGACTGGTTGGATCTCCTTGCAGTCCAAGGGACTCTCAAGAGTCTTCTCCAACACCACAGTTCAAAAGCATCAATTCTTTGGCGCTCAGCCTTCTTCACAGTCCAACTCTCACATCCATACATGACCACAGGAAAAACCATAGCCTTGACTAGACAGACCTTAGTCAGCAAATTAATGGCTCTGCTTTTGAATATGCCATCTAGGTTGGTCATAACTTTTCTTCCAAGGAGTAAGCGTCTTTTAATTTCACGGTTGCAGTCACCACCTGCAGTGATTTTGGAGCCCAAAAAATAAAGTTTGACACTGTTTCCCCTGTTTCCCCATCTATTTCCCATGAAGTGATGGGACCAGATGCCATGATCTTCGTTTTCTGAATGTTGAGCTTTAAGCCAACTTTTTCACTCTCCTCTTTCACTTTCATCAAGAGGCTTTTTAGTTCCTCTTCACTTTCTGCCATAAGGGTGGTGTCATCTGCATATCTGAGGTTATGGATGTTTCTCCTGGCAATCTTGATTCCAGCTTGTGTTTGTTCTAGTCCAGCATTTCTCATGATATACTCTGCATAGAAGTTCACTAAGCAGGGTGACAATATACAGCCTTGACGTTCTCTTTTTCCTATTTGGAACCAGTCTGTTGTTCTATGTGCAGTTCTAACTGTTGCTTCCTGACCTGCATACAGATTTCTCAAGAGGCAGATCAGGTGGTCTGGTATTCCCATCTCTCTCAGAATTTTCCACAGTTTATTGTGATCCACACAGTCAAAGGCTTTGGCATAGTCAATAAAGCAGAAATAGATGTTTTTCTGGAACTCTGTTGCTTTTTCCATGATCCAGCGGATGTTGGCAGTTTGATCTCAGGTTCCTCTGCCTTTTCTGAAACCAGCTTGAACATCAGGGAGTTCACGGTTCACGGATTGCTGAAGCCTGGCTTGGAGAATTTTATGCATTACTGTACTAGCATGTGAGATGAGTGCAATTGTGCGGTAGTTTGAGCACTCTTTGGCATTGCCTTTCTTTGGGCTTGGAATGAAAACTGACTTTTCCAGTCCTGTGGCCACTGCTGAGTTTTCCCAATTGCTAACATATTGAGTGCCGCACTTTCACAGCATCATCTTTCAGGATTTGAAAGAGCTCAACTGGAATTCCATCACCTCCACTAGCTTTGTTCGTAGTGATGCTTCCTAAGGCCCACTTGACTTCACATTCCAGGATGTCTGACTCTAGATTAGAGATCACACTATCATGATTATCTGGGTCGTGAAGATCTTTTTTGTACAGTTCTTCCGTGTATTCTTGCTATCTCTTCTTAGTATCTTCTGCTTCTGTTAGGTCCAGACCTTTTCTGTCCTTTATTGAGCCCATCTTTGCATGAAATGATCCCTTGGTATCTCTGATTTTCTTAAAGAGATCTCTAGTCTTTCCCATTCTATTGTTTTCCTCTATTTCTTTGCATTGATTGCAGAAGAAGGCTTTCTTTTCTCTTCTTGTTATTCTCTGGAACTCTTCATTCAGATGCTTATATCTTTCCTTTTCTCCTTTGCTTTTCACCTCTCTTCTTTTCACAGCTGTTTGTAAGGCTGCCCCAGACAGCCGTTTTGCTTTTTTGCATTTCTTTTCCATGGGGATTTCTTGATCCCTTTCTCCTGTACAATGTCACGAACCTCATTCCATAGTTCATCAGGCACTCTATCTATCAGATCTAGGCCCTGAAATCTATTTCTCACTTCCACTGTATAATCATAAGGGATTTGATTTAGGTCATACCTGAACGGTCTAGTGGTTTTCCCTGCTTTATTCAATTTGAGTCTGAATTTGGCAATAAGGAGTTCAGCTATTTTAGGTCTTTTCCATTTCTACATGATTATGAGAATCCGTTTGTTAATTTAAAAAGAAACCTTGTGCCTTTTTTTTTTTTGAAATTGCATTGAATCTTAGATAAATTTGGGGAGAACTGATAGTTTAACCTTGCATCAGTCATTCCGTGGACATAGTATATTTCTCCACTTATTTAGGTCTTCATTTGTTTTTCAACAATTTTTTGTAGTTTCCAGTTTGGAGTCTTGTACATGTGTTTTAAGTTTATCCTCAGTATTCTACTTTTAAATATTACTCTAAATGGCATTTAAGTTGTTTTCATTTTGTAATTGTTTATTGGAGCATAAACATTGTGGTTGATACACAAATATGATTAATTTTTAAAATTTCTCTTGATCTCTGTGACTGTGCTATATTCATTTGTAAGTTCTGATAGCTTATTCTGTAGATGCCTTAGAATTTACTACCTAAAAAATTATGTCATCTGTAAAAAATGAAAGTTTTACTTCTCTCTTTCCAATTGGAATGCCTTTTCTTTTTTTGTCTTATAGCAAAACTGGATAGGGCCTCAAATATTATATGGAAATGGAAAGAGGAGACATCCTTGCTTTGTTGTCACTGTGTCACTTGTAATTCTTTTTTATTATCTTTTGATTCATACATATATATATTTCAATTTTCTATAATAAAAAACAAGGAAAATGCTGATCTCTGACTATGAGAACTAATGTTTATAGCTAATAATGTTAATGTTCAACATTCTAATGAATCAGATACAATATTAGCATTCTGTTTCTTGAGATGGAGTATATATATATGAATATATATATATATATATATATACAGAGAGAGAGATATCTGGAGAAGGAAATGGCACCCCACTCCAGTATTCTTGCCTGGAGAATCCCATGGACAGAGGAGCCTGGTGAGCTACAGTCCATGGGGTCGCAAAGAGTCGGACATGACTGAGCAACCAACACATGCACATACACACACACACACACACACACATACAACTTTAAAATCTCGTGCATGTTTGCTAAGTCTCTTCAGTCATGTCTGACTCTTTGTGACCCTATGGACTGTTGCCCTCCAGGCTCTTCTGTCTATGGAATTCTCCAGGCAAGAACACTGGAGTGGATTGCCATTTCCTTCTCCAGGGGATTTTCCTGACCCAGTTATCGAACCCATGGTCTCCTGCATTGGCAGGCACTTTCTTTACTGTTAGCACTACCTGGGAAGCCCAGATATTAGCATATGTATTGTTTTGTGGGTTGTAACTATGAGATTAAAATGTATGTGTATAGCAATGCTGAAGTAGCCTTGTTGGCTCTCTCAAGGATATATGTAGTTCACTCCACAATCAATTCAGCCATGGCTATTGCTACTGGTCATTAACAGACTGAAACTTGTAGGATGTCTGGCTCTGCTGGTGGCATTTGGTGCCTCAATGTAGATAGTTATAGGCCAATATCTTTTATTGCAACTATTATTCCACTGGATTTTTAGATTTGGGAACCAGAATGCACAGCTAAAGAATGTTTCTCAATATTTAAACATATAGAATTTTCAGTGTGGTAAATGCATTGATTTTACAGCTGTATCCCTTAACAATACCATCCTGAAAGAGGGCGATTCTTGGCACATTTTTGCCTAGGAATCTTCTATGAATGTAAAAGTGTTCTTAGTAATGACAGACAACCTCATTGCAGACTGCCTTGTATACAGCTTCCTTTGGTTTACACAAAGTGGATATTAAAATTGGATTTTGATGTCTAAATTCTTTCTGTTGTTAGAACACCTGGTTCTCAAAATTGCTTTTGATGCATGGGCTCTTGCCTAAGTTTTCTCAAATTAATGTGGTTGTGTATGTGTATTTGTTTTTGTTTCTCCTTCTACTTCTTGGTGTTTATGGCCCTTCCAGATGCTCTAAGCCCTAGGGTGAAAGATGTTCTAAGACCTAGGGTGAAAGATGTAAGACATAATCTCATACAATGTTAAATTTCCCAGTAAGCCAAAGCAAGTCAGTGAAGGAAAAGGGTTAACATATATTATCTACTTGTTTAATAATTTCTGTCTTCATTAGGCTAGTTATTCTTTTCACTAATCTCATCCTAATTTCATTAAATACTGGGTATTTACTTACAGAGCTGCCTTGTACTTTACATGAAAAAATTTTAAATGGATCTATTATTTCTTGGAATGATCTGTCTGCTCTAAATTGATTGCCAGCCCAGTGTTTTGAGCACTATCTGTGGAGTCAGGAAGTCTGGGCCTTTGTCATCTATCATACTAGCTGAGTTTATAAGCGTACTGATTTTGTACTCTTCAACCCATTTGACATCATTCGTGGGATATGCCCACGCATATCCTGCTTCTAAATGGTTGTGTGACCCTGTATAAAACACTTTTTCTTTCTGGGATTCAGGTTCCTCATTTGTTAGATTAGGAGATGGATCTAGATGGTCCCTGAGATCCTTTGTAGTTCTAATATCTCAGGATTAAAGATTTATTAAAGTTCTTCATTGGAAATTTCAGTCTCCAAATGGATTTTTGCAACAGAAGATTATATATAGTTATTTGGTTTCTATGTCAAATTTGCACTGCGTGGGCATATCCCACGAATGATGTCAAATGGGTTATTTTAAAGAGTACAAAATCTGTACGTTTATAAACTCAGCTAGTGTGATAGATGACAAATTATCCATGTGTCATATCAGTAAAGGAGAAAGACATTCATACAGTTATATTAAATCACTGCCATTGTATTTACTGTCTACCTACAGTAAAACAAAAGCTATTTTGTCACATTACTGATTCCTAAGTGGGAATGTTTTGCTGTGTGCTCTCTGAAGCTATACAACAGAAACTTATTTTTCTGGTTTCTGACAAATCTTTCAATCATCTTCTATTAGTTTAAGAAATCATTCCCTTAGAGCCAATAAGTTTCACATCCACTAGAAACCCTAAGCGGTATTTTAGGACTCCTTTGGAGCAAGTTTTATACAAGCTGAGTTTCCTGAGTTGTCACTGGCACTGCTAGTTGAACAAATAGAATGATCTGTAATAGAGAAAAAATTGTTTATAGCTTCCCAGCTTCTTGCCTCTTATATCAGAAACTTTCTAGTTAAATGTTTCCACAGATCTCTGGGGAGTTAGAATTGCTGGGTACAGGATGCCACAACTGAGGATAGTTGAAGCTTCACCTTCTTTGGTTGATTGGCATTTATTTTCAGCCTGTTCATGTGATTGCCTGACACCCTTTCTATGTGACTCCCTCTCTATATTCTGTATTATTAGAATTTGGAGCACTGTAGTGGATTGGATTCACTGTCTTCTTTATTATTGTCTGACAATAACTATTCAACTCTACAAAGTTCCAGTTACTATATTATGCACTGCACAATATCCAACATCATTAAACTTACAACAATGAAAATATTGTCCTTTGAGCAACATGGGTGCTAAAAAATCAGCAAGGTTAAGTTGTTTGCCCGAGACCACACAGTAGGAGGAGAAACTAGAGGATGATCTCAGTTCTGTGACTATAAAGCTTTGTTCTTTCACTGGGTCTTAGGTGTGGTGTACAAAGCAGCTTGTTTGTATGTTCACTCTGATTGTGGAAATTGTTCACACTGCTTATTCTGTTAGATCGGTTATAGATTAAGTAGTGAGACCACCGCTTCGTCCATCAAATCCCCCTTTTCTAATCATTTGCATCTGTTTTCCCCCACTGATATTGTATTCTGTTCTAGTTATTTGCATTATGGTTTTAATTCCTTCTATTTGGCCCAGTTCCTGCAAAAAAGGCCATAGCCATTCACGATAATGGCACAGACACAGTACTAGGCTTTTAAATAAACTTATCCTTATTTCCAGATATGGCTTCTGTTATTAAAAATTTTAGCCTCTTGGTTATAGTTACAGAATCATAAAATAAGAAAAAAATTTCGAGATTATGGGAAAGTGAAAGTGAAGTTGCTCAGTCGTGTCCAACTCTTTGTGACCCCATGGACTATAGCCTACCAGACTCCTCTGTTCATGGGATTTTCCAGGCAAGAGTACTGCAGTGGGTTGCCATTTAACCCTTCACTTAACAAGAGGAAATGAATCCCCTAAAAGGTTGAATATTGCTCAATGTATTTTTGCTCATGGGGAAGTTTTTTAGCTGCATAAAATATTGAAAGAAAAAAGAGCACTCCTATTACATGGTTGAAGTGAAAGTGAAAGACACTCAATCATGTCTGACTCATTGTGACCCCATGAAACATTGTGACCCCATGGACTATAAAGTCCTTGAAATTCTCCAGGCCAGAATACTGGAGTGGGTAGCCTTTCCTTCTCTAGGGGATCTTCCCAACCCAAGGATAGAACCCAGGTCTCCTGCTTTGCAGGGGGATTCTTTACCAGCTGAGTCTCAAGGGAAGCCCATTACTATGGTTAGGTCTGTGTCTGTTAGTCGCTCAGTCGTGCCTGAATCTTTGTGACCCCATGGACTGCAGCCGACCAGGATCCTCTGTCTATGGGATTTTCCAGGCAAAGATACTGGAGTGGTTTGTGATTTCCTTCTCCAGGGGATTTTCCCGACCCAGGGATCAAACCTGGGTCTCCTGCACTGCAGGCAGTTTCTTTATGGACTGAACTAATAGGGAAACCCCATGGTTAGGTCTGAACCCTGGTGGTTCAGACAGTAAAGCATCGCCTACAATGTGGGAGACCCAGGTTCAATCCCTGGGTTGAGAAGATCTCCTAGAGAAGGAAATGGCAACCCACTCCAGTATTCTTGCCTGGAAAATCCCATGGATGGAGAAACCTGGAAGGCTACAGTCCATGGGGTTGCAAAGAATCGGACACGACTAAGCAACTTCACTTTCTTTCTTTCTATGGTTAGGTTTACATAATGATATAATCCAATTAATTTTGTCCTTAAGTCTTTCAGCTTCTTGGATATCCTGTATATTGCTATTGGTATTGCTAAGTTGCTTCAATCATGTCCGACTCTGTGCGACCCCATAGATGGCAGCCCACCAGGCTCCCCCATCCTTGGGATTCTCCAGGCAAGAATACTAGAGTGGGTTGCCATTTCCTTCTCCAATGCATGAAAGTGAAAAGTGAAAGTGAAGTTGCTCAGTCATTTCCGACTCTTAGCGACCCCATGGTCTGCAGCCTACCAGGCTCCTCCCATCCATGGGATTTTCCAGGCAAGAGTACCGGAGTGGGGTGCCATTGCCTTCTCCGATCCTGTATATAACAATGTATAAAATGGTTTTTAAATGAATTTTCCCTACATCATCCCTTGATGACCTGTTTTTTGATTTCTAAAAATGCTCCTATGCTTGGCTACTTCATATTTAGGTAAAAATAAATTTGCTTATACAATAAGGGCATCTTTGTTTAAGATGGAATCTGTTTCACTTTACCAAGGTTAGTGGGCTGCATAGCACTTCATTTGGGGAGTTTCTACACAAAAATAAAGATAAAAGCTATTAGTTGATAAAAATACTAGTTAAAAAAACCCAATTATCCCCTGTGAAGAAATAACTGGGTGATGTAAACATGCAGTTTGTAAGGAATTAAAAACGAACTCCAGGGGTAGAAGACACACATCACCTTTTATTGAAGACGCTTGGATTCTGTTCCTTGATTTATTCAAGTTGTCATTCTTCCCTTTGAGCAGATGTTCTGCCATATACACACTTCTACGGAACTAAAAGAAAGCTGTCTTGCAAACACTTGTGTAATAATTACCACAGTGTGCCATGCATCCACTAGGATGAAAGAAAGCTAGGAGAGAGTTAGCTGTTTATCTACTTGCCACCTGAAGCAACTTTGTTTCTGTCAGTCTAGTTCAGTCACTCAGTCGTGTCCGACTCTTTGTGACCCCATGAACTGCAGCACACCAGGCCCCCTTGTCCATCACCAACTCCCAGAGTTTACTTAAACTCATGTCCATTGAGTCAGTGATGCCATCCAGCCATCTCATCCTCTGTCATCCCCTTCTCCTCCTGTCCCTAATCCCTCCCAGCATCAGGGTCTTTTCCAATGAGTCAACTCTTCGCATGAGGTGGCCAAAGTATTGGAGTCTGAGTTTCAGCATCAGTCCTTCCAATGTACACCCAGGACTGGTCTCCTTTAGGATGGACTGGTTGGATCTCCTCGCAGTCCAAGGGACTCTCAAGAGTCTTCTCCAACACCACAGTTCAAAAGCATCAATTCTTCAGCACTCAGCTTTCTTCACAGTCCAACTCTCACATCCATACATGACTACTGGAAAAATTATAGACTTGACTAGACGGACCTTTGTTGGCAAAGTAACCTCTCTGCTTTTTAATATGCTGTCTAGTTTGATTATAACTTTCCTTCCAAGGCATAAGCGTCTTTTAATTTCATGGCTGCAGTCATAATCTGCAGTGATTTTGGAGTCCCCAAAAATAAAGTCAACCAATGTTTTCACTGTTTCCCCATCTATTTGCCATGAAGTGATGGGACCAGACTCCATGATCTTCGTTTTCTGAATGTTGAGCTTTAAGCCAACCTTTTCGCTCTTCTCTTTCACTTTCATCAAGAGGCTTTTTAGCTCCTCTTCACTTTCTGCCATAATGGTGGTGTCATCTGCATATCTGAGGTTATTGATGTTTCTCCCAGCAATCTTGATTCCAGCTTGTGCTTCTTCCAGCCCAGCATTTCTCATGATGTTCGTTTCCATAGTTCACCATTATAAAGCCTGAACATTCACAAAGTCCTTCATCCACTCTGGTGTACTCACCTACTTAGACACTATGAGTCAGCAACTCAAATGAAGCTGTCATACACACAGGGAAATCCTACTATACATCTTCTGAATATTTTATTTTTTTATTTTTTAAAAGTTTCAAACTCTCTTTAGAACTTCCCTCATAACCCCTTTCTCCTTCACTCGTAGCTGATGACCTTGTCTTATACAACTAATCAAACAGAAGCTCTCCAAACTATCAATCTACACACTTTCCTGTTGGCTCAGACAGTAACGACTCTGCCTGTAATACAGGAGTTCCAGGTTCAATCCCCAGGTTGGGAAGATCCCCTGAAGAAGGGATTGGCAACCCACTCTAGTATTCTTGCCTGGAGAATTCCATGGATAGAGGAGCCTGGCAGGCTACAGTCCATGGACTTGCAAGGAGTTGGATATGACTGAGTGACTTTCACTCACACACTTCTGTAGCCAACTCTCTGGCTTGTTATTGTAGATGGAATGTCCCTGAGCATATCAAAGGTCAAAACCCTCAATTCATTGTGGTCTGAATCATAATTTTTCTTAATTTTAAAAAATAATTATTTATTTATTTTTAATTGATTGATGGTTTACAATATTGGTTTGATTTCTGTCATACATCAACATGAAATAACCACAGGTGTACATATGTCCCCTCCCTCTTGAATCTCCCTCCCATCTCCCACCCATTCCCACCCCTCTAGGTTATTACAGAGCCCCAGTTTGAGTTCCCTGAGTCAAACAGAAAATTCCCAGTGGCTATTTACATATGTTAGTGTATATGCATCCATGCTACTCTCTCCATTCACCTCATCCTCTCCCTCTTCTCCTCCACCTTTGGACAAGGGTGTACATGTACAATGTACATGTAAGTTTGTTCTCTATGTATGCGTCTCCATTGCTGCTCTACAAATAGATTCGTCAGTACCATCCTTCTAGATTCCACGCTGCTGCTAAGTCACTTCAGTTGTGTCCGACTCTGTGCGACCCCAGAGACAGCAGCCTACCAGGGTCCTCCGTCCCTGGGATTCTCCAGGCAAGAACACTGGAGTGGGTTGCCATTTCCTTCTGCAATGCATGAAAGTGAAAAGTGATTCCATATATACATGCGTTAATATAAAATATTTGTTTTTCTCTTTCTGACTTACTTCACTCTGTATAATAGACTCTAGGGTCATCCACCTCAGTAGAACTGACTCAAATGCATTCTTTTTTATGACTGAGTAGTATTTTTCTAAAAAATATTTTGGCTCTGCCAGTTTTCCCTCTCTGTCTCTTGCATCTTCTGTACCTCTCAACTGGATGATTTCCATCAAATATTCAGTGAAATTTCCCTTCCATCTTAAATATCCTGTCTCAAAAAAGAAGAAAAACTCATTTCTCTGTGGCTATAGTTCCATTTCTCTGTTCACCTTTGAAACAAAATTTCTTCTAAATAGTTTATTTTTTCCACATGATATTTATATTTTCCCTTCAAACAACTCTTATTTGGCTTTTTACCCCTCAACTAAGTTAAGGTGGCTCCTGTCCAAATTTTGAAATGAGCTCTGGGTTGCCAATACAATGGTTATATCTCTGTTTTTATCTTTGTTGACCTCTCAACAGCATTCAACATTGGGATGCTCCTAGGACCCTTCTCCTCTCTACTTTTTCTCCCATCGTAATTTCATGTGGTCCCACTTAAGAAACAAAACAAAACAATGTACATGCTAATGACTCCTAAGTCTATGTCTTGAGTGTTGCTATTTTCCCATAATTCTAGATTCAGGTATCCAATACCTACTACCTACTGGAACTCTCCACATAGATGTCTAACTGATACTTTGAATTTAATATGACCAAACAGAATTTTTAATTCTGGTATAACTTAACTCCACTGATTTTCTTTTTTTTCAGTCTTTCTTATGCTGATAAATGTTATCACTGTCCCTTCAGTTGCTCAAGTAAAGAAACTGGGAGTTATCTCTAAGTTTATACTTGATCCCACTTGCTGCAACCATTTTCCTAGTGAGCTTTGTTGATCATATCTCAGGTATACTGACCTCATTCATTTGTTTTCATTTCTACTTTTGCCCTCCTAGTCTAACCTACCACGACTATCGTTTAACCTAGTGTATGAGTCTTCTCTGAGTCTCTGTGTTTCTACTTTTGTCTCCTGGGCTGGTAAACTGTCTTTTTGTTCTCTGAACTCTTGTTCAGCTCTGTGCCTCAGAGAACTAAATTTCCCAGCCTCCCTTGACCTCTGGTTTCTGAATAGATTGGGTCAATAGAAGCAATTGGTGGAAGACTGCTTTTTGTGATGTATCTCTCTCACATTTTCTCTGTGACTCCAGGTGCTGTCAGATAGTTCCACCACCTTCACTGGAAAGTCTTTCCATGCTAAGATCAGCTGGGTGGCTGCAGCACCTGAACCCTGTTCATACTACCTTTGTCCTTGCTTTCCTCAGTCCCAGAGGTGGCAGTGGCTACAGTGAGTCTCACATTGCTTCATCATACCCTGTTCAAACTCTTAGGTCTTCTGTCAGTTATGTACCCAATTCCTAGAACAAAATATCCTTTGTTTAAAAGACCCTAAAGTGATTTTTAAAGCATTTCTTTATTTAGCACTAATTAATATACTCCTACACAGTATAATATCCACATAGCAGCCAGAGAAATAGTTTTAAAAATGTAACTTAGAATCTGTCAAAAACATTTAAATCTTTTCAAAAACTTCTTATCACAATGATAATGAAATGTAAACTTCTCGTATTGGATGCAAAGTATACCATGATCTGGTTCCAGTTTGTGACTCATCTCATTTATACCATTTTATGTTTCACTCATTAGGTTCCAGTCATGCTGGTCTTTGTTCTGCTCTTTGAATAAACCAAGTTGTTCTAGCTTCAGCAATTTTGCACAAAATCATCCCTTTACCTAAAACACTCTTCTCTCTGACCCTCATGCTGTAGCTCTTTATCATCCAGATCTCAGCTTTAACATCAGCTCTTCAGTCAAAACTTTTATGAGTCCCATTTTAAAGTGATTCCTCTTTGCTCTCTTACATTAATCTATGTTAATTAATTAATCTATGTTAATTCTTTGCATATCATTTGTTAATATGTAATCATTTTTATTTCCTCTCTGTCAATTTTCTGATTTATTCAGGCATTCATTTTGTCTCTATCTTCTAGGTAGAGATCCTAATCTGTCTTGTTCCAGTTTTTAGAACAATGTTTGGTATATACAAGGGCTTTCCTGATAGCTCAGTTGGTAAAGAATCTGCCTGGAATGCAGGAGACCCCAGTTCAATTCCTGGGTCAGGAAGATCCCCTGGAGAAGGGATAGGCCACCTACTCCAGTATTCTTGGGTTTCCCTTGTGGTTCAGCTGGTAAAGAAACCACTTGCAATGTGGGAAACCTGGGTTTGATCCCTGGGTTGGGAAGATCCCCTAGAGAGGGAAAAGGCTACCCACTCCAGTATTCTGGCTGGAGAATTCCATGGACTATATAGTCCATGGGGTCGTAAAGAGTGGAACATGACTGAGCGACTTTCACTTTTCACTTGGTACATATAAACCACCAATAAGTATTTGGATATATGAATGAATGAAAATCAGACTTCTGTTTAGGCAACGTTTGCATGGATAAGCACTAGAATCCCTAAATTAAGTAACTAAATATTCATTTAGTGTTTAGAAGATAAATTGAAGAATGTTGCTAAGGTGCTAAGTACTATGTATAAAAGAAGACTGTAGCCTAATATAAAGAAGGTAAAATACTACAGTCAAGTTCACTACTCTGTGTCTACAGGTGGAGTCACGAATATACTCTCATGCTCTTTATAGCTGAGTGGAAAGAGGTCAAAAAGAGTGACTGCAGGCTTCATCTGCTAGGGCCTTCAACTTCTGGTAATGGCTGATAAGGCAATTCAGTATAACTCTAAATTGAAAACAGCTTTAAAAGGTGAAAAAAATAAGCTGAAAGTACTTGCTTGAAAGCATTGGTGTGCTAATAAGACAGTAAAAAAATTGTAGAGTCAAAATCTAAGGAAAAAGGGAGGTCCAGAAGGCAATGGCACCCCACTCCAGTACTCTTGCTTGGCAAATCCCATGGGCGGAGGAGCCTGGTGGGCTGCAGTCCATGGGTTGCTAAGAGTTGGACACGACTGAGCGACTTCACTTTCACTTTTCACTTTCATGCACTGGAGAGGGACATGGCAACCCACTCCAGTGTTCTTGCCTGGAGAATCCCAGGGACGGGAGAGCCTGGTGGGCGGCCCTCTATGGGGTTGCACAGAGTCGGACATGACTGAAGCAACTTAGCAGCAGCAGCAGCAGCAGCAGAGTAGAAAGCCCGGCATTTGGGTCAGTTTTTCCAGTTTTTCTTTAAGTACCTAATGATTTTGAAAGAGGTAGCAGAGAGACTGAAAAACACAGGAGGGCTTTTGACAGCTACATGGGACCAAGGGGACAAACTGGAAAGGTGAACAAGTAATAGACTGAAAATATATTTACATTCAGAATGTGTAAATCACTCCCACAAATCAATAAACTAAAGACAGACAATGAAATAGAAGCTGTAAGATTTGACCAGGCACTTTCAAAAGAGGATGTACAAATAGCCAACAACATGGAAAGTGTTCAACTCTTTTAGCAGTAAGTCAAATGTAAAGTAAAACCATAATTAATACCATTATACAACCATCAGAAAAGATATAATCAAGTGTTGGTGAGGATGTGGAGCAGCCAGAACTCCCATATAACTGATGAGGCTGTAAATTAACAACAAATATTAAGACAGAGTTTGACATTATCTTCCAAAGCTGAAATTATGCCACTCCCATAGCCATGTATGAGCTTGTGTATTGAGACGTTTACAAAGATATTTATTTATGCCAATATATTTGTTACTTCAAATGTTTCTTCTCCTCCTTTCTCTTTCTAGTATTCCAATTATGTATATATTATGCTTTTTGATATTGCCCCACTTTTCCTGCATACTCTATTCTTCCCCCTCCCCTCCCCCCCCTTACTGGTCATATCCAGTGCAGTGATGAGCCCACTGAAACAATCTTTCATTTTTGTTACAGTGTTTTTGACTTGTACAATTTAAAAAGTTCTTTCAGTTTCCATACCTTTACTCACTTTACTTGTTTGTCCACGCATGCCACCTCGTTTTTTTTCTAGCATAAAAAGGATAGAGACCTTAACATACAGCTATTTTAAATTCCTTATCTGATAAGTTTACATGTATGTCACACCTGTCTGGACTGCTTTGTCTCTTCAGATTGTTATTTATCCTTCCTTTTCATATGTGCTGGAGTTTTTTTGTAGAAAGCAAGACATGTATCAGGTAATAGGAGCTAAGGCAAATAGACCTTTATGTGAAAACTTATGTCAGTCTGGCTAGGAATTGGGCTGTTTTAACATTTGCTGTAGCTATAGGTGCTGTGCAGGCATGCTCAGTCACTCAGTTGTCTCTAAATCTTTGTGACCTACCAAACTCCTCTGTGCATGGGATTCTCCAGGCAAGAATACTGAAGTGAGTTGTCATTTCCTTCTCCAGCTACAGGTTCTAGAGGCTTTGAATTCCTCCAATATCCTTATTCTTGTCTCCCTTCTTCACTTTCCTAATTATTTCTTCTCAGAAACAGACTGTGTCATGCAGCTTTTTCAAGTGTAATCCACTCTTATTATACTAGAGCCCTGTTGGTGTGGTGGTGGGATGTGGCAAAGGGGAAGTGTGATTTCAGATTTTCAGTGGGCTATAGAGTCAGTACAGCAGGCAAACTTCTAGGATGGGTCTTCAACATTTTACACCTCCTAATTCCTGGAACCTGTGAATGTGATGAGCTGCATTTCCTTGACTGTGTAATGTTACATGGTATATTAGTTTGCTAGGACTGCCACAACAAAGCACCACAAATTAGATGGCTTAAAACAACAATGTACTGCCTCACAGTTCTAGAAGCTAGACATCTGAAAATAAGGAGTTGTCAGGACCATGCTCCCTCTGAGACTCTGGGTAGAATCCTTCCTTGCCGCTTCCTAGCTTCTGATGGGGGTGGATAATCCTTGCTGTTCTCTTCCAGTTGCTTTAGTCAATCTCTACCTTTGCCTTTACATGACATGTTCCTTGTGTGCCTTCATATGATTTTCCTTCTCTGCCAGGCTCTATGTCAAAATTCTCCCTTTTTATAAGGATGCTGGTTATATTCGATGAGGGGGCTTCCCATGTGTCTTAGTGTTAAAGAACATGCCTGCCAATGCAGGATATGCAGGTTTGATCACTGGGTTGAGAAGATCCCTTGGAGAGGGAAATGGCAACCCACTCTAGTGTTCTTATCTGAAAGAAATCCCATGGACAGCGGAGCCTGGGGAGCTACAGTCCATGGAGTCACAAAGAATCAGACCTGACTGAGTGACCGAGCACACACATATATTGGATGAGGGTCTAACTTAATGACCTCATTTCAACTTGATTACCTCCTTAAAGACCCTGTTTCTAAATGAGGTCACATTGTGGGGGTACTATGGGACAGGACTTGAACATACATTTTTGGGAAGACATGAAGCCATAATATAAGATATGGTTGACCTTAGAACATGGAAGATTACCTAGGTGGATCTAATTTAATTGCATAAGCCTTTAAAAGCAGAGAATTTTCTCTGCTGGGTGGCAGAAGAAGTGAGAGAGATTTGAAGCAGAAGTGGAATTTGATGTGTCATTGCTGGTTTGAAGATGGAGAGAGCCAAGAATCAAGGAATATGAGCACCCTCTGGGATCTGTGGGTGGACACTGGTTGGTAGTCACCAAGGAAAGGGACTTCAGGCATAGAGCTGGAAGGAGATGAGAGTTCTACCAATAACACGAAAGTGGATTCCTCTCCTGTGCCTTTAGATTAGTTAGTCAACAACTTGATTTTGGCCCCATGAGAATTTAGCTGAGTCCACTTGAACTTATCATCTACAGAACAATGGAATAAATGGATACTGTTTTAAGTACTAAGTTTATGGTAATTTTATATAGCAGTAAAAAACTAACACAGTGAGGTACAGAGTGCTATGAACTGGTCTCCAGAGTTTATGCTAAGAGAGCCACACTGGGATCCAGAATCATTATTATTTTTTATAAAAGACTTTTTATTTTATATCAAAGTATAGCTGATTGCAAAGAGTCGGACACGACTGAGCAACTGAACTGAACTGAACATAACTGATAGCAGATTAACCATATTGTGATGGACAATGGACAGCAAAGGAACTCAGCCATACATATACATGTATCCCTTCTCCCGCAAATTCCCCCTCCCATCCAGGCTGCCACATAACATCAAGCAGGGTTTCCTGGGCTATACAGTAGGTCCTTTTGGTTATCAATTTAAAATATAGCAGTGTATACATGTCGATTCCAAACTCCCTAACTATCCCTCCCCCCCGGCAAACGTTCTTAAATCACAGTTTCCTCTTCCCTACAAGAGCTACTGACACAACGGGATCAGAAAGACTATGACTAACATTGGAAGCAGTGTTTGGAAGTTGTTGGGAGCTAAGGGACAATTCTGAAATTTGCTGTGCTGTTAAAGGGCAGCTGCGTGACCAATGAATCCTGCTAAAGGCTGCTGGCAGTGCCAGCATAAATATATTGACAGCAGCCATCCCTGGAAGCAGTGGAGACCATTTTAATTGGAAACTTCTAGTCTTTTGTATAAGTAGTTACTTCTAGTCTTTTATATTAGAAATGTGAAAGTACCACTGATTAGTTAAGCATAGCCCCAGAAAAGCAAGCTGGAATTAAATTTAAGAGTTAGTGGAGTACTAGGTATACACCCTCAGGAAACCATAGTTAAAAAAGACACATGTACCACAATGTTCTTTTCAGCACTATTTACAATTGCTGGGAGAAGGAAGCAACCTAGATGTCCATTGACAGATGCATGGATAAATAAACTGTGCTACATATATACAATGAAATATTACTCAGCTATTAAAAAGACTGCATTTGAACCAGTTCTAATGAGGTGGATGAACCTAGAGCCTATCATACAGAGTGAAGTAAGTTAGAAAGAGAAAGACAAATACCCTATATTAATGCTGGAGAAAGAAATGGCAGCCCACTCCAGTATTCTTGCCTGGAAAATCCCATGAACAGCAGAGCCTGGTAGGCTACCATCCATGGGGTCGCAAAGAGTCGGACACGACTGAGCAACTTCACTTTCACTTTCATATGGAATCTAGAAATAATGATGATCCTATTTGCAGAGCAACAGAGGAGATGCAGATGTAAAGAACAGACTTATGGTCACAGTATGGGAGGGAGAGGGTTGGGATGACTTGAAAAAGTAGCATTGAAACATACATTACTATACATAAAGTGGATGGCTGGTAGGAATTTTGCTGTATGATGCAGGGATCTCAAAGCTGGTGCTTTCTGATGGCCTAGAGGGATGGGATGAGGAGGGAGGTGGAAGGGCAGCTTAGGAAGGGGCGGGGGGGGGGGGGCATATATATACATATGGCTGACTCATGTTGATGTATGGCAGAAGCCATCACAATACTGCAGAACAATTATCCTCCAATTAAAAATAAAAAAGAGTCAGTGGGGGGACTTGAGGAATAACTAGGAACCAGAGAGGTCCTATCACATGAACAGGGCACACACGCTGGGCTCACCCAAAAACTGGTGGCTTGAGGAACATATATCTTCAAAGGCACACTTGGGACAAACTGGACAACATCCGCAAGGGGACCATATTAGGGGTGGGGATAATGTTTCTATACATGGTGGAGTTTGCTGATTAACTAGAGGGTTGGCTTGAGCAAGCAGCATGGACATCTTCAATCCTCATTTTTATGCAGGAGTTTAGGCATGTGGGAGCTGACCAGATATGGTTAGTGACCCAGAAATCCTGATGAAATCTCCCATGAATTCAGAATCCTTGAATTGAAACTGATATTCGTATTCTCAGCTTCTTAGGGTATTATTTGGGTTTGGAAAAGGAATACATACATGCCTATTTCCTTAGATCCTCTTATTTTTAAATCACTATTTTCCTTGGATGATGTGTTTCTATCCTCCACTTAAGAAGGATCCAGTATAACTGTTTCAGTAGAAACACTTCATATTGAAGTGTTTCAACATGCTCTTTCATGAAATAGAATTTGGCTTTTTGTTTACATCCAGTTTAAAATTACACACCAGTAACTTATGAAGTCAACCTAATGTGAAGGAAGCAATTTCTCAAGAACTGCTTGGTTGCAGTTTTTGTAATTCTTCTTTCCCTTCACTGGTGTCATTGGTCCCCTCAGCACCATTAGCCTTGTCCTAGCACATGAACATAGCCTGACCATGGCTAAGTTAGGTTTAAGGGCTGATGACTCAACCTCAAGTCATGTTTCTGCTCAGCTGGCCTTACCCTTGGTCTCCAGAATCTGCTTCTAGACTGTGCATCACCTCACCTCAGCACATCAGTCCCGGTCCTGAGTGGCCCCAATCAGCTACAGTCATCCAAATCTAGGCTCTCTTCAGTTCTTCAGAGACTGATTCCTACTTTGAATTTCCTTAGTTTCCTTGATAACCTTAGCTATTCAACACTTAGCCTGAGCTACTTTGTAAAGTATTCATGTTTTTCCTTAATCTCAACTCATTGATAATTCAGAGGTAAGAGAGCTCTAAGCAAGCATTTATTCTAATATGCTCATTTTCAGAATCTGAAACTCGCCTTGAAGAGATTAAATATTAGGCTAAAATCATACCGAGAAAGAACCAAGCCTGGAATTATAAGAAATTACATTCTTTGTCGTTATTTTTGCTGTACAATCAAGTAATATTTTATTTAGTATTCTCACCAGAGTATCAGACCCTCAATCATTAAAGACCAATCTTTGTTTTCTTTATATTTACAGTAGATAAAATATTTTGATGTCATGAATGAGAAAGCTTACTGATAGGTATCTTAGCCATCTCCCATGGCTATTTAAAGTTCATACTTTTTTAAGGTATAATTTTATTTTTATTTATTTGTTAACTTTAGGCTGTGCTAGGTCTTTGTGGCGAGTAGGGGTTATTTTCTAGGTGTTGTGCTTGGGCATCTCATTGCAGTGGCTTCTCTTGTTGTAGAACATGAGCTCTAGGGCATGAAGGCTGCAGTAGTTACAGCAAGTGGGTGCAGTAGTTGGCGCTTCCCAGGCTCTAGAGCAGTCTTAACAGTTGTGGTGCATGAGCTTTGCTGCTCAGGGCAATGTGGGATCTTTTTGGATCAGGGATTGAACCCATGTCTTTTGCATTGGTGGGCAGATTCCTTAGCATTGAGCCACCAGTGAAGCTCCAAAGGTTATAATGATTATGCCTGCCTTTATTTACACCATGAGGATTGACATCAGTTACATAGTTATTTCCTTTATGGACTTCATGAAGATATGGTCCAAATTTTAGCTTCTCTGTGAGTCAAATAGGAACCAATCCTGTAGTAAGATTCCATATAGGTAACGAGCTTGACAGAAGAAGAAGAAAAAAAAAACATTAGCCAAAATACATTTCTTTAAAAGATAGGAGAAACACTTAAAATATTATATATTAGTAAATTTTATCAGTTTCACTTTCATTGAGAACACAGGTATATTTGAACTAGAAAGGTTAACATAAGTGGTAGAGGTTTCACAATGGGATTTTTTTTCTCTTGATATATATTGATTGTGAGGCATTAATGCACATTTATTGTTGAATACAGTATACCCTAATACTCTGTATGTAAAAGGTTTTCTTAGTATTCATTAATCTAAAATATATATATTGCTATTTCTTGTAGTCTGCTAGTAAGGCCTTATAAACTTATTCAGAAATCTAGATTTTATTGGCATACTTCAAATTGCTGGTGTTCCTTGATTGAAAAGGTTATTTCCAGGGCACTGTTATTAAGATAAAAAATAACGAATTTGACATGCACATTTATTTAAAGGAATTTGAGTTACTTGTGCATGAATTGAATAGTTTTCTGGTAAGTTATTAGCGTCTGTTCTGCATCAAGGGACAGAATTTCACTCAGCAGTCCCTTTTCCCTCTTACCTTTTAAAAATAACTATGCGACAGCTTAACGTAGGAAACATTGAACAATTGTTTGATATTCTTCACTTAATTTGGCAACAGACATTCAAATGTTAAACTGTTTATTTGTAAGATTTTTACCAATCATCAGCTGGGACATGCAATGAAAGACTGAATAAAAAATTGCAGTAATTGGCAACCCAGAAGTAGCAGCTTGGATCAACCCTGGTACCTGACGGAGAATAGTGTACAGTTTATGAAGTGTCCTTCAAAGTCCTTGGTGTGTCTAATTATGGAGTTAGGAACCACAGGCTTGAAGAGCAAGGAGGAAACTTACACAACCATGCCAGTGATTCAGACAACTGGTGTTTGGCAGTCAGGATGACTGCCCTGCCCCCCGTGCCCCTCACTCCACAACAAAACCACATCAAGTGGCAAGTTTGGCAGTGATGCTGGGCAGCAGGATTTTTTTCTACTGATTCTCAACCTAATCTAAATCCACTGCTATTTTTTAATTTCCTGGAATTGACTTAATTAGCTATGTCATTTTCAAGTCAATTTATCCATTGAGTTAAATAGCCTCCAGTGAGATGCAATAATCTCTTAGAAACTAGATGGCCCTTTCAGGCCTCTGACCAGTACGCATAGCCAGTACATGCCCCACATTGGGGTCTGCATATCCCCTAACCAGGATATTCAGGCAGCAGCTGTGGTTATCCCTCACCAGGGTGACTGTGGGGCACCTTTTCCTTAACTCACACAGGCCTTGGTGTCCCATGCAGCATAATTCTGTGGAAATAAAACCTGAAGTGTAAACATTTTTGGAAACTAGTCAGTAACCATACATAATAAACCATAGAAGAACAAGAATTTCTTTCTAAGGAGGACACATTTTTTTAAGTTTTTCTTTTTTTAGCCCAGTAATTAGGTTGCCCATATGAAAAATCTGTTGCAATTTACAAATGTAATAGTTATAACATGATGCAAAAGATCAAGTTATAAATAAACTCTACTGTTCTAGATAAAAAGAGAAATGTATGGCTTGAAAGTGATCCATCTAAAAGGAAGTTATATGCTTGAGCTATTTGCTGGGGATTCTCTCAGGCTCCCGGCTTTGCTGTCCTTGGGCAGAATTGCCTGCTGAGGTTTTTCTTGGATGTAGTTTTGCGGTGATGGGAAGCCTCCTCCTCATCTTTAGTGCCTGTCCCGTCAGGGGAACATTCAGTGCTGCTCCTCGCTCTTGACACAGGAAGCCCACTGTGTGACTAAGCTTCTTTGATGGAATGATTGGTGGAGCATGAAGTAGATAACTTGGCAAATCATGACTTACAGCATACCTGTTGGACCTATGCTGGTAACGATAAGGCCACTTGGTAACTTGCTTGCAAAAATCCTGGTTGTTTTCCAAATGTGACTTGTCAAATCTTAAAAATTAAAAACTGCTACCTGTTACCTTATTTTCCCTTGCTTCAGAAGAAAAAAGAACAAAATAAAACAGAAAATTCCAACCAAACCTTGCTTGAAAGCCTCTATTGAACAGGCCAAAATATTCTATGATGCTAAATAAAATAATCGGTGACAGGTGGCTAGTTAAGTCCAGCAGCTGTAATCATGATGACAAAGAGAACTTTCATGGTCAAGTCCAGGGTCTTTAACATACCTTTGATGTGAATGGAAGCTTTGTAAGGCTAAGGAATAAGAATACAATGGAATACTGTATCAGCTGAATGCTGCCAAATGCTGCTGCTGCTGCTGCTAAGTCACTTCAGTCGTGTCCGACTCTGTGCGACCCCATAGAGGGCAAATGCTAGGAAAACTAAAAAAATGGTCATTTTTTAAATTTAAAAAAGTACTTTACATTCTTCGTAATCAATTCTTACTTTATTTCCCACTTTTTACTCATACATATAAGGATTTACATAGAAGAACCATTTTCTTTACTAATCATGACATGATTGATGGCCAGAGTTAAGGCAAAATTATCTGGGGAAGCGTTATTTATTCTTACTTAAATGAATGACAAATGTTATTCAGTTCTTCTGTAATGTTTCTTTGAAAAGAGTGGGTTAATTTATTAATAAATCTATTTTAAGGCAACATTTACTTCTTGAAATCACGTTAGAGACAATGAGGCCAAGTGTTGATATTAAACTTGATGCTGCTGCTGCTGCTAAGTCGCTTCAGTCGTGTCCGACTCCCCATAGACGGCAGCCCACCAGGCTCCCCCATCCCTGGGATTCTCCAGGCAAGAACACTGGAGTGGGTTGCCATTTCCTTCTCCAATGCATGAAAGTGAAAAGTGAAAGTAAGTTACTGAGTCGTGTCCAACTCTCAGAGACCCCATGGACTGCAGCCCACCAGGCTCCTCCATCCATGGGATTTTCCAGGCAAGAGTACTGGAGTGGGGTGCCATTGCCTTCTCCGATTAAACTTGATAGATACTTCATTTATCAAGTTATACAGTTGCTGAAGAAGCATCAGAGTGCAGGCAGCTGCGACTGCTCACACAGCGCGGCCGAGACGAGCTACCCCAGCTACGAGATCAGGGGCAGAAGCCGGGGGGACCCCATGCCCGAGGGGCAGCAGCCAAGAGGAGTTACCCCACGTCCGAGGTCAGGGGCAGCAGCCGAGAGTGCCAGGCGGCGACGGCAGGAGCTACCCCGCATCCGAGGTCAGGGGCGACGGCCGGGAGGAGCCACCCCATGTCCAAGGAGCAGTGGCTGTGCAGCCACAGGAGGGCCTAGAACAGCTATTCCACGTTCGATGACAGGAGGGGCGGCGGTGAAGAGATACCCCTTGTCCAAGGTAAGGAGCAGCGGCTGTGCTTTGCTGGAGCAGCCATGAAGAGATACCCCACGTCCAAGGTAAGAGAAACCCAAGTAAGACCGTAGGTGTTGGAACAGGGCATCAGAGGGCAGACACACTGAAACCATACTCACAGAAAACTAGTCAATCTAATCACACTAGGACCACGGCCTTGTCTAACTCAATAAAACTAAGTCATGCCCGTGGGGCCACCCAGGACAGGCTGGTCATGGTGGAGAGGTCTGACAGAATGTGGTCCATTGGAGAAGGGAATCGCAAACCACTTCAGTATTCTTGCCTTGAGAACCCTGTGAACAGTATGAAAAGGCCAAATGATAGGATACTGAAAGAGGAACTCCCCAGGTCAGTAGGTGCCCAAAATGCTACTGGAGCTCAGTGGAAAAATAACTCCAGAAAGAATGAAGGGATGGAGCCAAAGCAAAAACAATACCCAGCTGTGGATGTAACTGGTGATAGAAGCAAGGTTCAATGCTATAAAGAGCAATATTACAGAGGAACCTGGAATGTCAGGCCCATGAATCAAGGCAAATTGGACATGGTCAAACAGGAGATGGCAAGAGTGAACGTCGACATTGTAGGAATCAGCAAACTAAAATGGACTGGAATGGGTGAATTTAACTCAGATGACCATTATATCTATCACTGTGGGCAGGAATCCGTTAGGAGAAATGGAGTAGCCATCATGGTCAACAAAAGAGTCCAAAATGCAGTACTTGGATGCAATCTCAAAAATGACAGAATGGTCTCTGTTCGTTTCCAAGGCAAACCATTCAATATCACAGTTATCCAAGTCTATGCCCTGACCAGTAATGCTGAAGAAGCTGAAGTTGAATGGATCTATGAAGACCTACAAGACCTTTTAGAACTAAAGCTCAAAAAAGATATTCTTTTCATAACAGGAAACTAGAATGCAAAAGTAGGAAGTCAAGAAACACCTGGAGTAACAGGCAAATTTGGCCCTGGAATACAGAATGAAGCAGGGCAAAGGCTAATAGAGTTTTGCCAAGAGAACGCACTGGTCATAGCAAACACCCTCTTCCAACAACACAAGAGAAGACTCTACACATGGACATCACCAGATGGTCAACACCAAAATCAGATTGATTATATTCTATGCAGCCAAAGATGGAGAAGCTCTATACAGTCAACCAAAACAAGACCAGGAGCTGACTGTGGCTCAGATCATGAACTCCTTATTGCCAAATTTAGACTCAAATTGAAGAAAGTAGGGAAAACCACTAGACCATTCAGGTATGACCTAAATCAAATCCCTTATGATTATACAGTGGAAGTGAGAAATAGATTTAAGGGCCTAGATCTGATAGAGAGAGTGCCTGATGAACTATGGACTGAGGTTCGTGACATTGTATAGGAGACAGGGATCAAGACCATCCCCACGGAAAAGAAATGCAAAAAAGCAAAATGGCTGTCTGGGGAGGCCTTACAAATAGCTGTGAAGAGAAGAAAGGTGAAAAGCAAAGGAGAAAAGGAAAGATATAAGCATCTGAATGCAGAGTTCCAAAGAATGGCAAGAAGAGATAAGAACGCCTTCTTCAGTGATCAATGCAAAGAAATAGGGGAAAACAACAGAATGGGAAAGACTAGAGATGTTTTCAAGAAAATTAGAGATACCAAGGGAACATTTCATGCAAAGATGGGCTCGATAAAGGACTGAAATTGTATGGACCTAACAGAAGCAGAAGATATTAAGAAGAGGTGGCAAGAATACACAGAAGAACTGTACAAAAAAGATCTTCATGACCCAGATAATAACGATGGTGTGATCACTTACCTAGAGCTAGACATCCTGGAATGTGAAGTCAAGTGGGCCTTAGAAAGCATCACTACCTTCAAAGCTAGTGGAGGTGATGGAATTCCAGTGAGCTATTTCAAATCCTGAAAGATGATGCTGTGAAAGTGCAGCACTCAATATGCCAGCAAATTTGGAAAACTCAGCAGTGGCCACAGGACTGGAAAAGGTCAGTTTTCATTCCAAGCCCAAAGAAAGGCAATGCCAAAGAATGCTCAAACTACCACACAATTGCACTCATCTCACACACTAATAAAGTAATGCTCAAAATTCTCCAAGCCAGGCTTCAGCAATACATGAACCATGAACTTCCAGATGTTCAAACTGGTTTTAGAAAAGGCAGAGGAACCAGAGATCAAATTGACAACATCCTCTGGATCATGGAAAAAGCAAGAGAGTTCCAGAAAAATATCTATTTCTTCTTTATTGACTATGCCAAAGCCTTTGACTGTGTGGATCACAATAAACTGTGGAAAATTCTGAGAGAGATGGGAATACCAGACCACCTGACCTTCCTCTTGAGAAACCTGTATGCAGGTCAGGAAGCAACAGTTAGAACTAGACATGGAACAACAGACTGGTTCCAAATAGGAAAAGGAGTACGTCAAGGCTGTGTATTGTCACCCTGCTTATTTAACTTATATGCAGAGTACATCATGAGAAACGCTGGGCTGGAAAAAGCACAAGCTGAAATCAAGATTGCCAGGAGAAATATCAATAACCTCAGATATGCAGATGACACCACCCTTATGGCAGAAAGGGAAGAGGAACTAAAAAGCCTCTTGATGAAGTGAAAGAGGAGAGTGAAAAAGTTGGCTTAAAGCTCAACATTCAGAAACGAAGATCATGGCATCTGGTCCCATCACTTCATGGGAAATAGGTGGGAAAACTGGAAACAGTGTCAGACTTTATTTTGGGGGGCTCCAAAATCACTGAAGATGGTGACTGCAGCGAAATTAAAAGACGCTTACCCCTTGGAAGAAAAGTTATGACCAACCTAGATAGCATGGCAACCGAATCCAGTGTTCTTGCCTGGAGAATCCCGGGGATGGGGGAGCCTGGTGGGCGGTCATCTGTGGGGTCACACAGAGTCGGACACAACTGAAGCGACTTAGCAGCAAGTAGCATATTAAAAAACAGAGACATTACTTTGCCAACAAAGGTCCGTCTAGTCAAGGCTATGGTTTTTCCAGTGGTCTGTATGGATGTGAGAGTTGGACTGTGAAGAAAGCTGAGCACCAAAGAATTGATGCTTTTGAACTGTGGTGTTGGAGAAGACTCTTGAGAGTCCCTTGGACTGCAAAGAGATCCAATCAGTCCATTCTGAAGGAGATCAACCCTGTGATTTCTTTGGAAGGAATGATGCTAAAGCTGAAACTCCAGTACTTTGGCCACTTCATGCGAAAAGTTGAATCATTGGAAAAGACTCTGATGCTGGGAGGGATTGGGGGCAGGAGGAGAAGGGGATGACAGAGGATGAGATGGCTGGATGGCATCCCTGACTCGATGGACGTGAGTCAGAGTGAACTCCGGGAGTTGGTGATGGACAGGGAGGCCTGGCGTGCTGCAATTCATGGGATCACAAAGAGTCGGGCATGACTGAGTGACTGAAATGAACAGAACTGAACTGAACAGTTGCTGAGCTGGTGGAAATAGAAAACAGACCTTAAGCAATCAGACAGGTAAGTGCTGACTCCATGTTTTAAAATAAAGTCAGAGTAGGAGTGCCCATAAGGACTTTGGTGGAATCCTAGTATTTGACTTAGTTTCTGTGTTATTAGGCTTCCCTGATAGCTCAATTGGTAAAGAATTCACCTGCAATGCAGGATACCCTAATTTGATTCCTGGATCGGAAAGGTCTGCTTGAGAAGGGATAGGCTACCCACTTCAGTATTCTTGGGCTTCCCTGTGGCTCAGTTGGTTAAGAATCCACCTGCATTGCAGGAGACCTGGGTTTGATCCATGGGTTGGGAAGATCCCCTGGAGAAGGGAAAGGTTATCCACTCCAGTATTCTGGCCTGGGTAATCCAATGGACTATATAGGCCATGGGTCACAAAGAGTCAGACATGACTGAGCGACTTTTACTTTCACTTCTGTGTTACTAGTATTTATGCTATACCTCTCCTTCAATTTCCTGTTCTTTTCTTCTGTGCTGAGCATTGTCATAGGGTGAAATCAAAAGGAAAAATGCCTGTACTCATCTTCCTGCTTAAGACAGTGCCCTATTTTGCTCCTTTGATGTGTTGCCATGCTTCTTCAGAGATGATTTTATTGTACTATATTTGTACTGTTTTCTGAATTCTTGGAATCTTATGATAATAAATTGTAACTACAAACATTTACATAGAGCTTGTACCAGGCAGTATTTCAGCACTTTAAACACGCTAACACATGTGGTTCTCATGGGTTACAGTCTGTGTACAGTCTGTACTGTGTACAGTCGCTGAAGTAGGTGCCTGTCATTATCTCCATTTAATAGATGTGGACACGGAGGCAGAGAGAGAATAAATAACCTGTGCAGCTTCATAGAGTGAGCAAAAGTTCAGCTTGGGTGCAGATGCAGGCAGTCCCACTGCAGAGTTAGCCAGGCTGCCTCCCGTTCAAGGTGTCTGTGATCTCTTACTCACCATACTGAATGACATTTTTTGTTAGTATCTGGTTGCTTAGCACCGTGATGTCACTCAGCACTGGTAATCTTCCTCATTCCATTCCTCCTTGAATTCTGTGACCATGAAGTCTTCTGGTTCTTCTAGTTATTTGCGTTATTCTTTTTTTGTGGATTTTATTGTGCTGTTTACATTTTTGTGTGTCTGTCCTATATTTGTACACTCATCAAGGCCCTGTCCTCATTCTTGTTTATTTTCCCACTCTACTGCCTTTCCTCTGGAAATCTTCATCCAGCACTGCTTTGTTCGAATGATTCTCATGTATTATTGCCATCCCCAACCTCTTGCCTGAAATATATGCTACATGTCTCTCTTCTGAAATGTTTCACAGGTACTGTAAAGACAACACATCCCCAGATTCATCATCTCCTAACTATCCCCTTCTTTCTGTTTGTTGCAGAAACAGTATGTATGTGGGATCCAGCTGCTTGCTGCTCAAAAGCCAATAAACAGGCCAGGTTGGTGGAAAGGAAAGTTTGCCTCATTTTGGATGCTGGCAATTGGGAGTTGGGGAGGGTGGCAGACATCTGTCCAGAGGCTGACTGCCCACCCCCCTGACAAGCAGGGGGTGAGAGCTTTCATAGACAGAGTAGGGGGTGTACGTGCAGAAACAGCATAGTCATCTCTGACAGTCATCTTCTAATTGGTTATCAATGGTCTGACCAGCATCATCTTGATTTTTTTTAGGTACAATTAATCTTCAGTTCCAGGGCCAACTTGTTTCCATTTCTTTGCAGTCAGTTTTCAGAATTGCGGCAGCTCTTGTCGTGGGTACAGTCTGGTCATCGTGCAGTTAACTTCTCCACTGGTATTTCGGTATCTGCAAGACAGCTGACAAGCTATGGTTCAGAATATTATCTATACCCCTTGAGAAAGAGCTAAAGGTCCTTGACTATGCTTGAAGACTATCACTATTTAGCCACCATTGACTGTTTTTCTTTGTTTTAGCATTTCTCATTTTTCTGATTAAACTTATCTTTTGACTAAAGTCACAAGCACAGGCAAAAGTCAGGCAGAGGACATGAATGGGGGCTGGGGGAGACAAGGGCCAGTGGTCCTGCTCTGTTTCACCTTCACCTTGTGTCTGCATCTCAACTCACTTAATGGCACCACTTTCCTTCCATCCATGTAGATTAGGCAGCATGAGAATTATCCTCAAAAGCTCTCTTCCTGTGACTTTTTTGGGTATAGTTAGTCATAAAGAATTTTCAGTAGAAAGAACACTTTGAGGAGAGGATAGTGATGTGAATATTCTTGGCATGTTAGGGCGATGGTAAGTGGCATAGTAGGTCAAAGGAATAAAGGGTGAACCTAGGAAAGAAATACTTAGCGGAGATTGACTGAGTATAGTTTATCAATCTTCAAATGGAAGTGTTCTATGAGGCCAAAGTGTGTTATTGGTTGACTGGCTTTTCATCAGTAGGCGTCTCTTTCAGAGTACCCTAAGTGAAGACACTGAGATCAGATCTGATCATTTCTGCAGATCCAGGGCCTTGGCATTACAGTGCTTCTAAAGGCCAAGAGACTCTGAGAGATGGACTGACACCAAAGAAAACACTATCAGCTAGACATGGGGACTGGAAGTAGAAATTAAGCCTGGGAGAGGAGAACATCCTTTCCAGTGCTCATGTCCCCTATCCAGGACACTACCCCCAAGCATCAAGCCCCTTGGGAAGCCAATCCAGTAGTCAAAGCACCTTGTGAGCCTGGAGAGAGTAAGGGTGGAAAAATAGCCCAGAAGAAGGGACTGTGGTTTCTCCTCCATGCCTCCACTCTGAGAATTGATTAATTGCGAGTGAGTGGCATCCACTTATGGAGAAGGCGATGGCACCCCACTCCAGTACTCTTGCCTGGAAAATCTCGTGGACGGAGGAGCCTGGTAGGCTGCAGTCCATGGGGTCGTGAAGAGTCAGACACGACTGAGAGACTTCACTTTCACTTTTCACTTTCATGCATTGGAGAAGGAAACGGCACCCCACTCCAGTGTTCTTGCCTGGAGAATCCCAGGGATGGGGGAGCCTGGTGGGCTGCTGTCTATGGGGTAACACAGGGTTGGACACGACTGAAGCAACTTAGCAGCAGCAGCAGCAGTGATAAAGAATCCACCTGCCAATGTAGGAGACACAGGAGACATGGGTGTGATGCCTGGGTCGGGAAGATCCCTGGAGAAGAAAATGGCAACCCATCACTTCATGGCAAATAGATGGGGAAACAGTGGAAACAGTGGCTGACTTTATTTTTTTGGGCTCCAAAATCACTGCAGGTGGTGATTGTAGCCATGAAATTAAAAGACACTTACTCCCTGGAAGGAAAGTTATGACCGACCTACATAGCATATTGAAAAGCAGAGGCATTACTTTGCCAACAAAGGTCCATCTAGTCAAGGCTATGGTATTTCCAGTAGTCATATATGGATGTGAGAGTTGGACTATAAAGAAAGCTGAGCACCGAAGATTTGATGCTTTTGAACTGCGGTGTTGGAGAAGCCTCTTGAGAGTCCCTTGGACTGCAAGGAGATCTAACCAGTCCATTCTAAAAGAGATCAGTCCTGGGTGCTCATTGGAAGGTCTGATGTTGAAGCTGAAACTCCAATATTTTGGCCACCTGATGTGAAGAGCTGACTCATTTGAAAAGACCTTGATGTTGGGACAGATTGAAGGCAGGATGAGAAGGGGACGGCAGAGGATGAGATGGTTAGATGGCATCACCGAATCAATGGACATGAGTTTGGGTAAACTCTGGGAGTTGCTGATGGACAGGGAGGCCTGGCACAGTTCATGCGGTCGCAAAGAGTCAGACACGACTGAGTGTCTGAACTGAACTGAACTGAACAGTATTTTTGCCTGGAAAATTCCATGGGTAGAGGAACCTTACTGCTATGAATTCTATTCCAAATCCTTACGCCATCCATCGTCTTTCAAGCACACACTCTTAGGTAGGTTGAAATAGCTAGAGGCAAGGTGACAATTCCTTAAGACATGGAAATCACTCCATCCCTTGTACTGTAAGATCAAGTCTTTTCTCATTTTAAGGGGGTGGGATTTAGGCAGATAAATGATGTTTTAGTGAGTCAGAATAGGTGAACCCTTTACCTTGGGCAGAAAATCTATAATCCTCAATTAGGGCAGTGACCTGGCCTCTGTGGGGGCCTCTGGCTGATGTCAGACTGAACAGAGGGGAATCTGGGGGAGAGCCATGTCCGAGGAGTTGAAGGAGGGGTAGAGAACCTCAAAGACTCCTGCTTACTAGCTTTGTGAGATTCTGTTTAGGCACTCAGATACTAGGGCAGAATTGGGAGTTTCCTGGGGTTTCCTAATTTATGACATTTTCTTTTCATTTTGATGAAGCCAGGGTAAGAAAATTGTTCTCTAAAAATGCTCAGTAACCTATCAGTTCCTTTGCACTCCTTTCAGGAGAGTGGCTTCTTTGTAAATTGGACAAGTCTCCCTTCACCCTTACCAAACAGATACAGAAGACAGAACATCATAGTAGTCCAGTCATCTCTGAGCCATTCTCGGTCTCCTTGAGGTTCCAGGGGATCACATCACCAAAGTCTAAAACAGATCATACCTCTGTGATGGGAGATATTTTGACATAATTATTTCCTTCTTTGGCTTTCTTTGTTTTGATTTCCTCACTACAGTTACTTTACACTTAAGTCTGTTTTATAAATTAAGAGTTGGCAATTTGTCAATGAAAAAAAACTATAAACTGCTAAAAAAATGTAGGGAGAGGAAATAGAACTAGTGAAACATAGAAATCCGAACATATGGTCACCTATATTCGCCACATGAAACATCATTATACACGGTCTGACAAGTGTGTATCTATTTAGAGACAAGATCACCATATATATTGCTGTTCAGTGGCTAAGTCATGTCTGACTCTTTGTGACCCTATGAACTACAACATACCAGGCTCCTCTGTCCTTCACTATCCCCCTGAGTTTGCTCAAACTCATGTCCATTGAGTTGGTTATGCCATCCAACCATCTCATCCTCTGTTGCCCCCTTCTCCTTCTGCCCTCGATCTTTCCCAGCATCAGGGGCTTTTCCAATGAGTCTGCTGTTCACATCAGATGGCTAAAGTAATGGAGCGTCAGCTTCAGCATCAGTCCTTCTAATGAGTATTCAGACTTGACTTCCTTTAAGATTGACTGGTTTAACCTCCTTGTAATCCAAGGGACTCTCAAGAGTCTTCTCCAGCACCACAGTTTGAAAGCATCAATTGTTCAATGCTCAGCTTTCTTAATGGTCCAACTCCCACATCCATACATGACCCCTGGAAAAACCATAGCTTTAACTATATGAAAATGAACGTCAGTCAGTCATGTCTGACTCTTTGCAGACTGTATATGGACTATACAGTCCAGGGAATTTTCCAGGCCAGGATACTGGAGTGGGTAGCCTTTCCCTTCTCCATGGGATCTTCCCAACCCAGTGATCAAACCCAGGTCTCCTGCACTGCAGGCAGATTCTTTACCAGCTGAGCTACCAGGGAAGTCCTTTGACTATGTGGATATTTGTTAAAGTGATGTCTCTGTTATTAATATGCTGTCTGGGCTTATCATGGCTTTTCTTCCAAGGAGCAAGTGTCTTTTAATTTCATGGCTGCAGCCACCATCCACAGTGATTTTGGAGCCCAAGAAAATACAATCTGTCACTGTTTCTAGTTTCTCCCTATCCATTTGCCATGAAGGCATGGGACTGGATGCCATAATTTTAGGTTTTTGAATGTTGAGTTTTAAGCCAGCTTTTTCGCTCTCCTCCTTCATCCTCATCAAGAGACTCTTTAGTTTCTCTTAGTTTCTGTCCAAAAAAATATTACACCACAAGTATTCCTGACAACTTGGCTTTTATGATTTCTACAAGCCTTAGAGTAAAGGACCTAGGTGGGCACCTCCCGATGCCAGCTGCAGAAAGCACAAGTGGATCCTTGGAGAGGCTCCATTCAAACCCTTTGGCTCTTCTTCTCAAGGCGATATTGACAGAGGAGGGATATTTATTCCCCCATTCCTGCAGAAGCATCAGCAGGCATCAAGTAGCAAAATCTCGTACCAAAGTTCAAATATTTCCTAGAACTGGCTTTTCTAATGTAAAAACTCCAGGAAAGCATCCATAAGGTTACCAGGCACTCAAAACCACATATCCTCTTAACTTTACAATGCATTAAAAAGTTGATTAAAATCAAGCTTGATTCTTAACTGCATCACTGCGCTCTTTCTATATGAAAAAGATTCATGCTGAGCTATATACTTAAAAGAACATGTGTGCTTTTCTACAAATAGATTTCCTCTTAACTATAGGTTCATTGCGCCTTTCATGCTTTCACGTATCTGTATACCTTTTGTGTTCCACTGGTTGAAAACAGTTTTTTGTGACAATAAGAAATTTCTCCATAAAGAGCAATCTGGTAAAAGGACTCATTTCTCTACTTTAATTTGCATGACAACTTGAGCTTTTATCCTGCCCATATTGGATAAGTCTAGAGTGATACTGAATGATTAAGAATTGTGTATACATATGTAGTTTAGCAACATGCTTATATTTTTACTCATTTTTTGGAGACATTACAAGCTGTTAAAACACAGGAAAATATAGAATACTATGGAGATGGGAAGCTTAGGTTTTGTGAATATGAAATAAAATATTCCTTGATATGTGTTGTGGTAAACTGTTCATCTGAAGTTCATTCCTGGGGGGAATGGTTTGGCTTTGATGTTTTAATAGGTCTGGAAGTCATTTTGCAAGCACCAGCTTCCCCATTCTTTTTTTCTTGATTCTATACCCTCCTGCAAAGTCATAACACTGATAGAAATTAAAAGACAACATTGGTCCACAGGGAAGGAAAAAGCCTATCCCACCCTTTGATCCCTATCCTTCACTCCTCAATCCTCCTCAATAGGGGAGCTAGCATCTTATTTCTGCCTCCTGATCTTATTATAAGGCAAAGAAGGGACATTAGTAATAAGATATAAGTCATCCCAAGCAAAAATGAGAAATTATAAAGGACATATTTGTCTCCAGGGTGAGAAATTCATTTTACTTTTAACTCAGACAAGCCCCTGAGAACTATTATAATTGGAAGAAAAGATTCAATTCCCACACCATAAGATGTTCCTGTTTTTAACCAAGATATTTCACATACTGCCTGTCCCTTCACCCTCTGCCCATGTTCACAAATTCCTGTACCCTAGAAATTCTTTCTAGGTTTGGACTTCTAATGTCAAATACAACCCCAAGATGCACTTACTGCCAGTAAGTGAATTGGTAGGTTGTAATGTTCCTACTTCATTTATTACCAAGTAGTTAGACTTGTCTCCCCTGGAGAAGGAAATAGCAACCTACTCAAGTATTCTTGCCTGGAGAATTCAATGGACAGAGGGAACCTGGCAGGCTATAGTCTATGGAGTCACAAAGAGTTGGACATGACTGAGCGACTAAGCACACTCAGTTAGACTTGGGGGACTTCCTGGGTGGCTCAATGGTAAAGAATCTGCTTGCGATGCAGGAGACATAGGATACATGGGTTTGAGCCCCAGGTTGGGAAGATCCCCTGGAGGAGGGCATGGCAACCCACCCCAGTATTCTTGTCTGGAGAATCCCATAACAAGAGCCTGGTGGGCTACAGTCTGTACAGTTGCAGAGAGTGGAACACAACTGAAGTCACTGCACACGCCTGTACATGCACAGATAGACTTGGGAGCCTTGTTTTGTTAAGTATCAATGTCTGGGGTTGTCCGAGAGAAGTGCTCTTTACTGTGCTCTGACAGCTGTGCTCGAAGGTAAGCAACTGTCACTTTCGTATGAAGAGCTTCCCAAATGCCTCACTTCCATGTTGTCGTCTATTGTGCTGTCTTCCAATGTTCTTCATAAAAATATTGGGACACAGATCCCCTTGGTCTTGTGTCTATTTTACCATTTTGTGTTGCAGCCTTGAGAAATTCTCAATGTAAAAATGGGTCTTCTCTTTGACTCAGAGATTGGACATACATACAAAGAACTTTGAGAATTCTGGCTGTTATGGTTAATTTTATGTGTCAAATTGACTTGGCTAAGGAATAAACCCAGGTAGGTGGTAAAACATTATTTCTGGATGTGACTATGAGGGCATTTCAGGAAAAGATTAGCATATGAATCATAGACTGAGTAAAAAAGATGGCCTTTCTCAGTGCAGGTGGGATTTATCCAATTCGCTCAGTGTCTGAGTAGAACAACAAGGCAGAGGAAGTGTGACTTTGGTCCCTGCTATAGCTGGGCCCTCCATCCTCTTCTGCCCTTAGGCATTGGTGCTTCTGGTTCTTAGGTCTTCAGACTCAGACTGAGACTTACACCACTGACTCCCCTGGTTCTCAGGCCTTCAAGTTTGAACTGAAAACTATATCACTGGCTTCCCTGAGCCTTCAACTTGAAGATGCCAGGGACTTCTCCAGCTTCTATAATTGTGAAAGTCAAGCACTCGTAATAAATATCTTTATTGATATTGAATATATATATATTCAATATATCCCATTAGTTCTGCATCTCAGGAGAACTATAACTAACACATTTGTTAATGTCGTAATGCAAGTTCAAGCTAGTCATGTGATTAAAGACCCGAATGAGCCTGTGTAGGACAGTAGTTAAGACAGGGTTCTGGAGTCAGGCTGCTGGAGTATGAATCTTGGCTTTGCTGCTCACATTACCTGTGTGTATGGGGGAAGTTATTTAACAGCTCTTTGTTTCAAACTTCTCAGCTTTAAGCTGGGAGCAAGATTAATGCTTACCTAATAACATCATTTGTAAGCACCTATGGGTGCTTACTCGCAAAACCTGCAACCCCAAAATGTCTCCTGGGCATGCAGATTATTTAGAGATGGAAATCATCAAGGCCCAGGAAGGAACCTTGACTTTTGCCATAACTATCTGAAATAATTTGTACAGAAGTCCTGTTCCCGGAGTAGAGCTTTGCAGAGATATCTGCCAAGTATGGGCTAGGTGTAGTGGGGAAAACTCTGGAGACCAGAGTCCACTGTGTCCCGTTTTCTCTGCAGGGCCCAGCAAACATTTATTTACCAAACATAAGCTTTTCTATCCTCATGTGAATTGCCTTCCTCCCTTTTGAGATTACAAACTGCTACCCCTGGCATCTTCCTTTGTCTTTAGTTGAAGATGGTATTAATATTTAAGGTGAGGGTTTTGGCCATTTTGACAAATGACTCAGTTCTCTTGGGTCTCATCTATGCATATATGTTCTTAAACTTTTGTTTGATTTAATCTGTCTCATGTCAATTTAATTCTTAAACCAGCCAGAAGAACCTGGGAAAGTAAAGGAAAATTCCTTCCTTCCCAACACCCCATGAGCTGTACATGCAAGATTTTTAGAATAGTCCTTATCATGTGTTACCCATTATTTAAAAATTTCCCACCTTCCCACTTGTTGCCATTTTTCCTTTCTCTCTTTGACTACATATGCTGGGCAATGATACTTCTGCCTGGGCAGGTCACATAGATATGTGATAGTAAAGCATTGTTCTCTGGACCCACCATTCCTCTTGCCTATAGCTGAAAACTTTGTGCAATAGGTTCTCCACTTAATATATGACAAAATAATTACTCAGAAGATGTTAATGACTGAAAATATCTGTGCATGTTCTTTCTTCCCTGCCTTTGTATTTAAATAGGGCAGAAGATCTTAATTCAAAGTGTGAATTCCTAAGAGGTAGGCTTTAAGATGAGGTATATTTCCATTGGTGTTTAGTGCTAGAATATTGATGACATCTTTCAAATGATAGATATAAGGCAGTGATCAACTCTAGTTGCTTAAAATTCTAATAATCAAATTCCTTGCTCATTTGCAATTGTCACTGTCACATTCTCATTATTGTTATTGTTGTCATTTGAATAAAAATAGTCATTTGAGCACTTTCCTTGGCATTTTACAAGATTATCTGAATCCTGAAAAGTCTCTTCTAGGTAGGTATTACTATTCCCTATTTACATATACGAGGCTTCCTTGGTGGCTCAGTGGTAAAGAATTTGCCGGCCAATGCAGGAGACGTGGATTTGATCCCTGGGTTGGGAAGATACCCTGGAGAAGGAGATGGCAACCCACTCCAGTTTTCTTGCCTGTGAAATCCCATGGACAGAGCAGCCTGGCAGGTTATAGTCCATGGGGTCGCAAAAGCACTGGAAGTGACAGCAACGAAACAATATACAGATAAGAGGACCAAGATTTAAAGAAATTGACTTGGCAAAGGCACACAAGCGGTGAATGGTTGCTGTTTGAGCTCATTTTGTGCTCCATGCGTTGATCTCATTCTGAAGGTAACACTTTAGTTCCTATAAAACTGAAATGGACAGTCACCTAGTTTATGTTCTTCCTTCTCTTGTGGACATTACAAGACCGCCTACCTCTTCTCAGGATGCCCTCAGAGGGTCCCACTACTTGTTTGTAGGAAGAATAAATAGATGATGTGTGAATGCATTTATAAAACCTGTACACTTTTCAAGGAATGAGATGTAACCAGTGACTGTTGGTTAGCTTTGTTAGTTTTCATGTAATGAATGACTCAGGAAGTACCTGGAAAGTAAGCTACTACATCCACTATTCACAGACTATCTTAGTAGCATTAGCAAATCAGAAAAACCAGGTATCTGAATCACATTCATTTGCGCCTTACACAAACCAAACTGCCTACAATCACAATATCTGACAATCACATGATTAATTTGACAAATAAGGAGAAGAGCTCCTAGATCCATCTTAAAATGTAAATAAGCTCACTTAGGCAGTCCCTCTCAGTTAAATTAACTGATCTCTCATTCCCTCTACTCTCTTTGTGCTTTATCCACCCAGCCACAAGCAGTGTATTCTACTGTTTTCACTTGCACTGTATTCTGAGTACAGCCCTCCTAGTATCCATTTCAGCATGGTGGGTTGAAATGTATTTCTCACTACCCAGTAAGTCTGTTGCAAGTTGCATGGGGAAATCTTGTAACGGCTTGCTGTGCTGAATATGGTGTCCTATATTTTACTGCCCTGTGAACCAAACCGAGCAATATTGAAAATAACAGTAACTGGAAACAGATCCAGTGTTACTACACATTCCTGCTCCAAGGATCACCTTTCCACTTGTAAGCAAAGAGGTTGCATATGGTGCATATCTAAGACAGTCACTTTGGATTTTTTGGACTTTCAAAATTTTAAAAAGAACTCAAAAACATTATAAAATGTTAGCAATGTTCAACTACAGTGCATAGCTGGGACATTCGAAGAAGAATGCTGTTGTATGTCTCTTGATTGATTTCTAACTTCAAAACAATAAAACATACCAAAAAAAAGTGAAAGTGAAAGTCCCTAAGTTGTATCCAATTCTTTGTGACGCCATGGACTGTAGCCTGCCAGGCTCCTCTGTTCATGGAATTCTCCAGGCAAAAATACTGGAGTGGGTAGCCATTTCCTTCTCCAAGGGATCTTTCTGACGAAGGGATCGAATACAGGTCTCTTGCATCGCAATCAGCTTCTTTACTATATGAGCCACCAGGGAAGCCCAATAAAACATATAACCATGGATTAAAACTTAGGGGTAAAACCAAAGACGTTTCATACCATGGCACAGTTTTTTAAAAATAAAGCATTTGTGTGGGAAACCTAATGATTTTTTAAGTCTATTTAGAATTCAAAAACCTTTTCATCACTCCAAATTAGAATTGCACAAGAAGCAACTGATAATGTGTTCAATTGCTTAGAGATTTGCAGAAAAATGCAACTAAGTTAAAAAACATTAATCAACATTGTTCAGAATTTGTATATTTTGTTTCTTAGGTCTGTTTTCTTTCAGAAACTTTGTTGTTTTCCCAGTGAAATGATTCAAAAGCTTTTTTAGTAAGTAAGTCTGGTTGCATTCGTATAACAAATGAAAATTGCTCTGAGAAAAGCAGTTAAAGTCAGATAAATCTATAATCATCCAGTAAAGGTGGACACATTAAAACTGTATCTTCTTTTGCTGAGTGATTGGGAGAAAAAATTGCCATAACTTATTCGTTTTACTCCAAACGGTTAAAAACAAAACGCTTGCTTTACTGGTCTCTGCTTTTGTGCGCTGCTGACTGTGCTGGTACACGAATTACTTTCCATATATTGATTTTCTGTTGAAATGAGAATCTGCAAGGTGCTCTAAAATGGATGGGCAGGGTCTCAATGGCTATAAAGTGGTGTGCTGGTACAGATTCGGGGAAACTTCAGTTTTCAGACTGTGTGTGCCACTTGGAAGGAAGTGGGTTCCTACTACACACTGGTGTTGATGGTGCCTAAAGGTTTTTATGAGTAACCTGGACAGCGACTCTCAATCTGGGCGTTTCTAAGGAGAGGGGACACCACAGAGGGACTATGTATCTGTCACCAGTGTGATTGCTCCGGCCATCAAGATGCTGAGTTTGGTCAATTTATAATCCAACACAGCCACAGGTCACCACGATGTAGGGGACATGTTGCTCATCAGCAAAATGAAACCTAGGACCTCTTGGGTCAAGCCCTGGAAGAAAATCTCCAAAGAGGAGTTAGCATCCCGTGCCCTAATCATTCTCATTTATCTAAGAGTTCTCTCACTCTAATTCCTTGTACCATTAGGGATACACTCAATTCCATTAAAAGGACTTTGATTTTCTCAGTGAACAGCAGAGATAGACCAGACCTTTAAAAAAAAAAAAACTTTTTAAAATACCAAGAGTAAACAAAAGTGTAAAATACAGCAACTATAGGCAGAAAATTACAGCCAGTATATATATTAGGATTTTCCTGCTATGGCTAACCTTAGCTTTATTCCTAAAAGAACACTTTTAGTTGAATTCTTCATTTTCTAGCTTCCTGGTTGCATTTCATGTCTTTCTTTCAGAAAAAAAAAAAAATGCCTTTATTCACCTGGTCTTTTTGCTACAAAGTCAAGAAAGGGTATTTTAACTCTGATTCATTCGTGAGGCTATCCAATTATTCCTGGTTTTTAACCCGAGGGACAAAACTTTATCCTAAAAGAATAAAGGACAGAAAAGGACACATATTTTTAGGTGAAAATTGGCTCTATGTATAGGAAGTGGCTTGGTCTCTAGAACCTCAAGCTATGATACTCCCTTAAACCTGCATCAAGTCATATATATCACTTAGTTTCCTTTTGGTCAAGAGTGACAGAAACTTGACTTAACTGGCTTAAATTTTGAGGAAATGTATAGGGTTATTTAACAGAAGCAGGGCAGGCATGAGGTTTAGTTAAGCCAGCATCTCAGGGTGCTGTAAAGGATCCAGATTCTTTCCTTTTCATCTGCCGCTCACAATGTAGACTTCCTGCTAAAGCTGGATCCTTGATAACCTGAGAGGAACTTCTAGTAGCACATGAAGCTATCTTCTTTTTCAGTAATTTTGGCACAAAAGCGAGAAAGAATTTCTTCCTGGAAATTGGCCTCTGATGTCTCATTGACCTGATTCGAGTCAGATGCTTATTCCTGAACTGATGTCTGTTTCCTGAAAAATACTATGATTCATTGGCCTAGGCATGGCTTCTTGATGCTTGTATGAATGAATAAATGCCCATGATTGATATAAACTTAGTATCCACTCTGGAGTAGGATTGATTCTGTACATTACACTGATGATTCCCAGTGAGTAGTGGCGGAATTAACATGAGGCAGTCAATTATGTGTATCTGCCTATAAAAATTAATTATCAACAAAGGATGGTCAAGAGGTCACTCCATTATGCTCTATCTTTTTGAATGATAAAATTCTTGGCTTCTTACTTTATTACTTACTCTTTATTGAGGGATTCAGTAAGCATTATAAATGACTGAGACATTGTGGAAATCTCTTTGGTCTAATGTCTCTCTTGGAATTCTGGGATGTTCAAGAATAGTTGGAGAAGATTCAGTTCAGTTAAGTCACTCAATCATATCTGACTCTTTGCAACCACATGGACTGCAGCATGCCAAGCTTCCCTGTCCATCACTAACTCATGGAGCTTGCTCAGACTCATGTCTATCGAGTTGGTGATGGCATCCTACCATCTCATCCTCTATCGTCCCCTTTTCTTCCTGCCTTCAGTCTTTCCCAGGTTCAGGGTCTTTTCCAATGAGACAGTTCTTCGCATCAGGTGGCCAAAGTATGGGAATTTCAGCTTCAGTATCAGTCCTTCCAATGAATATTCAGGACTGATTTCCTTTAGGATGGACTGGTTGCATCTCGTTGCAGTCCAAGGGACTCTCAAGACTCTTTTCCAACACCACAGTTCAAAAGCATCAGTTCTTTGGCGCTCAGCTCTCTTTATGGTCCAACACTCCCATCCATACATGACTACTGGAAAAACCATAGTTTTGCCTACATGGACCTTTGTTGGTAAAGTAATGTCTCTGCTTTTTAATATGCTGTCTAGGAGAAGAATAGGGGTTCTATTTTTTCTCTCCTTAGTTTTACATACATGTGTACCTGGATTGGGAGCTCTTCAGCTGTATATGTTCTCTTTCAGCTAATATGTGTGCTTTCTGTTGCACCTTGACCACTTTACCAGATGTTGCACTTCTCAGACCCATACCCATCTGGCCTTATGAGTTTCTTGGGACACGAGGATTTTACACAGACGTGAAGTCGATACAGACTGAGCAGAGCCTTGGAGCTCTGATGGATGTTGTTCATGCTGGCTGGTCAATAGCCACTGAACAATTCTAGCTGCTGTCAAGGCATCATCCTCCCTGAATTCCGTCGAAGAGGATACTAGCTCTTTGGTGTAAGAACCACTCACAAGAGTGGAGACTAGGTGGTTTATGGGCTCTGTTTCTGAACCAGTGGTGTGTCTCTGTGTTAGCAATAGCCTGGACATCTGGTTGGAGGCTGGGCCATCTCTGCATCCTGACTTGGCTTTGATCTGTGGTCTCTTCACAGTGGAATCTCTTGTCCCAAGCTCCACCAATCCCCACACAATCTCTTTCTGCCTCCTCAACACAAACAAATGAATTCCATTTATACCTTGCTTATTACATGTTCCTTCAAATCTAATGTTTATGTCTTGAGTTGTGTCTTTCCTTCCTTAAGAGTTTTGTACCTTAAAAGCCAGGAACAGCTCCTACTTTCAGCTCTGTGTTAATACATGCATATTGATTGAACTATCTGTCTAACCCTCTTTTCAGAATCTCACCAATTGCTGTGCCTTTAATTTCAAGTTAGTCTCACAATTTATTCTTCTTTAAAATTACCTGCCCTCAAAGTCCTGAGGATTGGAATATCTTTTATAGGGTGAAGTAATAAATCAATATGATACTGTGGGTCATTTATTTTACATTAATGGCTTTGAGCCAGCTAGATAGTAGATGAGACGACTCTTGGAGAATCTATTTAACTTTCTGGAGGTAAACATCTTATATAAACTTGCTTTAATTTTTAGAGAATTTCTAGAAATCAAAACATTCTATGCCTAATTTGCAAAGATTGTCTAATATGATCAGCTTATTTTTTATATCAGTAACCTTATTTCTAAGACATTATTGATGAACTTTTAATTCATAACATAATATTTATATATGTAATAATAATATTAACTAGTATTGAGTACTTTGAAAGTTTACAGGGTGCTTTCTTATTTTCTTAGCTCAATTATTTTGAACCTATGATAGCAGATATAAACATTATTTCTATTTTACAGAAAGTTTAAGCAATAAGCTCAAGGTCATGTGTGCAAAGTGATGGAGATGATATTTAGTCAACTACAATCTAACTTCAAAACCTGCACTCTTTCTATTGGACCAAACTACTTGTATTTACCACTGGGAAAGCCCCTCTACTAACATCTAAATGTTTCCTTAGCCTCTGCTACCTTGGAAAGAATCCATGGACACGAAGAAAACATTTTGATGCATTTGAATAACATAAAAAGTAATTTTATAATCTCAATGACAAGGAAGAAGGCTAAATGGAATTTTTTTTTTTAAATTTTTGAAAGGACACCCACTGCTACATAATATATAGCTTGTTGACTCAAGGAGTGATATAACTCATTTTTGTTACAGGACAACACTATTTCCTTAAACTTATAGGCTAATTAGTTTCTTAGCTGCTCCTTCTGAAAAGCAGCTCAATGCCAATTACCTAATTGACACACTGCAGACTTCATTTTCCTAAGTCTATCTTTTATGAAGAGAAAAGGAAAGGTTTAAATTTGGAAAGGGAAAAGTAGCCTTTGATACCTAGGACATAGCTTGATACTGTCAGCTAGATGTTGGTGTTTTTAAAAGCCAGCCTAGGAAATTCACAGTAAGACCTTGTTGTCTATTTCACAAAGTACCAGCATTGCGCAAGGCCTCTCTGTGACCAATAAATGATAGGAGGCACAGAAGGAGACCTCTCTGTAATGTTGTCTACACACAAACAAACCAGGATTATGTACCAACCACAAAACCCCACACAATCCCCAAGCTTGCATAATATGAGCGACTGCTGCTTCTTTCCTGACCCCAGCCTCACTCTACACTCCCTTTCTTCCCTAGAAGATAGGTTCTAGAATTTCTCCTTTTTCCTAAAACAATTGCTTTGCTTCCTGAAACTTCCCCAGTCACCTAACCCAAGTCTGATACCTGCAGTAAGTTCTTTCCAATATCCTCTTACTGAGACACCCCATGGTTCTTGTGGTGTATGTCTCGCTTATTAAAACAAGCAATAAATCCAGCTTGTTTAAATAAAGAGGTGTTCCTCCTGATAGTTTTTAGCTGGAGGCCATTGACAAAGTTTAGTTATTCAGTAAGAAGAAACATTTAAGTAAAGTGTATTCCATTAATCTCTTTAGTAACACATTTTATTACCTCAGGGAAATCTCCTGAGGGTAATAGAAGATTATTTGTGGTTGTTCTTATAAGAATAATTTTTGGATTATCAATATGATCTTCATAGACACCATTCCCGCCCAGTTATTGACAGTTACTTAGAATTTGCACCTTAATGCAAGATCAGTATTGAAGATTTTGGATAGTTCTTATGTCCATGTGCAGTGGGTAAACCAGAGATATACCTTGAAGCTATTTTTAGTAGTCCACTTACTATTATTCCAAGAGATAGTGGAGGACAGAAAAACTTGGCATGCTATAGTCCATGGGATATGCAGAGAGACATGACTGAGCGACTGAACAACTAGCTGGGTGTCTTTGGAAAAGGTGTTTGTTTAACTATTTGTGAGATGGAGATAATCATAGTGTCAAATTCACAGGGATGTTGTGAGGACTGAGTGAAATAATTAGTCATGTATTAATCACTCATTGTATTTTAGCAATTATAATAATTTTCACTGTCGTGACTTAAGAGTGGTATGTTAGTTTGCTTGGGTTGACATAAAACAATACCACAGACTGGGTGGCTTAAACAACAGAAATTTATTTCTCAGTCTGGAGACTGAAAGTCTAAAATTAACATGCCAACATAATTGAATTCTGGTGAGAATCCTTTTCCTGGATTCTCACTCTTGCTGAGTCCTCACACTGGGGCTGTTGAGGCAGAGAGGGAGACAGGGATTGAGAGAGGTGGGGAGGGAGGGAGGGGAAATGAGAATGAGCACAAGCTCTCTGGTCTCTTCTTGCAAGGGCACTAATCCTATCATGGAGGTCCTACCCTCATGACTTCACCTAAACCTAGTTATCTTCCAAAGGTCCCTCTGCAAATACCATCACAATGGGGGTTAGGTCACCAGCATATGAATTTTGGGGGTACATAATTCAGTCCACTGCTAATGGTCTTGTCTTTTAATTCATGAAAGAGCTGCAAAATAACTATTAAAACCTAAATAAAAATTTCTGCTGGTCAATTCCCTCAATATTGATTTAGGGTTAATCATTTGCCATAGTAAATTCTGTAGGATATATCAAACATTTGTATGGTTCAAAGTTATGCTTTCTATGAGTCCTTGATGGAAAATTTTCATGACCTTTCCCATCTGTACCTCCTCCATCCTCTCTGGATTGAGGAAGAGTGGCTTTCTATTAGGACGGAAGCACTTATCAGACTTCTCAGCTTTAGTTAGAGAGTGGCAGTTCCACCCACAGATGGGCTGAGTCAGAAAAAAAGTGGCTCTGGATTTAACTGAAAAGATAGAATATTGAAATCTAGGTACTCATGAGGTATTATCTCAAACTCTCTGCCACTTGTACTGCTTATTAAAAGCTCAGTTTAAAGAACTAATACTTACATATTGTGATCCATTTATTCCTCCGTGCTTTATAAAATCCATGCTAAATTTAAGTCAGAGCTGAGGATAGTTGAGTAGCTGTGCTGTATTATTTTGGCTCCTGTAGGATTGCTTTTACAAATTGGATTTAGTGATTGTGCCTTTAGCCTGCATTAGATGTCTCAAACTAAGATCTTTTGATTTTGAGACTTACTGCTAAATCTGGTGAATAGCAGAGTGTCTAGAAAAATAGTTAAGTGTTCAGTGAATGAATGAAGAAACAAATATATAAGTGATTACATGGATATTTGGTATTCATTACTATTCATTACCACCGGTTCAATCCCTGGGTTGGGAAGATCCCTTGAAGGAGGACATGGCAACCCACTCCAGTTTTCTTGCCTGGAGAATCCCATGGACAGAGCAGCCTGGCAGGATACAGTCCATAGGGTCACACAGAGTTGGACACAACTAAAGTGACTTAGCACACATGCATGGTATACTCATTACACAAGATTCATCAGATTGGGAGAAATTTCTCATGGAATTTAGTACCAAGACTAGAGGCATTTTACAAATATTTTAAGAGCTTTTATTTTTAAATTAGCAGGTAGTAAAACTGACCTTTTGGGGAACCTAGTCAGTAGAAGGTACAGTCAGTAGGTATACAGTAGAATTTAAACATACATCTACTTTCAGGTAACCATCACCACAATAGGATATGGAACAGTTTAATCATCCACAAAAAGTTCCCCTGTGCTTTCATTTTTGTCGGGCTTCCCTAGTGGCTCAGATGGTAAACAAGCTGCCTGCAATGTAGAAGACCTGGGTTCGATCCCTGGGTTGGGAAGATCCCCTGGAGGAGGGAATGACAAAGCACTACAGTAGCCACGAAAACCCCATGGATAAAGAAGCCTGAGGGGCTACAGTCATGAAGAATCACAAAGAGCGGTCACAAAGAGTCGGACACTGCTGAGCAACCTAACACTTTCATTTTGTAGTTAGACTTCCCCCTCCTCCTAATCCGTAGTCACTGATTTATTGCCAATCACTACAGTCTTGTCTTTTTGACAATATCATAAAAATAGAATCATATAGTATGCAGCGTTAGAAGACTGGCTTCTTTCATCTAGCAGAATGCCTTTGAGATCATCCAAGATGTCGTATCATTATTTCTTTTTATTACTGGGTAGTATTCCATCATATGAATGTAACATTATCTTCTCACCCACTGAAAGGTGTTTGGGTTATTTCAGATTTTAGTTATTATAAATAAAGTTGTTATGATCATCCATGTGCTATTTTGTGTGCGTGTGTTTGTTAGTTTTTGTTACTCAGGGGAAATAACTAAAAGTAAGAATGTGGGATCATATGGTAAGTGTACATTCAACTTTGTAATGACTTCCCCAGAATCCACCCACCAATGCAGGAGACACAAGAGACATGGGTTTATTTCTTGGGTCTGAAAGATCTCCTGGAGTAGGAAATGGCAACCCACTCCAGTATTCTTTCCTGGAAAGTTCCATGGACCAAGGAGCCTGGCAGGCTATAGTCCACGGGGTTGTGAAGAGTCGGAAGTGACTGAGCACACACATAAATATGCAATAAACTGCCAAACCGCCTTCTAGAGCAGTCGTACTGTTTTACGTTCTCACCAGGCATATACGAGAGTTCTGGTTTCTCTGCATGCTTGCCGACACTAGTGTCCATAATTGTTCTGGACATTCTAATAGATATGCTATAGTATCTCATCAGAGCTTTAATTTGCATTTCCCTAATGGCCGATGGTATTGTATATCTTTTCAGATGCTTAATTGCCTTCTGTATATACTCTTGTGAAGTGTTCAAAACTCTTGCTCACTTTTTAAAGACAGTTATTTTCTTACTGTTGAGTTTTGAGATTTCTTTGTGTATTTTAGCTGAAAGTTCCTTGTTGAACACGTGGTTTGCAAGTACTCTCTCTCAGTCATTCTTTCTCTTAACAGTGTCTTTCACAGAATAAACTCAGGTCTAATTTAAGATCTGATTAAGTCTGATTTGTTAATATTTAAAATTAATTTATTATTTTGTATTATATCCATGAATTTTGCCTATTTCTTGCCTTCACCACAGGAAATGTTTGTCATATATTTCCTCCTGTTTGTCTCTGAAGGTTTTATAGTTTTGCATCTCTATTTAGGTCTGAGATTCAGTTAATTTTTGCATAAGGTTTAGGATCTTTTTCTTTCTTTCTTTTTATTTCCTTATGGAAGACCAGTTGCTCTGTACCAGTTGAAAAGGCTATTCCTTTTATTAAGTAGCTTTGAATATGAACTGGTAGTATTTACTGTATTTGTGTGAATCTATTTCTGCACTGTCTATTCTGTTCTATTAATCTATGTGTCTATACTTTTTCCAATATTGTACTGTCTTGATACAATACTTTATTCTTTTTGTTTTAAACTTGCTATCTGGGTTCAATAACAAAATGGAAATGACAGAGGAAAGATTCACTGAACTTGAAAATAGATTAATATAATTTATCCAATCTGAAGAATACAGAGGAACATTGTTCTTTTTTAATGAACAGAGCTTCAGGGACCTATGAAATAATACCAGAAGATCTAATTTATATCATTGGAAGCCAAGAATAAAAGAAAAGAGCATAAGACAGACAAAATATTTGAAAAAATGGATGAACACTTCCTAAGTTTGATGGAATACACAAAGTGCCGTGAATCTCAAATACAGTAAATATGAAGTAGCTATGTATCAAGAGGTAGTAGATGTATTATAATCAAACTACTGGAAACTAAACACAAAGAAAATATCTTAAAAACATCCAGAGAAAAATGATACACTATACAAAAACAATGATTTTAATTACTATGAATTTCTCACTAGAAATCATAGAGACCAGAAGAAAGCAGAACAGCATTTCTAGAATACTCCACCCAACAATAGCAGAATCCACATTATTTTCAAATATCCACAGATATACCAAGATAGAACATATCCTACACCATTAAAAAAATCTTCAACAAATTTGAAAATTTAATTCCAGGAAATGAATCCTCAGGTTTAAATGGTTGCACTGGTAAATTCTATCAAACATTTTAAAAAGAAATAGGATCAACTGTACACAATCTTTTCCAGATAATGTAAGAAAAAGAAATACCTCAAAGTCATTTTATATAGTCAGCTTTACTCTCATACCATAACCCAAGACTGAACAAGGAAGATAACCACAGAACGAACCACAAATGCAAAAACCTTTAACAAAGTATCAGCAAGTCAAACCCAGCAATATATAAAAAGTGTGACCTATCACAACAAACACAAATCTGATTTAATATATAAAAATCTGTCAATGTATCTGCCATTAACACTCTAAAGAAAAAAAGTCGCATGATTATATCAACTGATGGGAGACAACCTTTGACAAGATTCAGAATCTACTCAGGATAAAAACTCTCAGTAACCTAGGAACAGAACTTTCTCAGCTTGATACAAGGTATCTACAACCCACAGTTAATATCACACTGAAGAGTGAAAGACTGAATATTTTCCTCCTAAGGTAAGGAACAACACAGAAAGCCCATCTCACCTCTCCAGTTGAAAATTGTAGTGGAATTCTTAGTTGGAACAATAAGGCAAGAACAACAACAAAATGCATACATGGGAAATGTAGAAATAAAAGTCTCTTTTTTGATAGATGGGATGATTGTCTGCTTAGAAAATCCCATGTAATCCACAGTAAATCTCCTAAAACAACTCAATTTGGCAAGAATGCAGGATGCAAAGTCAACACACGAAAATCAATTATATCGCCAATGAACAGTTAAAAACTGAAAAAATTTAAAAATACCATTTATACTAGTTCCAAAAGATAAAATATAGGCATATATCTATACAAACACACACAGAACTAATATGCTGAAAACTACAAAATGTTGATGAAAGAAGACCTTGATAAATGGAGTCACCTCACTTTTTGGGATTTAAAGATAAAGTATTACTAAGATGCTAATTCTTCCTGATCTATAGATTTAACTCAAGCTCAGTTCAGTCGCTCAGTCATGTTTGGCTCTTTGTGACCCCATGGACTGCAGCATCCCAGGGTTCCCTGTCCATCATCAACTCATGGAGCTTGCTCAAATTCATGTCCATCTAGTCGATGATGCCATCCAACCATCTTATCCTCTGTCATCCCCTTCTCCTCCTGCCTTCAATCTATCCCAACATCAGAGCCTTTTGCAACAAGTCAGTTCTTTGCATCAGGTGGCTAAACTATTGGAATTTCAGCTTCAGAATCAGTCCTTCCAATGAATATTCAGGACTGACTTCCTTTAGGATTGACTGGTTTGGTCTCCTTTCCGTCCAAGGGACTTTCTACAGTCTTCTCCAACACCACAGTTCAAAAGAATCAATTCTTCAGGGCTCAGCTTTCTTTATAGTCCAACTCTCACATCCATATATGAATACTGGAAAAACCATAGCTTTGACTAGACGGCTCTTTGTTGGTAAAGTAATGTCTCTGCTTTTTAATATGCTGTCTAGACTGGTCATAGCTTTTCTCCCAAGAAGCAAGCATCTTTTAATTTCATGGCTGCAGTCACCATCTGCAGTGATTTTGGAGCCCAAGAAAATAAAGTCTGCCACTATTTCCATTGTCTCCCCATCTATTTGCCATGAAATGATGGGACTGGATGCCATGACCTTAGTTTTTTGCAGTCTACAAGAACTGATGCTTTTGACCTGTGGTGTTGGAGAAGACTGTTGAGAGTCCCTTGGACTGCAAGGAGATCCAACCAGTCCATTCTGAATGCGATCAGCCCTGGGATTTCTTTGGAAGGAATGATGCTAAAGCTGAAACTCAAGTACTTTGGCCACCTCATTAGAAGAGTTGACTCATTGCAAAAGACTCTGATGCTGGGAGGGATTGGGGGCAGGAGGAGAAGGGGATGACAGAGGATGAGATGGCTGGATGGCATCACTGACTCAATGGATGTGAGTCTGAGTGAACTCTGGGAGTTGGTGATGGACAGGGAAGCCTAGCATGCTGCCATTTTGGGGGTCGCAAAGAGTTGGACACGACTGAGCGACTGAACTGAACTGAACAAGATTTTCAGTAAATACAGAAAACTAATTCTAAAATTTATATGAAAGGCAAAGGCATTGAAATAAGTCAATTCTCAAAATAAGAATAAAGTGGGAGTAATCTCACCACTCAATTTTAAGTCTTACAATAAAGTTTTTTGGTCAGGTTTATGGAAAAGCACAAAGGAAAATTTTGCTCAACCAATATTTTCTTTTTCCGTGTGAGTTAAGATTTTCCTGATTTTTCATATACTGAGTTAATTTGGATTGTATTCTAGTCATTTAGACATTATGAAACTGTGCATACTGTTTAAATCCAAAGAAGAGTGTTGATGTTTCTCTTTCTACAGGCAATCAGTTAAGTTAGGTTCAGCCTGCACATTTCCAACAATCCTTGGCTGGCTGTGGTTTCAGTGTTCCTTCATCTTCAAAGCCTTCTCAGCGTTACTCAGATCTGTTTCATGCGTGTATCACCCAGTGGCCAGTGCTGGGACCAGGGCGCTGGTCTGTCCTGGGTGATGTTCTATACCTTGGTTCAGTTTTCAAAGTCCTTATTATGCTGTTTAGCTTTATTTCCACACATGTGTGGTCAAACTGAGTCCCAGTGGTCATATACTAATTTATGGGATCAGTTTCCTGAGTACTTCCCTCTCAGTGGTCTCCCTTTTACTTTCCAGTTCTTTGGAGATAACTCTTATCAATCTTTGGTCCAGAAACTTAAAGACTTTACTTACTTCACATTGCCATGTATTCCGATGACTGTGCCCACTCTGGGGCCAAGAGGAGATAGGACCAAAAGAGAGCAAAAGCATGAAGGGCTCACCTCTTCTCTTGAGATCAAAGCTCCTACAATCAGGGAAGTTTTCCCTTCTAGAAGGTTTTAGGGGTCTGCTGTTCCGGGTGCTGATGCTGTTGGGGCTAGCAGATTTCTTTCTCATTCCTTGATCCGCAGTCATGGGCTTCTTCTGGGTCTACCCCAGTCATCATTAATGCCCTTGCCTCTGTTTCTTCTAAGTCCTGGCTGGAGCTACTGGAGAAAAACTTACCAACAGTTCAACAGTACTTTGAATTTTTATCTGCTTTCCTAATATACCTGCTACATTTCAGTGTCTTCAAAGGGCTCTTCCTTGTATTCAGTCCAAATTTTATGATTTTATGACTGCATTCATATGGCAGAGATGGAGTGATGAGTGCTTAGTCCATGTTACCTGAGACAAGAAACTTGTTTGGTTTTCTTTTATATTCTGAACATAGGAGCTTGTGTAAATTACAGTTTATCTCTCACTGCCATTCAGAAATTTCAGAGCAAAATTTTTGGCTTTCCTGGTGGCTCAGATGGTAAAGAATCCGCCTGGAATGTAGGAGACCAGGGTTCCATCACTGGGTTAGGAAGATCCCCTGGGGAAATGAATGGCTACCCACTCCAATATTCTTGCCTGGAGAATTCCATGGACAGATGAGCCTGGTGGTCTACAGTCCATAAGGTCACAAAGAGTCGGACATGATTGAGTGACTGACACTTTTAGCTGACCTATGCCCACACCCACAGCCCAAGATACTCTGTGGTATTTCGAACCTTTAGCCATTATGTCATATCCCAGAGATTCGAGAAAGGTCTAGGAAATCTAGGTAGACATCATCTCCTAAACTTTATTATTTCTCTGTGCTGCACCCTTGGATCTTGTGTGCATTTGTGTATGTATAAGTGTGTGTTTGTGTTTTATACTCTGTAGAATCTTATGATCCAGCTAAAGTGAAAGGAAGACGTTTATAAAACAAATGTGATTCATTCTTGGAAGATTATTCACAATTTTCTGAATGTAAAATGCTCTTTAATGCTTTCAAGCTAATGCCCACAGTATTATTTCTACCTAAAATGCTTTAGCATCCTTTTATAACTGGAAAATTCCTAGTCATTCACAAAAGCCTTTGGCATGTGTTTTTCTCTCTCTCAGCCTCTTTAATAGATATGCTACAGGGAAAATTGGTTGCTTTTTATGCTTCAAGGACACTTCATTCACACACTAATATTTTGACATTTCTGGTATGTTGCATTATTGTTTCCAGTTGTCTGCACCTTCTTCTTAAGAGTGGGTTTCCCTTGTGGCTCAGACAGTAAAGAATCTGCCTAGGTTTGATCCCTGGGTCAAGTTCCCCTGGAGAAGGGCATGGCTACTCATACCAATAGTCTTGCCTGGAGAACTCCATGGACAGAGGAGGCTGGTGGGGTCACAAAGAGTTGGACTCAAATGAGTGACTAACGCTTTCACTTTCACTCCTCTTAAGCGTATAACACACCCTACCCTTGCCATGATGCCAAGTAGATGGTATTTTTCTATTCCATAGACAGGATGGGCTGTGTGACTTTCCTTGACTGAGAGAATATGAGTGAACATGTGTCCTTTCCAGCAGTAATTTATACATGTTGTGTGATTTAGTTCAGCCTTTTGCTCTTGCTGTCTACCATGAGAATGAGATTTCTAGGTGGCGGGGGGCAGGGGGAAGTCACTCTTTCAGCCAGCATCCAGAATGAGAAGACACATGAAGCAGAGATAAGCAGAGTTCCAGATGACCTGCAGACCAATAAGTGAGAAATGCGTGAATTTTTTTAAAGTAAGCCACTGGGATTTTCAGGTTTATTGTTATTATTATTATTACTGTTGTAAAATCTGACTAAGAGATTGTCTGAATCTCCAGCTGGACTGGGCCGAGTTTAGAATGGGAGAGGTACTTGTGGAGGGCTGTTGAGGACAAAAGACCAAGGAAGATAGTGAGACTAAGGATTTCACACACGAGTCCCTGGGGCCTCCAGCACTTCCAGCCTGAGCTTCCTGGGGGTAAATTCAGACCAAATGGACCATGAATGGATTGCCCCAGTCTGAGTATATACTTTGGAATGGCGCTGGTTTTCTGATCCTGTTTGAGTCCAGGGGTAGCCGAGTATGGTTCACAAAGGCATATATATGATTCATACCTCAGTGGGATTCACTTTAGGAATTGGAGGGTTTAAATTAACTCCAATACTGGTAAACTGGATAACAAGTCACTAATTACTTTTCTCAATCTCATTTTTTTTTATCATCCATAAAAATGAAGGAGCATAAGGGTAGATAAGAGTTAGTTAAGCCATTTTCAAAGTCCCTTTTTAGTCTTATTTTTTTCTTTGATCTTTGTTTCAACATTTGTACTTTAGTTCTTTGTATCCCTGTGTAGTTTAGATGTATCCATAGAAGTGACAAAGTTTCAGCATAAAAAAACCATTTCAATTATTTGGGATTTTATTAAAGTAAATAACTGCAGGTTGCATCTCTAAACAGGGAAGGGGGCTCAGTTACTCACTTGTGTCTGACTGTTTGTGACTCTTTAAACTGTAGCCTGCCAGGCTCTGCTGTCCATGGGATTTTTTCAGGTAAGAACACTCGAGTGGGTTGCCATTTCCTTCTCCAGGGGATCTTTGTGAATTCTTTACCCACTGACACATCAGGGAAGCCCATCACTAAACAGAATCATCCACAAAACAACCATGTTTGGTGCCATTTGGGTTGGGAGTATGGAGGCTTTCCTGAGCATCTCAGTATATTGCCTTCTCAGTTTGCTCTCCAACTCTGCTTCAAGCCCACTCTCAACTCCTAACCCTATGGCTTCTTTGCCCTGACCCTGTGCTGCGCTGTGCTTAGTTGCTCAGTCATGTGCAACTCTTTGCAACCCCATGGACTGTAGCCCTCTAGGTTCTTCTATCCATGGGGATTCTCCAGGTAAGAACTGGAGTGGTTGCCATGCCCTTCTCCAGGGGATTTTCCCAATGCAGTGATCAAACCCAGATCTCCCACATTGCAGGTCAGCTTTTTTTTTTTTTTTTTTTACCATCTAGCCACCAGCGAAGCCCATGAATACTGAAATGGGCAGCCTATCTCTTCTCCAGGGGATCTTCCTGACTCAGGAATCAAACCAGGATCTCCTGCATTACAGGCAGATTCTTTACCAGCTGAGGTACCAGGCAAGCCCTTGCCCTGGCAAAGACAAAGAGAGACTTGCTCTTCTTGACTGTCCCTGGTGTTTCTACTCAGAAAGGAAGGTAAAGAGAATATCTGGGGCTTCTCATGGGTCCCTGAGGGAAAGTGCAGTTGGTCTCTTGTGGTTCAGAGTCCTAGGAATTGTACATAAAAACTTATAGAAAAATTGAGCTGGAAAAGAGGTTCAGTTCAGTTCAGTCATTCAGTTGTGTCCGACTCTTTGTGACCACATGAACCACAGCATGCCAGGCCTCCTTGTCCATCACCAACTCCTGGAGTCCACCCAAACCCATGTCCATCGTGTCAGTGATGCCATCCAGCCATCTTATCCTCTGTCATCCCCTTCTCCTCCTGCCCCCGATCCCTCCCAGCATCAGAGTCTTTTGCAATGAGTCAACTCTTCTCATCAGGTGACCAAAGTATTGGAGTTTCAGCTTCAACATCAGTCTTACCAATGAACACCCAGGACTGATTTCCTTTAGGATAGACTGGTTGGATCTCCTTGCAGTTCAAGGGACTCTCAAGAGTCTTCTCCAATACCACAGTTCAAAAGCATCAATTCTGAGATTACCTAATTCCTAATTTAGAGATGAGGCATCAAAATCCAGAGATTTTGCAGAGATTTTGACTTACTTAACTCAGCAAAGCTGACTAGTGGGAAGTTTGGGGATAGACATTGGGTCTGTAACTCTCCTCCTCAAAACTAAAGATTGAAGCTTTAGGAATCTAAGGAAAAATAAGCTACATAATAAAATGCAAAATGATCTCTAAATTATACCAGGTTAGAAGCAGAAAAGGGATTTGATAGCTCAGCTCCTGTCTCCTTGATTCTTATCCTTTTCTCCCATTAAACATGCCATTTTGGTCAGCCCATTTGGTGACAACCCACTTTTTAAAATTAAATTTATTTTTTTATTGAAGGATATTTGCTTTACTGAATTTTGTTGTTTTCTGTCAAAGCTCAACATGAATCAGCCATCAGTTCAGTTAAGTTCAGTCGCTCAGTCGTGTCTGACTCTTTGTGGTCCCATGAATCACAGTAGCCAGGCCTCCCTGTCCATCACCAACTCCCGGAGTTCACTCAGAGTTGTGTCCATTGAGTCAGTGATGCCATCCAGCCATCTCATCCTCGGTCATCCCGTTCTCCTCCTGCCCCCAATCCCTCCCAGCATCAGAGTCTTTTCCAATGAGTCAACTCTTCACATGAGGTGGCCAAAGTACTGGTGTTTCAGCTTTAGCATCATTCCTTCCAAAGAAATCCCAGGGCTGATCTCCTTCAGAATGGACTGGTTGGATCTCCTTGCAGTCCAAGGGACTCTTAAGAATCAGCCATAGGTAAACATATATCCCCTCCCTTTTGAACCTCCCTCCCATCTCCCTCCCCATCCCACCCCTCTAGGTTGATAAAGGGCCCCTGTTTGAGTTTCCTGAGCCATACAGCAAATTCCCATTGGCTATCTGCTTTACATATGTAATGTAAGTTTCCATGTTACTCTTTCCATACATCTCACCCTGTGCTCCCCTCTCCCCATGTCGTAAGTCTATTCTCTATGTCTTTTTCTCCACTGCTGTTCTGTAAATAAATTCTCCAGTACTATTTTTCAAGATTCCATGTATATGAGTTAGAATATAATATTTATCTTTCTCTTTCTGACTTACTTCACTCTGTATAATAGGTTCTAGGTTCATCCACCTCGTTAGAACTGACTCAAATGCATTCTGTTTTATGGCTGAGTAATATTCCATTGTGTATATGTACCACAACTTCTTTATCCATTCATCTGTTGACGGGCAACTAGGTTGCTTCCATGTTCTAGCTATTGTAAATAGTGCTTCAATGAACAATGGGATACATGTGTCTTTTTCAACCCTGGTTTCCTTAGGGTATATGCCTAGGAGTGAGATTACTGGGTCATATGGTGGTTTTATTCCTAGTTTTTAAAGGAATCTCCATACCACCTTCCATAGTGGCTGTATCAATTTACAATCCTACCAATGGTGCAAGAGTGTTGCCTTTTCTCCACACCCTCTCCAGCATTTATTGTTTATAGACTTTTTGATGATGGCCATTCAGACGGGTGTGAGATGGTACCTCATTGTGGTTTTGATTTGCATTTCTCTAGTAATGAGCAATGTTGAGCATCTTTTCATGTGTTTATTAGCCATCTGTATGTCTTCTTTGGAGAAACGTCTGTTTAGGTCTTTTCCCCACTTTTTGACTGAGTTGTTTGTTTTTCTGGAATTGAATCATATGAGCTGCTTGTATGTTTTGGGAATTAATCCTTTGTCAGTTGTTTCATTTGCTGTTATTTTCTCCAAATCTGAGGGTTGTCCTTTCGCCTTGCTTATAGTTTCCTTAGCTGTGGAAAAGCTTTTAGCTTTTATCAGATCCCACTTGTTCATTTTTGTTTTTATTTCCATTACTCTAGAAGGTGGGTCATAGAGAATCTTACTTTGATTTATGTCATTGAGTGTTCTGCCTGTGTTTTCCTCTAAGAATTTTATAGTTTTTGGTCTTACATTTAGGTCTTTAATCCATTTTGAGCTTATCTTTGTGTACGATGTTAGGAAGTGTTCTAATTTCATTCTTTTACATATAGCTGTCCAGTTTTCCCAGCACCATTTATTGAAGAGGCTGTCATTGCCCCATTGTATATTTTTGCTTCCTTTGCCAAAAATAAGGTACCCATAGGTGCATGGGTTTATTTCTGGGCTTTCTATCTTGTTCCATTGGTCTGTATTTCTGTTTTTGTGCCAGTACCATACTGTCCTGATAACTGTAGTTTTATAGTATAATCTGAAGTCAAGAAGGTTGATTCCTCCAGCTCCATTCTTCTTTCTCAGGACTGCTTTGCCTATTTGGGGTCTTTGTATTTCCATATGAATTGTGAATTTTTTTGTCCTAGTTCTGTGAAAAATGCCATTGGTAATTTGATAGGGATCTCATTGAATCTGTAGATTGCATTTGATGGTATAGTCATTTTTACAATATTGATTCTTCCTATCAGGGAAGATGGAATATCTCTCCATCTGTTTATGTCATCTTTGATTTCTCTCATTAGTGTCTTATAATTCTCTGTGTACCATTCTTTTTTCTCCCTAGGTAAGTTGATTCCTAGATATTTAATTCTTTTTGTTGCAATTTGATTCCTTAATTTCTCTTTCTTATTTTTCATTGTTAATATATAGAAATATATAGTGATTTCTGTGTATTGATTTTGTATCCTGCAACTTTGTTAAATTCACTAATTAGCTCTAGTAATTTTCTGATACTATCTTTAGGGTTTTCTATATACAGTATAATGTCATCTACAAACAGTGAGAGCTTTACTTCTTCTTCCCCAGTCTGGATTCCCTTTATTTCTTTTTCTTCTCTGATTGCTGTAGCTAGGACTTCCAGAACTTTGTTGAATAATAGTGGTGAAAGTGGACACCCTTGTCTTGTTCCTGATCTTAGGGGGAATGCATTCAGTTTTCCACCACTGAGAATAATGTTTGCTGTAGGCTTATCATATATGGCCTTTACTATGTTGAGGTAGGTTCCCTGTATGCCCATTTTTGAAGAGTGTCCATCATAAATGTGTTCTGAATTTTGTCAAAGGCTTTTTCTGCATCTGTTGAGATGATCATATGGTTTTTATCTTTCCATTTGTTAGTATAGTGTATCACATTGATTGATTTTTGTATGTTGAAGAACACTTGCATTCCTGGAATAAACCCAGCTTGATCATGGTGCATCAGCTTTTTGATGTGTTCCTGAATTCTGTTTGCTAAAATTTTGTTGAGGATTTTTGCATCTATGTTCATCATTGATACTGGCCTGTAGTTTTATTTTTTTTGTGCTGTCTTTGTCTGGTTTTGGTATCAGGGTGATGGTGCCCTCATAAGGAGTTTGGAAGTGTTCCTTCCTCTGCAACTTTTTGAAAGTGTTTTAGAAGAATAGGCATTACCTTTTATCTATGTGTTTGGTAGAATTCTCCTTTGCAGCCATTTGGTCCTGGGCTTTTGATTTTTGGGGAGATTTTTGATCACAGCTTCAATTTCAGTGCTTGCAATTGGGTTGTTCATAATTTCTATTTCTTCCTGGTTCAGTCTTGGAAGATTGAACTTTTCTAAGAATCTGTTCATTTCTTCCAAGTTATCCATTTTATTGCAGTATAGCTGTTCATAATAGTCTCCTATAATCTTCAGGGAGGCCTGGTGTGCTGCAATTCATGGGGTCACAAAGAGTCTGACATGACAGAGTGACTGAACTGACTGACTGACTATTCTTTCATTTCTTTTTCATTTATTTCTGCTTGGATCTTTATGATTTCTTCCCTTCTACTAATTTTTTGTTGTTGTTCTTTTCCCAGTTGTTTTAGGTGTAGAGTTAGGTTGTCTATTCCATGTTTTTCTTGTTTTTTGAGGTAGGATTGTATTGCTATAAACTTCCCTCTTAGAACTGCTTTTGCTACATCCCATAGGTTTTGAGTTGTCATGTTTTCATTGTCATTTGTTTCTAGAAATTTTTTGATTTCCATTTTGATTTCTTCATTAGCCTGTTGGTTATTAAGAAACATGTTTAATCTCCATGTGTTTGTGTTTCTTATATATTTTTTTCCTGTAATTGATATCTAGCCTCATAGCATTGTGTTTAGAGAAGATGCTTGATATGATTTCAATGTTCTTAAATTTTCTGAGGTTTGATTTGTGACCCAAGACGTGGTCTATCCTGGAGAATGTTCCACGTGCACTTGAGAAGCAGGGGTATTCTTCTGCATTTGGATGGAATCTCCTGAAGATATCAATAAGACCCATCTGATCTATGTATCATTTAAGACTTGTGTTTCCTTATTAATTTTTTGTTTTGATGATCTGTACATTGGTGTGAGTGGGGTGTTATTATTATTACTATCCTATTATTATTGTGTTACTGTCAATTTCTCCTTTTATGTCTGTTATAGTGTTTTATGTCTGTTATAAGTGTTTTTCTTATGTATTGAGCTGCTCCTACGTTGGGTGCATAGATATTTATGATTGTTATGCCTTCCTCTTGGATTGACCCCTTGATCATTATGTAGTGTCCTTCCTTATCTCTTGTAATCTACTTTATTTTAAAGTCTATTTTTTTTTTTTGATATGAGGATTATACTCCAGCTTTCTTTTGCTTCCCATTTGCATGGAATATATTTTTCCATCCTCATTTTCAGTCTATATGTGTCTTTAGGTTTGATTGGGTTTCTTGTAGACAGTATATATATATATATATACACACACACACACACACATATACATATATATACATACATACACATATATATACATATATATGTATATATATATGTCTTGTTTTTGTATCCATTCAGCCAGCCTTTTGCTTGGAGCATTTAATCCATTTACATTTAAAGTAACTGTTTATATACATCTCCCTATTGCCATTTTCTTAATTGTTTGGGGTTGATTTTGTAGATATTTTTTCTTCTCTTGTATTTCTTGACTATATAAGTCTGTTTAACTTTTGTTGTAAAGCTGGTTTGGTGGTACTGAATTCTCTTAACTTTTGCTTGTCTGAAAAGCTTTTTATTTCTCCATCAGTTTTGAATGAGACCTTGGCTGGGTACAGTAATCTTGGCTGTAGATTTTCCCCTTTCAGTACTTTAAATATATCCTGCCATTCCCTTCTGGCCTGCAGAGTTTCTGCTGAAAGATCAGCTGTTAAATGTATGAGATTTCCCTTGTATGTTACTTGTTGCTTCTCCCTTGCTACTTTTAATAGTCTTTCTTTGTGTTCAGTCTTTGTTAGTTTGATTAGTGTGTGTCTTGGCATGTTTCTCCCTGGGTTTATCCTGTGTGGGACTCTTTGTGCCTCCTAGACTTGATTGACTATTTCCTTCTCCATGTTGGGGAAATTTTCAACTATAATCTCTTCAAAAAAATTTCTCATACACTTTCTTTTTCTCTTTTTCTTCTCAGACCCCTATAATTCTAATGTTGGTGTGTTTGATATTGTCCCAGAGGTCTCTGAGACTGTCCTCAGTTGTTTTCATTCTTTTCACTTTATTCTGCTCTTTAGAAGTTATTTCTACCATTTTATCTTCCAGCTCACTGTTTCATTCTTCTGGTTCAAATATTCTGCTATTGATTCCTTCTAGAGTATTTTTTAATTTAAGTAATTGTGTTGTTTGCCTCTGCATGTTTATTCTTTAATTCTTCTAGGTGTTTGTTAATTGATTCTTGCATTTTCCCCATTTTGTTTTCAAAGTTTTTGATCATCTTTACTCTCATTATTCTGAACTCTTTTTCAGGTAGTTTGCCTATTTCCTCTTCATTTATTTGGACTTCTGTGTTTCTAGCTTGTTCCTTCATGTGTGTAGTATTTCTCTACCTTTTCATTATTATTTTTAAACTTATTGTGTTTGAGGTCTCCTTTTCCAAGTCTTCAAGGTTAAATTCTTTCTTCCTTTTGGTTTTTGCCCTTTTAAGGTTGGTCCAGTGGTTTGTGTAAGTTTCCTATAGGGTGAGATTTATGCTGAGCTTTTGGGTTTTTTGTTTGTTTTTCCTCTTTGGGGCAAGGCTATGGATAAGGAAATGGCAACCCATTCCAGTGTTCTTGCCTGGAGAATTCCAGGGACGGGGGAGCTTGGTGGGCTTCCATCTATGGGGTTGCACAGAGTCGGACATGACTGAAACGACTTAGCAGCAGCAGCAGCAGCAGCAGGGCAAGGCTGAGTGTCTGCTGATGATTGGGTTTGTATTTTTGTTTTGTTTGTTGTTTAGATGAGGCATCCTGCACAGGGTGCTACTGGTGGTTCGGTGATGCCTGGTCTTGTATTCCAGTGGTTTCCTTTGTGTGCGTTCTCACTATCGGATACCCCTTAGGGTTAGTTCTCTGGTAGTCTAGGGTTTGGAGTCAGTGCTCCCACTCCAAAGGCTCAGGGCTTGATCTCTGGTCAGGAAAGAAGATTCCACCAGTGGTTTGTTATGGCATTAAGTGAGCTGAAAACAAATATCCAAAAATGAGAAACCAAAGATGAACCACAGACAAACTGTAGTTACAAAATCAGGCAAATAATAATTAAAATAATGGAATATACACATATGCATATGCAACCAGGAGCAAAGTCAAAACAGTCCAACAAAAATAAAGTACAATAGATTGACCTGACGAACAAAGGATATCAAAAATTATATTTACCAGTTAAGAATAAAACTGACTAAAGCACAAACTGGAAAACAAAACTAAAGTAAAGTGCCAATTGGGGAATAAAGCAATGAAAATAAAAGTAACAAATATGTTGAGAAGAAAGAAAAGAAAGAAAGACTAGATAGGCAAAGCTAAATAGAGGTAGATAAAAAAGATTTATATATATTAAAGATTAACTGTAAGGGAAAAAGAACAGTAGGAAAAGGAAGCAAAGGAATAAATGTAGAAAAATAATAATATGTTTAAAAATTAAAAATTAAAAGTATAAAAAGAGAAAAAAAGAAAGAAAACTCCTTGGAACTGCAAAAGTCCAATGTAGAGGCAAAGGTTTAAAACAACAATAAAAAATGTGACTGAGAAAAAAAAGATTTTAAAAAGAGTCAAAAGCTTAATTAGATTTCATAGTGCCAATAAAATCAACAACTACAATAGAGACGGGGCGAGAAAAAAAAATCCAAAAGATTCTACAGAACAAGTCAAAAGATAAGTAATAAAAAATTAATAATAGTAATAACATTTATTTATTATAAAAGAATAATAAATGCTTTTCTTGAGTCATTTCTATCAGAGTCCTTTCCTTCGCTGGGAGTCACAGTCCACCTCACCTCCCGGGGATGCCTTCTACCACTGTGCTGATCTCTGGACCTGCTCTGGAGGCAGCTCAGATTCTAATCCAATCCTGCTCCTCTGTGTTCTTGCCTCCTATGTCCACAGCTATTTTTCCTTTTGTGGGAAATCTCAATGACCTTTTATCTATTCCATAGATGCAGAGTCTGCTTAGTTGATTCTGTGGATTTAATCTGCAGCTTGTACAGCTGTTGGGAGGGTTTTGGGTGCTCTTCCTTAGCCACACTGCCCCTGTGTTTCACCTGTGGTTTTATTTCCACCTCTGCATGTGGGTCATCCTCTGGGGTTTGCTCCTGAGGCTGCCCTGTGAGGGCCAGGTATGGAGGTGGTGCAGCTGCTTGGGTCTCAGGGGTTCTGGCAGCACCAGGTACTCAGGAGAGTTGGTGGCTAGAGCAGAAGGAAATATAGTGCTCTAGAAGGGTATGGCAACCAGTATTGGCCAATATGCTCCAGTATCCTTGCCTGGAGAACCCCCCTCCCTGACAGAAGCCTGGCAGGCCACAGACTGCAGGGTCACAGGGTCAGACACTACCAAAGTCACCCTGCACGCATAGGGCACAAGATGTTTTTTGCCTGTGCCAGCTCTGCCCCAGTGAGAGTTGAGTGTGAAGGTGGTGCAGCTGCTTGGCTTGCAGGGACCCTGGCAGCACCAAGTGTGCAGGGACAAGGACTGCCTCCACCGCAGGAGTTATGGCCCTGTCAGAGTCTTTTTTTGAGCCTCTTGTAGCTGGCCATCAGAAGGCCTCTTTGGCCAGTCTTTCTCCATAGCTCTGCCTGTTCAGGCACTTAGAGGGCTCCCTTGCCTGGGGTCCTTCTTTGTTGGTCAGCATGTCAGTCACATAAAGGGCCCCCCGATGCTGGCGTGTGGGGAGAGAGAGGCTATGGTGATGGCTCCACCCACTATGGGTGACTCAGCAGTATCGCCTTGCTTCCATAGCTTCCTGGCTTTCCTCCACAGGCATTTCCCACTACAATCTCCTCCCTCACGTCCCCTCAATCTGTCTCCACACTCAACAGGAGCCCCTGCCTGGGGATTGCTCCACAATCCCTGAACTCCAGCTCCTAGCCGCTGTGCCTTCCAGGGGACCAGCGTTCCCGTCTCCGGTATGCATGGCTGCGGCAAGGACTGTCTGATTCTCCTTCCATTTAGGCTGCCACAAATCAGCTGTTTCACTCTCAGCCTTAAATGTTTCTCCTCTGACTCAGACAATTGCCCTGATGCGGGGATCGGACCCCTGCTTCAGTTCCCACACCCGCTGAGGGCAGGTCCAGTCCTCCTAACACTCCTGTTTTCCCCCCTAGTTCAGTCATCTTACAGAGTTTTGCTTGGTTCTATATATTCTTTTCCACTGGTCAGGTACTTCCTCCGCTCTCAGCTGGTGTTCTGTATGCACTTCTGTGTCTGAAGCTGTATTCCTGATGTATCCATGGAGAGAGAGGTATGCCACATCCATGTACTTTTCTGCCATCTTGTTCTCTCTTGACAACCCATTTTTCAGTAGTGCTTTGCACCAGCTTTTAAACAGCAACAACTGAAACACTGAAAAAAAGAGAAAAGCATAGCCAAAAAAAGAGAGAGAAATAAAGAAAAAACTCAGTAGGCTGCTGGTATTTTGAGGATCACAAGAAAACTGACAAATCGTTCAACATGTAAGCCTCAGTTACTCCAGTTATCAATTATGTATCATAATTCTTGCTTGTAAAGTCTTTTGAAATATTCAGATAGGAGACTCCAAAGGCACAAAGTAATTAAGATGATTAGTTACAGCAGAAAAATGTTTAAATCAATGTTCCATGTAGTGTCCTTCATGTTACATTATTCTTGGTTCTTAACCCCCTTGTTGTAGATGCAGGAGATGAGCTAAGAGACACAGAAAGATTGGAATTCATTGGGTGCAGGAAACCAATCTTGGCTCAGCATCTGTTGAGCAGGAAGTTGCCTTATTCAGACTGCCTCATTTGATGTTTCTAAGAAGCCCCTCCAAAGAAAGAAAGAAAGTTGAAGCTCAGAGCAGATACATTTCCCAAGATCACACAACACCTGGACTTGAATGCTGACCTTTATAACTCCAAAATCCATGCTCTTAAGATAGGTTGACTTCTTGCCTTGCTCTGTGTGTGTGTCCTAAAAGGAAGTGGGATAGCTGAACAAGGGGTAGGTAGTAGGCTAAGAAGAAATATATGAGCAAGATTTTCTGGTTCTCTGTGTGCATTTATTAATTTGTTGTTTCATATATTGCTTGCTGACTATTCTCGAGATACTGTGAGATAGACAAGCTATCTATTTTACAGTCTCCGTCTTCAAGGACCTTAGGGTCTCATACAGAGAGGAATAATCACAACATGGTCACAAGAAAGTGTTTTAAATATTCAGATAGACGTGTAAGAGCAGAGGTAGTTTTAAAATTTCTATATAGGTGGGGTGATTGTTATGGTTGGTTGGCGTTAAACATCCATTCCAACCTCTTTTTGTATGCTGTCTTATGTTGTGAAAGGCTAGAAAGCAAAAGTCTAGTTTTTCTGGATTCCCTTGTAGCTAATGTTCTCAGTGTAAAATAACTTTCACTAAATAGGTGCATGGGTCCTGGAAAGGAGAAGAGAGGCAGAGGTCTCCTTTCTGACACTCTTGCTGAGAACCTGGGCTCAGAGTTGTGAATGCTGAGAGATAATTCCAGCAGCTGAAACCTTGCTTGCCTTCTGAGAGTCATAAGACAGCTATAGTTGTTGCCCCAGCTGGGTTGATGGTAGGGTCGTCTTGATTCTGATGCTGGTGTTTTCTTGAATCCAATAGTTCCAGTCACCTCTGGCTCCTTCTCCTTCAGCCCTTCCAACAATTTTATAAGCACTTAATCCATGTAATCAATCTCTTTCTATTTATATATGTAGAGTAGGATCTATTTCCTGCCCAAATGCCTGGTGGATAGAAAGGGGCTTAGGGAGAGGGATTCATTGGAAGGGGGAGAGAGTATCAAACTTTCCTTAATAAGTCATTTGCATGGTGAGCATCTTGTGTCTCCGTAATTGTGCATTTATTTTGCTTGGCTTTAGGCAATAAATGGCTTTAATGGATAGGTTTTGTTCTAACCAAAAACCTGACGTTTTGTCCTTTTCTCCCTTTCTTTCTGCTATTATGTTCTAGTTTAAATCAACTATGTATCCTTCCTAACTTCTCAACTGAGTTTGTTGTTTTTTAGTCACTAAGTCCTGTCTGATTCCCTGTGACCCTATGGACTGCAGCACACCAGGCTTCCCTGTCCTTCACCATCACACAAAGATTGCTCAAACTCATGTTCATTGAGTCCGTGATGTCACCCAACCATCTCATCCTCTGTCACCTTTTCCTCTTGCACACAATCTTTCCCAGAGTCTTTTCCAATGAGTTGGCTCTTAGGCGACTGTCAGGCAAAGCTGATTAAACTGTCCCCTTTATGTTTTGTTGCTCTAACCAATATTAGTTGGAATAATCCTCACCCACTCCTGATCAATAATCTGTGAGACATGGGACTGAAGTACTAAATTAAACCTACTTTGAAACCAAAACTGAACTTTAAACTGAGAAGTATAATAGTGATATAATACAGAAAAAACATTGAATTTTTAAGATTATATTAGACTGTGTTAGTTTTGAAACTGGATGTCTGTATTGAATAACGAAGCCTATTTCAGCATGGTGATAGCTTGTCTTTCTCTTTTATGGACTAAGATAAATAACTTGTGGGTTGTTATCTCTTATATGAATTTGCTGGCTTCTATTAGTAATTACTTAGGTGCCATTTGCAACAAATGTGAACCTAGAGGTTATCAGGCTAAAATGAAATAAGTCAGAGAAAGACAAATGCTGTGTGATTCCGCTTATATGTGAAATTCAAAAACCAAAACAAATGAACAAACAAAACAAAACAGAAATAGACTCAGAGACGCAGAGAACAAACTGGTGGTCCTGGGGGTGGGGTGTGGGAGTGGGAGAGCTGGGTGAAATAGGTGAAGAGGATTAAGAAGCACAAACTTCCAATTATCACATATACATCATGAGAGTCTGATGCTGCAATGCATAGCATAAGGAGTATAGTCAATGATATTGTAATAACTTCATATAGTGACAGCTGGTCACCATATGGTCACTAGATTTATTGTGGTGATCAGTTTCTAATGTATGTAAATGTTGAATATGTGGTATACCTGAAAGTGGTATAATCTTACATGTCAACTATACTTCAATAAAACAATGGAAAGGAAAAAAATATTATTTTGGTGCCTTCAAATCTGTAGGGGCTGCCCAGGTGGCTCAGTGGTAAAGAATCTGCCTACCAGTGCAGGAGATGGGCTCAGTCCCTGGGCTGGGAAGATCCGTTGGAGGAGGGAATGGCATCCCACTCCAGTAGTCTTGCCTGGGAAATCCCATGGAAAAGGAGTCTATTGGGCTGCAGTCCATGGGGTTGAAAAGAATCAGACATGACTTAGCAACTAATTAAGATACACATACTTATTATCTGTAAGTATTAAAAATATTTTACTTATTTCTGCAGTGCATTTTATAATCATTTCTATGAAATGTAATTTGTTTAATATGATAAGATAATAAGTGCATTAGTTACATCATTTGTACTGTTTAGCCTACCAGACAAGAAATGTGCCTGGTGCACTTCTGACTTTTAATAGATAAAATGCCCTGATTAAAAAAAAAAAAAAAAAGTATTGAGAGAGTATAAAATCCATCCCAAACAATCCGTTGTACTGTCTCCCTAGTTTTTACAGTCTAGAGAGAATAATATAGATCTGAAAAGTAATATTAAGGCTGGTCCATAGGATGTGGCTTAAGAAGTAGGATGGCTAGTCAACGAAGCCTCCAAAAGCAGGCAACCTGTGTGCTGAGTCTTGAAAGATGGAGTCCCTTTTCCTGGTAGATATAGGGAAGGTCTCTGTATTCCAGTTAGAGGAGCACAAGGATCAAAACCCTGAAAGTAAAAGAAGGCAGTAGGAATCCACAGAACTGCAAATTGCTCAGTGTGACTAAAGCACAGGAGGCTGGCAGAGGGGAACTTGGAGAGCCCTCACTGGCCCAAACCTTCAAGGTAAGGCCCACCTTATCATAGGGTTTGCAGCGGGGCAATGGGGAGAGTTTGATGCGTTTTAAGCCAGAACAACATGACTGCTTTGAATTTTTGAAAGAACACTAGCTGCAGCAATGAGGATGGAGAATAATACTGGGGGCAGGAGGACACTTGGGAAACTCAGGGAGAGGAGCTATAAGATGACAGAAGGTCGATTCCAGTAGGCTGTAGAGGGAAAGGCTGTGTTACCAGAGGTGCAGGTTAGTCCCCAGATAAGATGAATGGAGAGCAAAGACGGGGAGACACTAACTTGAGAGAGCTGCGGAGTCAAAAGAGCTTTTTATTTATCTAGTTTGTTCAATGTGTGAGACTTCAACAAACTTATTGGTTAAATGGAAAAAACAAGGAAAGAAAAGTACTAGAAATATGAGAGAGGCAACTTTTTTTATAAGGCTTAAATAAATATAATAGTATACTGAAATACAGTCCAGATCTTTCTAAATATAAAATCAATGTTACCCAATATATTAGAAGATGATATAGATAATGATGCTTATAAATTTTTAATGAAAAATATGGTAGACAAAAGAGTGGCTCAGATGTCCATGCCCTGCTTCTTGAGGCTTGTTATTATGTTACCCTACATAGCTGAAGGGACTTTGAAAGTGTATTAGATTAAGGGTGTTGAGATGCGAGATTATTCTGAATTATTTGGGTAAATGCAATGTAGTCATAAGAATCTTCTTAAGCAGAAAGTGAGAGGGTTCTGAGTCAGGGATAAAGATAGGAGATGTGATGAAGGAAGCAGAGTTGTGTGTGTGTGTGTGTGTGTGTGTGTGTGTGTGTGTGTGTCAGAGAGACAGAGAGAGAGAGAGAGATTTGAAGATACCACGCTGCTAGACTTAAACACACAGAAGGAAGGGATGATGTTGAGGAATGTAAGTAGCCTTTAGAAGGTGGAAAAAGAAAGGAAATGGATCCTTCTCTAGAGCCCCAGGAAGGAATGCAGCCCTGACAACTCCTTGACTGCCAGACTTCTGACCTCCTGAACTGCAAGCTAACAGTTTTGCTCTGTCGTAATCCACGAGTTTGGGGTGATTTGTTACGGTAGCATAGAAAGCTAATACAGTATGAGATGGAAACCAAATAGCAATGGGGAAATGGATATTCTTGATGACAAAGTTTTAGACTTTTTGTATTAGTTCCAAATTATAAACTTGACAATAGACAATTCAAAACCGAGAAAAAAATACTGAGAAAGGTTATACAAAAAGCAGTATGTGTGCAGATAAAAACAGTTAACAACAGTGCTAATATAAAGCACACTACAATCAACATAAGGGCTTCCCAGGTGGTGCTAGTGGCAAAGAATCCACCTGCCAAGGCATGAGATGCAAGAGACATGGGTTCAACCCCTGGGCTAAGAAGACCCACTGGAGCTGGAAGCGGCACCCCACTCCAGTATTCTTACCTGGAAAATTCCAGGGACCGAGAAGCCTGGCAGGCTGCAGTCCATGAGATCGCAACGAGTCAGACACGACTGAGTGACTAAGCAACAAAACCAACATAAAAAGACTAATCTAATGGAAAGCGAGAAAAGAATAATACATTGATAATGTCAGATGAAATCCAAAAAATATAGGTAAAAATGTGTTGCTAAGAAATGCGAATTAGAACATTGAAATAACCCTTTAAAAAAATTCTGGACAAGCAGCAATGATTTACTTGATACCCAGTGCTGGCCATAGTGTAGGGTACAGACATTGCCATAAACTCTAGGTGAGGTTATACTTTGGCAAAAGCTTTCTAGATAGCAATTAGCATTTATTATTTAAATAATAATTATTTATACTAGTGGATTTAGTAATTTGATTTCTAGGATTTCATTCTTTAAAACATGCAGATTCAAGTGAACAATGATATACATATAAGAGTGTTCACGGTAGCATTGTTTGTATAGAAAAAAATAGAAATAAGCTAAAATGAGTATTATTAGAATGTTCGAAAGACATTTGCCATATTTGAATAATGGACTATTTTCTTCCCTTTAAAGAAATGAGGTAGATAAACTATAATACATTGATAAGTGACCAAAGATAGTTGAAGAAAATATGCCTGATGCGATTCTATCATAAAAATGTATATGAGTCATGTGCATTCATATATTTGGGAATTGCATGCACCTGTAGTTTGTATCTGTATACACTTGGAAACGATCTGAGAATTTACAAGCAAAGAGTTAACAGAGGAAATGTTGTGATTATAGGAGATTTTACCTTCTGGCTTATTTCTCTACCATTCATACTTTTTTGGCAACACAGGCTTTTTTATCCAGGAATGAAAAACTTATTTTCACTGAAAATAAATACATTTTCACTGAAAATGTATTTATATTAGAGTTTTAATGACTCTTCAGTGACTCTTAATTGAGCCTGGTGGAGAATATTCTTCTCTTTGTAACAAATGACCATTCTGACTACATGTGGAAGAAAGATTCTAGCAAATTATTATTTTTGCAGCATAGAGAACAAATAACTACTTGTTGAGAGGATAAATGAGTAAATAGAAAAAAATTGACATGCTTTCGTAGCTAAGAAAGGAAAGGCTGTATAAATCTCCTATTGCAACCAACACTCATTTCTTTGATGCTACTTGAGGAAAGATGTATTCAAATATCTCTGGCAATTTCTTTCCTCCCTCTTGCAATTTCCTGAAACTATTTCAGTGTCCTGACATCAGTTTGGAATCTTCATGTAATACAAGGTATAAATATAACCTATTAGAAATTATGTACAATGTTTCCAGTTGATTTAGAGTAAATTGGCCCAAGAAAAAAATTCCAGAGCGAAGCATCTGTGGAGTCCAGTGTTCTGAATCAGGAGAGTAATATGTTGCCACATAGTGGTAACAACTGTGTCTAGTAAGATTTTGAACTGGCATTTAAAGACCTCTCATTTTAAATGTGATTATGTTTAATTGCATAGCACTAGTTTAAAATGATATTAACCTTGACAGTTTAAAAAATATTTCAGCCATTGGCTACATCATGATGGTGAGTGAGGTTGGACAGTCACATAACCAATTTCAAATGGATAAACGAGACCCAGTGATTGAAATTGACTTTACATCTGAGGAGAGCTTAGAAAGATTAGGTCTTACAGTTGAAGTTTTAGAACTGTATTCTCTTCACATGCACCCAAGGGACCCCTTCCCCTAGCTTTTTTGTTTTCAAGTTGGACCAGATGTAGACACCTGGACCATTCAGTGTCTCTCCCCATGTGGATTGCAAATGGATTCAGGAGGCGAGTTCTCTATATATGCGGAGATATGGCCCGGTAAGTCAGGAGTGCTGGTAGCTTTGTATTTCTTTGTGTGGATGGACAGTAGAGAAAATCCACTGGGAGGGAAAGAGAAGGATGGGAGAAGGGGGAGGGGAATAGGAAAAGGAGTAAGATAAAGGATGAAAAGAAAGAGGAGAGGAATGGGAGAAACCAGGTGTGCAGAAAGAAGCAGAGGCAAGAGACAGTAAGAGAAAGAGAATACCACCTGGGTTCCTGAGGGATTCACAAAGGGATTCACTGAGGGATTCAGTGCTTTCCTAGGTCCGGATAATATTCCTATAATTATTTGCACATTTTTCCTCAAGCTACATTGGTATGGCTTCTACTATTCACTATGTTAGAGTCCTAATTAACACCAGAGAAGAAGTAAGTGTGCCTTTTGTCCAGAATTATTTCAAGCAAGTCTTGAAGTCAAGCTGTCTAGATGGCCAGAGCCCCCTGCACCTGCTGAGGTCCGTGTCTCATTTCAGTTACTCCAGAGCTGAGTATCTGTGAATCGACCACCCTCAGCCCCTGATCACTTCCATTTTCCATTACTCCCAACACTTGGGTTTCCATTGGAAGCAGGGGGCAGTTGATTGCTTTGGAGAAATTACATATTTCCCAAGCTTTACCCTTTTCTTCCTTCATTACTGACCACAGAGTCACAGCATTATGTGAAAAATCAGAAGGAGACCAGGGTTCAATCACTGGGTTGGGAAGATCCCCTGGAGGAGGGCATGACAACCCACTCCAGTATTCTTGCCTGGAGGATCCCCATGGACAGAGGAGCCTCATGGGTTATAGTCCATAGGGTTGCAAAAAGTCAGACAACACTTAGCAACTAAGCACAGCACATTCAGCGTTATGGGACAAATCAGAAGAAAAGCCAGGACCAGAACCTTCCGATATTAGAGTCTCTTCCCTGTGTACTGCCAGCTGAAGTGAGCATTCATGTTTGGCTACAGTCAAGCAAACAAAGCAGATGCCTTGGGGAAATGGTGATGAACTTCATGAAAAGCAGAAATTTCCCTCAGCTCTCAACATTTTCAGAGGCAGCTTAGAATTCTTGTTCCCTCTTGCAGAGCAGTGCCCAGCTCCCACAGCAAAAAAAGCATTCAACTTTTCACAGCCTTCCTTTTCAGAGTCAGTATAGTAAATAAGAGAAAAGCTCTGAGCTTAATTGGAACTTCTTTTGGAAAGCAGAACGTAAGGGTCACTTAAATGTCAAAACATTTTCCAGTGATCTGAGCAACTTACCTTTCCCTAATGCAATTGCCAAATTTTTCAACATGACATTTGCATTACAGAAAGACTTGCAGGGAATTAGAAATCACACCAGGCCAGATTTTTTATCCTCTGCAATGATGGAAATAGGAATTCCCACAGAGGTTTTGCAAATATTTTTTTTGGTTTCTTTCAATTATTATTATTATTATTATTTTTTGCTGAAAATTGGTTTTTAAGGTTTTTTTCTTCTACTTCCATGAACTATACTTTCTTTTCCAATGTAGAAATTGGTATCATCAGAGTCCAAATTTCAACAAATTACAGAATCAATTTTTTAAATCTTAAATTAATATTCACTGTGACTCAGATGGTAAAGAATCTGCGTGCAATGCAGAAGACCAGGGTTTGATCCCTGGGTTTGGAAGATCCCCTGGAGAAGGGAATGGCAACACACTCCAATATTCTTGCCTGGAGAATTCCATCAACAGAAGCCTGGTAAGCTATAGTCCATGGGGCTGCAAAGAGTTGGACACAACTGAGTGATTAACATACACACAATCAATAACATTAATAACCAAAGTGACATCAAAGTGATATTCATGGAGATATTTTAATGGATGGTAACATAAGCACTATTTGTTTTGCTATTTTAATTAATGGTTATTTGTATGCCTCTTAAATTAATCATCCCCTACCTTGTGAATTGAAAGAGGACAGTGAGTTTAGCAAACTTTATTGTTTCAGGTCTTGATCATTCAAGGTAGTGCTATTTTGAAATCTTAAATTTTAGCTTGCTTGGTAAAAATACTTTTCATATAGTAAATTTATAGTGCAAGCATATTGTCAAGGAAAATGGTTAAAATGCTTAATTTAGTCTCTCATTACCTTGTCAGAGAAACCCTATAAGATAGGCAGTACCCACTGTAAACTCCTTTTACAGTTGAGACAAGAGGGTGGCAGAGAGGTTGAGAACTTAAGATCACACAGCTACTGTTTGGCTCAGCTGGAAAGTGAACTCCAATTTTTCTGACTGCATGCCTGTGCTATTTTCTTTGCCAAGCTGCATCCAACAACAACATCAACAGTGTATTTATTAATTAATTTACTCATCAAGCATTTATTGAGTCCCTGTAACACAGACAGGCTCTGGCAGTATCAAAATGAACAAGCTCCAGTCCCTTGCCGGGGCTTGCTGCTGCTGCTGCTAAGTCGCTTCAGTCATGTCTGACTCTGTGTGACCCCATAGACAGCAGTCCACCAGGCTCCACCATCCCTGGGATTCTCCAGGCAAGAACACTGGAGTGGGTTGCCATTTCCTTCTCCAATGCATGAAAGTGAAAGTGAAGTCGCTCAGTCGTGTCCGACTCTTAGCGACCCCATGGACTGCAGCCTACCAGGGTCCTTCGTCCATGGGATTTTCCAGGCAAGAGTACTGGAGTGGGGTGCCATTGCCTTCTCCATGCCAGGGCTTAGGAGATGATTACGGAGTAATGTGGCCACCTCTGTCACAGAGTTCTGTACACAAAGTAACCACAAAAGACACACTTATTTGCTAATAATGAATTTTACTTATTGCTCAACCAAAGTCATATTGCTGGCATTCTTTGAGTTGCTTTGTGTGATTCAAATAGAACTAACTGCATTTCTTTAATAGCTGTGAGTAGCTCAGATTATACTATTTAAGGCTGGCCATTCACCAAGTAGCCTAATGTTTTACCTTAGTCACTTTGATGATTTCTGAAAGTGAGATATGGTAAAACATAGAGCAAGCCAGGCTGACATTTCATCCAAAGGATGACTTAGGTTCTGACTATGAGTAAGAAAAGCCTTTTGTCTCTTCCAGAAAAGTAGGAAAGTGACACCCTTGCTGTGTCAGTATTTTACCATATGCATTATTCTTGTAAACACTGTTCTTTGAAATTCCTCAAGATGGTAAGTTTAAATGTGAATATTTTCTTTAGTTTTATATATTTTTAGAAACATTTCTAGAACTTTCTGTAGCTTTCAGGTACTCCTTTCATATAAATTGGTTATATGTAAAGGAAGAACATTTATTTGAAAAAAAAAAAAAGCTTGTTTTCACACATTATAGCAAATTATTTCACTACCTATAAACTGGATAAAAGAGTTGCACTGAATACTCAGGTTTGTAAATAGGATAAAATTAGATAACATATGCAAAATTATTTGGGAAGCTCTATCAGATATATGTTCAGTTCAGTTTAGTTCAGTTCAGTCGCTCAGTCGTGTCTGACTCTTTGCAACCCCATGAATCACAGCACGCCAGGCCTCCCTATCCATCACCATCTTCTGGAGTTCACTCAGACTCACATCCATCGAGTCAGTGATGCCATCCAGCCATCTCATCCTCTGTCATCCCCTTCTCCTCCTGCCCCCAATCCCTCCCAGCATCAGAGTCTTTTCCAATGAGTCAACTCTTCACATGAGATGGCCAAAGTACTGGGGTTTCAGCTTTAGCATCATTCCTTCCAAAGAAATCCCAGGGCTGATCTCCTTCAGAATGGACTGGTTGGATCTCCTTGCAGTTCAAGGGACTCTCAAGAGTCTTCTCCAACACCACAGTTCAAAAGCATCAATTCTTCGGCTCTCTGCCTTCTTCATAGTCCAACTCTCACATCTATACATGACCACAGGAAAAACCATAGCCTTGACTAGACAGACCTTAGTCGACAAAGTAATGTCTCTGCTTTTGAATATACTATCTAGGTTGGTCATAACTTTTCTTCCAAGGAGTAAGCATCTTAGGCTCCAGTAAAAGTAAACTTATGTGCTATAAATTATGTAGTTCAAAATTGCAAAGTATGTGGAGTGGTTTAGATATCCTAAAGGATTTTATCCTCAGTGCAGGCAGCTGCGACCGGTGCACTAAGCACGGCTGAGAGGAGCTACCCCGCGTCCGAGGTCAAGGGCAGAAGTCGGGAGGACTCCATGCCTGAGGGCGGCGGCCAAGAGGAGTTACCTCACATCCAAGGTCAGGGGCAGTGGCCGAGAGTGCCAGGCTGTGACGGCGCAGGAACGGCCAAGAGGAGCTACCCCGAGTCTGAGGGCAGGGGCGACGGCCAAGAAGAGCCACCCCACATCCGAGGCCAGGGGCGGTGGCCGGGAGGAGCAAACCCATGTCCAAGGAGTTGTGGCTGCCCTGTCGCAGGAGGGCCTAAAGAAGCTATCACATGTTGAAGATCAGGAAGGGCGGCGGTGAGGAGATACCCCTCATCCAAGGTAAGGAGCAGCAGCTGTGCTTTGCTGGAGCGGCCGTGAAGAGATACCCCATGCCCAAGGTAAGAGAAATCCAAGTAGGATGGTAGGTGTGGCAAGAGGGCATCAGAGGGCAGACACACTGAAACCATACTCACAGGAAACTAGTCAATCCAATTACACTAGGACCACAGCCTTGTGTAACTCAGTGAAACCAAGCCATGACCACAGGGCAACCCAAGACTGGCGGGTTATGGTGGAGAGGTCTGACAGAATGTGGTCCACTGGAGAAGGGAATGGCAAACCACTTCAGTATTCTTGCCTTGAGAAACCCATGAACAGTATGAAAAGGCAAAATGATAGGATACTGAAAGAGGAACTCCCCAGGTCAGTACGTGCCCAATATGCTACTGGAGCTCAGTGGAGAAATAACTCCAGAAAGAAAGAAGGGATGGAGCCAAAGCAAAAACAATACCCAGCTGAGGATGTGACTGGTGATAGAAGCAAGGTCCGATGCTGTAAAGAGCAATATTGCATAGGAACCTGGAATGTCAGGTCCATGAATCAAGGCAAATTGGAAGTGGTCAAAGAGGAGATGGCAAGAGTGAACGTCGACATTCTAGGAATCAGCGAACTAAAATGGACTGGAATGGGTGAATTTAACTCAGATGACCATTGTATCTACTACTGTGGGCAGGAATCCCTCAGAAGAAATGGAGTAGCAATCTTAGTCAACAAAACAGTCCGAAATGCAGTACTTGGATGCAATCTCAAAAACGACAGAATGATCTCTGTTCGTTTCCAAGGCAAACCATTCAAAATCACGGCAATCCAAGTCTATGCCCCAATCAGTAACGCTGAAGAGGCTGAAGTTGAATGGTTCTATGAAGACCTACAAGACCTTTTAGAACTAACACTAAAAAAGATGTCCTTTTCATTATAGGGGACTGGAATGCAAAAGTAGGAAGTCAAGAAACACCTGGAGTAACAGGCAAATTTGGCCTTGGAATACGGAATGAAGTAGGGCAAAGACTAATAGAGTTTTGCCAAGAAAATGCACTGGTCATAGCAAACACCCTCTTCCAATGACACAAGAGAAGACTCTACACATGGACATCACCAGATGGTCAACACCGAAATCAGATTGATTCTATTCTTTGCAGCCAAAGATGGAGAAGCTCTATGCAGTCAGCAAAAACCAGACCGGGAGATGACTGTGGCTCAGAACATGAACTCCTTATTACCAACTTCAGACTTAAATTGAAGAAAGTAGGGAAAACCGCTAGATCATTCAGGTATGACCTAAATCAAATCCCTTATGATTATACAGTGGAAGTGAGAAATAGATTTAAGGGTCTAGATCTGATAGATAGAGTGCCTGATGGACTATGGAACGAGGTTCGTGACATTGTACAGGAGACAGGGATCAAGACCATCCCCATGGAAAAGAAATGCAAAAAAGCAAAATGGCTGTCTGGGGAGGCCTTACAAATAGCTGTGAAAAGAAGAGAGGTGAAAAGCAAAGGAGAAAAGGAAAGATATAAGCATCTGAATGCAGAGTTCCAAAGAATAGCAGGAAGAGATAAGAAAGCCTTCATCAGCGATCAATGCAAAGAAATAGGGGAAAACAACAGAATGGGAAAGACTAGAGATCTCTTCGAGAAAATTAGAGATACCAAGGGAACATTTTCTGCAAAGATGGGCTCGATAAAGGACAGAAATGGTCTGGACCTAACAGAAGTAGAACATATTAAGAAGAGGTGGCAAGAATACACAGAAGAACTGTACAAAAAAGATCTTCACGACCCGGATAATCATGATGGTGTGATCACTCATCTAGAGCCAGACATCCTGGAATGTGAAGTCAAGTGGGCCTTAGAAAGCATCACTATGAACAAAGCTAGTGGAGGTGATGGAATTCCAGTGGAGCTCTTTCAAATCCTGAAAGATGATGCTGTGAAAGTGCTGCACTCAATATGCCAGCAAATTTGGAAAATTCAGCAGTGGCCAGAGGACTGAAAAGGTCAGTTTTCATTCCAATCCCAAAGAAAGGCAATGCCAAAGAATGCTCAAACTACCACACAATTGCACTCATCTCACATGCTAGTAAAGTAATGCTCAAAATTCTCTAAGCCAGGCTTCAGCAATAGGTGAACCGAGAACTCCCTGATGTTCAGGCTGGTTTTAGAGAAGGCAGAGGAACCAGAGATCAAATTGCCAGCATCCGCTGGATCATGGAAAAAACAAGAGAGTTCCAGAAAAATATCTATTTCTGCTTTATTGACTAGGCCAAAGCCTTTGACTGTGTGGATCACAATAAACTGTGGAAAACTCTGAGAGAGATGGGAATACCAGACCACCTGACCTGCCTCTTGAGAAATCTGTATGCAGGTCAGTAAGCAACAGTTAGAACTGGACATGGAACAACAGACAGGTTCCAAATAGGAAAAGGAGTACCTCAAAGCTGTGTATTGTCACCCTGCTTATTTAACTTCTATGCAGAGTACATCATGAGAAACGCTGGACTGGAAGAAGCACAAGCTGGAATCAAGATTGCTGGGAGAAATATCCATAACCTCAGATATGCAGATGACACCACCCTTATGGCAGAAAGTGAAGAGGAGCTAAAAAGCCTCTTGATGAAAGTGAAAGTGGAGAGTGAAAAAGTTGGCTTAAAGCTCAATATTCAGAAAACGAAGATCATGGCATCTGGTCCCATCACTTCATGGGAAATAGATGGGGAAACAGTAGAAACAGTGTCAGACTTTATTTTTGGGGCTCCAAAATCACTGCTGATGGTGACTGCAGCCGTGAAATTAAAAGACGCTTACTCCTTGGAAGAAAAGTTATGACCAACCTAGATAGCATATTCAAGAGCAGACATTATTTTGCTGATTAAGGTCCGTCTAGTCAAGGCTATGGTTTTTCCTGTGGTCATGTATGGATGTGAGAGTTGAATTGTGAAGAAAGCTGAGTGCTGAAGAATTGATGCTTTTGAACTGGTGTTGGAGAAGACTCTTGAGAGTCCCTTGGGCTGCAAGGAGATCCAACCAGTTCATTCTGAAGGAGATCAGCCCTGGGATTTCTTTGGAAGGAATGATGGTAAAGCTGAAACTCTAGTACTTTGGCCACCTCATGCAAAGCGTTGACTCATTGGAAAAGACTTGGATGCTGGGAGGGATTGGGGGCAGGAGGAGAATGGGACGACAGAGGATGAGATGGCTGAATGGCATCACGGACTTGATGGACGTGAGTCTGAGTGAACTCCGGGAGTTGGCAATGGACAGGGAGGCCTGGCGTGCTGTGATTCATGCGATTGCAAAGAGTCGGACATGACTGAGCGACTGAACTGAACTGAACTGAAAGGACTTTATTTTTGAAATAAATTCTAATTGATTAAATTTCTCAGTGGTGCAAATGGCTTCATCTAAAATATTTGTTTTATGGGCTCAGATGTTGAAGTTTCTCATAGCAGGACACACTTGCCCTTCCTTTATGAAGCACATGTATTTTAATAGACTTTTGTTTTGGGTAATTCCTCTGGGCTTCCCTGGGGGCTCAGATGGGGAAAGAACAAAAAAGAAAACAGAACAAAAAACCTCCTGCCAATGCAGGAAACCCAGGTTCAATCACTGGATTGGGAAGATGCCCTTGAGAAGGAAATGGCTACCCACTCCAGTGTTCTTGCCTGGAGAATTCCATGGACATAGGAGTCTGGCGGGCTACAGTCCATAGGGTCTCAAAGAGTCAGATATGACTGAGTAGCTAACACTTTCACTTTCTTTTCTCTTTCAGTGCAAAAGAAGCCAGTTTGATCCTTGTGTATTTGTTTTTGCTAGAAGTCCAGTGTTTCTCAGATGACAGCATAAACAAGTGACAGCTTTTAGCACAACCAGAGTCAAAGTCCGAAAGCTTTTTAAAATCAAGTCTTCTGGACCCCTGGCCATGAGGATAACACTGATCAACAGTGTTGTCGTAGTTCCAGATCTGTCATACTGTACTTAAATGCTGTTACAATTTGCTACAGAAAGTGCATCAGCCTCAAATGATGAAGTTTGAGTTCTGCCTGTTGCGTGAGTTTCAAACAACCACACAAAAGGTGGCAGGCTTGCGATGTCAGCACCTACAAGTGCAGCGTGAAGGTGCTGAAGGATTGATCTTGGAGAGATTGGAGGGCTGATTGAAAACTGTTTGAGGGTGAGATGGTATCTGTAGGTGGAGATGGCTGGTGTTAGTGAAAGTTACTGCTGGACATGGAGCTGTTGTTTGCCTCTGGGCAAACAATACTTCTTCCAAATTTGAATTACTATTTCCAAATGCTATAAAAAGAGAGTCAATTTTGTGTAGGCTGCCTGGGAAAAAGAATGTAAAACACCCTATGGGTGATTAGGATTATAAAATTACTACACAGAATACATTAAAGAATGAGGGGGAAGCTGGGGAACAGGGGAAACCTATTCTTCTATTTCCAGATAAACGGCAGAGTTTGGCAATAAAATTTCATTGCTCATGAAGCTATTAGAGTGCCTTACTGTAACAGTTCTAAGAGAGGCTTAGAATGCCCCAGCTGAAGTCTTTAAACCATAGTCACCATCCAAGAAAATATATTGGAAGCAGGCATTGATGGAAGGTAGGAAGAGAAATACTAGAAACTCAGTTAGGTTTGAGAGTCATACCTCTCACCCTCCAGTGGTTAACTCTGCTTCCAAAATTTTTTTGAGATCTTCATTTTGCCATCATATTACTTGTTAAGTTTGAAGATTTTCTTTTTTTCTCTCTCAGTATTCTAAGATGCATAAAATTGTGTTTTACTTTGTGGATTGAGTATAGTACTATCATACGTCCCTGACAGCTTCAATTATAGTTTACTCAAAGTTCATCTCTGCTTAGTGCAATATTTTTGTTTGTCCTGAATTATTATCTTATTTTATTTTTTTAAACTTTTTGTTTATCTTAACTTCTCTCTTTCACGTTGAAAACTTTCCTCAAATGACTAATGAGTCTTGACTTCCACTCATTTTTTAAGAATGAGGCAATAAAAGGTTGGTCAGTCACTATGCATAAATGGGAAGGGTTTATCAATGAATGGCTTCTTTATTGACAGACCCCACACCACCTCTTTTCTTGGTTTGGTCATTTTCCCATTTGAAAGGTGTAAACCTTTCCATCAGCATTCTGGAGGAAGTGAGGAGGGCTCTCACTGCTCAGTTGATGCCCATATTTTCAACACAATACACTGGCCCTCAGATCTGCTTATGCTTATGAGCTCAGAATCTCTCTAGTTCACTCATTTTAGAGAGTAAAGTCTCTTTTCTGTTGGGGTGGGAGAGACCCCACTGGTTTTAAATGCATTTTGTGCAGATTTTCAATTTATTCTCTTGTTTTTATAGCCCATCTGAACTTCTACCCTCACATAACAAGGTGCCTCAATTCCTGAGATTTTTTGTGGATCATCCTGGCTTTTTCCTGCTATTGGTGGTTGGCTACTTTTCTCTTCTCTGTGTCATCAATTACCTTTTATCCAATACCTTTCTCGTTTCCAAAGTTGTTTGGCTATTGTCTTCTTTCTTGTTCTCTTTTTCTTTGTGGATTTATACCCTTAAAAAAAAAACACCTCTCTGTACTGTTATCTAGTGTGGTTTGGGGAAGGAACTAATGAACACTATGTGTAAGTGGTCTCAGTGCTTTTAATATTGCTGTAAAAAATCTGGTTGTAAAAGTAACGTGTTGTTTTGGACAACTTTTATAATTATAAAATATAATAAAAATAATCCAGGATCCTACTTTCTGTAGGTAGTTAACATTTTGGTTATTTCCTTGAAGTCATTTTTTCCTGGAATTATTTTTTACATAACTGAGACCATTTTGTGGTTATAATTTTATATCTTCCTTTTATTTTTTACTCAAAACTATAAAGATTTTCCATGTTATTAAGACAATTTGTAAACATTATTTTTATAAGCTCCATTATGTTGATTTTAATATACCGCAGTTTATGTAGACATGTCTGTTACTGGGCATTTGGGATGTTTCCCTTTTTACAATATTTTAAAAATATTAAGGAATGAAAATTTGTATATGAAGACTTTTCTGTATTTGGAAATATTTTTAAGGACCAAATTACAGGAAGAGAAATTATTGTCAAAAAATATAGATATTATTAAGACCATTAACATACTGAGCCAGACATTATGTATTTTTAGCATTTAGTGGAAGATAAATCAGCAGAATAGTGACCTGGCTATTCACAATTATCTGTTATTTTCTTGTCTCTTACCACATCAGGAAGAAGCCAAAGGGTGGCTCATGGCTATGCCTGGCTTTGCATCAGTCTACATCCTCATTGCAAGATCCACCTCTGATGTTGCTTATAGGCCTTGGGTCAATGAGTGAGTAGAAGCTCTAAACCCCTAGACTCTCACGTTCACTTCCCACACCTGACTCTGGCTTGGAATGCATGTGTGTAGATGTTCCAGTCTCTTCATCCAAAAGAATTCACACCTTCACTAGCTTCATCTTGGATATTTCTCAGGACTAGAGGTGTCTACACTGGCAGCACAGTTCATCTTCAGAAGGAAAGACTTGGGTTTTCTTTGGGCAGGAAATGTCAAGGTTTTGGATGCCTAGAATGTGGTCTAGAATGTGAAGAGGAGGGCATGAGCTCTTCATAGGTGCTTGTCCTTGATCCATGAGTTCCTTGACTTGTGGAGAGGAGGTGAAGTAATAGTGAGACCTCCAAATTGCAGGACCCGTGGCAGGGGCCCTAGGAACCTGAGTCTAATGGCAGTGTTACTGAAAACCTGTGGCTCACTTACTCCAGGAGCAGTTCCCTCTAAACATGATCCAATTTAGCAAGAGATGAAAGTGGGGTGGGGCACACTAAGGAATGGGGAGTGTGGTAGGAATATGGGGAGAAGTATCCTCATTTTTTTCTGAAGAAGCAAAGATAGACCGTGGCTTTCCTGGTGACTCAGTTGGTAAAGAATCCGCCTGCAATGTGGGAGACCTGGGTTGGATCCCTGGGTTGGGAAGATCCCTTGAGAAGGGAATTCTCCTGTATTCTTGCCTGGAGAATTCCAGGGACAGAGGGGTCGGGTGGGCTACTGTCCATGGGGTAACAAAGACTCAGACATGACTGAGAAACTTTTGCTTCAAAGACAGAACAATATCTAACTACTCCTGTATGTGAGTAAAAAATAGATTCCACTTTGAGATACCATGGACTGTAGCCCACCAGGCTCCTCTGTCCATGGGTTTCTCTAGGCAAGAATACTGGAGAATGCCCTTCTCCAAGAGATCTTCCCAACCCAGGGATCGAACCCAGATCTCCTGCATTGCAGGTAAATTCTTTACTGCCTGAGCCATCAGGGAAGCCCAAATATAATGCTGCTGCTGCTGCTGCGGCTGCTAAGTCGCTTCAGTCGTGTCTGACTCTGTGCGACCCCATAGATGGCAGCCCATCAGGCTTCACCGTTCCTGGGATTCTCCAGGCAAGAAAACTGGAGCAGGTTGCCATTTCCTTCTCCAATGCATGAAAGTGAAAAGTGAAAGTGAAGTCGCTCAGTCGTGTCCGACTCTTAGCGACCCCATGGACTGCAGCCTATCAGGCTCCTCCGTCCATGGGATTTTCCAGGCAAGAGTACTACAGTGGGTTTAATAATAATGACATGGAGATATTAAGCATCAATCCTTGGAACTTGTAAATAGTATCTTAAATGATAAGTGGATCCTTGTAGATGCAATTTAATTAAGGCTCTTGAGATAAGGAGATTACCCTGAATTGTCTGGGTGGTTCCTAAATGCCATCACAAATACCCTTGTTAGAGAAGGGCAGAGGTAGGTAAATCAGACAAGAGGATAAGGTTATGTTGAGACACAGCAGAGATGTGGCTACAAGCCAAAAAATGCCAACAGACACCAGAAGCTGGAAGAGCCAAGGAAAGGATTCTTCCCTAGAGCCTTCAGAAGCATGGTGCTGCTGACACCTTGATTTTGGACTTCTGTCTCCAGAACTAAGGAAATGCATTTCTGTTGTTTTAAGTCACACAGTTTGTGGTCATGTCATAGCAAACATGGGAAACTTATACAAGTACTATTAAATGAAAACTATCATTACCATTTTCCTGTTAAACCTTAATGCATGAGTCTCAAGATATAGAAAACAAAATTCTTAGACCATTCTTTGTCTGGCCAAGGGTTTTCACAGAACACTGATTAACATTTTCGTAGTCTGGAAAAACTAGCATTTAGGAAAAAGACATGCTATACATAATTCCCTGGATTGTTGTCATGTTACCTGAGAAGATTAAGCTTCTCAGTTCTACTCCCCTAAGCAACACAATATAGGATAAAGACTAATGTTTTAAAATTAGATTTGGCTCAACTCTCAGCTCTCCCACTTACTAGATGTGTGATTTTAAGCATGTTCTTAACCTCTTAACTTGCAACACTGGAGATAAACTTATTTTGGTACCATCTTCAGAGGCATTTCAAAAGAAACTTGGGTCCATGTAGCTCTCTCATGATCAAGTCTAAGCTTCATATATGTAATCTTTTATCACAGTCCAGTAAATCTCTGGGCATTCAGAGATTATAGTGTGAAAAATAGAATTTGTTCAGAATTTGAGTAATTTGGTTCATGTTAAAATTTGAATATAACATAGCACTTTGTAAAATGAAAGGAATGAATACTAATAGTAGAAATTTAGACATTATAGCTGTCTCAGGAGAATGGTTTTTTTGGTCAGAATTGCATTTAATGTGTAAATTTCAAGCATCATGTATTGATAAATCAGCCCTTTCATATCAGTATTTCTTTCTGTCTCATTATCACAAAAGGGCAAATGAGTGCAGTTATAAAAATAATGACAAAGTAAGATTAATCTCCTTATGTTGTCCTGCAGTCTAGAAGGGTTTACACTTAGACCAAGGCTTATTTCCCTTTATGTGAAAGAGAAATCAATGGAAAATCACAATGGGTAAACAATCCCTATTACATATCTTAAAAGTGGAGTTGTGAACAGTTTCCATGAAGAGCAACAGACCATCCCTAACTTACCACACTGGATTGAAGCCAACATTCACAGCTGCTCTTCTCAACTCTGCAGAAGCAGCTTATCCAAGGAGTTAGTCCTACTTAGTATTTCTTTAGGGGGTTGTGCTCCTTTTGACTGAGCCTGGAATTTTGAAAATACTCATTACTGAATGCTCGCTTTTACATTTAATCTTTTAAAAGCATTTGATGCCTCCTTTAGGAGGAACTGTAGACGGTGGGGTTGGGTCACAGGCTGATGATACTAACAGCTGTCACTACTGTAGGAGTATCATGAGGGATTACAAGATGAATTCTCTGATATGTGGACCAGATGTGTTCTTGGTGGAGATACAACAGCCACTTTTTTTCATTGTCATTCTTTCTAGTGGGAGATGTAACAGCTGATTTTATTTCACTGTTCTACGGTCAGGGAACGAAGACACTGAGAAGCTGGAACTTGGTGATTGAGTAGCCGATCAGTTCAGACAAAAGACAAGAACATTTTGGCTGGTGCACTAGGGCATCAGGGCCGGGCTATTGTGGTCAATGTTTCTCATTCAGCTCCCTGGAGAAAGATCCCCATTTGTAGTATTTGCTGCTGCTGCTGCTAAGTCGCTTCAGTCGTGTCTGACCCTGTGCAGCCCTACAGACGGCAGCCTGCCAGGCCCCACCGCCCCTGGGATTCTCCAGGCATGAACACTGGAGTGGGTTGCCATTTCCTTCTCTAATGCATGGAAGTGAAAAGTGAAAGTAAAGTTGTTCAGACATGTCCGACTCTTCCTGACCCCATGGACTGCAGCCTACCAGGGTCCTGCGTCCATGGGATTTTCCAGGCAAGAGTACTGGAGTGGGGTGCCATTGCCTTCTCTGTGTAGTATTTGCTAGTGTTTATGAAATAAACGGGCTTCCCAGGTGGTGCCAGTGGTAAAGAGCCTGCCTGGCAGTGCAGGAAACACGAGAGACACAGTTTTGATCTCTGGGTCAAGAAGATTCCCTGGAGGAGGAAATGGCAACCCACTCCAGTGTTCTTGCCTAGAGAATCCCATGGACAGAGGAACCTGGCAGGCTACAGTCCATGGGGTTGCAAAGAGTTGGACATGAATGGACCCAGTTAGCACGCACGCACATGAAATGGATACTTTCATTATGACTGATTGTAAGCTGTACAGTGTGATGTCAATTGGCTTAAAAAATTTCTGAAAATTTGACATGTTTCTGACAAGCTGACAAGAGCCAGATTCAGTACATCATTGGCAAGATAAGGGCAGAAATACTCTGTGTGTGTGCGTGTGATGGAATCACCTATTATAAATGGAAGTGGTTTAGGAGAAGGAAATGGCAATCCACTCCAGTATTCTTGCCTGGAGAATCCCATGGACAGAGGAGCCTGGCGGGCCACAGTCTATGGGGTCACAAAGAGTCAGACACCACTGATTGACTTCACTTTCACTTTAGTTTTGTACAGTATAAAAGCCAAAGGTCTTAGGGATATTTGGACAGTGGTAGGTCAGAAAACTATGTGGGATCTCTTTTCAGTCTTTGACCTTACACATGAGTTGTTGCAGGTAGCAACATTCTGAGCATGTGTAGGTGGGTGCAAGGTCATCATGTGTTTTATTGACCATGTGAATGACTCTGAGGACTGACCAGGGTGGCATCAGGAATTAAGTGTCTCTGTGGCTAGTGACAGTGTGTATTGTGTCCTGTTCTTATAGAACAAGGCACCAACTTCTTTTTGTGCCTCTAAGAACATCAGTAGGCACTTATATACATTTTACTGCCATTAAGCATTTGTTCAGTCTGTGGGACTGTAGACCAGTTTTGGGTTTTGCATCCAGATATGCTCATGGTATGGAGAAGGCAATGGCACCCCACTCCAGTGCTCTTGCCTGGAAAATCCCATGGACGGAGGAGCCTGGTAGGCTGCAGTCCATGGGGTCGCTGAGGGTCGGACACAACTGAGCGACTTCACTTTCACTTTTCACTTTCATGCATTGGAGAAGGCAATGGCAACCCACTCCAGTGTTCTTGCCTGGAGAATCCCAGGGATGGGGGAGCCTGGTGGGCTGCCATCTATGGGGCTGCACAGAGTCGGACACGACTGAAGTGACTTAGCATACTCACGGTAAGGATTCCCTCTGCTTTACATGCTACTTTTGTTTCTGACGAAGGACATTAGTGTGGCAGTCTGTCAACAAATAGTGAATTGTGACTGCCAGCACACATTGAATTCTGAACATTTCCAGGTTGTTCCAAGTGACAGAGGAAGGTCTTAACACATCTTCAAGGAACACCAGGCCTCGGTACTCCAAGAAGCACCAGGCACTTTCTATGCCTTGAAGGTGCTATCACTGACCACAGGTGCTCCCCCACACTGGAACTGACTGTGACTGAGACCCATTTTTGGAGAAACATGGAGAGGACAAAGTCATTTGAGCCTTCCTGGATAGAATTCCTGGACAGAATGTTATACATGTCCATGCTGAGAGCAAACCAAAGAGCCTCAGCAAAAACCACCATGAGTGTTTGCACTGATCCTCTAGCACAAGGGTTGGCAAACCATGGCCTCCAGGTCACATCCAATCCCCTTTCCTGTTTTTGTAAATTTTGATTGTAACAGGGCCGTGCCCATTCATGTGTGTATTGCCTATGTCTGATGTGTGCTACAACTTGTGACAGAGATTGTACAGTCTGCAAAGCCAGCAACCTTTCCTATCTGGCTCTTCAAAAAGAATTGTTTCAGAGTTCCTCTTACTTCTCTGCCCTACACCTTCACTTTCCTGATTTTTCTACTTCTGTGTTAGTGATTTATACAATGAGATAGAGGTGTTAGCTAACATTCTCATGGGAAACATATGGCAATAAGTAAATGTATTCATTCAGCAAGTTGTACCCCTTAACTTTCCATGATGTTATATGTCAATTATATTTCAATTTTTAAAAATTGAAGGAAGCAAATAGGATATGTTGGATGGCATATGTACCTTTTTATTCCTTTGACTTTACCATGATGCTAATAAGAACAGTTCAGTTCAGTTCAGTCACTCAGTCGTGTCTGATTCTTTGCGACCCCATGAATCACAGCACGCCAGGCCTCCCTGTCCATCACCATCTCCCGGAGTTCCCTTAGACTCATGTCCATCAAGTCCGTGATGCCATCCAGCCATCCCATCCTCAGTCGTCCCCTTCTCCTACTGCCCCCAATCCCTCCCAGCATCAGAGTCTTTTCCAATGAGTCAACTCTTTGCATGAGGTGGCCAAACAAAAGACTCCAAAAAATGATGAGTGATGGTCAATGTTAAATATGTCATTCTTCCTGTATTTAAACTCCCTTTTGAAAAGTATGAGAACTTGGGTAGAGGAAACAAAAAGAAATATTAAAGAAATTTCTAAAACAGTTCCAATTTTAGAAGAAAGATTTTTCCTTCCTTTTGAAAAGTTCCTCTTTCACAGAAATTGGAGAATAAACCATGTATCTCTGAGAAAATAACATCCCTTTCCGTCCCTTTTTTTAGAGAAGATCTTTCTCAGCAATAGTTACCAGGTACGTTCTTGACGAGAGACATGGACATCGGCTACTTACTCCCACAATTTCGAAGGGAAAAACAAGTTTTTTACAAGTTCAGCCAAAAGGCAAAAGTGTCATTTTTTTGGACATAAGACAACCTCCAAATATTTGGATTAGCTTTGAATAACTGACTGTAGTAGTTTCCTAGAGTGGTTATAATAAAGTACTATGAACTGAGCAGCTTGAAACGACAGAAATGTATTCTCTCACAGTTCTGGAGGTGAGAAGCCCAAAACTAAGGTATTGGCAGGGAGCCACTAGAGGAATATGCCTCCTTGCCTCTTGCACCTTCTGAGAGCCCCAAGCATGCCATCACTTATGGAAGTGTAGCCTCCGTTCCTGCCTCAGTCTTCACTTGGCCAACTTCTCTCTGTGCCTGAGCCCATGTTTCCCTCTTTTTATAAGGACACCCATCATAGTGGATTAAGGGCCCATCCTAAGGACCTCATCTTAACTTGATTACAGCTCAGAGACCCTATTTCCAGATAAGGTCACATTCATAGGTTTCAGGAGGGTTAAGACATCAGCGTATCTTTCAGGCAGGACACAATTCAAGCTATAACAGTGACCAAATATTTATGAACTGTGGATACAAAAGAATGAATTGCGGCAACCACATTCTCTATTTTAAGAATCTAAAATCTAAGCAAAATAGGAAGTTTTTTTTTTTTTTTAAGGATGTCATGGATCAGGACTGTGACTTGCCAGAGCCTTGTGCAAACTGAAATTGTAAGGAAGTAGAAAAGATATAAAAAGGCGGAGAGAGTAGAAGAGAGATGATGTGTATTGTGAAAGAGGGATGAAGAGAGACAGGTGGAAAGTAAACAAATATTTTGTATAGCAACTTTGATTCTTCAACTGAGCATCCTTATATTTAAAGTACCTTTGCCCTTGGGATGACCCAAGTGGTTTTTTGTTACTTGGAAACAAAAGAACCAAACGCTAATGTGTGCTCATCGTCCACAAGATTCAGGCAGGAAGGCTCAGGTTGGGAAATCACAAGAGGGACAAGGAAGGAGAAAGTAAGGAACAAAATCTTCTGATTCCTTCCTTTCCTGTTTTGTTTGTGCCTTGCTGCCTGTCTTTGTTTTCTGCCATGGATTCTCATAGAAGCATTTGTTTGTAAAATCACACTGACCTTCAAATCCAGCTAGAACAAAGGATGAGGAAAATCTCTTCTTGATATTACATCCCTTTTTATTAAGTCAGGCATTGCTCATTCTCCTGGTCTCAGCTAGACAAATAAAAAGATAAGGAAACACACAGATACACACACACACACACACACACACACACACACACACACACATTCCATCCTTTTCACTTCTCAAATTCACTTTTCAATCTTGACTGAAATTTCTCCTTCAATGAATGTTTAGTAAAATATGAATTGTTTGCTGGGTCAATAAAAGACAAGGTGATGGAAAAATCAGATTTCATACTTTTAAGAACCATGCTGACAGTTGCTATATGGGAAAGCCTTGTCTCAAGTACATCCTAGACTTGATCTTTGGGGTAGAGAGCCCAGCCAGCTATGGGCTCAAGGTGTACTCTTCCTTGCAACTGGAGACCAGTGTCATTTTCTCCTAAAGAATCTGAATGTTAATATTTTTGATGCTTTTGAGTGCAATTCCCTTGCACACTCATCAGTTCAGTTCAGTTCAGTTGCTCAGTCGTGTCCGACTCTTTGCGACCCCATGAATCACAGCACACCAGGCCTCCCTGTCCATCACCAACTCCTAGAGTTCACTCAGACTCATGTCCATCAAGTCCATGATGCCATCCGGCCATCTCAACCTCGGTCGTCCCCTTCTCCTTTTGCCCCCAATCCCTCCCAGCATCAGAGTCTTTTCCAATGAGTCAGCTCTTTGCATGAGGTGTCCAAAGTACTGGAGCTTCAGCTTTAGCATCATTCCTTCCAAAGAAATCCCAGGGTTGATCTCCTTCAGAATGGACTGGTTGGACACTCATAGTGATGGCAAAATAAATTGCATACAGCCTCAGCTTACAATCTTGTGGTTTTTGAGCTTTCCAAGAAGTGGCTTTAATACTCTGTCCAGTTAAAGCATCCTATATCAACCTCTTGAAAAATCAACAAAATTTTTTCTAGGAAGAATTTTAGTTTGTGTTAAGGCATTTGCTTTTTGGCACTTTTAAACTGAAGTGGGAAATGTTTGTATTCTTAGAAGCTTTCATGACAGAAACATTTATCGTTGCTCTCTGAAGATAATGTCTTCATGCTTGCTTTGTGACTTTCACTTGGGGTACAGAGTCAAATTGAATCCAAAAGCGTGTTTGCTACCTTTGACTTTTGCAAGCAATATTCATCTGAATGCCTATATCTCCCAGTCTTTAACAATTGCTATTTCAGGTGGAGGTGTGCTCCATTTTATTGGGAAGCCTTCTAGAAATTGCCAGAGTTCCTTTTATGTGAACCTTGACATATATTACTAGTGTGGTTGTAAAATCTTTACAATCATGTTACCTGTCAGGATCTAAGAATGATATATGAGCATTGTCAAGTAGAAGATACATCTTGCTGGAAAAAACTGTACTCTGTGGTTACCTGGCACATTTAAATCAGCAATGCTTGATTTAACTAAAGGAAAATAGTTTCTGTGTTTGATAAAAGCAAATTATATTTTAAAATTCTGTATGACATATTGTTCAACGTTCTCTTATGTTCCTGAAAAATTTAGTTTAATTGGCTATTATCAGATAAGGGACAAAAATCAGATATGGCGTCACCAGGAAGCATGTGAATAAAATCAACAGAAAAGTAATTGTACCAGTAATGGTCTCCTTTTTAGGATATTTGGTTTATTTTTTATACATCTAAGTTTTCATGTATTTCTCTTTTGTTGTTTATTAACTTTAACTTTATCGTGATAAAGGTAAAGAAACATGTGGCAAACTACAGCCTATACTTTCCTTTTGCTGTGTTCCATTTAAGAGAAGAAAAATGCAAGGGAAGAGTAGGATGTGATAATCCTCTCTAAAGAAACCAGAAAGGTTTCTTTTTTTGATGCCTATTGGATGTTACCATATAAAGAGGGAAGAAGTAATTGCTTTATAATTAATTTTGCTCTCTCCAATACCACTGTCAATTTATTTATTTTTAAAATATGTTTAAAAGATACTAGAAAAATTTAAGGCTTCCCTGGTGGCTCAGAGGTTAAAGTGTCTCCCTGCAATGAGACCTGGGTTCGATCCCTGGGTCGGGAAGGTCCCCTGGAGAAGGAAATGGCAACCCACTCAAGTATTCTTGCCTGGAGAATCCCATAGATGGAGGAGCCTGGTGGGCTACAGTCCATGGGGTTGCAAAGAGTCGGACACAACTGAGCGACTTCACTTTATCTAGTACTTTCTTTTGAAAGACCTAGCCTGGATAATAAATCAAGTACCATACCAAACATTTCTTTCATTGCAGGTCTCAAGAACTCTAAGCTTTGTGTGTGTGTGTGTGTGTATGAGTATATGTTATTTCACTTTGATTTTGGGGAAAAACCAGGACCTCTGCTTAGAAAGTGGATGAGCCCAGATTACCTGGTTTCAAACCTTGGCTCTGCCACTGATTAGCTTTATGACCCAGGGCCATGCACATAATCTCTTGTTAACTCAGATTCTTTATGTGTAAAATGAGATAATAGTGTTGCCTTTCCCATAGGGTTCGAGGAGTGCCAGGCAGAAGTGGTTACTATGTGAGTGTTCGCTCTTATTATTTGCATGATGAGTAGACAATCTGTTCCACATAGCAAACATTTGATCATGCACACTTACCTGGTCAACTCATTTGTTATCTGCTCTCCAGGGGGCCACCATATTGTACAACATAGAATACAATATGAATGACACCCTGCTCAAGTCCGATGTTGTGTCCTCTGAGAATAATGTCTTCTGGTCTATTGCAATTTGGAGGCCTTGATCCAGCTGTTTCCATTTTATACCTGTCAATGTAGACCATCAGCTTGTTGCAGAACTTCTAAACTGCACTAAAAGGATGAATTTTTTCAATCCAGGAAAGGAGAGAAAAAAATCCTTCTCCTGTAGAAGTAAACAAATCAAACAAACATTTCTATAAAGATGTGACCAAATTGGACTAAGCAGTGGAGTCAGTTTGCTACTCTGTGGTTCGTCTAAAATAGGCAAATTATTCTGGGTAGACCTCACAGTACTATGTGTGTTGCCAGGTGATGAAAAAGGCAATGCTCTCAGGGAACTGGTATACCAGATATTTTAGCTCTATTATCATGGTAATGTTTACAGTGGATGTTGCCCAATAGATGTCAGTTTCAAAAACATGTCTTTTATAAGACAAGGAGGGGAAGGATATTCTGTTTCTTGGACTTTTGGCTGGTGGCTTTGAATATCTGATCCAGAGTATAAAGTCACTCACCGTATTAGCATTTCAGAGCTCACCCTTGGACATCAATACCCAAGAGATACTGATACTCAGTTACACTGAATTTTAAGATATGGGGATTTGTGTTTATTTTTGTTTCAAAACAATAACCACCCACTGCCTTGCCAGAGTTTTGTTTCTTCCAGTCAAAATAATATAGCTCTTAAAAATTCATTTTCTGTACTTCTGAGAAGCAGTGTTAGGAGATAATGTTCTCTTCTATTTCTTTAGTTTTTGTTTGTTCCCCTAGTTGATTACCAAACCCCAAGGGTAATGGCATTTAATTCAATCATCATAAATGTAGCATGAGACCCATTTAGGAATTTTCTAGTCTGTAATCCAATCCCATCATCATCTTTTTCTGGCCAAAAAAGAGACTGTTGCTACAGAGAAGGCATCTGAAGTTCCTTTTTTCTAACTTCACATTGATAACTATCACTTGTAAAAATAAACTGTGTTCAAAAGATGAAGTGCTGCTTCTTATCTCCTCAAACAATTGTGAAATTACTATGTGCAAATGTTTATAAAGACTTTAATTAGCACTTTAGGATTTCACATACAGATCTGTAAATAAACAGAGGACTGAAATTTGCAAAGTACTTTTGAAAACCTTACTGTATATGATACTTTTAATGAAGGCCTAACACCTCATCCTGACTCTATTATTTCTAGGAACTTCTGTAACCCTTTACCCTAGTTTCGGCTATTCCTTTCTGTCTAGGATCTTCTTACTTTCCACTTTTATGACTGACTTATTTTTATCACCTTACCATTTTACCATGGGCTTCTCCCCGAGACTCTGAAATTTCAACTTATATTTGAATACACTGTTATCATCCATTTCAATAACACCTTTATATACCTGATGCACTTGACTTTCTTCCATATTTTTAATTTTTTATGTATTTAATTAGATTTAATTTTGGACTACAACCTGAATTTTTTACATCCTCCTCTCTTGGGTTGGCTTTCCTGGTGGCTCAGTAGTAAAGAATCTGCCTGACAATGCAGGGGATGCAGGTTCGCTCCCTGGGTCAGGAAGATCCCCTGGAGAAGGAAAGGGCAACCCACTCTAGTATTCTGGCTTGAGGAATCTCATGGACAGAGGAGCCTGATGTGGTACTGTCCATGGGGTTGCAAAGATTTGGAAATGACTTAGCCACTAAACAACAGACAGCAACTCTTGGATTGCTGGAGAAAGTCATGTTGATGTAGGTGCTTAAAAATTTAAAGAAAATAACCTTTGGTTAGCTCCCAGCAAATCCTGCTAATCAACTGTCATGATGCAGAGCCAGGGTCTTCATAGCTGGCAGTCCCTAAATGTTTTGCTGTCTTCAGATCAGGAAACCAATCCATGTCCTCTTTTATTTTCACCAAGGTGAAAACTTTTATTCACACCATCTAAAAAAAGTCAACCTTATTTCCAACGTGTATTCCTTCAGGTCAGGTATTTTCCCCTTGCATTTTCTTTGGATCATCTTAATCTTAATTTTTATAAAGTCTTAACAGTGGAGAAAGAAGATTCATTTTTCTTCTCAAAGCCAGTGGCTTATACCATGCTCACAATGCCTCCCTTTTGTAGAACTTACTCTATTAATTAGTTCCAGTTATTTCACATCTCCAAGAACTTTGTTTCCAATTTCTTTCTGTTTTTCCAATTAACATTTTTGTGTCTTCCTTAAATTGCTGCTATGTTTCCTTTTCAGTAGCATTCTATGCCCCTAGCTCCTTTTTAAATCAACTGATGATTCCATAAACACAATTTGATGTCTAACATTCCATTGAGAGAAATACTCTCCTGAAGGCACAATTTCCTAATTGCAATAAATGAAAGTGAAGTCGCTCAGTCATGTCCAACTCTTTGCGACCTCGTGGACCGGGTAGCCCACCAGGCTCCTCTGTCCATGGGATTCTCCAGGCAAGAATACTGGAGTGGATTGCCATTTCCTTCTCCAGGGGATCTTCCCAACCCAGGGATTGAACCCAGGTCCCCTGCATTGCAGGCAAATACTTTAACCTCTGAGCCACCAGGGAAGCTGATTCAAAATAAATCACATACATTTACATGTTTATTTTTCATGTTCTCAAACAAGAATATAGACCTCTTTAGGATGAATAATTTATCTGTCTGGTTCCTCACTGTATCTCCAACATATCCTCTCTGGTGCACAGCTGACCCTCCATAACTATTCAGTGAGTGAAAAGGTAATCACTTCATCCAAGAGCCCCTTCTCAAACCAACTTTAATTTTCAGAGACTTCTGATAATAATTCTTCTCGATATTAATTGAGGCAACTTATCCTTTAGGGATTATCTTCCTCATCTTTCATTTTGACCAAGATATCCAGTCGGCCCCCAATTTCTAATTCTGCAAACTCTCCAATGTATTTCTTTTCTCATCCACTCTCATCTCAGCATTCTGAACTGGAAAAATTTCAGTAGCATATACTAGCTTCCTTCCGTGCCTCTTGTTCAATCCATTCTGCCCTGAGCCACCAGTGTAATCTTCATCTGAAACAAAGTTCTGGCCACACAACTCTTGGCACTTTGTGACTTACACACTAGAATCATAGGAGATCCATGACTTGGCTCTAATTGGTCTTCATTGTCTTATCTCTGAAAAATTTCTTACATGAAATTTATGTCCCTTTGCATGTTAGAGCTTGACCATAAAGAAGGCTGAGAACCAAAGAACTGATGCTTTTGAATTGTGGTGTTGAAGAAGACTCTTGAGAGTCTCTTGGATAGCAACGGGATCAAACCAGTCAATCCTAAAGGAAATCAATCCTGAATATTCATTGGAAGGACTGATGCTGAAGCTGAAGCTCCAATGCTTTGCCCACCTGATTTGAACAGCTGACTCACTGGAAAAGACCCTGATGTTGGGAAAGACTGAGGGCAGGAGGAGAAGGGGACAACAGAGGTTGAGATGGATGGATGGCATCAGTGACTCAATGGACATGAGTTTGAACAAACTCCGGGAGATGGTGATGGACAGGGAAGCCTGGAGTGCTGCAGTCCATGGTGTCTCAGAGTCAGGCATGACTTAGGGACTGAACAACAAAACATTTTTCAAGTATACTCCATGGGATTTTATAAATATAAATAAAGATAAATGTCTTCTTAATTCAGTTCTCCTTAAATTTCTGCTTCCATAAGCTATCTAGCTCATATGTTAGAATTTAATTCACATGTTACCCTCTTTCCATAAGCTCTGTCAAGAGCTCCCCAAATGGAAGTGACCTCTTCCACCTCTAAATCCTCATAACATTTTGCACTTGTTTCATGGTGCAATTCATATTATGTATCTATTAAACATATTTATATGTATTTTTCTCTTGTTTACAAAACTATACATTGAGTACAGACATACAGTTTCTGTATATTTTTATTTCATTAGTACTTAGCACAGCGCCTTTCCTTCCAGCTTTACTGAAGTATAATTACATACAATGAAATCCATTTTAAGTGGAGTTTAATGAATTTTGGCAGTTACTGGGTTGGCCAAAAGGTTTGTTCAGGTTTTTCCTTAAGATCTTATGAAAAATCAGGATAAACCTTTTGCCCAACTCAATATGTACAGTTATCATGCCATAAGCAAGAAACAGAATATTTCTAATACTATAAAAATTTCATCATGCATCTTTGAAACCTGTTCTCCTTTAGTCTGTAGCCTTAGGTGATTACAGATATTTCTGGAACTATAGGTTGCTTTTTTAGAATTTATATGAAATTGCTTTTGTGCTTGATTGCTTTCATTTTTGCATAGCTTTCCACCCATGATGTTTCATATTTTAGTTGATTTCATGTATTAATAGTTCATTGTATTGCTGAGTATGAATAGACTATCATGTTTATACATTCAGACGCTGGTGAATATATATATATATTTCAGCTTTTGGTTATTATGGATAAACCTGCTATGAACATTTATGCACAAGCTTTGTTGTGAACATGTGCATTCATTTCGGTTAGCTAAATCATATTGTAGATCCATAGCTAGCATTTAAAGAAACTTTAAGAACATTTTCAGAAGTTGTGGAGCAGGCTTAATAGAGTCTGGGGGTCTAGAGGCAAAATGGATGTGACATTTAACTTCTATAATGAGAAGGCATGAGGAGGGGCAGGAAGCTGAAGGTAGTCAGTACAGTAAGTCATAATTCTTTGCTCAGTTCTTAGACCTGAGACAATTTTCAGATCTGGAACCACTGACTAAAGGGTGGCCTCATTCCTAAGAGAAAGGTCACAGCAACTCCCTGGCAATTGCATATTGTAATGATTTCACTGTGCCTCCCCAGAAGAACCTGTATCATTTGCTCAGATGACTACACACTCAGGAGAGGGAAATGCTCAGATATTTCAAGGACTATTGGACACAAGTAAGTTGAATTTGATGCTTGGAGAACCAGAGCATCATGATGGCTCCCCTGCTAGAATGCTGGTTTATGAAGGTTAGATAATAAACGGAGTTCTAAAATCTACTTTCTAATGGGTCCATTGGTTCTACTGATCTACTCCGTGGTCATTTCCCAAATGTATAGTAGGATGAACATACTTATAGTTGGGATAATTCTTTCATCAAGTATTTGGGCTATTTGGTAGGAGATAATATACTGAGGACAGCCTAATAGGAACCTCTGAAACTTCCCTGGCTACCACATTCTGGGTAAGGGTAGAGTGAGCACAGCAGAGATAGTAGGGTGGTGCTCCCTTGTCATTTCCTTATCTCCTTTTGATTTGTCAGTCTAGCCTCTTCAGATACTGATGGACCTGGAGAATAACTTTAGATCACTGCAAGCTCATACATATAGTAGCCCTGTTTGCAGCCATTGTGCCAGATGTTTCATTTGTTGCCAAAAGAGATATAGAAAGCCTCAGTTAAATGACACTGGGCCATTAATTTGGTGAATGTGTGGTTGTTGTTGTTGTTTTTCTGTATTCTAATCAGAGAAGACAGAGAAGGTGATGGCACCCTACTCCAGTTCTCTTGCCTGGAAAATCCCATGGATGAAGGAGCCTGGTGGGCTGCAGTCCATGGGGTCACTACGAGTCAGACAAAACTGAGTGACTTCACTTTCACTTTTCACTTTCATGCATTGGAGGAGGAAAGGGCATCCCACTCCAGTATTCTTGCCTGGAGAATCCCAGGGATGGGGGAGCCTGGTGGACTGCTGTCTAAGGGGTCGCACAGAGTTGGACATGACTGAAGCGACTTAGCAGCAGTAGCAATCAGAGAAGAAGATCAGAAATAGTTCATATTTTTATGGAATGGACAAATATTTATGAATATGTTTGCCCTACCTAGGGCTTTGCTAACTCATATTCCTTCTTTCATAATCAGGTATGAAGGGATCAGGAGCCCACAGAATATCATACACACCCATCACACCAATGATATTATGTTGATTGGGCAGGATGAACAAGAAGGGGCTAATATGCTACAGGCTCAGGATCCTACATCAGGATCCATTCTTTCTCCTATTCTCTTGGCCTCAGTAAAAGTCTTTTGTTTAATGCTAATTCATTTATTTGCCTATTCAAAAATCTTGTGCTACTGATTACACTTTCTTTGTCTTGTATGTTTAACATCCTCTCAAATAGCTCTTTCTTATCAATTTTTGATGCTCTGCATTGAAACAAACTCTGACAACCCTTCCTTTATCCCAAATTTCCATCTATACTTGTTTCTATTCCTATATCTTATCCCACATTATAATTAAATTTTTCCAATTTAGTTTTAATATCCATTATGTAATAAAATTTGATATTACAGTTCAGCTTTGCAATCCTCTTGAGCTCTGGATTCATATAACTAACTGCCTACTTAATATTTTTACTTGGATAATTCAAAGTTACCACAAACTCAGCTATTTAGATTCAAAGTCATTCTCTACTTGCTAATTCTAGTATTTTCCCTCAGTGGTCCTTGACTCAACAGCTCCAGAAACCCGGGAATTAACCTTACCTTTTCCCTTTGTCTTATTCTCAATACCTGATCTACCAATGAAGTGAACTGTTAGTCACTCAGTCGTGTCCAACTCTTTGTGACCCCATAGACTGCAGCCCACCAGGCTCCTTTATCCATGGGATTCTCCAGGCAAGAATACTGAAGTGGGTTGCCATTCTCTTTTCCATGGGATCTTCCTGGTCCGGGGATTGAACCTGGGTCTCCCACATTATAAGCAGATTCTTTATCATCTGAGCCACAAGGAAGCCTGGTCTACCACTAGGAAAGGTTTTTCCTCTTGATGCTTTTCGTTGTGCCCCTTTTTCTTCTCTACTGCCTCTGTCCTTGTTCCAGCTACCACACGCTCACCTAGAATACTGTATCACTTTCTAACAGACTTTCCCTTAGAGTCAATTGTCTTCCTCCAGTCTTTACTCCATAGAGTAAATAATTATTACTCGAGTAATAATTATTTTCTCCAAAGAGAAACCTGATCAAGTCACACCACCTGTATAACACTTTAGTAAAACAAACCCCCAGTATTTAATGTGGCCAAACATCCCCGCCGTTGTCTGTCCTTACTTTTCTCCATGTTGCACTTTAATTTTACACAATTCCCTCAGCCCACAATTACCTTATGTAGGGAGCTCTTACCTTTTAGTCACCAGACATGCAGGAAGGACTTCTCTAGCCATCAACAGTCATTTATTTCTCCTTATTCAATACTCTTTATACATGGTACTTCATTCTCTTCACTTATTTATAAAACATTTAACTAGAAGTTGCTATGTGTCAAATGTAAAATTACATAATCCTATTTCATAGGATTGCTGTAAATATTGATTGAGCTAATATTTTAATTAGCTCAATAATATTTTAATTAGCCTAATCATTACTTATAACAATCCTGTGAAATAGACACTTAAAATTTTTTCCATTTTATATATCAGCAAACTGAGGACCTAAAAGTTATGTAATTTTCCCAGGGTCATATAGTTAGTCTCTGATAGAAGGGATCAATCTCAGGCATCAGATTCCAGAGTTCATGCTTTACAGACCTTACTTATGCTGTTTCTCTCCCTTAGTGACATTTTTCAGTCACAATTTAAATTTATTTGTATGAATGTCTATTTTCCCATTTTAAGGATAACAATCTGTATAACTCATTATTATGGTACATAATACAACTATAAATGAAAGGATGAAAACGGAATGAATAAAATATTAAACTATTCACATAAATCAATATTTTAGATATTAACTTCCTCTCATATGCGTCCTGTACTTTGGAGTTTCATATTGCTATGTTAAATTATTTCACCAAAAATCTGTATGAGCTTTGGCAGAGGTTTTTGAAGTAGGTAATGAGTATTTTCATGGCCTAACAAGTTAAAAAATGGAGAGTCTTAAGTAGAGAGATCAGCATGTCAGAAATGTTAGAGAATATTCATTTTTCACTCACGTTGAAAGTTTCATGAAACAGAAAGTTTCACGATGTTCCATTTCCCTTCCTCCAATTAATTATGAATTCAAATTCCTTGTCAAGCTAACGTCAAGGAATAGTAAAAGAAGGGAACATTTTTCCGATTATGAAATAACACATGTTCATTACATGGAGTTTTAGAAATGTAGAAGATTTTTAAGAAGATATTAAGAATCAATTACTGCTAAATCTGCCAAGAAAAGAAAAGTGAGAATATTTTGGTGCATAAATCCTTTAAGACCCCTATGCACATATAGATATATAAATCATGTTTGTACATATATTTATGTCAAATACAGAGGAATACAAATACATATGTGTGTATGAATATGTATACTTTCAAAATTAGCATGTTACTTTATATGAATGCTTATTTAACCTTATATAAGAAGCAGTGCTGGAGAAAACTCTTGAGAGTCCCCTGGACAGCAAGGAGATCAAATCATTCAATCCTAAAGGAAATCAGCCTTGAATATTCATTGGAAGGACTGATGCTGAAGCCAAGCACCAATACTTTGGCCACCTGATGCGAAGAGCTGACTTATTGGAAAAAACCCTGATGCTGGGAAAGATTGAGGTCAGGAAGAGAAGAGGAAGACAGAGGATGAGATGGTTGGATGGCATCACCAACTCAATGGACGTGAGTTTGAGCAAATTCCAGGAGATGGTGAAGGACAGGGAAACCTAGTGTATTGCAGTCCCATGAGGTCTCAAAGAGTTGGACACAACTGAACAATGACAAGAAGAAGCAAATTTCACTATTATTGTTTTTCAAAAACAAGATATTTATTTAATATCTTGACAATATTCAACCTATGGATAAGCCATAAATTATTTTGCAACTCGTTTTTATATCAGTATTTTTGAAAATAATAACTCAATGTTTTGTTAAGTATAAACAACTATCCACATCTCTAAAATTTTCCTCATAATCGAGTGTCCAAAGTGGAGAGGCTAGATCTTAAATGTTTTCACCAGAAGACAGAAATAATAATTGTGTGAGGTGATGAAAGTGTTAGCTAATGCTACAGTGGTAATAATATTGCAATATAACGTGTGTCAAATAAGCATGTTGTACACTTCAAAGTTACATAATGCTGTGTGGCAATTATATCTCCTTTTTAAAAGTCAATTTAAATTTCTTAATTCATGTTACCTGACTGCTTCCAGAAATATTGTACATAACTACACAAAAGCATTTAGGGGTACCTATTTTATGATACCTTTATTAACTTTAAATATTGCTCCTGGAAACAAAATCTTTGATGATCAGAAACTTTGCTAACACCGTGTCAATGAGTCTTTGAGAAACAGATGTTCTCATATTTTGTGAATATGTGTAAAAATTGATACAAGTTATGTAGAGGGAAATTTGGAAACTCTTGCTAAAACTACATTTCTTTTTTGATAACAATTTGATTAATTTATCCAGGTATATTCAAGCTTGGTCTCAAAGTCATGTGACCAAGTGAACATGTAGAAAAATATTCATGACCCCTTGTTTGTAAATAGTCAAAGGTTGTAAGCAACTCAATTGTCCATCTAAACAAGACTGGTTATACAAGTATGGTAGAGTCGCACTATAGACTGGTCTTTCCTGGTGGCTCAGACAATAAAGAATCTGCCTGGAATGCAGAAGACCCGGATTCAATTCCTAGGTCAGGAAGAACCCCTTGAGAAGGGAATGGCTATCCACTCCAATATCCTTGCTTGGATAATTCCATGAACAGAGGAGCCTGGTGGGCTTCAGTCCATGGGGTCACAAAGAGTAGGACATGACTGAGTAGCTAACACTTTCACACCATAGATTACTGGATCAATTAGAGCTCTTGATGCTAAAAATAACAGAAATCTAACCCAAAGTCTCTTACACTATAAGAAAGTCTATTGATAACTTGACAGTGCAGAGACAGAGTGAGCTGTAACCTCCTGACTTTCACATTCTTATCTCTTATTATCCCCAAAGACCAAGTTTCTCTGCTCTGCCTTTGATATTATCTGCTACAACACGTGCTCTGCAGGCAGGTTCTTTACCATCGGAGCCATCAGGGAAGCTCAGGGCTTCCCAAGTGGTGTTAGTGGTCAGGAATCTGCCTGCCAGCGTAGGAGACATGAGAAACGAGGGCTCACTCCCTGGGTCAGGAAGATCTCTTGGAGGAGGGAATGGCGCCCCACTCCAGTATTCTTAACTGGAGAATTCCATGGACAGAAGAGCCCATGTAGTACCCTTACTCCTGTGTACTTAAAATATTCCTAGTCCTAAGTCAACTATACATTAACAAAAAAAGAAAACAAATTCTAATTTAAAAAATTCCTAGTTTTAATTTCTAAGATGGTAAATATTAACAGATATGACAAACATTAACGAAGGTGTTTTTGGTTCCTCAATACATTTTAAGTGTTTAAACGTGTCCTGAGAAGTTTGAGCCTTACAGTTCTACTTAGATATTGCCCATTTTTTAAAATGCAAAGTTTTAATAGTGATTATAAAAATATTTTTATTAATGTTAGTCTTCCCTCTCTCTCACACACATATTTTCTTAATAGTCTTATTTTTGTTTTATTCTCTTCTAATAATTGAATATGGCAAAAGTCTCACCATTTGATTGATTTCAATTTTTACCTGACCATACCTATAACTAATCCTATTCTGAACTATTATTTTATGTTTAGCTCTTTTAAATATATATATATATATATATATATATATATATATTTATTTCAATTAGAGGCTAATTACTTTACAATATTGTATTGGTTTTGCCATACATCAACATGAATCTGCCACAGGTGTACACATGTTCCCCATCCTGAACCCCCCCTCACCTCCCTCCCCATACCATCCCTCTGGGTCATCCCTGTGCACCAGCCCCAAGCATCCTGTATCATGCATTGAACCTGGACTGGTGATTCATTTCACATATGATATTATACATGTTTCAATGCCATTGTCCCAAATCATCCCACCCTCTCTCTCTCCCACAGAATCCAAAAGACTGTTCTGTACATCTGTGTCTTTTTTGCTGTTTTGCATACAGGGTTATCATTACCATCTTTCTAAATTCCATATATATATGTTAGCATACTGTATTGGTGTTTTTCTTTCTGGCTTACTTCACTCTGTATAATCAGCTCCAGTTTCATTCACCTCATTAGAACTGATTCCAATGTATTCTTTTTAATGGCTGAGTAATACTCCATTGTGTATATGTACCACTGCTTTCTTATCCATTCATCTGCTGATGTCCATCTAGGTTGCTTCCATGTCCTGGAAGCAACAGTGCTGTGATGAACATTGGGGTACACGTGTCCCTTTCAATTCTGGTTTTCTTGGTGTGTATACTCAGCAGTGGGATTACTGGGTCATATGGCAGTTCTATTTCCAGTTTTTTAAGGAATCTCCACACTGTTCTCCATAGTGGCTGTACTAGTTTGCATTCCCACTAGGAGTGTAAGAGGGTTCCCTTTTCTCCACACCCTCTCCAGCATTTATTGCTTGTAGACATTTGATGGCAGCCATTCTGACTGGTGTGAAATGGTACCTCATTGTGATTTTGATTTGCATTTCTCTGATAATGAGTGATGTTGAGCATCTTTTCATGTGTTTGTTAGCCATCTGTATGTCTTCTTTGGAGAAATGTCTATTTAGTTCTTTGGCCCATTTTTTGATTTGGTCGTTTATTTTTCTGGAATTGAGCTGCAGGAGTTGCTTGTATATTTTTGAGATTAATTGTTTGTCAGTTACTTCATTAGCTATTATTTTCTCCCATTCAGAAGGCTGTCTTTTCACCTTGCTTAGAGTTTCCCTTGTTGTGCAGAAGCTTTTAATTTATTAGGTCCCATTTGTTTATTTTTGCTTTTATTTCCAGTATTCTGGGAGGTGGGTCATAGAGGAACCTGCTGTGATTTATGTCAGAGAGTGTTTTGCCTATGTTCTCCCCTAGGAGTTATATAGTTTCTGGTCTTACGTTTAGCTTTAATCCATTTTGAGTTTATTTTTGTGTATGGTGTTTCATTCTTTTACAAGTGCTTGACCAGGTTTCCCAACACCACTTGTTAAAGAGATTGTCTTTTCTCCATTGTTTATTCTTGCATCATTGGTCAAAGATAAGGTGTCCATAGGTGTGTGGATTTATCTCTGGGCTTTCTATTTCGTTCCATTGATCTATATTTCTGTATTTGTGCCAGTACCACAATGACTGTGGCTTTGTAGTAGAGCCTGAAGTCAGGCAGGTTGATTCCTCCAGTTCCATTCTTCTTTCTCAAGATTGCTTTGGCTATTCGAGGTTTTTTTGTATTTCCATACAAATTGTGAAATTATTTGTTCTATCTCTGTGAAAAATACTATTGGTAGCTTGATAGGGATTGCATTGAATATATAGATTACTTTGGGTAGTATATATACTCATTTTCACTATATTGATTCTTCTGATCCATGAACACGGTATATTTCTCCATTTATTAGTGTCATCTTTGATTTCTTTCATCAGTGTTTTATAGTTTTCTATATATAGGTCTTTTGTTTCTTTAGGTTGATATATTCCTAAGTATTTTATTCTTTTAGCTGCAATGGTGAATGGAATTGTTTCCTTAATTTCTCTATTTTCTCATTATTAGTGTATAGGAATGCAAGGGATTTCTGTGTGTTGATTTTATATCCTGCAACTTTACTATATTCATTGATTAGCTCTAATAATTTTCTGGTGGAGTCTTTAGAGTTTTCTATGTAGAGGATCGTGTTATCTGCAAACAGTGAGAGTTTTACTTCTTTTCCAATTTGGATTCCTTTTATTTCTTTTTCTGCTCTGAATGCTGTGGCCAAAACTTCCAGAACTATGTTGAATAGTAGCGGTGAAAGTGGACACCCTTGTCTTGTTCCTGACTTTAGGGGAAATGCTTTCAATTTTTCACCATTGAGGATAATGTTTGCTGTGGGTTTGTCACGTATAGCTTTTATTATGTTGAAGTATGTTCCTTCTATTCCTGCTTTCTGCAGGGTTTTAATCATAAATTGATGTTGAATTTTGTCAAAGGCTTTCTCTGCATCTATTGAGATAATCATATGACTTTTATTTTTTAATTTGCTAATGTGGTGTATTATACTGATTGATTTGTGGATATTGAAGAATCTTTGCATCCCTGGGATAAAGCCCACTTGGTCATGGTGTATGATCTTTTTAATGTGTTGTTGGATTCTGATTACTAGAATTTTGTTTAGGATTTTTGCATCCATGTTCATCAGTGATATTGGCCTGTAGTTTTCTTTTTTTGTGGCATCTTTGTCAGGTTTTGGTATTAGGGTGACTGTGGCCTCATAGAATGAATTTGGAAGTTTACCTTCCTCTGCAATTTTCTGGAAGAGTTTGAGTAGGATAGGTGTTAGCTCTTCTCAGAATTTTGGTAGAATTCAGCTGTGAAGCCGTCTGGACCTGAGCTTTTGTTTGCTGGAAGATTTCTGATTACAGTTTCAATTTCTGTGCTTGTGATGGGTCTGTTACAATTTTCTATTTCTTCCTGGTTCACTTTTGGAAAGTTGTACTTTTCTAAGAATTTATCCATTTCTTCCAAGTTGTCCATTTTATTGGCATATAATTGCTGATAATAGTCTCTTATGATCCTTTGTATTTCTGTGTTGTCTGTTGTGATCTCTCCACTTTCATTTCTAATTTTATTTATTTGATTTTTCTCCCTTTGTTTCTTGATGAGTGTGGCTAATGGTTTGTCAGTTTTATTTATTCTCTCAAAGAACCCACTTTTGGTTTTGTTGATTTTTTGCTATGGTCTCTTTTGTTTCTTTTGCATTTGTTTCTGTCCTAATTTTTAAGATTTCTTTCCTTCTACTAACCCTGGGGTTCTTCATTTCTTCCTTTTCTAGTTGCTTTAGGTGTAGAGTTAGGTTATTTATTTGACTTTTTTCTTGTTTCTTGAGGTATGCCTGTATTGCTATGAACCTTCCCCTTAGCACTGCTTTAACAGTGTCCCACGGGTTTTGGGTTGTTGTGTTTTCATTTTCATTCATTTCTATGCATATTTTGATTTGTTTTTTGATTTATTCTGTGATTTGTTGGTTATTCAGCAAATTGTTGTTCAGTCTCCATATATTGGAATTTTAAATAGTTTTTCTCCTGTAATTGACATCTAATCTTACTGCATTGTGGTCAGAAAAGATGTTTGGAATGATTTCAAGTTTTTTGAATTTATCAAGGCTAGATTTATGGCCCAGGATGTGATCTATTCTGGAGAAGGTTCCGTGTGCACTGAGAAAAAGGTGAAATTCATTGTTTTGGGGTGAATGTCCTATAGATATCAATTAGGTCTAACTGGTCTATTCTATCGTTGAAAGTTTGTGTATCCTTGTTAATTTTCTGTTTAGTTGATCTGTCCATAGGTGTGAGTGGGGTATTAAAGTCTCCCACTATTATTGTGTTATTGTTAATTTCCCCTTTCATACTTGTTAGCATTTGTCTTACATATTGTAGCGGTCCTATGTTGGGTGCATATATATTTATAATTGTTATATCTTCTTCTTGGATTGATCCTTTGATCATTATGTAGTGTCTTTCTTTGTCTCTTTTCACAGCTTTTGTTTTAAAGTCTATTTTATCTGATATGAGTATTGCTACTCCTGCTTTCTTTTGGTCTCTATTTGCATGGAATAACTTTTTCCAGCCCTTCACTTTCAGTCTGTATGTGTCCCTTGTTTTGAGGTGGGTCTCTTGTAGACAATATATATAGGAGTCTTGTTTTTGTGTCCATTCAGCCAGTCTATGTCTTTTGGTTGGGGCATTCAACCCATTTACATTTAAGGTAATTATTGATAAGTATGATCCTGTTGCCATTTACTTTATTGTTTTGGGTTCAAGTTTATACACCCTTTTTGTGTTTCCTGTCTAGAGAAGATCCTTTGTCATTTGTTGGAGAGCTGGTTTTGTGGTGCTGAATTCTCTCAGCTTTTGCTTGTCTGTAAAGCTTTTGATTTCTTCTTCATATTTGAATGAGATCCTTGCTGGGTACAGTAATCTGGGCTGTAGGTTATTTTCTTTCATCACTTTATGTATGTTCTGCCATTCCCTCCTGGCCTGAAGAGTTCCTATTGAGAGATCAACTGTTATCCTTATGGGAATCCCCTTGTGTGTAATTTGTTGTTTTTCCCTTGCTGCTTTTAATATTTGTTCTTTGTGTTTGATCTTTGTTAATTTGATTAATATGTGTCTTGGGGTGTTTCACCTTGGGTTTATCTTATTTGGGACTCTCTGGGTTTCTTGGGCTTGGGTGATTATTTCCTCCCCCATTTTAGGGAAGTTTTCAACTATTATCTCCTCAAGAATTTTCTCATGGTCTTTCTTTTTGTCTTCTTCTTCTGGAACTCCTATGATTCGAATGTTGGGGCATTTAACATTGTCCCAGAGGTCTCTGAAATTGTCCTCACTTCTTTTTATTCGTTTTTCTTTTTTCCTCTCTGATTCATTTATTTCTTCCATTCTATCTTCTACCTCACTAATCCTAATCCTATCTTCTGCCTCTGTTATTCTACTATTTGTTACCTCCAGAGTGTTTTTGATCTCATTTATTGCATTATTCATAATATATTGACTTTTTATATTTCTTCTAGATCCTTGTTAAACCTTTCTTGAATCTTCTCAATCCTTGTCTCCAGGCTATATATCTGTGATGCCATTTTGATTTCAAGATTTTGGATCATTTTCACTATCATTATTTGGAATTCTTTATCAGGTAGACTTCATATCTCTTCCTCTTTTGTTTGGTTTGGTGGGCATTTATCCTGTTCCTTTACCTGCTGAGTATTCCTCTGTCTCTTCATCTTGTTTATATTGATGTGTTTGGGGTGGCCTTTCTGTATTCTGGCAGTTTGTGGAGTTCTCTTTATTGTGGAGTTTCCTTGCTGTGGGTGGGATTGTATGGGTGGCTTGTCAAGGTTTCCTGGTTAGGGAAGCTTGTGTCGGTGTTCTGGTGGGTGGAGCTGGATTTCTTCTCTCTGGAGTGCAATAACGTGTCCAGTAATGAGTTATGAGATGTCAGTGGGTTTGGAGTGACTTTGAGTAGCCTGTATATCGAAGCTCAGGGCTGTGTTCCTGTGTTGCTGGAGAATTTGCGTGGTATGTCTTGCTCTGGAACCTGTTGGCCCTTGGGTGGTGCTTGGTTTCAGTGTAGGTATGTAGGCATTTGATGAGCTCCTGTCAATTAATGTTCCCTGGAGTCAGGAGTTCTCTGGTATTCTCAGGATTTGGACTTAAGCCTCCTGCTTCTGGTTTTCAATCTTATTTTTACAGTAGCCTCAAGATTTCTCCATCTATACAGCACCATTGATAAAACATCTAGGTTAAAGATGAAAAGTTTCTCCACGGTGAGGGACACCCAGAGAGGTTCACAGATTTATATGGAGAAGAGAAGAGGGAGGAGGGAGATAGAGGTGACCAGGATGAGATGAGGTGGAATCAAAAGAGAAGAGAGCAAGCTAGCAGGTAATCACTTCCTTATGTGCGTTCCACAGTCTGGACCACTCAGAGATGTTCACGGAGTTACACAGAGAAGAGAAGAGGGAGGAAGGAGACAGAGGTGGCCAGGAGGATAAAGGGGGAGGGGGGGAATTAAAATGAGAGAGACAGATCCAGCCAGTAATCAGTTCCCTAAGTGTTTTCCTTGGACAAGGGATATCTCCTCACTGCCACCCCTCCTAACCTTGAATGTGGAGTAGCTCCTCTAGGCCTCCCTGCACCCTTGCAGCCACTGCTCCTTGGACATGGGGTTGCTCCTCTGGGCCGCCGTCCCTGACCTTGGGCATGAGGCAGCTCCTCCTGGCCACCACCTCCAGCCTGGGGCATGAGGTAGCTCCTCCCAGCCACCACTCCTGCCTCGGACGTGGGGTAGCTCCTCTTGACCATGTTTGTGCGCCATCGCAGCCACCCATGCTGCAAGAAGAGATAAGAATAGCAAAAAGAGATAAGAAAGACTTCCTCAGTGATCAATGCAAAGAAATAGAGGAAAACAACAGAATGAGAAAGACTAGAGATGTCTTCAAGAAAATTAGAGGTACCAAGGGAACATTTCATGCAAAGATGGGCTCCATAAAGGACAGAAATGGTCTGGACCTAACAGAAGCAGAACATATTAAGAAGAGGTGGCAAGAATACACAGAAGAACTGTACAAAAAAGATCTTTAAGACTAATCATGATGGTGTGATCACTCACCTAGAGCCAGACATCCTGGAATGTGAAGTCAAGTGGCCTTAGAAAGCATCACTATCAACAAAGCTAGTGGACGTGATGGGATTCCAGTCGAGCTATTTCAAATCCTGAAAGATGATGCTGTGAAAGTGCTGCACTCAATATGCCAGCAAATTTGAAAAACTCAGCAGTGGCCACAGGACTGGAAAAGGTCGTTTTCATTCCAATCTCAAAGAAAGGCAATGCCAAAGAATGCTCAAACTATGGCACAATTGCACGCATCTCAGATGCTAGTAAAGTAATGCTCAGAATTCTCCAAGCCAGGCTTCAGCAATACATGAACCATGAACTTCCAGATGTTCAAGCTGGTTTTAGAAAAGCCAGAGGAACCAGAGATCAAATCACCAGCATCAGCTGGATCATGGAAAAAGCAAGGGAGTTCCAGAAAAACATCTATTTCTGCTTTATTGACTATGCCAAACCCTTTGACTGTGTAGATCACAATAAACTGTGGAAAATTCTGAAAGAGATGGGAATATCAGACCACCTGACCTGTCTCTTGAGAAACGTGTATGCAGGTCAGGAAGCAACAGTTAGAACGGGACATGGAACAACAGACAGGTTCCAAATAGGAAAAGGAGTATGTCAAGGCTGTATATTGTCACCCTGCTTATTTAACTTACATGCAGAGTATGTCATAAGAAACGCTGGACTGGAAGAAGCACAAGCTGGAATCAAGATTGCTCGGATAAATATCAATCACCTCAGATATGCAGATGATACCACCCTTATGGCAGAAAGTGAAGAGGAACTAAAAAGCCTCTTGATGAAAGTGAAAGAGGAGAGTGAAAAAGTTGGCTTAAAGCTCAACATTCAGAAAACGAAGATCATGGCATCTGGTCCCATCACTTCATGGGAAATAGATGGGGAAACAGTGGAAACGGTGGCTGACTTATCTTTCTGGGCTCCAAAATCACTGAAGATGGTGACTGCAGTCATGAAATTAAAAGACGCTTACTCCTTGGAAGAAAAGTTATGACCAACCTACATAGCATATTGAAAAGCAGAGACATTAGTTTGCCAACAAAGTTCTGTTTAGTCAGGGCTATGGTTTTTCCAGTGGTCATGTATGGATGTGAGAGTTGGACTGTGAAGAAAGCTGAGTGCCGAAGAGTTAATGCTTTTGAACTGTGGTGTTGGAGAAGACTTTTGAAAGTCCTTTGGACTGCAAGGAGATCCAAGCAGTCCATTCTAAAGGAAATCAGTCCTGGGTGTTCTTTGGAAGGAATGATGCTAAAGCTGAAACTCCAGTACTTTGGCCACCTCATGTGAAGAGTTGACTCTGGAAAAGACTCTGATGCTAGGAGGGATTGGGGACAGGAGGAAAAGGGGATGACAGAGGATGAGATGGCTGGATGGCATCACCGACTCAATGGATGTGAGTCTGAGTGAACTCTGGGAGATGGTGATGGACAGGGAGGCCTGGCGTGCTGTGATTCATGGGGTCGCAAAGAGTTGGACACGAGTGAGGGACTGAACCGAACCGAACCGAACTGAATTGATGTGGTTCCAAGGCTCACCACAGACTCGGCAGTGAGAATGTTTCCTGGTGTTTGGAAACTTCTCTCTTTTTTAAGACTCCCTTCTGGGGACAGAGCTCTGTCCCTTCCTCTTTTGCCTCTCTTTTTGTCTTTTATATTTTTTCCTACCTCCTTTTGAAGACAATGGGCTGCTTTTCTGGGTGCCTGATATCCTTTGCCAGCATTCAGAAGTTGTTTTGTGGAATTTATTCAGCGTTCAAATGTTCTTTTGATTAATTTGTGGGGGAGAAAGTTGTCTTCCCATCCTATTCTTCTGCCGTCTTAGGACTGCCCACCTCTTTTTTGAATCTTTTCTAAATATCTGAGGTTTAACACAAAGCTTATTGATTTTTATTCCTTATTGTTTAACATGGAAACTTTAAAGTTATATTTAAGAACAAAATATTTTGGCCTAAAATTTTAAAATAAGTCAAGCTAATGCATATGTACTATAGCAATAAACATATCTTTCTAGATACACAAAAACTCAGGAATAACATACAGATGTGCTTTCTTAAAAAATTACTTGAAGACATAGTCACTCAAAAAATTTATCATAAAAATTCAATAGCATGGAAAAGTATTATAAAACAAAGTTGTGTTCTTCACTAAAACTACCTAAAGAGTTTTGGTCAATCAAATTGCTATAAATAAGTATATTTCCTGAATCCTTGACTTCCTATTTTTCTACTTCTTTCATCCATTAAAAGCAACTTACTAGTTAAATAGATTTAAGTCTCAACTTTTCCCCTTCAAATGTCTTTATATCATGTATATCAGCATCCTCTTGCTCCTTTAACAAATTACCAGACAGTGGCTTAAAACAACAGTGACATTCTATCTTACAGTTTTGGTTGTTGGAGGTCTGAAATCAATTTCACTGGACTAAGATAAAAGTGTCAGCAGGGCTGGTTCTTTTTCGAAGCCCCGAGGAATATCTGTTTGCTTGTTTTTTCCTTCTTATAGAAGACACTCACATTTAGACTCAGGGTCTCTTCTTTCATCTTTAAAGCCAGCATCATAGCATCTTTTCTTCTCTCTGATCTCTGCTTACATCATCTCATCTCTTTGTGATTTGGATCTTTCTGCCTTTCTCTTCAAGGGCCCTTATGATTACATTGAGTCCACTTGTGTACTTTAGAATCATCTCACCTCAAAATCCTTAACTGATGACATCTGCAAAGTCCCTTATACCCTGGGAGATAATATATTCTCAGGTTCTGAGTGTTGAAATGGGGATATCTTGTGACAAGTATATGATTCAACCTACCATATCATGTTCCATTTGTTCTGGTACTTAGTGTTTCAGAGGAAAAGTAAGGTTATTACTATTTTCATTTTATTAAACCTGTAGTTATTTTCAAATAATTTAAAATCACCTATATATGTATGTATGTATATATATATATATATATATATATTTTAAATTCTTGAAAGGATATGGTAGTGGTGGACTTCACTGGTAAATTTAATTATTGGCCCCAGGTCTTTCTCCCTTTCTGTTCCCAATCTCTTTTACTTGAACTTTGCAGTTCCTGCTGACAGTGGGGTGGATGTATTCCCCAGCCCTTGTCTTTGGTCTTGACTAGCTGGCTCGCCCTCCAGCCTCATTTTATCCCTTCTCATTTGCCCTGGTCCAGCCACATGCACCAGGCCTTCAAATAACATTTCCTTTGCCTCAAAGGTCAATCCCTTCTCTTGAACTTGGATGCATTCTCTTCATCCTCCAGGTCACTGTGTTAAGGAAGCCTTTCCTGATTTCTGGACAAAATTTTACTGCTCAGCAGCCATTCATTGCCCTTCAGTCTCATTAAGCCAGTTGATGAGACACAAGACTATGTTCAACTAGTATTTTCGACATAATCCATTTAACAGATATTTATTGTAAACCTGATATAATGTCCTTGAGAGGGCTCTCAACCCAAGAGAAATATTGCATCTCCAAAAACAGCTGTTGTTGACTGAGGACCTGCTCAGATAATTTGACAGATGTAGCCCAAATCTGGTTTTAAGCCACTTGTACATGTATGCACAGATATGTACTTTAATCTACTTTAGAGTCTGTAGACTTTGAGGATTGCTGAGGATGTGCCTGGGTAGACAGTCTTGACAGGAAACAGGGCTTGTTAGCAACAGAGACAACTTGGATTATCTTGAGACATATGGCACTTAAATAAAATCAAGACACTCTCTCCTCTATTTGTATAGGATTTTGCCTTCAGAAAACACTTTTGGTGCTGAAGACCCTTCCAGGAACACTTGGAATATACCAGGGTTGACTGATGGGCCTAAGAACCAGTGCTCATGCTAAAACTGAATGTGTTATTTTACACCTCATTTCCAAGCTTGCCAGGCAGATTATGATGGCCAGGATGAAAGCTGAAACTATGAGATGGTCATGAGATTTCATTTACTTGTTAAACGAGGCCGTGAAACAGCTTAGTTAGATTGAGGGCACTGTTTCCAACTCTCCTGTGGAGAAAGAAATACACTTCAAACGGTTATATAAGTCTGCTTTCAGACCTTCATGTTCTCATTTATGCACTCTCCATGACCTTGAGCTTAGCCCATGCTAAGGACACTGTTTACCCATCTACAGACCATTCCTTTCCTCCAAGCCTGATAGAAAGGGGAATGGAGATGGCTTCTTAGAGAGCTGAATCCTTGGAGAAACATATCACCTAGCATGTCAACATCCTCCCAATGTCTTTCTTTTCACTGAGGTATACCTATTCTTCCTTATCAAGATCTATCGTGAGATTCAACTTGCTTCTAGGGTTAATTGATGACTGATCTTTCTAGAAATATCTCTTTTATTATGACACTGTACCATCAACTTCTCACCTAACATGTGGCCTGGTTCCACATGCCAGAGGCAGGATTCCCCCACTCACTTTCCAGAGTCTGTGATTATTCCAAACTCCACCCTCAAGTTCTTTAGGCCATAAAGACTGTGGCTTTTTTTAAATCAGAGTTTTAGGTGTCCTTCACCTTAGTTAAGACCTATATTTGTCTACATTCAAATCACAGTTTCAATCAGATTAATTGATCCTGAAATACTTTGAACATGTTTCCTTTGTGATTGCAAAAAGAGGCACATTTCTGCAAAGAATAATAGTAAGTAGGGGTTTCCCAAGTAGCACTAGTGGTAAAGAACCCACCTGCTGGAGACATAGATGCAGTTTCGATCCCTGGGTTGGGAAGATCACCTGGAGAAGGGCATGGCAACCAACTCCAGTATTCTTGTTGGAGAATCCCATGGACAAAGGAGCTTGGTGGGCTATGGTCCATAGGGTTGCAAAGAGTTGGACATGACTGAAATGACTCAGCATGCAGCTTGTAGGAAGTAAAGACACGGGAACTTGAAACTGCAGCCAACAGCACTGTGACCTTAGGCAAACCCTTCTTTTGTCTGAGGGGTGATTTCCTCATTTGGAACACAAAGTATCAGTCTCAAATTTCTTTTAACGTTTATTTCTCCATAAATTTTAAAGTTCTGTGGTTTTCATGGTGAGATGAGAGTTGGAAGGAAGATTCCTTCTTTCCATTTTCTTTTATAAACTGTATTGAGGTACAATTGGCACACAATAAACTGCATAGATTTAAACTGAATAATTCCATATGCTTTGATTTGTGTATACCCCTGGGAAACCATCACCATAGTCAAGACAGTGAATGTATCCATTGTTCCCCAGTGGTGTCCCATTGTGATCACTTCTGGTCCTCCCTTCAGCTCCTCCTCTGAAAGGAGAAAACCACTCATGAGAAAACCACTCATCTGCTTTTAATCTCTATAAACTACTATGTGGAATGGAAATCCACTCCAGTATTCTTGCCTGGACAATCCTATGGACAGAGGAACCTGGTGGGTTACAGTCCATGGGGTTGCAAAGAGTCCAATATGACAGCAACTAACACATACACACAGTGTCACCTCATGGTTTTGACTTACAAAACCCTAATGACTAATAATATCGGGTCAATTTTCATGGAATTCTTTGCCATTTATATATATTCTCTGGTGCAGTGTCTTTCAAGGTTTGCCTGCTTTTTATTGGATTGTTTAATTTTTTATTATTGGGTTTTCAGAGTTTTTAAAAAATTCATTCTGGATACAAATGCTGTACCAGATATATTAGCAGTGTCTTAAAGAGCAGAAATTATGTGGACCCTGAATTTCTGACCCACATAAATATAAGGTACCATAAAATGGTGGTGGTTTAAAGTCACTAGGTTTTAGGGTAGTTTACTACATAGCAGTATATTATCAGAACATTCACCATGGGATCTTTAATCTTTAATCACCAAGGAATAAAGAAGGAGAGGAGCAGAAATGAGTCAGGCAGCAGATACAATGATTCAGTCTACTTTTACCCCACCCAGTGGCTTTGTTTTCACTTTTCTGGTAAGCACAGGCATGCATGTTAAGTCACTTCTGCTGCTGCTGCTAAGTCGCTTCAGTCATGTCCGACTTTGTGCGACCCCATAGACGGCAGCCCACCAGGCTCCCCCGTCCCTGGGATTCTCCAGGCAAGAACACTGGAGTGTGTTGCCATTTCCTTCTCCAATGCATGAAAGTGAAAAGTGAAAGTGAAGTCACTCAGTTGTGTCCAACTCTTCCTGACCCCATGGACTGTAGTCTACCAAACTCCTCCATCAATGGGATTTTCCAGGCAAGAGTACTGGAGTGGGGTGCCACTGCCTTCTCCACTTCAGTCATGTCCAACTCTTTGCAACCCTATGGACTGTAGCCTGCAGTCTCCTCTGTTCATTGAATTCTCCAGCAAGAATATCGGAGTGGGTTGCCATGCCCTCCTCCAGGAGATCGTCCCAACCAGGGATCAAACTAGCATCTCTTACATCTTCTGCATTGGCAGGCAGGTTCTGTATCTCTAGTGCCACCTGGGAAGCTCTCTGGGAAGCTGAACCTCTCCTTGAATTCTATAATTTCATGTCCTGATAAAAGAGAAGGAAATTCATCAGGACTGACTCAAATATATTCTTTTTTAAAGCTGAATAACATCCCATTGTATACATGTACCACAATTTCCATGTCTATTCATCTGTTGATGGACATCTAGGTTGCTTCCATGTCCTAGCTATTGTAAAAAAGTGCTGCAACAAACATTGGGGTGGATGAACCTACAGCCTATTGTACACAGTGAAGTAAATAAAAAAGAGAAAGACAAATATTTTATGTTAAATGCATATGTATGGAATCTAGAAAGATGGTACTGACGAACCTATATCCAGGGCAGTATGGAGACGCAGACATGGAGAATGGGTGTGTGGACACAGTGTGGGAGGGAGAAGGTGGGACAAATGGAGAGAGTAGTAACATACAATGGAATGTCACTCAGCTTTAAAAAAGAATACATTTGAGTCAGTCCTAATGAATTTCCTTCTCTTTTATCAGGACCTGAAATTATAGAATTCAAGGAGAGAGTGAGCTTCCGAGGAGAGGGCTTCCCCAGTGGCTCAAGTGGTAAAGAATCTTCTTGAAATGCAGGAGACTCAGGAAATGGGAGTTTAATCCCTGAGTTGGGAAGATTCCCCTGCAGGAGGAAATGGCAACCCACTCCAGCTTTCTTGCCTGGAGAATCACATGGACGGAGGAGCCTGGTGGGCTACAGTCCATGGGGTCATAAAGAGTCAGACTTGACTGAACATGCATGCATGAACTGACCTGACAACAAGTATCACTGCACATTTCTGTATGCCTAGTGCTGAGGACTCAGTGGGGCTCAAGTTTTAGCATCTGCTCATAGGAAGCTTGTAGGGAGTGATGTCATTGCTTCTCTGGGCAGCAGTGGGTATTGGTTCTTCCTGAAATATCCTTTGTATCAATTTGGACAATGCCTGGGTCTGGCCATAAAATATTTCCAGTGAACATATACCACTGCTTGTAAGAGCATGTCTGAGGGCTACAGAGATTCTTCCAGTCTGAGGCAGGCATCTCAGGCACCCTCTGCAGGAAATTACACCTTGTTCTTCCACAGAAAGAAGCAGGAGAAGGAGTATTAATTTTCTATATAAGCAGCATTCTCAGACTACAGTTGATGGACAGTTACTTTTCTCAGTAGGCATACCTTTGGTTCCTCAAGATGACAGGTTTGGAAGTAAGTCCTAAAATAGCTTCTTCCTTTCCTGAATGTGAAATTTGAAAGGGAATACTCTGATGGATTTCCTGCACTAAATGGTACCTGAACATTTGCAGACACAATATAATTAGAGTATTGCTTGATACTTATAGGGTGTGGATTGTCAAGACCTAGGGCAATTCACAATATGGGAAAAAAAGCAATAAAATATACAAGTGAAAAAGGAATTGGGAACAAAATTGTTAATAAAGTTCCTTTTGCTTCTAAATGCAGGATGCAATGTCACAAAAGAAAATGGAGATACCTAAGTAGAATAAAATTCCAAGGGACTTGTGTTCTGAAGTATTAAAGCTCCACATAATGGCAAGGACAGTTCTCAAACCCATATAGACTGTCATCAGTGAAACAGAGTCTTTCTCTCTTAAGCTGAAATAGGTATGTGCTAATGCTAAGTGTTTTTGTTTGCAGTTATTTTTTAAAATAATCTTGGGCTCAACAAAGGAAATGCCATAGCTGTGACAATTAAATTATTTGAAGAATCTGAAATATCTTACATTATGTAAGTCTGCAATTAAAATTACTTGAGGCATTTTTTGTTGTGATAGTAACACATATTCATTGTTATAAATCTTGAAAATGCATGTAAACAAAAATTGACTATCAGCTGTTAATATTTTGTCATATTGCTTTTTAGTCTTTTGTCTTTGTTTTTATGCATTTGCCTCATTATTTAAGGAATAAAAATTAGATTCAAGTGATAAAATACAGCAAAACGGTAGTGTTCAATAGAAGAAAGTGCTTCTTCACCCTTATAATCACTGCCAACAGTTTGTTGCCAAGTTCCACTCTTTTTTCTATGCATATATATTAACCAAAAGTGGGATCTTAGTGTACATTCTGCTTTATCTGTTTGTCTGATCACATATTAATTTTATATCATTTTTAATGAAATGGACTTAGTGATTGAATTACTCAAACTCATTAATATTTAGGCTGTTTTAATGTTCATATCATCATGATTAGATAAGTATTTATATGTATCCTTAGAATAAATTTTCAGAAGAGGAAGTTTGGATCAAATATTTTCTGATCTTTTAAGATTTCTCTTGCGATAAAAACAAAAATTGTCCTCCAGGAGAGATACAAATTTCGTTTCTTATCGGCAGAGTGTGAGAAAGTGTCTTTCCCTTATGGTTGTCTATGTTGACTATTTTTTTTAATCTTCTCTAATCTGATCCTAAGAGGATCTAATTATCATAATTTACATTTCTTTAACTGCTGGGTGGATGTGAGCATACAATTTCCAGTTTAGAGAAAACAGTAAATTGAATGTGTTTAGTATAGTCCTCGGGGTTTAACTGAGTGAGTAACTTGCATCAAAGTGACCCCAAGTGGGAAAGCTGCTGTAAGATGAAGTGAGAAGTGTGGCACTACCTACTCCACAGATCCCGTGCTGACAGCCTAAGTCCACAAAAAGTGACAGCAGGATGAGATATGCTGGGAGCAAAGACAGAAGCAATGGAGACGCTTGTGGAGTCAAGTTTCTTTTTCATTTGGGAGAGTTTTGTATCTTCAGGGTCTCTAAGGTCTTTACCTTTGACTTTCCATCTGACTTGAAGATGGGACTACCTCTTTGAATGCCTTTCTTCTTTCTGTAGAAGTTTTTGGAACCAATCCATTTTGGAGAGCTGGTCTACACACCTGGACTTCATTTTGAATGACTATCCTCTCTTCTCTGCCGACTTTAGTCCCAGGAAGCCCATTAGAACTGTCTATGGAACTTTCATGACCATTCATACCTCCCTCCCCTCCCCATCCCCTCACAAATTAAGTTAGAATCTCTGGGCAATGGGACCTGGACAGAGTGGTACCTTATTTAAAGCTTCAGATATGACACTAATGTGCCTCCAGGCTAAAAAAATAAATAAAAAAAAACAAGAACCCACTGGATTAGTTTATTTCCACCCTTCATTTGGAAAGCAAATTTGGAAGACTCAGCAGTGGCCACAGGACTGGAAAAGGTCAGTTTTCATTCCAATCCCAAAGAAAGGCAATGCCAAAGAATGTTCAAACTATCACACAATTGCACTCATCTCACACGCTAACAAAATAATACTCAAAATTCCTGAAGCCGGGCTTCAATAGTATGTAAATTCTGAACTTTCAGGATTTGGAAAGGGAGAGGAAGCTGGATTTAGAAAAGGCAGAGGAATCAGAGATCAAATTGCCAACATCTGTTGGATCATCGAAAAAGCAAGAGATTACCAGAAAAGCATCTACTCCTGCTTTATTGATTACACCAAAGCCTTTGACTGTGTAGATCACAACAAACTGTGGAAAATTCTTCAAGAGATGGGAATGCCAGACCACCTTACCTGCCTCCAGAGAAATCTGTATGCAGGTCAAGAAGCAACAGTTAGAGTTGGACATGGAACAAGAGACTGGTTCCACACTGGGAAAGGAGTACATCAAGGCTGTAATATTGTTACCCCGCTTATTTAACTTATATATGGAGTAAATCATGCTAAATGCCAGGCTGGATGAAGCTCAAGCTGGAGACAAAATTGCCAGGAGAAATATCAATAACCTCAGATATGCAGATGAAACCACCCTTATGGCAGAAAGCAAAGAACTAAAAAGCCTTTTGATGAAAGTGAAAGGGGAAAGTGAAAAAGTTGGCTTAAAACTCAACATTCAAAAAACGAATATCATGGAATCCAGTCTCATTACTTAATGGCAAATAGATGGAGGAACAATGGAAACAGTGAGATACTTTGTTTTTTGGGGATCCAAAATCATTGCAGATGGTGACTGCAACCATGAAATTAAAAGACACTTGGAAGAAAAGCTATGGCCAATCTAGACCACGTATTAAAAAGCAGAGACATTACTTTGCCAACAAAGATCTGTCTAGTCAAAGCTACGGTTTTTCCAGTAGTCATGTATGGATGTGAGAGTTGGAGTATAAAGAAAGCTGAACGCTCAAGATTTGATGCTTCTGAACTGAAGTGTTGCAGAAGACTCTTGAGAGTCCCTTGGACTGCAAGGAGTTCCAACCAGCCAATCCTAAAATAAATCAGTCCTGAATATTCATTAGAAGGACTGATGATGAAGCTGAAACTCCAATACTTCGGCTACATGATGCGAAAAGCTGACTTATTGGAAAAGACCCTGATGCTGGGAAAGATTGAAGGCAGGAGAAGGGAATGACAGGATGAGATGGTTGGATGGCATCAACAACTTGATGGACATGAGTTTGAGTAAGCTCTGGGAGTTGGTGATGGACAGAGAATCCTGGCATGCTGTAGTCCATGGGGTCACAAAGAGTCGGAAATGACTGAGCAACTGAACTAAAATGATTCTTCATATATTACAAGAAACATTTCTCTTCACACCATTCCCCTCCCTGAATATATATATAATTTTCCTAGCCACCTCTAACTTGGATTTTACTGAGAAGAAACAGAACAATGAAGTGATGAACAATATGCAGTTTTACTACCTAGGTGCATGTAAGCCTAATGAGTATCACAACGATGCTTCTTATTAAATCAGCAGTCTCTCCTGTAAGGGAGAGTTCAGTATGTTCTATGCCTAGAATCAATTTCATATTGATTCAAATATATATTAGTACCAGCAAATAAATCATTCCCTTAGCTTCAAGGATGTGAGTCTAGAAGTTCAACCAGGGGACGAGAAATAGTTACAGCAGCCTATGAGCCTAGAGAAACTGTCTTATCTGAAGTCCAGGAGCTCTGACCTCTGGCAACCAGACCACAGTCCCAGGTCTGTCTTTATTTCCTTGCTGACACTTCAGGTATAGAAACCACCAAATCACACTGGCTAGCTGGACCCATGGGTCCGACTATGGCTTCTTTTAAATCTTTCTCTCTTTAGGTTGACTTTGATGTAGGATTTTGTAATCTCAGTCGTGGTCCAAAATGTTTATCTTTCCCTCATGATTCAGAAGAACCACAGGGAAGAATAGTTCCAAACTAAAGTTGGTTCCCCTAGCAAGAATCATCTCCTTTTTCTAGGGTCTTCTCCAATTTCCTCTTTGGAAGCTTCCCCATCCTCTACAACAATGGATAAGAGACAAAAATATATATTAGAGACTTCCCTGGTGGTCTAGCAGCTAAGACTTCCCCCTTCCAATGCAGGAAGTGTGAGTTCAATTCTTGGTCAAGTAGCTAAAATCTCACATGCCTTGGGGCCAAAAAGACAAAACATAAAAAAGAAGCAATGTTGTAACAAATTCAATAAAGTCTTTAAAAGTGGTCTGCATCAAAAAATCTTTAAAAAGTGTATATTAGACAGGCAAACACTATGCTTAGTATTCAAATATATGCTTAGTATTCAAATAGTGCTATGCCAGCAGAAACGTTCTTCTCAGGGCTTTTAAATCCATTAGCTCTTTTTTATTTGAATGCCTGCATCTAGTCAAAGCTATGGTTTTTCCAGTAGTCATGTATGGGTGTGAGAGATGGACTATAAAGAAAGCTGAGCATTGAAGAATTGATGCCTTTGAACTGTGGTGTTGGAGAAGATTCTTGAGAGTCCCTTGGGCTGCAAGGAGATCTGATCAGTCCATCCTAAAGGAAATCAGTCTTGAATGTTCACTGGAAGGACTGATGCTAAAGCTGAAACTGCAATACTGTGGCCACCTGATGTGAAGAACTGACTCATTGGAAAAGACCTTGATGCTGGGAAAGATTGAAGGCAGGAGGAGAAGGGGATGACAGAGAATGCAATGGTTTGATGGCATCACCAACTCATTGGACATGAGTTTGAGCAAGCTCCAGGAGTTGGTGATGGACAAGGAAGCCTGGTGTGCTTCATTCCATGGGGTCGCAGAGTCCTCCAACATGACCAAGTGACTGAACTGAATTGAACTGAACTGAACTGAACTGACTTTGACCCCCAGTTACTGCTGGCAGAAGTGTAATTAAGAATATGAAATCATAGTCAAAGACCTATGGGCATGCAGGAGACTTTATCAATTTGCATCTCTCTGAGCTTTAACGTTCTCATCTGAACAGTTCATAATGATACCCGCCCTGCTGGCCTCACAGGGTTGTTGCAAATGGGATAGTATGTAGGAATATATGATTTGAAAGCTGTGAAGTGATAAGCACCTCATTACTGAAGTTTAATCTATAAGCAATAAAACACACAAAGTTCAATACATTTTTTGCCAAATATATACACCGTGTAAAAATACCCACAGAGAGCCACAAGAGCTCACCATCGCTGTAGAAAGATCTCTTGTTCTTTTATGTTTAATCCATATCACATCTCCCGCCACCACACAGAAAACCACCATTCTGATTTTTACAGCCTAGAGTAATATTCCCTGTCATTAACTCTCAGATAAATGGGATCATATATTATGTGATTTTTGTATGTGTTTGAACTTGTTCTCTAAAATAATGTCCATCAGACATATCCTTTCTTTTTACTGAAAGTGACAGTTGCTCAGTCGTGTCTGACTCTTTGAGATCCCGTGGACTATACAGTCTATGGAATTCTCCATGCCAGAATACTGGAGTGGGTAGCCATTCCTTTCTTCAGGGAATCTTCCCAACCCAGGGATTGAACCCAGGTCTTCCACATTGCAGGCAGATTCTTTACCAGCTGAGTTATCAGGGAAGCCCAAGGATACTGGAGCAGGTAGCCAATCCCTTCTCCAGTGGATCTTCCCAATCCAGGAATTGAACTGGGGTCTCCTGCATTGCAGGTGGATTCTTAACCTGCTGAGCTACCAGTGAAGCCCTTTTTTTGCTGAGGAGTATTTTGTTGCATGAATATACCACATTTTGTTTATCCATACTCTAGTTGATTGATATTCTCATTTTTAGCTGTTATGAGTCAAACTACTATAAACCTTCTTGTACATGTTATTTGGTATATATACACTTTCTTTTCCCTTAAGTGTGTACTCAGAGTGGAATTGCTGAGTTATGGGGGTAGGTACGACTTTACCTTTGTAAAAAATTGTTAAACTGCTTTCCAAAATTGTTTTATAAGAGTCTCAAATGCATATTTGAGATAGTTGATGCAAATATTTTCAGTCTCTTTAGTTTCAGTGATTCTCATGGGTTTCAGTACCATTTTAACTTGCATTTCCCTAATGACTAATGATGCCAATCAGCTTTTCATGTGGCTAGAGGTTATTTGTATATACTCTTTGGTGAAGTGTCAAATCTTTTATCTACTTAAAAATTAGGTTATTATTGGATAGTCAAAATCCTTACAGTTAAAAATTCTTCTAATTGTATTAGTTTATTTCCTTAGCAAACATAACAGAAAACAAATCTGGGAACAGAATTCTAAATCTAATAGCCAGTGATTTTTCAAATTTCAGTGTTAATACAAGTTACCTGGATGTCCTGTTGAAAGGTTCGTTATGATTCAATAGGCCTTGAGCATGGCCCAAGATTCTGAATTTCTATAAGGGTGCTGCAAAATGTCAACACCGGTGGTCCAGTTACCACTTTGAGTAACAAAGTAATTAGTGCATCTTTCATGATGGAGTAATGACAGGTCATTTTATATAGATACATCTATCAATAACCTCTGATATGCAGATGACACCACCCTCATGGCAGAAAGTGAAGAACTAAAGAGCCTCTTGATGTAAGTGAAGGAGGTGAATGAAAACTCAGCATTCAGAAAACTAAGATCATGGCATCTGCTTCCATCAGTTTATGGCAAATAGATGGGGAAACAATTGAAACAATGAGAGACTTTGCTTTTTTGGGCTCCAAAACCACTGCAAATGGTGACTGCAGCCATGAAATTAAAAGACACTTGTTCCTTGGGAGAAAAATTATGACAAACTGAGACAGAATATTAAAAAGCAGAGACAATACTTTGCCAACAAAGGTCCACCTAGTCAAAGCTCTGGTTTTTCCAGTAGTCATGTATGAGTGTGAGAGTTGGACTATAAAGAAAGCTGAGCACCAAAGAATAGATGCTTTTGAACTGTGGTGTTGGAGAAGACTCTTGAGAGTCCCTTGGACAGCAAGGGGATCCAGCCAGTCGATCCTAAAGGAAATCAGTCTTGAATGTTCATTGGAAGGACTGGTGCTGAAGCTGAAACTCCAATACTTTGGCCACCTGATGGGAAGAGATGATCCATTTGAAAAGACCCTGATGTTGGGAAAGATTGAAGGTGGGAGGAAAAGTGGATGACAGATGATGAGACGGTTGGATGGCATCACTGATTCAATGGATATGAGTTTGAGTATACTCTGGGAGTTGGTGATGGACAGGGAAACCTGATGTGCTACAGTCCATGGGGTCGCAAAGAGTCAGACACAACTGAGTGGCTGAACTGAACTAAACTGAACATTTATTGTAAATCGCTATTCTTTTAGAGTCAAAGCCTGAAAATGCCAAGGGTGAAAAGACTATTTAGAAATAAGATGAAAAGTTATAGATTCTGGTATATTGATTTGATTAGTGGTCCCAATTCTCCAACCTCATGCTTTCAAATCATTTGCCTTATAACTTTGTTATGCCTCTCACTTCCACTCTGTCAGGCGTGTGACTTGCTTTGTCCAGTGAGATGTTAGCAGTTTTCACAAAGCAGAGGCTTAACCTTGTATAATTGGATTTGCCTGTGCTTATTTCTCTGTGTTCACCCATTCAGCTTCCTGAAGAATGAGAAATACACAAGGTCATTTATTGGTCAATCTTTCCTTAGTGCCTCCCATTTATTGAGCACATGCTTTGTTTGCATCAGGTAACATGTGAATCACTTTACTTATATTTTCCTAGTTCAGTTCAGTTCAGTTCAGTCACTCAGTCATGTCCGACTCTTTGCGACCCCATGAATCGCAGCACACCAGGCCTCCCTGTCCATCACCAACTCCCGGAGTTCACTCAGACTCACGTCCATCGAGTCAGTGATGCCATCCAGCCATCTCATCCTCTGTCGTCCCCTTCTCCTCCTGCCCCCAATCCCTCCCAGCATCAGAGTCTTTTCCAATGAGTCAACTCTTCACATGAGGTGGCCAAAGTACTGGAGTTTCAGCTTTAGCATCATTTCTTCCAAAGAAATCCCAGGGCTGATCTCCTTCAGAATGGACTGGTTGGATCTCCTTGCAGTCCAAGGGACTCTCAAGAGTCTTCTCCAGCACCACAGTTCAAAAGCATGAATTCTTTGGCACTCTGCCTTCTTCACAGTCCAACTCTCACACCCATACATGACCACAGGAAAAACCATAGCCTTGACTAGACAGACCTTAGTCAGCAAAGTAATGGCTCTGCTTTTGAATGTACTATCTAGGTTGGTCATAACTTTTCTTCCAAGGAGTAAGAGTTTTTTAATTTCATGGCTGCAATCACCATCTGCAGTGATTTTGGAGCCCCCAAAAAGAAAGTCTGACACTGTTTTCACTGTTTCCCATCTATTTCCCATGAAGTGATGGGACCGGATGCCATGATCTTCGTTTTCTGAATGTTGAGCTTTAAGCCAACTTTTTCACTCTCCACTTTCACTTTCTTCAAGAGGCTTTTTAGTTCCTCTTCACTTTCTGCCATAAGGGTGATGTCATCTGCATATCTGAGGTTATTGATATTTCTCCTGGCAATCTTGATTCCAGCTTGTGTTTCTTCCAGTCCAGCGTTTCTCATGATGCACTCTGCACAGAAGTTAAATAAGCAGGGTGACAATATACAGCCTTGACGTACTCCTTTTCTGATTTGGAACCAGTCTGTTGTTCCATGTCCAGTTCTAACTGTTGCTTCCTGACCTGCATACAGATTTAACTTCCCCAAATAACTCCATGCCATCGGTAGTACTGTGGAGGATATTGAAACCTAAGAGAGTTTCAGTGAGGTAATAAGCCCCAGACTAGGATTTAAATTCTTTTTTTTTTTTTTCTGAGTCCAGATCAAATTTTAGCAACCAAGTTGAGGCAGACAAAAACAACATCCGATAAGGGAGACAAAAACTCTAGAATGCTGAGGGGCAGCAGTGGAGTAGAGAAGGATTTTCGTTGGTATCCTTATGCCTCTCTTTATGCAGTTCTTAAGATCACCCATTGATTGTTGGTAGATTTTTTGATGATGGCCATTCTGACCAGTGTGAGGTGACAGCTCATTGTAAATTGATCTACATTTCTCTAATAATTAGTGATGCTGAGCATCTTTTCATGTGTCTCTTGGCCACCTTATGTCTTCTTTGGAGAAATGTCTATTTAGGTCTTCCACCCTTTTTTTTTTTTTTTTGGATTGGGTTTTTGTTGTTGTTATCATTGAGCTGCATCAGCTGTTTGTGTATTTTGGAGATTAATAGAAGCAACCTAAATGTCCACTGACAGATGAATGAATAAAGATATGGTACATACATACAATGAAATATTACTCAGCTGTAAAAAGGAAGAAATTTGGTCATCTGTAGATATGTGGATGCACCTAGAGTCTGTCATACAGAGTAAAGTAAGTCATAAAGAGAAGAACAAATATCGTATATTAACCCATATATTGGAATCTAGAAAAGTGTATGGATGAACCAATTTGCAGGGCAGGAAAAGAAACATGTAGAGAGTGGACATGCAGACATGAGGAGGGAAAGGGGGAGTGGGGTGAATTGGGAGACTGGGATTGACATATATACACCACCATGTGTGAAATAGATTCTTGGTGGGAAGCTGCTGTATGTGGCATAGGGAGCTCAGCTTGGTGCTCTGTGGTGTGATGACCTAAATAGGCGGGCTGAGGGCTGTGGGAGGGAGGTCCAGGAGGGAAAGGATGTATGTCTACGTATGGCCAATTCGCTTTGTTGTATAGCAGAAACTAACCCAACATTGTGAAGCAGTTATAGTCCAATAAAAATAGATCATCCATTATCTGTAGCCCCAATAACTCTGTGTAGCAAACTCCAAAAAGCTCACTGCCTTAAAACAATAAGCATCTATTTAATTTAAGAAGTAACAAATTAGTCCGGGAAGTTCTTCTTGTATCCATCACCATGCTGCCCAGCCAGCAGTCAATGAACCACCAAATACCAGCATAAGAAATTAATTTTTTTTTATTTTACCTGGATTTTATATGATTTTATGTATAATTCATATATATTATATATACATGTGGAGTGATGACAGACATCAATATTCAAGTTAATGTGTAAAAAACCATTATTATATGAGATTCTATTCCAGGCAGAGCATGTTACTCAGACAGTTGTGTAACTTTTATTGAAGTACCAAAATATTTTACTTTTATGGGTAATAATTTTATTTATAATATTGATTTCCTATACTCACTATCTGAGTCCGGGCTGATAAATCTGTTTTTCAAGGATCTTAAATCTTTTCCTAAAAGTTACTTTTATATGTGACATCCTACTTCTGGCAGCTATATCAACTCTACCAAGACTGCTTTCTTTAAGTTGAACCACAGTTTATTTCAGTTAAAAAAAAAAATGCAGCAGCAATACTCGATTCAAAATGCCATTTGGAAGATCGCTTAACTTGGTAAGTAAGATAGACTTCCAGTGATTTTGGTCAGTAACTGAGTAAACCAGGATGATTACAATGACGCACACTCTGTGTTACTGGAATTGATTTTCTTGTGGACTCCCTTTATCTTGTGACCTTTATTCTTTTTTTTTTCTGGGCTGTTGGGCAATATATATTTCATAGTTTGGAAAAAACAATTACTTGTCTGTGGTTCTCCCAGTACTAAATATAAGAACCTTTGAAGGAAAACGTGCTACTTTATTAGCAATAGTAAAGGAAGAAAGTGTTCTTTGTGGTTAGAATTATGAAGGAGAGCTCTGTGTCTTGAATCTGATTTTGTTGCTGTATATTGGGAATGTCTGGAACAATAAAGATTACTATAAGCTAAGAGAGCTAGAAAGCCATTAGACTGATGTTTCATTTATTATTTTCTCTCTAGAAAACTCATTCAGACAGTAGGATCCTGGAGAGATCAGAAACATGAGTAGTTTATGTATGAATTGCCACAAATGACATACACCTAGACATTTTAAGCTCAAAGTTGGGTACTTAAAACAGACCTGCTGTTCAGCTGGTGACTTGAGGCATTATCTCAAATGTGCAATATGAGAGTCTTCTCTTGGGTTTCAGTTTTGGATAGACTAAAGGAAAAAGATAATGAGTTTGGACTATAAATATTGCTCACAACAGTACATAAAAAACGATGTTCCGAGAGGGCAAACAACAATAATAAATAATGGATTGTGACATGCAAATCTGAAGAGGAGTTTTCTGCTGGGCTTTAATCTTGAAGAATTCTTTAAAGAGTTTAAAAAGTATGTAACTTTCTGTAGTTTTGAGCAAGAATGACAGCCTAATTGTCAGTATACAGGGTACAGAATCCACATAGGAGATAAATAAATGAGATTAAATATGAAATAAGATGGAAACAAAACAAAAGGAAATCACAGGTAGAAATAGAAGCTTCAGGGTCTTCCCTGGAGATCCAGTGGTTAAGACTTCCTCCTCCCAATGCAGACTGTGCAAGTTCAACCCCTGGTCAGGGAGCCACACGCCTCAGGGCCAAAAAATAAAAACATGAAACAGAAGCGATATTTTAACAAGTTCAATACAGATTTTAAAAATAGTCCACATCAAAAACAAACAAACAAAACAGAAGCCACAGAGTAGAACGCTCTTTTCTTGACCTGGGCAAAAGTTAAATCAAACAGTTAATAATTTTTGCAAAATAGATAGTGGCCTTTCATTTGGCTGATGGTAAATATAAGGTGCTTTACCAGAGAGATGGCTATAGAACTGGCAATTGTATCTCATGCAATGAAAGTGAAAAAGGTAATTCCCCAGCAAAGTTTTTCTTATTTTCTTTTGATTTTTTAAAATATTTATTTCTAAAATAATTTGAGAACTTTCAAATATTAGAGGAATATTTTATTTTATGTTACATGCTGAGTATTTCTTCTTTTGCTTATTTCCTATTTATGAAATCTGAGCTTCTAAAAAGTCTAGCTGGGTTAATTTGTAACAGTAGCCATATTATACATTTTATTAACTATGGCTTGATGACTCATCTTTTGGCAAATGTTAGAATTCAGATCTCTCAAGAATCAGATATATGTAGCACATATGACAGAATGCATAAACAGGCAAGTAATACAGTTTCAGGCTGCTGCAATTAGAAATGTTTTAGCATGCTTTTTCTACCCAAAGGGAAATTCCTTGCTGACCACATTGATACAGAAAACAATTTTTCTTACCTCAAAAACAAAGCATTAAAAAAACAAAAACTTTCCATGTTTTTATATAGCCACCTACATGACTGCAAACAAAGTATTCAGAAATAAAATTTCAGTGCAAGGCAAACGAGAAGAGGAGTCATTTTCTAAATGGGAGTAAATGACTGGTATTTTTCTGAATTGGTTGGAGAAAGCAATCTCCTTAGCAAGAGAGTTAATGAGGACTTTAATCTTTGAAGTCTGAACTTTGACCAGTTCCAGAGAGACTTAGAATTTGCTCTATTTAGTTATAAGGGAAAAGAAATATAGGTACAGTTGATTTAGTGCAAAGCAGACTGGGACAGTGTGGGATTTAGTGCAAAGTGGCCACGAGGGATTTAGAGGAAAGCAGCTTTAGTGCAAAGCCTCATAGCTCAGTTGGTATAGAATCCACCTGCAATGAAGGAGACCCCAGTTAGATTCCTGGTTCAGGAAGATCCCCTGGAGAAGGGATAGGCTACCCACTCCAGTATTCTTGGGCTTCCCTTGTGGCTCAGGTGGTAAAGAATCGGCCTGCAATTCGGGAGACCTGGGTTCAATCCCTGGGTTGGGAAGATCCGCTGTAGAATGGAACAGCTACCCACTCCAGTATTCTGGCTTGGAGAATTCCATGGACTGTATAGTTCATGGGGTCTCAAAGAGTTGGGCATGACTGGGAGACTTTCACTTTACCTCACTTCTCAGACTGGAACAAGATCAAGGAGGATATGGAGAGATCATCAAGTCAGAAAGATGGAAACAACAGGGAACACAGAACATTAAAAATATTCACCCAACCCCATGAATCCTTCAATGAGTGTGGGTAAGGAAGGGATTAATTAACAATGGAACCCCACTTTGCGTCACTTATAGGTTGTTGTGTTCACCCGTATTTCTGTCAATACTGTACTAACATGCATAGAGCTCTAAATTTCAGTAGCACATAAATTTAGTCATTCTCATTGGAGCTATTGGCATCTTTTTTACCATCATGCATTAAAGAACTCCGGGCATTGTTGTGGGTCTGTATCTGAGCCAGGTGGATCCCAGCTGGCAAGATTCTGGTAGCTTACTCTAGATAAGCAGTCTAAATAAGCAGTGTCCCTTCTACCATGTTACATGCTGAGACTCTCTTTCTCTCTGGAAGCCATATATTGATACATTACACACACATTTCATGAGACATAATATTTTTACTTCAGAAATGGAAGCTGATGCTGTGCTTCTGGTTGTAAGATGCTTAGCTTTGTTATACCACAGAAAGAATTTAAGTAACTTGCCTATTTATGGTGCTGGTGGCTCAGTGGTAAAGAATCTGCCTACCAGTGCAGAAGATGCCGGTTGGATCCCTGGGTGGGAAGATCCCCTGGAGGAGGAAATGGCAACCGACTCCAGTATTCTTGCTGGAAAATATCATAGACAGAGGAACCCATCAGGCTATAGTCCATGGGGTCACCAAAGAGTCGGACACAACTTAGTGACTGAACAATAACAACAGCAACAAATAAGCTACAAGCACCATTATATCTGTTTTCTTACTTTAGTCTATCCTTGTTGGGTAGATATAGATTTTTAAAGATGAGAAATCACATCAAGATAATTTAAATAACTGACTTGGGTTGTGTTTTTGGTCAAAAGACTTATAGTTAAGGTTTTTTTTTTTTTTTTAAATCTTTTAATCCCATCAGATTGCCATTCTCTCCAGCATAACTATTTACAGACTAAAACTGAAGTGTTTCTTAGGAAAGATTTTTTTACAGAGCATTCATTTAAACTTCTCTTTCTCATCGCAAAATTTGTTTTGGTCACAATCTTAATTTACATATAATTCAGTCATTTTTTGTTTAATAAAAGTCATTTTAAAGAATATTATATAATTTCTATTATTTAATTAAAATGATGAATATGTTTTCTTTTAGGAGAATGCAAACATGTATTCTATAATAAGAAATGCCTGTCCAAATCTCTCAGTTGCCGACTTCCAATCTGACAATGGTAAAACAGACAGACTCACTATATGAAAAAGGGTTTGCAAAGCCCTTAATAAAGTGAATAATGTATAAACAGAAGGCTCTGTAACTGGGAGGGGCATAGGCTTGAATAAACTCTGCTTTACTTCTGATAAAAATGAAAGAATTGATATATTTGAACTCTGTCATTCTTCACAAAGATTTGTTAAATATAATCTATCAATTTTTCCAAGGTGATCTTAACTACAAAGAAAAGGATATGTTGTATAAGAGATAAAAGGCAGATATTTCAGTGTTTTTTTAAAAGATTTTTTGTTTGTTTAGTGAATGTTATGGAGAAGCAAAAGTTAGGATAAGTGATTTTTTTCCCAAAGCTTCAGTAAATACAAATCCCTCATAGCTTGTTTTAAAATGGCTGTTGTATCCAAAAAGGGTCATTGACCAGAGTGTGAAATTATTGAATCTTTACAACTATGGAGAAAAGAAAATACTGTATTGTTCAATCTGTAATTTTTTTAAATTTATTTTTTAATTGAAAGATAATTGCTTTACAGAATTTTCTTGTTTTCTGTCAAACTTCAACATGAATCAGCCATAGGCCAATGGCTATATCCCCTCCCTTTAAACCTCATTCCCATCTTCCTCCCTGTCCCACCCCTCTAGATTGATACAGAGCCCCTGTTTGAGTTTCCTGAGCCATACAGCAAATTCCCATTGGCTGTGTATGTTACATATGGTAATGTAAGTTTCCTTGTTACTCTTTCCATACATCTCACCCTCTCCTCCCCTCTCCCCATGTCCATAAGTCTATTCTCTATGTCTGTTTCTCCACTGCTGCCCTGTAAATAAATTCTTCAGAAACATTTTTCAAGATTCCATATATATGCATTAGAATATGATATTTATCTTTCTCTTTCTGACTCACTTCACTCTGTATAATAGGTTCTAGGTTCATCTACCTTATCAGAACTCACTCAAATGCATTTTTTTTATGGCTAAGTAATATTTCATTGTGTATATGTACCACAACTTCTTTATCCATTCATCTGTCGATGAGCATCTAGGTTACTTCCATGTTCTAGCTATTGTAAATAGTGCTGCAATGAACAATGGGATGCATGTCTCTTTTTCAACCCTGGTTTCCTCAGGGTATACACCTAGAAGTGGGATTGTAGGGTTATATGGTGGTTTTATTCCTAGTTTTTAAGGAATCTCCATATCATCTTCCATAGTGGCTGTATCAATTTACATTCCCACCAACAGTGCAAGAGTATTCCCTTTTCTCCACACCCTCTCCAGCATTTATTGTTTGTAGACTTTTTGATGATAGTCATTCTGACCGGTGTGAGTGTACACAGAAAATTATAAGACACTGATAAAATAAATCAAAGATGACATAAACAGATGGAGAGACATTTCGTATTCCTAGGTAGGAAGAATCAATATTGTGAAAATGACTATACTACCAAACACAGTATACAGATTCAATGCAATCCTATCAAATTACCAATGGCATTTTTCACAGAACTAGAACAAAATATTTCACAATTCATATGGAAACACAAAAGACCCCAGACAGCCAAAGCAGTCTTGAGAAAGAAGAATGGAGCTGGAGGAATCAACCTTCCTGACTTCAGATTATACTACAAAGCTAGAGTCACCAAGACAGTATGGTACTGGCTCAAAAACAGAAATATAGACCAGTGGAACAAGATAGAAAGCCCAGAAATAAACCCATGCACCTATAGGTACCTTTATTTTGACACAGGAGGCAAGAATATACAATGGGGCAAAAACAGACTCTTCAATAAATGTTGCTGAGAAAACTGGGTAGCTACACATAAAAGAATGAAATTAGAACATTTCCTAACATCTTACACAAAGATAACCTCAAAATGGATTAAAGACCTAAATGTAAGACCAGAAATTATAAAACTCTTAGAGGAAAACACAGGCAGAATACTCAATGACATAAATCAAAGCAAGATCCTCTATGATTCACCTCCTAGAAAATGGAAATAAAAACAAAAATAAACAAGTGGGACCTGATTAAACTTAAAAGCTTTTGCACAGCAAAGGAAACTGTAAACAAGGTGAAAAGACAACTTTTGGAATGGGAGAAAATAATAACAAATGAAACAACTGACAATGGATTAATTTTAAAAATATACAAGCAGCTCATACAACTCAATACCAGAAAAACAAACAGCCCAATTAAAAAGCAGGAAAAAGACCTAAAAAGACATTTCTCCAAAGAAGACATACAGATGGCTAACAAACACATGGAAAGATGCTCAACATCTCATTATTAGAGAAATGCAAACCAAAACCACAATGAAATATCACCTCCAATCTGTAATTTTATTTTCCATTCTTTATTTTCAAAGACCCTAAATTCTAAAACTTAGTACCAATTCCATTCTTCCAGTTCCAGACTTTTAGTTTGCTGGCTACATAATTATCTAGGTTATATAGTAATTATCTAGGTTATATAGTAATAATCTGGGTTATATAATAATTAGGTTTCCCTGGCAGTTCAGATGGTTAAGAATTTGCTTCCAGTGCAGGAGACCTGGGTTCAATCCCTGAATTGGGAAGTTCCCCTGGAAAAGGAAATGGCAACACACTCCAGTATTCTTATCTGGAAAATTCCATGGACAGAGAAACTTGATAAGCTATAGTTCATAGGCTCAGAAAGAGTTGGACATGACAGAGTGACTAATACTTTCACTATATAATAACATCATACACTTAAACAGACATTTTTCCAAAGAAGACATGCAGATGGCTAACAAACACATGAAAAGATGTGCTACATCACTCATTATCAGAGAAATGCAAATCAAAACCACAATGAGGTACCATTTCATGCCAGTCAGAATGGCTGCTATCCAAAAGTCTACAAGCAATAAATGCTGGAGAGGGTGTGGAGGAAAGGGAACCCTCTTACACTGTTGGTGGGAATGCAAACTAGTACAGCCATATAGAGAACAGTGTGGAGATTTCTTAAAAAACTGGAAATAGAACTACCTTATGACCCAGCAATCCCACTGCTGGGCATACACACTGAGGAAACCGGAACTGAAAGAAATACGTGTACCCCAATGTTCATCACAGTACTGCTTATAATAGCCAGGACATGGAAGCAAACTAGATGTCCATCAGCAGATGAATGGATAAGAAAGCTGTGGTACATATACACAAGTATGAGTATTACTCAGCCATTAAAAAGAATACATTTGAATCAGTTCTAATGAGGTGGATGAAACTGGAGCCTATTACACAGAGTGAAGTAAGAAACAAAAACACCAAAACAGTGTACTAACGCATATATATGGTATTTAGAAAGATGGTAATGATAACCCTGTATGCGAGACAGCAAAAGAGACACAGATGTACAGAAAAGTCTTCTGGGTTCCGTGGGAGAGGGCACGGGTGGGATGATTTGGGAGAATGGCATTGAAACATGTATAATATCATACATGAGACGAATCGCCAGTCCAGGTTCGATGCATGATACAGGATGCTTGGGGCTGGTGCACTGGGATGACCCAGAGGGATGGTATGCGGAGGGGGGTTCAGGATGGGGAACACGTGTATACCCAAGGCAGATTCATGTTGATGTATGGCAAAACCAATACAATATTGTAAAGTAATTAACCTCCAATTAAAATTAAAAAAAATCCCCCCAAAAAGAGAAAAATATTTAAAAAGAACATTACAAATAAGTTTATTTGCAAAACAGAAATTGATTCACAGACTTAAAAAACAAACTTAAGGTTACCAAAGGGGAGGAGGGCACTAAAGAAATACACTACTGTATAAGCAATAAGAACCTATTATATAGCATGGAGAACTATACTCAATCTCGTTTTTAAGCAGTATATATTTTTAAGAAAATACAAATTGATATACTGTAATAATATCTGTTTGTGTGCCTGAATGTTGCTATCTTGAGCATATAAAGCACATATTTCTCATAGCTTTAGCTGAAAGCACTTGTCGTTTTCTTCATGGCTCTAATCTCAAGTTGGCATAACCATCTGTTTTATGGTTGGAAGACATTCTAGGTCGTTTGTGGGGAGACAGGGTGTTTTCAGCTAGACTTCCTTTGTCAGAATTACAGCATGATCACAAAGCATGTCAGAATTCCCATCAGAACTTCAAAGGAAAGACACTTCCAATGAACACAAAGGACTGATCTCCTTTAGGATGGACTGGTTGGATCTCCTTGCAGTCCCAGGGACTCTCAAGAGTCTTTGCCAACACCACACTTCAAAAGCATCAATTCTTCAATGCTCAGCTTTCTTCACAGTCCAACTCTAACATACATACATGACCACTGGAAAAACCATAGCCTTGACTAGACTGATCTTTTTTGGCAAAGTAATATCTCTGCTTTGCAATATGCTCTCTAGGTTGGTCATAACTTTCCTTCCAAAGAGTAAGCGTCTTTTAATTACATGGCTGCAATCACCATCTGCAGTGATTTTGGAGCCCCCCCCAAATAGTCTGATACTGTTTCCACTGTTTCCCCATCTATTTGCCATGAAGTGATGGGACCAGATGCCATAATCTTCGTTTTCTGAATGTTGAGCTTTAAGCCAACTTTTTCACTCTCCACTTTCACTTTCATCAAGAGGCTTTTTAGTTCCTCTTCACTATCTGCCATAAGGGTGGTGTCATCTGCATATCTGAAGTTATGGATATTTCCCCTGGCAAACTTCATTCCAGCTTGTGCTTCTTCCAGCCCAGCATTTCTTATGATGTACTCTGCATAGAAGTTAAAGAAGCAGGGTCACAATATACAGCCTTGACGTACTCCTTTTCCTATTTGGAACCAGTCTGTTGTTCCATGTCCAGTTCTAACTGTTGCTTACTGACCTGCATATAGCTTTCTTAAGAGGCAGGTCAGGTGGTCTGCTATTCCCATGTCTTTCAGAATTTTCCACAGTTTACTGTGATCCACACAGTCAAAGACTTCGGCATAGTCAATAAAGCAGAAATAGATGTTTTTCTGGAACTCTCTAGCTTTTTTGATGATCCAGTGGATGTTGGCAATTTGATCTCTGGTTCCTCTGCCTTTTCTAAAGCCAGCTTGAACATCTGTAAGTTCACGGTTCACGTATTGCTGAGCATTACTTTACTAGCAGTGTAAGATGAGTGCAATTGTGCAGTCGCCTCAGTTCAGTACAGTTCAGTTCAGTCCCTCAGTTGTGTCCGACACTTTGCGACCCCATGAATCGCAGCATGCCAGGCCTCCCTGTCCATCAAAAACTCCAGGAGTTCACTCAGACTCACATTCATCAAGTCAGTGATGCCATCCAGCCATCTCATCCTCGGTCGTCCCCTTCTCCTCCTGCCCCCAATCCCTCCCAGCATCAGAGTCTTTTCCACTGAGTCAACTCTTCGCATGAGGTGGCCAAAGTACTGGACTTTCAGCTTTAGCATCATTCCTTCCAAAGAACACACAGGGCTGATCTCCTTCAGAATGGACTGGTTAGATCTCCTTGCAGTCCAAGGGACTCTCAAGAGTCTTCTCCAACACCACAGTTCAAAAGCATGAATTCTTCAGCGCTCAGCCTTCTTCACAGTCCAACTCTCACACCCATACATGACCACAGGAAAAACCATAGCCTTGACTAGATGGACCTTAGTCGGCAAAGTAATGTCTCTGCTTCTGAATATACTATCTAGGTTGGTCATAACTTTTCTTCCAAGGAGTAGGCGTCTTTTAATCTCATGGCTGCAGTCACCATCTGCAGTGATTATGAAGCCCCCCAAAATAGAGTCTGACACTGTTTCCACTGTTTCCCCATCTATTTCCCATGAAGTAATGGGACCGGATGCCATGATCTTAGTTTTCTGAACGTTGAGCTTTAAGCCAACTTTTTCACTTTCCTCTTTTACTTTCATCAAGAGGCTTTTTAGTTCCTCTTCACTTTCTGCCATAAGGGTGGTGCCATCTGCATATCTGAGGTTATTGATATTTCTCCTGGCAATCTTGATTCCAGCTTGTGTTTCTTCTAGTCCAGTGTTTCTCATGATGTACTCTGCATATAACTTAAATAAGCAGTGTGACAATATACAGCCTTGACGTACTCTTTTTCCTATTTGGAACCAGTCTGTTGTTCCATGTCCAGTTCTAACTGTTGCTTCCTGACCTGCATACAGATTTCTCAAGAGGCAGGTCAGGTGGTCTGGTATTCCCATCTCTCAGAATTTTCCACAGTTTATTGTGATCCACACAGTCAAAGGCTTTGGCATAGTCAATAAAGCAAAAATAGATGTTTTTCTGGAACTCCCTTGCTTTTCCCATGATCCAGTGGATGTTGGCAATTTGATCTCTGGTTCCTCTGCCTTTTCTAAAACCAGCCTGAACATCAGGGAGTTCTCGGTTCACATATTGCTGAAGCCTGGCTTGGAGAATTTCGAGCATTACTTTACTAGCGCTTGATGTGAGTGTAATTGTACGGTAGTTTGAGCATTCTTTGGCATTGCCTTTCTTTGGAATTGGAATGAAAATTGACCTTTTCCAGTCCTGTGGCCACTGCTGAGTTTTCCAAATTTGCTGGCATATTGAGTGCAGCACTTTCACAGCATCATCTTTCAGGATTTGAAACAGCTCAACTGGAATTCCATCACCTCCACTAGCTTTGTTCGTAGTGATGCTTCCTAAGGCCCACTTGACTTCACATTCCGAGATGTCTGGCTCTAGATTAGTGATCACATCATCATGATTATCTGGGTTGTAATGATCTTTTTTGTGCAGTTCTTCCATGTTTCTTGCCACCTCTTCTTAATATGTTCTGCTTCTGTTAGGTCCAGACCATTTCTGTCCTTTATCGAGCCCATCTTTGCAGAAAATGTTCCCTTGATATCTCTAATTTTCTTAAAGAGATCTCTAGTCTTTCCCATTCTGTTGTTTTCCTCTATTTCTTTGCATTGATCACTGAAGAAGGCTTTCTTATCTCTTCTTGCTATTCTTTGGAACTCTGCATTCAGATGCTTATATCTTTCCTTTTCTCCTTTGTTTTTCACCTCTCTTCTTTTCATAGCTGTTTGTAAGGCCTCCCCAGACAGCCATTTTGCTTTTTTGCATTTCTTTTCCATGGGGATGGTCTTGATCCCTGTCTCCTGTACAATGTCATGAACCTCATTTCATAGTTCATCAGGCACTCTATCTATCAGATCTAGGCCCTTAAATCTATTTCTCACTTCCACTGTATAATCATAAGGGATTTGATTTAGGTCATACCTGAATGGTCTAGCGGTTTTCCCTACTTTCTTCAATTTAAGTCTGAATTTGGTAATAAGGAGTTCATGTTCTGAGCCACAGTCAGCTCCTAGTCTTGTTTTTGTTGACTGTATAGAGCTTCTCCATCTTTGGCTGCAAAGAATATAATCAATCTGATTTCGGTGTTGACCATCTGGTGATGTCCATGTGTAGAGTCTTCTCTTGTGTTGTTGGAAGAGGGCGTTTGCTATGACCAGTGCATTTCCTTGGCAAAACTCTATTCGTCTTTGCCCTGCTTCATTTTGCATTCCAAGGCCAAATTTCCTGTTAGTCCAGGTGTTTCTTGACTTCCTTCTTTAGCATTCCAATCCCCTATAATGAAAAGGACATCTTTTTTGGGTGTTAGTTCTAAAAGGTCTTGTAGGTCTTCAAAAAACTGTTCAACTTCAGCTTCTTCAGCATTACTGTTTGGGGCATAGACTTGGATAACTGTGATATTGAATGGTTTGCCTTGGAGACGAACAGAGATCATTCTGTGGTTTTTGAGATTGCATCCAAGTACTGCATTTTGGACTCTTTTGTTGACCATGATGGCTACTCCATTTCTTCTGAGGGATTCCTGCCCGCAGTAGTAGATATAATGGTCATCTGAGTTAAATTCACCCATTCCAGTCCATTTTTGTTTGCTGATTCCTAGAATGTCGACGTTCACCCTTGCCATCTCTTGTTTGACTACTTCCAATTTGCCTTGATTCATGGACCTGACATTCCAGGTTCCTAGGCAATATTGCTCTTTACAGCATTGGATCTTGCTTCTATCACCAGTCACATCCACAACTGGGTATTGTTTTTGCTTTGGCTCCACCCCTTCATTCTTTCTGGAGTTATTTCTCCACTCATCTCCAGTAGCATATTGGGCACCTAATGACCTGGGGACTTCCTCTTTTGGTATCCTATCATTTTGCCTTTTCATACTGTTCATGGGCTTCTCAAGGCAAGAATACTGAAGTGGTTTGCCATTGCCTTCTCCAGTGAACCACATTCTGTCATACCTCTCCTCATGACCCGCCTGTCTTGGGTTGCCCCTCAGGCATGGCTTGGTTTCACTGAGTTAGACAAGGCTGTGGTCCTAGTGTTATTAGATTGACTAGTTTTCTGTGAGTATGGTTTCAGTGTGTCTGCCCTTTGATGCCCTCTTGCAACACCTACCATCTTACTTGGGTTTCTCTTTCCTTGGGCATAGGGTATCTCCTCACAGCTGCTGCAGCAAAGCACAGCTGCTGCTCCTTACCTTGTACAAGGAGTATCTCCTTACTGCCGCCGTGCCTGACCTTCAACGTGGGATAGTTCCTCTAGGCCTTCCTGTGCCCGCACAGCCACCACTCTTCCAGTTGCTTCTCCTGGCCGCCGGCCCTGGCCTCGGGCATGGTTGGCTCCTACCAGCCACCTCCCTGTCATGTCTAATTCTTTGCAACCCTATGGGCTGTAGCCCGCCAGGCTCCTTTGTCCATGGGATTCCTCAGGCAAGAGTGCTGGAGTAGGCTGCCATTTCCTCCTCCAGGGGATCTTCCCAACCCAGGGATCCTGCTTCTCTTATGTCTCTTGCATTGGCAGTGTGTTCATTACCACTGGTGCCACTTTCAGAAGCCGGCTGTATCTCCTTAGCTGAACTTATTTTACTTTAGAGTCCTTACAACACATTTGTTTGTCACCTGTCTCCTCCAACCAGAATGTAGGCCTATGAAGATAAAAATGCTTTGTTTGTTTTGTTCACTGCTCTGTTTCCAGTTCCCTGGACATTGGTTGGTACATAGTAACCACTTAATAAATGCTTATTGTTCAGTGGACTGTCAATATCAGGTAACTTTTAATTTCCTCATAATTTAAGACTAAATAAACTGTGAGGCCTTCAGTGATAACATTTTATAGTCACCTATAAGTTCAGTTCAGTTCACCTATGGTCAACGACAAATGTCCAGTCAATAAAAAAGAATTATAAGGACTCGCGTGCCAGCTCTCTGGGAAGGAGGCGCTAGCTGGGCCCTGACCCTACTCGCAACTCGTCTTCTCTGGCAGCTGTGGTGACGGAGCCCCGGACAGACCCTCTTGAGCCCCTCGCCTAGATCTAGCTCGGGCAAGGACCAGTGTTCCACGCCCCTGCCACCCTCGTCCCCACAGGGGTGAAAAAAAAAGAATTATTAGGAAAAAGTCTATTCTTATCTTATCCAGTGAATTCCATCTCTTTCTAGCATGTACTAAAACATATTATTTTTAACAAAGAAATTTTTTTTTTTCTTTTTGGTCTCTGATATTTCTGCTAGAGTAGATTCTCTACCACTTTTGTTGCTGAAGTGACAACAGTTCAGATGGGCGTCAAAAATGTCTGAAGGCATTTTGTAGTACACAGAACCTTATACTCACAAAAATAGAATTTATATGGATGTTATAGTCTTTTGGGAAATTAAGACCACAGGATCTGAATTGATTACTTGAGGGGGAAAAAAGAATCAATACATAGCTACTTAATGTCTCCCAGACTCTGAATTACAGAAAAAAATTTGTTGAAACACAATGAAGTTATATGGTGCAATTCAATCACAGAGTAAATCATTCAGAGTTGTTTTGACCTTGAAATTCATCAATAATAGCAATAGTGTTTGGTAGCAAATGCAATTTTGAAGACTGATGTGAATTGTCTACTTAAATAACCATAACACCAACCAATTAAATTTTTTTCACAGTCATTTTCATCTTTTTTTTTTCTTTTTTCCATACACTGGTATCTTGGGAAACACCTGATGATGACAACTAAGGAAGTGTAATTCTGCTGCCTTAGCCTGACTTATTTTTGCCTTAGGGAATGAGTAAGCAAATTAGACAAGACTCATTTTAGTCACTGGTCAATCCAAAAATATTTGAGCAAGGTAGGCCGAGAATGACTGGCTGGGGATTGTAGAATCTATGGATTTATATTGCTTTCTTGAAAATATGTTCAGTTCAGTTCAGCCGCTCAGTCGTGTCCGATTCTATGTGACCTCATGGACTGCAGCACACCAGGCTTCCCTGTCCATCACCAACTCCCGGAGCTTGCTCAAACTCATGTCCATCAAGTTGGTGATGCCATCCAACCATCTCATCCTCTGTCGACCTCTTCTCCTGCCTTCAATCTTTCCCGCATCAGGGTCTTTTCCAATGAGTCAGTTCTTCGCATCAGGTGGCCAAGTATTGGAGTTTCAGCTTCAGCATCAGTTCTTTCAGTGAATATTCAGGATTGATTTCCCTTAGGATGGACTGGTCGGATCTCCTTGCAGTCCAAGGGACTCTCAAGAGTCTTCTCCAACACCACAGTTCAAAAGCATCAATTCTTCAGTGCTCAGCTTTCTTTATAGTCTAACTCTCACACCCATACATGACTACTGGGAAAACTATAGCTTTGACTCAGTGGACCTTCATTGGCAAAGTAATTTCTCTGGTTTTTAATATGCTGTCTTGGTTGGTCATGGCTTTTCTTCCAAGGAGCAAGCATCTTTTAATTTCATGGCTGCAGTCGCCATCTGCAGTGATTTTGAAGCCCCAAAAAACAGTCTCTCACTGTTTTCCATTCTTTCCCTATCTATTTGTCATAAACTGATGGGACCGGATGCCATGATCTTAGTTTTCCGAATGTTGAGTTTTAAGCCAACTTTTTCATTCACTTTCATCAAGAGGCTATTTAGTTCCTCTTCACTTTCTGCCAGAAGGGTGGTGTCTTCTGCATATCTGAGGTTATTGATATTTCTCTTGGCAATCTTGATTCCAGCTTGTGCTTCTTCCAGCCCAGCATTTCTCATGGTGTACTCTGCATGTAAGTTAAATAAGCAGGGTGACAATATGTAGCCTTGACATACTCCTTTCCTTATTTGGAATCAGTCTGTTGCTCCATGTCCAGTTCTAACTGTTATTTCCTGACCTGCATAAAGATTTCTCAGGAGGGAGGTCAGGTTGTTTGTTGTTCTCATCTCTTTCTGAATTTTCCACAGTTTGTCATGTTCCACACAGTTAAAGGCTTTGGCTTAGTTGATAAAGCATAAGTAGATGATTTTCTCATATTCTCTTGCTTTTTTGATGATCCAACAGATGTTGGCAATTTGATCTCTTTTTCCTCTGCCTTTTCTAAATCCAAGTTAAACATCTTCAAGTTCATGGTCCATGTACTGTTGAAGCCTGGCTTGGAGAATTCTTAGCATTACTTTACTAGCATGTGAGATGAGTGCAATTGTGTGGTTAATGGAGCATTCTTTGGCATTGCTTTTCTTTGAGATTGTAATGGAAACTGACTTTTCCAGTCTTGTGATGACTGCTGAGTTTTCCGAATTTGCTGGCATATTGAGTGCAGCACTTTCCCAGCATCATCTTTTAGGATTTGAAATAGCTCAAGTGGAATTCCATCACCTCCACTAGCTTTGTTCATAGTGACGCTTCCTAAGGCCCACTTGACTTCACATTCCAGGATTTCTGGCTCTAGGTGAGTGATCACACCATTGTGGATATCTGGGTCATGAAGATCTTTTTTCTGTAGTTCTGTGTATTCTTGCCACCTCTTAATATCTTCTCTGTTTCTGTTAGGTCCATACCATTTCTGTCCTTTATTGTGCCCACTTTTGCATGAAATGTTCCCTTGGTATCTTTAAGTTTCTTGAAGAGATCTCTTGTCTCTCCCATTCTATTGTTTTCCTCTATTTCTTTGCATTGATCACTGAGGAAAGCTTTCTTATCTCTCCTTACTGCATTTAAATTGGTATATCTTTCCTTTTCTCCTTTGCCTTTAGAGAGGGCCAGGCGAAATTAAAATCAGGAAATTACTTAAGTTTTGGGCAAGATGAACTTTCAATTCCCTTCCCACCAGAAACAGTTTGATTTCGAGAAATTGTAACCCATCACTAGAAGGCTTCATGCAGTACATGTTTTGCAGAGTAAGAGAAGGAAGCTGGAATATCTGTATTAGAGTAGAAAATGTAATTAGCTAATTTATCAATCTAGATTACCACATAGTCTAACTGATATTTTCCAAGCTTCTTGGGTCTTTAGATCACCAGATGAACTGGTTAAGAATACTTAGTCTCAAATTCCTCTTCAATCCTGGGCTCTGCAGATTCTGATGAAGTGAGCACAATTTGAACAAAAGAGAAAATCTTCTTATAATCCAACCAGGAATGAAATGAATGTAGCTTTATCTTTTCCTGGTAACTAAATAAAGTGACTGACCCTACATATGACCATTTCTAATTATTTATATATTTGGCTAATCCAGGGAATTATGAATTTAGATTCCAGTTGATCAGGGACAGAAGTTTGATTACATACAAATTTGATTAATATTATATATATATATATATATACATACTTAATAAGAATCTTGAAATTATATACATACTCACATAACATTTATATAAAATAATTATTATTTATATGCTTGTTTTTTAAAACATTGAATGGGAAAGAGATTGACATTTTCTGCTCCTTGTATGTACTGTAATATCAATTCTCAGGAAGAGAAGACTTGTCAAATTTTTAAATACTGTGCAATTGCCAATCAGATATTTTAGATGACATTCTTAACACCCTATTCATCATGGACAAAATGATATGAGAGGGATGGGCACACTGATATACGAACAACATCATTAAAAAGGAGAAATGTTTTATGGCCTCATGTGTATGAACTGAGATGCCACTTAATTATAGACTCAAATAAATGACTCTCTTAAGTAATTTTTGCATATTTGTATGTGGTTACTTTGGGAACAGCATTTTATTTTTGATAACTTTAAAAGTTCACTCTGTACATGTGTACACCCATGGCAGATTCATGTTGATGTATGGCAAAACCAATACAATATTGTAAAGTAATTAGCCTCCAATTAAAATAAATAAATTTATATTAAAAAAGTTCACTCTGTTCAAAACAGTAAAAGAAAAATGTCCTGGGAATTAGTGTGACAAAATCATTAAGTAAAATATTTAACTCCATGCTGATATTCTATAATGGAGTTGGCACTTGAAAAACATGCATGAGTATTTTTTCCTATAGGAAGATTTTGCATTAATTATACAGCATGCTCATTGAAGGCATACATGAAGACATTTGTACTCATGAGCTGTGTGGACAAATGGACATATACTACTTGTGCAGCTAATAGCTTTTTGCATTCATAGATGAAGAAATAAATTTTCACTACTATATATTTGCCGTTAATGAGAGATTGACCTTCTTTGACATTTTCAAGTTAAAAACAATATTAAAATTTTTTTTTAATTTCAGGGGAAATTAATATTTCCAGTTTAAGAAAAGCCTGAGGACTAGAAGGATGGGTTAACATCAAAAGTTATGGCTTGGTCTCCTGAGGCATGTTCTTCTGTGCTTCACCTTCTTCACTGGGAAAATTACAATACTTTCTGTTAGATTGCAAAGATTCAGTGATTTCACACATGTAAAATGTTTGGAAGAGTGTCCAGAAAATACTTATTCCCAACAATAATAGTTATTGTCATCATTTTAGAACGGGAAGCACTCTTAAGGAAATCATAAGTCCAGGCGTCCTCTTCTGCAGCATTATAATCTCAGGTCTATAGAAGAGGCAATAAAGAGAAGGTATAGAGCCTATTTCATGAGCCAATTTTTCTTATATATATCTGTTAAAATGCTTCCCTCACTCTACTCTGCTTCAAAAAATTAATTTTAAAACATTTTCTGAGGCTGTCTGTCTTAGGAACCCTGAATGCCAAGATGATATGGGACCTGGCCTCACCCACCAGAGGGCCTGGGACCTGGGTCTTCCCACCAGTACACCTGCACTAGCCCCAGTAGTAAGCTCAACCATTAGTGGCTGGCCCTAGATCCAGGACATGACCTCATACACCAGTAGGAGGGCATCATCCAAAATTAGCAGAATACACATTCTTCTCAAGTGCAGATGGAGCATTCTCCAAGATATATTACATACTATGTCACAAAAAAGTCTCTGTAAACTTGAGAAAATTGAAATTATATCAAGCATCTTTTCCAACCATAATGCTCTAAGACTAGAAATCAACTATAATTTAAAAATTGCAAAAACCACAAATGTGGAGACTAAACAATATACTACTAATGAGTGGATCACTGAGGAAATAAAAAAATAAATTAAAAATACCTGGAGACATAATGCTGTAAAATCTGTGGAACACAGCAAAAACAGTTCTAAGAAGGAAGTTCATAATAATACAAGCTTACCTCAGGAACCTAGAAAAATCTTAAGTAGAGAGTCTAATATTACACCTAAAGGAACTAGAAAAGGAAATAAAAGCAAATTACTTAGACAGAAGTCATAAAGATCAGAGCAGAAATAAATGGATTGGAGGCTAGAAAAACAGTAGAAAGATTCATGAGCTGGTTCATTGGAAAGATAAGCAAAACTTAAAAACCTTTAGCCAGACTCATCAAGAAAAAGTGTGGCCCCAAATCAATAAAATCAGAAGTTGAAAAGAAGTTACAACCAATACCAAAGAAATATAAAACATCATAAGAGGTTACTATGAACAATTATGTATCACTAAAATGAAAAAAACTAGAAGAAATGGATAAATTCCTAGAAATGTACAACTTCTAAGACTGAGTCAGGAAGAAATAGAAAACTGATCAGACAATTACTGTAATGAAATTGGATCAGTAATTTTTAAAACTCCCTAAACAAAAATCTTGGCCAAGAGAGTTTCACAGGAGAGTTCTACCAAACATTTAGAGAAGAGTTAACACCTATTCTTCTTAAATTATTCCAAAATTTGCAGAGAAAAGATTGCTTCCAAACTCATTCCACAAGGCCAGAATCACTCAGATACCAAAACCATACAAAGACATCACCTCAGAAGAAAACCATAGGGTAATAATACTGATGAACACAGATGCAAAAATTTTTTAACAAAATATGGCAAACCAACCTAAACAATATATTAAAAGGATTATGTGCCCTGATCAAATGGGATTTATCCTAGGAATGTGAGGGTGGTTCAATATATGCAACTTTCCCCCTATATTCTAGAGTCCTTAAACCTTCTTCTAATCTATTTTACTCAACTTTGACTATTGTCAGTGAGCATAGGGTTTTACAATCAAGGCCAAGGAGTCTTTTCCTACACTTCTACTTCGTGCTGCTGCTGCTGAGTCACTTCAGTCGTGTCTGACTCTGTGTGACCCCATACACGGCAGCCCACCAGGCTCCTCTGTCCTTGGGATTCTCCAGGCAAGAATACTGGAGTGGGTTGCCATTTCCTTCTCCAATGCATGAAAGTGAACAGTGAAAGTGAAGTTGCTCAGTCATGCCCAACTCTTAACGACCCCATGGACTGCAGCCTACCACGCTCCTCCATCCATGGGATTTTCCAAGCAAGAGTACTGGAGAGGGGTGCCATTGCCTTCTCCACTTCTACTTTGTACCTTGCTTCAAATCTTGTATCAATTAATGAACACAAAGACAACTACTTCCCAAAGAGGATGAAATAGGTAAAGAGAAGCAGAGATGAGGACAGTTCCATGAATTGTTAATAAAGAATACCATCCATCCATGCTGATTTATTTTCTGTTAAAGCTTTTGATTATCTTTCCCAACTTTCCAGACTGTAAGTTTTATGAAAGGAAGAACTGTTATCTTTACCAACATATATCTAGCAACTAGTACATAGCACAAAGTAGACACTCAAAAATTTGTGTTAAAGTCTGTTCTATACATCTGTGTCTCTTTTGCTGTCTCGCATACAAGGTTATCCTTACCATCTTTCTAAATTCCATATATATGTGTTAGTATACTGTGGGAGAGGGAGAGGGTGGGATGACTTGGGAGAATGGCATTGAAACATGTATAATATCATGTTAGAAACAAATTGCCAGTCTAGGTTCAATGCAGGATACAGGATGCTTGGGGCTGGTGCACTGGGATGATCCAGAGAGATGGTATGGGGTGGGAGGTAGGAGGCGGGTTCAGGATTGGGAACTCATGTACACCCGTGGTGGATTCATGTTGATGTATGGCAAAACCAAGACAGTATTGTAAAATAAAATAAAGTAAAAAAAAAATTGTGTTAAATAAATGAAAAAGTAATCAGTTCAGTTGTCACTCAGTTATGTCCCCAAACTCTTTGTGACCCCATGGACTGCAGCACACCAGGCTTCCCTGTCCATCACCAACTCCAGGAGCTTGTTCAAACTCATGTCCATCAAGTCAGTGATGTCATCCAACCATCTCATCCTCTGTCGATCCCTTCTCCTACTGCCTTCAATCTTTCCCAGATCAGAGTCTTTTCCAATGAGTCAGTTCTACGCATCAGGTAGCCAGGTATTGGAGTTTCAGCTTCAGCATCAGTCCTTCCAAAGAATATTCAGGACTGATTTCCTTTAGGATTAACTGATTTGATCTCCTTGGAGTCTTAGGGACTCACAACAGTCTTCTTCAACACCACAGTTCAAAAGCATCAGTTCTTCGGCGCTCAGCTTTCTTTATAGTTCAACTCTCACATCCACACATGACTCCTGGAAAAACCATAGCTTTGACTCAACGGACCTTAGTTGGCAAAGTAATGCCTCTGTTTTTTAATATGTTGTCTAAGTTGGTCATAGCTTTTCTTCCAAGGAGTAAGCGTCTTTTAATTTCATGGCTGCAATCACCATCTGCAGTGATTTTGGAGCCCCCCAAAATAAAGTCTGACACTGTTTCCATTGTTCCCCATCTATTTGTCATAAACTGATGGGACCGGATGCCATGATCTTAGTTTTCTGAATGTTGAGTTTTAAACCAACTTTTTCACCCTCCTCTCACTTTCATCAAGAGACTCTTTAGTTCTTTACTTTCTGCCACAAGGGAGGTGTCATCTGTGTATCTGAGGTTATTGATATTTCTTCCAGCAATCTTGAGTTCAGCTTGTGTTTCATCCAGCCTGGCATTTCACATGATATACTTTGCATGTAAGTTAAATAAGCAGGGTGACAATATACAGCCTTGACATACTCCTTTCCTGATTTGGAACCAGTCTGTTGTTCCATGTCCAGTTCTAACTGTTGTTTCCTGACCTGCATACAGATTTCTCAGAAGGCAGGTAAGGTGGTCTAGTGTTCCCATCTCTTGAAGAATTTTCCATGTTTGTTGTGATCCACACAGTCATAGGCTTTGGCATAATCAATTAAACAGAAATAGATGATTTTCTTGTATTCCTTGCTTTTTTGATGATCCAGTGGATGTTGACAATTTGATCTCTGGTTCCTCTACCTTTTCTAAATCCAGGTTGAACATCTGCAAGGTCATGGTTTACATACTATTGAAGCTGGGCTTGGAGAATTTTGAGCATTACTTTGCTAGCGTGTGAGGTGAGTGCAATTGTGCAGTAGTTTGAATATTCTTTGGCATTGCCTTTCTTTGCGATTGAAATGAAAACTGACATTTTCCAGTCCTGTGATGACTGCTGAGCTTTCCAAATTTGCTGGCATATTGAGTGCAGCACGTTCACAGCATCATCTTTTAGGATTTGGAACAGCTTAACTGGAATTCCATCACCTCCAGTAGCTCTGTTCGTAGTGATGTTTCCTAAGGCCCACTTGACTTCACCTTCCAGGATGTCTGCCTCTAGGTTAGGGATCACACCATCGTGATTATATGGGTCATGAAGAGCTTTTTTGTACAGTTCTTCTGTGTATTCTTGCCACCTCTTCTTAATATCTTCTGCTTCTGTTAGGTCCACACCATTTCTGTCCTTTATTGTGCTCATCTTTGCATGAAATGTTCCCTTGATACCTCTAATTTTCTTGAAGAGATCTCCAGTCTTTTTCATTCTATTGTTTTCTTCTATTTCCTTGCATTGATCACTGAGGAAGGCTTTCTTATCTCTCCATGCTGTTCTTTGGAACTCTGCATTCACATGGGTATATCGTTCCTTTTCTCCTTTGCCTTTAGCGTCTCTTCTTTTCACAGCTATTTGTAAGCCTCCTGAGACAACCATTTTGCATTTCTTTTTCTTGGGGATTGTCTTGATCACTGCCTCCTGTACAATGTCACGAACCTCCGTTCATAGTTCTTCTGGCACTCTGTTTATCAGATCTTGATAATCCCTTGAATCTATTTGTCACTTCCACTGTAAAATAATAAGGGATTTGATTTAGGTCATACCTGCAGAGTCAAGTGGTTTTCCCTAATTTTTTCAATTTGAGTCTGAATTTGGCAATAAGGAGTTCATGATCTGAGGCACAGTCAGCTCCTGTTCTTGTTTTTGCTGACTGTCTAGAGCTTCTCCATCTTTTGCTGCTAAGTATATAATCAGTCTGATTTCAGTATTGACCATCTGGTAATGTCCATGTGTAGAGTCTTTTGTTGGAAGAGGGTGTTTGCTATGACCAGTATGTTCTCTTGGCAAAACTCTGCTAGCCTTTGCCCTGCTTCGTTTTGTACCCCAAGGCCAAACTTGCTTGTTACTCCAGGTATCACTTGACTTCCTACTTTTACATTCCAGTCCCCTATGATGAGAAGGACATCTTTTGGGGGGGGTGTTAGTTCTAGAAAGTCTTGTAGGTCTTCACAGAACCATTCAACTTCAGCTTCTTCAGCATTACTGGTTGGGCCATAGACTTGCATTACTCTTATAGTGAATGGTTTGCTTGGGAAACAGAGATCATTCTGTCGTTTTTGAGACTGCACCTGAGAACTGCATTTCAGACTCTTTTGTTGACTATGAGGGTTACTCCATTTCTTCTAAGGGATTCTTGCCCACAGTAGTAGATATAATGGTCATCTGAGTTAAATCCACCCATTCCAGTTCATTTTAGTTCTCTGATTCCTAAAATGTCGATGTTCACTCTTTGCATCTCCTGTTTGACCACTTCCAATTTGCCTTGGTTCATGGACCTAACATTACAGGTTCTTATTCAATATTGTACTTTACAGCATCAAACTTTAATCCATCACCACTTAAAAGAAAAAAAAAGTATATTGGGCATTAAATACATATTTATTCTATTTCTGTTGCTGAATACATTACCTCACAAAGAGAACACAGTCAATAAATACCGAATGAAGATGCATAATAGAAGGTTGACAAGGTGAGGCAGCCTCAGAACATTGGAGGTTGTTTCACAGAGCCTTGAGCCAGCTAAGTTGGTGGATGCTGAATGTGTGAGGCTAACCTCTGACCTAATCATAGCACCAATAACAAATGAAAATCAGTAAGACGCCTACTCTTCATTATATGTCCCTGAGTCTTCTGATTCATGTTGACTACTAAGTCTACTAAGTCTTGCCTTGACTTTTTAGCAGTGGTTCTGGCCTTATACAAAGTTTCACTTTGATACAGTGATTAGAAAATAAGTGTGTGGTATGAAACTGGAAAAAAAAAAATAGTGAGATGAATTGACCTAATAATCTGAATCCTCCAAACAATTTTACGAAATAAAACAATATGGAACATCGCGTCTATTTTAGAAAGGAAAAACAGAAAGGACTGTTACATTTAATGAGAATTCTTTTGAATAGATTATACAATATTAGAGAGAACATGCTTTTTCATTAAATTAATTCATGACCTAGAAAATTCATTTTTAAAATTTCTTTGTGATTTGAACAACTGAAAAGTAGAATAAATTATCTCATGGTTCTCCCAGAAAAAGGAATAAGTATAAAGCATTCCTTCTGGCTATAGAATATTGTGAATATACTATTATAGTAATATCATATTATTGACTGTTTATTCATATACACGTGAGAGAGGATTAAGTCGTAACACTCTATATACAGTCAAACACAGTGTCCAGAACTTTACTGAAATTATAGATTTTTCTTTTAATCTCAAATAGCTTGGCAAACATGTTCATCTTATCAAATAATGTAAAACTTATTATCTACCTATTCTAGTGCCTTTCATATACCATCTTCCCAGGTGGCACTAGTGGTAAAGAACGTGCCTGCCAGTGCGGAAGACATAAGAGACCTGGGTTTGATCCCTGGGTCAGGAAGATCCCCTGGAGAAAGGAATGGCAACCCACTCCAGTATTCTTGACTGGAGAATCCCATGGACAGAGGAGTCGAGTGGGCTACAATCCATGGGGTCTCAAAGAGTCAGACACGACTGAAGCGACTTAGCGTGCATGCATGCATGCAGTGCTTTCATTTGCTCATGTGGACTCCTATGGTGTCATTTTCTAGTTCAGTACAGCTTTGGTCCCACTCGCTCCTTGTACTTGTTATTTTCAAATACGTTTTCACGCTATAGGCTTAAAAATACAATAATATATGTATTTTTTTTAAGAAAAAATTTACTTTGTATCAGAGTATTCTTGATTTACAATGTTATATTAGTTTCAGGTGTATAGCCAAGTTATTTAGTTATACACACACACACATATCGATTCTTTTCAGATTCTTTTCTTATACAGGCTATTACAAGATATTGAATATAGTTCCTTGTGTTACACAGTGTTATGCTCAGTCACTCAGTCATGTCTGACTCTTTGCAACCCTTTGAACTGTGGCCCTCCAGGCTCCTCATTCCATAGCATTTTTCAGGCAAGAATACTGAAGTGGGTTGCCATTTCCTTCTCCAGAGGATCGTCCTGACTGAAGGACTGAACCCATGTCTTCTGTGTCTCATGCATTGGCAAGTGGATTCTTACTAATGAGTCACCAGGAAAGCCCAGGCTATACATTAGGACCTTTATGTTTATCTGTTTTACATACAGTAGTGTGTACGTGTTAATTCCAAGCTCCTAATTTATCCTTCCCCTCACACTTTCCCCACAAGAACCACAAATTTGATTTCTGTGTCTGTAAGTCTGTTTCTGTTTTATAAATAAGTTCATGTATATAATTTTAAGATCCCACATATAAGTGATATCATATGATATTTGCTCTTCTCTGACTTATTTCACTTAGTATGATAATCTCTAGGTCCATCCATGTTGCTGCAGATGGTGTAATCTCATTCTTTTTCATGGCTGAGTAATATTCCCATACATGTGTATACCGCATCTTCTTTATCCATTCCTCTGTCAGTGGACACTTAGGTTTCTTCCATATCTTGGCTATTGTAAATAGTGTTGCTGTGAACATTGTTTGCTGTTTTTAGTCACTAAGTCATGTGTGACTCTTTTGCAACCCTGTGGACTGTAGCCTACCAGTCTCTGCTGTTCATGGGGTTTTTCAGGTGAAAATACTGGAGTGGGTTGCCATTTCCTTCTCGAGGGGATCTTTATGACCCAGGGATCTAACCCATGTCTCCTTCTTGGCAGGGAGATTCTTTACCACTGAGCCACCTTGGAAGCCTTGCTATGAACATAGGAGTGCACATATCTTTTCAAATAGATACAGATACTTTTTAAATATAAGAAGAAAGAAAAAGATCTTTTCTAAATAAAGGTGTGCGTTTCTAATTTAAGTCATGTGAAGCGCATTTAATCTTTTTAAATAAATTAATTTATTTTAATTGGAGGCTAATTACAATATTGTGATGGTTTTGCCATACATTGACATGAATCAGCCACAGGTGTACATGTTCCCCCCACCCCCCATCCTGATCCCCCTCACACACCCCTCCCCAGTCCATCCCCCTGGGTTGTCCTAGAGCACTGGCTTTGAGTGTCCTGCTTCATGCATCAAACTTGGGCTGGTCATCTGTTTCGCATATGGTGATACACATTTTTCAGTGCCATTCTCTCAAATCATCCCACCCTCGCCTTCTCCCAGACTCCAAAACTCCGTTCTTTACATCTGTGTCTCTTTTGCTGTCTTGCATATAGGGTTGTCATTATCATCTTTCTAAATTCCATATATGTGCATTAATATACTGTACTGGTATTTTTCTTTCTGACTTCACTCTGTATAATAGGTCCCAGTTTCATACACCTCATTAGAACTGACTCAAATGTATTCTTTTCTGTAGCTAAGTAATATTCCACTGTGTATATGTATCACAAATTTCTTATCCATTCATCTGCAGATGGACATCTAGGTTACTTCTATGTCCTAGCTATTGTAAACAGTGTTGAAATGAATATTAGGGTACACGTGTCTCTTTCAAGACTTGTTTCCTAGATGAATATGCCCAGCAGTGGGATTTCTGGGTCATATGGCAGCTCTATTTCCAGTTTTTGAAGGAGTCGTAAAACACTGTTCTCCATAGTGGATGTACTAGTTTCCATTCCTATCAATAGTGTAAAAGGGTTCACTTTTTCCCACACCCTCTCCAGCATTTATTGTTTGTAGACTTTTTGATGGCAGCCATCCTGACCAGTGTGAGATGATACCTCATTGTGGTACTGAGTTGCATTTCTCTGATAATGTGTGATGTTGAACATCTTTTCATGTGTTTGTTTGCCAGCTGTATGTCTTCTTTGGAGAAATATTTCTTTAGTTCTTTGGCCCATTTTTTGATTGGATCTTTTATTTTTCTGGTATTGAGCTGCACGAGCTGCTTGTATTTTTTTTTTTTTAATTTTTATTTTTACTTTATTTTACTTTACAATTCTGTATTGGTTTTGCCACACATTGACATGAATCCACCACGGGTGTACATGCGTTCCCAAACATGAACCGCCCTCCCACCTCCCTCCCCATAATATCTCTCTGGGTCATCCCCGTGTACCGGCCCCAAGCATGCTGTATCCTGCATCAGACATAGACTGGTGATTCGGTTCTTACATGATATCATACATGTTTCAAAGATTAATTCTTTGTCAGTTGTTTCATTTGCCATTATTTTCTCCCATTCTGAAGGCTGCCTTTTCACCTTGCTTATATTTTCCTTCATTGTGCAAAAGCTTTTAAGTTTAATTAGGTCCCATTTGTTTATTTTTACTTTTATTTCCATTACTCTGGGAGGTGGGTCATAGAGGAACTTGTGATTTGTATCAGAGAGTGTTCTGCCTGTGTTTTCCTCTAGGAGTTTTATAGTTTCTGGTCTTACATTTAGATCTTTAATCCATTTTGTGTTTATTTTTGTGTATGGTGTTAGAAAGTGATCTAGTGTCATTCTTTTACAGGTGGTTGACCAGTTTTCTCAGTTGTTAAAGAGATTGCCTTTTCTCCATTGTCTATTTTTGCTTCCTTTTTCAAACATTAATCTTATCACTTATATTCTATCATCTTATTTATGCTTAATCAAATGTTGAGATTCATGTTGTTCTCTTATAGTATGAGCTTGTAGAAGGTTTGATAGTGTTCAGCAAGTATGTAAATCAATGCCTGCTGAATGTACAATAATCATAAATTTTTGTGACTTCTACCTTTGGAGATTTCATAATACTTTCTACTGTGCTAAGTCACCTCAGTTGTGTCTGACTCTTTGTGACCCTATGGACACTATGGACTGCAGCCTCCCAGGCTTCTCTGTCCATCAGATTCTCCAGGCAAGAATACTGGAGTGGGTTGCCATGCCCTCCTTCAGGGGATCTTCCCGACCCAGGGATCAAACCCTGCGTGTCTTATGTCTCCTGCATTGGCAGGCAGGTTCTTTACCACTAGCGCTATCCAGAAACTCCTCAATATTTTCTATTAACTTGTCTAAGTAATCATGACACAACTTTCCTCACCTTAAAATAAGCTGTATGTTATATCTGAATATATGACAGGAAAAATAAATGTATACAGGAAAGAGAAGCATGACTCCATTAGCCTCATATTTAAAGTGCTATCCCTCCTTATTTATTCTCACTTTTTAAATTAATCACTTCTCCCTCCGGTTTTGGATCATTATCCAGGACCATTATCTCAGAATCCTGCTGCTTATTACAGTTCAGTTACAGTTCAGTCACTCAGTCGTGTCTGATTCTTTGGGACCCCATGGAGTGCAGCATGTCAGGCTTTCCTGTCCATCACCAACTCCCAGACTTTACTCAAACTCATTTCCATTGAGTTTGTGATGCCATCCAACCATCTCATCCTCTGTCATCCCCTTCTCCTCCTGACTTTAATTTTTCCTAGCATCAGGGTCTTTTCCAAAGAGTCAGTTCTTCACATCAGGGGGCCAAAGTATTGGAGTTTCAGCTTCAGCATCAGTCCTTCCAATGAATATTCTCATTGGTTGCCAACAAGTTGCAACTAGCCTTGTGAGAGAAGTTAGCACTCCGAGTGACTGAGGCTGTAATGCCTGCTATGGAGTTAGAGAGGAATTAAGTATAAGCCACTGTTTTTTGTCAGAGACAACTAGTAAGAAACTGGCCTACTGCCTGGGAAGAGGTAGATTAATGAGAAAGGGATGAACTCTTGAATATAATGTTACCTATTTCAGCATTCACATGTATAACTCTTCAGGTACATATGACATTATACATCCTATTGAAATGTTTGAAAATGTCTAGTGTTAAAAAAAAAGAGCATTTAGTTACTTTTATTTATAAGCCATATATATTGAAGTGTAATTTGTTTTCAGTAAAATTTATCCTTTTTAGGTATACAATTTATTTTTGACAAATGTATACAATAGCATAAACACCAGGACAATCATAATATAGAACATTTTTATCATCTCAAGGAGTCTCTAGTGCCTGTTTTTGGTGTGGTATTCTCCACTCCCTCCCTCAACCTTCTGGTAACTATTGATGTGATTTCTGTATTTATAGTTTTGCCTTTTCCAGAATTCCATAGTAGTAGATTATGCTCTAGGTAGCTTTTAGTACTTCACTTACTGCACTTCACCTAATGCCCTTGAGATTAATGTTGATGCTGTATGAGATTAATGTTGACGCCAGGGCTCCCCTGGTGACTTAGACAGTAGAGTCTGCCTGCAATGCAGGGACCCAGGTTTGATCTCTGAATTGGGAAGATCCCCTGGAGAAAGGAGTGGCTACCCACTCCAGTATACTTGCCTGGAAAATTCCATGGACAGAGAGGTATACAAGTTTCTTTCTATTGATAAGTACTATTCATTTGTATCATATATCACATTTTCTTCATATATCCACCAATTTTAGGACATCTGGGTTATTCCCAATTTTTGGAAATTTTGAGTAAGCTGATGTGTGTGTTTGTTTGCTCAGCCATTCAGACTCTTTGCAATCCCATGGATTGTAAGGCACCAAGCTCCTCTGTCTATGGGACTCTTCAGACCCACTGGAGTGGGTACCATTCCCTTCTCCAGGGGATCTCCCCAACCCAGGAATCAAACCTGGGTCTCCTGCATTGCAGGTGGTTTTTTTTTTTTTTTTTTTTTTTTTTTTTACCATCTGAGTCACCAGAGAAGCCCAATTATGAGCAAAACTGATATAAATTCCCTTGTACAGTATTTTGTGTAAACTCCCATGTATAGTATTTTTTGTGCACACATATGTTTATTTCTCTTGGATAAATACTTAGGAGTGGCATTGTTGGATTGTGTGGTGAATATATGTTTAATGTTACTTTGTCAACAAAGGTCCGTCTAGTCAAGGCTATGATTTTTCCAGTAGTGAGAGTTGGACTATAAAGAAAGCTGAGGACCAAAGAATTGATGCTTTTGAACTGTGGTGTTGGAGAATACTCTTGAGAGTCCCCTGGACTGCAAGGAGATCCAACCAGTCCATCCTAAAAGAGATCAGTCCTAGGTGTTCATTGGAAGGATTGATGTTGAAACTGAAACTCCAGTACTTTGGCCACTTGGTACAAAGAGCTGACTCATTGGAAAAGACCCTGATGCTGGGAAAGATTGAAGGTGGAAAGAGAAGGGGACAATAGAGGATGAGATGGTTGGATGGCATCACTGGCTCAATGGACATGGGTTTTGGTGGACTCCGGGAGTTGGTGATGGACAGAAGGCCTGGCATGCTGCAGTTCATGGGGTTGCAGAGTTGGACATGACTGAGTGACTGAACTGATAGTTAAGTAATGGAAAATTATTATCTTAACAATATTAGTTATTTCAACCTGTGGATGTCATAAACATCCCATTTGTTAAAATTTTTATTAATTTTTATAATTTCCAACAGGTGTTACAATTATTTTTAAAGATTGTATCCAGGAATTTCATCTTATATGGCTCTATTGTAAGTGATACTATTAAAAAAATTGATTTCTAACTGTGCACTGGTGACCTGGGTTTGATCCCTGGGTCAGGAAGATTCCCCGGAGAAGGAAATGACAACCCACTCCAGTATGCTTGGCTGAAAAATCCCATGGATGAAGGATCCTGGCAGGCTACAGTCCCTGGGGTCGCAAAGAGTCTGACATGACTGAGCAACTTCACTTTTTTTTCACTTTCAGTATATGGAAAACATTGGATGTTTGCATAATGACAGCAATCATTCAGCCTTGCTAAATTAACTTATTAGTTCTAGTTCTTTTTTCCTTTTATAGATTATTTGGGACTTCCTACTTAGATGGTTTTTCATCTATAACTAAAAATTTTTTTTTTCTTCCGTTGCATTTCTATGCCTTTTTTTTTTCTGGCCTTAATGCAAAGATTAGCATCTCTAGCACGATGTTGAATAGAAGTGGTAAGAGCAGAGATACTTGCCTTATCGCCTTCTCTTAATACATTCAATTAAAAGTATGAGTGATGTCAGAAACTAAGTTCTAGTTTCAGATCTATATTTAGCTGTCAGTCGATACTATTTCCCTCTTTATTCTAATGAATATCCTCAAGCAGGAAAAGTATTTAACACCAAATTAAAAACCTATTTATGGCATTAAATTCTCAGATTAGTTGATAATATTTTGTATTTATATGAAAGAAATAGAAAAATTCCTGAGACCTGATTAAACTTCCTAATACACAGACAATAACATTTAAAGATATATCCATATAGTTATATACACTACTTAACAGTACTAGTGCTTAGTCACATACTATATCCCTATCAAGTATTCAAATAATTATAAATATAGTGTTAAAATAGGCTACAATGGTATATTATATAATACAAGAGATATAGCCAATATTTTATAACTATAAGTGAAATCGAACCTTTAAAAATTGTGAATCATTATGTTGTACTCCCAAAACTTATATAATATTGTACATCAACTATTTATGTCAAAAAAACTCACTCAGATTTTTTGAAAATCAAATCAAAAAGTTATTTGATTTCAGTTTGGAGCTTGCCTTGCCTTCTGTGATTATAATTGGTGGATGACAAATAAAACATGTATCACATTATAAGATATACCACTAGTTTCATCATTTTGAAATTAGCTTTTTTTGGGGGGGGGTTTAGATTGTGAAAATTAATTCATTAGCCCTGCATACTTTGGGGTAAATATGATTAAATTTTTTTTAATTTCTAAAGAGTGGCTAGAAGCAGTCTTTAAATGATGGTGACTTTACACAGAATGTGTAACCAATCTTCATTGGTTTTTTCTTTTTTTATAAAATATTTCTAAAACATCAATTCAGGAAGGAACTTTTGGGAAAATATACAGATGTTCTCTTTTTTTTTTATTTCATTGAATCTTTTTTTTTAATAGTTTTTTATTTTTTTAATTTTAAAATCTTTAATTCTTACATGTGTTCCCAAACATGAACCCCCCTCCCACCTCCCTCCCCATAACATCTCTGTGGGTCATCCCCATGCACCAGCCCCAAGCATGCTGTATCCTGCATCAGACATAGACTGGTGATTCAGTTCTTACATGATAGTATACATGATAGAATGCCATTCTCCCAAATCATCCCACCCTCTCCCTCTCCCGCTGAGTCCAAAAGTCCGTTATACACAGCTGTGTCTTTTTTCCTGTCTTGCATACAGGGTCGTCATTGCCATCTTTCTAAATTCCATATATATGTGTTAGTATACTGTATTGGTGTTTTTCTTTCTGGCTTACTTCACTCTGTATAATCAGCTCCAGTTTCATCCATCTCATCAGAACTGAATCAAATGAATTCTTTTTAACGGCTGAGTAATACTCCATTGTGTATATGTACCACAGCTTTCTTATCCATTCATCTGCTGATGGACATCTAGGTTGTTTCCATGTCCTGGCTATTATAAACAGTGCTGCGATGAACATTGGGGTACATGTGTCTCTTTCAATTCTGGTTTCCTCGGTGTGTATGCCCAGCAGTGGGATTGCTGGGTCATAAGGGAGTTCTATTTGCAATTTTTTAAGGAATCTCCACACTGTTCTCCATAGTGGCTGTACTAGTTTGCATTCCCACCAACAGTGTAGGAGGGTTCCCTTTTCTCCACACCCTCTCCAGCATTTATTGCTTGCAGATTTTTGGATCGCAGCCATTCCAACTGGTGTGAAGTGGTACCACATTGTGGTTTTGATTTGCATTTCTCTAATAATGAGTGATGTTGAGCATCTTTTCATGTGTTTGTTAGCCATCCGTATGTCTTCTTTGGAGCAATGTCTATTTAGTTCTTTGGCCCATTTTTTGATTGGGTCGTTTATTTTTCTGGAATTGAGCTGCATAAGTTGCTTGTATATTTTTGAGATTAGTTGTTTGTCAGTTGCTTCATTTGCTATTATTTTCTCCCATTCAGAAGGCTGTCTTTTCACCTTGCTGATATTTTCCTTTGTTGTGCAGAAGCTTTTAATTTTAATTAGATCCCATTTGTTTATTTTTGCTTTTATTTCCAGAATTCTGGGAGGTGGATCATAGAGGATCCTGCTGTGATTTATGTCTGAGAGTGTTTTGCCTATGTTCTCCTCTAGGAGTTTTATAGTTTCTGGTCTTACATTTAGATCTTTAATCCATTTTGAGTTTATTTTTGTGTGCGGTGTTAGAAAGTGATCTAGTTTCATTCTTTTACAAGTTTTCTTTTACAAGTTTTCTTTTTCTAGTTTCATTCTTTGACCAGTTTTCCCAGCACCACTTGTTAAAGAGATTGTCTTTACTCCATTGTATATTCTTGCCTCCTTTGTCAAAGATAAGGTGTCCATATGTGTGTGGATTTATCTCTGGGCTTTCTATTTTGTTCCATTGATCTATATTTCTGTCTTTGTGCCAGTACCATACTGTTTTGATGACTGTGGCTTTGTAGTAGAGCCTGAAGTCAGGCAGGTTGATTCTTCCAGTTCCATTCTTCTTTCTCAAGATTGCTTTGGCAATTCGAGGTTTTTTGTATTTCCATACAAATCTTGAAATTGTTTGTTCTAGTTCTGTGAAAAATATGGCTGGTAGCTTGATAGGGATTGCGTTGAATTTGTAAATTGCTTTGGGTAGTATACTCATTTACACTATATTGATTCTTTCGATCCATGAACATGGTATATTTCTCCATCTATTAGTGTCCTCTTTGATTTCTTTCATCAGTGTTTTATAGTTTTCTATATATAGGTCTTTAGTTTCTTTAGGTAGATATATTCCTAAGTATTTTATTCTTTTCGTTGCAATGGTGAATGGAATTGTTTCCTTAATTTCTTTTTCTACTTTCTCATTATTGGTGTATAGGAATGCAAGGGATTTCTGTGTGTTGATTTTATATCCTGCAACTTTACTATATTCATTGATGAGCTCTAGTAATTTTCTGGTGGAGTCTTTAGGGTTTTCCATGTAGAGGATCATGTCATCTGCAAACAGTGAGAGTTTTACTTCTTCTTTTCCAATTTGGATTCCTTTTATTTCTTTTTCTGCTCTGATTGCTGTGGCCAAAACTTCCAAAACTATGTTGAATAGTAGCAGTGAAAGTGGACACCCTTGTCTTGTTCCTGACTTCAGGGGAAATGCTTTCAATTTTTCCCCATTGAGGATAATGTTTGCTGTGCGTTTGTCATGTATAGCTTTTATTATGTTGAGGTATGTTCCTTCTATTCCTGCTTTCTGGAGAGTTTTTATCATAAATGGATGTTGAATTTTGTCAAAGGCCTTCTCTGCATCTATTGAGATAATCATATGGCTTTTATTTTTCAATTTGTTAATGTGGTGAATTACATTGATTGATTTGTGGATATTGAAGAACCCTTGCATCCCTGGGATAAAGCCCACTTGGTCATGGTGTATGATCTTTTTAATGTGTTGTTGGATTCTGATTGCTAGAATTTTGTTGAGGATTTTTGCATCTATGTTCATCAGTGATATTGGCCTGTAGTTTTCTTTTTTTGTGCCATCTTTGTCAGGTTTTGGTATTAGGGTGATGGTGGCCTCATAGAATGAGTTTGGAAGTTTACCTTCCTCTGCAATTTTCTGGAAGAGTTTGAGTAGGATAGGTGTTAGCTCTTCTCGAAATTTTTGGTAGAATTCAGCTGTGAAGCCGTCTGGACCTGAGCTTTTGTTTGCTGGAAGATTTCTGATTACAGTTTCAATTTCCGTGCTTGTGATGGGTCTATTAAGATTTTCTATTTCTTCCTGGTTCAGTTTTGGAAAATTGTACTTTTCTAAGAATTTGTCCATTTCTTCCACGTTGTCCATTTTATTGGCATACAACTGCTGATAGTAGTCTCTTATGATCCTTTGTATTTCTGTGTTGTCTGTTGTGATCTCTCCATTTTCATTTCTAATTTTATTGATTTGATTTTTCTCTCTTTGCTTCTTGATGAGTCTGGCTAGTGGTTTGTCAATTTTTTTTATCCTTTCAAAGAACCAGTTTTTGGCTTTGTTGATTTTTGCTATGGTCTCTTTTGTTTCTTTTGCATTTATTTCTGCCCTAATTTTTAAGATTTCTTTCCTTCTACTAACTCTGGGGTTCTCCAATTCTTCCTTTTCTAGTTGCTTTAGTTGTAGAGTTAGGTTATTTATTTGACTTTTTTCTTGTTTCTTGAGGTATGCCTGTATTGCTATGAACTTTCCTCTTAGCACTGCTTTTATAGTGTCCCACAGGTTTTGGGTTGTTGTGTTTTCATTTTCATTAGTTTCTATGCATATTTTGATTTCTTTTTTGATTTCTTCTGTGATTTGTTGGTTATTCAGAAGTGTGTTGTTCAACCTCCATATGTTGGAATTTTTAGTAGTTTTTCTCCTGTAATTGAGATCTAATCTTAATGCATTATGGTCAGAAAAGATGCTTGGAATGATTTTGATTTTTTTGAATTTATCAAGTTTAGATTTATGGACCAGGATGTGATCGATCCTGGAGAAGGTTCCATGAGCACTTGAAAAAAAGGTGAAATTCATTGTTTTGGGGTGAAATGTCCTATAGATATCAATTAGGTCTAATTGATCTAATGTATCATTTAAAGCTTGCGTTTCTTTGTTAATTTTCTGTTTAGTTGATCTGTCCATAGGTGTGAGTGGGGTATTAAAGTCTCCCAATATTATTGTGTTATTGTTGATTTCCCCTTTCATACTTGTTAGCATTTGTCTTACATATTGTAGCGGTCCTATGTTGGGTGCATATATATTTATAATTGTTATATCTTCTTCTTGGATTGATCCTTTGATCATTATGTAGTGGCCTTCTTTGTCTCTTTTCACAGCCTTTGTTTTAAAGTCTATTTCATCAGATATGAGTATTGCCACTCCTGCTTTCTTTTGGTCTCTATTTGCGTGGTATATCTTTTTCCAGCCCTTCACTTTCAGTCTGTATGTGTCCCTTGTTTTGAGGTGGGTCTCTTGTAAGCAGCATATAGAGGGGTCTTGTTTTTGTATCCATTCGGCCAGTCTTTGCCTTTTGGTTGGGGCGTTCAACCCATTTACGTTTAAGGTAATTATTGATAAGTATGATCCCGTTATCATTTACTTTATTGTTTTGGGTTCGGGTTTATACACCCTTTTTGTGTTTCCTGTCCAGAGAATATCCTTTAGAATTTGTTGGAGAGCTGGTTTGGTGGTGCTGAATTCTCTCAGCTTTTGCTTGTCTGTAAAGCTTTTGATTTCTCCTTCGTATTTGAATGAGATCCTTGCTGGGTACAGTAATCTGGGCTGTAGGTTATTGTCTTTCATCACTTTAAGTATGTCTTGCCATTCCCTCCTGGCCTGAAGAGTTTCTATTGAAAGATCAGCTGTTATCCTTATGGGAATCCCCTTGTGTGTTATTTGTTGTTTTTCCCTTGCTGCTTTTAATATTTGTTCTTTGTGTTTGATCTTTGTTAATTTGATTAATATGTGTCGTGGGGTGTTTCACCTTGGGTTTATCCTATTTGGAACTCTCTGTGTTTCTTGGACTTGGGTGATTATTTCCTTCCCCATTTTAGGGAAGTTTTCAACTATTATCTCCTCAAGGATTTTCTCATGATCTTTCTTTCTGTCTTCGTCTTCTGGGACTCCTATAATTCGAATGTTGGAGCGTTTCATATTGTCCTGGAAGTCTCTGAGATTGTCCTCGTTTCTTTTAATTCGTTTTTCTTGTTTCCTCTCTGATTCATTTATTTCTACCATTCTATCTTCTATTTCACTAATCCTATCTTCTGCCTCCGTTATTCTACTATTTGTTGCCTCCAGAGTGTTTCTGATCTCATTTATTGCGTTATTCATCACATTTTGACTCTTTTTTATTTCTTCTAGGTCCTTGTTAAACCTTTTTTTGCATCTTCTCAATCCTTGTCTCTAGGCTATTTATCTGTGATTCCATTTTGATTTCAAGATTTTGGATCATTTTCACTATCAATATTCGGAATTCCTTCTCAGGTAGATTCCCTACTTCTTCCTCTTTTGTTTGGTTTGGTGGGCAACTCTCCTGTTCCTTTACCTGCTGAGTATTCCTCTGTCTCTTCATCTTGGTTATATTGCTGCGTTTGGGGTGGCCTTTTTATATTCTGGTAGTTTGTGGAGTTCTCTTTCTTATGGAGCTTCCTCACTGTGGGTGGGGTTCTATCAGTGGCTTGTCAAGGTTTCCTGGTTAGGGAGGCTTCTGTTGGAGTTCTGGTGGGTGGAGCTGGGTTTCTTCTCTCTGGAGTGCAGTGGAGTGATCAGTAATGGGTTATGAGACATCAAGGGTTTTGGAATAATTTTGAGCTGCCTGTATATTGAAGCTCAGGGGAGTGTTCCTGTGTTGCTGGAGAATTTGAGTGGTATGTCTTGTTTTGGAACTTGTTGGCCCTTGGGTGGAGCTTGGTTTCAGTGTAGGTATGAAGGCATTTGATGAGCTCCTATTGCTTAATGTTCCCTGAATTCAAGAGTTCTCTAATGTTTTCAGGCTTTGGATTTAAGCCTCCTGCTTCTGGTTTTCAGTTTTATTTTTACAGTAGCCTCTAGACTTCTCCATCTATACAGCACCGATGATAAAACATCTAGGTTAAAGATGAAAAGTTTCTCCACATTGAGGGACACTCAGAGAGGTTCACTGAGTTACAAGGAGAAGAGAAGATGGAGGGGGTAGTTAGAGGTAACTGGAATGAGATGCGGTGAGATCAAAAGAGGAGAGAGCAAGCTAGCCAGTAGTCACTTCCTTATGTGCGCTCTATAGTCTGGACCGCTCAGAGGTATTTATGGAGTTATATGGGGAAGAGGAGAGGGAGGAAGTAGACAGAGGTGACCAGGAGGATAAGAGAGAGGAATGAGAAGGAGAGAGACAAATCCTGCCAGTAACTAGTTCCTTAGGTGTTCTCCACCGTCTGGAACACACAGAGATTCACAGAGTTGGATAGAGAAGAGATGGGGGAGAAAAGAGACAGAGGCCACCTGGTGGAGAAAAAGGAGAGTCCAAAGGAGGAGAGAGTGGTCAAGCCAGTAATCTCGCTCTCAGGTAAACTTGGGTAGTGAAGTTTGCGTTTTTAAATGTACAAAATTGACAACAAAAACCTAAGAGCAAAGATTAAAAATGTAGAGTAGAGGTTGGATTTTCAAAAATACAATATTAAAGAAAAGAAGCAGAAGGAAAAAGGAAGAAAGAAAAAAAAAAACAAGAATTATTTAAAAAACAAACAAACAACAAAACAAAACAAAACAGAACAAAAAACAAAAAACCACCAACAACCATCCAAAGGCTATATATGGTGTTTGCCTTAAAAAAAAGACTTTTTTTTTTGAAATAGTAATAGTAGGTTATAGAAATAAAATTTAGAGGAGAAATAGAAGACTTAACAATGAAAAAAAAGTTAGAAAAAAAAAAGAAGAAGAAAAAAAAGAAAAAAAAAAGGAATGATTTTAAAAATAGTAAAAATATATCTGGCCCTTCTCTGATGTTTTGGGCCGTGTGGGATCACTTCCAAGGTGGTTCCCTCTGTTTAACTTCTGTTTGCTGGTTTTTTATGCTCACTAGTTCAGTCGCGCTGTGGGGAGGGGGGATGCTGCAAACAAATAGCACTGTCGTGTGCACAGTGTCTCAGCCCCGCTTGACCTGTCCCTTCTTGCGGCGCACAAACCGCTCCGGCTCTACGATGCTCAGCCGGGAACCGTCTGGGGCCGGCCCTAGGCTGCGTGCACTTCCCCGGTCCAAGCCGCTCAGGTTCGGCGCTCAGGCCGCCCTCAGAGGCACAGATTCAGCTGGGACTGCGCTTTGTGCCCTTCCCAGGTCCCAGTAGCTCAGGAGTTTGGCGAGCGCGATCGCCGCGGCGTGTCACCTTTTCTGCCGCTGCAGCTCAGCTTTCTGGGTGGACCGCTGGCGTCCCCCGTGAGGCAGATTGTGAGTGTCCAGCACCCCCAGAAGTCTTAGCAAAGAGGCCTGCTTGCAGTTAGGTAAGTAAAGTCTCTCCGGGTCTGCAATTGCCCCTTTCCAGTCCTTACAGCTCTGGCTGCCTGTCCCCGGCGGGGGATGGTCTGCAGCCAGCTTTTTCCATTCCGTCCTTTGTTCTGTGCTCGGTCCTGGCGGTGTCTTATGTTTGAGCTTTTCGCGTGGTAGCTATCCCACAGTCTGGTTTGCTAGCGCAAGTTAGATCGTTCTGGTTGCGCGTGGGGCGTTCCTGCCCGATTCTTACAAAGCACTGCAGCCCGCGCCTCCCGCGCGTCCCTGCCCTGCCCCCACTTCCCAATGGCGGATGCAGGCGTCTGTGCTGCTTTTCCGCTGGGGGAGTTACTGTTGGGCTTGTAATTGCTTGGTTTTAATTATTTCTTTATTTTTCCCTTCCTGTTATGTTGCCCTCTGTGTTTCCAAGACTCGCCACAGACTCGGCAGGGAGAGTGTTTCCTGGTGTTTGGAAACCTCTCTTCTTAAAATTCCCTTCCCAGGACGGAGCTCCCTCCCCACCTCCTTTGTCTCCTTCTTCATCTTTTATATTTTTTCCTACCTGTTTTTGAAGACAATGGTCTGCTTTTCTGGTTGCCTGATGACCTCTGCCAGCCTACAGAAGTTGTTTTGTGGAGTTTGCTCAGCGTTGAAATGTTCTTTTGAGGAATTTGTGAGGGAGAAAGTGGTCTTCCCGTCCTATTCCTCCACCATCTTTATCCAATCCCCTGTTCTCTTTATTTTTATACTTGCTTGAATTCAACCTCTTTTTCCCTTTCAGCCAAAGGTATGTATTATCTTAGGAAGATATGGATCATAATAACTTACAATGTAAAATATTAATTTTAGCTTTTGACTGACAAAATGTGATAGTACGCCCATAGACAAACAATAGTTCTGAAAGCCTTTGCATACCAAGAGTAAGACTTCGGGGTCTGAACTTTGGGAAATTTTAAACCTTAAATGGGGGCTTTCCAGGTGGCAGTAGTGGTAAAGAACCTGCCCACCAACGCAAGAGACATGAGAGAGGCTGCCAGTGCAGCATGCATGAGATGGAGGATTTGATCCCTGAATCTGGAAGATCCCTTGGAGGAGGGCATGGCAACCCGCTCCAGTATTCTTGCCTGGGGAATCTCATGGACAGAGGAGCTTGGTGAGCTATGGTCCATAGCATAGCAAAGAGTCAGACACGACTGAAGAAACTTAGCATAACACACACACACACTCACTGAAAACTCAAGATATGCCCATGTTAAAATGAAGTCTTTAATTTTTTTTTAATTAAAATTTTTTTGATTTTTGGTTAGAACGTTTTAATTTCTACTCTCTGAGCCAGTTTTTATGAAGATTCTTTTGTAGAGAAGGCAGAGACTTAGGGCTCTGCTCTCCCTTCTCCAGGCTTTATCTTCAGGTTTTACCTTGGGTGTTAACCCTAAGAAGGAAGAAACTCCAAGTGGGGACTTCAGGATATGAGGGCAATTACCGCTCAAGGACCCCTCTCCAACATCCAACACAGGCAGGTGTAGATGAAGGATACAGTGCTGTGGTATGTTTAGGAGGAAGGAGGACCTAAGATAATACAATGTTCCTGAGTAAAACTCAGCTCTCAAGGGGAGTTGTGTGGGTTCCACAGATTCCTTGGTAACCCAAGAGGGTCATAGAAGGTCAGTGAGCATGAAGTTATAGCTGCAGTGTGGCTGCGCAGAACAGTTCTGGCTACACATAAGGAAATTTGCAGTGCTCACGAGGGGTAGATCAGCCACCAGTAAAAAAGTGGCTGATGTCTTTTGGAGGCAATGAGCATGTCTTGCCCAGGCTGAGAAAGCAGTTCACACTTGTATAAACTGATACACTGCCACAGACATGTCTGCATTAGAGGCTGTGAGCAGATGCCCAAAGACGAATGGGACAAGACATTCATTCAGGGGATAGCATTTGAATCTTTGATAATCCAATGCTATGAGAAGATTAGCCTTCTTTTCTCTGGATGCTCAGTGGCTTCAATCATGTCTCACTCTTTGCGACCCTACAGACTGTAGCCTGCCAGGCTCTTCTGTCCATGGGATTCTCCAGGCATGAATACTGGAGTGGGTTGCCATGCCCTCCTCCAGGGGATCTTTCCAGCTTAGGGATCAAACCCAGGTCTCCTGCGTCTTCTGCATCACAGGCAGGTTCTTTACCCCTGAGCCACCAGGGAAGCCCCTTCCTTTCTCTGTACCCAGATATTATCTTTGGAGGAGGCAGGGGTGGGAGACTCCCTTCATGGGGGAGAAAGCCTAGCAGGGAGATTAAACCTTTGACTGTGACCTGGCCCCATTTATATCCAAAAGAGAATGACTTCCCTTTAGTTAGAAAGTTAAAATTATTCTTCCAAGCCTGTTATCAGAGGAAAGGACTTTGAAGAACAAATTGAAGTCTGTTTTAAACAATTAAGGACATTTTTGTTTCATGCACTTGGGGAGTATCATATGTAATTTCTCATCCTATTCTACCCTGACAGATAAAAATAATTTTCGAGGACAGAAAATTTGCTTCATTCATATAGCAAGTGGCTGCTGACCCTTTCAGTGATGATATTAAGCTGAATGCTCAACATTCTGGCAAACCGTACCTCCTACCTTCATCTTAACAAGTTTGGAGTTAGAAATACCAAGAAAGCTTTGATATTTTTCTCTACTTCAGTGAAAAATGTATTTTCTGTATCATGACAAATCAATTACAGCCTAAATTTCTGAATAGTAAAATGTTCTTTACAAGAAAGTAATGAGTCTGTTACTGAAACATTTTAAAAATAAATACACAATGGAATTTATATGGCTTTAATTTAGATAATCAGCCTGAGACGATCCAATTGCACCTGCCAGTATCAGTTAAAATACTAGCAAATTTCGTGCTAATGTTCTTGAAAGGATGTATTGTCTATCCAGAACAAAGCAGGACTGTTTCCTCTTGACTGTAAAGGGTTTCTTATTTCCCCTGATGCTCAAAATTTATGTCATGGGGCTATTTATAAGTGAGTATGTATCTTCTATATTTTGAAAATAAGAATTGTCATCTGAGTTTAAAGATTGTCTTAATATCCATGCCAATTTTAGTTTCAATATGTCAAGAGAAATTAGAGTGTATGTAGGCAAGAGTAATTCAAATGTATTATATTATTTATTCTTAGATTCAGTTTGGAACATGAATCAGATGGACTTAGGTTTAGAAGTAAGGGTGAATTTCTTGCCTCTTGACAATCACAGAAATGTAGCAATGATTCTTAAATTACTGCCACTAGACCAGCAGCTTCACATGGGACCATGTTATGAGAACTTATTAAATTTCAAGCCCCACACTAGAACTACTGAATCAGAAACTCTGGTTATGTGGCTTGTAGTTTAACAAAAACTTGGGTGACTCGAATGCATGCTAAAGATTGAAAGCACTATTGGCTTCCCAGGTGGCTCAGAGGTAAAGAATAAAAAATAGTCTTCATAACTAGACTAAGACAAAAGTATGCAACAAGAATGGAATTTAAGTCAGTAATTTGCTATATCAAAATTTTAGTTCATTATTTTAAAATTGTCCTTTCTCTGAAAACTTGAACTCTATGCTACATTATTGCTACTTCAAACATTTTTGGAAAGGATAGTAATAAACTAAGTTTGAAAAATACCTTATCACTCTGTTATGTTACTTGTTATTCCACTCTGTATAAGTACATGTACTTCATATTAAGTTTCTCTGTATGTCTGTTTGTGACCTCACGGACTATAACCCGACAAGCTCTTCTGTTCATGGAATTCTCCAGGCAAAAATACTGGAGTAGGTTGCCATGCTCTCCTCCTCCAGGGGATCTTCCTGACCCAGAGACTGAACCCTTTACCTGTAGAATCTGATATTATCTCCAGGCAGAGCGTGTCCGAATTGAATTGACTTCTTGGATGTGCTGCAAGTGTCCAAGAATTGCATGTTACTGGGGGGAAACCTCCACACACATATGTTGGAATTGGGTCCAGGAATTTTTGTACTTCAGACACCAGTGGCAAGCACAGGTTACCTGGTCTTCTGACTGACTGACTACACATTGGAGATTCTAACAAACCCCTCCAACTCAAGATGCCAATCCCAAGTCCAGGTTGTTATTTGTACAACTGACTGGCTATAGATCAAAAGTTTCTAAGACTCCTTTGGGCTCAATTAATTTGCTATACTAGCTCATGGAACTCAGGAAACTGTTGACTCACTAGCTTATCAATTTATTACAGAGAATATGAGTCAATAGCCAGATGAAAAGATAGATACTTTCAGTGAGGTCTGAAACAAAGGAGCTTCTGTCTTCATGGAGCTTAGGGCCTGGCAAGGTGGCTTGTAGAAGTGTTCTGTTTCCTTGACCTGGAAGTCTCCAAATACCCTCCTTTGGGATTTTTATGGAGACTTCATTACATTGGCATGATTAACTCATTGACCACTGGTGATCGATTTCACCTTTAGCCTCTCTTCTCACCCTGGAAATCAAGGGATGTGACTGAAAGTTTCAAACCACTATTAAGTTGGTTTCCCTGGCAACCAGCACCCATCCTTAAGTACTTTGAAGTCACCTTCACTAACAGAAAGTTAGTTGTGGTGGAAAGGGCTTATTATGAATAATAAAAGCACCCATTTCACCTTTATGGCTCTGAAGCATTCCCATGAATTGTAGACAAAAGACTAAATATTGTACCAAAAGATGCTCCCATTGATTTCATTGCTTAGGAAATCCCAAGGGTTATGGGAACTGTGAGCCAGGAATTGTGAAGAAGACTGAATATAAGGGAGAAATATATTTGGATTATCTGAGAGACCAAATATATGTATTTTTTATAAATCATAATATCACAATGTAGAAGCAGAGATGAGGGAGAGTGGGAGCTGAAGGGTATGTGCGTAGAGGCTGAATTAAGCAGGATGCAGTGGTATAGAGACAAAGACCATCAGACCAGCCCTGTGGGCTTCTAAATAGGAAGTGATGAAGATCCTGGAGAATCTTTCTGGGATCCCGGAATATAGCAGCTGGTATTTTTACATATTAAAGCTCAAGGCATTTAAACCAAACGTGGGAGGGAGTTTTGAAGACTGCTGAGCTAGCATGGACAGATCTCTTGATATTTTAAATTTTTAATGGTGTGACAACAACTTAAAAATGGGGCAAGGTGGAAAGAAAGACAAACTGGTCAACAATGACATTACAGAAATAGTTATACCTTGGCAAGAGAGTGATTTGACAAGACTTAAAGTGAAGTCAAATTGGAAGAATATAGGTCCCATGTCAATGTTTGTTTTGGTTTAGAATTAGTTTGAAGAGAGAACACCCAATAAACCCTTGTTATTGAGAAATGGGGGTTTCCCAGGTGGTGATGTGATAAAGAATTTGCCTGCCAATGCAGGAGATGCAAGAGACATGGATTTGATCTCTGGGTTGGGAAGACTGGAGTAGGAAATGGAAACCCATTGTAGTATTCTTTCCCGGAAAATTCCATGGAAAGAGGAGTCTGATGAATTACAGCCCATGGGGTCACAAAGAGTCACACATGATTGAGCTACTGAGGTTGATATGACATCGAGGAGCAGGGAGATTAAGGACAATGACATTTGGCTACAACCAAGGAACTGCAAGTTAGTTCTCTTTAAGGTTGTAGAAAAAAGGGTCACCATATTCTACCTAAAAATGCAAAGCCTTTGAAATCTAATTTTAGGTATGAAAATCTATTAGCAGTTTATTAAAGATATAATTTTTCTCCTTTGTCATCAATCTCTAAGTGACTTGGTGGTTGCTTTTAAACATGTTATAAAAATCCACTTTATATTTAAATTCTTTTTTTATGAAATATTAGTTTAATGAATCACTTTTCATTTGAAAATTATTGATAATCTTGCAGTTTTTCTACCTAAAGTTTGACCCTAACAGTAGCCATAAAATGAATGAATGTACATTCATAGGTTTTGTTGGGGAAGTGGAAATTTCCTTTTACCCCTTGTGAGTTCTTATGGCTGAACTAATAGCAAAATCCATACAAGACAGATTAATAAGATAAAAATGAACAAATTTTAATTCATGCACATGGAGGTATCATAGAAATGGGACCTAGAAGTGGCCAAAGCAGGCCACTCTTATAGTTTTTTAAGAAAAAGAAACAATATATTTGTGAGGAATTGATAGGACAAAGAAACTTAGGTTTTGTGTGCTCAATTAGTGAAGAATCTAAACAGAATGTGGGTTTGAGGTAGTAAATTAAAGTAACAAGGTTTGTTTACATAGGTTTCTCAGCCTAAATTGCCCATATTCAGTGAGTGAACCTTTCACATGAGAAATTTACTTCCTGCTTTCAGGGAAATATCTGTGTGTTTCAAACGGTTTAAATAGACAATGCTTGTATAATTTAAGTTTGACATTGCATTTTACAAACCAAAGGAGTTCATTTTAACTGGGAAGCATGGTATTAAATAAAGGACTGGGAACGAAGAACAGAGCACTTCTGGTTAAGTCCTAAACTGGTGAGTTTGCCCACCAACAGTGCATCCTGAGAGGAATTAAGGATGAAAAACAGAACGAGGTGCTTTGGATAAACAGCCAAAACAGTTAGATCCACATCGCAAGAAGAATTTCAGTGACATGAGATTTTTGCTTCTCCCTGTATATAGAAAAGCACTAACATCATTAACTTGAGATCACTGTTCTTTGTAATTAACAGCAATCTTTCACCACAATATATGATTGACTGAATGTATTTCCTAGCCAAAAAAAGTCATATATAAACTGGCTTCTCCTGAGCCACTGAGTGGCTGTCTCCCAGGCTACAGTCTTAAGTAAGTCCATGAATAAAACTTAAACTCATAACTCTTATGTTGTGCATTTTTCTTTAAATCAATATCTTAAATTTTGAAGAATTGGCACATGGGAGAAAAAGTCAAATCAATTTGGGGGGCGTTAATGTTTCTTTTAGAAAATAGTTCTAATGCTGACTCTTTTGGTTCTCAATGTCCCATTTTCAAACTGTGTAGTTTAAAAAAGTGGATTTAGGTCAAGGGCTATTTTGAAAATCAAATAAGGTCACTAATACCCTTAGAGATTTATAACTAGTTGTGAAGTGAACCAGTTTTCTTAAATGCTGAGTGGATGGTATATATTACTTTAACTCAGGTATTGTACAATTAAATCCTCTTTCAGTTGTGGATTATGTATATTTCAAAAAGGTAGCATTACTTCACTACCTAATTTAATGTTGCTCTTTTTTATATGACTTCCTTTTTATGACCTTCTCAAGAGGCTAGGCTATATAAATCAGAAATTTAGACGGTAATTTCTTAAAAAACTACTCAGTTAAATAAAATTTTTAAGCTGTAAACAATTTAGTTTCAAAAATATGATGAATACTTATTCTATTGAAAAAATAATGATTATTGTGACATACACCAAGCTGATGCAAATATACAATTATTTGTATAAATACAAAAACTTGATGCATTATAAAAAAGAAGAAAAATATCAACTTTTCTATAGCCCAATTTAAAAATTAGAATTGTTTACAAAAAATAATTCCTGTGAAGATAAATGCTCGAAAGAATTTAACTGTTTTAATTCTCACTTGTCAAATTCTCTACTCATCAAATATAAACATAGACATGGAATTTTTGCAAATACAATTAATTCATTATCACAAATAGATTTTTTTTTTAGAAATGTGGCCCCATTTGTTTTGATCAATTTTCACATTCTCATTGAGGTTGATCAATTGTTCCTTATGATTAGTTTCCTACTGAAATACCTGGAATTAAGTAGGCATCATATACATGCATAATAATAATATTTAGCACTTCTGTAGTGCTTACTGTGTGTCAGGCTCTTTGAAGCTCTTTATACATATTAATTCAGTAAATTCTCAGAACAACCCAACAAGATGTATACTAGTATATCTTCATCTAACACAGAGAGATTAGATACCTTGTCCAAGGTTTTACGCTTTGTGCTCAATTGCTTATTCGTGTCCAACTCTTTTGTGACCCTGTGGACTATAGCCTGCCAAGCTTCTCTATCTGTGGGCTTTTCCAGGCAAGAATACTGGAGTGGGTTGTCATTTCCTCCCCTAGGGGAATCTTCCCGATCCAGGAATGGAATCTGCATTTCCTGAGTCTCCTGAATTGGTAGGCATATTCTTTACCACCACGCCACCACAGCTGTTGGGCAGAACTCAGACCTGGGTAGTCTGATCCTGGAGATTATGCCTTAGACATAATATTATAGCTCAAGATTTTATAGTGATAACTCTACAGAGTTATTCACTCACAGACTCATCATTAAAAATATTGATTATGCTAAATTGAGATCAGTATGGACGAGGCAGGCCGAAGTTAATCTGATGAGGTGTGTGACTAAGGGGGTTTATCATATTCATGGTCTGGTATTCATAGAACTCATCTAAGGGCCTGCCCTTTCATTCCTGGAATATCAACAATTGTTTAAAAAAAAATGGAGTAACTAGAAACAGTCTCCCAAGAGCCACTATTTAAACCATTTAGTGTTTTAAATTGCAACAGAAGAAAAAAGTTCTTGGTTCTGTTTTGATCTTGATCATGGAGGCATTTGGAGTAAATCCTACAGCGCTTCCTTGGTGGCTCAGATGGTAAAGAATCTGCCTGCAATGCTGGAGACCCGGTTTGATTCCTGAGTGGGGAAGATCCCCTGAACAAGGGAATAGCTACCCACTAAAGTATTATTGACTGGAGAATTCCTTGGGCAGAGGAGCTTGGCAGACTACAGTTCATGGGGTCACGAAGAGACTGACACGATTAAGTGACTAACACTTTCACTTTCATACAGGTTATATCTGATAGTTCCCCTGATTCAGTTGCTTTTGGATCCCTCAGAGCAATTAAAATATGAACATTAGGGACAAGGGTATATATATAAACCCTTGTCCCTAATGTTCATATATATATTTCATATATATAAATATAGTGGTTTATATATATATAGTGGTCAGCCATAACCAAGTGAGGAAGGGAGAGAGCTGAGACTCTTTCTGGGCACTCTCACTGCAAGACAAGGATAACAAGTAGGTTTCAATTGGCAAGTCAGCTCCAGGGGCTGACTGAGGCCGCTCAGGTGCCCTGAAGAGTTCTGAGGCTGCATGCAGACACCAAAGAGAAACATGTTCTGAGTTAATCAGCAGTTTTGAAGGTATTTGTCGTCTTGGCTGAGAGGAGTAAAAGTCAAAGCATTAGTCGCTCAGTCATGTTGGACTCTTTGCAGCCCTATGGACTGTAACCCCTCAGGCCATGGGATTTTCCAGGCAAGAATATTGAAGTGGGTTGCCATTCCCTTCTCCAGGGAATCTTCCTGATCCTGGGATCGAACCCAGGTCTCCTGCATTGCAGGTGGATTATTTACTGTCTGAGCCACCAGGAAAGCCCCCAAAGTGAAAGTGTTAGTTGCTCAGTTGTGTCCGACTCTGAGATCCCATGGACGTAGCCTGCCAGGCTCCTCTTGCCCATGGAATTCTCTAGGCAAGAATACAGGAGTGGGTAGCCAGAGGGGTAAAATGTCTTAATTTCAGCAATTATGAAGAGTCCTCCAATTCAATGTGTGTAGCACTAATTAAATTCTCCCTTTACCTCAGTCTGCCTGTCAGAGGTGGTAATCATTTACTTGTACCACTTTCCCTCTGTAGTTTGTCAGAACAGAACATGTTTCTGATTTAAAGTCTTTTAAATGAAGGTATTATGGAAGTATAAAACATCTTAATTCACTTGCTTAAGGTAGCATCGTAAACCCAGTGAGAAGGATAAACAAATAAGGAAATATATCTCAAAAACATTATTGCTTTTTACTTGCTGTTCTGAAGAAGGTTTAGTTCTGGAGCAAATTATTTATTTCTCCCAAGAAGCAAAGCATTGCTTATAATATGAGTGCTCCTGGCACAAATACTTGAGAAATAATCACCTGTTGGCAATAAAAGCACTGAATCAGAATTCACTATGTATATATAATAGTCAGGGTGATCACAAGTCCTCCTGCACACGGCTACTTCTTCTGCATCTATGTGGATTTAGTAAGGCAGTAAGTATCCTGTGAGCAGATTTCATGGTCACAGATTGCTTCCAAAGTGTTGGTAGGAGAATACCATTAGTAATGAGTTCACTGTTAAAAATTGTTCAGCATCTGGGCCTTGGGGTTGCCAAGAACTGTGGTGTGTTCTTGATTGTTGGCTGAAATTCTGGACCAGATGAAGGAGAACGAGGAAGAAGAGCAGAATTCTGTGTTGACATCGGATGAGGCAGGTGCTAAAATGACTAATGGGATGCAGTCACAGACAGTGCCTTTAATGCTGCACACGTTCCTGTTCCCTAGTGATAACTAAAAAAGGGGGGAAAAACACAGCAAAGTTTGAAGTCTAATCTCTAAAGGTTCAACTGTAGGCACTTTAGGCTAGAAATTCAGAAGTGTCCTTATCTCAATATTGATAATGCAGTTTTGTGAGCATTGAGATTGGTGCACGTTTATTAATAGTCAAGAGGAAGTTACCTAATTTGAATGTAAGGAGAGGTCTTGACTTTTCTGATTATCACAGGCAAGCACAACAGCTTGGCTTAAATTATGTTAATTCTTCAGCTGCCACAGTTTGCACTAAGGTTTACAAATCACTCTGCTGTGGTATAAATGTATATCCATTTCTCCCAGAGCACCCTGGGGCTGGTGCTGGTCATTAAACTTGGTGACTGATTCCTGGGCCTCTTTCCATCAGAGGGGACTGTGCTGTTACCATCCTTATTTATATCCTTGAGTTCAACCTACCCTGTCATAGTTCTGGGCTTTTGTATGGAATTTCCTATCCTGGAATACCCCTTTTCCTTTCTTTACAGTAAAAATCTTATTAATTATTCAAAATATGCTCAGTCGTTTCAGTCATGTCTAACTCTTTGCAACTTATGGACTGTAACCTGCCAGGCTCCTCTGTCCATGGGGTTGTTCAGGTAAGAATACTGGAGTGGGTTGCCATGCCTTCCTCAATCATTCAAAATAAAGTACAATATTTCAAACACAACTGAAATAGAGATTTTCAGTCAACCAGCCTTAGCATTCAAGTTTCTCATAACTGTCATGCAAACTGTATATAGATTAATTGTATTTACTTAAATATGGATCTGGTAATTGGAGACTAATTTGTTTCCAAAGGAAAAAAGGCAAAACAGAAGAATTAAACAGCAGTATCTTTATGTGGAATCTAGAAAAATGGTAGAGATGGACTTATTTGCAAAGCAGAAATAGCATCACAAATGTAGAGAACAAACATGGCTACCAAGGGGAGAAGGAGCCATGGGATGAGTTGGGGATTGGGATTAACATATATACACTCTGTGCATACTAAGTCACTTCAGTAATGTCTGACTCTTCGTGGCCCCATGGACTGTAGCCTGCCAGGCTCCTTTGTCCATGGGATTCTCCAGGCAGGAATACTGGAGTGGGTTGCCATGCCCTCTTCCAGGGGATCTTCCTGACCCAGGGATTGAACCAGCTTCTCTGATGTCTCCTGCATTGGCAGGCAGGTTCTTTACCACTAGCACCACCTGGGAAGCACTACTATGTATAAAATAAATAACTAATGAGAACCTGCTATATAGCACAGGGAACTCTGCTCAGTGATCTGTAGTGACCTAAATGGGAAGGAAATCCAAAAAAAAGAGGGGATATATGTGTATATATACATATAAACACAAAGGCTAATTCACTTTGTTGTTCAGCAGAAACTAACACAAAATTTTAAAGCAATAAATTCATTAAATTAATTTTAAATTAATTAAAGAAGCATATTTACTAGATATGTAATATGAGTCTACCATTTACATGAAAAGCTTAATTACATACAAGTTGTGAAACCGATGCTTACCAGTTTTCATTACCAGGTAAACTAAGATGAAAACTCGATTCTAAAGCAATCTGTTTCCATATTTAACTGTTGCATCAGGTTGGAGTTTCTCTTTCTTATTGGAGAAGGGCAAGAAGGACATTTCAGTGTGCTTGTCAGCATTCGGTAAGGCTAGAGTTCTTTTTCTATGAAACCATCTTGAAAATATAGGACAAAATTTCAGCTTCACATTATAAGGCATGACACACTTCTGTTAAGTATGCCCTTGCCTCAATGTCCTTCAGGGCACTGTTTAGAAAATGACTTTTACTGGCATATTTCCTCTGTCATAGCACCTGTGGGAATATTGCTGCATGGAAATGGGAGGGTAATGACCCAAACTCTTCTTAGAACTCTTAGGAAATGATTTTTTGAAGACATTTAATTACAAAGAATTGCAGTTCATACACACAAGTATTTCCTCAGTAAGCATTGTTGTCACTGGCTTATGTGCATGTCATTCCGAGACTTTCGAGAGGACTCAAAGTAGACAGCGGTGTATTCAGCTAGGAGGAGAGTCACTGAGCCATCATCTTCCTGTTGGGCCAGTAGAGTGGACTCCTGGGGGATCTTCATTTTCAAACTTTTAGTAGCTGGCAATTTGCTCTTAAGTCACAAGGATTTCGAGAAAAGCAGCTTCATTCCCTCCCCGCCCCGCAGGAAAAATCAGTCTTCTTTCCTCCTCTGAAATCTTTTTCGGAGCTAATTTGTGTGTGTGTGTGTGTGAAAATTTAGATTTCCAAGAATATCATATTGGAAAAAATATTGTTGGGATTTTATACATCACTTCGTTACTTGCATAGCAATTTCTTATATTTCATTCTCAGTAGGTATTGTTATTTGGCACTTGGTATTCACTCTGAGTTTTCCAAGGGCCCTGTCTTTACCAATCCCATCCTTCCCTTTCGAGAATTGCTTTCTTTTTATTTTTCCATCCCTGGACAACTGTTCCAAATGATCAGGGTTTTTTTGTTTTTTTTTTTTTTTTTTCTTTTTTTTTATGAGTGACTCTCTGGTTTAGCAGTTGTTAACAACTGGTTATGTGACCCAAGCCAAAGTCCTTCCTTGGAGTTTTGCTTTTAATATTAAGTGTGTGCATGGCTACCAAGTAAGTCTAGAGTTAAAAGCAGAGATTAAAAATAACACCTTAAATTAAAGGAAGATCGTATGTGAGGTCTTTTTCCTTTCATGCTCCAGAAGATCAAGCATTGATATTATATCCTTAAGAAGCATGGATTGATATTCTTAAATAATATAAAATGTATTTTGCTTTCTCAATAAGAAAAACATGAATGGTCACAGTTAAGATAGGGCCCTCATAGTCTGCTGCTAATTGTTGGAAATGCTGATTAGGAGAAACACAGAGGTGAAAAGCAAACAGCTACTCTATAATTGCTCAAATCAGCTTTTCTGAACCATTCAGCACTAGGAGAAACTTTGTATCCAATCTCTCTGTACCTATATCCCAACACACAAGGCCATCAACTTGTCTGTTGGCCATTGGGAGAACATATCTACCAAGAAGTATCATGGCAGAGGTGTATTGTGTCTTGAGCAATTCACGTACCTGAAGTTTCATTTCATTATCCTGCTCATCTTTTCACAGTAGATTACTACTGGTCACTGTCCAGACTAAGAATAAGCAATTCTGGATCACAAGTTGACCCCCGATCCCATTGGATAAATGTCTGGAGAAAGGATACAGGGCATCACTGTGTGGCAGAAGGGCTTGTGAGCAGGTGGTTCACCTCCCAAGAGGCTATGGGCATGACAGGCATTTTGAAAATTGCCTAATTCATTACGACGTCTTTTGCAGTTACTCCCTTTTTCTTCCTTTAGAATATGAAGTTTTTGATTGTAAGAATTTAACTCTGTGAGTTTGCCTGTACCTTTTACATTTCCAGTAAGTAAAGTATTCTCATTTTCAAAATACTATATAATTATCATTTGAATTTCCTCTTTGACCGACTAGTTTTTAGGAAGGTTTTGGAATCTTCAGTTGATTTCTTTTCAATTTAAACATTTGCTATTCTTTCTAGGTATTTTTGTACCGTAGTTAGAATGTAGCCTGAAAAAAATTGTACTTTTTAGATTTTCTTATGATTCTTTCATGGTTTAAAAAAAGATTTTTAGATAAATAATTTATAATTTTCCCATGATTTCTCATACATTGAAAATGCTATTTTGAAATCATTTGCCCATACTGTGTTTTTACCTACTTCTTTTATAATTGTTATAGTTTCTCCCACATATCTTAATGAAATGTATTTGTTGCATCCATGTTTACATTAATTTTCCTATTATTGTGCCCTATAAGCCTTTACTGATACAACATTATTATTTTTTTCCTATTTAAGATATTTAATTTTGCATTAAATTCTACTTTGTTATTATTACCACTAACTTTAAAAATATATATCTTTGTTATTCCTTTTATTTTTAAACTTCCGAAACATTCTGTTTTAGATGTTTCTTTTTAACAGCATGTAGTTGAAATATTTAGGAACTGGGTCCTGGTATATATTTTTAATAATAAACTTTTAAAATTTATTTTCATAACTGAAGAAAATATTAATGAATATTTATCCAATCCTTGACTGGGAAAGTAATCACTAAAAAGAAAAATGATGAAAATAATTTCAAAGGAAAGGAGTAATATGTTTGGTTGCCTAAACTTTAAAAAACAAGTGTTGTAAAAAATGTCACTACCTCCTTGAAAATAGAGGAATCACTGACAAGTGTGAGCAAAGCAGAAACAAGACTTAAACAGAAATAGAAAACATTATGATAAAGAAAAATTCCATAACTAGCAATGTGGAGAAGAGTAAAAAGAATTAAAAACTCACAGTGGATAACTTCATGGAAACATATCTGAAAGTAGAGATGAAAACAGAGAGAATATTCCTGGATAGTAGTGTAAAGATGTCACTATCCCCAGGTAGTGCTAGTAGTAAAGACTCCACCTGCCTGAGCAGGAGACACAAGAGACCTGAGTCCGAGCCTTGCGTCAGGATGATCCCTTGGAGGAGGAAATGGCAACCCAGTTCAGTATTATTGCCTGGAAAATTCCATGGGCAGAGGAGCCTGGTGGGCTACAGACCACGGGCCTGCAAAGATTTGGACTTGACTGAGCAACAGCACTAGCACTATGCCTTCAAAGTGATCTATACTTTCAATATAATTTCTACCGTGTATAATTATAAATTGTTTTAAAGTGTTCAATGGAAAAATCAACAGAAACAATCACGAACCTTAAAATTACTTTTTTCTTTGCTCATCAGTGCAAAGGAAAATCTAAACAGAAGGTAAGTGCACAGTAATTATTAGTTACATGAATGCATGGATAAATATGACTTGCCTAGTATTACAACATAGTTAAAAAAAAAAAAAGGCACAGTAATTAAAACAATATGGTATTGGCCCTAACGCCAAATCTAAATTCTAGGACTGGAAACTCAACAGAATATGGAATAAGGCTTGCTAAACAGAATGGAATAGGATGGAGTAGAATAGAACAGAATAGATGTTAAAGAGAAATCATCTCTATAGCATTATGGGAAACTGTGAAAGTGTCAGTTGCTCAGTCGTGTGCGACTCTTCGTGACCCCATGGGCTGTAGCCCACCAGGCTCCTCTGTCCATGGGATTCTTCAGGCAGGAATACTGAACTGGGTTACCACTTCCTTCTCCAGGGGATCTTCCTGACCCAGGAGTCGAACCTAGGTCTCCTCTATTGCAGGCAGATTCTTTACAGTCTGAGCAAGGGATCTATGAATTACTGATAAGGGACAAAGCAGTTAAGGAACACTTTATAGTATAATCATGACTGATGTGAACACATTGCCTACTATGTATTAAGCATTTTGGTGGTGGTTTTCCAGACTGATACTAAAAGTAACCATATGAAGTATTTTCTCAATGACAGGAAAAGAGAAGCTGAGATAAGCTACTTAAAAATTTACAGATGAGATTTGAATGTCAGCGATTTGTCCCTAGAGTCCATAAATTTAACCACCTGGTTATATTTTCTTGCATTTTTGTGTGTCTGTGTATGCATGATATAAATACATCCATTATGTAAACAAATATATAAATGGAATCTTATAAAATGTGTATGACAAACATAAACCATGGTGGTGTGGTTGTCTCTTACAAGAGATATTTCAGGGAAACATTAATTCTTTAAAATATGTATTCTTTTTGGAGAAAAAAGGGGAAACCTCTCTTTTTTAACAGATATGGTTGAACAACTAGATGGGAGAAAGAATAACCTTGAATTTTAACCACACCATATATTCCATGCTGCATACTAAGTCGCTTCAGTTGCATCTGACTCCCAGGCTCCTCTGTCCATGGGATTCCCCAAGCAAGAATACTGGAATGGGTTGCCATTTCCTCCTCCAGGGAATCTTCTTGACTCAGAGACCAAAGCTGTACCTCTTATGTCTCCTGCATTGGCAGGCAGGTTCTTTACTACTTGAGCCCATATATTGGGTTGGCCAAAAGGTTCATTGGAGTGTTTCCATAAACTGTTACGGAAATATCCGAATGAATTTTTTGGCCAACCCAGTACAAAAATACCACTTGAACAGTAAGAAATACAGCCCAGATTTCAAGCATCCAGAAAGTATTAAAAAGTATGTCATCCTAGAGACCAAGCAGGGAGGAGCCAGGGTTTGTGCTTCAGTCAGGGTCCCTGGTAGCTTAGATGGTAAAGAATCTGCCTGCAATGCAGAAGACCTGAGTTCAATCCCTGGGTCAGGAGTATTCTTGCTTGGAAAACATGGATAAAGGAGCCTGACTGACAACGGTCCCTGGGCCACAAGAGTAGGACATGACTGAGTGACTAAGCACTGGCGCGCGCTGTTCCCAAAAGCCAGGTGAAAATGTGTATACCTACCAAGAAGGCAGGGGGTCAGGAATAAACACTGAGCCAAACCAGCTCAGTGGGTCCCACACAGTCACACCCCTCAGTAGAGGTACTTCTTACAAAGTGCTATGCAACATTAAGTCACCTTGAAAACCTTATTTTTACCATTTTTGTTTGCTCAGTCTTGAGTCCCCCAAACCAATCCTGTCAATTCTATCACCTGACTAGTGATAAGACACCAATTACTGCACTTACCCAAGTTATCTTTTTTAAAACATTGATCTAACAGATCAAAGGACAGTTTCTGTTAGTTAAAATGCAGGCTCAAAATTTGATTATACTTCAAAGAGAACTTTTTTCTCTACTTTCACCTTAAGTTTCTTTTATTTGTTCATTTTCTCCAAACCTTGTCTGTGTGAAAGATTTACTTGTGGATTTGAAAGGAATCTTCACTGGAGCAGAAGAGACAGTTTTCTCCAGGAGAGGAGGAAGTATGTTTCTGGAAAGTGAATTCTCTCAGCAGGATAAATTTTACACTCATGTGTAGGACATAGAAAGTCAGAAAAAACATCTGGAAATCTATAAATAATCACTTCCATTTTCAACTCTCTTTCCTCCAGACACTCCCCCTTATTAATAGATATTTACTGGTGTTTATTTAAAATTATGAATGGAAGCTAATATACTTAGATGCTAAATGAGGGGAAAATTACCTCCTTTAACTTTCTGTGGGGGAAAATAGAAATTGGATCTTGAAGTACCTTGGGAATTGTGATAACTTTAACTCACAATCAAATGCCACCAAGGATAACTGCTCCAACTCTGAAAAAATGATTAAAATCATAGAGAAGGGCTAAAAGAAGAAGCAAATGAATGAACATTTTGGAATAACAACTCAAAGAAGTGCCTAGAGAGAGAGAAATGGACAGGCATATCATCAGTGAAAATCAGACAACCATGGGCACTTATTAGGTTCAATTTCTAGAAACCAACCAACATACTCAGAGTCAAACATTGATTCAGTTCCTCTGTAAAGAAACTTCCTGCAGTGTGGGAGACCTGGGTTTGATCTCTGGGTTGAGGAGATCCCCTGGAGAAGGGAATGGCAACCCACTCCAATATTCTTGCCTGGAAAACTCCATGGACAGAGGAGCCTAGCTGGCTACAGTCCAAGGGCTTCACAATGAGTTGGACACAACTGAGTGACTAAAACTTTCTGTAATAAACACCATGTATGACTTGAAGAAATCAACATGCACACATTAAAAACTAAGTGTATGTGTATATTTATACTAACACCTGAAAACAATATATACGTTGCCTTAGGCATAGTCTACACAATGCACCTTAAGGGGTTAAGAAATCTCCACTAACAACCAATAAATTTTTACCCAAGTTTACTACATCTTGAAGTGGATTTATGAGAACAAAGTGCTTCAGTGAGATTTTCTGGGGTAAGGTCCATCAATACCTTAAAGTACATTTGCCTGATACTAATATTGCCTATTACTAGTGAGTCAAAAGGTAGAAGGAAAGACCAAAGAGCCCTTAGGGATAGTAAGTTCAGAAAAGGAAACTTCATCTCATTTAAAATTTTGTACAGACCTGGACATGCATATTTTGAATTTATTTCAGCCATAGGAGAAAAGGAATAAAGACAGATGTTTCTTTCCGTTTTCCTCCTAGTCCTCTTTTAAGAATCTGGTATAAGCTATAAATTCTGACATCAGAAGAAAAATGTATGTGCACACATTCACCCAAATATTGGGGTACAACTTCAGGGATTCAAAGACTCTGAAATTCATCCAAGAGAGCAGCTTGAGAACCTCTGATCAAAGGATTTGTTGGCATCATAAGAATAATGGGGTGTTTGTTAGAGGCCCTGAATGTGATGAGTGCTTTCATGTCAGCTGGAAGAGAAGGCATGAGAAAAGGTGTGGAAATAAAATTACTGAGTGGCAGATAGAGTGAGTCGGTTCATCTGGAGTAAAATGTGCAAATGGATAAAACAGAAGGCAGAATTAAAAAATTATAACTGGTACTTAGAACAAGTACAATTTGTAGCATGCATTTCACAGACCTCATTTACTTCCTTTTCTCACTGGTCTCTTGATGATCAGTGACCTAGGTTTCCCCCTGCCTAGGCTTGATCCCTGGGTCAGGAAGACACCCTGGAATAAGAAATGGTAACCCACTCCAGTGTTCTTGCCTGGGAAATCCCTGAAGAGAAGAGCCTTGCTGGCTACAGTCCATGGGGTCGCAGGAGTTGGACATGACTGAGCTACTGAGCACACACACACACACGAGGCATGAAAAGGGCAGTTATAGGACTTTGTAGAACACATATCAAAGATTAAAATCACATTAAGTCGTGCAGTTGTTTCATTTCTGTACTTAAAATGTCCAGTCTCGTCTATGGAAATTAATGCTTCCAACTTCTGTTGGAGTGGGTTCAGGGACATGGATTATCAGCTGCTTTGATTTTCTTCCCCAACCTAACTTCTGGTCCAACAGCCCTGTGCTTGGAAAGTGCGGAGCAAGGGGATGTAGCGGGATGAGAGGTGCCTGCTCTCATAAGCTGTTTCCATGCTAAGTCTGTGTCAGGTCTAGGTTCAAACCAAATTTCTGACTTAGAGATGGGAGCCTTCCCTATTGCTGGAGATATTTTACTGGCGATTTCCTATATATGTAGACAAAGAGCAGGAGGAGAAACAGAGTGAGTGACCTTCTTCACCTCAACTTCCTCAGGACCAATCTGAGAGCTTCCGCTGTGTTCCAGGCAGTTGAGGGATTTCACTCCTTGCGTATGAATTCTTCCTTAGAATTATAATTCCCTAGTGGTTCAGATGGTAAAGAGTCTGCCTGTGATGCTAGGAGACTTGGGTTGGATCCCAGGGTTGGGAAGATCCCTTGGAGAAATGAATGGCAACCCACTCTAGTATTCTTGCCTGGAGAATTCCATGGATAGAAGAGGTAGCAGGCTACAGTTCATGGAGTTGTAAAGAGTAGGAAATGAATGAATGACTAACACTGAGAATTGCAAAAGAGAGGCTGGCCGGGACCTCCAGCACCAGAAGAGAGAAAAGGGGTTTTACATAGAGCTCAAAAAAAATGTATCAGAGCAAAGGAATTATGACTACTCTTGAAGGTCATGACAGGGACTACATGTAAGAAAGGATCCTGTGGAGGTATGCTGGGGAACAGGCCTCTGCAGAGAAAAGCTCAAGGTGCTCAAGGAGAGAGAATAGGAGAATGAGAAGCCAGCCAGGTGGTGAGTGCTCACTGCATACCAAATACACTTTCCTTAAGTTCATTCTCACAAATTCTCTCTGGATCATCTACATGCTCAGTGTGGAAGGATATATTTAATATGATCTTGAGCATCTAAATATTTGTCCTACTGGTCCCATCACTTCATGGGAAATAGATGGGGAAACAGTGTCAACAGTGTCAGACTTTACTTTTTGGGGCTCCAAAATCACTGCAGATGGTGGCTGCAGCCATGAAATTAAAAGACGCTTACTCCTTGGAAGGAAAGTTATGACCAACCTAGATAGCATATTCAAAAGCAGAGACATTATTTTGCCAACAAAGGTCCATCTAGTCAAGGCTATAGTTTTTCCAGTTGGAAAGAGGTGGACTGTGAAGAAAGCTGAGTGCCAAAGAATCGATGCTTTTGAACTGTGGTGTTGGAGAAGACTCTTGAGAGTCCCTTGGACTGCAAGGAGATCCAACCAGTCCATTCTAAAGGAGATCAGCCCTGCGATTTATTTGGAAGGAATGATGCTAAAGTTGAAACTCCAGTACTTTGGCCACCTCATGCGAAGAGTTGACTCATTGGAAAAGACTCTGATGCTGGGAGGGATGGGGGGCAGGAGAAGGGGACGACAGAGGGTGAGATGACTGGATGGCATCACCGACTCAATGGACATGACTTTGAGTGAACTCCGGGAGTTGGTGATGGACAGGGAGGCCTGGTGTGCTGCGATTCATGGGATCGCAAAGAGTCGGACACGACTGAGTGACTGAATTGAACTGAACTGGTTGGTTTATTCCACAATCCATTTTAGAATCATCTTTGGGTAAAAATTAGATAAAACTTTCAGTTCACTGAAAATAAAAAGCACTTATGTGTAATTTTACAGAAATGGAAAACAAAATATATATGCATACTTCAGACAAAATACTTCCCTGGTAGCTCAGTGGGTAAAAAAAAAAAAAATTTGCCTATTAATACAGAAGACATGGGTTTGATCCCTGGTTTGGGAAGATATCTGGAAAAATGGCAATGCACTCCAGTATTCTTGCCTGGGAACTCCCATGGACAGAGAAGCCTGGCAGAATATGGGTTTTCCTGGTGGCTCAGTGGTAAAGAATCTGCCTGCAATACAGGAGGTGCAGGAGATGTAGGTTCTATCCCTGGATCTGGAGGATCCCTTGGAGGAGGGCTTGGCAACCTACTCCAATATTCTTGCCTGGAGAATCCCATGGACCCAGGAGCTTGGTGGGCTGCAGTCCATAGAGTCTCAAAGAGTCAGAAATGAGTGAAGTGACTTAGCTTGTCCATATAGACAAAATAGCTGTGAATCAACATCCAAGGTCAATTTCTCCCAACAGGAAGCTTCCACAAGCCTCTTATCCTTGGTCATCAGAGGGCAAACAGATGCAAACCACAATCACAGAAAACTAACCAAAGTGATCACATGGATCACAGCCTTGTCTAACTCAATGAAACTATGAGCCATTCCATGCAGGGCCAGCAAAAATAGAGGGGTCATGAGGGAGAATTCTAAAAAAACATGGTTAACTGGAGAAGGGAATGGCAAACCACTTTAGTATTCTTGCTTTGAGAACCCCATGAACAGCATGAAAATGCAAAACGATATGACACTGAAAGGTGAATTCCCTTTCTCTACTTGAGAGGAGTGGAGAAATAACTCCAGATAGAATGAAGTGATGGAGCCAAAATGAAGACAACACCCAGTTGTGGATGTAACTGGAGGTGGAAGTAAAGTCTGATGCTGTAAAGAACAATATTGCACAGGAACCTAGAATATTAGGTCCATGAATCAAGGTAAATTGGAAGTGGTCAAGCAGGAGATGGCAAAAGTGAACATCGACTTTTTAGGAATCAGAGAACTAAAATGGATTGGAATGGGCGAATTTAATTCAGATGACCATTATATCTACTACTGTGGGCAAGAATCCCTTAGGAGAAATGGAATAGCCTTCATAGCCAACAAAAGAGTCTGAAATGCAGTACTTGGATGCAATCTCAAAAAAGACAGAACGATTTCTTCGTTTCCAAGGCAAACTATTCAGTATCACAGTAATCCAAGCCTATACCCCAACCACTAATGCCGAAGAAACTGAAGTTGAACGGTTCTATGATGACCTAAAAGACCTTTTAGAACTAACACCAAGAAAGATGTCCTTCTCATCATAGGGGACTGGAATGCAAAAGTAGGAAGTCAAGAGCTACCAGGAGTAACAGGCAAATTTGGCCTTGGAATGCGGAATGAAGCAGGGCAAAGGCTAATAGAGTTTTGCCAAGAGAACGCACTGGTCATAGCAAACACCCTCTTCCAACAACACAAGAGAAGACCCTACACATGAACATCACCAGATGGTCAACACAGAAATCATATTGATTATATTCTTTGCAGCCAAAGACGGAGAAGCTCTATACAGTCAGCAAAAAAAAAGACCAGGAGCTGACTGTAGCTCAGATCATGAACTCCTTTCCTTATTGCCAAATTCAGACTTAAATTGAAGAAAGTGGGGAAAACCGCTAGACCATTCAGGTATGACCTAAATCAAATCCCTTATGATTATACAGTGGAAGTGACAGATAGATTCAAGGAATTAGATTTGATAGACAGAGTGCCTGAGGAACTATGGACAGAGGCTTGTGACATTGTACAGGAGGCAGAGATCAAGACCATCCCCAAGAAAAAGTAATGCAAAAAGGCAAAATGGTTGTCTCAGGAGGCCTTACAAATAGCTGAGAAAAGAAGAGAAGTAAAAGACAAAGAAGAAAAGTAAAGATATACCCACCTGAATGCAGAGTTCCAAAGAATAGCAAGGAGAGAAAAGAAAGCCTTCCTCAGTGATCAATGTAAAGAAATAGCAGAAAACAATAGAATGGGAAAGACTAGAGATCTCTTCAAGAAAATTAGAGATACTAAGGGAACACTTTATGCAAAGATGGGCACAATAAAGGACAGAAATGGTATGGACCTAACAGAAGCAGAAGATATTAAGAAGAGGTGGCAAGAATACACAGAAGAACGATACAAAAAGATCTGAATGACCCAGATAATCACGATGGTGTGATCACTCACCTAGAGCCAGACATCCTGGAATGCGAAGTCAAGTGGGCCTTAGGAAGCATCAATATGAACAAAGCTAGTGTAGGTGATGGAATTCCAGTTAAGCTATTTCACATCCTAAAAGATGATGCTTTGAAAGTCTGCACTCAATATGCCAGCAAATTTGGAAAACTCAGCAGTGGCCACAGGATTGGAAAAGGCCAATTTTCATTCCAACCCCAAAGAAAGGCAAAGCCAAAAAATGTTCAAATGATTGTACAATTGCATTCATCTCACATACTAGCAAAGTAATGCCCAAAATTCTCCAAGCCAAGCTTCAATAGTATGTGAACCAAGAAATTCCAGATGTTCAAGCTGAATTTAGAAAAGCACAAGAACCAGAGATTAAATTGTCAATATCCACTGGATCTTAGAAAAAGCAAAAGAGTTCCAGAAAAACATTTACTTCTGCTTTATTGACTATGCAAAAACTTTTGACTGTGTGGATCACAACAAACTGTGGAAAATTATTCAAGAAATGGGAATACCAGATCACCTAACCTGCCTCCTGAGAAATCTGTATGTGGTTCAGGAAACAACTGTTAGAACCAGACATGGAGCAAAGGAATGGTTCCACATTGGCAAAAGTGTACGTCAAGACTGTATATTGTCACCCTACTTATGTAACTTATATGCAGAGTACATCACGAGAAACGCCGGACTGGATGAAGCACAAGCTGGAATCAAGATTGCCAGGAGAGATATCAATAACCTCAGATATGCAGATGACACCACCCTTATGGCAGAAAGCAAAGAGGAACTAAAGAGCCTCTTGATGAAAGTGAAAGAGAATGAAAGAGCTGGCTTAAAACTCAACATTCAAAAAAAAAAAAAGAAGATCCTGGCATCTGGTCCATCACGTCATGGCAAACAGATGTGGAAACAATGGAAACAGCAACAGACTTTATTTTGGGGGACTCAAAAATGACTGCAGATGGTAACTAGAGCTATGAAATTAAAAGACACTAGGAAGAAAAGCTATGACCAACCTAGACAGCATATTAAGAAGCAGAGACATTACTTTGCCAACAAAGGTCTATCTAGTCAAAGCTATGGTTTTTTCCAGTAGTCATGTATGGATGTGAGAGTTGGACCATAAAGAAAGCTGAGCACCAAACAATTGATGCTTTTGAACTGTGGTGTTGGAGAGGACACTTGAGAGTCCCTTGAACTGCAAGGAGATCAAACCAGTCAATCCTAGAGGAAATCAGTCCTGAATATTCATTGGATAGACTGATACTGAAGCTGAAGCTCCAATACTCTGACCACCTGATGGGAAGAACTGACTCATTGGATAAGACCCTGATGTTGGAAAAGATTGAAAGCAGGAGGAGAAGGGGACAACAGAGGATAAGATGGTTGGATGACATCACCGACTTGATGGACGTGAGTTTGAGCAAACTTCGGGTGTTGGTGATGGACAGGGAAGCCATGCACGCTGCAGTCCATGGGGTCGCAAAGGGTTGAACAGTACTGAGCGACTAAACTGAACTGATACAAAGTTTAAATTTAACAAATTTTACAACCTCTTCTTCCACTTTTCCAAGCACATTAGAGACCAATATGTTTAATCCCCGTAATAATGAACTTTCCAACACAAGCACTGATATTGCCATCCTCATTTTCATTCAAAGAAACCGATGCCCAGAGAATCTCAGCAGCCTGTTTAAAGTCACACAACTGGTAAGGGGCAGAACTGGGATTTAAGCCTATGCAGTCTGGTTCCAGTATAATTGTTCTAAGCCACTATGCTATCCTTCCTCTCAAGGTTATTGGAATCCCTAAGCAATTAAAAAAGGGGAAAGTGTGTATTTTATCAATCTGAATTCCAGAGTAGTAATGTCCACCATTCTGTGGCTACAACTCTCAAAAACTTTGCTTCTCTGTAGCTCTGTCCATACTTGGCAAATCAGACCATGTCAATTTTTACTTAAAATCTTTTGTATTTTTTTATTACTCACCAAAACCACATTTCTTAATGATGTTTGAAAAGCCTTTCATGTTCTAGTTTCTTTTAGCCTCTCAATCTCATTCTCTGTCATTTTGCTGAACATTCTTCTCCATCACACCAAACTACTGTCTGTGCCCTGAACATACCAAATCTCTTTGATTTCTCTGTACCATGCCATCCACCTGGAAGCGTCTCTTTCATGTATACCTTTATAGTTTTCAGTCCACAAGTGAATTGACTTTTTCTTCTAAAAGGATATTCTTGACCCTTCCATCCATCTTTGCATCCTTCCATCTGTCCATGGGTTTGTCATATATTCACCAAATGCCACAGCTTTTAGTGTTCCAGGTGCTGGAATATAATGCCTACCAAAGTTGATATAAATCTGCATTTCCTCTATGGTGTTCTCCTAATCCCTGGGGAAACATTCATTTCATTCCTTCTTGCATAATTTTGTAATAATTTATGTACGTCTCTCTTTTGCACCATAATCTGAGATTCTCCAGGGCCCCCAAACAGGTCTTCTCAGAAATACTATCTCCATTTCTGCACGCACATGGCAGGGTTCTTAACACATACATGATAAGTGATGAATTACTAAATTAGTTAATAAATGCATGCATTAATGAGAGGTAAGTGAATAGTTGAATCTAAGGACATACTTGCTACTTTTGCATTATTGTTATTATTTGGTGTAGTTGGAAATTGATACATGGGAAACTAATTAGAAAGATGTATCTGGAGTCTAGGTTCAAGGATTTTGAGTCTGAACTAGCTTCCTAAAGTTGTGGGAAAAAATGTGGAGCCAGAAAAAGATTTGGCCTCCATTGAGAGAACATAAGTGTAACTCACTCTGAAGGCAAAATCAGTGCAGCTTTTCAGATTTAAGACTTGCTCTGTTTTTCAGCAAACTTCTGAACTGGCCAAAATGGAAAATTCTAACAAAGAAATGCAAAATTACAAAAAGACATGTCAACAGTTTTCAAAAACTTAAAGTTCCTTTTTTTTCTATTCAAAGTTACATTTTTTCCTTTGATTTCAAGGGATTCCAATAAAGGGTTTTAATATTTAAAGTAAAACACCCTACTGAGCCAAGTTACCCACAGGCTTCTCATGCCAAATGAAATGAATATTCAAAGAAATTAAAGGGAAGGTGTATTAAAAAGATGCTATTCTTAGTGAATGTGGGTCTTTGTTGACATGTGTGTTCGGTACTTGGATTGGCTTTCAGAACATTTTCTCAAATTCACCACCCAGGCTTCCAGAGAATTATCAACAACTTGAAGAAACCTGTCTTTTTATTAGATCTTTTAATGCTTATCTAATAAAATAAATAATGGTTTTCTAATGTCACTGTATCAAGGATTACATTTCCTCTAAGGAAATTATTCACATCCCTTCCACAGCATGGTGAAAACGCTGAGTCACCTGCCATTGACCTTCACATGTTTATGTGTACTTATCTAAACCACACATCTGTTCTTTATTTCCCAATAAAGAGACCATATGCCCCTTGACTCACATATAAGAGCATAATGTTCTAAAACAAACACACTAAAGTTAATTTAGGGGATAAAATGAACTTTGAAGAGGATTCACATTCAATGTTCTAGCTGTGAAAAATAGCAGAATATATTCCTAAACTCAAGAATGGCATTTCATCTCTTCTTCTGTAATGCTCTGGTGAATAAAATAGTTAACAAAATAATTTTTAAAGAAAGCTAAAGAGTTAGCATCCATTTATTAGTGAGTTTTTGTGAAAAGTTATAAGAAGATGGCCTTCATAGTTTTGGTCCAGGTTCATAGCAAATACTTCATACGTTAGAATAAATTTAAAAATTTTTTTTCAAAATTTGTATTTTGCTTATTTGATCCTAGCAATGACAGTCTAAGAGACATATTAGTCAGAGGTCTGAAACTTACAAAGTAATAATAAAAATAATATTTCATATTTGAAAACAAAACGACTTTAAAAAACTTTTACATTATTGACTTTAATTTGCTCCTTACAACAGTCTGTTAAAGACTATTATTACTACTTTGGTTCCACCAATGAGGAAATTACAAAGGGCTTAAAAAAATTGTTTGAATTTCTAACAACCGAGAAGATAGATTTTGAACTAAGTTCCTTTGCCAAATATAATACTAAAAACACCGTAATGATTCAGAAAAGTGGAAGTTAAAAATCTAAGTCTCATGAAGATGCTTGTTCTCAATAAACACAGGGCATAATCATCAAAGCATATATCCACTGATATTATCTATTTAGATGTATGTTTTCTTAGATTCAACCAAACCACAACCAGACTGGAAGATTTAATTTATATTATTTTGAATTTAATGGCTGCAGTTGACAAATATAAAAGGCGTAAATATAAAAGAGTTTCAATATACATTGACTCCATACCCAAGAAATATACTTCATTTTCAAATATTCATGACAAACAAACAAAAAAACTGATCACACACTAGAGAAACAGGATATCCAGTAAATTCATAGTTAAAAATCCCAAAGATTGTAGTAAAAAAAGAGTCCTCAAAATATAATATCTTGGAAATAATGATAATAGACAAATCTTTTAATCATGTATGACTAAGAGGAAATGATTGAGACAAACATAGACACAAAACATCATCAATGTAGATAGTGACAGAAGAGATGTTTTGTTTAAGATCATCCTTTGTTTAATAAAAATTTACACAGAATTTTTTTGAAGAGAAGGAGGAGTGTTTTAGAATAGTGATTATTCATACTGATATTTTGAACAAGAAAGAAGTACTCTTAATAGCTTAATTTCTTTCCTACTTCATGAACTCAAAATATAATCTTCCATGAGGAAAAATGAACTCAACTTAGTATTTCTGATAAGAAAGTCCCTGAGAGTTTATAAAGATAAAATCAGAGCACTAGTTTTCATAGATAGAAAGTACATACTTGTATCATTAGCATAAAATGTGAGTATAGACAGAGAGAGAGATGGATAAATATCCTCCCCCAAGACTTTCCCAATAAGTTCTGTCGTTGCCTTCCTCTGTGCATTTCAGTGTTAAGTAAGAATCAGGCACGAAACAACATCGAAAGCATATAAAATCTAGAAGGGTGCATACCAGATTAGAATATTTATAGAAACCTTTCTACTTTTATGGGCTTCCCTGGTGTCTCAGATGGCAAAGAATCTGCCTGCAATGCAGGAGGCCCAAGTTTGATCCCTGGGTTGGGAAGATCCCCTGGAGAAGGGAATGGCAATCCACTTCAGTATGCTTGGCTGGAAAATTCCATGGACAGAGGAGGCTGGTGTGCTGAAGTCCATGAGGTTGCAAAGAGTTCGACACACTGAATGACTTTCACTTTCTACTTTTATACACATCTATAATATTTAAACTCATAAAACCATATATTTTTATTAAGTGAAGTGAAAAAATAGTTCACATTTAAAATATGAGTCTCTTTCAAGGAAGAATTCATAGATAAAGAAAAGAGACTAAAATTTACCCTTCAGTTCAGTTCAGTTGCTCAGTCGTGTCTGACTCTTTGCGACCCCATGAACTGCAGCATGCCAGGCCTCCCTGTCCATCACCAACTCCCGGAGTTCACTCAAACTCACATCCATTGAGTTAGTGATGCCATCCAGCCATCTCATCCTCTGTTTTCCCCTTTTTCCTCCTGCCCCCAATCCCTCCCAGCATCAGGGTCTTTTCCAATGAATGAACTCTTCACATGAGGTGGCCAAAGTATTGGAGTTTCAGCTTTAGCATCATTCCATCCAAAGAACACCCAGGACTGATCTCCTTCAGAATGGACTGGTTGGATCTCTTTGCAGTCCAAGGGACTCTCAAGAGTCTTCTCCAACACCACAGTTTAAAAGCATCAATTCTTCGGTGCTCAGCTTTCTTCACAATCCAACTCTCACATCCATACACGACCACTGGAAAAACCATAGCCTTGACTAGATGGACCTTAGTCGGCAAAGTAATGTCTCTGCTTTGCAATATGCTGTCTAGGTTGGTCGTAATTTTCCTTCCAAGGAGTAAGCGTCTTTTAATTTCATGGCTGCAATCACCATCTGCAGTGATTTTGGAGCCCAAAAAAATAAAGTCTGACACTGTTTCCACTGTTTCTCCATCTATTTCCCATGAAGTGATGGGATCAGATGCCATGATCTTCGTTTTCTGAATGTCGAGCTTTAACTTTTCACTTTTAAAAAAGCTTTAACTTTTAACTTTTTCACTCTCCGCTTTCACTTTTATCTGGAGAAGGAAATGGCAATCCACTCCAGTATCCTTGCCTGGAGAATCCCATGGACGGAGGAGCCTGGTAGGCTACAGTCCACGGGGTCTCAAAGAGTGGACATAACTGAGCGACTTTTTACTTTATTTTACTTCACTGTCATCAAGAGGCTTTTTAGTTCCTCTTCACTATCTGCCATAAGGGTGGTGTCATCTGCATATCTGAGGTTATTGAGATTTCTTCCGGCAATCTTGATTTCAGCTTGTACTTCTTCCAGCCCAGCGTTTCTCATGATATACTCTCCACAGAAGTTAAATAAGCAGGGTGACAATATACAGCCTTGACGTACTCCTTTTCCTATCTGGAACGAGTCTGTTGTTCCATGTCCAGTTCTAACTGTTTCTTCCTGACCTGCATATAGGTTTCTCAAGAGGCAGGTCAGGTGGTCTGGTATTCCCATCTCATTCAGAATTTTCCACAGTTTATTGTGATCCACACATTGTAATATTGAAAAATTACGCATAACCAATATTCAGCAATATAAAAAGTTATCTTACTTATAGCATGTTAGAACAGTAGATTATTCTTCATATGAAATGGTTACAGAGATTTTTTAATAGTTGGGTAAATGTCTGTAATTATGCCTTATATTTATCTTGTGCATGTGTGTGTGCATGCTAAGTTACTTCAGTCCTGTTTGACTCTTTGCAGCCCTGTGAACTGTAGCCCACCAGGCTCCTCTGTCCATGGGATTTTCCAGGCAAGAATACTGAAGTGGATTGCCATGCCCTCCTCGTATTTATCTTAGAGTATAACAAGTATTAAATATTCTATATGCTTAGGAAATGAACTATTTATAATACATATCTGAAAAAGTGTTGAAACAGAAGTGCAGAAAAAATTTGCAGTGAAATTATGGAAAAATTTTTTCATCTTTTACGATTACCTTATAAAAATAGAGATCAATTTTGTAATTGGAAAATATTATTTAAAATATATTATACCTACTAAATATTTTAATAAGATCAATTTAATCATTAACACTGAGAGTTTAACTGTCTACTCGAAGGCTTATTTCAGAGCTTGCTTCTTAATGTTCTTGCCATTTGATATTTTAATCAACTTTATTCATAGAAAAAGGATCGAAACAAATCTATTTGAATTTTAACAGCAATTGTTTCTGTACCATGGGAAATTCTCTGGTTCCTCTTTATTCTTTTTCTATTTTAGCAGTTTATTATGGTAAGGATGTTATTACAGTCTTATACAAATTATGCTAAGACTCTTTTATAAGCGAGGTCTAGTCTAGTTACTTTTAACTTTCACTAGACCTTAATATTCCCTTGTGTTCTATGATGCAGATTAAGTATATAGCTGGATGATGGATGAATAGATAGAGAAAAAAGACGGAAGAGCCCTGAAAACGTCTGTATGCATAAATGGTGCTGCATTTAATCTTCACAACATCTCCATTTTACATATAAAAACACTAGACACAGAGACTTTAAGTTACTTCTGTTCTTCCTCTCTATCCATCCACTCACTTGACAAATACTTGTTCAGTTCCTACTACTTGCCTGTGATAGGCGTTGGGAACAGATGGACATGAAAGACAGATGTGGTCCCTGTCCTCAAGGATCTTAGAGTTCAGCATGAAATAAAGCATGACATGATTGAAACAATTGTTGCATCTCTACTAATTAATTGTAATTATGAACAATATGCAAAAGAAGTACTTAGATAGGGAAAGAGATCAAATCAAGGTAAGGCTCAGCAGTGAAGGAGCAAGGAATGTCAGAGATTCAGATAATAGGATACATTCTTCTCTATTTCCTCTTTCACTTACTGTAAAATTAAAAATAAAGTACCTAGTGAACTTGTACTGGATGCCAAAGAGGGAGATATTTATACAGTATTGTAGACTTTATAATACAGGTCAATCTCAGGAAGGAAACAAATGTTCTTGGTAAGAATAATGCAGAGGTTGCTGTTTTATAAAGGGTAGAGTCAAAGCTAAATTACTGGGAAAAATTTTCCTTTCTTCAGAGAAGGCTTGAATGTATGGTCCTTACAAAAAATGCATGCTTATTTGGGTGGAGTGTTCTAATTGGAGGACATTGAATGAGGAATATCCAAAAAAAAAAAAAAAAAAAAAGGAGGGGAATTGAGGAATGAGGGTCAGCAAAGAAAAGAGCATCCAAGTGTTGCTGTATATGTAAGTATTAGTCTCTTATGAGTTGAATTAATAAAATCAGTCTTCAGAGATGGATAAATTTGGTGTACTTTGATTAAAGTGAAGACTCTGAACTTGCAAACATCAGAACCCTACCAGGGACTCTAAGTGACTCAAATTGTGACCATGTTATGAGATCTTGCTATCTTTTCTGTGTGTGTGTGAGTGTGAAGTCGTTCAGTCATGTCCGACTCTTTGCGACCCCATGGACTGTAGCTCACCAGACTCCTCTGTTCATGGGATTCTTCAGGCAAGAGTACTGGAGTGGGTTGCCATTTCCTTCTCCAGGGGATCTTCCCAACCCAGGGATCGAACCCAGGTCTCCTGCATTGCAGGCAGATGCTTTATCCTCTGAGCCACCAGGGAAGCCATCTAGAAGCTATCTTTTCTAGATGACTTATTTACTGATTGATTGGTTGATTGATTGTCTACCAGTTTCTATTAATATACACAGCTAAACAGTGTTTTCTGTCTAATATTTCTATTTTTATTTCTATAGATATCTGCCTTTGTTTCTGGGAGCTTGTTCCTATCAATTTCCATTTCAGGAATGCATTGTTACTAAAACTTTTATTTGGGGATAATTGTAGATTCATGAGCCATTGCAATAAATAATGGAAAGATGACATGTATCTTTCACCCAATTCTGCCAATGATAACATCTTGCAAAACTTACTGTACAATGTCACATACAGGAAATTGATCTTATTTTAATCAGATTTCTCCCAGCTTTACATGCATGCTTATCTTTGAATATTTATTTCTATGTGATTTTATCACATTTATCAATGTGTGTAATTTGTGTAGTGCTGTGCTGTGCTTAGTTGCTCAATAATGTCTGACTCTTTGCAATCCCATGGGCTATGGCCTACCAGGTTCCTCTAAATCCATGGGTATTTTCTAGGCAAGAATAGTAGAGTGGGTTGCCATGCCCTCCTCCAGGGGATCTTCCCAACCGAGGGATTGAACCCAGGTCTCCTGCATTGCAGGCACATTCTTTACTGTCTGAGCCAACAGGGAAATTCAAGAATACTGAAGTGGGTAGCCTGTCCCTTCTCCAGGGGATTTTCCCGACTCAAGAATCCAACCAGGGTCTCCTTCATTGCAAGAAGATTCTTTACCAGCTGAGCTTCCAGGGAAGCTCAATTTGTATAGTAGAGTTGTCTAAATGTTTCCTGTATATTTATTGAGAACTGCATTAGACTATGTTATAATTTATTCTCCAGGTGTGAAATATACTTGATAAAACTCAAGAGGAGAAAGAATGTCAATTTACTCATACTTTCTCTCTTTCCATTCTTCTGTTCTTTCTGTTATTTCATGATTCCTTCTTTTACCATTTCTTTTCTGCTTTAGAGTTCTTCCTTTAAGCATTCTTTTATGGTTTGTCTACCAGTGACTAATTCTTCAGTATCTTCATCTGAGACTGCTTGATTTCCTCTTTCTGTTTGAAAGATATTTTTGCTGGATATAGAACTCTATGTCAGCAGTTCTTTTTCTTTCAGCTCTTGAAAATATCAAGCAGCTTCCTTCTCTCTAGCCTCTGTGGTTTTCAAAGAGAAATGCACTTCTGTTCCAGTTGTTTCCTTCTATGGGTAATGTATCATTCTCTTCTTGTTACTTTTGAGAATTTTTGGTTTGAATTTAGTTTTCAGAAGTTTGACCAGAACTTGTCTTGGTGTGGATTTCTTTGTAGTTTTACTTTTGATATTTACTCAGCTTCTTAAATCTGTGAGTTTATATCTTTTGCCAAATTTTGGAAATTTGAGCACTTAAAAAAAAAAAAAATCTGTCTTATTTCTCTGCTTCTTCTGGGATTCTATTAGATCATTTGTTATAGTCTCACTATTCCCTTTTTTTTTTAGATGAGACTGTTTTTTTTTCTCTTAGACTCTGTTTTTTTTCAGATGAGGCTAAGAGTTCAGGCCTCCATGCTCACCCACATCAGTCATCAACAGGTACCATTCTGTCTGGAAGCTGGAGCAAAGCTGCTCCTCTTATGGCCTTCACTGAAACCATAGGAAGGGTATCACCTCATTAACACTGACAATAACCCCTCATTATCACATTATCCGTGAATGGTAGTGAAAGTTCTGACTCTCCATAATGCAGCCTCTGAACCATCTCAAGGTGGGTCTATTTTGTTATTACCTGGTGAGAATGTCATAGCTTCCCAACTTGGCTTTTGTGACACTCCTATGCAGGGTGTAGGGGTGCCTTGTTAGAGTTTGTTGAAGGTAGAAATCTAATTCCTCCACCCTGGCCTTCAGTTGTTTTTCTTTCTTTGAATCTGTGGCATTTGGCTGAAGAAGAGCCATTATTGTCTAAAAGTATTCTCTTTCTAGGCTGCCTACTCCTGGTTCTTCAGCTGGAGAAAGTAGGCTCTTCTTGGTGTCTTTGATTTGTTTTTCTTTTCATCTCTGCTTGAGGGTTTCCAGGATTCTGACTTCTTTGGAAATCAGCCTAGGGTATGTGAGACAAAAGGAAAACTCTGGAAATTCACCACCATATTACTCCTTGGGCTCCAAGTTTTCTTTTCTCCAACCTTGAGAACCTCCTTATTCTTGTTTTACATATATTTCTATGGTTTTTAGTTGTACTTAGCAAGAGGAATAGGGAGAATTATGTCTACTTTATCTTCTGAAGCAGAAGTGGAATTCATTTTTAAAATGTAAAAATGATCTTGGCTTGTAGGATGATGATGGATTTTTGGAAGGAAGGAAATCCTGAAGGAACTCTGCCTACTCCTCATCCAGGTGACTTCTAGGACCATTTATGGAGGTACTTGAAGGAAAGGATGAAAGTTTAACTTACCAAGAATGTTCCTTAGTAGATTTAAGAAGAAAGAAAATAAACAAGAAATCATTTGTTATTCTTTTTTTTTTTCCAAAGAAGCAAATTAATTTTAAAGGTGAGAGAATAGAGGGAAAATCAGATTTACATAGAACAAATGATTATATTAGAGAAGTAATAGGGAAGAGATGTGATAATAATTAGAAATTAAGGTTTGCAATATTTATACAAATGGATTTAGAGGCTTGCTTTCCCAGAATCCTGAAGAATGAAATCTCATTCCTGTGAAGACAATATGAGTTTCAAAGAGGAGCTATAGAAAATGAGGGTGAAACTAACGTAAAAGAAATGATAAAAAGTAAGCCACACAAATGAGAAACCGTATTTTCCAAAACAGTGTTCCTTCTTCCCAACCTTTTGCTGTCTGGTAATTCAATCACGGTGATTTCCTAAAACTAGTGAAAGAATATTTGTAAAATTCATTCCTCCAGAATTTCATGTTCTATTTTGTTCATTAATTTAAATGAGGGCAGATGCAGTCTGGAGGACGAAAACCTGAAATAAAGCACCATAATTGATGGTTATTCCCTCATGTCTGACTCTTTGCAGCCCCGTGGACTGTAGTCCACCAGGTTCCTCTGTCTATGGGATTCTCCAGGCAAGAATACTGGAGTGAGCAGCCATGGGATTAAACCAACCCAGGGACTGAACCATGTCTCCTGCATTGGCAAGTGGATTCTTTATGATTGAGACATCTGGAGAGCCCAGAGCATCATAATTAAGAGATCCTTGAAGCTCATTAAAGAAGTCAACTATTAAAGTTATCTTCATTGTACTTTATTTGCTAAAAGTATTTTATCTTATCTATCCTAGCATGTACAAGATGTTGTACTAGACTGTGTGATCCAATGTAAATGAGTCACAAGCCCCTTTCCATAAGGTGTTAGGCATACCTGAGAAACCTTAGATTCATTTTTGGAGTTGGGTGGGATATTTATTATAAATAAGTACATCATGATTGCACCAACCAGGGTATTCTACTATTCAAGTGTAATATTTTACAAAAGTAGTTGTACTAGAAATTTATAAAAAAAAATACCAAATTAATTCAATTATGGACTAGACCTTTCACTGTACCTTGTGGTGACATGACCATAACAAGAATTTCTACAGAGAGGGCAACATGGAGGAGAAAGAACATGAAAGCCTGGGTGAAAATATTGGCTCTAAAACTAATTGACTTTAAACAAGTCATTTAACTCCTTTAAGCTTTGTCATTAACCCAACTTTGGAAACCTTGAGTGTGTGTGTGTGTGTGTGTGTGTGTGTGTTAGTCACTTAGTCGCATTCAGCTGTTTGTGACCCATGGACTGTAGCCTGCCAAGCTTCTCTGTCTATGGAATCTCAAGGTAAGAACACTGGAGTAGATAGCCACTTCCTTCTCCAGGGAATCTTCCTGACCTTGGTATCAAACCTAGGTCTCCTGCATTGCAGGCGGATTCTTTACCATCTGAGCCACTGGGACACCCTTAGTCCTAATTGAATCTGGATTCTTAGAAAATTTAGATGTGTTTTGAGAACCAAAACCGTCTACACACATATAGTTTACTGTATGTCATTGGAGAATTGTACTGTTGAACTGTTCTCACTAGTACAATTTTACTACTCCAGGAAACTTTAGCTCAAAAAGATAAAAATTGAAAATAGCCATACATATTTTTTAGGGAAATTTTCCTTATTCCATGCAAAAGGCATCTACATTAACATCAGACATTCAGCTTTTCAATAGCTACTTTCCCCCTCTTCAGACTGCTCTTTTCTCCTCATTATTCTTAGAAACTATAGCCTAAAAATCTTAACTTTGCTGTGTTCACCACATCTCCTTCTTCTCTGAGGTGGTTAAGGGATAGAGTGAGCTATTTCACATATCTCAGCCCAGAAACTGTAGTACATCTCTTCCTTTCTCTAATCTTACTCTATTCTTACTTTATTTTAAGACCATCAAGGTGACACATGCAAGCTGCTGCTACTTATGTTTTGAGGCACACATACACACATGCAGAATGTTAAATAGACATTCCCAAAGAGCAACTAAGTCCCAGGAAATAGTTTCTGTATCTGACAATACCATCTTTCTAAGACGATAGTTTAATGGATTTGACCTTCCTTTCATGCTAGGAGATTACTGAGCCACACAGGAAACTTTCTGATAGGAGATAGTTATAGGCAAGCTTTTCACTTGCCTTTTTTTGGACAGAAATATAAAATACAGTTTCTAGGTTATACTACTCCAGAAACCAGTTGAAAATTGAGAAATTTATTTTATACAAGTTTTTTAATGAAATAAATATATTTCTTATCATCCCTATGTCAAAGTTTCAACCTAATGCAGTAATACAACTTTCAGAATGGTCCAGATTCTTACTACTATTTTGTTCTTGTATTCCAAAGAATAAAGAACCATCTTAACATGTTTAAGTCCCACATATTCTGAAAGGAATGCATCCTGAATGCTCAGAGTCAGTAGCTTTCAGCCCGGCCCTGAAGCATGTAGGTCAGGTGCCCTAAGAGTGTTGTCACCATGACCTGAGCAGGCTAAGTGTGTTTATAAAGGTTCCCTCATGAGATTGCTTCTGCTCTCTAAGAGGTCAGCCAGCACCCAGCATATTTAGATGCAAGAATCAATAATCCCACTGTCTGGAACTTTCAAAAGAGGAAGAATATCCTTGCCCACCTGCCAATGAACTTCCCATGTCCCTCTGTGATCACTAAACCAGCATTTTAGGTCAAGGAGAGCATCGTAAGCAGATAATTCTCTTCATTGTTGCCTAGTGGAGGTGTGGGGTTTAAATGTTCCAAGGTCCATCAATTTCAATTATTCCTAAGACACCTGCAGAGAGTCTTGATAGCACATGGGGGTCATTGAATGACATCTTTTGAATGACAAAGCAATTTATTGAATCTAGTGAATTGGTGTGTGAAGAATTGACTTTGAGATGTAATCACTGTTTTTAAGTCTTTCTTATGTGACAGTCATCGTGCAAATACTCTCACATATGTGGTCTTTACTACCTTTATAAAGTGCATGCTGTTATTTTTATTTTGCATGCGAGAATACTGAAGCTCAAAATGTTGTCTAAAATAAGATGTTTGCATAAATGTTCAGTTGGGATTTGGAGCCATGGCTATACCTAAAAAATGAATGCTTTTTGCATAAACCATTTTGAAGATCATACCATTCATCAAAGAAAATATGTCCAAGAAACAGATTTTGAAGGCACAGAAGAAATGTTATTTTATTTCAGAAATCTCTGACTTTGTAAAGTACAGGAAAACAGGTAGAGATGTTCACTATGGCTTTTTTTCCTGAACTGAGACTCCACTAGTTGTGTTCAGTTAAATATTCTTTGTATTATATGTTAGTTTTTTTGACTATGAAAAGTTTCTTTTCCCTCCTTTTTTAAACTTCCGTATGCCTGCCTATTAAGTCACTTCAGTCATGTCCAACTCTGTGCGACCCTGCGGACTGCAGCCTGCCAAGGCTCCTCCATCCATAGGACTCTCCAGGCAAGAATACTGGAGTGAGTTGCCATGACCTTCTCCAAGGGATCTTCCTGACCCAGGGATTGAACTCATGTCTCTTGCATCTCCTTCATTGGCAAGCGGCTCTTTACCACTATCACCACCTGGGAAGTCCCAAACTTCAGTATAGATGAATTTTAATTATTCAAAACTTTTTTTTTTTTTTCAATTTCAGACACATTTTAAACTGCCTTCTCACGTTAACATTATGACAAGAAGTAGAGAGAGATGCAATGAAGAAGCTTTGCCTAGCACCCCAGGGTGGTGGCTCAGAGCAGTCAGCATCTAGACAGGACTGTTTTCCACAGCAGTGCTAGAAGGGCAGAAGCAAATACTCCACTTTCAGATTGTGATGCCTCCTCTTCTTTTGGATTCTTGTCTGCGTAGTCTCCCTTTCACTGAAGGCTTTGAAATCTGATGAAGAATGACATGAGAAGGGCGCATTTCATGCTGTGAAGTTTGATTTTCTAGTCTATTGATTGTGGTGTCATGTAGATTTGATACCTGCTATAATTAACCATCAGTCAATAGTCTCAGTGGCACCCCACTCCAGTATTCTTGCCAGGAAAATCCCATGGAAGGAGGAGCCTGGTAGGCTGCAGTCCATGAGGTCGCTAGGAATCGGACACGACTGAACAACTTCACTTTCACTTTTCACTTTCATGCAATGGAGAAGGAAATGGCAACACACTCCAGTGTTCTTGCCTGGAGAATCCCAGGGATGGGGGAGCCTGGTGGGCTGCTGTCTATGGGGTCGCACAGAGTCGGACATGACTGAAGCGACGCAGCAGCAGCAGCAGCAGCAGCAGCAGCAATAGTCTCACTGGATCTATGTTCCATGTGTTTAGTGATGGATACCTTAGACTGGTACTGAAGTTCTGAATTTCTCTTACTTGTGACTGCTTACTTTGGATATGTATGAATGTGAATACCAGAAAGTTTCCATACATAAAGGAGGAATTAAATGGCCTGTTTGCGTCATTATATTTTTAGAGAACACTTAGGGTTTCGGAGAAGGAAATGGCAACCTGCTCCAGTATTATTGCCTGGAGAATCCCCATGGACAGAAGAGTCTGGTGGGCTACAGTCCATGGAGTTGCAAAAAGTTAAACATGACTGAAGCAGCTGAGCACACTCTTAGGGTTTAGAGCATGGATTTGAGGCAAGACTATTAGAATTTGGATCCTGGTTCTGTTAATTTTTAGCTCTGCTCAAATGGGAAATTTACTTAAAATTTCTATATCTGTCTCCCTACTGATGAAATAGAATGGAACTTACTTTATGCAATTATTTTAAAAAACTAGACTCAGGACAAGTTATGCATTAAAACCATTCTAGTGAAAGTGTCAAAAGTAGCTCATTCGTGCCTGACACTTTGCGATCCCATGGACTATACAGTCCATGGAATTCTCTAGTCCAGAATACTGGAGTGGGTAGCCGTTCCCTTCTCCAGGGGATCTTCCCAACCCAGGGATCAAACCCAGGTCTTCCACATTGCAGGTGGATTCTTTAGCAGTTGAGCCACAAGGGAAGCCCAAACCATGCTAGGCACACAGTAAATGTTAGAATGTTAAAGCTTGTTTTTTTTTTTTTTTTTGACTATGGATGCTTGATCATCTTTCCATGAGGGACTAAAGCATCAATTCAAAAGTTGAATAACATCATTGAAATTTTCTGTGAAACACAAAATAATTTCTCTTTCTCCAAACTTTATTTTTCTTTACTAGCATTATATTCCATCAAAAGTTATAACCAGAGTCTTAGAATATAATATTGAGCTCTTCCTCTCTGAACACTGAGAAATCTTATATTTCAAAATATGTCTACATTTCTACAAACCTTTCAACTAAATTCTCTGCCAGCTGTGTGTAGGAGTCAGGGAAAAATTACAGTGACTAGGTAAGGATGATAGACAAGAAGGATTTTCTTAGGAAGAAAAGTTGGCATTTTTGTGATGGTGCCAATCTAGAATTTTAAGTCACTTTGCTATAAAACACATGGATGGAGGAATTCTAGCAAATATTCTCTCTTTGCTCTTACAGAAAATGTTTAGTGTCAACAACTGCATAAACTGGGGAGTAGTTTATATATCAAGTAAATTTCCACAAAATGCTTTTTATATAACAAAAGGTGTACAAGATTCACCTTAAGATAGAATTGGAGATTCAATTTCAGGTTAATCTCTCGCAGATGAGAACTCCGTCATATGTTTACAAGATTGAAGATGACAACTAAGTTAAAAATTGTCATAAATTTAGCACAGGTGTTGGTGAATGTATCTTGGGAAATGTCTAAATCAGCAGTAAGCTCATCAGTCCAGCCTCTCAAGTATGCATCAACTGGAACCAAGCACTGTGGTGCCAAAAGCTGTCAAAAACAATCAGCTTCCCACATAGAGTGCTCCCATCATGATGTGTTTCCTGGGGTGTTTAAGCCCCCTTGCTAATTTGCATATGCAGCTTATCAATACCAAGAGTTTCAATCTGAGAAGTTCTTAGATTCAACTACATGCATTCTTTTAAACATGTGTTTTGTCAAAACAACAACAACAACAACAAAAGGCCGGTCCCAGCTATGAGCACCAAAAGCCTCCATGATGCCAAATCTTCTGTACAAGTTTGGTCTTTATTTTTCTTGATCTCAGGAGCATTTGACAAAACTGACCACTCCCTCCCTTTGGTATCCCCTTCTGTGACTTCCTTAGCATCGCTCCCTTTATCTGTTTTTGTCTCTCTCCCCTTGTTTCTCTGTCACTGTTTCTCCCTCCCCTTTGGATTCTCTTCTTCCTTTTCCTTATCAGTTCTATCCAATCAGTAAATATTAGATTTTTGAAGCCTGCTTACCCTTTCCTTTCTCTCTTTCTGTGATCATATCTACTCTTGGCACTTGAATTACCACTTACCTACTGATAACTCCTATCTTATCCTGCTGCTGCTGCGGCTAAGTCGCTTCAGTCGTGTCCTACCCTGACACTCCATAGACGGCAGCCTACCAGGCTCCGCTGTCCCTGGGAATCTCCAGGCAAGAACACTGGAGTGGGTTGCCATTTCCTTCTCCATTGCATGAAAGTGAAAAGTGAAAGTGAAGTCACCTCAGTCGTGTCTGACCCTTCGCGACCCCATGGACTGCAGCCCACCAGGCTCCTCCATCCATGGGATCCTCCAGGCAAGAGTACTGGAGTGAGTTGCCCTTGCCTTCTCCTATCTTATCCCAGGTTCCTCCAAAAGCAGAATGAAGCAAAGGTTTGTAGTTTATTTAAAAGTTATTCCAGGCAGTGGCAGAAATGCATAGAGTAAGCAAGACAGGGAAGGAGGAAAAGCCAGCAGAAGGCTGATTTATCAAGTTGACCACTTCCGCAGAGGCCACTGGTGCTAGATCCTTCTGAGATCTTATAAAATGCAGCTCAGATCTGTCCACCTAGGGGAAAATAAAAATAAGCATTTATTCATCAACTTCAATCCCCATTGATTGAGGATGGCATCACAGGAGTTAACTCCCTCACATTCTGAGGGGTTCCATATACAAGCCTCAGGCAGCCACCAAGAGATACAGGGCTAAGGCCTAGGAGTGAAAGTGATAGTCACTCAGTCATGTCTGGCTCTTTGCAACCCCATGGACTGTAGCCCACAAGGCTCCTTCAGTCCACAGAATTCTCCAGGCAAGAATACTGGAGTGGGTAGCTATTCCCTTCTTTAAGGGGATCTTCCCAACCTAGGGATCAAACCCATGTCTCCCACACTGTAGGCAGATTCTTTACTATCTGAGCCACCAGGAAAGCCCAAGGTTTAGAAGAGGTGCTATCAAATTTGATCTTTGTGTATCTGGTTGGAGCTAGGATGAAAAGGGATACAATGGTGATTGTAGCAGATTTGGTTGGAGTAAGAGGTGGGGTAGAAGGGATGTATCAGATGTGTGAAGGGGGCCTGATAAAATGTTGAGGGATCGTTCTCTTGTCTGAACTTTTTTATACTCCAAATGCATATAACTAACTCAACTCATGCTTTTTTCCAAGAACTTCCTCCAAAGAACTGCCTTGGGAAATGGTACCTAGTTGCTTATGGTACAAAACCTAGTCATCATCCTTGATGTTCCCCCTCCTCAATTCTCCATCAACCAATTCCTTTTAGTGGTCTTCTCCCTGTTTACAGACCCTCCTGCAGTTTAAGCCATCATCTTCTCTTACTTTGACTATAGAAAAAGCTACTCCACATTTGTTCTTGATTCATTTAGCTCTGTTCTCCACTGTGACATATAAGAATTATTTTTCAATGAAAGTCTAGACACATACAGTTCAGTCAGTTCAGTCATGTCCAACTCTTTGTGACCCCATGAATTGCAGCACGAAGAGTTTACTCATTGGAAAAGACTCTGATGCTGGGAGGGATTGGGGTCAGGAGGAGAAGGGGACGACAGAGGATGAGAAGGCTGGGTGGCATCACTGACTAGATGGACCATAGAGGACACATTTAATCTGTTCCCAATTTCTTAACTTGAAATGAAAGACTTTTTACTATGCATGTGCAGCCCAGATGATGTCCCTGAGAGTTCAGTTCTAATCCCCATTTCACATGTCTAGTTCCAACCATCCTGCTATTCTAGTAGGAGACTCTCATAAGGAATGCGTTCTTCTGTCACTGGCCTGTTTTTGCAATCAGCTTCCAGCTACTTGCAAAGTTCTTTAATCTTGGATTACCCCAGACATTGTAATCGTTCTTAAACATCTAGGTTGAATGTTGCATTTTATTAGGAAAGTTATTTTGCAGAGATGAACACTGTCTCTGAATTCTTACATCATTTTGTGCTTGTGTTTGTCTTCCCAATTTTACATATTTGGAAACTCCTAATTCAACTCTGAGTTTTTCAAGTTCACAAGTCTTATCTTCTCCATGTTTCCTTTATTAGCACTTTGGAAGAGACTATTACCATCAAAACAACAGAGATATCTAAGAAAAAAGCAAAATTAAGGTTATTCAGAAATTATATAAAGAGAATTTTAGTATTCCACTAAAGGGTATGAAGTCAGCCTTACATTGAGAGAAAGCCATTTTTAGATAGAAAAACAGAATTTCTATTGGCATTTTCCCCAAAATTAGACAACAAACTCATTTCCATCTCCATTAAAATAGCATATTTTAAATTACCAAAAATTCATGTAAAATAATCAGCATGTGAGAATATCTTGGAATATTCTATTAAAGAAAAGTTACTAGCAGAAAGTCATTTTTTTTGGTTTTAAAAGTGTTATTAAGATACACTAAAGTAATCTCGTACAAGTTCATAAAGAAAAGAAGGTAACTAAAATTCAGAAAGAGAAAGAAAGTGAATTCGCTGTCGTGTCCAACTCTTTGCGACCCCATGGACTGTAGCCTAGCTGGCTTCTCCTTCCATCCATGGGATTTTCCCAGAAAGAGTCCTGGAGTGGGTTGCCATTTCCTTCTCCAGAGGATCTTTCTGGCCCAGGAAATGAACCTGGGTCTCGCTCATTGTAGGCAGACGCTTTTACCATCTGAGCCACCAGGGAAACATAATCAACATATTGCTGAAGAAGATATTTAAAATTTTTGAAGATCTGATAGGTTATTCAGAAGGTTCTACTGGGGAATTTGGATAGCTCTTTTCATAAACTAAAGCTAAGTCCTTACTGCGAGCTTTATTCTAAAACAAATACCAGACATATGAGCATTTAAACTAAAAAGAGAAATTCTAAAGCACCAAAAGAAATAATCTCACTTTAAAAAAACTTCAGAAAGAAAAAAAAACAACTATTTCTAACTTAGAAATTGAGAAAGTCGTAAATTAGACCTCATAAAAATATAAATTTGATGTTGTAAAAAAATTCATAATGTCACAAGAAGGATGACAACTATGGAAAATATATGCAAAGTATAAAATCTATGCCAGACAATTGCCATATTTTCTTACTATGTAAAGAGTCCTCACAATAGAGAAAGAGTAAAGATGAAGCAACATTTCACAGGAAAAAATTACAGATAGTGAATAGCTAGCCATACGGTTAAATGTTAAAATTCACTCATAACTATAGGTGAAAATTTAAGTAACAATAAGACATTATTTCCCCCTATCTTATCGGAAACTCTAGACTGTTTTATAATGGCCAATGCTGGCTAGAATAATTACTCACAAATCGTGTTGAAAGGCAATGTTAAAATACCAAGGTTTCTTCTGATTCAGAATCCTACTCACAGGAATTAATCTTACAGTTTTACTTAAATGCAAAGATGTTCACTGATGCTCAGATCCAGCAGCAACACAAATGTTCACCAAACAGAGACATATTAATAATGTTCATGTGTTCAGTCATGTCTGACTCTTTGTGACCCCAAGGACTATAGCCCATCAGGCTTCTCTGTCTGTGTTGTCCAGGCAAGAATACTGTGTGGGCTGCCATTTCTCCCCCAAGGGATCTTCCTGACCTAGGGATCAAACCTGCATCTCCTGCCTCTCCTGCATTTGCAGGCAGATTCTTTACCGCTGAGCCACTTGGGAAGCCCATTAATAATATTTGTACATTGTGTTACTTTGCAATTGTGATTGGAAGTGGGTAGATTTAACTGTTTAAATGGAAAGTTGGCCAAAATATTAGCTAGTTAAAAAAACCCATGATGCACTAATATTTGTGTAAATGAAAGGATTGTTTACTCGCAATAATACATGTATTTTTCTAGACATGAAGACAGGAAACTTACTGTGGTTTGATCTGGGGGATAAAACTGAGTGTGCGGGAAGGGGGTAGGGGGCAGCATTACTTTCAATGTCTCCAGCATTATTGGAGTATTTTATAAACCTAAGGAAGGAGTGTTTTTTATAGGTTTCTAATTTTTTTTTTTTTTTTTTTTCAAAAACTGGCACCTTTTTTTTACCTCTCTCACTTTTGACTGAGAGAGTTATTCAGGAATAACTTCTTTGTTCTAAGACACCATGTGTCTTCCTGGTAACTGATGCATCCAGAAATTGAAATATTCATGCTCGCTGATGGTGACAAATCCCTGTTGGGGTTAATTTTTATATTTCTGCTTTGCTCTGACAGGAGTGCTGAAATCTGCATGCGTGTGTCACAGCTAGGATGTTTCTGGCACAAGCAGAGGTTCTTGCTGCTGCCACATGGAAAGGATGGATGCCTGTGACAGCCGTGGCAGCTTGCTGGCGAGGAACAGCCTCATTTATTTTGGCATTGCGTACTTCATACTTTTCCCCTTGTCCTTTGCTTTCTGCACATCCTTCCAGATTTAGTAGAAAAATAGATTTCTGGTATTAGTATTTTTTCTCTGTTGCTCCCTGATAAAACAATGGTGATGAATATTGCCTTTCTATGTGCTCTAATTGCCAAACATGAAAGCTTAGCTTGCAGTCATGTAACTAAAGGGACAACTACTTTGGTGAGTGACTCTTCTGATGACCACATGTGATTCTCCACCCAAACTCTTTGACACTTCTCTAGTGGTCCAGTGGTTAAGACTCTGAGATTCCACTGCAGCGGGTGCAGGTTCCATCCCAGGTTGGGGAAAATAAGATCCCGCCTGCTGTGAGCTGCAGTCAAAACAACAAAAACAGCAAAAAAGAAAAAAAGTGGAGCCTGCACCCACATGTTCATAGCAGCATTATTCACAATAACCAAGACCTGAAATCAACCTAAGTGTCAACTGACAGATGAATGGATGAAGAAGATGTAATGCATAAATATAAAGGAATGGTACTCAGCCTACCCTAAAATTAAACTTTACCCTGATACCACCTACTCAGAGATAGCATTGGACCCCACGGCGGACTACCCCTACTTCAGAACCAGTGGCGAGTCCAGATTGTCACCTGTGCTTCTGACCAAACAGCTAGAGGTCAGAGGTCCCCATGACCCTCTCTTTTAGCTCCATCAACTTGCTTGCATGGCTTACATGCAAGGGAAAACAGTTTACTTACGAGATCACCAGTTTGATATAAAAACATGTAACTCAGGATGAGCCAGATGGAGGGGACGTGTCGCATAAGGTGTGGGGAAGGGCTCAGAGCTTCCAGGTTCTCAGTGCATCTCCACATGTTCACTGACCCCAAACCTCTTCAAACTCCATCCTTTTGGGGTTTTATGCATATGCATGATTGACTAAAACATTGGCCATTGACAACTGAGTTTAATCTCCACCCCTTCTTCCCTCCCAGGAGATCAGCGACTGAGAATTCCAACCCTCTAATCACATTGTGAGCTCCACTGGCAACCAGCTCCCATCCTTAGGGGACCTAGATACTTTCCAAAAGTCACCAACTTAAGCGAAAAATGACACCTTTGTCTCTCTCACCATTTAGGAAATTTTGAGAGTTTTAAGAACTCTATGTCATGGATACAAAATGGGAGATTAGCACTGACATATATACACTACCACGTGTAAAATGGATAGCAAGTGGGAACCTGCTGTATAGCGCAGGGAGCCCAGCTCAGTGATCCGTAATGACCTAGAGGGGTGAGAGGGAGGTCCTGGGGTGGGGGACATATGTATACATGTGGCTGATTCTCTTCATTGTACAGCAGAAACTAACATAACACTGTAAAGTAACTATGCTACCATTAGGAAAAGAAAACAAGAACTCTATGTCAGGAATAGGGTGAAGACCTCATATGTGTTTCTTATCTCAAATCACAATATTATGCCATGTTTGGTCATAATTTTAGGAAGTCTGAGGGTAACAAATACAGAAGGAAAAGCCAAGTAAAAAACATATGGAGGGTCCCCTCCCTCTCGTCCTTTATTCTGTAGGAGTGCTGCTACGAGGAATTTCTCATGATGCTGCTTATTTAAGTCAAAAGTGTGGAGCTCAGCTTGCAGCCTCTTCAGGGAGAAGAGTAGGGTAAATACTGATCACTTCTAGCCATGTTTTATATTCTGAGTTTAACATTATTAGCTAGATAATAATTGTTCCCAAGTGATGGTAGTTTTTTTTTTTTAAATGATCATTTCTTACAGTTGAATTTAGTGTGCTTAGAGCCTCATGTGTGATGATAACTCAAAAAAATTGTTGGCTGCCCACTTTGTTACTTAAGTAACAATAGGATGCAGAGGACAAATATTCCTCTAATCATAGGATTCAGTGGTTCTAATCAGTTAGAAAAAACAAAAATAAAAAAGAGCCAAATGTAAAGAGCCAAAAGTCACTATTAAAGAATAAAAATATAGATGTATTTAACCCTATGGAATCTGGAAAAATGGGAGAAGTGAACCTATTTGCAGGGCAGGAATAGAGATGCAGACATAAGAATGGATATGGAGACACGGGGTGTGGGGAAGGGGAGGCTGGGATGAACTGGGAGGTTAGGACTGACATATATACACTGCTGCTGCTGCTGCTGCTGCGTCGCTTCAGTCGTGTCCGACTCTGTGTGACCCCATAGACGGCAACCCAGTAGGCTCCTCCATCCCTGGGATTCTCCAGGCGAGAATACTGGAGTGGGTTGCCATTTCCTTCTCCATATATACACTGCCAGGTATGAAATAGACAGCTAGTGGGAAGTTGCTGTATAGCACCGGGAGCTCTGCTCGGTGCTTAGATGGACATGAGAGAGAGGTCCAGGTGGGAGAGGATACATGCATTTCATATGGCTGAGCTTCCCTGGTAGCTCAGCTGGTAAAGAATCCACCTGCAATACAGGAGACCCCGGTTCGATTCCTGGGTTGGGAAGATCCCCTGGAGGAGGGCATGACTATCCGCTCCAATATTCTGGCCTGAAGAATCCCCATGGACAGAGGAGCCTGGCGGGCTACAGTCCATGGGACTGCAGAGTCGGACACGACTGAGCGACTGAGCGCAGCACGCACAATACTGTAAAGCAATTACACTCCAAAAAGATAAATGAATAAGCACCGACATGGCTTCCATATCAAAAAGTTTATTTGACCCGCTACTTCTTCAAACACTGAACACAGTAATTCACACCGTGCATAGGCACCCTCAGAATTCAACTGACCTGTTTCACAGAAATCACTTGTTGCTATTAATAGAAACTGATGCATCTTTTTTCCCCTTTCTTTGAAATTGAAGCTCATAAATCTTTCTCTAAGGAAAATCACCAAATTACTTTTTCACGATTTCTATATAAAGTTATTAAAAAGTATAATAGCTACTTACCAGAAAAGGAAGGTATTTTAGTACCAGGACATGAGGAAGCTGTTTCTCTCACTTTTCAAGATGGAATTTAGCTACTTTCATGGAGTTTTATTTTTAATGTTTTTATTAAAAATCATGCTCATTGAAAATGATTCAAAGCATGAAGAGAGTTATAGGGTGACAAGTTACTTCTCCTTGCCTTATTTCCCCAATTTAAGCATATCACTTAAATTCTTAGGGGCTTCTCAGGCGACTCAGTGGTGAAGAATCTGACTGCAATGAAGGAGACATAGGTTAAATCCCCGGGTCGGGAAGATCCTCTGGAGAAGGAAATGACAACCTACTCTAGTATTCTAGACAGAGGAGCCTGGCGGACTAAAGTCTATGGGGTTGTAAGAGTCAGACATGACTGAGCATGCACTCATACATGCTATATTCTTAAATATTTTTGTGACAGGTTAGAAGATTTTCATTGTTTTCAAGAGAATATCTAACTTGTTTTTATGAAGGCTGCTTTCAAATCCTTGTCCCATAATTCCATTCATCATCATGTTGGCATTTGTTATCTTTTCTCAGTATGATAGTTACTTTTAATTGTATCAAACTTTCAGCAATTATGTTAGGAGACTCTAGGTCCTATTTAAATCTTTTATTTTAGCATACGGTCACCTACTTGGGATTAGCACACATCTCCTACGGTCACCTACTTGGGATTAGCACACATCTCCTGGCATACTGTGGTTCCAAGAACAATTTTTTTAAGTATATACTTTAGTGGTTTTTAATATAATTACTAATACATGCAAACATCACCACAGTCAATTTTAGAACATTTTCAACATGAAAGTGAGAAACCCTGTATCTTTAGGAATGCTCTCCCTGTCTCCTCATTGCTCAGCCCTAAGAAAGATTAATTTAACTTTGAATCTGTGGATGTGCCTGTTCCAGAGATTCTACATGAATGGAATTCAAACATATGACTTCATTTGCATTTAGCAAAATGTTTTCAACATTGTAGCACATATGTGTACTTTATTCTTTTCCATAGCCAAATAATTTTTCATCTTTTCATCTATGGATATACAACATTTTGCTTATCTGTTGATGGATGGCCAGCTGATGGACAGTTGGACTGTTTCCACCCATTGGCTATTGTGAACAGTGATGCTGTGAACATTTGTATATGAGTTTTTGTCTAAATGTCTAACTTCATCCCCTTTGAGTGTAAATATAGGAGCAGAATTTCTGGGTGCTCCTACATTTAATGCTATAATTCCGTGTTTAACCTTTTGAGGAGTCACCAAACTGGTCTGTACAATGTCTGCACCATTTTACATTCCCACCAGCAACATCTGGGGGCTCTAATTTCTCCACTTCTTCACTCACACCTATTGTTTTCTTTTGTCTTTTGGACAATTCAATTCTTAGAGACTTTAAAGTACTATTTTTTGTCTGCTTGGTTTATCTAGTGCCACTGGGGCTCCTACACCTGTCCATTGCCTGAGGAGGAGACCAAAGCTGAGGCGCCTGGTGCCTCTACGGGGTGAAAGTCTCCCCCTCTCCTCAAGGGATACAGCATTCTTCTGGGAGAAAATGATAGTGAAAGTGGCACAGTTGTGTCCAGCTCTTTGCAACCCCACGGACCATACAGTCCATGGTATTCTCCAGGCCAGAATACTGGAATGGGTAACCTTTCCCTTCTCCAGGGGATCTTCCCAACCCAGGGACTGAACCCAGGCCTCCCGCATTGCAAGTGGATTCTTTACCAGCTGCACTATAAGGGAAGCCCAAGAATACTGGCGTGGGTAGCTTATCCCTTCTCCAGCTTATCCCTTCTCCAGCTTATCTTCCTGACCCAGGAATCAACCCGGGGTCTCCTGCATTGCAGGCAGATTCTTCACCAACTGAGCTGAGGGAAGCCCTCTTCTGGAAGAATCTCATTAATTTTTTTTTTTTTTTTACACAACATAAAACATACCATTCTAACCGTATTTAACTGTATGGTTCAGCGGCATCAAACACATTCACATTGTTGGGCAACTCTCACCATCATTCATCTCCGAAATTTTTCAGCAATTCTACTCCTGGGCATAGACCCAGAGAAAACCATGCCTCCAAAGGATACATGCACCCCAGTGTTCATTGCAGCACAGTTTACAGTAGCCAGGACATGGCAGCAACCTAAATGTCTATTAATAGAGGAATGGATAAGGAAGATGTGGTACATATATGCAGTGGACTATTAGTCATAAAAAGGAATGGGATTGGGGCCATTTGCAGAGACCTGGAGGAGAGACTCTTATTGTAGCTGGATCCCTTTTGCCATTGGTGCCCACTCACACAATCTCTTGCTGAGCGAGGGATGTCTTAGGTCTACGGAGACAAAGAGACTTTCCAGCCAAGCTGCCTGCTTGGTTCCCCCTGGCAGATGTCCTGGGCACAGAGGTTCTCTGTGTGGAAGTGGATCCTATCCCTTGTTTGTTGATTTCCAGAGTGAGTCGGTATCTCTCACCCTTGTATACACCACCTTGCCTGTCTGGTGTTATTCCCAGAATTCCTATTTGATCCAGGGGAGGAATGAACTCATTTGGGCTCCCTTCTCTGCCCTGATGGGAGATCCATCATCAGGGGCTGGGTAGCCTTTCTGTATTGGGTGGAGTGTTGGGTGGAGTAAGATCCTACCACTCTGTTTTTCTGTTTTGTTTTGGGATCACAAACCAGTTCGTCTTCCTCTTTCCACCATCCAGAGTTCTTCTGTTGTCTCTTGCATTATTTCCAGGGTTTATAGCTGCAGTCGGCGAAGAGAAGCTGGGAGAGATGAATCGGCACCCACTTGTCCAGACTGGAAGTCTCCAACTGTTTCTTAACGTGCATGACTCCCCAACTAAGCTCTGAGGGCTTGGGCATAGGGACCATGTCTTGATGTTGTGTCTTCAGTGTTTAATACAACTTCTGACACTTAGCATGCACTTCTTAAGTAAGTATTAATGAATTAATATATAGAATTTGCCCTGTTCATATTTTACTATTGGAGAAGGAAATGGCAACCCACTCCAGTATTCTTGCCTGGGAAATCCCATGAACAGAGGAACCTGGAGGGCTCAGTCCATGGAGTCACAAAAAAGTTAGATACAGACATATTTTACTATTGTGAACAGGAGATTTTCTGTGTTATGTTACTTAGCAGTGACAACAAATCCAAATTAGGACTCTGTTTAATAATGTAAAAATATGACTGTTTTTTTCTCTGTGCTTAGATAGCTGGCTTCACACTTATCTTTTAGTGTTATCTCCATTGCAAGGCAACAAAAAAATGTCAGGAAAGGATGCCACCAGGTAATAAGCATCAGAGAATTTCTGAGTGGGCAAATAGTTTTCTAAAAGGATTTTAGAAAATGGTCTCTATACAGCTATGCTGCTCAAGGCTTCTGTTCGAACAAGATAAAAAGAGAAGTTTTACTCTTCTAATAAGTAAGCCTGTGAAACACAAGCACCTAGCATAGTTGAAGGTTTTGTTTGTTTATCACCATGGTTTAATGGAATTCTGGGACAAAAAAGGCTAAATGTAGGTTAAGATTGCTTAATAGTAGTAATAATGTCTCCCTCTTTTTGAGTGTCTCCTTGTGCAAAATCCCTGAACTAGACTTATTACTTATATCTCTAATAAATTTCACAAATCTCTATTCTGTAGATGCAAAGCTTATGAATTAGAGAACTCGTGTTATCTAAAGTCATACCAGGGTTTTCCTGGAAGCTCAGTGGTAAAGAATCTGCTGGCCAATGCAGGAGATATGAGCTCAACAAATGGTCTGGGAAGATCCCACCTTCCTCAGATCCGAGTAACCAAGTCCATGAGCCACAGGTACTGAGCTTGTGCTCTAGAGCCTGAGAGCCCATGCGCTGCACCTGCTGGAACCCGCATACCCTAGAGACCGTGCTCCGCGAGAGGAGAAGCCACTGCCAAGAGAAGCCCAAGCCTTGAAACTAGAGGGTGGCCCTGCTCCCCGCAACTAGAGAAAAGCCGTGCAGCAGTGAGGCCCCAACACAGTCAAAATGCATAGGTTAATTAGAGTGCAGACTTGTGGACACAGTGTGGGAAGGAGAGGGTGGGACAGAGTGAGAGGGTAACATTAAAACATTCACATTCAGTTCAGTTCAGTTCAGCTCAGTTCAGTCGCCCAGTTGTGTCCGACTCTTTGCGACCCCATGAATTGCAGCACGCCAGGCCTCCCTGTCCATCACCAGCTCCAGGAGTTCACTCAGACTCACGTCCATCGAGTCAGTGATGCCATCCAGCCATCTCATCCTCTGTTACTGTATGTAAAACAGATAACCAGTGGGAATTTGTTGTGTGACACAGCGAGCTCAGCCCAGTGATCTGTGACAACCCAGATGGGTAGGATGGGGAGGGAGATGGGAGAGAGGCTCAAGAAGGGGAGGGGACATTTGTATTCCTATGGCTGATTCTTATTAATGTATGGCAGAAACCAGCACAATGTTATAAGGCGATTATCCTCCAATAAAAAATTTAAAACAATAGTCATATAGAACTCCTTTTTACAAAGTCATATGGGAAATATTAAATGAAAATAAAGTAGCATTGAAGCAAAAAATAAAGCCATACCATTCATAAACGATAGAGTAAGAATGCAAACTCAAGACTGTCCACTCTTTTTTATTGGTTGTCTCATACAAGATGCAAAATTTCTAAAAGAAAATCATGAAAATGCAATCTACGACAAATGTTGATGTATGGCAAAACCAATACAATATTGTGAAGTAATTAACCTCCAATTAAAATAAATAAATTTATACTTTAAAACATTTAATGAAAAACATCTCTTCATTTATCTAAAAGTGTCAGGGTAAGAGCTTAATTAATATTACAGGATGTTTTGTTGCAGCGATAGTAACTGCCTTTTAGTAAAACTGTCTTTTAACAGAATATTGCACTGTTACTAGCTCATTGAACTTTAATGGAGCACATTGTTTACAAAGGCAATCGTGTCTTACAATACAGTGACTTCTGCCCTGCCCCCTACCATGTTATTTTCTTTCCTCCACACTGACAAAGGCATTTGACAAAATGAGAGAATAGTGGAGGGCACAGCTGAATCAAATTTTGAAACAAACAGCCAAAGATAAGTGTGTCACATGAGAACAGCTCTTAATTGTTCTGTGATAATTCACTCAAAATATAATGATGTTGTTAGAAAGAATGAACTACTTTCTGCGGATTAAGAGAAAATCATTTGTAGAAGATGAAAGGGCACTAGCATTTGAATAGACAGAGAAAAGAACTGCAAGAACATGAAATTACTTTTTTGCCTGATAAGACGTTTATCTATGTTTCTCTATCCTCATGCTAAATGAGGTCTAGAAGATAAAGTCCTTTGAAAACAGAAATGGTATTAGGTTGGAATTCTGTTCAAGCTTCTCTGAAAAAGGACATAAATAAGCTTTGCAGTGAGGCTGGTTACTAATGAGGAGACCTCCTTTGCAAAGAGTCATCTTAACTAGCTGCCCCCTCCTTCCCCCCCGACTAAAAACTGCCCAGGGTGTCTTATCAAAAACCAAGGCTGCATTCTATATTTTCAGGGAAATAAGATGTACAAGTAGCCCCACTTCACTGGGAAAATTTGGTACCTAGAATATATTATCTCAAATCTTGCCTTTAGTGTTCACACAGATTTCAAAGCAGATGGTCATAGTAATTTGCTTTTCAAGATAAGCCTAAAATCTTACGAATTCACTCACATTTCTAAAACAACTCATCCTCCTGCTAGAGGCAGCCTAAGAATATGAATAGCCTCTGCACTGAACTTATCCTTGAGCGGCCCTTACTGTCCTTTCGGTTGTACCCTTCCAATGTGGAATCTTGCATATTGGATGCTCAGTTGCTCAGTTGTGTCCAACCCGTGGCGACCTTATGGACTATAGCCCAACAGGTTCCTCTTTCCATGGGGTTTTACCAGCAAGAATACTGGAGTGGGTTGCCATTTCCTTCGTTAGGGGATTGTCCCAACACAGGAATCAAACTTGTGTCTCCTGCATCTCTTGCATTGGCAAGTGGATTCTTTATCACTGAGCCGCCTGGAATCTTAGCTACACTTTAATGATGAACTCTCCCACTCTAAGTTGGATAGTCATGTTATGTGTGATGGGAGTAGGAAGAACTTGAAGTCTCTGCATGAAAAAATCCAAGTAGTCTCCTGAGTGTTTTCAAAGCAGAAATTACTGGGCTCTTTTTGGGAAATTCCTAGAAATTTTTTGAAATAAATTCTTTTCATGAGAATTTCCCTAGAAACAAGGATCTATTGGGTATATTGTTGTTGTTTATTCACTAAGTCGTGTTCAACTCTTTTGTGGACCCATGGACTGTAGCCCTCCAGTCTCCTCTCTTCTTGGGATTTCCCAGGTAAGAATTCTGGAGTGGGTTGCCATCTGCCTTTCCAGGGGATGTTTCCCACCCTGGGATGTAACCCACATCTCCTGCATTGGCAGGAGGATTCTTTACCATTGAGCCACCAGGGAAGCATTTGATATATTATAGAGGGACAAAGGGATTGAGGATTGAGGACTGAGAGTAGTAGGATGAGCGTCCAAGTGATATGGCGTATGACTGATTATGCAGACCCGCCTATTTGAGGTAAGCAAGTCTTGCGTAAATTGTAACGAAGTATCTGTATATTGGGGCTTCCCAGGTGGCTCAGTGGTCAAGAAGCTACCTGCAGTGCAGGAGACCCGGGTTCGATTCCTGGGTCAGGAAGGTCACCTTGGAGAAGGAAATGGCAACCCACTCCAGTATTCTTGCCCGGAGAATTCCATTGACAGAGGTACAGTCCATGGGGTTGCAAAGAGTCAGACACAACTGAGTGACTAACACATTTGTATACTTAGTATACATATTTCTAGGTTTATGGAAGTTAGAGACTAGTAGAGCAATCATGGGGGAGCAAATATACATGAAAGCTGGATTTACTCTTGAGTCAATGCCTAAACAATGGTCAGGAAGTCAGGTATCAAGAGCTGAGAGTGAAGGTTATTCTGATATCTCCAATATAAATTGGAATCCTTAAAGGGGTCTCAAGTAGAGAAAATTATGTGTAAATTCTTTTTGGAAGAAATCATTCTGATCATAGTTTATTAGGAGGAATAAGGCTATTTTCACCTAATAATTCCAATATATGAACTATGTAGATCTAAATACTTTTGCTGTTTTTGATGACTTTCACATATGGTGGATTGTTTTCTTGAATTTGACATAATTTTTAAATCTACATTTATATTTAATTATAAATGTAAATTTTAAAATTATAAATGTAGATTTAAAATTACAAATATAAATGTAGATTTAAAATTCTAATTATAAACATAACTTGGAGTATATATATATATATATATATATATATAGAGAGAGAGAGAGAGAGAGAGAGAGAGAGAGAAACTTGGAGTATGAGAATGGCAACCCACTCCAGTATTCTTGCCTGGAAAATTCCATGGACAGAGCAGCCTGGTCATGGAGTCCTAAAGAGTCAGACATGACAGAGCAAGCACAAGCATACATGTAAGTAATGTTAAAGAAGTAAAATATGTGCAAAAATGATCAAGGAAAAAGAAAATGGAACCATGAAAAATAATTCATAGCTTTGTTTCTGGTAATTCCCAGCTGATTTGGGTCAACTATCCTGGACAGGATGAGAAGCAAAGCTATAGGGGCACGTGTGTGTGTGTGTGTGTGTGTGTGTGTGTGTGTGTGTGTGTGTAGGCATGTGTACAGCTTATAGTAATGAGAGGACTGAAAAGTCAGCAAAGACTTCCTGGTCCAAGACCCATGTGAAGTGTGAAGCCAAGAAAAGTGGAAAAAGATGCCATGGAAAGAGTAACCAAAAGAAATGTGAAACAGTCATCAGAAAGCATTACTAGCAGTAAAGACTCTCATCATGCTAAAATTCAGGAAGATGTAACAATAATCTGAATGACCCTCAAACATTCACAGAACTAAACTGAGAAATAGACATGTTGAAGTGATAATGGATTATTTCTTAAACCAAGCCATTCAATAATTGACAGAATATGGTGAACAATTAAGTTCACCAAAAAAGAAACATTTGAAATACTCATTAACAGACACACACACAACTACTCAACAACTGATTATAGTTCTCAGGGACAAATGAGGTGGTTGAAAAAATTTATCATATATTGCCTCACAAATCAAATCTCACCAAATTTCAAAGAATTGAAATGATACATGCTATATTCTCTAATCACAGTTTAATCAACCTAGAAATCCAGAAAAAAATCCCCATATGTTGTTCAGTTCAGTTCAGTCGCTCAGTCGTATCTGACTCTTTGTGACCTTATGAACCGCAGCATGCCAGGCCTCCCTATCCATCACCAACTCCTGGAGTCCACCCAAACCCATGTCTGTTGAATCGGTGATGCCATCCAACCATCTCATTCTCTGTCTTCCCCTTCTCCTCCTGCCCTTAATCTTTCCCAGCATCAGGGTCTTTTCCAATGAGGCAGCTCTTCGCATCAGGTGGCCAAAGTATTAGAATTTCAGCTTCAACATCAGTCCTTCCAATGAACACCCAAGACTGATCTCCTTTAGGATGGACTGGTTGGATCTCCTTGCAGTCCAAGGGACTCTCAAGAGTCTTCTTGAACACCACAGTTCAAAAGCATCAATTTTTCGGCACTCAGCTTTCTTTATAGTCCGACTCTCACATTCATACATGACCACTGGAAAAACCATAGCCTTGACTAGAAAGCTACGAAATTCGAAGTTACCCATGGTCATGGAGGGAATCACAGTGGCAAAGAGAGAAAATATTTTTTGTTGAATATAAGTAAAACACCATTTAAAAAACTTGCACATTTCTGTTAAAGTGTGCTTAGAGGGAAATGTGCATGCTTAAATATTCATATATTTTAAAAGATGCAAAACTGAAAATCAACCATCTAAGTATCCATCTTAATAATTTGGGAGAACAGTAAATTAAACTAAATGAATGTAGAATACAAGAACTATTATAAGGCAATAAATAAATATAAATGATTAATAAAAATGGATACAAATTTGGTGAGACTGACCAAGAAAGGAAAGAGAGAAGGCAAAAATAATATCAGAAATTTAAAAGAAAACATTAAATAGGTTGGAAAAGTATAATAAGAATTTGTTTAAAGAAATTATCCAATGTATACAATAAAATAGACATTTTTAATATGACATAACTTTACCAAAATGTAGATAGAGATAGAAAAGCTTTATAATCATAAATCTTTAAAATTTTAAAAACTTCCCGCAAAGAAAACTGCTGGCTAGTCCAGATGACTCCATTAGTGACACACCAAACATGAAAGGAGTAAATGCCAATTTGACTCTTCCTGAAAATAGAGAACAGGGGCAACTTCATCTCTGAAACCAAAATAACAAGCATATGTGAAACAAACCTAACAGAATTTCTATAAGGAACTAATAATTGAAATGAAAAACTTAATGGATGAATTCAACAACACACAGACATAATTGAGGGAAAAACTAGTAAACTATAGAGGGAGGGAAATTACCCAAGTTGCAACCTAGAAAAGCAAATGTATTAACATGGAAAATATGAAAAGTATTAACACATGATAATTGAAGGGGAAAATCTGACCATATAACATCACTGTCCCAGAGGAAATATTAGAATGAAGCGGGGAGCTGATAACTTGTCAGAGCTGATGAAAGGTACAGGCTCAGAGACACAGACAGTACCACTGACTCAAATGGATGAGTCAGGATGACATACAAAGAAATATAGACTCAGTAAATCTGTAGAAAGCCTGAGGGAAAAAGAAGCCAGAGAGAAAGAACAAATTACTTACAAAGAACAACACTTTGTCACCAGGCTTCTTAAAAAATTGGAAGCCAGATGATAGCAGAATAAAATTTTTGAAGTGCTTACAGAAAATAACTTTTAACTAGAATTGAATATTCAGCAACTTGTCTTAAAAAAAAAAAAAGAGGAGGAATTGAAGCAAATACATTTTCAGATACAGAAAGGCTGAGTTCATTGACCACTATTTAACTAATAAAAGAAATATATAATTTCCTTCAAGAAGAAGAAAACTAATCTTACAAGGAAAATGAAAAAAAAACAAACTGAAATTGACAAGTATAACACATTAGTTACCTAATGCTGAGCAACAAATAAGCTCCAAACTTGGTGGCTTAAATCAATAACCTGTATCTCTCACAGCTTCTGTGAATCAGGAATTTGGAAGTGACTTGGATAGGTAGTTCTTGTCTGGGGTCTGCTATGAGGCAGCCATCATATGCCAGCTGGGGTAGCAGTCATATGAAGAAATAATTGTAGCTAGAGGATACACATCCAAGGTGTCTTACTCACATAGCTTTAAAGTTGGTGTGTGTGTGTGCTTAGTTGCTCAGTCATGTCTGATTATCTGTGACACCATGGACTGTAATCTGCCAGGCCCTTCTGTCTATGGAATTTTGCAGGCAAGGCTACTTGAGCAGGATTCCATTTCCTGTTCCAGGGGCTCTTCCTGACCTAGGGACTGAACTCAAGTTGCTTGTGTTTCTTGCATTGGCAGGCAGATTCTTTACCTCTAGTACCACCTGGAAGCTCATAAAGTTGATACTTATACCAAAATTCTTTAGTAGTTGTTGGATATCCTGACAACATGGAGGCCAGATTCTCTCAGAACAAATGATTCAGGACATCAAGGTGAAAATTAAGATGTCATTATGACCTAACCTACAGCCAGACATCCTGGAATGTGAAGTCAAGTGGGCCTTAGAAGTATCACTACAAACAAAACTAATGGAGGTGATGGAATTCCAGTTGAGCTGTTTCAAATCCTGAAAGATGATGCTGTGAAAGTGCTGCACTCAATATGCCAGTAAATTTGGAAAACTCAGCAGTGGCCACAGGACTGGAAAAGGTCAGTTTTCATTCCAATCCCAAAGAAAGACAATGCCAAATAATGCTCAAACTACTGCACAATTGCACTCATCTCACATGCTGGTAAAGTGATGCTCAAAATTCTGCAAGCTAGGCTTCAACAATACATAAACTGAGAACTTCCTGATATTCAAGTTGGTTTTAGAAAAGGCAGAGGAACCAGAGATCAAATTGCCAGCATCCACTGGATCATGGAAAAAGCAAGAGAGTTCCAGGAAAACATCTATTTCTGCTTTATTGACTATGCCAAAGACTTTGACTCTGTGGATCACAATAAACTGCAGAAAATTCTGAAAGAGAAACCTGTGTGCAGGTCAGGAAACAACAGTTAGAACTGGACATGGAACAACAGACTGGTTCCAAATAGGAAAAGGAGTATGTCAAGGCTGTATATTGTCACCCTGGTTACTTAACTTCTATGCGGAGTATATCATGAAAAACGCTGGGCTGGAAGAAACACAAGCTGGAATCAAGATTGCTGGGAGAAATATCCATAACCTCAGATATGCAGATGACACCACCCTTATGGCAGAAAGTGAAGAACTAAAGAGCCTCTTGATGAAAGTGAAAGAGGAGAGTGAAAAAGTTGGCTTAAAGCTCAACATTCAGAAAACCAAAATCATGGCATCCAGTCCCATCATTTCATGGCAAATAGTTGGGGAAACAGTGACAGACTTTATTATTTTGAACTCCAAAATCACTGCAGATGGTGACTGAAGTCATGAAATTAAAAGACACTTACTCCTTGGAAGGAAAGTTATGACCAACCTACACAGCATATTCTAATTAAAAAAAAGTATACAAAAAAAAAGCAGAGACATTACTTTACCAACAAAGGTCCATCTAGTCAAGGCTATGGTTTTTCCAGTAGTCATGTATGGATGTGAGATTTGGACTATAAACAAAGCTGAGAGCCAAAGAATTGATGCTTTTGACTGTGGTGTTGGAGAAGACTCTTGAGAGTCTCTTGGACTGCAAGGAGATCCAACCAGTCCATACTAAAGGAAATCAGTCTTGGGTGTTCACTGGAAGAACTGATGTTGAAGCTGAAGCTCCAATAATTTGGCCACCTGATGTGAAGAGCTGACTCATTTGAAAAGACCCTGATGCTTGGAAAGACTGAGGGCAGGAGGAGAAGGTGATGACAGAGGATGAGATGGTTGGATGGCATCACCAACTCAATGGACATGAGTTTGGGTAAACTGGGTGTTGGTGATGAACAGGGAGGCCTGGCATGCTGCAGTCCATGGGGTTGCAGAGTCAGACATGACTGAGCAACTGAACTGAACTGATGACCTAACCATGGTGGTCACACCCAATTGCTTATATCTTATTACTCACACTGGTCAGTTACTATTCAGATTGAGAAAAGATTATACAAACATGTGGGTGGCTCAGTGGTAAAGAGCCTGCCTGCCAATGCTGGAGACACAAGAGATGCAGGTTTGATCCCTGGGTTGAGAAGATCCCCTGAAGTAGAAAATGGCAACCTGCTCCAGGATTCCTTCTTGAAAAATTCCATGGACAGAGAAGCCTGGCGGGCTGCAGTCCACTGGGTCACAAAGAGTCGGACACAACTGAGCACTGAGCAGATACAAACATGCACATATATAATTACAGCCAAACAAAAGTTGTCTTCATAACATGATAATCAGGTGTCAATTTTGAAAAGAAAAGCAAAATTAGAGGATGAAATTATCACCAGGAAAGACATGATCATAGTTAAATTCTATAAATGTTCCAAGAAAAGAGTAAGGAAACTGATTTAAAACTTTATGCCCATGGCAAAATTGTAATAGTAATCAGTTAAAAAATCGGAAACGGTTATGTAAATTATGAATTGTATAGAACAATAAAGGCCAAAACTGCAAACAAGAAAGTTGTAGAAAATAAAAATATGATGCAAGAAGCATACAAAATGGGTCAGTCAGAAAGCACAGTGAAATATGGTAGGTAGAAATTATTTCTGTTACATCAGCAGTCACAGCAAATACAAGAAGAATAAATTTGTTTGTTAGATAGACGTTACCAACTTGGCTAAAAAAAGGAAACTGCAACCCATTCCAGTATTCTGGCCTGGAGAATCCCATGGACACAGGAGACTGGTGGGCTATAGTCCATGGGCTGACAGAGAGTCAAGCATGACTAAAGTGACTTAGCACACAGCACACCACTATATTAAACATAAGCGCATGAAAAGTTGAAAACAGTTGAAAAAATACATATGTAAATGTCAGGAAATATAAAATGAACGAATTTCAAAATGTGTAGCTATGTTAATATCAAAATATAGGATAATGAAAAATAAATCTTTTAAAAATGTAAAAAAAGCACAACTTGCTTATTTACGTATGTATTTTTTGATGCCAAAAGCCCCATAACTATTAAAGACAATTTAACAAATAAAAGGAAAATCCAATATTATGTCTGTTCTCCACAGATTAATTTTACTGGTTCAGGGAAATTGCAATCAAAATCCCAAAAGATTTTATTTTTAAAAATTGACAAGCAAATTCTAGTATTTTTTTTGAATAGAAAATGCTGAATAACAGGAGTTTCCTGAAGAAGAATACTGTGTGAATATCCCCTGGAATGTTCCAAGACTCATTACAGAGCTAATATATGGCCCCAGAAAGAGACATGGTGTCGAACTGAACATAATAGAGAGACCAGAAACAGTCCCTGAATATACAGAAATTACATATGACACGTGGTCATGTAAACCACTGGAAAAAGAATAGACTAAACAATGAATGGAGCCAAGACATTTGTTTATCCCTCTAGGAAAAAGGCAAGATTGGATTCCTACCTCATATGTTGTACTAAAATAAATTCCAGATGGTTTAAAGACTCAAATATGAAAGACAAAACTTTAAAGCATTTGGAGAGAAGATTTAGGTGGATATTTTAAGATTTGGGGCTTCTCTGTGGCTCAGACGGTTAAGAATCTGCTCTTAATGCAGGAGACTGGCGTTCGATCCCTGGGTTGGGAAGATCCCCTGGAGAAGGGGATGGCTACCCACTTGAGTATTCTTGCCTGGAGAATTACATGGACAGAGGAACCTGGTGGGTCCATGGTGTTGCAAAGAGTCGGATATGATTGAACGACTAATATTTTCACTTTAAGGTTTTGAAGCAGGGAAGAAGTTTTGAACTAAGACTGCAATAACAATAACATAAATAAAAGAATAAAATAAATAAAAAGACTATTTTATTCTTAACAAAAGAATAAAATAAAGGCAAATCTTGATAAATTGCTTTTTATTCAAAATAAGATGTCCTTGTTAAGACATAGTGGAAGCGAAACATAAGCAGCCAAGTTGGAAGATAATATTAGTAACATATGTAGTGATTATTTATATTAGTTTCCAGAATACATAGGAATGTGTATTGCTTGGGAAATGCTGAACGTTCTGACAATTTCAAGCACCGGTAAGGATGATGAGCAAGAGAGTATCTCACAACCCAGCACTGCACTCTGGATCTTCATCCAATATTTCTCACATGCGAAAGCAGACAAGTACAAAACTTTCAAAATACCCCAAAATATTTGAGGCACAAACACAAACGTATATACTTCCTATTATGGACTAAATTGTGTTCCCGCCCCACAATTCCTGCTGAATTCCTAACCTCCAGTACCTCAGAATATAACTTTATATGGAGGTAGGGCCTTTGAACACCCCACTCCAGTACTCTTGCCTGGAAAATCCCATGGACGGAGGACCCTGGTAGGCTGCAGTCCATGAGGTCGTGAAGAGTCGGACACGACTGAGCAACTTCACTTTCACTTTTCACTTTCATGCATTGGAAAAGGAAATGGCAACCCACTCCAATGTTCTTGCCTGGAGAATCCCAGGGGTGGTGGGGCCTGGCGGGCTGCCGTCTGTGGGGCCACACAGAGTTGGACACGACTGAAGCGACTTAGCAGCAGCAGCAGCAGCAGCAGCAGCAGCAGCAGGGCCTTTAAAAGGTAATGGCAACCCACTCCAGGATTCTTGCCTGGAAAATACCGTGGACTTAAGAGTCTGGGAGGCTGCAGTCCTTGCGGCTGCAACGAATCAGACATGACTGAGCGACAGAGCACAAGCTAAAAGAAACTAATCGGGTGGGTCCTAATCCAATGTCCTGTCCTTATATGAAGAGATTAGGACACAGGAAAGAAGGACAGCAGATGCGTGCACACAGAGAAGGGGCCAAGTGCGGATACCGTGGGAAGGTGGCCATCTGCAAGCCAAGGGGAGAGGCCTCAGGAAAAACCAAACTTGACAACACCTTGATCTTGGATTTACAGCCTCCAGAACCATGATAAAATAAGCTTCTGTAATTTTAGTCACCGAATCTGAAGTATTTTATTATGGCAGCCCAACCAAAGTGACACACTCACCCCCTTCATAAAGGCAGAAAAATGAAAACAATCCAAATATTCACCTAGAGGAAAATGGACTTTCTCTCCTGCTGGTCCAGTGATTAAAAATCCACCTGCCAATGCAGGGGACATGGGCTTGATCCCTGGTCAGGAGGATCCCACATGCCATGAGACAGCTAAGCCTTTGTGCCACAACTACTGAAACCCACGAGCCCTAGAGCCCATGCTCTGCAACAAAAGACACCGCTGCAATCACTGCAAATACAGAAAGCCTTGTGCAGCAGTGAAGACCCAACACAGCCAACAATTAACAAACAAAACAAAAAACTCAGTGAAGGGAACCTTAGTCCCTGTGTTTTTCGATTTCAATCTCCCAAATCCCGAAGAGAGAATCTGATTGACCTCCTGAAACACAGTCAATGACCAGTCCCACCTGGGTTAGCTATAAATGAAGTGGCAATCTGAGATCTACCAGCATGTGAAGTGGCGGTTCCATGTAATCACCACTGTTGCAGACAATACATGTTTTTCTACTCATAAAAGCAGAATGGCCCTCTGACAAAAATTCTATGTGCTCTCCCCCTATTTCGTTTTCTTCATCTGATTTTGGTTTACGTCTCTTGGATTTCCAGAAGTGAGAAGGAAGATGAGAAACAGGATGTGTGCAGACTAGTCAGATTTAAAATCTGTGCTGTAGTGGAATTTATTTTAATTTACTTTATGTTCTTACTCTGGCTGATAAATGTGAGCCTCTAGGCAGACAAGCAGGACTTGGATGTCAGATTCCAGTGCTCTGTCTTGCAGGAATTTTGGAGTGTGGTTATTATTACAGAATAGCCATCAATCAAATTTTATGAGATTTGATACTGAGGACCTTTCAATTTAATAAAGAATTGGTAGAGTAAGGCAAAATTTGCTATGGATGAGACAGCAATGAACTCATTTATCCTAGATAGTCTTTTCCCTTACTCTTAAGTAATTAATAAATGTTTGTACCATACTCTTAAGTAATTAATAAATGTTTGTACTGTTATTGTAAATAAACCCATTTAAGGAGATAAGATCTGAGGATTAGATTAGAAACTATTAGTTGTGGTTAAACATGCTTCAAATTTAAAAGGAAAAAAAAAGAAACTGAAGGGTTCAACTCTATTTAACTAACTTTGCTACCAGAAGTTATATTTTGTGTATCCACGGTAGACAAGGAAAATTGTTTCAGCTAGAATTTGACAATAGAGGCAACTATTAGCATAAACAAAATTATTCCCAGAATTAAAGTTGTAAAAACAAACAAGAAGCATGTTTCCTTATTGTAATAATGCTCCAACTTCATAGAAATAATCCTTAATTCTACTTGCAGAGGAAATTGACTCTATGGTGTACCCTCTGTATCCATTCAACCAACACTTCTTTACCTCTGGTGATAAGTCAGGAACATTTCCTAGAACTGAAAATTCAAAACATTGAACAATGTATGGCAAAACCAATACAGTATTGTTAAGCAACATAAAAAAAAAAAGAAAAGAAAAATTGAAAATGTGTGTTACCACGTTGTTCATGAGTTCAATTGGAGTGATGGAAAAAAAGTCGGTCAGTCGTGTCTGGCTCTTTGTGACCCTATGGACTGGAGCCAGGCTCCTCTGTCCATGGAATTCTCCCAACAAGAATACTGGAGTGGGTAGCCATTCCCTTCTCCAGGGGATCTTCCTGTTCTAGGAATCAACCCAGGTTCTCCTGCATTGTAGGCAGATTTTTTACCAGCTGAGCTACCAGGGAATCGGAGGGGGGGGGGGGGGGGGGGGGGGGGGGGCGGAGGGCTGCTGCTGTTATTGCTGCTAAGTCCCTTCAGTCGTGTGCGACTCTGTGCGACCCCATAGACGGCAGCCCACCAGGCTCCACTGTCCCTGGGATTCTCCAGGCAAGAACACTGGAGTGGGTTGCCATTGCCTTCTCCAATGCATGAAAGTGAAAAGTGAAAGTGAAGTCGCTCAGTCGTGTCCTACTCTCAGCGACCCCATGGACTGCAGCCCACCAGGCTCCTCCTCCATCCCTGGGATTTTCCAGGCAAGAGTACTGGAGTGGGGTGCCATCGCCTTGGTGGGGGTGAGCTATAAGAGGGTAAAATATTCCAGCAGAGGTGCTCTAGGGTTACTTATTAAAGAAAATTCAGTCTTGAAAATACACTGAAATTGAAGCTCAGAAAATAGGAAATGAGTTAAGCCACTTGGTGCCGAGGAGAAATTGATCCTAACTTCTACTGACCTCAAAAATGGCCAGAAACTCTGCTGTTTTTTTTTTTTTTTTTTAAATGTGTCAATCCCAGTCTTATTTATTTGCTTCCAACTCTAAGTAATTTATTCTTAGTGTTTCTATATGTTGTACAAGCTCTGGACATTTAAATTCTTATCAATCTCAGGTCCTAAGGCTCCTAAGAAGTGTTTCAGACAGTTGTAAAATTCTCTAAAACTTTTAGAACTTTAGAGAGAGGTAGTAAAATTAATTTTCCAGCATCCTAGTGACATTCATGTGTCAGAAGTGCCCTAGTTTATACATCACAATTTCCCAGATTTCACTATAGTTTATTACAGTGAAAAAACACCCATATGATACTGAGTGCCTATTCAATTTACCAGCATCAAAGGAAGACAGATTCAGATACATTAAGATGTGGTTTCTATGTTTATAACGATATGCAACCACATAGAAAATAATGTACAGATACAACTTGTCCTATAAAACAGTTTTGGGAAATTTTCTCTGACTATAAATTATCCCAGTTTGGGAACATTAGCTTAGATATGAACATATACTCAAGATAGTATTAATTTATTTGAAAGAGTCGAACTTTTAAGAAGGCCATTTCTAACAGTGGAAACAAAGATGGAAAACTCTCAAATAATTGTGAGTTGCTTGGAATTCTGTCTGGCTTCCAGAAATTATATTGGGAACAGATGTCTGTCCACACAGTGAAAATGATCTTATTAGTAAATGTTTCTTTAAATGAAACATACAACGACAAAAATGATTCTGTAGCAGACTCCCAGTCAAAGGGAAAGAAATATTAGATAGATTGAAAGCTATGCCATGCTGTTCAAATTTCAGAAGCAGAGACTAGCCATTTAGAAATACTTTTCTGGGATGTTCAGGTTAAAAGAAAAAAAAAACTTTGCAATTCATTTAGAATTCATTTTTTGTGTGAATATTTTGATGAACAACAAGAAATAATTGATGAAAAGATTAGATAACTGAAAAAGGTCTCAGATTTCATTCTTCCTGATTTGGTTACAGACACTAATACCTTTACTTTTAATTGGTTGCTGCTGCTGCTACTAAGTCGCTTCCATCGTGTTGGACTCTGTGCGACCCCATAGGTGGCAGCTCACCAGGCTCCCCCCTCCCTGGGATTCTCCAGGCAAAAATACTGGAGTGGGTTGCCATTTCCTCCTCCAATGCATGAAAGTGAAAAGTGAACGTGAAATTGCTCAGTTGTATCCGACTCTTAGCGACCCCATGGACTGCAGCCCACCAGGATCCTCTGCCCATGGGATTTTCCAGGCAAGAGTACTGGAGTGGGATGCCATTGCCTTCAAAATAATTTTTTTACTTAAATCACGTAAGGAATTAAATAGCATGTGATTTAAAAAGAGGGAAGTACTATTATAAGAAAATGGAATGAATAATTTTACTTTTAACTGTGTTAATACTGATACATATAATAGGTTAGAACAGGTTAGTTTTGCTTTTTCTCTGTATTTGTAATCAATGTTTTTCATGGTTAGGTATTTGGAGTCGTCTTTCAAGGAGAATAACTATTTTTATTGAATGTTAAAATATGAATGAAGAAACATATCAGATGGCAATTTGCCAAAACCCTTTGTACAATACTTTTGACCCAGTTCTCAATAAATATTTCTTAATTTTATGGGAGAACTATTGCTCTAGAGAGGGGTAAGGAAAGTTTAGTAGTTACCACCAGGGGGCAGCAGAGGCTGTAGGATTTCAAGACCTAGCAGTAGTTCTACTGGCTAAAATGGGTGCAATATCCCACTCTTCCATTTTCGCCAGGTTGCGGCTCTCAGGTGGGAGTGCACTTCGAATGGTCCAGGGAGTTTTGAATCGTAATCTCTGAAGGAGTGTAGTTTCCAAAAGCTACTGGTTATTCCCATGCAAAAGAACGAATAAGGTGTGAGAACTATAAGGATCCGTAAGATGACTGCCTCCTTTCCCATGGATTGACCTTAGGGAAATGAAAACGTGAACCACAGATATGGGGGTTTTCAGTAACTTATCTGGGAACATTCCGTCTCATATTTTCTAGTCACCTGACAGGAAGAAGGGGAAAAAGGCCTGAACTGTGTTTTTTTGAGGTCCCCTAAGGACTCACATTTTAACTGGTAGGGAATATCCACTGAGGCGAAGTTCATTAGGCTTCCCTCTGCTGTCAGTTGGTCCACAAAGACCTTTGATTAATCTCATTTGCTCTGGCTTTCTAACTGATGTTGTTCCCATGCTTTTAACTTGTCAGTAATTTCAGTATTCACTCGACAAAACACTTTCTTCTTTCCTTAGCTGTTTACTAAGTTGCTAGTATTTGTGCTAAAATCAGTTAACAGTGGTTAGAGTGTATAGCTCTGATTCTCTTGGATAAACAGGTTTTTTGAGGTTGAGTTTCTTGTAAATTACCAATCGTCTCATCATGCTGAACTCATGGGTGGGTAACTTTAAGTCTTCCAAAATCAAGTGTAAAAAAATGGTCTTTCCATTTATATCTTAGCGCTGAATCTACAGTGCTTAAACAAGCATTGAATAAAGACTGTGAAATAACAAAAGGAGAAATAAATATGGGCATTTTGTGATTCTAGACAGTATTTCATACAAGATAGGGTCTGTTCTCTGGGACAAACTTCATTTTATCCAAGATACACCCTAAGAACAGAAGAGATAAGTAATATATCCTGTTACTGATTACTTCTACTTCGAGCTTTAAAAGTATCCCAAACTCCTCTCCCAATTAGGTTAAGAGGTTTAAATTTTATTCTGACTGTGTTGAGAAACCTTTGGAAAGTTCAGTTTGTGTTTAAAAGAAAGGAATCTGACTGATGGTGAGGAGATGAGAGGAAGCACAGAAGATCAGTTAGGAAACTAAGCAGTGATCTCCACCAGCTTGGTTCATAGTGTTGCGTCCTAAGGCCCTCTTGACTTCACATTCCAGGATGTCTGGTATAGGTGAGTGATCACACCATCATGGTTATCTGAGTCATGAACATCTTTCGTGTATAGTTCTGTGTATTCTTGCCGACTCTTCTTAATATCTTCTGCTTCTCCTAGGTCCATATCATTTCTGTCCTTTATGGAGCCCATCTTTGCATGAAATGTTCCCTTGGTATCTCTAATTTTCTTGAAGAGATCTCTAGTCTTTCCCATTCTATTGTTTTCCTCTATTTCTTTGCATTGATCACTGAAGAAGACTTTCTTATCTCTCCTTGGCATTCTTTTGAACTCTGCATTCAAATGGGTATATCTTTCCTTTTCTCCTTTGCCTTTAGCTTCTCTTCTTTTCTCAGCTATTTGTAAGCCTCCTCAACCATTTTGCGTTCTTGCATTTCTTGGTCACTGCCTCCTTTACAATGTCATGAACCTCTGTCCATAGTTTTCCAGGCTCTCTGTCTATCAGATCTAATCCCTTGAATATATTTGTCACTTCCACTGTATAATCCATAAGAGATTTGATTTCGTAATACCTAAATGGTCTAGTGGTTTTCCCTGCTTTCTTCAGTTTAAGTCTGAATTTTGCAATATGGAGTTCATGATCTGAGGAACAGTCAGCTTCCGGTCTTGTGTTTGCTGACTGTATAGAGCTTCTCCATCTTTGGCTGCAAAGAAGATATTCAATCTGATTTCAGTATTGACCGTATGGTAATGTTCATGTGCAGAGTTGTCTCTTGTGTTGTTGGAAGAGGGTGTTTGCTATGACCAGTGTGTTCTTTTGGCAAAACTCTGTTAGCCTTTGACCCACTTTGTTTTGTACTCCAAGGCCAAATTTCCCTATTACTCCAAGCAGCTCTTGACTTGCTACTTTTGCATTTCAGTCCCCTATAACGAAGAGGACATCTTTTTGGATGTTAGGTCTAAAAGGTCTTACAGGTCTTCATAGAACCATTCAACTTCAGCTTCTTCAGCATTACTGGTCAGGGTATAGACTTGGATTATCGTGACATTGAATGGTTTGCCTTGGAAACTAATAGAGGTCTTTCTGGTGTTTTTGAGATTGTATCCTAGTACTGCATTTTGGACTCTTGTTGACCATGAGGGCTACTCCATTCCTTCTAAGGGATTCTTGCCCAGAGTAGTACATACAATAGTCATCTGAGTTAAATTCACCCATTCCAGTCCATTTTAGTTCACTGATTCCTAAAACGTCGATGTTCACTCTTGCCATCTTTTTGACCACTTCCAATTTGCCTTGATTCATGGACCTAATATTCCAGGTTCCTCTGCAATACTGCTCTTATAGCACTGAACTTTACTTCCATCACCAGTCACATCCACAAACTGGGTGTTGTTTTTGCTTTGGTTCTGTCTCTTCATTCTTTCTGGAGTCATTTCTCCATTCTTCTCCAGTAGCATACTAAGTATCTACCAACAGTGGCTCAGACGGTTAAGTGTCTGTCTACAGTGCTGGAGACCTGGGTTCAATCCCTGGGTTGGGAAGATCCCCTGGAGAAGGAAATGGCAATCCACCCAGTACTATTGCCTGGAAAATCCCCATGGACAGAGAAGCTTGGTAGGCTACAGTCCGTGGGGTTGCAAAGAGTCGGACACAACTGAGCGACTTTACTTACTTTAACCTGGGGAATTCATCTTTCAGTGTCATATCTTTTTACCTTTTCATACTGTTCATGGGGTTCTCAAGGCAGGAATACTGCAGTGGTTTGCCATTCCCTTCTCAGTGGACCATGTTTTGTCAGAACTCTCCACCATGACCTGTCTGTCTTGAGTGGCCCTGCACTGCATGGCTCATAGTTTCACTGAGTTAGACAAGGCTGTGATCCATGTGATCAGTTTGGTTACTTTTCTGTGATTGTGGTTTTCATTCTTTCTGCCCTCTGATGGATAAGGATAAGAGGCTTATGGATGCTTCCTGATGGGAGAGACTGGCTGTGGGGGAAACTGGGTCTTTTTCTGATGGGCGGGGCCATGCTCAGTAAATATTTAATCCAATTTTCTGTTGATGGGTGAGGCTGTGTTCCCTCCCTGTTGTTTGACCTGAGGCCAATGAAGATAGTGGCGACCTCCTTCAAAATGTTCCAGGCATGTACGGCTACACTCAGTGCCCCCAACACTGCAGCAGGTGACCACTGACCCACACCTCTGCTGGAAACTCCTGGACACTCATGGACATGTCTGGGTCGTTTTCTTGTGGGGTCACTACTCCTTTCTCCTGGGTCCTGGTGCACACAAGGTTTCGTTTGTGCCCTCCAAAAGTGTGTTTCCCCAGTCCTGTGGAACTTCTGGTGGTTCTATGGTGAGATTAATGGTGACCTCCTCCTAGAGGGCTTATGCCATACCCAGGTCTGCTGCACCCAGAGCCGCTGCCCCTGTGCCAGGCCACCGCTGACCCACACCTCCACAGGAGACCCTCAGACACAGTTCTGACTCCGTCTCTGTGGGCTGGGCGTGAGTTTTGTGCCCTTCCCAGATGGGCCGTGTGTCTTGATCACCTCCCCGGTCCTGGCCGCTTGGTGTCACGGGTGTGCCAGGAGAGCACCATCTCAGGTGTGCCTTATGTCTCCGCTGGAAAGCTCATCTCAGGCTGTGACTCTCCGGGTGGATGTCAGCCACCCAGGATCTCAGGAAGGCGTGGTTAGTAGCTGGGAGCCTGCTCATGGTTTGGTGGAAGACGCCGTTTCTGGGACTGAGATTGCAGCAGCCCCTTGCTTTCTGCTTCCGGCTGTCACAAGCCTGCCTCTCTGCCTCCAGGTGGGGAGGGGCTGGTATTCAGCTAGCTCTCCTTTCATATTCACTCAATCCTTTGTTCTGTGAGCAGGCCAGGCTGCATATTACATTGCTAGGTTAGAGCCTTTTGTGGGAAAGTTCTCTTTTCCTTAGTTGAGGTTAGGTGTGTATTCTGTGGGGTTTTTTTCCTCCCAATTATGTTGCCTTCGAGAGTCCAAAACTCCCAACAAACCCACCTGTGAGAGGGTTTCCTACTGTGTGCAAACTTCTCCTCCTACACAACTCCCTCCCAGGACAGGTCTCCATCCCTAACTCTTTTGTCTCTCTTTTTGTCTTTCATATTTTGTCCTACCAGTTGAGTTATTTCAAATCCTAAAACACGATGCTGTGAAAGTGCTGCACTCAATATGCCAGCAAATCTGGAAAACACAGCAGTGGCCACAGGACTGGAAAAAGTCAGTTTTCATTCCAATCCCAGAGAAAGACAATGCCAAAGAATGCTCAAACTACCGCACAATTGCACTCATCTCACATGCTGGTAAACTAATGCTCAAAATTCGCCAAGCAAGGCTTCAACAGCACATGAACCATGAACTTCCAGATGTTCAAGCTGGATTTAGAAAAGGCAGAAGAGCCAGAGATCAAATTGCCAACATCTGCTGGATCATCGAAAAAGCAAGAGTTCCAGAAAAACATCTACTTTTGCTTTGTTGACTATGCCAAAGCCTTTGACTGTGTGGATCACAACAACCACAACAAACTGTGGAAAATTCTTCAAGAGATGGGAATACCCCAGACCACCTAACCTGCTTCCTGAGGAATCTGTATGCAGGTCAAGAAGCGACAGTTAGAACTGGACATGGAACAACAGACTGGTCCCAAATTGGGAAAGGAGTACATCAAGGCTGTATATTGTCATTCTGCTTATTTAACTTCTATGCAGAGTACGTCATGCAAAATGCTGGGCTGGCTGAAGCACAGGCTGGAATCAAGATTGTCGGGAGAAATATCAATAACCTCAGATATGCAGATGACATCACTCTTATGGCAGAAAGTGAAGAAGAACTAAAGAGCCTCTTGATGAAAGTGAAAGAGGAGAGTGAAAAAGTTGTCTTAAAACTCAACATTCAGAAAACAAAGATCATGACATCTGATCCCATCGCTTCATGGCAAATAGATGGGGAAACAATGGAAACAGTAAGAGACTTTATTTTGGGGGGCTCCAAAATCACTGCAGATGGTGACTGCAGCCATGAAATTAAAAGACGCTTGCTCCTTGGAAGGAAAAAGCTGTGACAAACCTAGACAGTATATTAAAGAGCAAAGACATTACTTTACCAACAAAGTTCCATCTAGTCAAAGCAATGGTTTTTCCAGTAGTCATGTATGGATGTAAGAGTTGTAAAAAATGCTGAGCACTGAAGAATTGATGCTTTTGAAATGTTGTGTTGGAGAAGACTCTTGAGAGTCCCTTGGACTGCAAGGAGATCCAAGCAGTCCATCTACAAGAAATCAGTCCTGAATATCCATTGGAAGGACTGATGCTGAAGCTGAAACTCCAATACTTTGGCCACCTGATGTGAAGAACCGACTCATTGAAAAACACCCTGATGCTGGGAAAGATTGAAGGCAGGAGGAGAAGGGGATGACAGAGGATGAGATGGTTGCATGGTATCGCCCATGTGATGGACATGAGTTTGAGTAGGCTCTGGGAGTTGGTGGACAGGGAAGCCTGGCATGCAGCAGTCCATGGGGTTGCATAGAGTTGGACATGACTGAGCAACTGAACTGAACTGATACAGTGATCTCAGAGAGGGTTGAAGTTTTCTGGAATATGGGAGCAATGATGAAGATGGATATAGTAAATGCATTTGGAACACACTTTGGAGACCCGCGATAAACTGAATTGGTTTTTGTATGATAAGGTGGGGTAGGGAATGGTTTTGGAAAAGAATGGTTGGAAAACCTACATTCTCTCCTTTCAGGTTGGTCATCACAAAGTATTTTTCAGTTTTCCTTTAGTGTTCTGTTCTTTCCAATGAAGTGCTTATTTACTTTTTTCTCTTTTCCCCCATATGTGTAAGGGATTTTTTAAAAAGAAGGTCAGACAATGTCTTCATGGAAACACTAGCTGGCATGGGTCTCTGAGATGCTGCTTGTGCTTTCTGTCTTGGTAAAGAAATTGGGTAGAGTAAGACTAACTGAATTTGTCCTTTTCTTTCCTACATTTTAAAGGGATTGATGTGTTTCCCTTTATCCAAACAAGTTCACATACTATGAAGAAAAACAAGTACATGCGAGCTCACACTATAATGCAGTGATAGGAAATGGGGTACGAGGCAGACTAAGACATGCTCTGGAGCACTTGCTAGAGGTACCAGTGTTTCCAGGAGTTGTTTAAATGAGAGGTATTATTGCATGTCCCATCCTGGAATTAGTCAGTCCAGACATCAAGGGTGAGGCACAATGCACTTCGCTGGGGCTTGATCATCACAACATATTATTCAGTTTTCCTCTAGTGTTCTGTTCTTTCCAGCGAGGCTCTGGCTCATTTTCTTCCCCCACCCCCTGCATATGTGTAAGTGATTTTTAGAAACGAGTGTTGGAAAATGTCCTCATGGAAGTGCTAGCTTGGATGCTGAAATTTCTGTTTGTGAAATCTGCTTCCCTTACCAGATAGCTGGGCAAGTCTCATATCCATCCTAGTGAAGTGATTGTAACATAAGGATTCTAACTTCATGAACCCCAAATGCTTACCAGCTGTCATAATCTGTGACAGCTGTCATAATCTTTGAGGTCCATATGGAAGTCATGACAACTCTTGACACCATTAATGGGTTGCCAGTTAGCTCTTGATTTTCTTCATTTTCTCGGATGAAACAGGCTCAGCCTTTGCACCATATATCAGCAATCTCTGGGAAACACATGTATTAGAACTTTCAAGGCAAAGAGAAACATAATGATTAGAGGCTGTTGTTTCAGTCCCACTCGATATAGACATATTCCTTTGGGGTTCATTAAATCCACATTTTGCTTTCCCTTGGGATTGTCATCACCTTCTTTCATCCATTTTTTGTTGTTGTTGAATATCATTTATTTCTTATTACAGTGGGCTGAATAGTGTCTTCAGATTTATGATATCTGTGTAATCCAAAAACCTAATTCAATGCTAGTACAGATCAAGAATATGATATAGATGATATGTCAGCAAGAGGAGTTTCTCCTAGCTTGGAGTGGACAGATAAGAGTCAAAGTGAGCAAGATATGTTGATTTAGTGGCAACAAGAAGTGGACAGTGAGCGGTTTTCTTCAATAACCTGGAATGATCAGACAATTCTGCTGTTCCTTTCTTGTTACAAGGCTTCCTTGACCATCAGATCCAACAAGAGGATAATATTAGGCATTGTGACAGCTCAGAAGTAGAACTGCCAAGTGCATTCAAGGTATATAAAGTAGAACATGTGGATGAATGTTATCCCCATCTTCTTAATTGTCAAAAGACCAACTAGTAGGCTGTTGGTTTTATTCTTTGTCCATTTAACCAAATTTGAGAGCATCCAGCATTTAAAGAACAGAGTTGAAATTCTCCAGGAGGCTGATCAAATGAGAATGTCATTTCCATGTGGTTGTCTTGGTATCAACTTGAAGGAAACCGTGAATGTTTAAACTGCTCATCTACCTCTGCCTCTTTAATATAGCTCCTACTAAAAGTTACCGTTTTCACGACAGTCTAATTTACCCGAGTTGGCAGTTACCAGTTTTTCTTATTGTTTTAGAGGCTGCTTTCCCGTTGGCCCTTTACTTGCCAATGCAAAGTAGATATTTTGCATGTGGGACTGACTCCATACTGAGCATAGGTAATTCAGTTCAGTTCAGTCGCTCAGTCGTGTCTGACTCTTTGCAACCCCATGAACCACAGCACGAAAGGCCTCCCTGTCCATCACCAGCTCTCAGAGTCCCCCCAAACCCATGTCCATTGAGTTGGTGATGTCATCCAACCATCTCATCCTCTGTCATCCCCTTCTCCTCCTGCCCTCATCTTTCCCAGCATCAGGGTCTTTTCCAATGAGTCAGCTCTTCGCATCAGGTGGCCAAAGTATGGAGTTTCAGCTTCAACATCAGTCCCTCCAATGAACACCCAAGACTGATTTCCTTTAGGATGGACTAGTTGGATCTTCTTGCAGTCCAAGGGACTCTCAAGAGTCTTCTCCAACACCACATTTCAAAAGCATCAGTTCATCGGCACTCAGCTTTCTTTAGAGTCTAACTCTCACATCCATACATGCCCACTGGAAAAACCATAGCCTTGACTAGACAGACCTTTGTTGACAAAGTACTGTCTCTGCCTTTCAATATGCTGTGTAGGTTGGTCATAACTTTCCTTCCAAGGAGTAAGCGTCCTTTAATTTCATGGCTGCAGTCACCATCTGCAGTGATTTTGGAGCCCAGAAAAATAAAGTCTGACACTGTTTCCTCTGTTTCCCCACCTATTTCCCATGAAGTGATGGGACCAGATGCCATGGTCTTAGTTTTCTGAATGTTGAGCTTTAAGCCAACTTTATCACTCTCTTCTTTCACTTTCATCAAGAGGCTTTTTAGTTCCTCTTCACTTTTTGCCATAAGGGTGGTATCATCTGCATATCTGAGGTTATTGATATTTCTCATGGTAATCTTGATTCCAGCTTGTGCTTCTTCCAGACCAGAGTTTCTCATGATTTACTCTGCATAGAAGTTAAATAAGCAGGGTGACAATATACAGCCTTGATGTACTCCTTTTCCTGTTTGGAACCAGTCTGTTGTTCCATGTCCAGTTCTAACTGTTGCTTCCTGACCTGCATATAGGTTTCTCAAGAGGCAGGTCAGGTGCTCTGATATTCCCATCTCTCTCAGAATTTTCCACAGTTTCTTGTGATCCACACAGTCAAAGGCTTTGGCATAGTCAGTAAAGCAGAAGTAGATGTTTTTCTGGAACTCTCTTGCTTTTTTGATGATTCAGCAGATGCTGGCAATTTGATCTCTGGTTCCTCTGCCTTTTCTAAAACCAACCTTGAACATCTGGAAGTTCATGATTCATGTACTGCTGAAGCCTGACTTGGAGACTTTTGAGCATTACTTTACTAGCATGTGAGATGAGTGCAATTGTTGCAGTAGTTTGAGCATTCTTTGACATTGCCTTTCTTTGCAATTGGAATGAAAACTGACTTTTTCCAGTCCTGTGGCCACTGCTGAGTTTTCCAAATTTGCTGGCATATTGAGTGCAGCACTTTCACAGCATCATCTTTTACCATTTGAAATAGCTCAACTGGAATTCCATCACCCCCACTAACTTTGTTCATAGTGATGCTTTCTAAGGCCCACTTGACTTCACATTCTAGGATGTCTGGCTCTAGGTGAGTGATCACACCATCGTGGTTATATGGGTCATGAAGCTCTTTTTTGTACAGTTCTCCTGTGTATTCAGACATGACTGGGTGACTTCACTTTCACTTTTCATTCTCATGCATTGGAGAAGGAAATGGCAACCCACTCCAGTGTTCTTGCCTTGGGAATCCCAGGGACGGGGGAGCCTGGTGGGCTGCCGTCTATGGGGTCACACAGAGTTGGACATGACTGAAATGACTTAGCAGCAGCAGTCTGTGTATTCTTGCCACCTCTTCTTAATATCTTCTGCTTCTGTTAGGTCCATATCATTTCTGTCCTTTATCGAGCCCATCTTTGCATGAAATGTTCCCTTGGTATCTCTAATTTTCTTGAAGAGATCTCTAGTCTTTCCCTTTCTGTAATTTTCCTCTATTTCTTTACATTGATCACTGAGGAAGGCTTTCTTAATTCTCCTTGCTATTCTTTGGAACTCTGCATTCATATGCTTATATTTTTCCTTTTCTCCTTTGCTTTTCGCCTCTCTTCTTTTCACAGCTATTTGTAAGGCCTCCTCAGATAGCCATTTTGCTTTTTTGCATTTCTTTTCCATGGGGATGGTCTTGATCCCTGTCTCCTCTACAGTGTCATGAACCTCCATCCATAGTTCATCAGGCACTCTATCTATCAGCTCTGCTGCTGCTGCTGAGTTGCTTCAGTCGTGTCCAACTCTATGCGACCCCACAGACGGCAGCCCACCAGGCTCCCCCGTCCCTGGGATTCTCCAGGCAAGAGTACTGGAGTGGGTTGCCATTGCCTTCTCCAGTGCATGGAAGTGAAAAGTGAAAGTGAAGTCACTCAGTCGTGTCCGACTCTTAGCGACCCCATGGACTGTAGCCCACCAGGCTCCTCCATCCATGGTGTTTTCCAGGCAAGCGAACTGGAGTGGGGTGCCATTGCCTTCTGTATTTCTCACTTCCACTGTATAATTATAAGGGATTTGATTTAGGTCATACTTGAATGGTCTAGTGGTTTTCCCCACTTTCTTCAATTTAAGTCTGAATTTGGCAATAAGGAAAGGAATTCATGATGTGAGCCACAGTCAGCTCCTGGTCTTGTTTTTGCTGACTGTATAGAGCTTCTCCATCTTTGGCTGCAAAGAATAGAATCAATCTGATTTCGATTGTTGACCATCTGGTGATGTCCATGTGTAGAGTCTTCTCTTGTGTCATTGGAAGAGGGTGTTTGTTATGACCAGTGCATTCTCTTGGCAAAACTGTATTAACCTTTGCCCTGCTTCATTCCGTACTCCAAGGTCAAATTTGCCTGTTACTCCAGGTGTTTCTTGACTTCCTACTTTTGCATTCCAGTCCCCTTTAATGAAAAGGACATCTTTTGGGGATGTTAGTTCTAAAAGGTCTTGTAGTTCTTCATAGAACCGTTCAACTTCAGCTTCTTCAGCATTACTGGTTGGGTCATAGGCTTGGATTACCATGATATTGAATGATTTGCCTCGGAAACGAGCAGAGATCATTCTGTCGTTTTTGAGATTGCACCCAATACTGCATTTTGGACTCTTTTGTTGACCATGATGGCTACTCCACTTCTTCTAAGGGATTCCTGCCTGCAGTAGTAGATATAATGGTCATCTGAGTTAAATTCACCCATTCCAGTCCATTTTAATTCACTGATTCCTAGAATGTCAACGTTCATTCTTGCCATCTCCTGTTTGACCATGTCCAATTTGCCTTGATTCATGGACCTGATATTCCAGGTTCCTAGGCAATATTGCTCTTTACAGCATTGGACCTTTCTTCTATCACCATTCACATCCACAACTGGGTATTGTTTTTGCTTCGGCTCTATCCCTTCATTCTTTCTGGAGTTATTTCTCCACTGATCTCCAGTAGCATATTGGGCACCTACTGACCTTGGGAGTTCCTCTTTCAGTATCCTATCATTTTGCCTTTTCATACTGTTCATGGGGTTCTCAAGGCAAGAATACTGAAGTAGTTTGCCATTCCCTTCTCCAGTGGACCACATTCTGTCAGGCCTCTCCACCATGACCCACCCATCTTGGGTGGCCCCACACAGCATGGGTTAGTTTCATTGAGTTAGACAAGGCTGTTGTCCGTGTGATCAGATTTGCTAGTTTTCTGTGAGTATGGTTTCAGTGTGTCTGCCCTCTGATGCCCTTTCACAACACCTACTGTCTTACTTGGGTTTCTCTTACCTTGGACATGGGGTATCTCTTCATGGCTGCTCCAGCAAAACGCAGCCACTGCTCCTTACCTTGGACAAGGGGTATCTCCTCATGGCCCTCCTGTGCCAGCACAGCCAGTGCTCCTTGGACATGGGGTTGTTCCTCTAGCCCACCTCCCCTGACCTGGGGCCTGTGGTAGATCCTCTAGGCCGCTGCCCCTGACCTCGGTTGTGGGGTAGCTCCTTTGGAGCTCCGCCCCGACCTCAACATAGGGTAGCTCCTCTAGGCCGCAGCCCCTGACCTCAGACGTGGGGTAGCTCCTCTTGGCTGCTCCTGTGCCAATGCAGCCTGGCACTCTCAGTTGCCTCCCCAACCTTGGGCTAGGGGTAGCTACTCTCGGCCACACTTCTGTGCGGTCCATTAGAGTTTAGTCAAGAAGTTGTCCTCTACCTACAAAAATCTAATGGGCTTCCCAAGTGGTGCTGAGGTAAAGAATCCTCTGCCAGTCCAGGAGATGCAAGAGACGCAGGTTTGATCCCTGGGTGGGGAAGATCCCTTGAAGTAGGAAATGGGAAGCTGCTCCAGTATTCTTGCCTGGAAAATTCCATGGGCAGAGGAGCTTGGTGGGCTACAGTCCATGGGGCTGCAAAAGAGTGAGACACGGCTGAGTGACTGAGCACGGGTGCACAAAAATCAAAAGTGAATGGCATTTCCTTCTGCTTCGATGCAATCCCCACTCCCTCCAAATCTCCTTTGCTGGTACAATCACAGGCACTTACAAAAGGAACGTTTAATAACGTGCAGCACCAGTTTGTAAAGTAAGGGATATAAACTGAAGCAGCAATAACAACAGAAAACCCTTATGAATTACTGTTTCAGGCCCAAGAAACTGTAGAGAACCTGAGACTTTTCTGAACTTAGTGTGCCAGATTTGATACAAAGAAAGGGTCATTCTGTCATAAGATGGGGCAGAATAGTGTGGCGTCTGCCTGGCCTGGAGCATGAAAGGGATGCATTCGATAAAACAGAGAAAGATGATGGTGAAGACAATCCCGCAGGAGGAATTGACTCAGAAGATATTAAAGTTACCATGAAAATCACACTCCGTCTTTAAATTTAAATGAAGAGCAAAGTGTGGGTTAATTCACTTTCAGGTTGCCAAAAGTTGTATAATATCTATAGTCCAAAAGCTCCAGTTAAAGTGTGCTGCTAAAATAAGTAGGTGGCTTTGACCAACAATTGAAATCAGATTTTCATGCCCAGAAAGTGTTTCATCCACCCAGATTGGCCTCAGTCTGGTGGTGTCTCAGTGCCTACCACAGCTAACTTATGCACATTCAAACCCAAGTTTTGGCAGGCTTTTTATTTGCCTTTTCCTTAGGAACATTTTATGAGCCAGAGCAATAATTTTGAGGTCTGGATGAAAATGCTCTATAAATATATGATTAAATTTTGCCTTTAAATACACAAGCTCAACTCTAAAGTTATGAGTACTTTCAGATGGGGAGCCACAAGGGTTTGGTCAGGATGAACTCAAAGAAAAATGGCTAAGCTGTCTTGTATGTTTAGGACAGGAGAGATAAAGGAGATCATTCACAATATATCGAGAATAAATGGAAGAATTTATCACATTTCAAGCACTTTATTTCATGACTCATGGTATGTCTACCAAAGACTATGTTGAAATGCTAAGGCAGAGTAGCAAGAAAATTTGGGGTATGGAATAAAGTCATTTCACATAGATAGTACTGTCTACATGTTCTAAAAAGAAAAAAAAGATGTTCCAATGGAAATGTTAAATGTTTAGCCACAGAAAAGTATTTAATTCAGCAATGAAATGGTTTATTAAATAATTTCTAAAAAATATTTCACTAGGATGGTGCTAGAGGACATAGATTTGGGGATTATAATTTTTAAATTGCATATGTAGACATCTAACTCAGGAAATTCTTTTCAAAAAAAATTGAAACAAAATTTAATGTGGTGCAGTGGAAAGCAATTAGTAAAATACAGAAGGTTGAAAAAGAAATCTTAGGAAAGATTAATTTTTCTGTAAAAAAGGCTTTAGAATGAAGTTGAGGGAGAACCTGTAAACTGAAAGAGATTTAAAATAACTAACCATATAATTTTAATATGTGGCCCTTATTTGGAATTTGATTCAAACAAGCCATATTGTCTAGAGGAGGGCATGGCAACACACTTCAGTATTCATGCCTGTAGAATCCCATGGACAGACGAGCCTGGCAGGGTTGCAGGGTTGCAAAGAGTTGGACACAACTGAGTGTGCATGCACACACACACCAACCAAATGGTGAATAGGCAAAGTTGCACAGCATTTATGGATAAATTTAGGAAATGTAAACACTGACAGGATATTTGATAATATTAACGAATTATTCCTAATTTTATTCAGGTGTGATGATGTTTAAAACAAAGATTCTAGTCATTTGGAGTCACATGCTGAAATCTTTACCAATAAAATAGGTTAATGTGCTTGACTCAGATTTTTGGGGGTTTGGAAAGAAAGCCAACTTTTAAAACAACAGAGTTATCTGATTTCTTAGCCTATATCTAATTTATAGTATATTTTAAAAATTCATATTAAAAACCAGATTTCTCCTTTTGGTTTCTTTCTATTAACAGATAATTACATTCAGTGGGAAATAATTCTTACCACTGAGAGAGTGAATAAAAGAACCACACGTGCAGTTTGCAGAAGGAAGTCCATTTTATATATTCCTACTTTGATTCAAGGCAAATGGACTGGCCCATTTGCCATGGGCAGTGGCCCATTTTTCCATTTAAGCCTACTTGCCATCACCATGGGATTCCTTCCTTGTGGCTAAGCTGGTAAAGAATCTGCCTGCAATGTGGGAGACCTGGTTTTGATCACTGGGTTGGGAAGATCCCCTAGAGAAGGGAAAGGCTACCCACTCCAGTATTCTGGCCTGGAGAATTCCATGGACTGTATAGTCCATGGGGTCGCAAAGAGTCGGACACAACTGAGCGACTCTCACTTTCCCTTTCCCATCACCATGAGGGTGCATTAAAATTTTTTCCCCCCTCTGGAAGGAGATACCCACTAATGTCCTTTTCTAAGTGCAGGGTTTACTGGGCAAGGATGAAAGTTGTCTGTATGTCTGGTTTTGTGGGATCATGTTGCCAGATGGATATCTCTGGTAATGCCTCCCACCACACCTCTTGACTGGAAAAGAGATTCAAATAAGTTTGCAATACTCAAGTGGTGAACAAATAATATTTTCTGTAGCCAAACTCTTTCACTTGACTTTATATATTTTCTCTGTATGATAATGTACTGTGTATATAGCATATATATAGCATATGTATGTAAGTTTAACTTTAAAGAATGAATTACTGATAGCTTAAAGTGAAGTCAAGTTGCTCAGTCGTGTCCGACTCTTTAACCTCATGGATGGTAGCCTACCAGGCTCCTCCCATGGGATTTTCCAGGGAAGAGTACTGGAATGGGTTGCCATTTCCTTCTCCAATAGCTTAAAAGGGGATATCAATAGAAGAAATCAAACAAGAGAGTAACAAGCACAGAGACTTCACAGGAAAAAAAGTGGAAGAAACAGCATATAAAAACAAAAACTAGAGGTCACAGTCAGTATAGACCGGCAAACAAACAGATGCAATACAAGAATAAGAATCTAGCTAGTCGCTTAACTTGTATGTTATAGGTCTCAGAACACAAAGTAAAAAACACCTGGGACCCAGATGGAAGGATGGAAATGGAATGGAAAGTCAGTTGGAACTGAGGACTTACCAGAGCTACCCACGTTGTGGGAGATTAGAAAGTATAGATGATTCCTGGATCCATCCATGCATTCTTTTAAGAAAGATTACTATTTCCTGCGTGCCACACACTCTTCTAGGCAGTAGGGATACAATGATGAACAAGCAATATTTTCCTTACTTGTGGTTTGTATCCATCAGCTATTGCTGTATTCAAGAAGAGTAGCTTGAAATTCTCTCTCAGGAATGAAGACCTACTGTGAAGACTAGATAGGAAGAAAAACAACAAACAAAATATGCACTGCTTGAGAGCAAAGGAAATACCAAAAGTGGACATTTCAATGTGGTGAAAACCTGATCACATCTGCTCCTTATATCTAGACGTAACTCCTGGCAAGTGTGCTCAGACATGTCTGACTCTTTGCAGCCCCATTGTCTATAGCCCACCGGCCTCCTCTGTTCAAAGAATTTTCCAGGCAAGAATACTGGAGCAGGTTGCCATTTCCAGCTCTAGGGGATATTCCGACTCAGGAGTTGAAGCCAAATCTTTTGTGTCTCCTGCATTGGCAGGTGGATTCTTTACCACTAGCACTACCTGGAAAGCCCAAAACTCCTGGGATAAAGTGCAAAATAAATTATAAGCCCAGAGACAAAAGTTGGAGAGAGTGCATGGGAATGTTTTGCTTTTTCTTTTTCAGACCCTCGCTCCCTCTTTCAATATGTTCTTATGTAAAGGAGCCTTGGGGCAGCTTGAATGGTTTCAGAATTTAAAAAAATAAGGCAAGAAGGTACAACAGAGACCAAAGGCAAAAGAAGGCACATGTCTGAAGGTGAGCTGTATGTTACCCGTATTTTTCATCACTCTAAGAATCTCCACAGATTTGGTAGGAAATGAAGAATATGGTGTCTATGTTCCACAAAGGATGCACGCCTTCCTATTTTTTTTTTTTTTCTACTACTGGATCCTAAAGGACCTAGCATATTTTTCAGTACATGTTAAGAAATATATTTTTTGAATGAATGAATGACAATGACAGAGACTTAACAGACAGCAAAGAAAATGAAGTACATAAGATGATGATCAATCTTGTAGTCTTGCATTCCTTAACATTTTTCCTGTTCTGTTTCAGCCTTAATGTCAGCTTCTCTAGGGACTCATGCTATTTTGTGTCGTTAGCCTTCCAAGATATGTGAAACTAGATAGCGCTTTTTAGTCCAAGACATAATCTAAGATAGGACTGGATAGATGTGCTTAATGTGTGTTACATATCAGTAGTTTGTGTTCAATACACACTTGGGATATCCAAGTGAGAAATGTTTCCTGCCTCCATTAATAATGATTTAAAAATAAATCTAATGAACATTATGTCACCTCTCATTGATTCAAAGACTAGTTATCTATTTGGAGGATTATCAAGATTCAGTGCTGTTTTACTTTTGATTAGCTGGTCTCTTCCGGGATCAGTCTGAATTAACATGACTCATTAATATGTAGGCATTACATAGTCTGGCATCCATAATTTTATAAAGGCAGGTGGAATACAATGATGGGGAGGCAAGAAGTAAAATGCATTGGATGACTTTTCTGAAGGTCCTGTTCCTTTGTGTCTCACAAGTAGAAAGCATCCCATTTCTTCACATTCCTTTTCACTTGTTTCTCCTTCTGTGTATGATGTGGGATGGTTGGGATGGATAGAGCCATCCATGAGTGGGTTCTCGATGGCCAAATTATTAGAGTAGAATAAAAGACTCATTCTGGAATCAAATCTACATCTCTCTCTCAGAATCCCACACTTGCAGAGGCAAACTCTTGTCATATGAAAGTACAGTGGATGAGCACCTTGGGGCAAACATTACAGAATCACAGGTGATTCTCAAATGTGCTATTTCAGGGCTCTTTGAGTCAGTTATAAATGTGAAAATTAAATTTTTTAATGCATTTAAATGTTCAGTGTAGAACCTGGCTATTGCTAAGGTGCAACAGATGCTAGCTAATACTATTTTTACTTCTTAGAAAAATAATTTTTGTTGAGTCAACCTGGTGGCTCAGAGGTTAAAGCGTCTGCCTCCAATGTGGGAAACCCGGGTTCGATCCCTGGGTTGGGAAGATCCCCTGGAGAAGGAAATGGCAACCCACTCCAGTATTCTTGCCTGGAGAATCCCATGGACCGAGAAGCCTGGTGGGCTACAGTCCATGGGGTCGCAAAGAGTTGGACACGACTGAGTGACTTCATTATGATTGTGATTGCCCTTCATTTTTCTTCTCAGATTTTTTTCATTTTTATAACCATTGAGTTTGTTTTCATGGAACATGCGGAGGTAATGTTCTTTATCATTGGCCTATACTATTTTAAGAAAAATGATTATTGTGGGTGCTTAAAATATTGACTTAAAGAGATTTTTAGAAATGAACTATTTTCTGTGAGAAGTATATATATCTGTGAGAAGATAGTAGTTATCTTGTAGTTATCACAGATAAGAGGGAAGGGGGAGGGACAAATTAGGGGTATGGGATTAAAAGATACAAGCTACTATATATAAAATAGATTAGCAACAAGAATATACTGTGTGGCACAGGGAATGATAGCCATTGTTTTGTAGTAACCTATAATGGAGCATAATCTGAAAAAATCTGGATCATTATGCTATATGCTGCTGCTACTGCTGCTGCTAAGTCACTTCAGCCATGTCCGACTCTGTGCGATCCCATAGATGGCAGCCCACCAGGCTCCCCCGTCCCTGGGATTCTCCAGGCAAGAACACTGGAGTGGGTTGCCATTTCCTTCTCCAATGTATGAAAGTGAAAAGTGAAAGTGAAGTTGCTCAGTCATGTCCAGCTCTTGGTGACCCCATGGACTGCAGCCCACCAGGCTCCCCCGTCCCCTGGGATTCTCCAGGCAAGAACACTGGAGTGGGTTGCCATTTCCTTCTCCAATGTATGAAAGTGAAAAGTGAAAGTGAAGTTGCTCAGTCGTGTCCAGCTCTTGGCGACCCCATGGGCTGCAGCCCACCAGGCTCCTCCACCCATAGGATTTTCCAGGCAAGAGTACTGGAGTGGGGTGCACTGCCTTCTCCAGTTATGCTATATACTTGAGTCTAATATAATATTGTAAATTAACTATGTGCTGTGCTGTGTGCTTTGTCGCTTAGTCATGTCAGACTCTCTGTGACCTCATAGACTGTAGCCTGCCGGGCTCCTCTTTTCATGGGGATTCTCCAGGCAAGAATACTAGAGTGGGTTGCCATGCTCTCTTCCAGGGGATCTTCCCAATCAGGGATCGAACCCAGGTCCCCCTCACTGCAGGCAGATTCTTTACTGATCGAGCCACCAGGTAAGTCTTAAATTAGCTATAGTTTGATTAAAATTTTTTTATAATTTCTTGAAAATGTGGTGTTGCTTTCTGCTGTACAGAAAGTGAATCAGCGATATGTATACATATATCACCTTTTGTCACCACAAAGCATTGTATAGAGTTCTTTGGGCTGTTCAGTTGGCTCTCATTAGTTATCTATTTCATACTTCAATTTTTATTCTATTTTATTTTTTTTCATACTTCAATTTTTAAAAGAATTTAGATTCAATTAGATTCTAAGTTGTTGATTCTTCAGGTAATATTATGGTGAGGTAGTGAGGCTGAGGATGAGATGATTGGATGGCAGCATCCACTCAATGGACATGAGTTTGTGCAAACTCCAGGAGATAGTGAAGGACAGGGAAGCCTGGCCTGCTGAGGTCCACTGGATCACAAAGACATACATGACTGAGTGACTGAACAACAATGAGGCTGAATGCGGATGGTCACAGGTACCAGTTAGGAAAAACTCTGATTACAGCTCGAGTCTCTGCCATTGTGTCCAATTTTCATTCTTGAGAAACTATTGCCTCATTTAACCAAGTTCTGATTGGAGTGTGAAGCAGATAACTTGACTCTAGGTGGACTCATGAGCTTCTCTTTCCTATTAACCTGAATTCATGACTCAGAAATGGCACATCTTGAGATTGGTAGAGCTGAGAGGGAATGCTGGGGACAGGAGAAAGGTTGTGCTGCCTAAGCAGACACAGAATCAAGGGAAACCAGTCAACACGGAAAAGTAGAGAACTGCAAGCTAGTTGTCTCCCCAAAACTCTTCTCTTTTGCTTCTGCTAGTTGGGATGTGTTTATGCCACTATAACCAAAAGAGCCTTAGCAAGGGCTAAGTAAATAATCATTTTTGTACGGATCAAATAAGTGTTTAACTGAAGAATTTTACCTTACTAATAGACATTAATTAATGCAACTTGGAATTGGATTTTATAAATATGTTGGCATTTTAGAAGTGCTCTTGTCTTTCATAAAATAGAGCCAACAGCTAATAGCTTTGATCAAAGCATAAAAAATTACTTAAACTAACAAGAGATTTTGAAATGGAAATATGAAGAGAAGGATTCTTCAATTTTCTAATTGCTCTTCCCTGCTACTGAAATTAACCAGCATTTTATTTTTAATGGGAACAATTATGAAGAGAAACATTTGTTGGCTAATTTAATGGTTAGCCACTATGGCATGACTAATATCTATGGGGAAAAGAATCAGTAAATTGTTACGTTGCAACAATCAGTATAATTGATTGCTCCTATGAATACCTGAGATATTTAACTCCTCATTTTCTTCAATGGACCATAACCACTGAAGTCTACACAGAGTAGAAATTCCACACAATAAATGTTAATAGGTTCCTGCTTTTGCCTGCTCAAATATGTTTCTAATAATTGCAAGACTTTATCTTTCATCTAAAGAATTTTGCTTTTATCAGAGAATAATCTTCACTTTGATGATCAGTTTTCATATCCCATTACTCTTTCTCATGTGCAAGTAGGAAGAGAGAAGGTTCTGGAAGTGGGAGGGTGTGAAAGGGGACTACAGAGGATGAGAAGGTTGGTTGGCATCACCGACTCAGTGGAGATGAGTTTGAACAAACTCAGAGATAGCAAAGGACAAGGAAGCCGGTCGTGCTGCAGTCCATGGGATCCAAAGAGTCAAACACAACTTAGCGACTGAACTACAACATTAACATTAGAATTACATCATCTCCAGCATCAAACGTGACCCCTGGGAACACAAAGGCTGGGAGAATCTTTCAAGATCATTTATCAGTCACCTTCTCTTTAGTCTTTCTCACCACTCTGCTCTTTTCCATGGTATTTCCAGATATGCAGGAAGAAGGGGAAAAGTGGTTTTGAAAATCAACCTTCTCAATTGGAAAACTTGAAGAAATTGAGCTTTCAGTTCAGTTCAGTTGCTCAGTCGTGTCCAACTCTTTGCGACCCCATGAATCGCAGCACACCAGGCCTCCCTGTCCATCACCAACTCCCGGAGTTCACTCAGACTCACGTCCATCAAATCAGTGATGCCATCCAGCCATCTCATCCTCTGTCATCCCCTTCTCCTCCTGCCCCCAATCCCTCCCAGCATCAGAATCTTTTCCAATGAGTCAACTCTTCGCATGAGGTGGCCAAAGTACTGGAGTTTCAGCTTTAGCATCATTCCTTCCAAAGAAATCCCAGGACTGATCTCCTTCAGAATGGACTGGTTGGATCTCCTTGTAGTCCAAGGGACTCTCAAGAGTCTTCTTGAACACCACAGTTCAAAAGCATCAATTCTTCGGCACTCTGCCTTCTTCACAGTCCAACTCTCACATCCATACATGACCACAGGAAAAACCATAGCCTTGACTAGACGAACCTTAGTCGGAAAAATAATGTCTCCGCTTTTGAATATGCTGTCTAGGTTGGTCATAACTTTTCTTCCAAGGAGTAAGCATCTTTTAATTCATGGCTGCAGTCACCATCTGCAGTGATTTTGGAGCCCCAAAAAATAAAGTCTGACACTGTTTCCACTGTTTCCTCATGTATTTCCCATGAAGTAATGGGACTGGATGCCATGATCTTCGTTTTCTAAATGTGGAGCTTTAAGCCAACTTTTTCACTCTCCTCTTTTACTTTCATCAAGAGGCTTTTTAGTTCCTCTTCACTTTCTGCCATAAGGGTGGTGTCATCTGCATATCTGAGGGGGTTGATATTTCTCCTGGCAATCTTGATTCCAGCTTGTGCTTCTTCCAGTCCAGTGTTTCTCATTATGTACTCTGCATAGAAGTTAAATAAGCAGGGTGACAATATACAGCCTTGATGTACTCCTTTTCCTATTTGGAACCAGTCTGTTTTTACTTTTATATACTTCAGTTCAGTTCAGTCGCTCAGTCGTGTTTGACTCTTTGCGACCCCATGAATCGCAGCATGCCAAGCCTCCCTGTCCATCACCAACTCCCGGAGTTCACTCAGACTCACGTCCATCGAGTCAGTGATGCCATCCAGCCATCTCATCCTCTGTCGTCCCCTTCTCCTCCTGCCCCCAATCCCTCCCAGCATCAGAGTCTTTTCCAATGAGTCAACTCTTCTCATGAGGTGGCCAAATACTGGAGCTTCAGCTTTAGCATCATTCCTTCCAAAGAAATCCCAGGGTTGATCTCTTTCAGAATGGACTGGTTGGATCTCCTTGCAATCCAAGGGACTCTCAAGAGTCTTCTCCAACACCACAGTTCAAAAGCATCAATTCTTTGGTGCTCAGCCTTCTTCACAGTCCAACTCTCACATCCATACATGACTACTGGAAAAACCATAGCTTTGACTAGACAGACCTTAGTTGGCAAAGTAATGTCTCTGCTTTTGTTAGTGCTTTTTAAATAAAAGGCCTATTTTTTCAGGTTGAAAATCCAGTTCTCTAAAGAAATAAAAGTTCAGTCAGATTCATAAAGCTTATTCTGACTGTGGCCACATCACAGAAAAGCATCTGATATGGTTCATTGTTTCTCAAGCCAAAGCACACATCTGTGCCCCTGGGATGTCCCAATGAAGATGCTGTCCTTTCCAGCCAAGTAGTAGGGTCTGCCACTTGGCATAATAAAGCCCCTTGAGAGGCAGTATGAACTTGATTGGCTCCCTTCTTATTCATCTCTGCCAGCTAGTTTATTTTTTACAAATTGATTATTGGATTTTATGTATGTTCTTGCTTTAGAAGAGGCAATTTGATCCTATGAAGAAAGAGAATACTAATTGTTCAGCCGTAGTGTTTGAGACCTTATTATAATATTTCTCTGCTGATAGACTATCTCACAATGTACAGGTAACAGGCTTTATCTAGACACACAGTCGTAATGACTGGATGGGGGAAGCTGCCAGCTTGATTTTTAAAGAAGCTCTCCAGGTGGTTCTTAAACAAAGTGCATTTTGAGAAATACTGATTTATTGGACTTTAGCATAAAGTCCTCTCCATATACAACTGGTTTATTGAATCCTTTGGACTTTGGCATGGCTGACTATCTGGCTCCATGATAAGTCTGCCTAGCCCTGAGCACAATATCAAAACATCCTTTATTATTATTTAGGTCCTCTAATATGTCTCTATCTCTCTTTTCTTAGCTTCCTTCAGTGGGTCCCAACATGTGTTGGAGAAAGGGATATCATTCATAAAGCAACTTCAGACTCTCAAATGCAAACAAACATTACTCTCTCCATTTAGCTTGGAAGCAGATGGCTCCTACTTATACTTCAACATATTATGTCGGTCTGTCCTCCTTCTAACAAAGAGCTACTGAACTTCTTTGTTGAGCAAAGTATCAGGCACAGCATCATTGGAAATACTAAAATACGTCAAACACAACTTCAAAGGAGATTACAAACACCCAAGTGCAGTGACATTAACAGATTGGTAAGGGGCACTGGATCTGACACTGAGATGATTCTATCATGAGCTGAGTGGGGCACTAGGAGACCTTGAAGTCTTGACCTTGGGACACTTGGGCACTGGTGAAGTTTTGAGAAGTCTCACTGGAACCCCTACACTGTCACATGTGGTATTATTATAAAGCCATTTTAGAGGTATAGGAGACAGGGTAACTAGCACCAGGGGGGAGACACTTCATGTCTTTTGTCAGGGACAAAATTGTGCCACCATTGGAGCAGAGCGGAGCCAATCTATAGCACCGAAGTTCTTCTTTATAGTTCTATTATCCTTTTTTCTTCTGCTGGGATGGAATCCAAGTTAACGGCCCCCCAACTGAAAATGAGATGGTAAATGTAACAGACGATGGAAAGAACACTAGACTGAATGCTTGCCAGTTGGTGTGGTTGAACTCGTTGCAGCTTGGAAATTCAGAACAAAGAGGGATCTGAGTAGATTGAAGCCATTCTGTCAGGTTCTGCAAGACTCTGCCTCTCACTCTTACTAGTTTTAGGTGGGTCTTCATCCAACTCTCTAGGCAGGAACATCTCCATTTTCCTTCAGCTCAGTTCAGTCACTCAGTCATGTCCGACTCTGCAACCCCATGAATCGCAGCACACCAGGCCTCCCTTTCCATCACCATCTCCCGGAGTTCACTCAGACTCACGTCCATCAAATCAGTGATGCCATCCAGCCATCTCATCCTCTGTCGTCCCCTTCTCCTCCTGCCCCCAATCCCTCCCAGGATCAGAATCTTTTTCAATGAGTCGACTCTTCGCGTGAGGTGGCCAAAGTACTGGAGCTTCAGCTTTAGCATCATTCCTTCCAAAGAACACCCAGGACTGATCTCCTTCAGAATGGACTGGTTGGATCTCCTTGTAGTCCAAGGGACTCTCAAGAGTCTTCTTGAACACCACAGTTCAAAAGCATCAATTCTTTGGCACTCAGCTTTCTTCACAGTCCAACTCTCACATCCACACATAGCCACAGGAAAAACCATAGCCTTGACTAGACGGACCTTTGTTGGCAAAGTAATGTCTCTGCTTTTCAATATGCTATCTAGGTTGGTCATAACTTTTCTTCCAAGGAGTAAGCGTCTTTTAATTTCATGACTGCAGTCACCACCTGCAGTGATTTTGGAGCCCCCCCAAAAATAAAGTCTGACACTGTTTCCACTGTTTCCCCTGTTTCCCCATCTATTTCCCATAAAGTGATGGGACCAGATGCCATGATCTTCTTTTTCTGAATGTTGAGCTTTAAACCAACTTTTTCACTCTCCACTTTCACTTTCGTCAAGAGGCTTTTTAGTTCCTCTTCACTTTCTGCCATAAGGGTGGTGTCATCTGCATATCTGGGGTTATTGATATTTCTCCCGGCAATCTTGATTCCAGCTTGTGCTTCTTCCAGCCCAGAGTTTCTCATGATGTATTCTGCATATAAGTTAAATAAGCAGGGTGACAATATAGAGCCTTGACGTACTCCTTTTCCTATTTTCATCCTAAGACAAAACAAATAGTGACTCTTCAGTGAAGACATGCAGGACTTCTGGGTTATGAATTATTCTTCACTTTTATTACAAAGTAATACATACACATTGCAAAACATTAGAAAACGCATCATACAGGAAGAGGGAAAAGAAGTTTCCTTTATAACTTTAACTTTGTTTAGTGTTTAATTCCTTGTTATTTTTCCTGTCATATATACTATGCACACACATTCTTACTACTTCCATAAAATGGAATTCTTTTGTATACACAGTTTCAATATTTTCATTATTTAAAAATGTAACTCCATATTCTAAACATCTCTCCCTATTGTTTAATATTCATCCTGAGTATTATTTTAATAACAAATAATGGCCAAAGAAAGCTGAGAGCTGAAGAATTGATGCTTTTGAACTGTAGTATTGGATAAGACACTTGAGAGTCTCTTGGACTGCAAGGAGATAAAACCAGTCAATCCTAAAGGAAATCAGTCCTGAATATTCATTGGAAGGACTGATGCTGAAGCTGCAACTCCAATAATTTGGCCACCTGATGCGAAAAACTGACTCATTGGAAAAGACCCTGATGATGGGAAAGATTGAAGGCAGGAGAAGGGGATGACAAAGGATGAGATGGTTGGATGGTATCACTGACTCAATGGACATGAGTCTGAGCAAGCTCTGGGAGGTGGTGACGGACAGGGAGGCCTGGCTTGCTGCAGTCCATAGGGTCACAAAGTACTTCAAAGTATTAACATTTCCAGTCAAAGAATCAAAGTAATCAATTTGAAACAGAGCTAAAGGCTAGAAGTTGGCCAAGGGACTTGAGGTCTTGCCACCTCAGTGGTTAAACTAGTACGAAACTGAGCAGGGTCCTAGAGACATTTCTTTGGCTCTTAGCTGATGATAAAATGCATACTTATCTCTAAGCAGGGGGAGTTATTCCAGTCTGCACAGTGGACTAGATAAAGGAGAAACCAGGCAGATTAATGGTCGGTAGATAGGTTCAGATGAATGTAGCTTTACCTTGATTAATGGCATCCAAGTAAAAAACAATAATAGGCTTGACAAGAGTTTAATGATATTTTTTTTAAAAAGTGTTCTCCTCTGTCCCATGAGCAAAACTTTTTAAATGCCCCGTTTTAAAATGATTGTATAAAATCATGTTATTTTTATTTTGGATACTTTTTAAAGCTGTGAAAAGATTCATTTAATAAAACCCCTTTCCAGAAATCATAATCAGCATTTCTAACCAGAGAACAATGGTGGGAGGAAGAATTCTTTTCAGAAATACAAAGAACAATGCCAAGTTTCTGATTTTCAAAGGAGTTGTTAAATAAGGGGCAGAAATGAACTAGGGGGGAAAAAAAGCAAGTTAGGAAATTTTCTCAAGTTTCTCTCAAGTCAGAGAACGTGTACTGCAGAATTTAATAGCATAAAGACTAGGCTTGGGTTTTTAAGATCTACATACTGAGATTGCAAAACTCTATAAATCTTGTTTATAGTATGAGCCTTAATATTTAAAATATTTTATTTCACTATGGAGGCCATGTTCAGTTGATTAAAATAAAATCTTATGTTTATGCAAGTCTCATACCATAAAGCAATGTGTACTTATCATTACAATTTATGAAAAAATATATGAAAGATCCTGCTACCATCCTGGTGTACATTTCTGAATGACTTTTCTCCCTCCACAAGAAAAATTACAACATTTTTAGAATTAGAACTTTTAAAATGCCCTTATTTTAAAATTATTGTGTCAAATCATGCTATTTTATTTTGGAAACTTAAGAGTGGTGAAAAGATACATCTAACAAAACCTCTTTAGAGAAATCATAGTTGGTATTTCTAATCAAAGAACAGTTTAGCATGTATACTATATATGTAAAATAGAACTTTCACTTATGTAGGTAGATGACTTCTCCCACAGTTAGACCTAAGGAAAAAACAGAGGTACTCTTGATGAGTTATATCCTCTTGATTTAGACTTGTTTGACTAATCTATAGTAATGAATAATGCATTTAAAAAATGAATGTATCAAGGTATTTAAAAGAAGAATGTATCAAGAGAGGGACAATGATTAGTAAAGCAAAAAGTTCACATGGTTGACCTTTGAAAGTGTGTATGTCTAGCTCTTTGAAAAGATGCTGGATTTGGAGTCTAGGTATATGCTTGTTCCTCAGATAGGTGTTCTGAACTCTTTTCTGGGGGGTGTTTTTCTTCTGCCATTTAGAAATAAGAAAAAGATAACTGCTGCATAAATAAGAAATATTACAGTTTGCCACCCACAATTTCCTCATCTAGTAAACTGAACCATCTAGTGAGTAACTCCTCCTCCCCTTGTCTTAGAACATTTGTCATTTTTTTTCCTGGGATGTGCATAACTCTGCTTCTAATATAGTCAGGGAGAAATGGCTAAGTGTTAGGATGACTTTGCAGTTGTTTCCTTAAGAGAGGATATGAGTATCTCAGGGCTCTAAGGGGTCAGAAGGACCAGATAGAAGGCAAAGAATGAATGATTTCAGTGGCAAGTCACAGTATCCTAATTCTCTGCAAAATAATCCCCGAATATGTGGTGATTGCATTTTAAGGGGCTGCAATGTGGTGTCTCAGGGGTAGAACCCACCTGCCAATGCAAGAGACATGGGTTCGATCCCTGGGTCAGAAAGATGCCCTGGAGAAGGAAATGGCAACCCACTCCAGTACTCTTGCCTGGAGAATCCCATGGACAGAGGAGCCTGGTGGGCTATAGTCCATGGGGACTGAATCAGACACGACTGAACAACTAAACAACAGCAAGGTGAGAGAAACCTGCTCTCCTGGAAGGGCTATTTGCGACCCTCAGACATCTTAAGCCAAAGATAGCTTCTGAGCAGCCCACCTCACCTGTGACTGAGTGCTCTTAATATGTAGAATCCAGAAAAACACCCTATTTACAAAGCAGAAATAGAGACATGGACTTAGAGAAAAAATGTGCTGATCCCAAGGGGGAAGGGGGAGGGTGAGAGGGGTTGGGAGATTGGGATTGACACATTCAATATTGATACACTGTGTAAAATGGATAACTAATGAGAGCATGGCAGTTTTGGGGCATTTCAGCGGTAAAGAATCTACCCGCTAATGCAGGAGACATGAGACGTGGGTTCGATCCCTGGGTCTGGAAGATCCCCTATAGGAGAAAATGGCAGCTTACTCCAGTATTCTTGCCTGGAGAATCTAATGGACAGAAGATCCTGGCAGGCTATAGTCCACAGGGTTGCAAAGAGTCTGACACCACTAAGTGACTGATCACGCACAATGAGAACACACTGTATAAAAGAAAGATCTCTACTTAATGTTCTGCGGTGGCCTAAATGGGAAGGAAATCCAAAAAAGAAGTGATATATATGTGAATGGCTGATTCACTTTGCTATATACATTAGTAAATACATGAGTAACACATTATAAACCAACTATATTCCAATGAAAATTAATTTTAAAAAACACAGCCAGTCTGATTTATATTTTCTTTCACATTATCCCAGAACTCCCAAAGTCCAAGACAACTAAAATAGGTAGGATTCCAGAAATGGTAACCAGTCTGGATTACCAACTTCAATTAATATTCAGAACAACTTATCTTTGTTTCTTTCTATTGTTTATCTCTGTCTTCCGACCCTATTGTGTGAGTTCCTTAAATTTATCTTGTCATTCTTTAAAACTTCTTAAAGCTTCCATCTATTATATAAATTTTCCATAATGTTTAAATATTCTCTAAAAAATAGCATCATGTTTACTCCATGAATTTAATGTTTCCTATTTTTTTCCCAGGCTTCCCTTGTGGCTCAAACACTAAAGAATATGTCTGCAATGCAGGAGATGTGGGTTCAAACCCTGGATTAGGAAGACCTCATGGAAAAAAATTTTAGTTTTTTTAAAGTTTTTTTTTTTCTTCCTGCATTGTCTCCTTTATTTGAGATGGTGTCTCTTTACAGTGTACGGATGGTGGTGTCCTTTTGTGTGTTTTGATTTTCTTGTTAGAGGTTGAAGTTTTCCTCAACTGTCTGTTGATTTCTGACTGACCTAAAGGTGAAGCAGTAAACTGATGTGTCTATCAGGTCAGCTATAATAGTGAGGGGTCTCCAAATCTGTAGTTTTCTTTTTGCTGTAGAGGAGGTTCTCAGTCTTCTGCCCTGATGGACAGCCCATCAGCTCGTTCTGGGTGAGGGGAGAGAGCTCACTTTTGGCATGTGTACTGTACCTCACTGCTGGCATCCCTAAGCCAGGATGTTCCTGGTACAACTTCAGCAGGGAGTAAACCTCTTATTTCTTGCAGGGGTATGGGAGGGAGCTGTTGCTTTGATTGAACGGGCACTAGTCCCTCTGATTGTTTCATATATAAACTGTCAGCCAATCCTGTTTACAGTCTCTCATGTCCTAACGAACTTTCTGGCCTATAACCCATCTGCCTATAACCCTTAAGTTTGCTGGGTCCCCAGGTGCGAATCATCTTATTTCTCGTCACTAAGCACCCCTTAAGATATTGTGTTCCACTGAGTCTGTCACCAAGTTTGCACATTTACCCAGAGTACTCAGCTTATAGTGGAGTATCTTACAACAGCAAGGAAAGATTAAAACAAGACCCTGAATCTCCTGAGCCACTTCTCTCTTTAATGTAACTGCTTCCTCCCATCCTCTCTCTAATACAAGGAGAGACCGTTTCTACCACATTTGTGCCTTGTTATCCACAAGATACTGACACCAGTCCCAGAAAAAGGAACAGCATGGATCCTTCCCCCATAAACTCATTTTCTGTCCTGATATCACTTTCACTCCACACAGAAGGACATGATCCAGCCATTTGGTCCCCAAATTATACAACTGTCTGGCTGCACCACATGTCCTGGATTCTGAGTTATTAAATTCCACCACATGTTGGGGATCAGCAGCCCTGGATCCACAGCTCCGAGTTCCATTCAATTGACTTTCAGCCTCCCCTTGGCAATGGTTTCCAAGTTGTGTGGTCAGAATTGAAGCAGTCTCTCTTGGCCAAGACAAATGAATAAGACAGAGGGTGAGAGTGACAACCGATGCAATAGAAGGGACACCAGTAGAAATACTTGTAGAGCAGAGATGACAATTTCAGCTGAGAGAACTGGGGAAATCTCTCCCTCTTTTTTCTTTATTTTTTCTCTTCCTTCCTTTCTTTTTCTTTTTTTTTAATGACCATGAAGAACGATTCCCAGTTTCCCTTGGAGGAATTCCTCTGTATTACAATTCTGGTAGCCAAGAAGTTCTTTGTTATGTCCAATCTAAATTGCCTCTGATTTAATGCTGTTTTATTTCATTCCAGTCACCATGGAAAGGGCAAAAGCAATAAATGTCAGTTTCATAGAACCACTTCCTACACTTGATGACGGTGAATATGCCACCCCGAGTTTTCTTCTCTAGGCCTAAACAACGCTGACAAAAATTTTTCTGAAATGATTTTTAGATTGGGTTCCAGGGATGACGTTTCTCTCAGTAAAATAAAATCTGATTGAAGTGTTCAGAATTCTGTCATTTCTTCTGTTTTTCTGGCTATATTAAAAAAAAAAAACAACTAAGCATGTACTTCAATCACACTTTATAAGCCTCATTTCCAGTGTTCAGCACTTACATACTCAAAACTTATAGCCTTTTAAAAATTGCAACTTCACTCAAATTAACCAAAGCAGATATTGTAATAATTCAAAAGTGATTACTGTCTGACTTCGGTCTTATGAAAACATAAACACTGGTCTCCTGGGCTAAATTTCCTCTTAAATTTCCTCTTTCATATGGTCACGATTTTAAGAACAGACTGTGTAGACAGGAATGTGATTGCCAGAGACACCAGTTAGAAGCTGCCCTAAGTGAGCCAGTGTGGTTAGATTGAGCTAAACAAAGAAACAGTAAAGTTTCTGCAGATTTAATCAAGTCCGGTTGAGAACACAGTCAGGGGTATTGTGTCTGTGATAAAGAGAGATTATACTACAAAGCATCATTCCATGAGCTTCTCTAAGAGCATATATGTATCGCAAAGTTTTTGTTTTCAGTTCAGAAAGATCAATCCACTAAATGATTAATAGCTGCTGACAGTATTTTGACACGATTGACCTTCATATTTAAGATATACAGTCCTAACCAAGAAGGATTACTTAATAAAGATTATTTAGTAGGTGTTGGGTTCTGAAAGCAGAACTAGGTATTTAATCATCTTTAAAATACGGAAAACTCCTTATTCCATGATCCCTATAATGGATAGACTCTATATGTCCAGCTTCCCTTTCTCCTTTTTTGGTAAGAAAATCTCTTTCCTAAGGAAATCCATAGGAAATTTGGATTCCTGTCCTTCATTTCATGCCCCACCAGCATTAAGGGACAGACGCAAGATACAGGTCTTCCTTAACTGATGACTACTTTAGAGGCAGTGATGATGGGCAGACTTGATAGAAGTAGTGGTATTTCTGAGATTTTTCAGCCAGCACAAGATAAGAAAGATGGAGAATAAGAAGTCTCCATTAAGTAAAGAAGTAAGAAACCCCTGTGTCAATAAATTCTGCCCCCAGTCACTTAAATTTGTTTTGTTTTTTTAGTTGGACCAGTATTATTTGCATTTCTATTACAATTTAAAGTCTCAATTAATAAGACTGATCAGAAACACTCCATTTTACAAACAAGGAAAACGAGGCATGAAATGTCAAGTGATTTGCCTAAGTTAACACAGAGCTGGTTTGCTATGCAGTTATACTTGATATCCAGCTCACTTAAGCTTTGCTGTTTGAGTCCTTATTTCCTGGACACCTGGAGTGTGTCAGATCTTGGTGGTAGGCTGATAAACCTCCCTCAGTGAGCTCATAGTCAATTTCTTTTTAATCTCCATTTTGGTGAATCTGTGTAATTTTAAAAATTTAAAGTCTCCAAGAGAGGATTTCTAAAAGCAACTTTGTTACAATAAATTGAATTGAGAAGAAGAAAATGAAAGATTTTCCATAGAACCATAAAATCATTGGAAGGACTTATTTAAAGTTGAAGCATCAATACTTTGGCCCCCTGATGAGAAGACTCGACTCATTGAAAAAGACGCTGATGCTGGGAAAGATTGAGGGCAAGAGGAGAAGGGGACAACAGAAGATGAGATGGTTGGATGGCATCATTGACTCAATGAACATGAGTTTGAGCAAGCTCCAGGAGATGGTGAAGGACAGGGAAGCCTGGCATGCTGCAGTCCATGGGGACGCAAAGAGTTGGACATGACTGAGCAACTGAACAACAACAATAGAAGTTAAATGTAGAATTTTAAGGCAGTTTGATCCCTGGGTTGGGACGATCCCTGGGAGGAGGGCATGGCAATCCACTCCAGTATTCTTGCCTAGAGAATCCCATGGACAGAGGAGCCTGGCAGGCTACAGTCCAGAGGGCCAAAAAGAGTCGTATATGACTGAAGCAACTGAGGTCACATGTGCGTGTGCACACACACACACACACACACACACACACACACACACACACACGATCTACAATGAACATATGTAGGAGTCAGGCTCCAAGTTGGCCTCAGTTATCCCTACTTCCTGGGAATCATACCTTTGTATAGTTATCTCCCACATTGTATAGGATATCTCAAAAATGACAATATGCCTTAAAAGGCAACATGGCTTCCTTTTTACTCTCACCTGAACTATGTGTTCTGAAGAACAGAGAGCAGCTTTCTGGTGGGGTCCACGTAAAAAGGAAGTGAGGCCACATGCTACCAGCTGTGTAGGTGAACCATCATGAAAGAGCATTCTCCAGATGTAGCCCAACCTTCACAAGAAGGTCTGTCATCCTGATTGCAGCTTCATGAGATCCTATGAGACAGAATCATCCAGCTAGGCCATTTCCAGATTTGTGATACCCAGAAATATTTGCTGTTTTACAACCTTAAGACTTGGGAGTAATCAATTACATAACAGTAGATAAGCCATGTATATATATATGCTGTTGTTAAGTCATTCAGTCATGTCAGACTCTGTGATCTCATGGACTGTAGCCCACCAGGATCCTCTGTTCATAGGATTCTCCAGGCAAGAATACTGGAGTGGGTTGCCATGCTTTCCTCCAGGGGATCTTCGTATCCAGGGGTCGAACGCACATTTCTTGTCTCATGCATTGACAGGGTGGGTTCTTTACCACTATAACCCACCTGCCAATGCAGGAGATGCAGGAGGCAGTTTCCATTTCTGTGTTGGGAAAATCCCCTGGAGTAGGAAATGGCAAATCACTCCAGTATTCTTGACTAAAATGTTCCATGGATGGAGGAGCCTGACAGGCTACAGTCTATGGGGTTGCAAAGAGTTGGACATGACGGAGCACACACACATATACACAGTATTCAGATAGAGTTAGCATATAATAAAATGAAACGTACATGTTTAAAGAAAACAGTCTGACAAATTTTTATATATACAATTGATCCTTGAAAAATAAGTAGGTTAGAGGCATCAGCCCTTTCACTCATTTGAAAAAATCAGCATATAAATTTTAGTCACAGATTCAACCAACTGCAGATCATGTAGTACCGTGTTTATTGAAAATAATCATCTATAAGTGGAGCTACACAGTTCAAGCCCTTATTATTCAAAGGTAAAATGTATATGCTATAAAATGTAGATATGGTATATATCTGTATCTGTGAAATATTATGAAAATCAAGATAATATACACACCTATCATCCACCCAAAAAATTGCTTAGAACCTTTGCTTATTCCTTCTTCTTCATGGTCTCAGCTTGCTTAAAAGCAAGCCTGTCTGCTTTTTGTTGCTATTAATGAGTTTGCATTTTTTAGGATCATGAGTAAATAGAATTACACCGTATGGACTCATTTTGTTGGTCTTCATTAACTTAGCATAATTATTTTGAGAATTGTTCGTGTTGTTGCATGTATCCACTTTACTGCTAAGTAACAATCCATTTTATATTCAGCATTGGATATAGCAATTTGTTCATTCATTCACCTATTGATGGAGAGTTGGGTTATTTACAGTTTTACGCTATTCCAAATAAAGGTTCTATAAGTATTTCTTGTATTTAAAGGATATATGCGTTCATTTCTCATCAATAAATACCTAGCAGGGGCAATAGCTGGGTAACACGATGAGTATAAGTTTAACATTTTCAGAAACTGCCAAACTGTTTTCCAAAGTGCTGTGTCATTTTATATTGCTAGAGAGCTCCAGTTTTTTCACATCCTTGCCAGCACTTGATATGATTAGATTTCTTAACCTTAGTTATTATAATAGATATGTAGTAGCATACCGTTATAATGTTAGTTTGCATTTTCCTAATGACTCATTATTCTGAACATCTTTTCATGTGTATAATTGTTATCTATATGTTTGTTTGTTTTGTTTTGTTTGGTGAAGATTCTACTCAGTATTTTGTCCAATTGTTTATTGTTTGTTTTGTCACTAGAATTTTAAGAGTTCTTTATATGTTTTCTATCACATATGATTTGCAAATATTCCCTCCCAATCTGTAACTTGGCTTTTCATTCCTTAAGTAGTGTCATCAACTAGCAGAAGCTTTAAAATGTGATGAAATCCAGTTTGTATATGTATGTGTGTATGTTAGTCACTCAGTCATGTCCTACTCTTTTTGATCCCATGGATTGTAGCTTACCAGCCTCCTCTGTCCACCGGATTTTCCAGGTAAGAATACTGGAATGGGTGGACATTCCCTTCTCCAAGGGGTCTTCACAATCCAGGGATCGAACTTGGGTCTCCTGAGCTGCAAGTAGATTATTTACTGTCTGAGCTACGAGAGAAGCCAGACAACCAGTTTATCAATTCATTTAAAAAATAGATTATGTTTTTTCAGTTACATCAAATAAATCTTTAGCTAACCGAAGGTCATAAGATTTTTTCCTTCAATGTGGTCTTCTAGAAATTTTATAATTTTAACAACTAAAATCCAATTTCAGTTAATTTCTATAGACTGAGCCTATTTGTCAGAGTTCACTTTTTTTGCCTATGTATATACATTTGTTACAATTGTTACAACATAATTTGTTGGACAGAAGATACTTTTCCACAGAAATGTCTTTTTTTTGCCAAAAATTACTTGTAGTGTGCAAATTTAAGGGTAAAATACGATTTGATTCTCTGGAGAAAGTTTTCAAATGAAGACTGTTTCTTTTGTTTGAAAATAAATATGCTTAATAACAAAAGTTAAATAGGACAATGCAGAAATCACACAAGAATATTAGACTCAATCATCAAGTCACTGGCTATAGATGGCTAATGTTTTCATGAGCATACAATTCATCCTTTTATCTTTTTAGTAAAAATTGAGTCAGAATGCATTATTTTGAAATCTGCTTTATATATCACTGTATCACAAATAATTCTGATGTTATTAACATCTTCTATAGCCCATTTGGAACCAGTCTGTTGTTCCATGTCCAGTTCTAACTGTTGCTTCCTGACCTGCATACAGGTTTCTCAAAAGGCAGGTCAGGTGGTCTGTTATTCAGATCTCTTTCAGAATTTTCCACAGTTTCTTGTGATCCACACAGTCAAAGACTTTGGCATAGTCAATAAGGCAGAAATAGATGTTTTTCTGGAACTCTCTTGCTTTTTTGATGATCCAGTGAATGTTGGCAATTAGATCTCTGGCTCCTCTGCCTTTTCTAAAACCAGTTTGAACATCTGGAAGTTCACGGTTCACGTATTGCTGAAGCCTGGCTTGGAGAATTTTGAGCATTACTTTACTAGCATGTGAGATGAGTGCAATTGTGCTGTAGTTTGAGCATTCTTTGTCATTGCCTTTCTTTGGGATTGGAATAAAAACTGCCCTTTTCCAGTCCTGTGGCCACTGCTGAGTTTTCCAAATTTGCTAGCATATTCAGTGTAGCCCGTTCACAGCATCATCTTTTAGGATTTGAAATAGCTCAACTGGAATTCCATCACTTCCACTAGCTTTGTTTGTAGTGATGCTTTCTAAGGCCCACTTGACTTCACATTCCTGGATGTCTGGCTCTAGGTGAATGGACATGGAACAACAGGAAAAAGTGTATGTCAAGGCTGTATATTGTCACCCTGCTTATTTAATTTTTATGCAGAGTATATCATGAGAAATGCTGGGCTGGAAGAAGCACAAGCTGAAATCAAGATTGCTGGGAGAAATATCAATAACCTCAGATATGCAGATGACACTACCCTTATGGCAGAAAGTGAAGAGGAACTAAAAAGCTTCTTGATCAAAGTGAAAGGAGAGAGTGAAAATGTTGGCTTAAAACTTAACATTCAGAAAACGAAGATCATGGCATCTGGTCCCATCACTTCATGGGAAATAGATGGGGGAACAGTGGAAACAGTGTCAGACTTTATTTTTCTGGGCTCCAAAATCACTGCAGATGGTGATTGCAGCCGTGAAATTAAAAGAAGCTTACTCCTTGGAAGGAAAGTTATGACCAAACTAGATAACATATTGAAAATCAGAGACATTACTTTGCCAACAAAGGTCCGTCCAGTCAAGGCGATGGTTTTTCCAGTAGCCATGTATGGATGTGAGAGTTGGACTGTGAAGAAGCTGAGCACAAAAGCACTGATGCTTTTGAACTGTGGTGTTGAAGAAGACTCTTTGAGAGTCCCTTGGACTGCAAGGAGATCCAACCAGTCCGTCCTAAAGGAGATCAGTCCTGAGTGTCCATTGGAAGGACTGATGCTGAAGCTGAAACTCCAATACTTGGCCACCTCATGAGAAGAGTTGACTCATTGGAAAAGGCCCTGATGCTGGGAGGGATTGGGGACAGGATAAGAAGGGGACGACAGAAGATGAGATGGATGGATGACATCACTGACTCGATGGATATGAGTTTGAGTGAACTCCGAGTGTTGGTGATGGACAGGGAGGCCTGGCAGGCTGCGATTCATGGGGTCGCGAAGAGTCGGATACGAGTGAGTGACTGAACTGAGGTGAACTGAACTGATAGCATGTATAGATTTTAATAAAACCATAGCTGTAACTACAAAATTCATATACAGGCAGAACATATTCTTGTGTACCAATTACATTCAGAGAATTATTATTCTAAAAAATTTAAAACTACACAGTTGAGAATTAATTTGAAAGCTTCCTTTAAATTATTCAAAGTAGAGTAACATTAACTTGTGATTTTTTTCTGTTATTTTTTTGTCTGCATTTCTCAATTTTTCCCTGCTAACAATTTGCCTAAATTGTTCATTGCTCTTTCTTTTTTAAAGAAGACAGAAATAATTTTTATACAAAGTTTTTTTAATCATAATGGAGATTTTGATATTAACAAATATTTAGAATTCAGATGATATCATTTAATAGGAGCCTGGATCTGAAAATTAGGAGATATAAATGGAAAACCGCTGCCTAAAGATTTTGTATCTCAGTTCTCAGAGTAGCACAGAATGATGCTGCTGGAACCCATCTAGAATTAGAGAAACTTCCAGGCTCATTGAAACGGAGACAGATAATATATTTCTAAAACTGCATGAAGTCCATCTGTGAATAATCAAATTAAGCCTTTAAAGACAGAGAGCACTCTTGACAAGATTCAAATCAATTCCATGAATGATTCAAATGCACTGAGTTTCAGTTATCCAAAACCACCTAGCCAGTCTTGAAAACCTGTTAATCTTCTTGTGTAGAAATGTGACCCAAGAGAAATGCGGCTGTATTCATTTGGTTGGTTGCTAGGGAAAGTGCTAGCCAAATTTTATGACTCATTCTACCACTGTTGTAGTAGAAGGCAATGAAAACAGTGAGAATATAAATCCAGTCTGCTGGGCCAGTTCTGGAAAGGGGGTTTTATGCCATTTTCTAAGTTAAAGAGGGTACTGCCAACAGGGGCAGGTGGTTTACGAAGTACTAATTCAGGATTTTGCAGGTAGGGAATCAGGGCATCCATATGAGTTCAGATCAAGTCAAAAACTATGGAGTATTTGATCAAAACTGAAATAAGTAAGTGTATTATAGGTGTCAGAGACATTACTTTGTTAACAAAGGTCCATCTAGTCAAGGCTATGATTTTTCCAGTAGTCATATATGGATGTGAGAGTTGGACTATAAAGAAAACTGAGCGCCAAAGAATTGATGCTTTTGAACTGTGGTGTTGGAGAAGACTCTTGAGAGTCCCTTGGACTGCAAGGAGATCCAACCAGTCCGTCCTAAAGGAGATCAGTCCTGGGTGTTCATTGAAATGACTGATGTTGAAGCTGAAATTCCAATACTTTGGCCACCTGATGTGAAGAACTGACTTTTTTTTAAAAGACCTTGATGCTGGGAGGGATTGAGGGCAGGAGGAGAAGGGGATGACAGAGGATGATATGGTTGGATGTCACCACCAACTCAATGGACATGAGTTTTGGAAAACTTTGGGAGTTGGTGATGGACGGAGGCCTGGCATGCTGCAGTTCATGGGGTCGCAAAGAGTCAGACATGACTGAGCGACTGAACTGAACTGAGTAGAATGGGACACTGTAATCTTAGGAATGACACAGGCATTTGAGTGAGATGCCTGTCTATTGATACTGAGTACCATCCCTCTGAAAGTACTGAATACCTTGCCCCTCTAAGATCCTCCTTATATCTGCATTTCCCAGACTTCTTTTCAACATGGTTTAAATTTAATTCCAACAAGAGAAGTACTCACATGAGATCTGAAGGACAGAATTAAGGTCATTCTTTTTGCTTCCACCAGTAACAGGTGAGATGTTTGGTCAACTGTAGACATAGGGTTTGCGGCATCTTCCGGATGAGCTTCTTTTAACCACCTGCTTCAGTGCTGTCAGCACCTGAGAGATTCAGCAACACTTTCCTGAATTTCCATACTTCCTGATTTCCTAACACCAGCAGTGGCACACCCTGACCTTCATTTGCCCCTACAAACAGCATTGTAAATATCCAATTCCCTCTATTAAATCGAGCAGAGCAGTTTTTGTCTTCTCACCAAAATGGACAGATGGACCATTTTAATGCTAAGATTACTCAGTAGAATTCTTAGCATTTGTATATGGTGTACACACTTAAAGTTTCAAGTGTAAGTTCAACTTCTTCATAAATATATATCCTGTAGCAATGGTTGACAAGGAATATGAACAGTGGTACAGTTCTAGCTGTTCCACAATACAATATATTCCTAGGCATTAAGAAGAAACATTCCATCTAAACACAAAACATTCTGAAAAAAAAAAGATCTGAAATAATTCTCTAGACTATTTGATGATTTCAGGTAATTATCTGGCACAGTTATCTAGATTTTCCAGAAGAAGTAAAACAAGGAGAAAACCTTAATTTAGATTTGCAGTTCCTCTTCCTATGCCTGTCAAGATAGTTTCAGAGAAATTTCGCATAGCACCAACATAGTGGCCAGAGTCCCCTGGAGAACAAAGAGGTCAAATCAATCAATTCTAAAGGAAATCAACCCTAAATATTCATTGGAAGGACTGATGCTGAAGCTGAAGCTTCAATACTTTGGCCACCTGATGCAAAGATTTGACTCATTGGAAAAGACCCTGATGGTGGAAAAGATTGAGGGCAAGAGGAGAACCGGGTAACAGAGGATGAGATGGTTAGATAGCATCACCAACTCAATGAACATACATTTGTGCAAACTCCAGGAGATAATGAAGGACAGGGAAGCCTGGTGTGCTGTAGTCTGGATTGCAAAGAGACAGATATGAGTTAGCAACCGAACAAAAAAAGAGGCCAGCAGAAGACATGACGGAAAATAAACAAACAAACAAAACAACAAAAAAACCTCTCCTAGCACAAAGTAAGGAGATGAATAATCAGCTTCTTCCTCCAAGCAAACATTTATGGTAAACAACAATAGAAAACACAGATAATTATTTTAAAAACAGGACCAGTATTTATTGTTGCCCCGATTGACCTCACATGGATACTTCGTTGTGCATACATGATCAGTCACTCAGATGTAAACGACTCTTTGTGACCTCATGGACTGTAGCCTGCCAGGCTCCTCTGTCTATGGGAATTTTCAGGCAAGAATACTGGAGTGAGCTGCCATTACCTTCTCCAGTGGATCTTCCTGACCTATGGATCAAACTCACATCTCCTGCTTGGCAGGCGGATTCTTTACCACTGAGCCACCTGGGATGCCTGGATACTTCATTAAGAAGATTCAACTTAAAAGAAAGGTTTAGGATTTCTAACTTTGGCAAGTAAAGTTTGTTGCATGGAATTATTTCAGGAGAATAAATTACACATTTCTCTCAAATTATTAATAGCTTTGTTGAGCCTTCCACGGGAAAAATGATACATTCCTACAATTTACATTGTTTAAAATTTTGAATGAAATATTTGACAAAAAAGTTGACATCCCTTTGAAGCCATTAACATGTTAAAACTGAAATTATTTAAGAAGTAGGAATACAAAGGCAGTTTTTTAAATTTTTTGTCAAGAAATTTGGTTATGGGCTGAATTTCAGAACTTCCTGGGACACATGTTAAGCACCCATTTATCACTGCTCATGTCTGACATTTAAGATAAAACCCACAAAACTTTATCGAGGGACATAAAGTTAATCAAACAAACACCCTGAACATGAATGAATGTGAAAATATGTCATGCTGCTGGATGGAAAAACAATATTTTAAGATTCTAATCACCCTCAAATTAATATCTCCATTTCCTGCAATGTTACTCCTGTTATGTGTCTCCATTTCCTGTAATGTTAATTTCAGGGAGATGTTTGCTTTTCTTTGACCTTTCAAAATTTATTCTAAAGTTCATGTTGAAAGATAAGACAACATAGTCAAAATATCTGGAAAAATATGTGCTCATCTCTGATTAGGTGCTATCAAAGACTAAAGGAATGGTTGTTGTAGTAGGGAGGTGTGACAAGTGGGACCTGAATCAATTACACTGCGTTCATGAAAGGGGCTGCTCAGCAACCATAAAAGTAAACTGGTGCATATACTTCCCAGAATGATGTTGAGGATATATTGCTTATGGAAAAAAAAAAACAAACTATAGACCCATGTGTTTCACACAATTATATTTCTATAAAAACTGCACACACATTTTTACACATGCATGCAAATGTCTGCATTAGCCTTAGAACACTTGGCAACACATCAAACTGCTAAAGTGATCACTTCAGAGGCACAATAGGGGCTGAAGTTGACATTTGCTTCATATTCTGTGTGTGTATGTACCCTCATAATATTTAAAGTAATGACAACTTTGTAACTTTCTTCATTTTCAATAGTATATTTTCAGTTAAATTTGAAATATTTCAAATTTATATTTCAAATAGTATATTTCAAATTTCAATATATTTCAAATTAAAATATAAAGAAATCCATCATATGCAGCTTTCCTGTTCATGTAAACAAGTATATAGACCCACATACGTATACATTTAAGTGAGAAATAAACTTGGATATTTACAAACATGACTGCTCATTTTTGAGGAATAACTTTTTTTATATAAATGGTATTTGTTTTGTTTCTATTGGAAAGACCCTGATGCTGGGAAAGACTGGAGGCAAAAGGAGAAGAAGGTGGCAGAGGATGAGATGGCTAGACAGCATCACTGACACAATAGACATGAATTTGAGGAAACTCAGGGAGATAGTGAAGGACAGGGAAGCCTGGTGTGCTGCAGTCCATGAGGTTGCAAAGAGTCAAACACAACTTGGCAACTGAACAACATTTGTTATGTTGAAAAATTTTGATCTTGTGTAGGCAAGTTGGGGAGCTGGAGTCTGAGAAGCCTGAATTTCTTTGCATGATAGAAAAATGTTTGTGTTTAGGATGTGGTTTGAGTTGGTTACTGTTAGCTGTATGATTTCAATATTGCCTCTGCCACCCCTACAAAATCCTGAATAAAGTCTACATGGTTCATGAAAGCTTTGGTATAAGAGGACTCTCTTGGCATAACTCAGAGTCAATTAGAGTACAGTTCAAGGGCAAATGCAAAGACAATGGGATTTGAAGAAGAAGGGACTATGTAAAGTAACTCTCCAGGAATTTTTAGAAATTTAGAAGATACTTTGCATTTGTCCCAGATATTACTTAGGACAGTGCTTCAGGGAGAAAACTCATATAGCTTTGATAGTGTTGCCTGGAGTCTGTCTGGCAAAGAAGACTGGTTCAAAATCTGACAAAGCTTAACAGTGAGAAACTATAGCTGTCCAGTTGTTTTGAAGGCTGAGTGAGAGTGATTCCAGAGTGCTGCCTAGAGGGGTGATGAGATCCTAATTCAGATGACATCCTGTGAGGAGTGGACCAAGGAAAGCAGAGGCTGGGACAGCAGAGGTGTGAGTAATTTTGGGGGAAGACTTTGTCTGCACTAAAGTGTGTACAGTGAGAGATCCCCAGCAGCAAAGAGTGGCATCTGAAGAAACCATGGCCACTCCCTACAAAAGAGAAGCAGTCTTTTTTTAAATAATTTTATTTGTTTATTTAGTGTTGGCTGTGCTGGTTCTTCCTTGCTGTGTGGGCTTTTTCTCTAGTTGTAGCAAGCAGGGACTACTCTCTGCTGCAGCGCATGAGCTTCTTTTTGCAGTGCTTCTCTTGTTGGGGAGCACAGGCTATAGGGTGTGTGGGCTTCAGTCCTTGTGGCACATGGGCTCAGTAATTGCAGCTTCCAGGCCCATAGAGCACAGACTCTATGGTTATGGCACACTGGCTAAGTTGCTGCGAGACATGTGGGATCTTCCTGGATCAGGAATTGAACCTGTGTCTTGTGCCTTGGCAGGCAGATTCTTTACCACAGAGCCACCAGGGAAGCCTGGAAGTAGTCTTAACAACAACCACTAAGCTCAGAAAGTACCAAGGGCAGATCAACACTAGAGTTAAGTAAGATGTTTCTTGTGCTAAAACTCTCTTCTTTTCTGCCATATTATCCTTGAAGTGCCAGGGCCAGCACACCATGTGGAGGAGTGCTAGATGGGCCTTAAAGAAGAATGTGAATCTCAAGGTCCTATTTTCCACAATGTGAAAGTGAAAGTCACTCAGTTGTGTCCGACTCCTTGCAACCCCTTGAACTATACAGTCCATGGAATTCTCCAGGCCAGAATACTGGACTGGGTAGACTTTCCCCTCCCCAGGGGATCTTCCCAACCCAGGGAGTGAATCCAGGTCTCCTGTACTGCAGGCAGACTCTTTACCAGCTGAGCCACAAAAAGGCTAAAAAATTTAAGAATATTCTTTCTTCCCCCAACATAGAAATACTTGAGAAAGAAAACACAGAATATGTTAATATTTAAGATCCAGTGGTTTAAAACAATACCAAACACTTATGAAACTATTTTTTTTTCAGTTTAATACATTTTATCTCAATAATAAATAAAATTTACTTGCTTATTCCGCACTATTAATTGAGTGCCAACTCTGTGCCAGACATTTCGGTCTCCGAGGAAATAAGGAGCAGAATGGCAAAATCTCCTCTGTAGGGAGTTTACATTCCAGTTGGGGTGACCCAGGGCGAAAATGTAATAGGACAAAGTGACATAGCAACAAGCTCTATCATGAAAAGTAACTCAGCTAAGATCATAGAATGACAGGACTGCTAATTTATGATAGATACATCAGGTTACTTTGGTAGCATAAAATTTAGGTAAATTGGAAGCCATGAAGAAATGCTTCAAGAGATATCTTGAGGAAGAGCCATTTGGCCTGAAGGAACATGGGATGCAGAGGACTGACCCACGTCTCAGCAAGGTTGAAAAGTGCAAGGAGATCCTGGTAGTGAAGCCAATGAACAATGAGCCCCTTATTTCAGATGAAACAACTCCCAGGGTAGCTTTCATTACTGGATAGTGACACTGAGCAGAGCGTCACCCAGTTCCTAGGGTGGGAGATGTGGCAACTGTGACTGTAAATATGAAATCTCTGCCTGAGCAGACAATTGGTTTGTATAGATTCCATCTGTCATCTTGGTCACAGATAATCTGTTGATACCCTTTTCAACCCCAAATAAATAAATCCATGAACAAGTTCCAGCATGATGAGAAGGGTTCACGTTGAGAGCTCGGAGCCCCTTTCCTGGGTCTTGTCTGCAGTCAACTAAACTGGAAGCTGGAAAAGTGGTTCATCCAAAGCAGCAAGCCCCTGCCTGCCAAGACAGACTTCATCCCTTCCCATTGCAGCCTCTGCTCCCATGTCAGCTTCTTACTTTTCAGCCTCTCCATCTCTGTTTCATCATGACATGTTGAGAGGATCTGGGTGCCGAACATAAATGCAGTGAAAGTGTAAACAGAAGGCCCTAAATGCAGTGAAAGTGTAAACAGAAGGCCCTCAAGGCACAGGAATATCAACAGGATTGTTGTTAGGAGGTGAAAAATCACTGTATTTCTGTCCAGTACACTCAAATGCAGGGGATAAACGCAAGAGATGATCCTCTGGAGCCCACAGAGGATCAGCATACACACCGAGGTCTGCATTATATATACAGTAAAGTCCACAAAAATCTCTGATTCTCCTCCATCGGCAGGGGAAGTGATGGTCCAGCTTCTGAACACATCTTCTGCAGATACTGCAGTGGTGGGTGTGCTTAAGCCAAACACAGTGGCAGTTGAGCATTTGTAGATCTTTCTTCCAGGCTGCAGCTGCAAGCCCCCACGTACTCTTTCTTTTGAATATTTTATTGAAGTGGTTTCTCTACAGTGTTGTGTTAATTTCTGCTGTACAGAAAAGTGAATCAACTGCCTCTACACATATATCCATGCTTTTTGATTTCCTTTCCATTGAGGTCACCACAGAGTGCTGAGTAGAGTTCCCTGCGGTATACACTAGGTTCTCATTAGTTATCTATTCTGTATGTAGTCATCAGTGACAAATATATGTCAACTCAACTCTCCCAGTTCATCCCCCATCCCCTCCCTCTTGGTGTACTTATGTTTGTTCTCTACGTCTGTGTCTCTATTTCTGCTTTGCAGATAAGATCACCTATACCATTTTTCTGGATTCCACATATATGTGTTAATATATGATTACTGTTGCTGTTGTTCAGTCCCTAAGTCGTGTACAACTCTTTGTGACCCCATGGAGTATAGCCCACTAGGCTCCTCTACTGTGGGATTTTCCAGGCAAGAATGCTTGAGTGGGTTGTCATTTCCTTCTTCAGGGGTCTTCCCGACCCAGGGATTGAACTTGTGTCTCCTGTATTGGCCGACAGATTCTTTACTACTGAGCCACCAGGGAAGGCCCAGTATATGACACAAACAATAAACGCTGGAGAGGGTGTGGAGCAAAGGGAACCATCTTGTACTTTTGATGAGAATGTAAGTTGGTTCAGTCACTACGGAAGATAGTACGGGAGTTCCTTAAAAAACTAAAAATAAAACTACCATGTGACTCAGGAGTCCCACTACTGGGCATGCACCGAGAGCAATCCATGTATTCTTTAACAGCATTTCCTTTGGTGCTGCTCTGGGGTGGGTGAGCATGGTCTTCAGGTGAGACAAGTAGGGTGAGCACTGTCAGCAGCAGGACCAACATCACCAGGAAGTCCATGTGGGCTACCAGGAGCCATGTGATGTAGGCGCAGATCCTGCCACAGACCTCTCAAATGAACCAGACTCTGGTGGCCCCATCTGCCTCTGAGCAGGAGGAGGCTGAAAAATCTTCATTGTCATTTCAATCCGGAGAGGATGATGCTCGCCATCTCACCAGCCAATGTCCTGATGACCACATGGTTTCCCAAAATACTCACACAAGCTATTTCTAAAATTTACTTTAACATTTTGTGCTTTCTGTTTTCAGGATCTTAAGATGCATACTGCCCTTTGTAGTAGGATACAATGCCTGGACAGGGTTGCCTGGTACCTCGGCTACTCCCAGCCTGCAGTGCACACAGCTTTGACAGCAGCTGGGGAGGCAGGGTGCATAGAGCAGCCAGTGTGCTCATGGCTTGGGTGGAGCAGGCAGAGGCTGAGATTTTTGAGGGAAGAATTCTGAAGCAGGTTGTCGTTTCCTCCTCCAGGGAATCTCCCTGACCCAGGGATCGAACTCAAGTCTCCTGCATTGGCAGGTGAATTCTTTATCAATGAGCCAAGTGTTAAAGCTAAAGAAATTGATGTAATATGGGGTCAGGTTTGTTCTTCTTTCTTATAGTATGGCTATTAGACAGCAACCAACAATGTCTGCTACAACCCACAGCTTTCCCATCTCTTTTACTGATCCTTGTAGTAAATTACATAACCATATGGCTCTGAATTCAGTATATGTGTGATGAAGTGAGCATTAAATTTCCTTATGGAAATGTTTTCTTTTCTGTATACCCCATGTTCTTTTATGCTTTCAGACTTTCATATATGTTCTTACTTCTGCTTGTCATTCCTCTACCTTTCTCTTCTTTTTCAGTCTTCAGGATTTAACCAATGGGTTTTCATTCATTTATTCATTCACTCTATATCTGATAATATCTACTGTTTATTATAAGTCAGGCAAATAGAAATTGTGTTGGAGAGAAATTGTGTTAGAAAAGACTTTTGAGAGTCCCTTGAACTGCAAGGATATCAAGCCAGTCAATTCTTAAGGAAATCAGTCCTGAATATTCTTTGAAAGGACTGATGCTAAAGATGAAACTCCAATACTTTGGCCACCTGATGTGAAGAACTGACTTATTGGAAAAGACCCTGATCCTGGGAAAGATTGAAGGCAGGAGGAGAAGGGGATGACAGAGGATGAGATGGTAGGATGGCATCACCGACTCAATGGACATGAGTTTGAGTAAACTCCAGGAGTTGGTGATGGACAGGGAAGCCTGGTGTGCCGCAGTCCATGGGGTTGCAAATAGTCAGACACAACTGAGCAACTGAACTGAACTGACAGCAATCATGAAGGAAAGTGTAGACGCAGTTTATGATGGAAGAGATGGAGACATGAAACAACAACTCAAACAGAGCATAGTAAGTGTTAATATGGAGTTAAGTACTAACATCTGAGCTTTGATCACCTACTTCACCTAAGCCAGGAGATTGACCTTGTTGGAGGAGGTAAGGCTTAAATGGTACATGGAAGGAGTCACAAAGGTAGGAGGGAAAAGTCATCCTTCCAGCATGTGCAGAGTCCCAAGAGAACATGGTTCCTTCAGGAACAAATGGTAAAGCCTAAGTTCTATCCAGCAGTTGGAGAGGAATTTCCTATCCTCCTCACAGAGATTTTATATCAGTCTAAATATGTTTGTTATATTTGAAAGCTTTATAAACTATCCTATACAAGTCAGTGAGTCATTATGTATTAGTGAAAAGAGGAAGAGATTAAAATTAGATCTATATGGAGAAGGCAATGGCACCCCACTCCAGTACTCTTGCCTGGAAAATCTATGGACGGAGGAGCCTCGTAGGCTACAGTCTGTGGGGTCGCTAAGAGTCAGACACGACTGAGTGACTTCACTTTCACCTTTCACTTTCATGCCCTGGAGAAGAAAATGGCAACCCACTCCAGTGTTCTTGCCTGGAGAATCCCAGGGACGGGGGAGCCTGGTGGGCTGCCATCTCTGGGATCGCACAGAGTCGGACACAACTGAAGTGACTTAGCATACTTGAATTCTGACACATTCACACGTTCTGTGACTTTGGGTAAGATAGTGCCCTCATTTGAGCATCTTTCTTATCTGTAAAAGAGGAACAATTACAAAGCTCCAAAATAATTGACTACTTGCAAAACACCTGTGAGTGTCTGTCTCATAACGAATTTTTAACAAGTATTACTCCTCTTCCTTCTGCCTCAATATTAACTTTTGTATTAATTTCTTTCTTGAAATTCTCTCCTCACTTGGCATCCATCATACTATCTCCTAGTTCTCAGCCTCAATTCTATGACTGTTGCTTTTGGCCTCCATCATGGATTTCTCTTCCACTAATGGATCTCCTTTTCTTTCTTTTTTTTTTTTTGGATCTTCTTTTCTTTAAAGATTAGTTATCTCTAAGTATTTGCTTGCTAAAGCATCCAAATTTGAGGCTGACTCTATTTCTTGATATACCTCTTACTTTCCATGCCTTCTTCTAAGCCCATACCCATATTTCAACAGCTCTGTGGATAGCAATATTGTGTTATGTATCTATTGCCATATAGGGATTTACCCCAAACTTATGTCTCAAAGCAACACTTATTACTCCACAGTTTCTGTAGGGATGAATCTGGGCCTTGCTTATTTGGGCCATTGTCCTGTGATCTTTCACAAGGAGATGAACAAAGCATTAGATGGGGCTGAAGTCTCAAGTCTCCAACGCACATTCATCTTTGGACCATGTTTCCCATGGGTGATTGGACTGAAAGTCTCAGTTCTTTACTGGCTGCTGGGCAGAGGCTACGCTTACCTCCTTGCCACGTGGGCCTCTACACAGGACAACACAAATATGGTAGCTGGTCTCCCTCAGAGCAAGTAAGAGAGTGAGTTTAATATCAGAAGTAGTGTGGGCTGAAAGTACACTAATTCTTCAAAAATAAGGAAATGGCCCAATGGTCATGGTTGTGGGACGGGAAGAGGAAACAAAGCTAGTCAGAAGTGTTACCCTCCAGCCTCAGGTAAATACCAAATTTGCTTTACTATGAATTTGAGATTTGGGGTTTTTTTTTTTAGATCCCACTTATAAGTGAAATCATGCAATAGTTGTCACTCTACCTGGCTAAATCACTTAATATAGTATCTTCCATTTTCATCCAAATTGTAGCATATGGCAGAGATGAATAATATTACATGAATGAATATTACATTATTCATCTCTTTTTCAGAGATGAATAATATTACATTATATATAAATATTGGAGAAGGAAATGGCAACCCACTCCAGCATTCTTGCCTGGAGAGTTCCATGGACAGAGGAGCCTGGCAGGCTATAGTCCATGGGGTTGCAAAGAGTCGGACACAATTAAGCGACTATCACTTTCACATTCATATGTAAATATACCACACATTTTCTACTTTTTTTCCATACATTTCCTTGATCCATTTGTCTGTTGATGGACACAGGTTGCTTCCATGTCTTGGATGGTGTGAATAATGCTGCAAAGAACTTGGGAATGCTGATTCCCATTCTTCCAGATACTGATTTAGTTTCCTTTCGATGGATATGCAGAAGTGGGATTGTTGGATCTTGCAGCTCTATTTGTAGTTTCTTTTGAGACACCATCATACTGATTTCCATAGCGACTCTACCATTTATATGCCCACCAGCACTACACAGGGCTCATTTTTCTTCACAACATCTTTCAGTTCAGTTCAGTCCGGTAGCTCAATTGTATCCAATTTTTTGTGACCCCGTGGACTGCAGCATACAAGGCCTCCTTGTCCATCACAAACTCCCAGAGTTCACTCAAACCTCATGTCCATTGATCAGTGATGTCATCTAATCATCTCATCCTCATTGTCGTCCCCTTCTCCTCCTGCCTTCAATCATTCCCACCATCAGGGGCTTTTCCAATGAGTCAGTTCTTCACATCAGGTGGCCAAGTATTGGAGTTTCAGCTTCAACATCAGTCCTTCCAGTGAACACTCAGGACTAACTTCCTTTAGGATGGACTGGTTGGCTCTCCTTGCAGTCCAAGGGACTCTCAGAGCCTTCACCAACACCACAGTTGAAAAGCATCAATTCCCATCTATTGCCATGAAGTGATGGGACCAGATGCCAGGATCTTAGTTTTCTGAATGTTGAGCTTTAAGCCAACTTTTTAACTCCCCTCTTTCACTTTCATCAAGAGGTTCCTTAGTTCCTCTTCACTTTGTGCCATAAAGGAGGTGTCATCTCCAGATCTGAGGTTATTGATATTTCTCCTGGCAATCTTGATTCCAGCTTGTGCTTCTTTCAACCCAGCATTTTTCATGATGTACTCTGCATAGAAGTTAAATAAGCAGGGTGACAGTATCAGTTCAGTTCAGTCACTCAGTCATGTCCGACTTTTGGCGACCCCATGAATTGCAGCACGCCAGGCCTCCTTGTCCATCACCAACTCCTGGAGATCACTCAGACTCACGTCCATCGAGTCAGTGATGCCATCCAGCCATCTCATCCTCCGTCAGCCCCTTCTCCTCCTGCCCCCAATCCCTCCCAGGATCAGAGTCTTTTCCAATGAGTCAACTCTTCCCATGAGGTGGCCAAAGTACTGGAGCTTCAGCTTTAGCATCATTCCTTCCAAAGAAATCCCAGGGTTGATCTCCTTCAGAATGGACTGGCTGGATCTCCTTGCAGTCCAAGGGACTCTCAAGAGTCTTTTCCAACACCACAGTTCAAACGCATCAATTTTTCAGTGCTCAGCCTTCTTCAGAGTCCAACTCTCACATCCATACATGATCACTGGAAAAACCATAGCCTTGACTAGATGGACCTTAGTTGGCAAAGTAATGTCTCTGCTTTTGAATATGCTATCTAGGTTGGTCATAACTTTTCTTCCAAGGGGTAAGCGTCTTTTAATTTCATGGCTGCAGTCACTATCTGCAGTGATTTTGGAGCCAAAAAAAAAAAAAAAAGTCTGACACTGTTTCTACTGTTTCCCCATCTATTTCCCACGAAGTGATGGGACAAAATGTCAGGATCTAAGTTTTCTGAATGTTGAGCTTTAAGCCAACTTTTTCACTCTCCTCTTTCACTTTCACCAAGAGGATTTTTAGCTCCTCTTCACTTTCTGCCATAAGGGTGGTGTCATCTGCATATGTGAGGTTATTGATAGTTCTCCCGGCAATCTTAATTCCAGCTTGTGTTTCTTCCAGTCCAGCGTTTCTCATGTACTCTGCATATAAGATAAATAAGCAGGGTGACAATATACAGCCTTGACATACTCCTTTTCCTATTTGGAAGCAGTCTGTTGTTCTATGTCCAGTTCTAACTGTTGCTTCCTGTGGTCTGGTATTCTCATCTCTTTCAGAATTTTCCACAGTTTTTGGTGATCCACACAGTCAAAGGCTTTGGCATAGTCAATAAAGCAGAAATAGATGTTTTTCTGGAACTCTCTTGCTTTTTCCATGATCCAGCAGATGTTGGCAATTTGATCTCTGGTTCCTCTGCCTTTTCTAAAACCAGCTTGAACATCAGGGGGTTCACGATTCACGTATTGCTGAAGTCTGGCTTGGAGAATTTTGAGCATTACTTTACTAGCATGTGAAATGAGTGCAATTGTGCAGTAGTTTGAGCATTCTTTTGCGTTGCCTTTCTTTGGAATTGGAATGAAAACTGACCTTTTCCAGTCCTGTGGATATTGCTGAGTTTTCCAAACTTGCTGGCATATTGAGTGCAGCACTTTCACAGCATCATCTTTCAGGATTTGAAACAGCTCAACTGGAAATCCATCACCTCCACTAGCTTTGTTTGTAGTGATGCTTTCTAAGGCCCACTTGACTTCACATTCCAAGATGTTTGGCTCTAGATTAGTGATCACATCATCATGATTATCTGCGTCGTGAAGATCTTCTTTGTACAGTTCTTCCGTGTATTCTTGCCACCTCTTCTTAATATCTTCTGCTTCTGTAGGGTCCAGACCATTTCTGTCCTTTATCGAGCCCATCTTTGCATGAAATGTTCCCTTGGTATCTCTAATTTTCACGAAGAGATCTCTAGTCTTTCCCATTCTGTTGTTTTCCTCTATTTCTTTGCATTGATCACTGAAGAAGGCTTCCTTATCTCTTCTTGCTATTCTTTGGAACTCTGCATTCAGATGCTTATATCTTTCCTTTTCTCCTTTGCTTTTCACCTCTCTTCTTTTCACAGCTATTTGTAAGGCCTCCTCAGCCAGCCATTTTGCTTTTTTACATTTCTTTTCCATGGGGATGGTCTTGATCCCTGTCTCCTGTACAATGTCACAAACCTCATTCCATAGTTCATCAGGCACTCTCTCTGTCAGATCTAGGCCCTTAAATCTATTTCTCACTTCCACTGTATAATCATAAGGGATTTGATTTAGGTCACACCTGAATGGTGTAGTGGTTTTCCCTACTTTCTTCAATTTAAGTCTGAATTTGGTGATAAGGAGTTCATGATCTGAGCCACAGTCAGCTCCTGGTCTTGTTTTTGTTGACTGTATAGAGCTTCTCCATCTTTGGCTGCAAAGAATAGAATCAATCTGATTTCGGTGTTGACCATCTGGTGATGTCCATGTGTAGAGTCTTCTCTTGTGTTATTGGAAGAGGGTGTTTGCTATGACCAGTGCATTTTCTTGGCAAAACTCTATTAGTCTTTGCTCTGCTTCATTCCACATTCCAAGGCCAAATTTGCCTGTTACTCCAGGTGTTTCTTGACTTCCTACTTTTGCATTCCAGTCCTCTATAATGAAAAGGACATCTTTTTGGGGTGTTAGTTCTAAAAGATCTTGTAGGTTTTCATAAAACCGTTCAACTTCAGCTTCTTCAGCATTACTGGTTGGGGCATAGACTTGGGTAACTGTAATGTTGAATGGTTTGCCTTGGAGATGAACAGAGATCATTCTGTCATTTTTGCGATTGCATCCAAGTATTGCATTTCAGACTCTTTTGTTGACCATGATGGCTACTCCGCTTCTTCTAAGGGATTCCTGCCCGCAGTAGTAGATATAATGGTCATCTGAGTTAAATTTACCCATTCCCGTCCATTTTAGTTCGCTGATTCCTAGAATGTCAACGTTCACTCTTGCCATCTCCTGTTTGACCATGTCCAATTTGCCTTGATTCATGGACCTGATAGTCCAGGTTCCTATGCAATATTGCTCTTTACAGCATCGGATCTTGCTTCTATCACTAGTCACATCCACAACTGAGTATTGTTTCTGCTTTGGCTCCATCCCTTCATTCTTTCTGGAGTTATTTCTCCACTGATCTCCAGTAGCATATTGGGCACCTACTGACCTGGGGAGTTCCTCTTTTGGTATCCTATCATTTTGCCTTTTCATATTGTTCATGGGGTTCTCAAGGCAAGAATACTGCAGTGGCTTGCCATTCCCTTCTCCAGTGGACCACATTCTGTCAGGCCTCTCCACCATGGCCCACAGGTCTTGGGTTGCCCTGCAGGCATGGCTTGGTTTCATTTAGTTAGACAAGGCTGTGGTCCTAGTGTGATTAGATTGACTAGTTTTCTGTGATTATGGTTTCAGTGTGTCTGCCCTCTGATGCCCTTTTGCAACACTTACCATCTTACTTGGGTTTTTCTTACCTTGGCATGTGGTATCTCTTCACAGCTGCTCCAGCAAAGCACAGCTGCTGCTACTTACCTTGGACGAGGGGTATCTCCTTACCACCGCTGTTCCTGACCTTCAACGTGGGATAGCTCCTCTAGGCCCTTCGGTGCCTGCCCAGCCACCACTCTTCGGGTTGCTCCTCCCGGCTGTCGCCCCTGGCCTCGGGCTCGGGGTGGCTCCTCAAGGTCACTGCCCCTGGCCTCGGGCGTGAGGTGGCTTCTCCTTACCGCCCCTGATCTCAGGGTGACAGTATACAGCCTTGATATATTCCTTTTCCTATTTGAAACCAGTCTGTTGTTCCATGTCCAGTTCTAACTGTTGCTTCCTGACCTGCATATAGGTTTCTCAAGAGGCAGGTTAGGTGGTCTGGCATTCCCATCTATTTATGAATTTTCCACAGTTTGTGGTAATCCACACAGTCAAAGGCTTTGGCATAGTCAATAAAGCAGAAATAGATGTTTTTTTCTGGAACTCTCTTGCTTTTTCCATAATCCAGTCGATGTTGGCAGTTTGATCTCTGGTTCCTCTGCCTTTTCTAAAACCAGCTTGAACATCTGGAACTTCATGGTTCACGTACTGTTGAAGTCTGGCTTGGGGAATTTTGAGCATTACTTTCCTAGCGTGTGAGATGAGTGCCATTGTGTGGTAGTTTGAGCAATCTTTGGCATTGCCTTTCTTTGGGATTGGAATGAAAACTGACCTTTTTCAGTCCTGCGGCCACTGCTGAGTTTTCCAAATTTGCTGACATATTGAGTGCAGCACTTTCACAGCATCATCTTTTAGGATTTTTAATAGCTCAACTGGTTTTCCATCACTTCCAATAAAATCACTGCAGATGGTAACTGAAGCCATGAAATTAAAAGATGCTTACTCTTTGGAAGGAAAGTTATGACCAACCTAGACAGCATATTAAAAAGCAGAGACATTACTTTGACAACAAATGTCCATCTAGTCAAGGCTATAGTTTTTCCAGTAGTCATGTATGGATGTGAGAATTGGACATAAGAAAGCTGAGTGCTGAAGAATTGATGTTTTTGAACTGTGGTGTTGGAGAAGATTCTTGAGAGTCCCTTGGACTGCAAGGAGATCCACCCAGTCCATCCTAAAGGAAATCAGTTCTGAGTGTTCATTGGAAGGACTGATGTTGAAGCTGAAACTCCAATATTTTGGCCACCTTATAGGAAAAGCTGACTCATTTGAAAAGACTCATGTTGGGAAAGATTGAAGGCAGGAGGAGAAGGGGACGACAGAGGATGAGATGGTTGGATGCATCACCAACTCAATGGACATGAGTTTGGATAAATTCTGGCAGTTGGTGATGGACAGCGAGACCTGGTGAGCTGCGGTTCATGGGATTGCAAAGAGCCGGACATGACTGAGTGACTGAACTGAACTGACTGAACCATTAGCTTTGTTTGTAGTGATGCTTGCAAAGGCCCACTTGACTTCACATTCCAGGATGTCTGGCTCTAGGTGAGTGATCATACCCTCGTGATTATCTGGGTCGTGAAAATCTTTTTGGCATAGTTCTGTATATTCTTGACACCTCTTCTTGATATCTTCTGTTTCTGTTAGGTCCAGACCATTTTTGTCCTTTATTGAGTCCATCTTTGCATGAAATGTTCCTTGGTATCTCTAATTTTCTTGAAGAGATCTCTAGTCTTTTCCATTTTATTGTTTTCCTCTTTCTTTGCAGGGATCACTGAGGAAGACTTTCTTATCTCTCCTTACTATTCTTTGGATCTCTGCATTTAAATGGGTATATCATTCCTTTTATCCTTTGTTTTTTGCTTCTCTTCTTTCACAGCTATTTGTAAGGCCTCCTCAGACAGCCATTTTGCTTTTCTGCCTTTCTTTTTCTTGGGGATGGTCTTGATCCCTGTCTCCTATACAATGTCACAAAAAACTGTCCATAGTTCTTCAGGCTCTCTGTCTATCAGATCTAATCCCTTGAATCTATTAATCACTTCCACTGTATAATCATAAGGTATTTGACTTCAGTCATACCTGAATAGTCTAGTGGTTTTCCCTAGTTTCTTCAATTTAAGTCGGAATTTGGAAATAAGAAATTCATCATCAGAGCCCAGTCAGTTCCCAGTCTTGTTTTTAACTGATAGTATAGAGCTTCTCCATCTTTGCCTGCAAAGAATATAATCAATCTGATTTCAGTATTGACCATCTGGTGATATCCATGTGTAGAGTCTTCTTTTGTGTTGTTGGAAGAGGGTGTTTGCCATGACCAGTGTATTCTCTTGGCAAAACCCTATTAGCCTTTGCCTGCTCTATTCTGTACTGCAAGGCCAAATTTACCTATTACTCCAGGTGTTTCTTGACTTCCTACTTTTGCATTCCAGTCGCCCATAATGAAAGGGACACCTTTTTTTTAGTGTTAGCTCTAGAACGTCTAATAGGTCTTCGTAGAACTGTTCAACTTCAGCTTCTTCAGCGCCACTGGTCAGGGCATAGACTTGGATTGTCATGACACTGAGTGGTTTGCCTTGGAAATGAACAGAGATCATTCTGTCATTTTCGAGATTGCATCCAAGTATTGTATTTTGGACTCTTTTGTTGACTATGAAGGCTACTCCATTTTTTAAAATTTTTCAAAATGTAAATTTATTTATTTTAATTGAAGGTTAATCACTTTACAATATTGTATTGGTTTTTCACTGCACTTTTTCTAAGGGATTCTTGCACAGAGTGTTAAGGGACCAGACCTGAGCCATGACAGGCTCAACAAGCTATACTAGGCCTAAGATTCAGATTCTTGTAAAACCTGAGTCATGATTCCGGGAAACCACACCCTGGGAAAGTCCCCGCTGGCGCCAAACCTGAGCCAATCCGCATAGGAGAAGATAAAGGTAACCTCTTTCAGAAGATGCATGCATGTACTGCTACACTCACTGCCCCCCATCCTGCAGCAGACCACTGACCAATGCCTCTGATGGCGACTCCTGGACACTTCTGAGCAAGTCTGGGTCAGTCTCCTGTAGGGTCCCTGCTCCTTTCTCCTGGGTCCTGGTGAACACAAGGTTCTCTTTGTGCCCTCTGACAGTCTATTTCCCAGTCCTGTGTAAGTTCTGGCAGCTCTATGGTGGGGTTAATGGTGATCTTCTCCAAGAAGGCTTATGCCACACCCAAGTCTGATGCACCCAGAGCCCCTGTCCCTGTGGCAGTCCATTGCTGACCTGTACCTCCACAGGAGATGCTCAAACACAGCTCTGTCTCACAACATCCTTAGAACATGTTAACTTCTGACGTTGTGTAATAGCCATTCTAGCAAGTATGTGGTATCTCATTTTAGTTTTGATTTATATTTTCCTGGTGGTTAGTGATGTTGGGAATCTTTTCATATACATGTTGTCTATTTGTATGTCTTTGGAAAATCATCTATTCAGATTCTTTGCCAACTTTTAACTGAATTATTCTTTTTCTCCCTCCTGAGTTTATGACTTCCTTGTATGTTTTGTATATTAACTCATGTGAGATAGGTGGCTTGCAAATATTTTCTACCATTTCATAGGTTTCCTTCTCAGGTTTTTGATTGTTTCCTTTGCCATGCAGAGACTTTTTAGTTTAATGTAGTCCCACACATTTATTTTTCCTTTTGTTGCTTGTGCTTTTGGTGTTAATTTCAAGAAACCATTGCTAAAATCAGTCAAAGAGCTTTCCCCTACATTTTCTTCTAGGAGTTTTACCATTTCATGTCTTATGTTTATGTCTTTCATCCATTTTGAGTTGATGTTTATCTATGCTGCAAGATAAGATGGCTGTTTATTATTTCACAGTAACCAATGGCTTTTGAGACATCTTTAAATTGTAATATTTTCAAAGAGATATTTTCTGTAGCTTATCTATGCTTATTCATGTATACGCAAATGAAACTAAACCAGAGTTTCATGCAAATACGGACATAAAAGAAAATCAATCAGGTCTCTGAATTATAAGTTTCGTTTAACCTGAAGGCAACATAAATATGCTTGAAGCCAACAACTTGTTTTTCTGTCTTTGATTCCCCCTTCTTTCTTTTTTTTAATATTGTTAATGCAGGCTACCTCACTGTGCTATGGATGATACAGTTACCTTTTAACCAAACTCCATCCAGAGTCATAGTTTTCAGCCCTGTTGCTCCTATTGAAGCAGGAGAACCTGACCCTGGATATTTCTAGCCTGGGATTTCATCTGATTTAATGTGCCCTGGGTTTCTGTGGTAGCTCAGCTGGTAAAAAATCCTCTTGCAATGCAGGAGACCCCAGTTTGATTCCCAGGTTGGGAAGATCCCTTGAAGAAGGGATAGGCTACTCACTCCAGTATTCTTGGGCTTCCCTGGCTGCTTAGACGGTAAAGAATCTGCCACAGTGTGGGAGACCTGGGTTCATCCCTGTGTTGGGAAGATCCCCTGGAGGAGGGAGTGGCAACCCACTCTAGTATGCTTGACTGGAGAATCCCAATGGACAGAGGAGCCTAGCAGGCTACGGTCCATAGGGTCACAAAGACATGACTAGGCGACTAAGCACAATGTGCCCTGGCAATTACTTCATACTTATGATTGGAAAAGTATCCAATTGTGTACATTTCTGAGGATGCCAGTGAGAGAAGCCTCAATATGGTATTGCTTTACACAGTCTTTCACTTTGTCTATAGTACAAATCAAAACCAAACTTAGTATTCAGTTGGAACAGTTTTTTGGCCACGTTTCCCCCAGACTGTGCTTAACATTTAACTTCTTCATTCTGGCATTGTATTACTTTAATTTTTATATTTTAATATATATTTTCCATTATGAGGTGTCTTCCATCATTTCTGGAAGTACTCAGGGTCTAAATTAGAAATAATTAATAAATATTAAATGACACAAAATTAAGGTTTAAATTTACATGAACCATTTAAAAGAGATTTTAAAAATGTATTTGAATGTCACATATAGAACTCCAAGTACATGTCCACATCCTAAACATTAAGCAGAAATAATTCACTATTAATCATTGAAATTCTAATATTTTCAACCATGAACAAATACTAAAGAGGGAAATCAAAGTCATTTGTATGAATTATTTGATCATTGGGAAAGAAACAAGAGAAGAAGCAAGAGCAGTATTTTCAAACTCAAATCAAAACAGGGAGATTGGCTTATTTAACAAGTAGATCTAAGTATCATTGTCATGATTTGGAAAAATGTAAGCTATTAAATGGAAATTGAATGGCTAAATCTTCTCACAAGAAATGAATAGTATAACACAACTGTGTCTTTGAATATAACTTTTTATCAACTGATAAATTGGAAGATAGAGTTCTCTAGCATGATAAAATCATGACACATGATAAAATATTAAAGAGCATAAGCTTATTATTATTATTACTTTCAACTCTCTGATGGGACAGTTACATGTTAAAGAATACTTCTGAATAACATCTTTCAGAATAATATTTCATTTTTCAATATTTCCCTAGATAGTCTCTATATTTTGTTAGAACTTAGTCATGTCTGTTGAATAATATACATAGTGTTGCCACTTTACTAAAATCTTCTAGAACTGAATATCTAATTCATCAATTTGTTATTGTTGTTCAGTTGCTCAGTTGTGTCCTACTCTTTGCAGCACAGGAGGCTTCCCTGTCCTTCACCATACCCTGGAGTCTGCTTAAACTCATGTCCAAGGAGTCAGTGATGCCATCTAACCATCTTGTCCTCAGTTGTCCCTCTCTCCTCCTGTCTTCAATATTTCCCAGCATCAGGTCTTTGCCATGCATCAACGACAGTTTAAAATCTGGCCTACATCAAAGGTCACCCTTCATATGTCTGCAGGTTTAGATTTGATTTTCTGTGATAAGAGCTGGCTGGAGGTAAGGGAAGGTCTCACTCCTCAAAGTTGTGACATTGTATTATAGCTATTAACTGACTGCTATCTGAGCCAGTGATTTTATGAGGTAACATTCTGGGACTTGTAATGAAAATCATTGTTTCTGCTGCTCCTTTGGGTTGACTCCAGATGGTTGTAGTCTTATCATGAAGCTAAACTTCATAGAAAGATGTGTCCAAATATTCATGTATTACAACTTTAACAGGAGTTCATCACTTCAGTAAAATAATTTGACTGGTCATGTTGGAACCAAGAGACACTCCTTTCATTAAAGATCTCTTTCAGGAGAATGATGCTGTAGGACAGTGCAGACTCCACTAGACCTTGTCTTCAGCCATATGCCAGCTACTCACCCTCCTTCTGCATCTCCTTGGATAAGCCAATCAAATCTCCTGAGTGTATTTTCTCATTTAAGAAAGTGAACTAAATCATTATTATTATATGAGGGTCCTGATTCTCTTTTTCTTTTTAAGCAAAGTGAAAATGAACAAAACATCAAGTTGTGTCTCTGCTAATAGAGACTGTAGCCATCCATATATACATATCACCATCTGATGTCACAAACATTATATAAAAAATGGGAGGAAAACATTAGGACCTTTTTAAATATAAGGAAACTTTATGGCAATACAAATATAAAGACACTATACATAAATAATAAAAACATAAACACATATGTTGAGAAGTTAACTTTAATGCTGTTTTTAATTAGGAAAGGGCTTACTCATTCCACACAAATTAAATTAGACCTAAAGATCCAAAATATTTCTTTAAACTAGGACAGAGCATATCTGGCCTTTCACTGAGAAATCATCTAAATGCAAATCATCTAAAGCCTATTCTATGTGATCCAGAGCAAAGTCAAGGAGAGGCTAGGAGGCATATTCGGGCTTCTTGAACTTTAATTCATTTCCCTTTATACTCAGTGTGTTTTCTTAACAAAACTACTTTTCAAGTTATTTCACTGTTTGAAAAATAAAAGAGAAAACATATCTTTCAAATGTGTGTAACACCTAATTGTTCAGAACTATCAGATTGTTATGTGATAGCCCTGATAAGTGAAATAGAAATAGATCTGGGCTGCTCCTCAATTTCTGCAATGCAAAACCATTCATAATAGGATGTATCACTGCTTTTAATATACATATTAGTCTCCTAAAATTTCAATTTAGTTACTCCTTTTGCACAAAAGCCTAATTTTAATTCCTCAGTGAAACGATTTGAACTATTTGACTGTTTTTTTTTTTTTTTTTGCTGAGATGTGAATCAGGAATCTGTAAGCTGTAAAATTCAAGACTTGTTGGAAATGAAGAAAGTAACCCTGTAATTTAAACTGAGAGTATCCTTGTTTACATTGTTAATTGAGGTTTAATAGACAATAGCCCAAGGACATTGTCATATGGAACTTTTTCCCTCTGATGTCAACATGCACTTTGTCAAAAACACTTCCAAGAATAAGATGTTTTTCCTGTTTTTTAGGTTTCAGGCATACATGTACAACAATTTTAATCCTCTATGGATAGCAAGTAATAATTAAAGTGCTATGAGTAACCAACCACAACACAGCTGATTTTCATCTCAGGAAGCCAGTCAAGAAGCTGTTTTATTTACAATATGACACAAATGGTCAAAAGTCAGCTTGATGACAATTGTATCATCATGTGCTGTGGACTTAGATTTGGCTTGTCATTGCCAAGACTGTCTCCTGGGATGTTGTGAGATCCTTTCTGCTTAGAGTGAAGAAGAAAATTCCTTTTTTCTGTTTAACTTAGGAAAAGGTGCTAACTTATTTGTATTCTGAAAATGGAAGTAATGATAATTTTTAGGCTATCATTTAAAATATCTGTATATGTGCCATATAGAATATTTGTGTGTGTATGTAACCATTTATAGTCTATACATAACTCTATACATGTAAATAATTAATTATATAAACTGTATAATTATTTTTGTAGAAAAGTTATTTTCTTCCTTGACCCTTCTAGGTCATTACAGAGAACGAGCTTAACTCCCCGTGCTATGTAGCAGCTTCTCACTATTTGACACATATTGTTGTTGTTTGTTCTTTTTGCTGTTGTTTAGCCTCTAAGTTGTATCTAACTCTTTTGCAACCCCATGGGCTGTAGCCTCACCAGGCTCCTCTGTCCATGGGATTTCCTAGGCAAGAATACTGGAGTATATTGTCATTTCCTTCTCCAGGGGTTCTTCCCAACCGAAGGATCAAACCCATCTCTCCTGCACTGGCAGGCAGATTCTTTATCACTGAGCTACCAGGGAAACCATTTTACACATGGTGGTGTATATATGTCAATGCTCTTCTCTCAAACGATCCCACCCTCTCCCTCCTTGCCTGTGTCCTTGAGTCCCAGTGTTCATTGCAGCACTATTTACAATAGCTGGGGCATGGAAGCGACCTGCATTTCCATCAACAGATGAATGGATAAAGAAGATGGGGCATGTATATACAATGGAACACTCAGCCATAAAAAGGAACAAGACTGGGTTATTTGTAGTTGTGTGGATGAACCCAGAGTCTGCCAGACAGAGTGAAGTAAGTCAGAAAGAGAAAAATGAATGTCATATATTAATGCACACATATGGAATCTTTGAAGAATGGAGCTAATGAACCATTTCGTAGGGAAGGAATAGAGATGCAGATGTAGAAAATGGACTTGTGATGATGGGTTTTTACGAAATATTCACTATGACCCTAAATCACCATTGTTCCTTCAGCTGTGAATGGCATTCAGAATTTCTGCTTTCTGAACCTTTCTCACTCTTTGAAAGCTAGCTCAAGAATCTTTCCTTCCTGGAGCCCTGGCTTCTCTAAAAGTATAATTTATCCCAGTATTTAATCTTGATGCCAAGTTACCAGTTGACAAGAAGAATATTCAAGTCTGAGATTATTTCATTTCAGATAAATCATAAAGTATATATAACTGTAATAATTTCCTCCTTACCAATGTTGACAGCTTTGAAAACTCAATTTTTTATAAAAGCAGAGAAAAGCTTTCCTTTGCACCTCTATAGAAATATGTTGGCTATTCTCATTTGACTTGGTTTTATATTTGTTCTGATGAGATTCTGTATAATGGGCCATAATTTTTAAGAAATATAAACCTCATTAAAGTCAAAACAAGGAGTCAATTTAAGTTGTAACAAGAAAATTCTTGATAAATATAAGTAGGAGAACACCTTACCTGTGAAATCTCTGGAGCAGCCAAGAAAGAAATTGCATGCTTACCACTTCTGAAGACATTTAAGAATATTGATAATATAATTTAAGAACATACTTGCCAATTGCATAGAAGCGCATAGTTTAATGAATATGTTTAAAATAAGAAAGAGATCATTTAAAATTCATTGTGATGTAAGTTGGCAATGATTAAAGTTTAATGAAATGAATTGGAAAAAATTAGCTTTCCTTTCTATAATTCAAAGATTACTTATTTTTTAAATTTCTCCCAAAGCCCCAAACAAGTAAACACATTACAGGCTTAATGTGTCTCTTGTCCTGAAAACTATACTGCCATTTCCTGATATTACCACTGCCACTGGATCTATAATTTGGATTTTTACTCTGGGCAATTTTCCAAGGGCAACTCCAAAATAAAGCTAGTGGATGGGCATTGTAAACAAATGCCAGACAGTAACTTCAACTGGAAGGTAACATGGTTGCCTTTGCTAATTGTATTATATACACAGTTGCTGACAAGTTTTCTCTTTTTCCTGGTTTCAAATTTATTTAACAGAATAGTGATCATTTTAGAATGATGTGAGTCAGAGAATTAACAGTGACCTTGGAGGATATTCATGCTCATTTTTTTAGGGAGCCAATATTCAGTAACGAGAGTTTTCTGAACAGTAGTTTTGAATAAAAGTCTTTTCATCTTCAAATCTTCAGGCAGGCTGGCAGAACGGTCAAAAAGAGAAATGAAGGGAACAAGAAAGAAAAGGAGAGCAGGAAGGAGGAAGAAGGACAAGAAGAAAGAAAGAAGGGAAGACGTGTGGGAGGGTGGAAGCAAATCTCTTGTCACAACACCTAAAACTAAGGAGGGGGCTTCCCAGGCGGCTCAGCGGTGAAGAATCCACCTGCCAATGCAGGAGCTACAGGTTTGATCCCTGGATCAGGAAGACCCCCTGGAGAAGGAAACAGCAACCCACTCCAGTATTCTTGCCTGGAGAATTCCATGGACAGAGGAGCCTAGTGAGCTAAAGTCCATGGGGTCACAAAAAAGTCAGACACAACTTAGCGACTAAACAGCAACAACAAATCCTAATGAGTCATTTGGTTCTTGATGGAACTATAACTGAATTTTAGAGTTTTTCAGTCAGAATCTGAGGATGAAAAGGATAAAATAAACCCCCAAAATAAACAACGGAAAAAAAAGCTACTTTTCTGGCTTATCATGATAAATATTATGTAATAAATTGGCAAGGAACCTATGTATTTTACTAAACAGAGAGATCAAACAGAAATCTTCTGCAAATACAAGATTTGGGGGAGGAAAGCAATGGAAATCAACATCCTTTATTGGGGCTTTTATATTTTATTGCGTGTATTGCCAGATTTCTGCAGACGGAATGAAACAAGCTTTATATTAGTGGCATAAGCCTTTCAACTTTTGATGGTTTCTAGCAAGATGTTTTATCAAATGTACTCTCAGACATTCATATAAGTTGGGTTTTTATGTTTGTCCTTAAAACTTACAGCAAGATTGTCATTTGCTATTATACAACAAGACCTACTGATTGCTTTATAAGACAAGGTGTAAAAGGGGAAAATTCCATTGCTAAATTTATTGTATATTTAATTGTATTTATTATGTCTTTTTTATCTTATTTTATTGAAAATATAATATATACTTATATATGTGAAGTATATAATGTATGAAGTGAAGTGAAGAAGTGAAGTCTCTCAGTCGTGTCTGACCCTTTGCGATCCCATGGACTGTAGCCTACCAGGCTCCTCCCTCCATGGGATTCTCCAGGCAAGAGTACTGGAGTGAGGTGCCATTCCCTTCTCCAGGGGATCTTCCTGACCCAGGGATGGAACCCGGGTCTCCTGCATTGCAGGCAGACGCTTTAACCTCTGAGCCATCAGGGAAGCCCATGGTTTAAAATATTTTATAATTAGTACAATCACATCACAGTTACTGAAAGGAATTAGATAATCTTTGGTCTTCATTCTTTTCATACTAATCTTATCATCCTGTACCACCTTTCATCTGTCTGGACCATTTCCATCATCTTTCTAATGATAAAGGGAAAGCGCTACTTCTGTCAAAATCAAATAGCTCTTGTTCTCTAACTTCTGTTCTTTGGTTATTCCCTCTCCTCTTGCATATCCAGTCTATTTCACTTAACAGAATCTACCCCAACAACTTGCAAACAAGTTCTGATATTTCATATCTTTAAAAAAGACAAATGCCAAAACTTTCTTTGATTTCATATCCCTTTTTTAGCCCTACTGTGTTTTTCTGTCTCTGTATAACCATGAATCCCATGAGAATCATCTGCTGTCCTGTTTCTATCTTCTTACCTATCTTTCCTTCTTTTATTCACACTATTTGCAATTCTAACCTCACTTTTTCAAAGAAACAGCTCTTGTTAAAGCCATGGAATCTTCTCCTTAGCCAAAATGCAATGGACTTCTTAGCCCTTAGTGACTAGATGTCTCTCTTTTTATCTTTCAGACCCTTGCGAATCCCTTGGACAGCAAGAAGATCAAACGAGTCCATTCTAAAAGAAATCTATCTTGAATATTCATTGGAAGGACTAATGCTGAAGTTAAAACTCCAATACTTTTGTCACCTGAAGCAAAGAGCCAATTAATTGGAAAAGAGTATGATGCTGGGAAAGATTGAGGGCAGGAGGAGAAGGGGACAACAGAGAATGAGATAGGTGGATGGATCACGGACTCAATGGACATGAGTTTGAGCAAACTCTGGGAAATGGTTTAAGGACAGGGAAGCCTGGGTTGCTGCAATCCAGATGGTCACAAAGAGTTGGACATAACTTAGCAACTGAACAACAACAATTATCTTTCAGACACCCTACTTCCTTGTCCACTGTTGTCTTCTGACCTCTAAGTTCTCCTCCCAGTTCTGTTAACTTATACTTCCTTTTCTAAGCAATTGCTTGGATTCGGGAGTTCTACAAAGTTTGGCCTTGAGCTGTCTTCAGTTTTCATCTTAGATTTTCTCACTGGGCCATAGAACCTATTTCTTTGGTGTTTGGTGACATTTATACAAGGGTTTCCCTGCTGGCTCAGATGATAAATAGTCTGCCTGCAATGAGGGAGACCCAGGTTCAATCCTTGGGTTGGAAAGATCCCTGGAGAATGGAATGGCTACCAACTCCTGTATTCTTGCCTGGAGAATTCCACAAACAGAGAAGCAAGACAGACTACAGTCCATGGGGTGGCAAAGAGTTGGACACGACCATGGTGGTAACTCTCAAATTTGTGCTCCTAGCTCAAGCCAGTCTTGTGAGCTAGACTTTTATAGTCAACTCTTGTGCTCACCTCAGAGATACCAAACAAGCCACTCAGATTCCTTAGCATGCTTGGATGCATGCTAAATTGCTTCAGTCATGTCCAACTCTTTGTGACCCCACAGACTGTAGCATGCCAGGCTCCTCCATCTGTGGGATTTTCCAGCAACTGGAGTGGTTGCCATGTCCTTCTCCAGGGGATCTTTCCGACTTAGGGATCGAACCTGTATCTCTTAGATCTCCTGAACTGGCAGTTCAGTTCAGTTCAGTTGCTCAGTCATGTCCGACTCTGCAACCCCATGGACTGCAGCACACCAGGCTTCCCTGTCCATCACCAATTCCCAGAGCTTGCTCAAATTCATGTCCATCGAGTGAGTGGTACCATCAAACCACCTCATTCTCTGTCATCCCTTTCTCCTCCTGCATTCAATCTTTCCCAGCATCAAGGTCTTCTCCAATGAACCAGTTCTTTGTATCATGTGGCCAAAGTATTGGAGTTTCAGCTTCAACATCAGTTCTTCCAATGAATATTCAGGACTGAATTCCTTTATGATGGACTGGTTGGATCTCCTTCAGTCCATGGGACTCTCAAGAGTCTTCTCCAGCACCACAGTTCAAAACATCAATTCTTTGGTGCTCAGCTTTCTTTATGGTTCAACTCTCACATCCATACATGATTACTGGAAAATCATAGCCTTGACTAGACAGATCTTTGTTGGCAAAGTAATGTCTCTTGCTTTTTAATATGCTGTCTAAGTTGGTCATAGCTTTTCTTCCAAGGAGCAACCGTCTTTTAATTTCATGGCTGCAGTCACCATCTGCAGTGATTTTGGAGCCCAAGAAAATAGAGTCTGTCACTGTTTCCACTGCTTCCTCATCTATTTGCCATGAAGTGATGGGACCAGATGCCAGGATCTTAGTTTTTTGAATGTTGAGTTTTAAGCCAGCGTTTTCACTCTCTTCTTTCACTTTCATCAGGGGCTCTTTAGTTCCTCTTTGCTTTCTGCCATAAGGGTGGTGTCATCTGCAAATCTGAGGTTATTGATATTTCTCCTGGCAATCTTGATTCCAGTTTGGCGGCCAGCTCTTTATCACTAGTGCCTCCTACCTAAAACTAAACTCTCCGTCTTAGAATTATGCAACTTTACTCTGGTCCTTTTGTGTGCCTCATCATTCAGTCATGCCTGACTGTTTGTGACCCTTTGGACTGTAGCCCTCCAGTCTCCTCTGTCCTCCAGTTATAAGTAACTCATATCAAAATACCCAGTTATTTAATCCAGAGGAGAGGAAGCTCTTTGGGATCTTCTTTTGCCTCTCTTCACTGGATACATCAACTCTATTTTCCTTCTGGTTCCACTGCTCCTCAAAAATATATGTGGCATCTGTATACTTTGCCCCACTTCAACTGCTGCTACTCTTTCATCTTATCTGCTTCCTCTTTTGTTTTTCATCATCCAATCTCCCGTGATCATTCAGTTAATCTTGTCTCACACTTATTTTATACACTTTAAAATTACTACCCATTATATTTAGGATAAGATCTCAAATTATAAACATGTCTTAGCAATGTCCTACACAATCATATGCCCACCTTGGTCTCCAGCTTAATCTCATTACTTTTGATTATTATATTCCAGTCATGTTGTCTTTGAATTTTTCGAGTGTGTCAAGCTCTTTCATGCATCAATGTCTCCATGCCTTATTTCCTCTATATGAAATACCTTTCCTTCCACTTGCTCCTGGCAAATGCCTTCTTATTCCTCAGGTATTAGCTTCCAGTTCACTTCTTGTGAAAATCTCTATCATATCTTCCAATTTGAATTAAATTAAGTTGTTTCTGTTTTCATATAGACCATTTTAATTCATTAATAATTAATAGCATATTTAAGTTTGTTTGTTTACTTTGCTCATACTTGCCTATTGAATAGATTTTAAAATTCTAGGAGACCCAGGCTTTATTTTAAACACTATGTATTTAATACTAGCAATTCCTGGCACTCTACAATAGAGTAATTATTAAGTATTGTTGAATAAACATATCCAAATTATTTTTGGTTACCATGGTAAGCCAGTTTTCCCAAACTCAGTAATGATATGAGCTCAGGATGATATGAGCATTACTACAACAACAGTTATTGAAGAAGAAGCAGTTACAATTTTCTCATCCCCATCTCTTATCTTCCTTGCTCCAATACCAGAATTGACACTTTCACTGATATCTAGTTACAAATCTTTATGTAAATCACTTCTTGGTGGCTTTCTTCAGCAGCAATTTATGTAAATATTGTGCAAAATTTTGCAGCTATTTATAAGTTCTAGTTCAAGTTATACCCATACCCTGATACACTTATAGAAATGTGAGTGGGAATAGTCAGTGAATATGCAGTTATTTGAATTAAGCTGACTTCTTTTGTTTGCTAATATTTTAAAGACATTAAGACAAATACTATTCAAAATAACACTTGTTAATAGAGTTCACTTCAATTTAGGAGAGGCATACATACTTCATTTGCTGATAAAGTTCCTTTCCTTTTAGAAAAGGGACAATGTTACTAAAACATTAGTCTGTAAAAGCAGGTTTGAAAAAAGACGAATAAGCTAAAGAAAGGTTCATTTAGAAAGAAAGGCCAACAACTGAAAAGGAAAGCAAATATCCAATCCAGAGCAAGCCCAGAGTGACACTAAAGCCTTCAGAGAAGGGGCATGAAAAAGTGCTATAAATATATTTTAAAGCTTCTAAAATACTCATTAGCTTAAAGTTCACTTCCTGAGATAACCTTTTCCATATCTCCAAATCTGAATTAAGTTGCTTCTGTTTTCATATAGACCATTATTATTTTCATTAATAAAACAATAAATAGTAGCATATTTAAGTGTTTTGTTTTTAAAGAGTAGATTTCAAAATTTAGGGAAATCCAGTGTGAAGCATCATAGAGAAAGCAACACAGAGAGTCAACTCTGAGACTTCGAGACAGTCCTCTCCATGGTGTTTAGTGGAGTACTGATTAGGTCATACCTTTCAAAATGTATACCTATGGCTGATTCATGCTAAGGTTTGACAGAAAATAACAAAATTCTGTAAAGCTATTATTCTTCAATTAAAAAATTAAAACAAACAAACAAAAAAACTCATTGAGAACATATTGAATCCTATTATTGTCCAGTCTGAGTACTGTTTTTTCAAGCTCTTTCATGGGATTCTTTTCTCTAGCTTAGCAGCAGCAGCGTGAAGAAACTTCCAGTAGCTAGAGAAAAGAATCCCATGGAAGAGCTTGAAAAAACAGTACTCAGATTAGACAATAATAGGATTCAATCTGTTCTCAGTGAGTTGTGTTTTTTTTTTAATTTTAATTGAAGAATAATAGCTTTACAGAATTTTGTTGTTTACTGTCAAACCTCAGCATGACTCAGCCATAGGTATACATTTTGAATTCATGGATCATCAGTTAAAATACAAAGAAATATCTTGTTTTAGTAGTGGGGAAAAAATAAATGTTCAACTAAATTAAATACTAGCCTACACAACAGAGCTTAAGAGAAAGACCGGAAAGAATCAAACTGTATCTAACTAACTCAATGATATCTTAAGATAAAGTTCATAAATATTGCTGGAAATATTTTAAAAAATCATTCAAGAAGAGTAAATCACAATGTCTCATATTTAATCAGAAATTACTGGGCATTCAAATAAGCAAAAAATAAAACCATAGTAAGAAGAAAAATCAATCATTTGAAACTGACCCTGAAATGACACATGGAAAAATTAGTGAATAAAGGCATTAAAACAATTTATGAGTATATTCCATATGTTCAAGAATCTGGAATATTGAGCTTGTTTTGTAGAAACATGATAGATATATATGTATATTTTTAGTATGACCTAAATTTAACTTGTAGGGCTTCCCAGAGGAATCAGTGGTAAAGAATTCACCTGCCAAGCAGAAGATGGCAGTTTGATCCCTGGGTCAGGAAGATCCCTGGAGGAGGAAATGGCAACCTATTTCAGTATCCTTGCCTGGGAAATCCCACGGACAGAGGAGCCTGGTGGGCTACAGTCCACAGGGTCACAAAAGAGTCAGACCTGACTTAGTGACTAAACAACAAACAAAAAATTAAACTTGTAGAGATGAAAACGGTGGTGTCTGACATGGAAACTTCACTGGGTAAGATGAATGAAACATTAGAATTGCAGAAAAAATTATTAATGAGCTTAAAGACATAGCAATAGATCCTATCTAAAATGAAACCCAGTGAGGAAAAGCTGAAAAAAATATGAACAGAAAATCAATAAAATGTGGAATAAATTCCAGAATTTAATACATATGCACCTAGAGTCTCAAAAGGAGAAGAGAAAGAATGGAGGAGAAAATTTAGCCAAAGAAATAAAGATAAAAATGTCTTCTAAACTCAATTAAATCTGTAAATATGTAGATCCAAAAATCTCTATGAACCTCAAGCACAAGAAATATGAAGAAACTATATACCAAGGTACACCATTATCAAGTTGCTTAAGACCAGTGATGAAGAGGAAAAAATTTGAAAACAGTGACAGAAAATAAATAGTAGGTACAGTTGGTAAAATATGGTAACAGCAAATTTTTGTTTTGGAAACGGAGAGGTAATATGCTTTATTGTATACGAAATCCCTGGAAACATGAATTTCCACACTTAGGAGAAAGATTTTTCAGGAACAAAGGCAAAATACTTTTTGAAACATACAAATGCTGGAAGAATTCGTCAAGAGCAGAAACGTGATACAAGAAATGCTAAAGAAAGTCTTTCACAGCAAAAAGAAAAATTATACCAGATAGAAAGAAGGATCTACACCCAAAGTAAAAGTAGTGCAGTGGTAAAGAATCTGCCTGCCAATGGAGGTGATGCGGGAGAGGTGGGTGAGATCCCTGGGTTGGGAAGATCCCCTCGAGCAAGAAAATGGCAAACCACTCTAGTACTCTTGCCTGGAAAATTCCATGGACAGAGGAACCTGGTTTGCAAAGTTGAACATGACTGAGCAAATGGGCACACACACAATGGTGTCAAAACAAGGAAACTGATCAGTTGGATAGTGTAGAAAATGGAGAAATAGAGTCACATGTTTATGGACAGTTGATTTTGAGCAAGGATACAAAGGAAATACAGTGGAAGAAAGGATAGTCTTTCAACAAATGGAATAAAACAATTGTATATCCATATGCAAAAATAAAAATAAGTTAACTTATATCTTGTGCTGTATACTAAAACAAAGGTCAATGGGTCATGTACTGAAAATCTAATTTTGTAAAACTTTTTGAAGAAAACAGAGGAGAGTTTCTTACCTCGGCTTAAGCAAATATTGCTGAGAAACAACACCAAAAGCACAATCTATAAATTAAAAAAACCCATTAAATTAGACATCATGAAAATTAAGAACTCCACTCTTTTCGAGACTCTATTCAGAGATTCAAAAGATATATTTCATACTTGGAGAAGATATTTGCAAATTACATGCCTATAAAAGAACTTTCAAAACTTACTAGTAAGAAAACAACCCAATTACAAAATGGACAGTTTACATATAGACACTTCACCCACGCAGATATATCAATGGCAATAAGAGCACACGCTCAATATCTTTGGCCATTAGGAAAATTCACATGTAAACCACTATAAGATACTACCATGCATTGGCTAGAATGTCTGAGCAAAAGAGCCAGAACAATAACCCTTGCTTCCAAAAAAGAACACATTGTGCATAATTCTATTTATATTAAATTCTAGAAAATATATGATAAACCATAGTGACAGAAAGCAGATCACTAGTGATAGAGAGGGTGGGAAAGTGAAGTGAAAGTGAAGTCGCTCAGTTGTGTCCGACTCTTTGCGACCCCGTGGACTGTAGCCTACCAGGCTCCTTTGTCCATGAGATTCTTCAGGCAAGAATACTGGAGTGGGTTGCCATTTTCTTCTCCAGGGGATCTTCCCGACCCAGAGATCGAACTCGGGTCTCCTGCATTGGAGTCAGACGCTTGAACCTCTGAGCCACCAGAGAGGGTGGGAGTTTTAGGCAAAAAGATAGCAAAGGAACGTGAAGAATTGAAAGGAAGTGATTTTCATATATTAATTATCTTGATTGTGGTGACAGTTTGCCAATGTATTTATCTGCTGAAATATTTCAATTTGTACACCTCTAACATGTATTTAGCAAAGGAGAAAAGGAAAGATATAAGCATCTTAATGCAGAGTTCTGAAGAATAGTAAGGAGAGATAAGAAAGCCTTCCTCAGTGATCAATGCAAAGAAATAGAGGAAAAGAACAGAATGGGAAAGACTAGAGATCTCCTCAAGAAAATTAGAGATACCAAGGGAACATTTCATGCAAAGATGGGCTTGATAAAGGACAGAAATGGTATGGACATAACAGAAGCAGAAGATATTAAGAAGAGGTGTCAAGAATACACAGAAGAACTGTACAAAAAAGAGCTTCATGACCAAGATAATCACGATGGTGTGATCACTCACCTAGAGCCAGACATCCTGGAATGTGAAGTGAAGAGAGCCTTAGAAAGCCATCACTACAAACAAAGCTAGTGGAGGTGATGGAATTCCAGTTGAGCTATTTCAAATTCTGGAAGATGTTGCTGTGAAAGTGCTGCACTCAATATGCCAGCAAATTTAGAACACTCAGCAGTGGCCACAGAACTGGAAAATGTCAGTTTTCATTCCAATCTCAAAGAAAGGCAATGCCAAAGAATGCTCAAACTACTGCACAATTGCACTCATCTCACATGCTAGTAAAGTAATGCTCAAAATTCTCCAAGCCAGGCTTCAGCAATACATGAACTGTGAACTTCCAGATGTTCAAGGTTGGTTTTAGAAAAGGCAGAGGAACCAGAGATCAAATTGCTAACATCCTCTGGATCATGGAAAAAGCAAGAGAGTTCCAGAAAAACATCTATTTCTGCTTTCTTGACTATGCCAAAGCCTTTGACTGTGTGGATCACAAAAAACTGCGGAAAATTCTGAAAGAGATGGGAATACCAGACCACTTGACCTGCCTCTTGAGAAACCTATATGCAGGTCAGGAAGCAACAGTTAAAACTGGACATGGAACAACAGACTGGTTCCAGATAGGAAAAGGAGTACATCAAGGCTGTATATTGTCACCCTGCTTATTTAACTTGTATGCAGAGTACATCATGACAAACTCTGGTCTGGAAGAAGCACAAGCTGGAATCAAGATTGCTGGGAGAAATATCAATAACCTCAGATATGCAGATGACACCACTCATGTCAGAAAGTGAAGAGGAACTAAAAAGCCTCTTGATGAAAGTGAAAGTGGAAAGTGAAAAAGTTGGCTTAAAGCTCAACATTCAGGAAACTAAGATCCTGGCATCTGGTCTCATCACTTCATGGGAAATAAACAGGGAAACAGTGGAAACAGTGTCAGACTTTATTTTGGGGGGCTCCAAAATCACTGCAGATGGTGTCTGCAGCCATGAAATTAAGACACTTACTGCCTGGAAGAAAAGTTATGACCAACCTAGATAGTATATTTAAAAGCAGAGACATTACTTTGCCAACAAAGGTCTGTCTAGTAAAGGCTATGGTTTTTCCAGTGGTCATGAATGGATGTGAGAGTTGGACTGTGAAGAAAGCTGAGTGCCGAAGAATTGACGAGTTTGAGCTGTGGTGTTGGAGAAGACGCTTGAGAGTCTCACAGACTGCAAGGAGATCCAACCAGTCCATTTGGAAGGAGATCAGTCCTGGGTGTTCTTTGGAGGGAATGATGCTAAAGCTGAAACTCCAGTACTTTGGCCCCCTCATGTGAAGAGTTGACTCATTGGAAAAGACTCTGATGCTTGGAGGGACTGGGGGAGGAGAAGGGGACGACAGAGGATGAGATGGCTGGATGGCATCACTGACTCGATGGACGTGAGTCTCAGTGAACTCCGGGAGTTGATGATGGACAGGGAGGCCTGGCATGTTGTGATTCATGGGGTCGCAAAGAGTCGGACACGACTGAGTGACTGAACTGAACTGAAGTGAACACGTATTTTATTGCAAACTTATAGTATGTACTTAATGAAGTTGTTTAAAGGAGCAAAATATAAAGTGTTCATAGTTTAATTCCATTTATATAAAAATGCCATACAGGCTAACTACAGATAATCAGTCAAAACAAGACTAAAATAAAAAAATGCTTAATTTTTAATGAGGGAAGTTTCTTTATTCCATTGTCATTAAAGTATTTGCAAAGGACACATGCAATTTTTATCTTCAGAAAAGGTAAATTTTTATTTTGTAGGTAAAAAAAATGCCAAGTTTTAACTGTAAAAATAAGTTTCCCCTCAAATTTAAAGCACAACTAACTTTACTCGTTCAAAATATATCTTTTCTTCTCTTTCTTGCCTTTCTTAAAAATAGAAAGTCAACAGTAATCTACACTTTGCAAAGTCAAACATGCAAAGAATACTAAAACTAGACATTTTCTGTTAGAAATCAGAAAGCAAATAAAACTCTGGTTATGAAACAATAACTCAATATTCTTAAGAGGAAGCTTGCTGCTATACAATGGAAAGAAATGTGTTCCTCTCTTGGCCTCCAAGGGTTCTGACAAATTAAGATTCTCCTTGTATAGGAAGAGCTACAAGAAAAGGAAACTAGACAAAGGAGACTAATTAGACAGGTAAAAATAAACGAAAATGGGAAAACAAGAGGAAGCAGTAGAAGAGGAAGTGGGAGCTGGAAACTCGGAAACTGAAAACAGTATAGAGACCGAGGAAACACAGGACTGACTTACTGCTGCCGATTTCACATCTATTCCAGCCTTGCCTGCCCTTCTCCCCTGAGTTCCACTAGGATAGGATTTAAAACCTACGTCTTTTACAGATTTAGAAAACGAACTTATGGTTGCTGTGAGGAAGAGATAGTTAGGGACTTTGGCATGGTCATGCACACACTGTTATATCTAAAATGGATAGCCAACAAGGACCTACGACATAGCACATGGAACTCTGGTCAATGTTATGTGGCAGCCTGGATGGGAGAGGGGTTTGTGGGAGAATGGACATATGCATATGTATAGCTAAGTCCTTTTGTTGTTCACCTGAAGTTATCACAACATTTTTAATTGGCTATACCCCAATTTAAAAAAAAAGTCCAAAAAAACAACAAAAAAATAAAACCATTTCTTCCTACAGATCTATATTGCAACTTTATTTTGACATTACCTTTTTTCCCTAACTTGTTCCACATCTTTCTACATATTTGATTTCCCTACCGTATGTTTAATTTTTCTAAGAGCAAGAATCATGTCTTTTCCTTCTTTGTAACTTACACTCTTTGCCTCCTATTTTTTTTTTTTTTTCTTTCCTGGAAGATATTTTGTGCATTTATTTTTTGGCCATGCTGGGTCTCTGTTGCTGTGCACAGGCTTTCTCTTGTTGCAGGGCACCAGCCTCTCTTTCCGGTGGCTTCTCCTGTCGCAGAGCACAGGCTCTCGGGTACCTGGGCCTCAGTAGCTGCAGCCCGTGGGCTCAGTAGTTGCAGCTCTTGGGCTCTAGAGTGCAGGCTCAGTAGCTGTAGTTCACAGGCCCAGTTGCTCCATGGTATGTGGAATCCTCCCTGATCAGGGATCCAACCAGTATCCCCAGAATTGCAAGGTGGATTCTAAACCACTAGACCATCGAGGAAGCAACCCCCCCCCCCCCCACACCCCAACTTTCTTGGATGAATACTTGAAAAAGTGTTTTTCAAATAGTTGGACTGATTAATGGACATTCATATGAAGATAAACTTTCTCTGAGTTCTATGTAATGGGCCTTGCATTTCTCTGCACCATCTAAGTTTCCCAGCCTCAAACACAAAAGAGGGGCAGCTACACCAAACACATTATCAGTGTGTTGAAAGCTAGGGTTATCGCTGCCTTTCAGAGCTGCACAATCCTCACATTCACAATGCCCCAAGGATATTCCCAATGTTCTGCTTAAAAAGTAGTGAAAAGTAAAATATATTTTATCTTTTGTAACAAAAATGTTTAAATGTATAATTTAGAGAATACACTTGTGTGAACTAACTCACAGAAGAGGCAACAGTGTCAAGAAACTTGGACACTTAAGAAGAGATGGAAACAAAAAATATGTGGTTCAGAAAATGCTTAACAATTGAGGCATTATTATTGATACATTCTTTTAGAAACAGAGATCCGATTGTTAGGATTCAGTTGGAAGGATGTTCATTTTGGATTTATCCTTCAATACCAGTTCTTGTTAGCTCAGGGAGAATTCAATGTTAGAATCCTTTGTGTTTGTGTTTTTGCTGTAAGCTCTGGGAGCTCTTTCATATGTCTGTCTGTCAACAGGGCATAGTATGAGGCATCTGTAATCTTCTATTTTATCAATCTAGACATTCAAATGGAGGCCATATGGTTTGTGTCTCTAACAGTTAAGGCAAAATAAGACATTTAATTTGGTCACAATTTATATCCTCTCTACACTGATGTCATTCCTATTTAGTGCTGACTATGCTCTTGGTAAAATAGAAAACCCTGTTATTGGTGGATAAATGCCTTCCCTAGCTAAGCATTCATGTGTTTAGAAGACACAAAAAAGAACATATCTCAGAAAACAAAATTTATACTTTGGGAGACAATGTGTATCCCCGTCCAATTAATGTTTGAAGCAGAGCTATAGTGTATCACTACTTGCTTGAGATTTCCTTCGCATTATAATGGGAAATTTATAAAAAGAATGATTCATTGCAATTTAAAATATCACTAAAGAAATGTGGAAAAACATTTTAGTTCAGTTGTTCTGCTAAAAACATATCCATTATAAGATATTCAGCAAATAAGTTGAGATTGATTCTGAACATTATTTACAGAGTCCTATTTAAGGTCCTTCGTTATGACATAGTCAAGGATGCCTTTTGATATTTTGCCTATTATGTAAAAGATTAAGTTGGCAAGGGAAACTGTCTGAAGTTATTTGAGGGTAACTGGAATAACTAGATTCGTATCATGAGGTGATACAAGCGTCTGGAGTTGGAGAAGTTACACTGATTATGGATAAGAAGGAAGTAGGGACAAATGGAAGTCAAAAATATGAATTAAATTACTGAAAGAAGGAAAATGTTCAGGAGTTAGAATGATGTAAAATGTAATATGCAGAAGATTTTGAACAAATCAAAGATAATACCAGAATCAAAATTTAGCTTGATGAAAGAGAAAAGATCCTACTTTTGTTGAAATACACCTACACAAGTATTTTAAGAAACAAACATATCCCTTGATTTATATTTCCTAAACAATGAGCCCATTGTTACTTGTAAGGATAAATATTGGTAATATGAATCTTATAGAAAAACTTTTTGTTAAAGAAATCCAATAAGACCTTTAAATATTTATTTTTAAATGAAAAATGGGAAGAACAGCATCACTTCCACTTTTGTCTATTGATTAAAAGGCAAAAGTTTATTGCATTCAAGGCAAAGCATTTATCACAGTCTACTTTGCATTAAACTGTCTATGTCTCAGTAAACTAAAGGGCAAAGGATGGGTTTTGGGCATCTTGAGTCCCCACAGTTCTTTGCCTTTGTGTAGGATAAGGTCCTTCATTGTGTCTTTTGTGTAATACGCTGCTGCCCAGTCTACTAACTGGCTCAAGATGTTTCTTTGGACTTCAGTCTGTAAAGTGACAGTGTAAAGAAGTAGAGAGAATAGGTGATTTTCATCACTCTTGGTAGCAAGAGATGCTGTGGGTTTAGTCTCTGGGTCAGGAAGATCCCCTGAAGAAGGAAATGGCAACCCAATCCAGTATTCCTGCCTGGAAAGTTCCATGGACAGAAGAGCCTGGTGAGCTCCAGTCCATGGAGTCACAGAGTCAGACACAACAGAGCGCATGCGTGTACATACACATTCCTGGCAGCTAACGCTCTATGAAGTTGTTGAAAACACTAAATTAGTAAATACTGGATCAGAACATACAGGATTCAGTTCAGTCATTCAGTCGTGTCCAACTCTTTGCGACCCCATGAATCGCAGCACGCCAGGCCTCCCTGTCCATTGCCAACTCCCGGAGTTCAGTCAGACTCACTTCCATTGAGTCAGTGTTGCCATCCAGCCATTTCATCCTCTGTCATCCCCTTCTCCTCCTGCCCCCAATCCTTCCCAGCACCAAAGTCTTTTCCAATGAGTCAACTCTTCGCATGAGGTGGCCAAAGTACTGGAGTTTCAGCTTTAGCATCATTCCTTCCAAAGAAATCCAGGTTCCTGCAAGTCTCTGATAACACTAGTTCATCAACTGAGCAATCCATAATCTTGTTTTAAATGTGTGACTGTTTAAAGACACTTTGTTAACAATGAGCTTATGACCAACAGCACTACAATTCATGACTGAGCAAAGCTTGTCTAACTAGCATACATTTCCTTCCTAAGGCACACCCCAAATTAGGAATACTTAGACAGCAACTCAGCATTACTCTTGGGTCATTTTAAAAAGCAAAATCACCAACAAAAATGAGGAGGGGAAAGTAGCAATAAATTGTGTAAAGGATATTTGTTTATAGTGTGAGAGTTGAAATGGGAAGGAAGAGTGTCTCTTGTTCAAAATTAGGTCAGAACATGCAAGTCGGCAACTGAAATTTTCAGCACCATGGGTATTGATTTAAGGGTTACAAATAAATTCTAGCATTTAGGCAAATTCTCATATTTGGGATCTGTGAATAATGGGGAAGCTTTGGATGAGAGAAAATGAGCATAGACGGACCACAGAACAAAGCTGATCCAGTTTAGCATCTAAGTCTAAATTCACCTTTGGAGAAGGAAATGGCAAACCACTCCAGTATTCTTGCCTAGAGAACCCCCTGGACAGAGGAGCCTGGCGGGCTGCTGTCCATGGGGTCGCACAGAGTCAGACATGACTAAAGCGATTTAGCATGCATGCATGCATTGGAGAAGGAAATGGCAACCTACTCCAGTACTCTTGTCTGGAGAATTCCAGAGACAGAGGAGCCTGGTGGGCTGTTGTCTATGGGGTCGCATAGAGTCGGACACGACTGAAGTGACCTAGCAGCAGCAGCAGCAGCAGCAGCTAAGTTCACCTGCACATTCATTTCCCCACTCAGCTCAAGTGCTACTTTATCAGGTTGGAAAATTTGTAGTCTACTCATGGTTTCCAATAAAAGTTCAAAAGTAAATGGATTTATGGATCTGCTACCTGCTGCTCTGCCATGTGTTGTAATTCTTACCTGAGAAGGAAGTTGACTTTTACTGAGAACTGAACACACTGCTAGTTGTTTGTTCTTTGCTAATTCATTTTTACCAGTAGGACTCTGATTTGTTGGGTGAAGACAAAAATATGCTCAATAAAACTAAAAACAAAAAGACCCATGACATCCCCATGTCCCCTTCTAGATATGATGGTTAAATAAGCAAGATATGATCAATGAGAAGCAAGTAAAAGTTCACTTGGTCTTTAGGGAAAGACTTCCTCTTGGTTTCCCTGGTAGCTCAGTGGTAAAGGATCTGCCTGCAATGCAGGAGATTCAGGCTCTGCGTCAATCCCTTGGAGAAGGAAATGGCAACCCACTCCAGTATTCTCCCATGGACAGAGGAAACTGGCAGGCTACAGTTCAAGGGGCACAAAGAATAGGACAGGACTTAGCCACTGAGTCTTCTCAGTGGCTTAGCAGTCTGAGCCACTGGGCTTCCCTAGTGGCTCAGACAGTAAAGTGTCTGTCTGCAATGCAGGAAACCCAGGTTTGATCCCTCGGCTGGGAAGATCCCCTGGAGAAGGAAATGGCAGCTCACTCCAGTATTCTTGCCTGGAAAATCCCATGGACCGTGGAGCCTGGTAGGCTACCGTCCATGGGGTCACAAAGAGTTGGACATGACTGAGTGACTTCACTTTCACTTTCTTTAGCCACTAAACAAACAAATGATTCAGCCTGAAACAAAGATACAAGGGCCAAAGCATCAGTAACCATGCAACTGAATGAACTTGATTTGGAATAGCAAGTCCTCATCAAGCCCAGAGGAATAGAAAAATAAGAGAGCCTAGATTTCTGTTTTTATAATGGAAGTTCAATACCAGTCTTGCCTCTAGGTTTCCCACCAGAAGGAAATAAAACCGATTATTTCTAAGGTTGGTTTGATTGCTTTTACAGCTCTATACTCACTGCTGCCAACTTGCCATATGCTTTTGATAATTTAATTTCCAAGATTTTATTTTTCAGTTATTATTCTTTCAAAGCTTCTTTACTTTCCAGTTTTCAGTTTGCTTGATCCACTTGCTAAGAATTGCACTTACAGAGGCTCTGATTCCCATGAGGGTACATGTTGGCCATTTCTGGGGTCCCGAGCTCTTGAGATTAAAAACAAACAAACAAAAAACAACAATAATCCTTTTCCTCCTCTGTCGGAGGCTAAACCACTCAGGTAATTTTCTCCCAACAATTTGTATTCTGGTATTGGAAAGACATTTTTCATCTAACTTTGTTTAGCATGTTGCTTCCTAGTTGCTCTGTCTTAATGAAAGTGTTTGAATAGATTAAAATGTCATAGCCTTTCTCAAGATCTTTTTTCCTCTAGAAGTTTAATCTGCATTCTATCGGATACCACACACATCAGCAAGCAAGCAGGTACTTTCTACATATTCCTTTATCTTTCCTTCAGAAAACCTTTTGAGATAAGTATTATGGCTAGCCACATTTTCAGATGACAAAATGAAAGCCCAGAGAAGTTAAGTAATTTGTGGAAACTCACCAAGATAGAAATGGATGCAATCTACATTTGAAGTTGGCTCTCTTCGGCCCACTCCCAAGTGTAATATAAATGATTTTAAAATAAATCTGAAAGCACTGTTTCACAATTGTGGTCTTGCAGTGGGATGCTGCCCTTGGCCTCAGAAGGTCATAGGAAACCTCATGATTTTGATGCTCAACTTAAAACACATGTTAAAATAGATGGCTAAAAGTTTTTAGGTGGAAAAGAAAGTTGTAAATGTTTAAAAGAGAAACATAATTATTCTTGTTTGTAAAAGAAGTCTAGGCAAATTCTAGTCAGTACATTGGTCCCCATGCTTCCTTCTCCATACACCACTGCAAACATATTTTTTAGATAAAGGGAATGCAGTCCTCTAATAGTATCATAACTGCTTGACAGCACACATTATCGTTTTGTTACGAGGTTAATAATTCTGGTTCCTTTACCTCTGTATTTGGTGCATGCGTGCTCAGTCATGTCTGACTCTGCACCCTCATGGACTGTAACTCACCTAGCTCCTCTGTCCATGGGATTTTTCCAGGCAAGAATACTGGAATTCAAGAATACTGCCATTTCCTCCTCCATCAGGATCTTCCTGACCCAGGGATCAAACCCACATTTCCTGCAACTCCTGCAGTGGCAGGCAGATTCTTTACTGTGGAAACCAGGGAAGCCCACCCCTCTATACAGGACTTCTAAAGGCAAAAATGCTTTTATCTCTCCTTTAATTTTTTAAAGTTCTACTGAGGCATAGTTAATTTACAACGTGTGTTAATTTCTGTTATAAAGCAAGATGACTCAGTTATGGTCTGTTTCATAATCTTTTCAATTATCCTTTTGGCAACATACTGAATGCAGTTCCCTGTTCTATACAGTAGGACCTTGTGTTTATCCATCCTATACACTTGTATCTCTCCTTTAAATTTTTCCTCGATACCTTTCCTGTATCTCTCAGTTCAGTTCAGTCCCTCAGTCATGTCTGACTCTTTGTGACCCCATGAACCACAGCACGCCAGGCCTCCCTGTCCATCACCAACTCTCGAAGTCCACCCAAACCCATGTCCATCGTGTCAGTGATGCCATCCAACCATCTCATCCTCTGTCATCCCCTTCTCCTTCTGCCCTCAATCTTTCCCAGCATCAGGGTCTTTTCCAATGAATCAGCTCTTTCCATCAGGTGGCCAAAGTATTGGAGTTTCAGCTTCAACATCAGGCCCTCAATTGAACACCCAGGACTGACCTCCTTTTAGGATGGACTGGTTGGATTTTCTTATAGTCTAAGGGACTCTCAAGAGTCTTCTCCAATACCACAGTTTAAAAGCATCAATTCTTTGGTGTTCAGCTTTCTTCACAGTCCAACTGTCACATCCATACATGACTACTGCAAAAACCATAGCCTTGACTAGACAGACCTTTATTGGCAAAGTAATGTCTCTGCTTTTGAATATGCTGTCTAGGTTGGTCATAACTTTCCTTCCAAGGAGTAAGCGTCTTTTAATTTCATGACTGCAATCACCATCCTCAGTGATTTTGGAGCCCAGAAAAATAAAGTCAGCCACTGTTTCTACTGTTTCCCTACCTATTTCCCATGGAGTGATGGGACCGAATGCCCTGATCTTAGTTTTCTGAATGTTGAGCTTTAAGCCAACTGTTTCACTCTCCTCTTTCACTTTCATTAAGAGGGTCTTTAGTTCTTCACTTTTTGCCATAAGGGTAGTGTCCTATGCATCTCCAAGGTTATTGATATTTCTCCTGGCAATCTTGATTCCTGCTTGTGCACTCTCTTGCAAAGGTTTAACATTTCTTTTGGCACTTGCATGCACAAAATAATCTTTTCTCTTTTCCCATTTTCCCCTTTGAACTATGAGAACAGAGAGAAATATACTACCTACCTAGTTAGAGATAAGAGAAGGTAAGATGGTGTGTACCATGTGCGGCTCCTGAGACAAGTTATTTCTATTTAACATCTAAGTTTATCCTTGTAAGGCTGTTTCCTTCACATCACTATAGTCTGAGCCCAAATATTATCTCTTTAGGCAAACTTTCCATGATCCCCACAGCTAAATTCACAAACCTCCTATCTTCCTGCTTTTCTCAGGGCTCTCTTTTATTTTCTCTGCAGCATTTTTTTTTCATTCTTTGAAATTGTCTTACTTATTTGCTACTATCTATGTTTATTTTCTCTTTTCTTACATCAGAAAGTAAGCTTGTAGGACAGGAGTTGGGTCTGTCTTTTCTGTCACAAGACCCTGGCTCCTAGACTTTGCCTGAAATACAATATTTTCACAACAGATATTTATTAAGTAGATAAATGATTAAATAAATAAGAGAACAATGGATTCTGTGTAGATAGAGGCCAGGTCCTCAACAGAACCAAAATGTTCCATGAGGATAAAATCTTGAGCAACAGAAGAAAGAAGACTGATAAGAAAAACTCAGAAAATATAGATGGAACCATATTTCCTTCATTCTCTCTGAGGCACTGTACAATGGATTAAACCACTGTACAGCAGTTAAAATAAATAGGCCTACAACTAGATTAAAGGAACAGATCATCTGTCTTACATTTTCTGTATGCTGACCTCTGCTAGTTTCTTCCTTTTCAAGATTACTAAACAATTACCAAATTGATAAGGAGAGTGTTCTTGAGACTAACTTTCTGGATAAAGTCAATCATATGCCAAATAATAATTATGGATATCATAAGGCAAAGTTCACTCCTGCCTCATTTACTGTCTGATAAGTGTAATTTAGCTGATGAACATCTGTTTGCCCAATGCATATCGCCTTAGACTAACTCTTTCCTACTGGGATTTGGATATAATAAATGTATGCATTGTTGTTGTTAGTCATCCAGTCGTGTCCAACACTTTGCTATGTAATGGACTGCAGCATGCCAGGCCTCTCTGTCCCTCACCATCTCTCAAAGTTTGCCCAAGTTCATGTCCATTGCATCGGTGATGCCATCCAGCCATCTCATCCTTTGCTGCTCTCTTCTTTTGTCTTCAATCTTTTTCAGCATCAAGGACTTTTCCAATGAGTCAGCTGTTCGCATCAAATGACCAAAATACTGGAGCTTCTGCTTCAGCATCAGTCCTTCCAATGAGTATTCAGAGTTGATTTCCCTTAAGATTGACTGTCTTCTTGCAGTCCAAGGGACTCTCAGGAATCTTCTCCAGCAGGATAGTTCGAAGGCATCAATTCTTCAGGGCTCCACCTTCTTTACCGTCCAGCACTCACAACTGTAGGTGACCACTGAGAAGACCATAACCTTGATTATATGGACTTTTGTTGGCAGAGTAATGTCTCTGCTTTTCACACTCTCCAGGTTTGCCCCTTCACAGATCACTGCCTTGTCATGGCAAAGGGGCTTGTGTAACTCAATGAAGCTGTGAGCCAAGCAGTGTAGAGCCACCCAAGATGGACTGGTCATAGCAGAGAGTTCTGATAAAACATGATCCACTGGAGGAGGGAATGGCAAACCACCCCAGTATACTTGCTGTGAGAACCTCATGAACTGTGTAAAAATTGATGCATTATCTAGTACTATTGTTAGACTTCCCTTGTAGCTCAGTCAGTAAAGAATCTACCGCCAATGCAGGAGACCCAGGTTCAATTCCTAGGTCGAGAAGATCCCCTGGAGAAGGGAATGGCAACCCACTCTTGCCTGGAGAATTCCATGGACAGAGGAACCTGGCAGGCTACAGTCCATGGGGAAGCAAGAGTCAGATAGGACTTAGGGACTAAACCACCACCACCAGTATTACTGTTATGAGAAGATTCACATTAATATGTCAAATTTTGCTTTAAGATGTGCTTAACTAAGCTTATTGTGTGACAGACTCAGACCTTACCTTTTGTCAGTATTTCTTTCTTGAAATATCTGGGATACTTTTGTTACTCAACTGTGCTAGTTAAAAACAGGAACATGTGCTACAATAAGGATACTTCACTCTCTCAATTTAAGTTATAACTCTATTTATGCAGTGCAAGCAAGGGTATAAGAAGTATCATATTTTCAATATCTAAGTGGTCAATTGGATGTTCAAAAACTTAAGGGCTGTATTTGTTAGTGACAAAACTAAAAATAATATATCTGTTTTGTTTGATAATCTTGATGTGGCCCATACCAAACCATACTCTATAAAAGTGTTCATGTATATAATTCTAAAATTAGTCATCCCCATATTACTTTTATAATCTAGGCATTAGAAATTCCCTTTCCTCCCCCTACTGTGTACACAAGTCTGTTCTTTATGTCTGCATTTCCATCGCTTCCCTGCAAATAGGTTCATCAGTACTGTCTTTCTAGATTCCATATATATGCATTAATATATGATATTTGTTCTCTTTCTGACTCACTTCACTGTGTAAAATAAACTCTAGATTCATCCACCTCATTAAAAATGACTCAAATGCATTTCTTTTATGATGCAGGGAGCTCAAGTCCAGTGCTCTGTGACAATCTAGAGGGGTGGGATGGAGTGGGAGGTGGGAGGGTTGTTCCAGAGGAAAATGATACATGTATTCCTCTGGCTGATCATATTGATGTATAGCAGAAACCAACAAAATATTGTAAAGCAATTATCCTCCAATTAAAAATAAATAACAAATTTTTTAATGAAATGAAATAATAATGTCCAGAGCAGAAAATTTAAAAAGAAAGCTTCTATACAGACAAAAAAAAAAAGAAGAAGAAGAAATTCCCTTTCCAATCACATAATGAGCTAGCTTATTTAGACAATGTACCCTACTGGAAAAAGTTGATAAATGTTTTATGTAATATGTTTTTATTATTTTTTTAAGTGTTGAAGACATGACCATAGAGAAAGAAGATATGAATGAAAATATGAATGAATGGGAACACAAACAGGTAAGCAGGGTTTTGTGACTGCTTTTGTGCTGAGGGCACACTGGCAACACTGAGAACTGGAACTTTGGTTTTGGTGGTATTTTGCATGAAGGGAAAATTCTAACATCTTACACTGAACGGAGCTGACCAGGATACAGTGTGAGGGGACATCTTCCCCAAGAAGTTGTAATCACGGGGACTTTTCCTGTGGACACACATCCCAAATTTCTATCTCTTAGTTTTTATTTTAAAAAAGTCCCTTAAGCTGTGAACTTAAATGGAAGCAAAGCATTTTTGAGGGAAACAGCAGAAACAATCAACACAGAAACAGACCTGAAAGACTTCAAACACTGTCAGTATCAAGAAAAGATAAAGCAAATATTCTCACTACATTCAAAAACTAAAAGCAAGCAAGGTACATAAATCTATTAAAAAAATGTTATAGATTAAAAAAATAAAAACTCTAGAAATGAAAACTATAACTAATATTAAAAACAAAATGGCTAAATACATTAGCCATTTTGAAATACTTACAAAGAAACTTCACAATTTGGAAACTTGGTAAGTCAAAAGAAACTACCTTGAATGTCACATGGTGAGGCAAAGTGATACAAATCAAAACACAGAATTTAGTACACACACAATTAGAGTGCTAGAAGGCTGAACAACTCCAAATATTGGAGAAGCCCAAGGAATCCATAAAAAATTTGTTCAGTAAATTTGGTCAGGTAGGGAAAGGACAAATATTCTGAAATTTCATGATAAAACAATAATTATTGTTTGAACTGTTTTTATTTCTGAGAAGTTGATATATCTTATAACTCTAGATATTTTTAATTAGACCATTAAAATCAAAGTGTTATTTGCTCAGTCACATCTGTCTTCTTGAGATCCCATGGACTATAGCCCGCCAGTCTCCTCTGTCCATGGAATTCTCTAGACAAGAATACTGGCGTGGATTGCCATTCTTTTCTCCAGGGATATTTCTGACCCAGGGATCTAACCTGGGTCTCCCACTTTGTAGGTGGATTCTTTACCATATGAGCTACCAAGGAAAAGATTAAAATCAAAACAGAAGTTAAAAAAGTGTATTCAGAGACAAAGAATAGAGTAAACCAAATCATTAGGTTATGTCATCATTGTGATTAAAGTAACCTGAGCAAGCAAACCACAATCACAGAAAACGAACCAATCTGTTCACAAGGAACACAGCCTTGTCTAACTCAACAAAACTATGAGCCATGCCACATAGGGCCACCTAAGACAGACGGGTCCTGGTGGAGAGCTCTGACAAAACGTGGTCCACTGGAGAAGGGAATGGCAAACCACTTCATTATTCTTGCCTTGAGAACCCCATGAACAGTATGGAAAGGCAAAAAGATAGGACACTGAGAGATGGACTTCCCAGGTTGGTAGTTGTGCTACCGGAGATTAGTGGAGAAATAACTCCAGAAAGAATGAAGAGATGGAGCCAAAGCAAAAACAACACACAGTTGTGGTTGTGATTGGTGATGGAAGTAAACTCTGATGCTGTAAAGAGCAAATATTGCATAGGAACCTGGAATGTTAGGTCCATGAATCAAGGCAAATCGGAAGTGGTCAAATGGGAAATGGCAAGAGTGAATATTAACATTTCAGGAATCAGTGAACTAAAATAGACCAGAATGGGTGAATTTAACTCACCATTACATCTACTACTCTGGGCAAGAATCCATTAGAAGAAATGGAGTAGCCATCATAGTCAATAAGAGTCCAAAATTCAGTACTTGGCTGCAATCTCAAAAAAGACAGAATGATCTCTGTTCATTTCCAAGGCAAGCCATTCAATAACATGGTAATCCAAGGCTATGCCCTGGCCAGTAACACTGAAGAAGGTGAAGTTGAATGGTTCTATGAAAAGCTACAAAACCTTCTAGAACTAACACCCAAAAAAGATGTCCTTTTCATTATAGGGGACTGGAATGCAAAAGTAGGATGTGAGACATACTTGGAGTAACAGGCAAATTTGGCCTTGGAGTACAGAATGAGGCAGGGAAAATACTAATAGAATTTTGCCAAGAGAACGTACTGGTCAGAGTAAACACCCTCTTCCAATAACACAAGAGAAAACTCTACACATGGACATTACCAGATGGTCAATACTGAAATCAATTGATTATATTCTCTGCAGTCAAAGATAGAGAAGCTCTATACAGTCAGCATAAACAAGACTGGGAGCTGACTGTGACTCAGATCATGAACTCCTTATTGCCAAATTCAGACTGAAATTGAAGAAAGTAGGGAAAACCACAAGACAATGGCACCCCACTCCAATACTCTTGCCTGGAAAATCCCATGGACAGGGGAGCCTGGTAGGCTGCAGCAGGTGGGGTCGCTGAGGGTTGGGCACGACTGTGTGTCTTCACTTTCACTTTTCACTTTCATGCATTGGAGCAGGAAATGTCAACCCACTCCAGTGTTCTTGCCTGGAGAATCCCAGGGACGGGGGAGCCTGGTGGGCTGCCGTCTATGGGGTTGCACTGAGTCGGACATGACTGAAGTGACTTAGCAGCATTCAGGTATGACCTAAAGCAAATCCCTTTTGATTATACAGAGGAAATGACAAATTGATTCAAGGGATTAGATCTGATAGACAGAGAGCCTGAAGAACTATGGACAGAGGTTTGCCACATTGTGCAGAAGGAAGTGATCAAGACAATCCCCAAGAAAAAGAAAAGCAAAAGGCAAAATGGTTGTCTGTCGAGGCCTTAAAAATAGCTAAGAAAAGAAGAGAAGCAAAAGACAAACGAGAAAAGGAAAGATACACCCATTTGAATGCAGAGTTCCAAAGAATAGCAAGGAGAGATAAGAAACCCTTCTTCAGTGATCAATGCAAAGAAATAGAGGAAAACAATAGAATGGGAAAGGCTAGAGATCTGTTCAAGAAAATTAGAAATACCAAGGGAACATTTCATGCAAAGATGAGAATAAAGGACAGAAATGGTATGGACCTAAGAGAAGCAGAAGATAATAAGAAGAGGTGGAAAGAATACACAGAAGAACTATACAAAAAAGATCTTCATGACCCAGATAATCACAATGGTCTGATTTACTAACCGAGAGCCAGACATCCTGGAATAGAGAAGTCAAGTGGGCCTTAGGAAGCATCACTATGAACAAAGCTAGTAGAGGTGATGGAATTCCAGTTGAGCTATTTCAAATCCAAAAAGATGATGCTGTGAAAGTGCTGCCCTCAGTATGCCAGCAAGTTTGGAAATCTCAGCAGTGGCCACAGGACTGGAAAATGTTAGTTTTCATTCCATCCCTAAGAAAGGCAATGCCAAAGAATGCTCAAACTACCACACAATTGCACTCATCTCACACACTAGCAAAGTAATGCTCAAAATTCTCCAAGCCAGGCTTCAACTGTACATGAACAGTCAACTTCCAGATGTTTGGGCTGTATTTAGAAAAGGCAGAGGAACCAGAGATCAAATTACTAGCATCCGCTGAAGCATGTAAAAAGCAAGAGAGTTCCAGAAAAACATCTGTTTCTGTTTTATTGACTATGCCAAAGCCTTTGACTGTGTGGATCACAACAAACTGTAGAAAATTCTTATTGAGATGGACATACCAGGCCACCTGACCTGCCTCCTGAGAAATCTGTATGCAGGTCAAGAAGCAACAGATAAAACTGGACATGGAACAACAGACTGGTTCCAAATAGGAAAAGGAGTATGTCAAGCCTGTATATTGTCACCCTGCTTGTTTAATTTATATGCAGAGTGCATAATGAGAAATGCTGGGCTGGATGAAACATAAGCTAGAATCAAGATTGCTGGGAGAAATATCAATTACCTCACAAGTGCAGATGACACCACATTTATGGCAGAAAGCAAAGAAGAACTAAAAAGCCTCTTGATGAAAGTGAAAGAGGAAAGTTGGCTTAAAGCTCAACGTTCAGAAAACTAAAATCATAGCATCTGACCCCATCACTTCATGGAAAATAAATGGGGAAATAGTGGAAACAGTGACATATTTTATTTTGGGGGCTCAAAAATCACTGTAGATTGTGACTGCAGCCATGAAATTAAAAGATGTTTGCTCCTTGGAAGAAAAGTTATGACCAACATAGACAGCATATTAAAAAGCATAGACATTACTTTGCCAACAAAAGTCCGTCTAATCAAGGCTGTGGTTTTTCTAGTAGTGACATATGGATGTGAGAGTTGGACTATAAAGAAAGCTGAGTGCCGAAGAATTGATGCTTTTAAAATGTGGTGTTGGAGAAGACTCCTGAGATTCCCTTGGATAGCAAGGAGACCTACCCAGTCCATCCTAAAGAAAATCAGTCCTGAATATTCACTGGAAGGACTGATGCTGAAGTTGAAACTCTAATAAATACTTTGGCAACCTGATGCAAAGACATGACTCATCTGAAAAGACACTGATGTGGGTAAGATTGATGGCAGAAGGAGCTGGGGACAGCAGAGCGTGAGTTGGTTGGATGGCATCACCTACTCAATGATCTTGAGTTTGAGTAAGCTCCGGGAGTTGGTGATGGACAGGGAGGCCTGATGTGCTGCAGTCCATGGAGTCTTAAGCGTCGGACACCCCTGAGAGAATGAACTGAACTGAACTGAACAAGAACAAAAGGAAATGTGAAGGATAATATACATCTTTTTTTCCCCAAATAAAGGGAGATAATCTTCCTTTAGGAGTTACAGACTTTGAAAATGATTTTTTTCATGAATGATGCATGCACATTCAAGAAATATAGATAATCTGATGGAAAGTATCATAACTGTTTATCAGAAGATGAAGAAATGGCCTTACCACAGTTTTCTTAACAGGCCAATGTGTTTTTTTAAGATGCACTTGAGCAAATTTAATATACATTTTCATCAGCCCAATTCCATTTTGTGGCAGAGCAAGGATAGTTTCATGAACTCCACAAGCACTTCTTCAGCCTTGATCTCTGTGCTCAGTTCCCAAATGTTTATAGCTCAGTTTCAAAGCAAGATTTATTTCTGATTTTTTTCTAGAATGGCTTTCCCCATTGCTTTGGCCAGTCATTACCCACCCCAGGCTGGCAGCTGACTACACTGATGGCTGTGTTATGCATGGAATCTTCCACTATCCCAATTGATAAGGCCAAATGTCCAAGGGAGTTAATAGTTGCTTATATATCCCTATTAACAAGATGCAGGTTTAGATACCTTCCTTTATGGTGAAGCTCTTAACGCATATTCTCTTCCATTAAGAAAAGTTGTATATACAGATGTATATACAAATTTTGACTGTGCAGCATTTTTCAGTGATATCTTATTCCCTGTTGCCATATATCATTTGTAGTAGCTGGGCCACTAGGTCATGTCCAACTCTTTTGTGAGCCCATAGACTATAACCTGCCAGGTTTCTCTATTCATGACATTTCCCAGGCAAGAATACTGGAGTTGGTTGCCATTTCCCTTCTCCAGGGGATCTTCCCAACTCGGGGATCAAACCGGTGTTTCCTATGGCTTCTGCATTGGCAGGCATAATCTTTACCACTGAGACACCAGGGAAGCCTTCCATATATCATAGGCAACTTTTTTGAGAGATATCCTACGAGCATCCACGCAATACTTTGTATTCCCTTTGACCGATTGTTACTGTGCTTCTTTAGACAGGTAATGAAGCCAGACAACATTGTTCTTTGTTTCCTCCTCCTCACCTATTGTAGATGTTCCCTCTACAGTTCACAGCTTTAAAAATAGTACTGAATTTTTTCTTTTGGTGAGATGAAAAATTCTCTTTGATGATATAAAATTTTAGAAAAAGTAATCTTACTGAACTCTTCCTAATGATGCTGTTTTGTACATTATTCTTTTTTAAAAGGAGAAGAGACTCACAAATGACATTTGGTGATGTTCTGACAGCTAACGAGGGAGATATTATGATTCTGAGGACTTTCCACAGTCATTGAGGCTGTTCTAGAATTCTGACTGATTTTCAGTTTTTAAGGCCTCCTTTTGTTAAAAAGTACAACTTGTTTTTGTATAATATTAAAATTCCATTGGCTGTCCAAAGAGATGGTTGAGAGTTGTCTAATTCATCCTTCTAGACAGGTCATAAAATCCTTTTAGTCTTTTTAGAGAATATTAAACTGTATAGCATTCAACCATGAATCAGGCATTTGCCATGGTGAAACTGTAAAGAATAGGGGTTATTTTAATGTAGAATTGCAAAGAGACAAGGCTTTTTGATTTAAATCAATGTGATATGGTATTGGAAGTGGTTTGCATGAAATTTATTCATAGGAGTAATAAACACTTGTCGTTTTACCTTTGGATGAGAAATTCATTTTCCTCCATGGTTTATAATGGACTGCGTATACACTGCTACTTATATACCAGCCCTGCTAACCTATTTCTCAAGGCTGGTGAGTAATGCTGCTGCTGCTGTTTCTCCTAAATGTAATCCACTGGACTTTTTCCACCAACACTGAACTTTCCTCCACCAACCCATTGCTTCAGATGATGGGGGCAGGACTCAAGGACAAGGGAAGTCAGGTGGAACCTCTGATTCGTCTGTGCACAGCTCTACAGTTAGTTCCTCCCAAATCACTGTGGAGGTGGCTCTGAAATTTTTTCAAAGTACTCTAAAACCTGACTTTGCCTTCAGTTCAGTTCAGTTCAGTTTCTCAGTCGTGTCCGACTCTTTGCGACCCTGTGAATTGCAGCTCGCCAGGCCTCCCTGTCCATCACCATATCCCGGAGTTCATTCAAACTCACGTCCATCGAGTTGGTGACGCCATCCCACCATCTCATCCTCTGTTGTCCCCTTCTCTTCCTGCCCCCAATCCCTCCGAGCATCAGAGTCTTTTCCAATGAGTCAACTCTTCACATGAGGTGGCCAAAGTATTGGAGTTTCAGCTTTAGCATCATTCCTTCCAAAGAACACCCAGGACTGATAACCTTTAGAATGGACTGGTTGGATCCCCTTGCAGTGCAAGACTCTCAAGAGTCTTCTCCAGCACCACAGTTCAAAAGCATCAATTCTTTGGCACTCAGCTTTCTTCACAGTCCAACTCTCACATCCATACATGACCACTGGAAAAACCATAGCCTTAACTAGACGGACCTTTGTTGGCAAAGTAATGTCTCTGCTTTTTAATATGCCTTAGAATTACAAATAACAATTGTGAAAGAGAGATAAAAATGATATAACTCGTGCAGCCCCATGTTGGTCAGGTGATTTTTGTTTTTAGGCATCTTCCATTGTCATTCTAATGGGCTTCCCTGGTGGCTCAGAGGTTAAAGCATCTGCCTCCAATGCAGGAGACCTGGGTTCAATCCCTGGGTCGGGAAGATCCCCTGGAGAAGAAAATGGCAACCCACTCCAGTATTCTTGCCTGGAGAATCCCATGGACGGAGCAGCCTGGTAGGCTACAGTCCACAGGGTCGCAAGGAGTCGGACACGACTGAGCGACTTCACCTCACCTACTGTCATTCTATGTTTGAGTTTTGTCAGTTGAACAATCTACACACTTTTCATATTTAATTTTGGAACATCAGTGATAGTTCTGGAGAATGTTTATTTCTTGACTTAAAGCTCACCTTACGCATCAGAGCTCCTTTCTGTAACATTCCTGAGAATTCTGAAGAAATATCAGTCATGCCTGTGCCATGAGAATAACTTCTACCTTGACTTATCAATACTGACTGTTATTTACTGCTCTTTATGGTTTGAAAGATAATTAATATTGAATGGTTTTTATTTTTAAGACATATCGCATAATTCTGTACTTTTTCAAGCCTTAAAACTGCCTTCGCTAACACATTTTGAAGATATTTTTTAATTAACTGTATTTTGTTTCTGACAAATAAACAATAGCAGTCACAATGAGAGTAATGTCACCTTCACAAATGTAGCTTCTTTATATTAATTCCATGCCCTTTTCCTATGTTTTCATTAATCAGCCTGCCGTGGCATTTTAACCGAGTGTTTTTAAGGCTAATATTAATTTCACAATACTTTAAAATTTTTCTTTCTTCAATAATTGTTTTTATACGTAAAACACATTGTCAGTCTTTTACTTCTTTTCCAGATTAATATTTAAATAACCTTGAGAACTGTGAAATTGTCTGTTCTTTGTCTCTGAATTGACTGAAGATTCATGTGACTGTGGACTGTGTATATATCAATTCAGTTTCATCCTTTGCCTCTGTGGATTTTGTTTAGAGATAGTTCAGCAAGTGTGGATAGACACATTTGAGCTCAGTAATACTTTATCTTCCCTAAGTGATCAATTTCAGTTAAATTATTGCTGCTTTAAAAGATGGCCTCATGCTATTTCATGTTTTCAGTGACTGATTGTGAGGAAACATTGAGGATTTTTCCAGCCTGTCACATGTTGACCTGACATTTTTTGCCTTACTCTGTAGCTTCTGATTTTCCTTTGAAACCACTTAGAAAAAAATTGAAAAAGTTCTCAGGTTTTAAGAATTATATTTTTTTGCCTTTCATTTATTTTGTTTTTAAAGGCCTGTCCACTACTTGACTTGCTTCAATCAAGAAATCTGATGTCCACTCAGCCTCATTAGTAACTACTCATTCTTTTATTTTACATCACACCATCTTCACGAACAATGATCATGGCTAATCCGTATCTTGTACACTAAACATCTAGCACGATGTCTGTCAAGTAACGGGTGGCCAAATATGTATTTATTGGTGTTCAGGACTATTGTTGTGGGCATTATCTGTGTAAGCCACAAACACGGTGGTCAGCTGATAATCAATATTGACAGGCACATAGTTTCCTCTATACTTCGATCTGTGAAGACAAGGATAAGAGTTTTTAAGTCATCTGCTACCTAGACATTTATTAAGCACTCAGTGAGTATGTATTGAATAAACAAATGCCATATTTTGATCTTAACTTGGTCATAATCTCAGGGTTTTGTTACTTTGAGTTCATGTTAGTATTATCTTGTATTTATGTAGCAACATGTTTGTGTGCATGCGTGCCAAGCCACTTCAGTTGTCTGACTCTTTGCGACCCGATGGACTGTAGCCCGCCAGGATCCTCTGTCCATGGGATTCTCCAGGCAAGAATACTGTTGTGAGTTGCCATGCCCTCCTCCAGGGGATTGTCCTGACCCAGGGACTGAAACTGCATTTCCTAAAGCTCCTGCTTTAGAGGCAGATTCTTTACAGCTGAGCCACCGAGGGAGCCCCATATAGTGGCATACCCGTAACTAACTCAGTAAATTTGGCTAAAAGTTATCATTGCTTGTCATACTTACAACTGTAAATTTTTATTGAAAAATTGAAGAAAGAAAAGATAGCTTTAGAAGTAATATTTTGGCTCTTCATCTCTCTTGGATTAGTAGGTTGGCACCACTTCTCTGATAGCTCAGCTGGTAAAGAATCCACCTGCAATGCAGGAGATCCCGGTTCAACCCCTGAGCCTGGAAGAGCCCCTGGAGAAGGGATAGGCTATCCCCTCCAGTGTTCTTGGACTTCCCTGTGGCTCAGCTGGTAAAGAATCCGCCTGCAATACAAGAGACCTAAGTTTGGTCCCTGGGTTGGGAAGATTCCCTGGAGAGGCAATGGCTACCCACTCCAGTATTCTGGCCTGGAGAATTCCATGGACAATTCCATGGTGTCACAAAGAGTCAGACATGACTGAGCAATTTTCACTTTCATTTTCTTTCACCCCTTACCATGAGCTTAATGATTGTGTCTCCCCAAAATCCATATGTTGAAATATTAACCCTCAGGATGATGGTGTTAGGAGATGGGGCCTTTGGTCGGTAATTAGGTCATGAGGGTGAAATCCTCAAGAAACACTGAGGGCTTTTTCAGCCTGTCACATATCAGTATGTCACACATCGGCCTGACATTTTCTGCCTGACTCTGTAGCTGCTGATTGTCCTTCAAAACCATGGGAGAGCTTGCATCACCCCTGTCTCTTCTCTGCCATACAGTGAGAGGGTGGCCATATGCAAGCTAGGAAGAGTGCTCTTACCAGACCATGAGTCTTTAGCCATCTTGGTCTTAGACTTCTAACCTCCAGAACTGAGAGAAATAAATGTTTGATTTTTAAGTCAACCAGCTGCGGTGTTCTGCTACAGTAGCCTTAACTAATGCAGTTCTTCATCCTCTGTAAATTGTCCTCTGCATCCAGACTAAACTTTTCCTTTATAGCAGGAATGCCCATCACAGAATTTCTAGTGTCCTGTGTGTGTGCTCAGTTGCCTCAGTTGTGTCCAGCTGTTTGTGACCCCATGGACTGTAGCCCACCAGACTCCTCTGCCCATGGGCTTCTCCAGACAAGAATACTAGAGTGGGTTGCCATGCCCTCCTCCAGGGGATCTTCCTACCCGGGATGGAACCCACCTTTCTGTTGTCTCCTGCATTGACAGGAGGGTTCTTTACCACTAGCACCACCTGGGAAGGCCTTTAGTGTCTTAATTAAGCTCAAGTTAGATGGCTGCTTTTGCAACTGCTACAAAATGGTGACTCAAAATATATATACAGGGGTTTTGCTCTTTCCTAAAACATAAAATACAAAATTTAGCAACTTCAGGTATAAGAAAGAGTACAAAAAATAGATGAGAAAGATGGAGGTGACTCAGCGAGACTTGCTGCTACCCTGTAATCCCACGTTAACATGATGGATTGCTTTTTAAACCAGCTGTGTTCATTAAAGCTTCTGGAGGCTTTGAGACCAAGTAAAATTCCACCTTGTTTTTCAAAAGAGCCGTTCACTTTCTTCCTCCCTACATACCAAGACACAGCTTAGGGATGCATAGTGGGCAATAGTGACAAGCTTCACCAGGAAACAGTGACAAGGTATCTTAACCAGTAGGCCATAGTCAGAGAACAAGGGTAGATTTGTTTGCAAGCACATGTGTACCAGGATGCTGTGGATATCCCAACGTTACTGAGACAGTTTTGAAGATAGAGTCTAAATAATTTTTGGGAAAAAGAAGCCATTAGAGACTGATATTAAAGACTTAGAGAATTTGAATCAAACCAGGATGAGATTATAGAGTAGATTATAGCAGTAGGCTACCACTGCTGTTTCCTGAATCAGCCTCCAAAGTGCTGAGAAAGACAACCGGATCTTACCAGGAAAACAGAATGATACAGTGTTTGTATAACTAATGTACGGCTTCCCTGGTGGCTCAGCTGGTAAAGAATCTGCCTGCAATATGTGAGACCTGGGTTTGATCCCTGGGTTGGAAAGATTCCGTGGAGAAGAGAATAGCTACCCACTCCAGTATTTTGGCCAGGAGAATTCCATGGAATGTGTCATCAATGGGTTTCAAAGAGTTGTACAGGACTGAGCAACTTTCACTTTCTTTTCATACTTAATATAAAACATCTAATATGTAGTATTTCTTCTAATAAGGAACTCTTATTCCTCTTATCAGAGGTTAGGTTGTAAAACACACAGACACAAAAACATGAATATAATTTTTAAGTTCTCAGATGTAACAGAATATAAAATTGGGAAAAATTCATAAATGATTCTCATTTAGAAATTTTTTTCTTGGACTTGAAAAAGAATTAAAAATAGTTAAGTTCACTAAAGAAAGGACAAGTTAAGGAGTCCCAGAAGCAAAATTTATCTAGTATATAAGCCATATTAATTACACATGCTCTGAATGAGTTAGCATTATTCAGAAGGACTAAGGAAATTAGACTAACTAGACTTCAAAATTTGGTGGGTTTTAGATATTTATTGTGTAAAACCAATCAACTCTGGAGCAATAGAAAGTCACCTTTGTGCTGTTAGTGTAATGGATGCTTTTGATAATTAAAAAATTATTTTTTAATACCAGCTACGTGCCTGACTTATTTTTTGTGGACTTACGGTATATCAGAGAGCAAAACACACAAATATCCTTGCTTATATGACATTTACATCCTGGCAGAGTAGCAGAAAATAAATGACAAACATTAAAACGAAAATCAGTGTAGACTGTACAGTTTTTAAAAGGCAATAAATGCTATGGGAAAAAAATGATACCAGAGTAGTGGGATCAAGTATATCAAGTAGCTAATGGATGTGTTGCTTGAGCAAAGACTCAAAGAAACATTTTGGTGCATTAAATCAAATAGCTCAAAGTAAACTCTGAAGGTAATACGTGGTATACTTGTACCAGCAGATCCTTTAACTCCCAAATGAAATTCTTATGCTACTATTATGAAAATAACAGAGCTTAAAAGGCAAAGTTCCATCATCCAGCCTTTTTTTAAATGTAAATTTATTTATTTTAATTGGAGGCTAATTACTTTACAATATTGTATTGGTTTTGCCATATATCAACATGAATTCGCCACGGGTGTACACGTGTTCCCCATCCTGTACCCCCCTCCCACCTCCCTCCCCATACCATCCCTCTGGATCATCCCAGTGCACCAGCCCCGAGCATCCTGTATCATGCATCCAGCCTGGTCTGGTGATTCGTTTCACATATGATATTATACATGTTTCAATGCCATTCTCCCAAATGATCCCACCCTCTCCCTCTCCCACAGAGTCCAAAAGACTGTTCTATACATCTGTGTCTCTTTTGTGGTCTTGCATACAGGGTTATCATTACCATTTTTCTAAATTCCGTATATATGCGTTAGTATACTATATTGGTGTTTTTCTTTCTGGCTTACTTCACTCCATCCAGCCTTCTTGAATCTTTTAAGTAATGATGACTATTTGGCAGTATGCAAAGAAAATGGTTTCACATTGCTATGACCCCTCTCATTTCTCTCAGACAACATCTGCTAATCCAAAATGTACACCAAAAAATGAGACATAACACCAAAATTTTCAGCTGGTCTTAGTCAATGATGCAGGAGTTGGGATGATTATACAAGCAAAAACAAAATGATCTCCTTTTCAAAGAGTAAAGATTACTAAATCTCAAATTCAGAAGCTTAGGTAAGAAGGATATAATTTAAAGGATTTAAATAAATCCTCTTCTACCACTAAAGAAAAGAAAAAGGATAATAAGATTTCAGTGGGTCAAGTGGCCAGGTTAATAAATGCCGAAGGTTGTGTATTTATTGGGGAATTTTAGTGGGTTTGATTTCCATTTGCTTCCCTCTGTGTTTCTCATCTGAAGTCCAGAATTCACATGATCAGTTTTCAAGGCTATTGGAAAATATCTGTTCATTCTGTGAAATATGACACAAGCAGTCATCTTATGGGGAAAAGATCTGATTTCTAGTGTCCCTGATCAAATGAGTCTAGTCCTTTTCCTGCCTCATTTGTCTATTCACAGCGTGCTTTCAGACATGATTTTTTAGAAGGACCTTCTTGGGTTACAAGAAGGTAACAGGGGAGTATCCTCACCCAACTGAGTACTTTGTGGACAAGTTTCTAGGTCTGTATGAGCAGAGTAATAATGTTGAAATGACTCCATAATACATTAGCTGTCAAATTGTAAGTCAAGTCAAAATATTCACATGAAGATGACAGTATGTCCTCATATAGACTGATGACTCATGATCTGTGTCAGCAGAGAAAGAGGTTTTCAAAGATGTCTATTTCCAAAGCCACTGTAAGAAATTTAGAACTTTGATAGAGCAGAATCCTTTCTGATAAATGTGAAAATTGAATCAGCAGTCATAAGAGCTGATCCCCTTATTCTTTGGCTATCCCAATGTAAGTGCTGAAAGCCCAGTGCCCAGCTAACAACTCATTGTTTCCTTGACAAGCAATGTCTACATCATACCCAGGATACCATGACTTATATTGCAGGAGAAATTTCTCAAGATTAAGCTAAACATGTAGAGTGAGCCAAAGTTAGACCTTGAGGACCTATGAATGCATGCATGCTAAGTCGCTTCAGTTGTGTCCAACTCTGTGAGACTGTATGGACTGCAGCCCACCAGGCTCCTCTGTCCATAGGATTTCCCAGGCAAGAATACTGGAATGGGTTGCTAAGTCTTTCTCCAGGGGATCTTCCCAACCCAGTGATCAAATCCACGTCTCTTGTGTATCCTGCACTCACAGATGGGTTCTTTACCACTAGCATTACCTGGAAAGCCCTGAGGACCTGTATTTATCTGTAACATTTTCTCGAAGGCCCTGATTGCATTTTGGAAAGTGAAAGTGAAAGTCGCTCAGTCTGCCGACTCTTTGTGACCCCATGGACTGTATAGTCCATGGAATTCTTCAGGCCAGGATACTGAAGTGGGTAGCCTTTCCCTTCTCCAGGGGATCTTCCCAATCCAGGGATCAAACCCAGGTCTCCCACATTGCAGGCAGCTTCTTTACGAGCTGAGCCACAAGGGAAGCCCAAGAATACTGGATTGTGTAGCCTTTCCTTTCTTGAGGGGATCTTCCCAACCCAGGAATTGAACCAGGGTCTCCTCCATTGCAGGAGGATTCTTTACCAACTGAGCTATGAGGGAAGCATTTTGGAAGACTCCCCTAAATCTAGAAAAAGGGACTCCTAGGGGGTTGCAACAAACCCTGGACTTCTACTCTAGTGATATTAGAATGTTTTCTTTACCTTATTCACCTGTCTCAGTCTATAGCAGTTCAAACTTTTCCAATGCATCCTTAACTGATACCAAAGATAAATAGTGTAAGATTGTTGTTTCACTAGGTGATCAGGCTGTATCACAGAATAGACTATGACATGAGTGAGGCCAGGATCAAAAGGCAGGTAAATACCACCCAGGGAAGACACCAGTGCACGAGGCAAAAAACATGAACAGCAAACTGAAATAGTACAGTATTTACTCATAACCAGAGGAAAGAGCATATACGGAATCAACCCCTTGCAATGCAATAGATGCCCATGGCTAATGGATCCATTTCCCTGCCCAGGCAGACAGCATGGCTCCATGAATCCCACTTAGACTCTAGCTCTTGCCCTGTGGGGTCTGAACACAGAAAACTGGTGGCCTGCCTCATGGTCACTGAGGCATGCATAGCTAAGCCATTTTAAGAACAATTTACATATGCCTAATACTGAGGCTTGTGCTTCCCAGGTGGCTCAGTGGTAAAGAATCCACCTGCCAACGCAGGAGACATGGTTTGATCTCTGAGTGGGAAGGTCCCCTGTAGGAGGAAATGACAACCTGCTCCAGCATTCTTGCCTGGAAAATCCCACAGACAGAGGAGCCTGGTGGGCTACAATCCATGGGGTCTGTAGAGTCAACTGAGCAACTGAGCATGCACGCAACACAGAGGCATACGTGCGCTGCCTGTGCTGTGGCTCTCTGCATTCTATGTCATCTGTGAGTTTACCACCACTTTCCATACAAAGCGCAAGATTCTTCTTGGGAACACAGCAGTGATGTTGGGCTATGCTTGAACCCTTTCTTCACAATTTTGATCAAATTTATTATTTTTAATTTTCTGCTACTTTTTTTCCCCCTCTAAACTTCAAGAGACAGAAGAGCAGGAAGTAGCCACACATTTATCAGAATTCTGAACACCAAGCATTGACTTTTGGCAAGGTATGCCAAATGTGAAATACAGTATCTGGTAAAAGTAAGCACTAGATAAATGTAAAGCTATAGTTTTTATTTTATAGTTTTTGATAAAGAAAAAAGCAAATATAGACATACTCATCTCTATTGCAGTCTCAGTAGACTGATAGCTTGCCTTTGAAGGGAGTTTGAATTAATCTGAGAAGAGAAATTATCAGTGTAGTCTTTCATTATAATACACTGCAACAGAACAAGGTTTATTTGTCTGGTTCTATTTCTGACGCTTCATGTAAGTAATAGGATTTCAAGCGTTTAATTATTTTCACTAATTAAAGAATTTTTATGAATAAGTTCAAATATACACAAAACTAGAGAAAAATGTGATGAATCTCCAGTTACCTGTTACCCTGCTTCTACATTTATTAGCTCACATCCAGTCTTGTTTCATCTGTTTCTCCAGCTATTCTTTGAGATACAAATTATTTTAAAGCAAATTTTAGCCTCATATAATTTTATCATAAACGTTTCAATATTTGTCTCATGCAGATAAAGACTTTAAAATCATGCCCACACTTTTATATTATCACACATCAAAATAAATTTTAAAAAACTGAGGAATTCTGATTATGGCAGAATAAAGGGATTTACAAATCATTTTTGAAAAATAAAAAAATAGTATAAAACTGAATAAATTTTCAAAAGCAAGAATTTGAAGCTGTGGGAATAAATGAAATGCAGATAACAAATTGAGAGGCATTCAGTCTTTAATAACTGCTAAGGCTTTGCATAAGAACAGCAGGAGTGTGTGTTCTTGCCTGCAGCTGCTCTCATCTCTGTAAGAGATGAGAAAACCAGCTTAGTGTTGGTTTGTGAGAACTGTAGCTTTGCAATATGAGTGTGGCCCTGAAAAGCAACAAATTTGGTGCCAGGGAGAAGAGGCTATATTTGGAGCCCAGGCTTTGACAACTAAATATGGTGGATTTGTTATGAAATACATGGGGGAAACTTACCACTTTGCTAGTTGTTGTCATGGTCCCAAGATACCATGAAAATGAGGGAGCAATGAAAGTGCTGAGATAAGCTCTTCATACATGTGACGGATGGGAAAACTATACACATACATGGAGGAGAGCCTAGAAAGGTCACAAAAGAATAAAAGGCAAGACAGATTTAAAAACTGGGTAGGAAGTTTAATGTACACAGCAGATTCCTCTAAATTGATCTACAAGGAGTGGAAGGCTCGGGCATACAAGGTGTTGAAATGTAAAACTGGCCCAATTCATTGACTGACCATTTGTTTATTCAGACAGAAATTTGATCTATAAGTTATCAGACCTGAAAATATAAATAATATTTCAAAACTGTGTAGAGACATTAGCAGCCAAAGGCTGCAAGAAAGACAAATTCCAAAAATCCAGAAGAAAAGATAGACTATAGCCCGTCAGGCTCCTCTGTCCATCGGATTCTCCAGGCAAGGATACTGGAGTGGATTGCCATGCCCTCCTCCAGGGGATCTTCGTGACCCAGAGGTCGAACCAGTGTCTCTTATGTCCCAGGCTTTGGCAGGCTGGTAGTTTACCACCAGTGCCACCTGGGAAGTCCCATTTTTATTAGTAAGTAATGTTTTATTTCCTCAACCTTCCTTCTTTAAAATAACATGTTTAAGAATCCTAATTTGTGCAATTGTTTTTTCCATACTTTCTCTTCATTCCAGACTGTTTTACTGTACATTTTCCCAGTTGGCACGGTAATAAAGAATCCGCCTACCAACGCAGGAGACATGGGTTCGATCCCTAGGTGAGGAAGATCACCTAGAGTAGGAAATAGCAACCCACTCCAGTATTCCTGCCTGGAAATTTCCATGGGCAGAGGAGCCTGGCAGGCAGGCTACAGTCCACGGGGCCTCAAATAGTCAAACGACTGAGCACACACACACATACCAGGGATCTGTTTTGCACCCTGCTGCTGCTGCTGCTAAGTTGCTGATGTCATGTCCAACTCTGTGCCACCCCATAGACGCAGCCCACCAAGCTCCGCCGTCTCTGGAATTCTCCAGGCAAGAACACTGGAGTGGGCTGCCATTTCCTTCTCCAATGCATGCAAGTGAAAAGTGAAAGTGAAGTCGCTCAGTCATGTCCGACTCTTTGCGACCCCATGTACTGCAGCCCACCAGGCTCCTCTGCCCATGGGATTTCCAGGCAAGAATACTGGAGTGGGGTGCCATTGCCTTCTCTGGTTTTGCATCATACTATTATCTATAATACTTCTTCCCTTGTCACCATCTTTTAATCTTGCCATATGTGTATAATATTGATATTTCTCCAATCATTTGGGTTTAGTGGAATTCATGCTTGAGTAGATATACTAGGAAATACTCACTGGAACAATGTTCGCTAAATTTCTTTATGTTCATCACAGTTTCTTAGGAGTCTTTGAACTTAAAGAACATTTTGTCTGGCTATGAAATTTATTTTTTTCTTTTGGAATATCTTAAATATATCCTTCCATTGTCTTCTGGAATAAAGTGTTGCTGTAAAAAAATAATAACTGTGATATTCTTTCCTTAAAACTAACTTTAAGGGAGACAGGAGATGTCTTTAAGAAGCTGATGCACCCATTCCTTTGCTGCTGTGAATGTTGCCTACTGAAAACTCACAAATATTATTTTCTCTAGATGAGAGTTCATAGCTGATGGGCCCATCTTGCTGGAAGATCACTTCCTTCTTGGGAAATGGCCAGCAACTCATGACTGTCTGATGTGGGGCATGAAAGACTAGACTTCTTGCCTACTGGGAAAAACAATTCTACTGTGCATACATCCTCTTTGGTTCTCATCATCTTGCACACCTTGGACCAGACCAAGGTCTGAACTGAGACCACATCCTCTCTCAGATTTGTCTCCCTTCCTACCCAGCTCCCCTCACTCCCTCAAAAATTTTACTTCTTCTGAAGAACACATTGGCAATAGAATCACATACATGCAGATCTCTGTCTTAGGCCCTATCTTCAGGTAACCTCTTTTCAAATCTTCCTTTTCTTTATTTACCTTAAATATTTGAGTTTGTTTCTAGTTCATGTTATTCCTTATATTATGTTATTCTTTTATCTACTCTTACTATTTTTAACTTGCTTTTAATGCTTTGTTAAATATTCAATTATTGTTTTCACCAGCTAATGGGTATTCTTTTTGGATTGCCTTCTGGATTGCCTTCATTTCTATAGTATGACTATTCTGCTTCTTAATTTCTTTTATCCCAATGTAATTTTGTATGGGACTCAGCAGGAATATTTGCCTTTGTTCTTTTTAGTTGACATAATTATTCTTGGTAAGTTTAGGAGGAAAATGAACCAGAATAGTTTTCCTAGCCTTACAACTTTAAGATTTCTCTTCTGATATAATCACAGGCAATAAAATGATGACTCTATAATTTCTGAACTATGCTGGCTTTCTCCCCTCCCAATTTTAGGTAACACCACTTGTTTTTCCTTGGTATTCCTCTGGTAGACTTTTTGCAATTACTGCAGAGTAGAAATTATCCTGTTTAGCAGTTTCTTTGCATAGGGATTTATCCCAAAAGAGAGCTTGAGTTTGTTTCCTGGATTTCAGGAGCCCAGATAACTTCAGTGCTATCTGACCTCTGAACTGATGGCTGTCCACCACTCTCTCAGTCTGTTACTCTTCTCTGATTGGCCCACTAAGGCTTCTAGTGTGTAGTTTTTATGAAAACAGCACCTTTGGTTTCACAGTGGCTGTAATTATGTTGCTTTTTCTTTGACTTTTCCTCTCACTTTCTGATTCCTTGTGAGTTTTGTTACTGTCAAAAGTTCATTTCCATCCAATCAAATTTGGAGTTTGCAGTCATACATTTGCTTAACTTTGTTGTACATGTTGACTCTAGGTTTTCAATTTTGTTATCCTAATGGCTGTCAGTTTTTTGGTGCAATTTATATGGATTTAGAAATTATGCCACCACTACTACCATCCTTCAATTACTACAGATTTATTAGTAAGTGTTTAAGTTTAGGGCCTTCTCAGGTGGCTCGGTGGTAAAGAATCTACCTGCTAATGCAAGTGATGCAGGAGACATGGGATCAATCCCTGGGTTGGAAAGATCCCCTGGATAAGGAAATAGCAACCTGCTCCAGTATTCTTGCCTAGAAAATCCCACGGCCAGAGGAGCCTCACAGGCTACAGTCCATAGGGTCACAAAAAGTTGGCCACAACAACTGAGCATGCACTCACATTTAAGTTTAAGCAGGTAAGAAGCAATCACACCAAAAGATAGTACGAAACAAACTCCAGAGTTAAGTCAGTTTTGGTAGACTGAGTTGACAGTTTGGATTGCCAATTTGTAGCTCATTATTTAGCTCTGCATGACTGCTATAGATTTTTGCACTTGGTAAGGATAGGAGATTTTCATATTATTTTATGAATTCATGCTCAGTGCCCTTCACTTTATGTAGATTTTTTTCTGAACTTTATGGTATGCAAAATTAATGTTTCAGACATGAAAAGGAGGCTAGCATTGCAGGTAGTAGGAAAAAATGCATAGAGCTCAAGCTCATTTGAATATGGCTTAATTCTTCTTATATCAGAAAGTCTTGGCTTCCTTCCTGGCCTACTAACCACTCTCCTATATTCAGTTTATTTAGTAGGTTTCTATTTACCAACTAAGGTCCATCTAGTCAAGGCTATGGTTTTTCCAGTAGTCATGTATGGATGTGAGAGTTGGACTGTGAAGAAGGCTGAGCACCAAAGAATTGATGCTTTTGAACTGTGGTGCTGGAGAAGACTCTTGAGAGTCCCTTGGACTGCAAGGAGATCCAACCAGTCCATTCTGAAGGAGACCAGCCCTGGGATTTCTTTGGAAGGAATGATGCAGAAGCTGGAACTCCAGTACTTTGGCCACCTCATGTAAAGAGTTGACTCATTGGGAAAGACTCTGATGCTGGGAGGGATTGGGGGCAGGAGGAGAAGGGGACGACAGAGGATGAGATGGCTGGATGGCATCACTGACTCGATGGACGTGAATCTGAGTGAACTCTGGGAGATGGTGATGGACAGGGAGGCCTGGCGTGCTGCAATTAATGGGGTCGCAAAGAGTCGGACACGACTGAGTGACTGAACTGAACTGAACTGAAGAAGCTTCTTAAAATTTCCTTTGACTATGTGTCTCTAGCAGGGTAACAAAGTGGGAGCAAATGTTAGCCTAGGTAAAAAGATGAATTTTTCAAAATATGTTGTTATGATCCTATCATTTTGTGAAGGAAAAAATATTAGAATCATGCTTATTTAGGTTTGGATATTCATGCTGTCTGTATTAGATGCAGATTTGAGCTAAAAAGCACTCAATTAGAGCTCAAATTATTTTAATGGCAGGTTATTAATGATCTCTTACTCTCTCATGAGACTAAATCCTTAAGCTAATAAAAATTAAAATTAAAGCCCTCTCTGCAGACTGGGTGTTCTAAGGAACTAAACCTCTACCACTAATATGAGAATATTGACATAAAAAGGCCAAGGAGAAGCAGGCCCTGCATACTCAGATGCAGTTTAGTAGCATGCTATAGAAGTTATCTGCAAATGTTATCTAGCCTTTTTTCTTGAATGATGACCTGAGACTCAATCCTGTTTATCCAACTCTTTTCTAATCCCCATAGGTACCACTGGACAGGGGGCTGCAAAGTTATTTTGAGGGCCATAGAGTACATATTTTAGGCTTTGTGGGGCCCAAGTCTCTGTTGCCTTTATTCAACTCTGCTATTATACTGAGAAAGCAGTCATATACAAAACAAAAAGGAATGGCTCGGTTGTGATCCAATTAAACTCTCTTTAAGAAAACAGACAGCAGGATAGATATGGGTTGCATGGCAGTTTGTCAACTCCTGCTCTAGTTGTTGCTGTTATTCAGTCCCTAAGTCGTCTCTGACTCTTTGTGATCCCATGAACAGCAATATGCCAGGCTTCCCTGTCCTTCACTGTCTCCTGGAGTTTATTCAGACTCATGTCCTTTGAGTTGGTAATGCCATCCAAGCATCTCATCTTCTGCCACTTCCTTCGTCTGCACTCAATCTTCCCCAACATCAGGGTATTTTTCAGTGAGTCAGCTCATTGCATCAGGTGGCCAAAATAGAGGCACTTCAGCTTCAGCATCAGTCCTTCCTATGAATATTCAGGGTTGATTTCTTTTAGGATTGACTGCTTTGATCTCCTTTCTGTCCAAGGGACTCTGAAGAATCTTCTCCAGCATCACAGTTGGAAGCCATCAGTTCTTTTGCACTCAGTCTTCTTTCTGGTTCAACTCACATCCACATGGACCTTTGTTAGCAAAGTGATGTCTCTGCTTTTAATATACTAATTGGGTTTGTCATAGCTTTTCTTCCAATATTAGCAATATGATATTAGCAAGCATCTTCTAATATCATAGCTGCAGTCACTGTCGCAGTGGTTTTGAATCCCAAGAAAATAAAACCTGTCACTGTTTCCACGTTTTCTCCATATACTTGCCTTGAAGTGATGGGATCAGATGCCATGATCTTAGTTTTTTGAATGTTGAGTTTTAAGCCAGGTTTTTCACTCTCCCCTTTAACCCTCATGAAAAAGCTCTTTAGTTCCTCTGCAATTTGTGCCGTTAAAATGGTATCATTTTCATATTTGAGGTTATTGATATTTCTCTCAGCAATCTTAATTCCAGTTTGTAAGTCATCCAGCGTGGCATTTCGCATGAAGGACTCTGCATATGTTATGACAAATTTAGACAGCATATTAAAAAGCAGAGACATTACTTTCCCTACAAAGGTCCATATAGTCATAGCTATGGATTTTCCAGTAACCATGTATGAATGTGAGAGTTGAACCTTAAAGAAGGCTGAGCACAGAAGAATTGATGCTTTTGAACTATGGTGGTGGAGAAGTTGCTTGAAACTCTCTTGGACTGCAAGGAGATCAAACCAGTAAATCCTAAAGGAAATCAATCCTGAACATTCATTGGGAGGGCGGATGCTGAAGCTCCAAAACTTTGACCACCTGCTGAGTAGAGTCAACTCAACAGGAAAGATTCTGATGCTGGGAAAGATTGAAGGCAGGAGGAGAAGGGGATGAGAGAGGATATGGTTGGATTGCATCACTGAGTCAATGGACATGAGTTTGTGCAAGCTCAAAGACATGGTGAAGAACACGGAAGCCTGGCGTGCTACAGTCCATGGGATCACAAAGAGTAGGACATGACTGAGCAACTGAACAACAACAACAATTCTGCATATATGTTAAATAAGCAAGGTTACAATATACAACCTTGATGTATTCCCTCCCTGCTCTAGAACAAGATTATACTGGAGGGTAAGGCAAAGATGGGCTGAATAAAGAATAAAAATGGTATGGACCTAACAGAAGTAGAAGATATTAAGAAGAGGTGGCTAGAATACACAGAAGAACTGTACAAAAAAGATCTTTGTGACCCAGATAATCACAATGATATGATCGCTCATCTAGAGCCAGACATCCTGGAATGTGAAGTCAAGTGGGCCTTAGGAAGCATCACTATGAACAAAGCTAGTGGAGGTGATGGAATTCCAGTTGAGCTGTTTCAAATCCTAAAACACGATGCTGTGAAAGTGCTGCCCTCAAAATGCCAGCAAATTTGGAAAACTCAGCAGGGGTCACAGGATTGGAAAAGATCAGTTTTCATTCCAATCCCAAAGAAAGGCAATGCCAAAGAATGCTCCATTAACCACACAGTTGCACTCGTCTCACACGCTAGTAAAGTAATGCTCAAAATTCTCCAAGCCAGGCTTCAGCAGTACATGAACCGTGAACTTCCTGATGTTCAAGCTGGTTTTCGAAAAGGCAGAGGAACCAGAGATCAAATTACCAACATCCGTTGAATCATCTAAAAAGCAAGAGATTTCCAGAAAAACATCTATTTCTGGCTTATTGACTATGCCAAAGCCTTTGACTGTGTGGATCACAAGAAACTGTGGAAAATTCTGAATGAGATGGGAATACCAGACCACTTAACCTGCCTCTTGGGAAACCTGTATGCAGGTCAGGAAGCACCAGTTAGAACTGACATGGAACAACAGACTGGTTCCAAATAGGAAAAGGAGTGTGTCAAGCGTGTATATTGTCACCCTGCTTATTTAACTTCTATGCAGAGTACATCATGAGAAACGCTGGACTGGAAGAAACACAAGCTGGAATCAAGATTGCTGGGAGAGATAACAATAACCTCAGATATGCAGATGACACCACCCTGATGACAGAAAGTGAAGAACTAGATAGCCTCTTGATGAAAGTGAAAGAGGAGAGTGAAAAAGTTGGCTTAAAGCTCTACATTCAGAGAACGAAGATCATGGCATCTGGTCCCATCAATTCATGGCAAATAGATGAGGAAACAGTGGAAACAGTGGCTGACTTTATCTTTTTGGGCTCCAAAATCACTGCAGATGCTGATTGCAGCCATGAAATTCAAAAATGCTTTCTCCTTGGAAGAAAAGTTATGATCAACCGAGACAGAATATTAAAAAGCAGAGACATTACTTTGCCAACAAAGGTCTGTCTAGTCAAGGCTATGGTTTTTGCAATAGTCATGTATGGATGTTAGAGTTGGACTATAAAGAAAGCTGAGCACCTAAGAATTAATGCTTTTGAACTGTGATGATGGAGAAGACTCTTAAGAGTCCCTTGGATTGCAAAAAGATCCAACCAGTCATTCCTAAATGAGATCAGTCCTGAGTGTTCATTGGAGTGGCTGATGTTGAAGGTGCAACTCCAGTACTTTGCCCACCTGATGCAAAGAGCTGACTCATTTGAAAAGACCCTGATGTTGGGAAAGATTGATGGGAGGAGGAGAAGGGGACATTAGAGGATGAGATGGTTGGATGGCATCACCAACTGAATGGACATGACTTTGAGTAAACTTCAGGAGTTGGTAATGGACAAGGAGGCCTGGCGTGCTGCAGTTCATGGGTTCGCAAAGAGCCGGACCTGACTAAGCAACTGAACTGAACTGAACTGAAAGACCTAGCCAAATCTTCACACAAAAGGAACATTTAATAAAAAACCCTATCTTGACAACTCTCATTAAGAAAGGAAATGACATTTAGATCAGAGTAACCTACTCTGGGACCAAATTTAGGGGAATGGAATTGAGTGGCATCAGTGAGATTAGGAAGGTTATTTCTGTAGCTTCTCTCTTGTGTACTATATATTTTTAACTGTTTTTTCCTTTATTTATACCTTTGTGCTATGAAATGAAACTACATAGACACAGAGAGAATTGAGATTTATCTGACTGGCTAACAAATAAAAAATCATATAAGAATACCAAAGGAAACTGCTTGAAATATATTTCTGGAGACATAAGAGTGAACAATATCATTTTTGGTAGTTTTTATGCATGAGACATCTAAGACAACTTATGAATTTAATCCATGTGTTGGGGAAATGCAGTCCTCGAAAATAGATTTTGATTCTGTAGTACCTGGTTAAGAAAATAAAATAGGTAATTGAAGAAGTTCAATTTTTAAACAATTATAATTTACCCAACTTGAGACAAAATTATTAAGTTTAGGAACAGCCTACTTTGTTTGGTTTATGTATTCCCATTTTACATGAGTATATTTATTATCATGAATAAGAAGTATTTCTCCCAACATATTCTTTTTTATTAAAAAATTATTTTTTTGTATTTATTTTACTTTACAATATTGCATTGGTTTTGCCATACATTGACTTGAATCCTCCATGGGTGTACATGTGTTCCCCATCCTGAACACCCCTCCCACCTCCCTTCCCATACCATCCCTCTGGGTCATCCCAGTGCACCAGCCCTGAGCACCCTGTATCATGCATTGAACCTGGACTGGCGATTCATTTCACATATGATAATTTACATGTTTCAATGCCAATATCCCATATCATCCTGCCTTCGCCCTCTCCCACAGAGTCCGAAAGACTGTTCTATACATCTGTGTCTCTTTTGCTGTCTCACATACAGGGTTATCGTTACCATCTTTCTAAATTCCATATATATGCACTAGTATACTGTATTGGTGTTTTTCTTTCTGGCTTACTTCACTCTATATAATAGGCTCCAGTTTCATCCACCTCATTAGAACTGATGCAAATGTATTCTTTTTAATGGCTGAGTAATACTCCATTGTGTATATGTACCACTGCTTTCTTATCCATTCATCTGCTGATGGACATCTAAGTTGCTTCCATGTCCTGGCTATTATAAATAGTGCTGTGATGCACATTGGGCACACCTCTCTTTCTGGTTTCCTCGGTGTGTATGCCCAGCAGTGAGATTGCTGGGTCATATGGCAGTTCTATTTCCAGATTTTTAAGGAATCTCCACACTGTTCTCTATAGTGGCTGTACTAGTTTGCATTCCCATCAACAGTGTAAGAGGGTTCCCTTTTCTCCATACCCTCTCCAGCATTTATTGCTTGTAGACTTTTGGAGAGCAGCCATTCTGAGTGGCATCACTGTGGTTTTGATTTGCATTTCTCTGATAATGAGTGATGTTGAGCATCTTTTCATGTGTTTGTTAGTCATCTGTATGTCTTCTTTGGGGAAATGTCTGTTTAGTTCTTTGGCCCACTTTTTGATTGGGTCGTTTATTTTTATGGAATTGAGCTGCAGGAGTTACTTGTATATTTTTGAGATTAATTGTTTGTCAGTTGCTTTGTTTGCTTTTATTTTCTCCCATTCTGAAGGCTGTCTTTTCACCTTGCTCTGAGTTTCCTTTGTTGTGCAGAAGCTTTTAATTTTAATTAGGTCCCATTTGTTTATTTTTGCTTTTATTTCCAAAGGATCCTGCTGTGGTTTATGTTGGAGAGTGTTTTGCATATGTTTTCCTCTAGGAGTTTAATAGTTTCTGGTCTTACGTTTAGATCTTTAATCCATTTTGAGTTTATTTTTGTGTATAGTGTTAGAAAGTGTTCTAGTTTCATTCTTTTACAAGTGGTTGACCAGTTTTCCCAGCACCACTTGTTAAAGAGATTGTCTTTTCTCCATTGTATATGCTTGCCTCCTTTGTCAAAGATAAGGTGTCCATGAAAGTGAAACTGAAAAGTGAAGTCGCTCAGTCATGTCGGACTCTTTGAGACCCAAAGGACAGTAGCCTACCAGGTTCCACAATCCATGGGGTTTTCCAGGCAAGAATACTGGAGTGGGTTGCCATTTCCTTCTTCAGGAGATCTTCCCAACCCAGGGATTGAACCCAGGTCTCCCACATGGTAGGCACTGCAGGCAGATGCTTTATCATCTGAACCAGCAGGGAAGAGGTGTGTGGATTTATCTCTGGGCTTTCTATTTTGTTCCATTGATCTATGTTTCTGTCTTTGTGCCAGTACCATGCTGTCTTGATGAGTGTGGCTTTGTAGTAGAGACTGAAGTCAGGCAGGTTGATTCCTCCAGTCCCATTCTTCTTTCTCAAGATTGCTTTGGCTATTCAAGGTTTTTTGTATTTCTATACAAACTGTGAAATTATTTGTTCTAGTTCTCTGAAAAATACCATTGGTAGCTTGATAGGGATTGCATTGAATCTGTAGATTGCTTTGGGTAGTATACTCATTTTCACTATACTGATTATTCTGATCCATGAACATGATATATTACTCCATCTATTTGTTTCCTCTTTGATTTCTTTCACCAGTGTTTTATAGTTTTCTATATATAGGTCTTTTGTTTCTTTAGGTAGATATATTCCTAAGTATTTCATTCTTTTCATTGCAATAGTGAATGGAATGGTTTCCTTAATTTCTCTTTCTGTTTTCTCATTGTTAGTGTATAGAAATGCAAGGGATTTCTGTGTGTTAATTTTATATCTTGCAACTTTACTATATTCATTTATTAGCTCTAGTAATTTTCTGGTGGAGTCCTTAGGGTTTTCTATGTAGAAGATCATGTCATCTGCAAACAGGGAGAGTTTTACTTCTTCTTTTCCAATCTGGATTCCTTTTATTTCTTTTTCTGCTTGATTTCTATGCCCCAAACTTCTAAAACTATGTTGAATAGTAGTGGTGAGTGTGGGCACCCTTGTCTTGTTCCTGACTTTAGGGAAAATGCTTTCAATTTTTCACCATTGAGGATAATGTTTGCTGTGGGTTTGTCATATATAGCTTTTATTATGTCGAAGTATGCTCCTTCTATTCCTGTAAAAAGTTTATTATTGGAATATAATTGCTTTACAATGTTGCATTACTTCTTTTTTGCTGTACAGCAAAGTGAATCAATAAGATATGATAGAAAGAAGTCCAGTTAACAGAAAATATGGTAGCAGTTGTTGGGAGACATGCATTAGTCTGCTAGGGCTACCATGACAAAATAACACAGACTAGGGCTTCCCCAGTGACTCAGTGGAAAAGAATCTACCTTCAATGCAGGAGACCAGAGTTTGATCCCTGGATCAGGCAGATCCCCTGGAGAAGAAAATGGTAACCCACTCCAGTATTCTTGCCTGGAAAATCCCATGGGCAGGCTCCCTGAGTAGCCTGGTGGGCCATGGGGTCACAAAGAGTTGAACACAACTTAGCAACTAAACAACAAGGATGCTTAAACTATAGAAATTTAATTTCTTGCAGTTCTATATGTTAGAAGTCAAAGGTGAAGGTGTTGGCATGTTTGGTTTCTCCTGAGGCCTCCCTTCTTTGGCTGATAGGAGATTGCCTTCTCTCTGTGTCCTCATATAGTCTTTTCTCCATGTACTCTCTCACACTCTTAGTATCTCTTTTCTTATAAGGACACCAGTCCCATCAGATTTCCCCCCCACCCCACCCATTACAATATTTAATCTTAATTCTGTCTTTAAAGACACTTATCTTCAAATATAGCTCCATTGGGGGTTAAGACTTTAACATATAAATTGTTCAGGAACATAATTCAGTCCATAACATAGCAAATGGCATATGGAATTTGAAGATGCTTCTGCTGTGAATATTTTAATTGTAGGACAAAAAGCCTAGCATTATTGAAATGGTAATAGGAACTGCTGGTTATATAGACAGGGAGAAACATATTTCTCCATGAATGACCACTAATAAGCAAGGAGCTTTGTGAACAATTTCTTGCTAAAATTTTTAAGTTTATACCTGGAATAATAAAGCATTGTTTTCATAAAATAAAGTGTTAATTCCAGTATATAGTCCCCAAAAGAGTCATCATTGCATAAAACCAAAAACAAAGCAGAAGATTTTAAACTCATAATTAACAGTTGGAAATTTCATCACGGCAATATATGAAGCATGTGGTGCAAAATTTTTTTATTGTGTTTTGAAAAATACTGTATATTCCCTCTTCAAACTGATGTTGCAATTTTTTTTCTCTGGGAATGGAGAGACTTTCAGGCTAGATAAACTGTTTTCCAGTTTCTACTTGATAATTCTCAATTCCAGACCACTGACTCTTTCTTCTGCCTTTATGGTAGTGAATGGCAACACAGAGTAGAAAATGAACATTCTGCAATGTAGAGACTGGTTAAGACAACACAACACATGATTGCTATCAGAAGCAAAGAGCACTAAGGTCAAGTTCAAGGATGAGGCCAACTTGGCATAATACCTATAAGAGTCAAAGATATGTGATCTTGTTTGCATAAAGTCTATAAAATTTTCAGTCACATCAAATTATTGTTTGAACTACATTTTCATTCCACTTAAAACATTCAGAAATCTGAATATGAGTTGTGCAATATTCTGATGAAGTAAGAAACAACTGTCTGAAATAATTTAGAAATCGTTTTCTTGAAAATTCTTTTTCATCTAAATCTTAAGCAATTTAGATTTAGAAAGGGAAGTCAAAAAGTATAATCCCTACTCTGGCCAGCCACAGATTGTTTTGAAATAGTCACCATTTTTCTAAGATAATAAACTGTACAGAATTATTTCAGTTTTAAAGAAAAATATATAGTTTATTTTGGAGTTCTTCAGAAAGAATTTTCCTAATATTTATACTTAAACATGTGGTAAATTTTTTTTAAAAAAAGAATAATCTCCAATTTGGAAATCAAATTCAGTAAACCAATCGATTTATCAACCACTTGTGTATTTATAATATTATTCATTTGATATAACTTTCAATATTTCAATATCATATAAACATTTTTAGACAGGCTCAGGAATCTGTTAATAATCAGTTAAATCTAATTTATAAACAACACAGTTTTCTCAATATATTATATTTGTCTGGTTTATAGTATATCGAAATACTGTAATTTTTCACAGATGCCTGATACTGTTTTTCAAAGAGTTATTAACATTTACAGAGTTTTAGAGTTCTGCTTGTTGATAGAACTTCCTCCAAATTAACACTAAATGGTGATCACGACAGTACATACAAAAAGGTCTTCTCTTTTTCTTCCTAAAATTTGAAAAAAACTATTAAACAATCCACCCATGTTATCAGCACTATTGTATTTCTGCCTGCTCAATTAAGCTAAAATGAACTCTGATTTACTGCAGATAAATTTTTATAACTCTATTTAGATTAGTCTCAGTCATCTTTCCAATGTAATGAAAATAAAAATGCTCCCTTTTTAAAGACTATCTCTGATGCTCTTTGAAAGCATTTTACATGGATTGACAGCCGTATCGCTTTTGCTTCATTGTTTGTTGATTGACGCTCGATTGAGTTAATGGAAGCAATGCATTCATACATTCATCATTTTGGATATTATTGTTTTTCTGCCTACAGAACTGTTAAAATCAATCTGTGAGCTCATATATAAAACATTTCTTTCATACCTTTCTAATTTTCAACAAAAAATTGCTTTTCTTTGCAAATGAAGCAGACTTTCTTAATAGTAAACACTATTTCCCAACAACAAAAAAAATATTTTCAACTCTGAATTTCAGGTTTCTTCCATTTCCTTCAATATGCATTTATGAGCAAATCATTTATCTGCAAAAGTTTCATCACTTTGACTCCAAAATCAATCACTTCAAATATACATTCCTTTTTCATGTGTTCTAGTTGTCTAGGTATTCTTTTTCGTTAGAAGCTTCTAATTTTGCTTCCAAGTAATTGTGGCTGTTTAGGAAATATATACTTACAAATAAGCTGGAAAAATTGCCTAAATATTGAAAGACAGAGGAAAGCAAAAGTAAAGTGTTTCTGAGACATATCATGTTGAAATGAATAAACAAGTTTATGTGGATGGGATGGTGCAATTAAAACACCATTGATAATTGTGTCGTTCATTTTTGTTGTTGTTGTTGTATGTGATTTTATCTTCTCATGCAAAAAATATTGTCTATTTTGCGCTGTCACAGAACAAATAAATCATTGCCATGTTTCATGATCTATGTAACTATTGATTTGTAACATGTACATATTTTTCACTGTGTAGAAAAAAAAACAGAAGCAAACGTTAGGGCTGTAGAGAAGAACACAGCTATGATTTGAAATACCATTTCATCATTCCTTTTGGTGATAAGACATAGAGCCCTGTATTAGAGTCTCCAGAACCTGTGTTGTGGCCTACAGTTAGCTTCCTGTCTCAGTATTCAGTATGTCCCAGGTCTTCACTGTTGTTGTCTGCTTGCAAGTAGTCAGTTGAATGTAACAACTGACTACTTGCAAGCAGTAGTCCATCCTTCACGCTGTGCTTAATTCCACCATGAACCTGAAACAGGCAGCACACAAGGAAAACAACCACGACCTTATCAAAATAGGAAAGGAAAATTCTAGTGCTTCATTCAGCTATACAATCTTATCCTTGCTGTCCTGTTCCCATGGTCTAAAATGCAACAAAGTAACATCTTCTTTATTGGTTTAGATCCCCTTACTACCTCAAAGTTTGATTCAAGAATCTTCATGTAGTAGAGGATAGACTTTTGCTTTAAATCTGGGTTAACAGGGACTAGATTTACTCACACATTTGAAATAACCAAGAGACAAACAAAACAAATAACTCATTGATTTTCAAGACACTGAATATCACTGACAAGGAAGGATAAAATTTCCTTAAAGATGGGAGAAAAATTTGATGAGCCCTACAATTGCATCCAGCTTACTGCCTGGAAAGAGTTTTCAGGCCATGGTGCAGGAAAGGGAAATTCATACAGAGCCCGGTGGACACACTGAATTGAAAAGATAGAGCTGGGAGTTCAAAGAGACTAAGGCAGATAGAGTTTTCCGAGCAGGCTACTGCACAGGAGAGGGTGACATGAAGAAATTTCTGGAATTCCACAGAGGGCAACGTTTGAGAGACAAATGCAGATAAAACACAAATTGATATCTCCCCGAGGAACACATTATAAATATATAGTCCGAACATTCAGGCATCTGTGTATGTTCCATTAAAATTAAGACTTTGGAAAAAATCCTTCAGAAGATTCTTCATGGAACAAAAGATGTGACAAAAGCTACACAACACAGAGCCAGGGAAAGCCAAAACGGTAGTGGGGACTGGCAATATTAAGGCCAATACTGGAGAAGTGAAGAAGAAATGTCACGTTCTGGCAAGGGGTAAAGCCATCAGCCGACGAAGTCAGAACAAAACAAGGGATGAAAAAATGAAATCAAGAAGAGAAGCGTGTGGAGAGGGGATGATAGAAGTTAAAATATTTCATTCTCATAATTATGAGATATATTTACCTAAAAATCAGAATTAGAGTCTAATGAAGAATCTAAACTCTGGTTAATGATAAATTTGAGTTAATAGAAAAACAGGTTAAATATCACCATGAAGAAGTATAGCTAACTTCAGAATATGGACCATTCTGTATGACATAAAAATTAAAATACCTCTCATAAGCCAATGGCATGAAATCAAAAGGGAAGAGGATTGTCAGAGAACAAAAGATCCAGAAGAGATATGAAAAGCAAGTACAGCGTAGGGACCTCATTTGAATCTCATTTTAAACAAATAACTGAAAAAAGATAGTGTTGAGATAACTCAGGAAAATTTAAATACCAATAAGGAATTTAAAAAATCTTTGTTTGCAAAGATCAGGAATGGTGATTATAGTAAAAACATTCCTCAAAAATTATTGTGCATATTCAAGTATTTATAAGCAAAATGAGCTATATCTGAGAATTTCTTTAAACAATCTAAATAAAAACAGATAGGGCAATATACAGAAATTATTAGAAAAATATTAAAAATTGTTGAAGTTGGGTAAGAGGTATGTGGGGATTCACTTTTCTTTTATAAAAAATGTTATTGAAATATAGTTGATTTACAGTGCTGTGTTAGTTTCAAGTGTTCAGCAAAGTGACTCAGTTATATTGATACATATCTATGTATACATATATATATATATCAGTATATATTTTATTTTAAATTCTTTTCCATTGTAGGTTATTATGTTATTGAGTATAATTCCCTGTGGGATACAGTAGGTCCTTATTGGCTATCCATATTATTTATAACAGTGTGTATATTTTAATCCCAAACTCCTACTTTATCCCTCCCTCATCCTTTCCCCTTTGGTAACCTCATTTTTTCTCTCTATCTGTGAGTCTATTTATGTTTTGTAAATAAGTTCATTTGTACCATTTTTTTAGATTCCACATATAAGTAATATCATATGATGTTTATCTTTCTCCATTTGACTTGCTTCACTTAGTATAATATTCTCTAGGTCCATTCATATTGCTGCAAGCATTATTTTATTCTTTTTATGGATGAGTAATATTGCATTGTGTATATATACCACATCTTCTTTAACCATTTATCTGTTGATGGACATTTAGGTTGCTTCTGTGTCTTCATTATTATAAATAGTGCTGCTATGAACATTGAAGTGCATGTATCTTTTTGAATTACAGCTTTCTTCACTTTTCACTTCTTTCTAGATATATATATAGGAGTGGAATCATTAGATCATAGGATATTTTTCTATCTGCTTTTGTGTTTGTTTGAATATTTTTCTAATAATTGTTTATTTAAAAATGAAAAGATGTGGCTGTTCAATCAACACTTATTAGTTGCTTAGTTGAGCCAGACCTCAGGAGAACATGGAAATAAAATCAGAAGGCTCAATTCTTTGTTTTTATGAATGTAAGCAAGTCCTTTCACTCCTTTTACACTTGATTTCCTCACCGTAAAGCTGAAATCATAATGATAACTACTTTCCTCAGATAGCACCTTGCTGCTACAGTAGATTAGGACACAAAGAAATGAATAGCCTCACTGATTTGATGGTGGACTTGATTCCCAAAGAAGAGGCTGAATATTCAGAGGACAGAAAGGCACCCAACAGTAACTTGAAGTCCAAACTCTGCTAATGAACTTTCCTGTGTCTATAAATGATGTCCTTAGTAACATCTGCACTGTAACACAAACTCTACCAAAAATATAGCCTTAGAAGCTATGATTGCCTTAAAATGTCTTTCTCTAGAGACTAACATTTACTAGTTGTCATTAATTCTCAGTGTAACAAGTTAATGCAAACAGTACTGGAAATTACATCCAAGTTCTGTTAAAAACAGGTCATGTGTAAACACAACTAATGGTAAGAGGCAACATGCAGGAAACAATGCCAGCATCAGCAGCATCTTTTACTATAAAGAAAAACTATGTGTTATTAAGCTCAATTTAAGCCTTTACTCCCACAAGGGTAGTTCTGCATCACAAATGTTCAAAGCCATCAACTTGAAGGAGAATCTAATAATGATAGGGACTTGGGGGTAAGGATTTGTTATTTTTTTTATTAAATTACTTTTATTACTTAAATCTTGAATAAAATTAAGTTTTAGCAAATTGTTAAGAGCCTTATCAGGATGGAGTTTGGAAGGAAGGAATGAGGGATGCCGAATTTTTGAGAGGTTCCGAGCTTTATGTTCTGGTGCCTGTCCTCACTACTTGCACAGCTTGATAGGCATGACTCATGTTGACTGCGAATCTGGTCAACCTCAATATTTTCTATCACAGGTCTTATGGAATGAATGGTCTGCTACTGTCCTTACTCCAATAGCTACTGTAACTTATGACCAGGAAGAAAATATGGATTCAGAGATGCTAGAAAAACATCACTATGCCTATGGAAGAAGCAATGGGGATTACATAAAGGGGTTGGGAGCCAAAAGCAGATTGAACACAGGATGGGAGATTAGTTTTGTGATTTGTGTGTTGTGAGGACTCATGGGGTGTCATGTTTCTTGGCAGGAGGGAAATGTTGTAAAATCTTAAAAAACCCAAAATTCAAACTGAGTACTCACTAACATCACAGAGATGTCCCTTGAAATCCACCTTGCTATCTTGTTTGATATATAGATATTTTGGCCTTCAATATTGGTAGGCTTCTCTGATGGCTCAGCAGTAAAGAATCTGTCTGCCGTGCAGGAGACTCAGGAGACGGGTTCAATCCCTGGGTCAGGAAGATCCCTTGGAGGAGAAAATGGCAACTTATTCCAGTAATCTTGCCTGAAAAATCCCACAGAGAGGAGACTGGTTGGCTACAGTCCAAAGGGTCACAAAGAGTCAGCCATGCAAACATGCATTCCATTCTGTAGCTGATTGTATAAGACACTAATTGAGTAAAGTTGAGGAAATAAGAACAATGGGCTAAGAATTGGGAAGCCTGAGGCCTAACACTTTTCTAACCTTAAATCACTTAACTGAGCTTACCCTCAGTTTCCTTGTGTGTTTAATGGAACAATTAGACCACAAATCATTATAGAGGGGTTCCTGTATTGAATGGGGTTCACTGATTGATGAGGATCATATTGTCTTTATATTGCTATAGTAATACACATTTAAAACTATATTAAATTTTAGCTTTTATTATATACCTTCACTCACCCTCTGTTTATATCACATCAGCACAAATAATAAATCAACATGGCAACTCTGTGCAAAACCAGTCAACTCAAATAACTTAGTGAAATGTCTATCTACTAAAATGTTTTCCCTTTCTTGTTTTGAAATTTTGACATGCTAAGCATCAATGTCACTTTTCATTTAATCTAGAAAGTAATAATTTAGACTGCCCCCATGTGAATTATTTACTCACTAAATAATTAAATCTATTCCCTGACAATTTTCCATAGAAAACTTTTGTCATATACAAATATGTGAGTTTTTAAAATTGTAATCCATATTCCATCAATATTCATAGACACAAGGTGGGCAGAAAAATATCAAAGCAGTATCGATTTGCTCTGAGCATAAAGTACAGTAAGCATGTTTTTGTCTTTCAGCTGACCAGACTGGGTTTAAGTACTTAAAACGAAGGGATGGATTCACAAAATTCAGACACTGAAGTCAGATTAGGGACAAAAAGAGGTGAAAGGCCTAGAGTGAATCCAGCTCTGTCGGTTACAAGCTTTTGACTTTGTTCAAGTATTAATCAGGCTTCCCCAGTAGTTCAGAGATAAAGAATCTGTCTGCAATGCAGGAGATGCAGGAGATGGGGGTTTGACCCTTGGGTCAAAAAGATCCCCTGTAGGAGGACATGGTAACCCACTTTAGTACTCTTGCCTGGAAAAATCCCATGGACAGAGGAACCTGGCAGGCTACAGTCCATGGAGTCTCAAAGAGTCAATGGCGAATGAGCACACAGGCAAAGTATTAATCATCCTGAGCCTTGATCTCTTCACTTGTAAAATGGGTACAATAATCCTATTATAATACCATGCAATGAGAGTTTAGTTGGTTAATGCACATAAAACATTTAGGCTATTTCATGACATCCCACTTCTAAGCACAACTGCAAACTAGCACAGTGTGTGAATATTATTAACGGGCTTCCCAGGTAGTTCAGTGGTGAAGAACACACCTGTCAATGCTGGAGACATAAGAGACACGGGTTCGATCCCTGGATTGAGAAGATCCCCCAGAGAAGGAAATGGCAACCCACTCCAGTATACTTTTCTAAAATATATTTTACTGCAAGATATTTGTTTTACAATATTATGTTGGTTTCTGCAATACATCAGTATGAATCAGCCACAGGTGTACAGAAATACCTCATGAACCTCCCTTCCATTTCCCACCATCCCACCCTTCTAGGTGGTCACAGAGCCCTGGGCTGAGCTCCCCATGTCACACAGCAAATTCCCACTGGCTCTCTATTTTACATATGGTAGTGTATATGTTTCCATGCTGCACTCTCAGTTTGTCCCACTCTTTCCCTCACACACTGCATTCACAAGTCTGTTCTCTATGTCTGCATCTCCACTGCTTCCCTGCACGTTCTTTGGTACTATCTTTCTAGATCCCGTGCTGCTGCTGCTGCTGCTGCTAAGTCACTTCAGTCGTGTCCGACTCTGTGCGACCCCATAGACGGCAGCCCACCAGGCTCCCCCATCCCTGGGATTCTCTAGGCAAGAGTACTGGAGTGGGGTGCCATTGCCTTCTCCATCTAGGTCTCACACACTCATGTTAATATACAATATTTGTCTTTCTGTTTCCAAATTACTTCACTCTGTACAACAGGCTCTTGGTTAATCCACCTCATTAGGAGTGACTCAAGTGACTTCTTTTTTAAAGCTGAGTAACGTTCCATTGTATACACATACCACAAGTTCTTATGATTCATCTGCCAATGGACTCTAGGCTACTCCCATGTCCTTGCTACTGTAAAAAAGTGCTACAATGAACATTGGGGAACATGCATCTTTTTCAGGTATGGTTTTCTCAATGTATGTTCCCCATACTGACTCCAGGATTCTTGCCTGTGAAATCCCATGGACAGAGGGGCCTGGTGGGTTATAGTCCATAAGGTCACAAAAAGCTGGACACAACTGAAGCAACTTAACACTCATGTATGACTTATAAAAGATAGGGTTTATGTACTGGACTGACTGGGGCAAAAACCCTAAAATCGAGTCCGCTTGGATGGATGGGGAGCATCGGAAAGTCTTGGTTCAGGAGGATTTTGGTTGGCCAACAGGCCTCTGTATAGATTATATGAATGATGACTGGATCTACTGGAGTGACCTCAAGGACAACATTGTTGAAACCATCAAATATGATGGAACCGATAGGAGAATTGTGGTAACTTCAGCGGTGAACCATTATAGTCTAGACATCTTTGAGAGCCAGTTATACTGGACATCTAAGGATAAGGGAGAAGTGTGGATCCAAGATAAATTTGGGCGAAACAAGAAAGAGAAATTGCTGACAGTGAACCCTTGGCTTACTCAAGTTCGAGTCTTCCATCAACGGAAATATAATCATTCAGTACCCAACCGCTGTAAGAATGTCTGCAGCCACTTGTGCCTTCTGAGACCTAAGGGATACACCTGTGCCTGTCCCCAAGGCTCCAGATTTCTAGAAGGGAGCGTCACAGTGTGTGATGCAGCCATTGTAGGTGCTGTCACCATGCCCCCTCCATGCAGGTGTATGAACGGAGGAAACTGCTATTTTGATGAGAATAACCTCCCCAAATGCAAGTGTTCTGGTGGCTACCTGGGAGAATATTGTGAAATGGGGCTTTCACAAGGCGTTCCTCCAGGAACAACGGCGTCCGTGCTGTTGACAATCATCTTGATCATCGTAATTGCCGCTTTAGCCGCTTTAGGATTTTTCCACTATCGGAAAACTGGCTCCATTTTGCCTTCTCTGCCCAAGCTGTCAAGCTTAAGCCATCTTAAATCCTCTGAAAATGGAAATGGGGTGACCTTCAGATCAGGGGAAGATGTGAACATGGATATTGGAGTAACTGGTTTTGGGCCTGAGTCTGCTATTGACAGATCGCTGGCAATGAATGAACATTTTGCCACAGACTTCGGGAAGCCGCCCATAATATTTGAGAACCCGACATACTCCTCCAAGGACGCTGCTATCCCAGTGGCTCAGCCAACAACAGCCCCGGTAACTGAATCTGGAACAGTGTATAACAAAAACTATGGAAGCCCCATAAACCCTGCTGAACTAGTTACAGACACAAAGCCAACTTCCTCAAGTGATGAAACTCAGCCAACAAAATGGAATATCTTCAAACGAAAACCGAGACAAAATACCAACTTTGAAAATCCATTCTATTCCGAGATGGAGAATGAACCAAAGGTCAGTGCTGCTGTGACCCCACCTCCATCACCTTCTCCTCCTGCTACGGTTTCTTGGAAAAAAGGCTCAACTCCAGGCTACAGTGCAACAGAAGACACATTTAAAGACACTGCAAATCTTGTTAGAGAAGACTCAGAGGCATAACTGTGCTGGCTATTTAGGGAATAATTAGAAACACACTTTTGCACATTTTTTTTTTTTTTACAAACAGATGAAAAAAATTAACATTCAGTACTTTATTAAAAGAATATATTTTCCCCCCTGTAAAAAAAAAAATAAATAAAATAAAAGATGTTCAATATACTTTAGTTAAGAACATACAGGTTAGAAAACAAATTTCGAAAGTTTTATGACCTTTGAGTTGAAGCTGATACTATTATTGTTCTATTTAGGGCCTCCTGTGAAATCCTGCTTAATTCTGTTTTTTTATGTTTGTTTTTTTTTGACCCCGAGGCATGTGACCTCTTAGCTCCACGACTGGGTATCAAACCCACACCCCTTGCATTGGAAGTTGATGTCTTAACCACTGGACTGCCAGGGAAGTCCCAATGTTGACTATTTTAAAATAACTATACATTTCTCCCTGTATGTTGACAAATGTAAAAGAATTATCTATAAGATGAAACTAATCAATATTTGGAGGAGGCAATGGCAACCCTCTCCAGTACTCTTGCCCAGAAAATCCCATCGACGGTGGAGCCTGGTAGGCTGCAGGCCATGGGGTCGCGAAGAGCCAGACACAACTGAACGACTTCACTTTCACTCATTGGAGAAGGAAATGGCAACCCACTCAAGTGTTCTTGCCTGGAGAATCCCAGGGACAGTGGAACCTGGTGGGCTGCCGTCTATGGGGTCAGAGTCGGACACGACTGAAGCGACTTAGCAGTAGCAGTAGCAGTCAATATTTATTTTCATGTAATTAATTTTAAAATTTCATGCTTCAGAAATGTAGGTTTCTCAGTTTTAAGTGGTTGAAGTTTTTTCATCCTTTAAATTCTTAGTCTCCTGTTCACCTTGTTTGCAAAGACCTGCACTGTATCTACACACACACGTGAGCGCGTGCGCATGCACACACACACACACACACATACTACATTAAAACAAGAGCTTCTGGCACATAATTAGTTACAACTGAGCAAACTATAAAGCACTGATTTTTTTTCCTTGAATCCTCTCACCTTATCTTTCTCTTCCTTCCGTTGTTTATACAACCTACTACACTTCTACAATTGAATCTTGGACAAATAAACTTGCACATTGTGCAATATTTCAATAGAGATATGTTGCAGGGCCCTGTGAGTTTCCTTTGTGTCTATCAAGTGACCCTATTCTAAACACATTCTTATATAGATGCTTTGTGCCTGTCCATGGACTAAGCTCAGTTCCAGGCAAACAGGAAGGCATAGTAGGCCCCAGACACTGTATTTTTATCCACAGGACTTCTCTATAATTTTGTTGCCTGAAGAAACTCAAACAAAGCAATGAGTGATAGATAGAACAAACCTTTTGGAGACATAGAAAACACATAACCTTCTGCAGATCCTAACCAGATGTTTTATAGGCATTTATTTGTTCTATCTCTTTCCTCTTTTTGCAAAAACAGTTTAAATTTAATTATACACAACAGATTATATAATTGCAACAGATTCATTCATTTATACAAGAAAGTGTTGTTGTATTTATACAACAAATGTGAGCCCTTGAACATTTTACTTAAGAGCCAAGAGGTTAGGCAATTGTTTTAATTTCATAAGGAAAAACAGATGTAGTTGCAAGGTCTCAAACTGATGGAATTGAAGCTGTGGGGAAGAGTTGGAAACCTGACACTTCTCTGAAGCTGCCTCTCTGGGTTTGTTCACCAAATAAAAGCGCCCAGGTTGGGTGGCTTGGGAACGCATGTCAAAGTCATTCATTCTTTCTGCTTGAAAAGATATTAATAGGGACTTCTCTTCCACTGGTGTTCCAGTGGTTAAGCATCCGCCTTGTAAAGCAAAGGACACAGGTCTGATTCCTGGTCAAGGGACTAAGATTCCACATGCTGTAGGGATAACTAAACCCATGCACCACAACTAGAGAGCCCATGCGCTACAACAAAAGACCCCATGTGATGCAACAGAGATCCTGCACGCCACAACTAAGACCCGATGCAACCAAATAAATAAATAGTGAAAGTGAAGTCGCTCAGTCGTGTCCGACTCTTTGGGACCCCATGGACTGTATCCTTACCAGGTTCCTCTGTCCATGGGATTTTCCAGGCAAGAATACTGGAGTAGGTTGCCATTTCCTTTTCCAGGAGATAGTCCCGACCCAGGGATTGAACCCAGGTCTCCAGCATTGTAGGCAGACGCTTTACTATCTGAGCCACCAGGGAATTATTGATTATTTATTAAATAAATAAGTAAATATTTAAAAATATATCAGTAAATGTACAACAAAGTCAATAGATGAATCTTCCTGTTCACTTGATAAATTCTATTTTGGGAATATTAGGTTGTAAAATGAAAAGCCATTAAGAATGATTATAGATAAAATTTTTCATAAAATGTCCTTGCTGTCAGTGTATTGATAGTTGAATAAACATAGTCCATGAAAGATTGAAAAAAAAACACAAAAAAACAAACACCGTAGAAACTGCAATGTATGGGAACAAATTCTGTATCATATCTGACAATTGTCTCATGAGACATATTGTCCCCACAATGCTAATTTCAACTACTAATTCCCTACCATGTCTAATTACTTGTAACTTGAGGTGTTTTATAAGAAAACGAGTTCTTTGAACCACCTCAAACTTATGAAATCAGAATATCCAGGGATAGAGTCTGGGAATTTGTAATTTTAAAAATCCTGATCTTGATGATTAACCCAATTTGATCTTGATGATTAACCCAATTTGGGTTTTACTGATCTATACAGGAGATTTGTTAATAGATTAATTGCATCTAGGTAAACTGTTCCTAGATGCTTAATAGCAAAAAAACCAGCAGTTGTTTCTAGGGTACCTAGGATTTTGTCTTGTGAAGATGTATTTATTTTAGATCTAAAGGATTGAATGTACTGCTGGGAGGCACAGTTAGAACTCCAAGTTGTCCAGAAAATTAGCTGAAGCAGTCCTGTCTACCTCAGAATTCTGAGGCCTGAGGAACATTTGGAACAAACACTTGCATGTGTACTTAATCACTTCAGTCGTATGAGACTCTTTGTGACCCTATGGACTGAAGCCCTCCAGACTCCTCTGTCCATGGGATTCTCCAGGAAGGAATACTGGAGTGGACTGCCATGCCCTCCTCCAGGAGATCTTCCAGGACCAGGGATTGAACCCACATCTCTTATGTCTCCTGCATTGGCAGGCAGGTTCTTTACTACTAGCATCACCTGGGAAGCCCCTGAAACAAACATATCTGGACTTAATTTCAGGAACACTACATTTGTGGTCTCCAATGCCTCCTGGTGATTTCCAACTTTATCATTATAAACCTGTGCTGTGAAGTCCACCCACATGCATCTCAGGTGGCCAGGACATCATTACCATTTCCCTCAACTTCCCTAACTTCAGACAGGCTTCTCCTTCCCTCTTGGTCCCTGGTGTTACTTTCCTTAGATCAGCTGTATTGTTGTTGCTGTTCACTCACGCAATCATGTCTGACTCTTTGCAACCCCATGGACTGCAGCATGTCAGGGTTCCCTGTTCTTCACCACCTCCTGGAGCTTGCTCAGGAGAGTTGGTAATGAGTTGGTGATGCCATCCAAGTATCTCAACCTCTGTCATCCTCTTCTCCTGCCTTCAGTCTTTCCCAGCATCAGAGTCTTTCCTAATGAGTCAACTCTTACCATCAGATGACCAAAGTATTGGAGTTTCAGCTTCAGAATCAGTCCTTCCAATGAATACTCAGGGTTGATCTCCTTTAGGATTGACTGGTTTGATCTCCTTGCAATAAAAGGACTCTCAAGAGTCTTCTCCAACACCACAGTTCAAAAGCATCATTTCTTTGGCACTCAGCTTTCTTTATGATCCAACCTGAGTCTCCTTCATTGCAGGCAGATTCTTTATCATCTGAGCCACCAGGGAAGCTCTTCATCTGTGTTAGAAAACTTGTAATTGTAAATGGTTTTTCTGTCTGAGATGTAAATCCTAAAAATAGCTTCTTGCCAGTATTACAACTGTGAACTGTATTTCTCAAGGACATGAAAGTCATCCTTTTGACATATAATCTTTAAGGAATAGGATTCCTATTTTCTTAGGGAGGGTATGCACCTAACTTCTGAGGATACCTTGCTGCTACTTCTATCATGAAGGTATGAGAAAGTTTAGTTTTCCTCTTGGAAAGGATAATTACTAAGCACAGGAGTCCTATCTTCTTCTCCTTTTCCCCAGGTCTTAAAAACTCTACAGCTTTTTGTTTCAGCGGAGCTGAGTTCCGGTCTCTCTCCTCTATTGTAGTAGCCTTCAACAAAATCTCCCGTGACTTCAGTTTCAGCTCAGTTCAGTTGCTCAGTCGTGTCCGACTCTTTGTGACCCCATGAATTGCAGCACACTAGGCCTCCCTGTCCATCACCAACTCCCGGAGTTCACTCAAACTCACGTCCATCGAGTCGGTGATGCCATCCAGCCATCTCATCCTCTGTCGTCCCCTTCTCCTCCTGCCCCCAATCCCTCCCAGCATCAGAGTCTTTTCCAATGAGTCAACTCTTCGCATGAGGTGGCCAAAGTATTTAACCTCGGTCATTGCAATGTTTGCTCTGACACAAGGTTCTGGACATGTTATAATAACAGTCATTCATGTGGTATTCAAGTATATTTCATCAGTTTTCAAATAAGGACCCAGGTTTCCTGTAAATCTTAGCATCTCTTTCTGAGAGAGCAGTTAATTATATGTGTCATCTATCTAAAAGAGAAATGAGTATGCTAAATATATTACAGTAATATACACTAACTATATATTATAGTAAAGTACACCAACTATATGTTACTCTAATAGATGCTAGCTGTATGTTACTGTAGGCCAGATGATGGAGAGGGCTTCAGTGTCCTGGGTCATAGCCAGAGATCATACTAAGTAACTGGATAGGAGTGACAAAGAAACTACGATGGCATTAAAATGTCAGTGACAACTGCAGAAGTGTCAGTTCTCTAGTCTGCTTCTCTGATCAGAGAAAGGGGATAAAAATAAGAAACAAGGCAAAGCCCTTAGGACTTGTTCCATACACATCCATATACATATCTAGAGCATGACAACATTTGTGAGCTTTTTAACAGTTTTAAATTGTTGGGAAAAGTAACAGTGGGATACAAGGCTTTCTTTTTTTCCCCAGCTTCATTTTCTCGTTGAGGCCCAGAAAGTCACAACAGTAGGTCTATTCAAGTTGGAAAGAACAGAATACCATCCATTGATCTTTCTTGATGCCCTGATGACTGGATATCCCAGACACTAGCTCACAAAAACATGCTAATGATGATAAAAGAAAGCTATGTCTGGGGAGGAAGGGAAAAACATTCAGAGCTAAGGGACACTTTAAGAACCTCTCAGATCAGGGTCAAAGACGACATGTGGTGCAATATTCCTTCTACAGAGACATGTTTTCTTTCCTTATCAGTTTGCTAGGGCTGCTGATACAAACTGATACAAACTGTGTGGATTCTCTGACAAACTTTTGAATTCTTTGCCTTGTAGAAGCATCACCTCTTCTTTGTCTTCATCGTCATGGTATTTGTCATGCATGTGTAGTTCTGTATCCAAATTTCCCCCTTTTAGAAGAACACCAGTCATATTGGAGTAGGGCCCACCCAAATGACCTAATTTGAACTAATTACATCTGCAATGACCTTACTTTGAAATAAGGTCACATTCTGAAGTACTTGGGGCTAGGACCTTAGCATATGAATTTGAGATGAGGGCAAATTTCAATTCATAACACACAGAGATAAAAACTGAAGCCTTTTTAGGGGTCATGGTAAGTTTCCAGTTATTGCACAGTGAATGTTGGCCTTTTTCACTTAAAGAGTGGTCCGTGTCAACTGAAACAAATGCACAATGAGAGAGTTATGAGTTAAGTTTTATGTGGGGCAAAATGAGGACTGCATTTCAGATAGCTCTAAGAAACTGTTCCAAGGAGGCAGGAGGGAAGGTCAGTATATATGTAATTTTGTTGAAGGAGTAGTATATGCAACCAGGCCCGTGTCCTTTTTCTGAAGGTTCCTGCTAGTCTCATGAGAATTACTGCTTGTCACAAGGAGCGGACACCACCATGAAGGATTTTAGTGCTTTTCTAGTTATGAGGAGTGTAGAATTGAGTTCATGGGGTCAGCTCCTGAAAATATCTGACTCTCTGGAGACCTGTTCTGCCAGCTTTTCCCAGAGCACAGAATGCCTCATTTCTGCTCTCCACACTGGACTTCTTTCAGGGGGTGTTGAAAGCTAGCAGCTGTAGCAGCAATGATTAAATTCTTACAGAGGTAGATGGCAAGTGACCATAGCAAGTGCCAATTTTTAGTTGACATTTGCTTCATCCAGGAACTTGTTAAATGTGCAGTTTCTGGCCCCGCCTTGTGTGTGTACATGCTGAGATGCTTCAGCCTTGTTTGACTCTTTTTGACCCAATGGACTGTAGCTCACCAGGCTCCTCTGTCCATGGGATTCTTCAAACAAGAATACTGGATGGGTTGCCGTGCCCTCCTGTAGGGGATCTTTCTGAACTGGGGATCGAACACGTGTCTCTTACGTCTCCTGAACTGGCAGGTGTGTTCTTTACCAGTAGCACCACCTGGAAAGCCCTGGCCCCACCTTAATCCTACTAAATCAGAATCCGTATTGGAACCAGATTTCCAGCAGATTCACCTGCATGTTTGTTGGGAGCCAGCGTGAGGAACTCCGCCCATGGCAAAGGTCATGAGGAAGGAAGCTTGGCATACGCAAAGGCGTGATCAAGCCTCAGGAAACCCCCTGTTCCAGAGCATCTACCCCCAAAACCAGAGTGCTTTATGGGGAGCTCTCCCACATAACCATTTCTCTCAGAGAAGGAGTTAATCTGCAGCTCCAGTTAATAAAAATTCCTGGGTGTGATAAGAGTGTTTCAACTTATGAACTCTGAAGGTTCTCTGGCCTGCCTGATCAGGCTCGTCCGGCCGCATGTGATTGTTTACAGCCTCCCAACTGTGAGAGGCATGGGATGTTTTAAAACTTTCTAAATACAGACTCTTTTGAGAAGTTAGAAGATCATTAGTATAGTATTAGTGGGTCGATTAGGAATTATATTGGTGAAGGGTTTTTTCATTTGTCCTGCCAATAATTACTGCTAATTCCCTGCCCTGGGTGTGACAAGGATGTCTCAGGTCAAACCTCTCTGCTGACAGACTAGCTTGTGTGACAGCCTCTCAGCCATAAACAGCACAGAGAGTTTGGAGTATTAGCATAGGGCTTTTTTCATTGATGAGTCAATGATTGCCATCAGGCCTCCATATCCTTAGGTACCTGGGAATATATTAATCAATGTATTTGGAATATAGAAAAGGAAATATAGTAGTTTTTTGATGTTAGCAATACTAGACTTTTTGAGTCAATGAATTTTCTCTTTTATTATAGACCACTGTACTTTGTTATAAATCACTGTGTCCTTGCTATGCAAAAATGTAACTTTTTTGTCTTAAGACAAAATAGATCTTAAGGGAAACATCGGTGAAGGGTTTACATTTGTTGAGCCAATATTTGCTGCTAAATCTCCATATTCCTGCCCTTATAATGAATATAACTAGCATATAGGAGAAATAAGAATTAACCTTTAAGATTAATCATGTTAAACCTTAAGTGAATTCCTTTCTTGATTGTAACTCACTACACCCTCACCCCATAGGAATGCAACTTTATTTGGAGGGTGGCGCCTGATTTAAGAAAAAATCACCCCTGGAAAAATAAGTTTTCTGGTTAACTGACCAGTATCAGAAAGGGCCATAAAATGTCGGCAGACCTCATGGCTAAAAGATGATGAAACTCATAAGACCTTTGTATAATTTTATATGAGGCACCTGATTGTGACAAGGGTCAGGTCTGCGGACCCCCGCGTGACTCTGTATTCATCCCTATGTATAACAAAAAGGTATATAAACAAACCTGAAAAATAAAGAAATCGGATCAGTTTCTGGAAAGACTGATTCCCCCGTGTCATTTCTTTCTTGCTCTCCGCTCTCCTGGCTGAATTACCATCTGAAATGTGGGTACTCACCAAGCCTGCTAATTCTGCTTGGGCTTCTGAGATCGGAGCGGGGAGGCCTCAGTGCCTCCTCTCCTTTGGGAAAATGGAAAGACGCCTGTGGCCTACGTAGGTGGTGATTGGGATTCCATGTAAACCAGTTATTCAGCCTCTTTTCTCCACTAATTCTCCTACTACACTATCTGTTTCTAATCTCCCTCTATATCTGTAATTAAATAAGTTTTTTCCAGGACGCCGACTCCGTCCCCACCTTCGAATCACCCTGGATCTACCAGGGCTGGACCCCGGCACATGTTCAAGTCTGAGAAGTGCTCCTGTAGCCACATTGTATTTCCCTATCCAGCTAGGCTTGCAGATAAGTCTGAACTAAGCTGTAGTATCGTGGGATGGGGTCAGTTGCTCAGTTGTTTCTGACTCTTTGTGACCCCATGGACTATAGCCCACCAGGCTCCTCTGTCCGTGGGATTTCCCAGGCGAGAATGCTGGAGTGGGTTGCCATTTCCTTCTCCAGGGGATCTTCCTGACTCTGGGATCAAACCTGGGTCTCCCACATTGCAGACAGATTTCATACCACCTGAGCCACCAGGGAAGCCCCCATATGACCTCATACTCCTTTTCTCTTTCTTATTTCCCTAGTTATGTGACAACCATCATATTATTTTTTAACAATTAGCATCATGTTTTATCACATATTTCTTGAGATTTATTGCATCTGTTCTTTTTTTTTTAAATGGGGAAGTTGTAGGGTTTTTTTTTTTTTAATTTTTATTTTTACTTTATTTTACTTTACAATACTCTATTGGTTTTGCCATACATTGACATGAATCCACCACGGGTGTACATGCGTTCCCAAACATGAACCCCCCTCCCACCTCCCTCCCCATAACATCTCTCTGGGTCATCCCCGTGCACCAGCCCCAAGCATGCTGTATCCTGCATCGGACATAGACTGGCGATTCGATTCTTACATGATAGTATACATGTTTCAATGCCATTCTCCCAAATCATCCCACCCTCTCCCTCTCCCTCTGAGTCCAAAAGTCCACTATACACATCTGTGTCTTTTTTGCTGTCTTGCATACAGGGTCATCATTGCCATCTTTCTGAATTCCATATATATGTCTTAGTATACTGTATTGGTGTTTTTCTTTCTGGCTTACTTCACTCTGTATAATCAGCTCCAGTTTCATCCATCTCATCAGAACTGATTCAAATGTATTCTTTTTAATGGCTGAGTAATACTCCATTGTGTATATGTACCACAGCTTTCTTATCCATTCATCTGCTGATGGACATCTAGGTTGTTTCCATGTCCTGGCTATTATAAAGAGTGCTGTGATGAACATTGGGGTACATGTGTCTCTTTCAATTCTGGTTTCCTCGGTGTGTATGCCCAGCAGTGGGATTGCTGGGTCATAAGGCAGTTCTATTTGCAATTTTTTAAGGAATCTCCACACTGTTCTCCATAGTGGCTGTACTAGTTTGCATTCCCACCAACAGTGTAGGAGGGTTTCCTTTTCTCCATACCCTCTCCAGCATTTATTGCTTGCAGATTTTTGGATCGCAGCCATTCTGGCTGGTGTGAAGTGGTACCTCATTGTGGTTTTGATGCATCTGTTCTTTTTTACTTAAAATCACCTTAAGTCACTTAAACGAAGTATGCAGGTTAAAATCTATCTTTCCATACCAGCTATCTAATAGAAAAACTGCCTTCTTTTTCAAGGCCTCTGTGACCACTGTTAAAATCAGCACTGCTCCTTGGCCCTGAACTCCACACCATAGCACAGTCAGATTGGGAATCTGGCCAGACACTGGCCTTGTCTCCTTGGTCTTTTGAAACCTTTTATTTTGCTGTGGAGTGAAGAATTAGTCTTGAAAGTGGTATCAGTTCAGTTCAGTCACTCAGTTGAGTCTGACTCTTTACGACCCAATGGACTGCAGCACATCAGGCCTCCATGTTCATCACCAATTCCTGGTGTTTACTCAAACTCATGTCCATTGAACTGGTGATGCCATCCAACCATCTCATCCTCTGCTGTCCCCTTCTCCTCCCATCTTCAATCTTTCCCAGCATCAGGGTATCTTCCAATGACTTAGTTCTTCACATCAGGTGACTAAAGTATTGGAGTTTAAGCTTCAGCATCAGCCCTACAACAAATGAATATTCAGGACTGATTTCCTTTAGGATGGACTGGTTGGACCTCCTTGCAGCCCAAGGGACTCTCAAGAGTCTTCTCCAACACCACAGTTCAAAAGCATCAATTCTTTGACACTCAGCTGTCTTTATAGTCCAACTCTAACATCCATACATGACCACTGCAAAAACCATAGCCTTGACTATATGGACCTTTGTTGGTAAAGTAATGTTTCTGCTCTTTAATATGCTGTCTAGGTTGGTCATAACTTTCCTTCTAAGGAGTAAGCATCTTTTAATTTCATGGCTGCAGTCAACATCTGCAGTGATTTTGGAGCCCAAAAAAGAAAGTCAGCCAATGTTTCCACTGTTACACCATCTATTTGCCATGAAATGATGGGACCAGATGCCATGATCTTCGTTTTCTGAATGTTGAGCTTTAAGCCAACTTTTCCACTCTCCTCTTTCACTTTCATCAAGAGGCTATTTAGCTCTTCTTCACTTTCTGCCATAAGGGTGGTGTCATCTGCATACCTGAGGTTATTGATATTTCTCCTGGTAATCTTGATTTCAGGTTGTGCTTCATCCAGCCCAGCGTTTCTCATCATGTACTCTGCATATAAGTTAAATAAGCAGGGTGACAATATACAGCCTTGAGGTACCCCTTTCCCAGTTTGAAACCGGTCTGATGTTCCATGTCCAGTTCTAACAGTTGCTTCCAAGAGGCAAGTCAGATTGTCTGGTATTCCCAACTCTTTCAGAATTTTCCATAGTTTCTTGTGATCCACACAGTCAAAGGCTTTGGCATAGTCAATAAGCCAGAAATAGATGTTTTACTGGAACTCTCTTGCTTTTTCAATGATCCAGTGGATGCTGGCAACTTAATCTCTGGTTCCTCTGTCTTTTCTAAAACCAGCTTGAACATCTGGAATTTCACGGTTCACATATTGTTGAAGCCTGGATTGGAGAATATTGAGCATTATTTCGCTAGCATGTAAGATGAGTGCAATTGTGTGGTAGTTTGAGCATTATTTGGCACTGCCTTTCTTAGGGATTGGAATGAAAACTGACCTTTTCTAGTCCTGTGGCCACTGCTGAGTTTTCCAAATCTGCTGGCATACTGAAGGCAGCATTTTCACAGCATCGTCTTTTAGAATTTGAAATAGCTCAACTGGAATTCCATCACCCCCACTACCTTTGTTTGTAGTGATGCTTCCTAAGGCCCATTTGACTTGGCATTTCAGGATGTCTGGCTCTAGGTGAGTGATCACACCATTGTGATTATCTGTAGTGAAGATCTTTTTTGTATAGTTCTTCTCTGTATTCTAACCACCTCTTCTTAATATTTTCTGCTGCTGTTAGATCCATACCATTTCTGTCCTTTTACTGAGCCCATCTTTGCATGAAATGTTCCCTCGGTCTCTAATTTTCTTGAAAGTGGTCTACTGTCTGGTAATTGGTAATAGGGTTTCTCTCATGGCTCAGATGGTAAAGAAACTGCCTGCAGTGCAAGAGACCTGGGCTCGATCCCTGGGTCGTGAAATCTTGTGGAGGAGGAAAAATGGCAACCCACTCCAATATTCGTGCCTGGTGGCTCATGGACAGAGGAGCCTGGGGGGCTACAGTCCATGGGATTGCAGAGTCAGCCGTGACTGACACAGTTGAGTAATAAAGTATATGAGCACATGGTTAAAGCTGTGTCTGTTTGGAGTTTTGATCCAGCAAGGAGAAAAGTAAGCAGAGATGATTTCATTCATTTAAAAAGTGGTATAACGTGGTGTGCAGCAGAATCCTGTGACTGAAAGAGATGAGTTTTGGAGTCAAAGATATCTGATCATGGATCTGAATGATCCGTTCACTGTGCATAGGACACAGCATGAGATATTCAAGCCATCCAAGCCTCAGACTTCTCACCTATAAAAAAGGCAATCATATCTACCAACTAGGAATACTTGTAATGGAAACATCAAATTAGAGAAATGGGCAAAATCACCTGCGAACAGTCCCTGGTCCATAAAAAAGCCAAATAAAGAGTCATTTTGATTACTTAGTGCTGTACCAGTTTTAACGTGCTTTTTATTCTTGAAAATCAAGTCACTTTCGTATGCCAGAGGCATTGCACACTATATTTATGTGACAAACTACTCTGGAACTCATCAAACATTATGGAAAATAAAATACATATAATTAGCCTAGTGTAATCTTGTGAGATAAAATAAACTTGGAGGAACTTATGACTTTGGTATAGCAAAGAGAGGCCACAGATAGGGCATCAGCCTGAGGGAAAACTAGATACTGCCTTCGCTAGAGGAAAGTAAAAATTGGAACGACAGGTACATAAGTGGTGGAGACATGATGAAAGTTAGGGAATAAAATAATCCAAAGCCCAAGATAGAATTTTAGTATGTGTGTGGCCAAAGTAGGCACCTGAGATAGAATTTAAAATGCTTATGTTTAACTCAGCCTTATACATGAGGAAATGATGATGCAGAGGGCCAGTGGCAAACTTTAGCCCTTCCTCCAGTCTCTAACATATGTACACTGTTGGGTACTGTGCCAATAAATCTCTATTTTACCACCCTTTTGCCAGGCAAGATGCTGCTCCTACCAGTCTCTTAAGCTGCATTCCTGGAGATCCCCTGCTTAGGTGATCATTGAAGAGCTAGGTCTAGAAATCAAGTGTTTGATGTTATATTTACTGATTTTCCTCTAGGCCATTTTGTTTTTAAGAAAACAGTAGTAGACTGAAAAAAGGAGTTATAGAAGGTGGGAAGATGGAGGTTCAAGCGGGAGCAGACATATGTATACCTATGGCTTATCATATTGATATATGGCAGAACCAACACAATATATTAAAGCAGTTCAGTTCAGTTCAGTTCATTTCAGTCGCTCAGTAGTGTCTGACTCTTTGAGACCCTATGGACCACAGCACGCCAGGCCTCCCTGTCCATCACCAACTCCCAGAGTCCACCCAAACCCATGTCCATCAAGTCGGTGATGCTATCTAACCATCTCATCCTCTGTTGTTCCCTTCTCCTCCTGCCTTCAATCTTTCCCAACATCAGGGTCTTTTCAATATTAAAGCAATTATCCCTCAATTAAAAATAAATGCATTTTAAAAAGGAATTATAGATACGTGAAAATTGATGAAAATAATAATGCAACTAAAAGTGAGAATATGATACAAAATGTTCAGTCTTAAGGATTGTTGTTGTTGCTGTTTAGTTGCTAAGTCTTGTCTGACTCTTTTGTAACCCCATGGACTGTAGATTGCCAGGTTCCTCTGGCCATGGGATTTCCCAGACAATAATACTGGATTCAGTTGCCATTTCTTTCTCTAGAGGATCTTCCCAACCCAGGGATCAGACCTGTGTCTCCTGCATTGGCAAGTGAATTCTTTACCCCTGAGCCACCAGGGAAGCCTGTCTTGAGGATTAAGCAACTCTAAAACATATTTTTGATTTTTTAAAATATACTAAGCATAAAAGGAGAAGGGAATGGCAACCCACTCCAGTATTCTTGCCTGGAGAATCCCAGGGATGGCAGAGCCTGGTGGGCTGCCGTCTGTGGGGTCGCACAGAGTTGGACACGACTGAAGCAACTTAGCAGCAAGCATAAAATGCATTCCACTTCATCAAACGGAAACTGACTTTTGGCTTGAGGCACTGAAATAGAAAGATCTAGAATTATTTTCCATTGGACCCATGGGGATGTCTTATGTTACCGAAGTGTGCCGTTAGAATTACTAAGCACCCTTAGAATTCAAGAGGGCATAAAGTAATGGCAAAAAAAGACACCTGAAAACTTATCTAAAAAGTTGATTACTCTTTGTTTTCACATATGAAATTCTAGCTTTTGAGAGAAAACTTGGATACCTATTTTAATCATTATAACCACAGTGTAAGTTGCTGTAAAAGGCAGAGACACTGGGTCTCAAGCCCAAACTTTATTTCAGTAAATGAATCCAAAGCAAATAATCCATATCCATATCCTGTTATACAGCCTACAGTACTGAAGTACAGGTGTCTAGAATGAAGAACCAAATATCAGACGAATAAACAAAATCTAGCACATAGTCCAGTGTCCCCTGGCTACCTGCCAACAGCCTAACTCTCTGATGGACAGTTCTTGTTAAAAGTAATAAAATTAGTGAGCATATCACCCAGGAAGGATTTATACTTCAAGTGACTGAAGGTAGATCTACCACAGACTTAAATAGATAAAGGCTTTTATTCCTTTAGAGTAAGATGTGGCAGCCTAGGTGTGGTGAAGCTGCTCAAGGATATCATTCAGAACACAGGCTCCTCTATTCTTTCTGTCCCGCTAGCCTCAGTGGGTGGTTTTCAACATAATGCTCACGATATGTCTGCTTTTCCTCCAGGCATTGCGTCTGCCTGCCAGCAAGAAGAAGGGGAAAGGAAAAAGTCAAAGAATATATTGCTAGTGTTGTCTGCTCCATTTAAAAAGTTTCCCAAAGTCCTTACTTGCCGAGTTACTATTGTTTCCTCTCACCGACTAGAATGGTGTCATGTGGCATGCCCAGTTGCAAGAGAGTCTGGATGAGCAAGCGCTTGGTTTCCAGACATCATAGCAGAGAAAAGAAAGAGAGAACGAAAATATGCGTAACTTGCAAAAGCCAATCTATATAGTCTTTTGTAGCAAGTAATTTTATCTACATATGGTGATAAAACTGAAATTACAAATGGTTTATTTTTTTAACTTTTTAAACTCCACCTCACAGCCTTTCTTGTCAAAAGCTATGAGCCATTTCAATCCAGGTGCTCTTGTGTACTTCATTGCTCAGTCGCGTCCAACTTCTTGCGACCCCCACGGACTGTAGCCTGCAGGTTCCTTCTATATTGATTCTCTAGGCGAGAATACTGAAGTGGGTTGCCATGCCCTTCTCCAGGGAATATTACTGACCCAGGGATTAACCCAGGTCTCCCACATTGCAGGCAGATTCTTTACTATCTGAGCCACCAGAGAAACCCAGGTTCTCTTGAGGGCTTCAATTATGTTCAGTTCAGTTTAGTTCAGACACACAGTCGTGTTTGACTCTTTGTGACCTCATGGACTGCAGTATGCCAGGCTTCCCTGTCCATCACCAACTCCAAGAGCTTACTCAAACTCATGTCCATTAAGTCAATTATGCCACCCAACCATCTCATCCTCTGTCATCCCTTTCTCCTCCTGCCATCAACCTTTCCCGCATTAGGATCTTTTTTTCAATGACTCAGTTCTTCGCATCAGGTGGTCAAAATATTGGAGTTTTAGCTTCAGCCTCAGTCTTTCCAATGAATATTCAGGACTAATTTCCTTTAGGATGGACTGGTCAGATCTTCTTGTAGTCCAAGGGACTCTCAAGAGTCTTCTCCAACACCACAGTTCAAAAGCATCAATTCTTCGACACTCAGCTTTCTTTATGGTCCAACTCTCACATGCTTACATGACTATTGGAAAAACCATAGCTTTGACTAGACAGACATTTGTTGGCAAAGTAATGTCTCTGCTTTTTCATATGCTGTCTTGGTTCATCATAGCTTTTCTTCCAAGGAGCAAGTGTCTTTTAATTCCATGGCTGCAGTCACCATCTGCAGTGATTTTGGAGCCCAAGAAAAGAAAGTCTGTCACTGTTTCCTTTGCTTCCCTGTGTATTTGCCATGAAGTGATGGAACCAGATGCCATGATCTAGTTTTCTGAATGTTAACTTTTAAGCCAAAATTTTCACTCTCTTTCACTTTCATCAAGAGACTCTTTAGTTCTTCTTCACTTTCTGCCATAAGGGTGGTGTTATCTATGTATCTGAGGTTACTGATATGTCTCCTGGCAATCTTGTTTCATTAAAGTATAGAATTAACATAATGTAAAGTACATAAAGTACATAATATACTTCATTATGTTAATATACAGAATTCAGAATTGTATTATTGTGAAAGAATAATAATCTAGTGAAAGGGATAGTATATGTACATGTGTGTGTGTGTAAATTCTGGAAGGCTTTTATGGATCACTGGTATGCTGATATTGTTGTTTACCACACTGGATCCACTTTTCATCCCTTTCAAGTCTGCATTCTACCATGGGAGGTTTATTTCCATCCCATAGGATTCCCCAGATCTTCATGTTCACTAATCCTAGATGAAATAAATTGGGAAGAGAGCTTCTCCTAGGAGAGAATTAGCTGGTTCTACAGAAATTTAAAGGAGAAATGATATTTCATATATGAAGTTCTAGTTGTGCGTATCCCTCCATTGGTTTCCAAAGGGAATTTGTTCCAAGAGTTCCTATTTATATCAAACTTCAAGGATGCTCAGGTCCCATAGTCAGCCTCTGTATCTGAGGTTACACATTCTTGGATTTAACTAACCATGAATTGTGTGAAAAAGAAAGTGAAAGTGTTAGTTGCTCAGTCATGTCTGACTGTTTGCAACCCCATGGACTGTAGCCTACCAGACTCTTCTGTCCATGGAATTCTCCAGGCAAGAATACTGCAATGGGTAGCCATTCCCTCCTCCAGGTGATCTTCCCAACCCAGGGATTGAACCCAGGTCTCTTACTTCACAGGCAGATTCTTTATCATCTGAGCCATCAGGGAGCCCAGTGAATTATGTAGTACTGTATGTACTCATTGATCACTAAGGAAGGCTTTCTTATCACTCCTTGCTATTCTTTGGAACTCAGCATTCAAATGGGTGTATCTTCCTTTTCTCATTTGCCTTTCACTAATCTTCTTTTCACAGTTATTTGTAAGGCCTCCTCAGACAATTATTTTGCCTTTTGCATTTCTTTTTTGTGGTCCACTGGAGAAGGGAACAGCAAGCCACTTCAGTATTCTTGCCTTGAGAACAGCATGAACAGTATGGAAAGGCAAAATGATAGAATACCAAAAGAGGAACTCCCCAGGCCATTAGGTGCCCAATATGCTACTGGAGATCAGTGGAGAAATAACTCCAGAAAGAATGAAGGGATGGAGCCAAAGCAAAAACAATACCCAGCTGTGGATGTGACTGGTGATAGAAGCAAGATCCGATGCTGTAAAGAGCAATATTGCATAGGAACCTGGAATGTCAGGTCCATGAATCAAGGCAAATTGGAAGTGGTCAAACAAGAGATGGCAAGGGTGAACGTTGACATTCTAGGAATCAGCGAACTAAAATGGACTGGAATGGGTGAATTTAACTCAGATGACCATTATATCTACTACTGTGGGCAGGAATGCCTTATAAGAAATGGAGTAGCCATCATGGTTAACAAAAGAGTCTGAAATGCAGTACTTGGATGCAATCTCAAAAACGACAGAATGACCTCTGTTCGTCTCCAAGGCAGACCATTCAATATCACAGTTATACAAGTCTATGCCCCAACCAATCAGTAATGCTGAAGAAACTGAAGTTGAATGGTTTTCTGAAGACCTACAAGACTTTTAGAACTAACACCCCAAAAAGATGTCCTTTTCATTATAGGGGACTGAAATGCAAAAGTAGGAAGTCAAGAAACACCTGGAGTAACAGGCAAATTTGGCCTTGGAATGCGGAATGAAGCAGGGCAAAGACTAATAGAGTTTTGCCAAGAAAATGCACTGGTCATAGCAAACGCCCTCTTCCAACAACACAAGAGAAGACTCAGATGGTCAACACCGAAATCAGATTGATTATATTCTTTGCAGCCAAATATGGAGAAGCTCTATACAGTCAACAAAAACAAGACCAGGAGCTGACTGTGGCTCAGATCATGAACTCCTTATTACCAAATTCAGACTCAAATTGAAGAAAATAGGGAAAACCGCTAGACCATTCAGGTATGACCTAAATCAAATCCCTTATGATTATACAGTGGAAGTGAGAAATAGATTTAAGGGCCTAGATCTGATAGAGAGAGTGCCTGATGAACTATGGAATGAGGTTTGTGACATTGTACAGGAGACAGGGATCAAGACCATCCCCATGGAAAAGAAATGCAAAAAAGCAAAATGGCTGTCTGGGAAGGCCTTACAAATAGCTGTGAAAAGAAGAGAGGTGAAAAGCAAAGGAGAAAAGGAAAGATATAAGCATCTGAATGCAGAGTTCCAAAGAATAGCAAGAAGAGGTAAGAAAGCATTCTTCAGCAATCAATGCAAAGTAGAGGAAAACAACAGAATGGGAAAGGCTAGAGATCTCTTTAAGAAAATTAGAGATACCAAGGGAACATTTCATGCAAAAATGGGCTCAATAAAGGACAGAAATGGTCTGGAGCTAACAGAAGCAGAAGATATTAAGAAGAGGTGGCGAGAATACATGGAAGAACTGTACAAAAAAGATCTTCACGACCCAGATAATCATGATGATATGATCACTCATCTAGAGCCGGACATCTTGGAATGTGAAGTCAAGTGGGCCTTAGGAAGCATCACTATGAACAAAGCTAGTGGAGGTGATGGAATTCCAGTTGAGCTGTTTCAAATCCTGAAAGATGATGCTGTGAAAGTGCTGCACTCAATATGCCAGCAAATTTGGAAAACTCAGCAGGGGCCACAGGACTGGAAAATGTCAGTTTTCATTCCAATTCCAAAGAAAGGCAATGCCAAAGAATGCTCAAACTACCGCACAATTGTACTCATCTCACATGCTAGTAAATTAATGCTCAAAATTCTCCAAGCCAGACTTCAGCAATACGTGAACCGTGAACTCCCTGATGTTCAAGCTGGTTTTAGAAAAGGCAGAGAAACCAGAGATCAAATTGCCAGCATCCGCTGGATCATGGAAAAAGCTAAAGAGTTCCAGAAAAACATCTATTTCTGTTTTATTGACTATGCCAAAGCCCTTGACTGTGTGGATCACAATAAACTGTGGACAATTCTGAAAGAGATGGGAATACCAGACCACCTGACCTGCCTCTTGAGAAATCTGTATGCAGGTCAGGAAGCAACAGTTAGAACTGGACATGGAACAACAGACTGGTTCCAAATAGGAAAAGGAGTGTGTCAAGCGTGTATATTGTCACCCTGCTTATTTAACTTCTATGCAGAGTACATCATGAGAAACGCTGGACTGGAAGAAGCACAAGCTGGAATCAAGATTGCTGGGAGAAATATCAATAACCTCAGATATGCAGATGACAGCACCCTTATGGCAGAAAGTGAAGAGGAACTAAAAAGCCTCTTGATGAAAGTGAAAGCCTCTTGATGAGAGCAAAAAAGTTGGCTTAAAGATCAACATTCAGAAAACGAAGATCATGGCATCTGGTCCCATCACTTCATGGGAAATAGATGGGGAAACAGTGGAAACAGTGTCAGACTTTATTTTGGGGGGCTCCAAAATCACTGCAGATGGTGACTGCAGCCATGAAATTAAAAGATGCTTACTCCTTGGAAGAAAAGTTATGACCAACCTAGATAGCATATTCAAAAGCAGAGACATTGCCAATAAAGGTCCATCTAGTCAAGGCTATGGTTTTTCCTGTGGTCATGTATGGATGTGAGAGTTGGATTGTGAAGAATGCTGAGCGCCAAAGAATTGATGCTTTTGAACTGTGGTGTTGGAGAAGACTCTTGAGAGTCCCTTGGACTGCAAGGAGATTCAACCAGTCCATTCCGAAGGAGGTCAACCCTGGGATTTCTTTGGAAGGAATGATGCTAAAGCTGAAGCTCCAGTACTTTGGCCACCTCATGTGAAGAGTTGACTCATTGCAAAAGACTCTGATGCTGGGAGGGATTGGGGGCAGGAGGAGAAGGGGACAACAGAGGATGAGATGGCTGGATGGCATCACAGACTTGATGGTCATGAGTCTGTGTGAACTCAAGGAGATGGTGATGGACAGGGAGGCCTGGCGTGCTGTGATTCATGGGGTCACAAAGAGTCGGACACGACTGAGCGACTGAACTGAACTGAACTGAGCTGAACTGAATCTTCTTTCACATTTATTTGTAAGGCCTCCTCAGACAACTGTTTTTCCTTTTGCATTTCTTTATCATGGGGATGATCTTGATCACTGCCTCCTGTACAGTGTCATGAACCTCCATCCATAGTTTCTCAGGCACTCTAGCAGATCTAATCCCTTAAAACTATTTCTCATTTCCACTGTATAATCGTAAGGGGTTTAATTTAGGTCATACCTGAATGGTCTAGTGGTCTTCCCTATTTTCTTCAATTTCAGTCTGAATTTGGCAATAGGAGTTCATGATCTGAGCCACAGTCAACTCCCAGTCTTGCTTTTGCTGACTGTATAGAGCTTCTCCATCTTTGGCTGCAAAGAATATAATCAATCTGATTTCAATATTGACCATGGGGTGTTGTCCATGTGAAGAGCCTTCTCTTGTGTTGTTTGAAGAGGGTGTTTGCTATGACCAGTGCATTCTATTGGCAGAACTCTATTAGACTTTGCCCTGCTTCATTCTGTACTTCAAGGCCAAATTTGCCTGTTACTCCAGGTATCTCTTCACTTCCTACTTTTGCTTCCAGTCCCCTATAATGAAAAGGACATCTTTTGGGGGTGTTAGTTCTAGAAGGTCTTGTAGGTCTTCATAGCACCATTCAACTTCAGCTTCTTCAGCATTACTGGTCGGGGCCTAGACTTGGATTACCATGATATTGAATGGTTTGCCTTGGAAACGAAGAGATCATTCTGTTGGTTTTGAGATTACATCCAAAGTACTGCATTTTGGACTCGTGTTGACTATGAGGGTTAAATTTCTTCTAAGGGATGCTTGCCCAGAGTAGTAGATGTGATGGTCATCTGAGTTAAATTCACCCATTAAGTCCATCTTAGTTCGCTGATTCCTAAAATGTCAATGTTCACTCTTGCCATTGTTCACTTTTACCACTTCCAGTTTATCTTGTTACATGGACCTAACATTCCAGGTTCCTATGCAATGTTGTTCTTTACAGGATTTGAGTTTGCTTCCATCACCACTCACAACCACAACTGGTTGCTGTTGCTGTTTTGGCTCTGTTTCTTCATTCTTTCTGAAGTCATTTCTCCACCAATCTCCAGTAACATATTGGGCACCTACTGACCTGGGGAGTTCATCTTTCAGTGTCCTATCTGTTTGCCTTTCCAGACTATTCATGGGGTTCTCAAAGCAAGAATACTGAAGTGGTTTGCCTTTCCCTTCTCCAGTGGACCACGTTCTGTCTGTCTTGGGTGGCACTACATGGCATGGCTCATAATTTCACTGAGTTAGACAAGGCTGTGGTTCATGTGATCAGATTGGTTAGTTTTCCCTGATTGTGGTTTTCAGTCTGTCTGCCCTCTATGGAAAAGGTAAGAGGTTTGGAAGTTTCCTGATAGGAGAGACTGACTGGGTCTTGTTCTGATGGTCAGGGCCATGCTCATTAAATCTTTAATCAATTTTTCTGTTAATGAGTGGGGCTATGTTCCCTCCCTGTTATCTACTATGATGGAGATAATGAAGATAATGGCAAGCTCCTTCAAAAGGTCCCATGCACCCACTGCTACACTCAGTGTCCCCAAACTTGCAGAAGGCCACCACTGACTCATGCCTCTGCTGGAGATTCCTGGACACTCATGGGCAAGTCTGGGTCAATCTCCTGTGGGATCACTGCTCCTTTCTCCTGGGTCTTGGTGCACACAAGATCCTGTTTGTGCCCTCCAAGAGTCTGTTTACCCAGTCCTGTGTAAGTTCTGGTGGCTCTATGATGGGGTTAATGGCGATGTCCTCCAAAAGGGCTTATGCCATACCCAAGTCTGCTGCACCCAAAGCCCCTGACCCTGTGGCAGTGCACTGCTGACCCATACCTCTGTAGGAGACACTCAAACACAGTTCTGTCTCAGTCAATAAGAAAGGCTTCCTCAGTGATCGATGCAAAGAAATAGAGGGAAACAATACAATGGGAAACACTAGAGATCTCTTCAAGAAAATTAGAGATACCGAGGGAAACATTTCATTCAAAGGTGGGCACAATAAATGGTATGAACAGAAATGGTATGAACATAGCAGAAGCAGAAAATATTAAGAAAAGGTGGCAAGAATACATAGAAGAGCTATACAAAAAAGATCTTCATGACCCAGATAATCACGATGGTGGGATCACTCACCTAGAGCCAGACACATGGGAATGTGAAGTCAAGTGGGCCTTAGGAAGCATCACTATGAACAAGGGTAGTGGAGGTGATGGAATTCCAGTTGAGCAATTTCAAATCCTAAAAGATGATGCTATGAAAGTGCTGTGCTCAATATGCCAACAAACTTGGAAAACTCATCAGTGGTCACAGGAAAAGGTCAGTTTTCATTCCAATCCCAAAGAAAGGCAATGCCAAAGAATGCTCAAACTACCGCACAATTGTACTCATCTCACACGCTAGTAAAGTGATGCTCAAAATTCTCCAAGCACAGCTTCAACAGTACATGAACTGTGAACTTCCAGATGTTCAAACTGGATTTACAAAAGGCAGAGAAATCAGAGATCATATTGCCAACATCCACTGGATCATCAAAAAAGCAAGAGAGTTCCAGAAAAAACATCTACTTTTGCTTTATTGACTATGCCAAAGCCTTTGAGTGTGTGGATCACAACAAAGTGTGGAAAGTTCTTAAAGAGGTGGGAATACCAGGCCAACTGACCTGCCTCCTGAGAAATCTGTATGCAGTCAAGAATTAATAGTTAAAACTGGACATAGAACAGACTGGTTCCAAATTGGGAAAGAAGTATGTCAAGGCTGTATATAGCCACCCTGCTTATTTAACTTTTATGTAGAGTACCTCCTGAGAAATTCTGGGCTGGAAGAAGCACAAGCTGGAAGCAAGATTGCCAGGAGAAATATCCATAAACTCAGTTATGCAGATGATATCACCCTTATGGCAGGAAAGTGAAAAAGAACTAATGAGCCTCTTGATGAAAGTGAAAGAGGAGAGTGAAAAAGCTGGCTTAAAGCTCAACATTAAGTAAAGTAAGATTATGGTATCTGATCCCATCAGTTCACGGCAAATAGATGGAGAAGCAAAGGAAACAGTGGTTGACTTTATTATTGGGGGCTCCAAAATCACTGCAGATTGTGACTGCAGCCATGAAATTCAAAGATGCTTACTCCTTGGAAGGAAATGTATGACCAACCTAAAAATCATATTAAAAAGCAGAGACATTACTTTATCAACAAAGTAGTCTAGTCAAAGCTATGGTTTTTCCCATAGTCATATATGGATGTGAGAGTTGGACTATAAAGAAAGCTGAGCGCCAAAGAATTGATGCTTTTGAACTGTAGTGTTGGAGAAGACTCTTGAGAGTCCCTTGGACTGCAAGGAGATCCAACCAGTCCATCCTAAAGGAAATCAGTCCTGAATATTCATCAGAAGAATTGATGTTGAAGCTGAAACTCCAATACTTTGGCCACCTGATGTGAAGAACTAAGTCATTGGAAAAGACCCTGATGCAGGGAAAGATTGAAGGTAGGAGGAGAAGGGGATGACAGAGGATGAGATGGTTGGATGGCATCACCGACTCGATGGACATGAGTTTGAGTAAGCTCTGGGAATTGGTGATGGATAGGGAGGCCTGGCATGCCACAGTCCATGGGGTCTCAAAGAGTCGGACACGACTGAGTGACTCAACTGAACTGAACTGTATGTATTCATTGACAAAAGAAAAATCTATGTAGATCTTTGGAGTTCAAATCCATGTTGTTCAAATGCTAACTGCATTGTTATATAAAAAGTATTTCTTGCAGCATATGCAGGTCTGTTAAACCATTAAGCTGTGACCATGATGTTAACTTGCCTAGAGAAGACATCTTTCTAATGGACTATATGATGCTGAGAATTTTCACATACTGACAGCCTTTTTCTATATAATTCCAGAATGGGGGAGTTGCCCGTAGTATTTTTATTATTCAGTGTCTTATACTTTTTATCCTTGTTCAACTCATTTTATTACTTGAACCAAATTGTTTTTGATAAATCATTTTTATTATTCTTTATTTATTCCATTATATTAGACTGGAACTTGGTATCATGCTGTCATAGCAATAAGATTATGAATGATTCTGGATTTTAAAAAAATAACCTCAATGTTCAAAACAGCATGAAATAGAATATAATCATTTTAGTTTGCTTTTGACAGATGTGTTAAGCAATTTCATGCTATATCATTTCCTTCCATCTGCAGTATAAAAAAGTGAACTCTGCTAGCAATAGCAACCTTTTAAATTTATCTCAGTTTTCTTCCAAATAATGTAGGTGTTTTCATCAAGCACATCATCTAATTACCTATTTCCTGATACAAAACTTACACTTTAGTATGAATCTACTGTAACCTATTTCCGTAATGGAATTCACAGTCAACTGTAGATAGGAAATGATGAAACATTTATCTTGTGTTGTTTGCATTGAAGTTACATGTACACACAAATCCTTTTCTACCATTCATCATTTCTTTCTGCCCTTATATTCCCTTCTTGGGGCATATACAGAAGAGCCTATAAAAGCTTCTAGTGTCTTCCTATGGGAGGAGCAAGGGAGGGAGAGGGAGAGAGAATAAAAGACAAAACCTTGTGTTCCAGATAAAACAAGGCATTTCTACTTTATAGAGATATTTTGGTAATTTTTTTTTTAATATTGAATGGTGAATTTTCCTAAATGTTCTGGCAATATATAAAGAAATTACTTCTCTCCTTTATATTATAAACATAGTGAATTATAACAATAAACTTCCTAGTATTAAAATAACTTTGCATTTATTTCATAAACTGCTTGCAGTCATAGTGTAACTTCTTTCAGTTAATCGATGTGTTTCAATTAGCTGATATTTGTGTCTAAATTCTGCTTGTGACTCAGATGTGTCTATAACTTTCTTTGGGGGACCAGCTTTCTCAAGTTGTAGTATCTCTTTTGTGTTCATGTCATTAAATAACAGTTGGAAAGGTTTTCTTCTTATGAGAAGAGTTTAAATAGCATAAAATAGAACAGTTTAAGTAGCATGCCCATCGTTTTGAGAAGGAAACTCTGGCAGTTGTCTAAGTTTAGGAAACTATAATTTCCTGGAGAATTGTCTGCTTCATGTATATTTTCATATTTATTTGCACAGCAAATAACAAAGCAATCTCTTAAATATTTTAATATTCTATCTATATGTGATTTCCCCCCCATTCTTATTTCTTACTTATCTTACAATCTCTCTCACCCTTTTTCTGAGAAATTTTGGTATATCCTTATTCGTTTTATTATACTTCCTCTATATACCCATATCTTTGATTTATTCAGTAGTTTTATCATTCTTTCTGCTTACCCTGCCTGCCAATGCAGAAAACACAAGAGACTCAGGTTCAATCCCTGGGAAGATCCCTTGGAGGAGGGCACTGCTACCCACTCAAGTGTTCTTGCCTGGAGAATTCCATGGACAGAGGAGCCTAGCAGAATACACAGCCCTTCAGGTCGCAAACAGTCAGACATGAATGAAGCAACTTAGCAGACATGCATGCACCATTCTTTCTGCTTGATTATTAATAGATTTCTCTTGTTGTCTTTGTTGTTAATAATTTTCCTTCTACTCTTCTTAACCTTTCTTTTATACTCCCAAAGTCTTTTTTGAACTCCTTTGGTCCAAGAATTAATGGATTTTCATTCTTTCTGGTGAATTAACATGTGTGTTTATGAGTTTTTAAATTTTTCTTTGAACAATGCTTTTAATGAATACAGAAAGGAGTAGCAGAGTTTACTATAATTAGCATTTTATGTTATAATTAGTCATAATTATGGCTGAACCTGTTTAAAAAAGTTTTATAATTATTTGATTTTCATTATAGACTAATGAAATTAGTCATTATAAAATGACTTTATCAATTTTGTCTAACATCAAGATGTTAATTCTTGTTTTACTTGTGCTTATATTTGCCTGTTTTGATTTGGTTTTTTTGCTCATCCTCTTATTTTCAGCTTTTGTGGATTTCTTTTGATTTAGAGGCTGAGGATCTGCAAACAGAAAAAAACAATTGGTTTGTGCTTTAATATTCACCAGGGAAAGTTTCAGCCCATTTGTATTAATTGATGTGATATACTTATGTTTCAGTTAGTCTTTTTATATTATGCTAAATTATTTGTGTTTACTGTTTCTTTTTTCTTTTTCTTATTTAATTACACATGGTGTGGTTTACATTAACCTGTTACATTCCTGCTTGTAATTTAGAATGTTTATATTTTTATTATACTTCACATGCTACTTTATAACCTCACATATTCAAACTTCTAATTTTGTAGCCACTGTCAATATTGATAAATAAGTACATTTTAATTGCTTTTTTCTCTTCTCTCTCCTTCCATTAAATGATGTTTAGTATTATTTTTGTATTACATTTTTTGCCATTTTCGTGGTATTTGTCATTTTTACTTTTATATATGTTCACCTCTCTATTCTTTTTTCTCATATCTTTACTGTTGATTAACAGCTTGAATTTCTTGTGCTCCCAGGTTGTTCACAACAAGGAAGACACAATACTTACATCCTCTCCCACAGTCTTTTCCTCTTGCTTTCTCAGCTTTAGTTATGTGTCTTTTCCCTGTGATCAGAGGAAGGAGGAGAAGATAGAATCGAAAAGAAAAATCATCCTAGAGTGTCCCCAGATTCTATTGGCAGTAAGAAGTTATTCTATTTCCTAGTCCAACTCAAAGTCTAGTTTTCGGGAAATGTTAAAAGAGAACAAGTTAGGGAAGTCTAACGTTCCCTTTTCTGGTTGGCCCTTATCTTAGAAACAGAGGAAGATGGAGGAGTAGAAGGAGGGATTAATTGGCAGAGCTGCCTGTTTTCTCTCAATCTCCCCTAGAAGTGTCAAGGAAGCAACATATCCTGTGTACCCAGGGCACTCTGGGAGGTAGCTGAGTTTGAGTTGTGTGGCTAGGATCATTCCTCTCAGATAGCTGTCTTTGGGTTAGCCAGCAAGACACTGCTAAATATATCACGTTATGGAAGGAACTAGTAGAAGCTCAGCCAAAGTCCCATATGAGCCTCGTGTGACTTATCATGGGTGGACTAGCACTTAGACCGCTGAGGCACAGGAGATATGCATAGCAACTCAGTATGAGCCCAGAAACACTCATGGCAAAGAAATGAAGATGACATCTGCGTCCCCAAAATAAAGCATAAGTGCCTTTCCCCTCTTCCCTTCTGTCTATTCCCACTACTGGAAGAGTTGGACCCAGAAGAGAGAAAGAGGAGTGGTGAGTCTCTTGTTCTTAATCTTCTCATTGCAGGTCCTTGAAGCTTACATGTAGTATACTTTGAGTGGGAGGGAAGAGAGAGCTTTAAGGTGACTGTCTACCCGAAATAATATTAGACTAAAGTGTTAATGACTAGAACTATAAGTGAAAATTTATGAAATCTCCCAAAGGTATCCTTAAGGAACTAGAAAGGGAATTTGACATAGTGGAGCTGAAGGCAGTTGATTGAAGAAAAATAAACTCTTCATATTTGCACTCCACAGTACTGAGACTCCTCAGAACATTGTTTATTGGGTCTTTGTATGGATAATATGACTACATGAAGTGAGTTCCAGGTTAGTAGATTTTCTTTCTGATATGGAGACAGTTCTTTGGTATAACCCAGAGTGAGAGTGTGAGTGGTTTTGTTTTCTCCACAGTCCACAAAATGTCATAGCTCTGAACTTACTCTCACTCATCCGTCCTGCAAAGGTGGTCCCCCGTGTGGATCTTTAGTCACCCAATTTTTTAAATCAGGAAAGAATGTCACAAAGAACCTAACGAACTTCCATCTGCTAGTCCACAAATCCTGTTTCTTGTTTCCAGTAAAGAGGTTTCATGCTACCTCCTTCACTTCCTTTTTCATTTTGGAAAAAAAATTTGAAGAAATGAAAACTTATAAGAAAGTCAAGTGCACACACTCTTCACCTAGATTCATTGCTTGATAGCATTTGGTACATTTGCTCTCTTTCTCTCTCTCTGTATATTTTAAGTGTACACACACTTACAATCCACACTGTATAAATATATAAATATTATTTATTGAAACAGTTGCAAACTTCAAGATTTTTCACTCAAGTAATTTATGTATATCCTAAGAACATAAATTATATTAGAAAATCATGTATAACAATCATTAAATTCATGAAATTAACTTTGATACAAAATAACTATATCATTCACATTCACAAATTTCCAGTCATCCCAGTAATGCATTTTAGGGCATTTTTTTCTGACTTAGTTTCCAATCCAAGATCATATATTGTATATAGTTGTCATACCTCTAAAAAAGATTATTCTTTAACATGAAGCCGTTTTGTATGCTTTTACCTCTTTTTATTGACATTTTAGAAGAGCATGGGCCAATTCTTTTGCAAACGGTCCTTTGTACTCTGTTTTTTAGTGTTTGTTGACAGCTGTTCAGTCTCTCTACTTCTTCCCTTCCTGCTTCACATCTGGACAAGCTGGTAGAAAAACCTAGATTTCTCCTTTTGGAGGTTCAAACCAGGCAAGATACCACCCACATATGAGGGAGGAACCACCTTCCCTGGACCCACCTCCTAATCACAGTAACATCCCCAAATCAGTCTCCTGTTCTCTTTTAAACTGTTTTTGGGTGTCCTTGGAATCAATTCCAGTTAACCAAGAAAGCTTCATTATGTGAGAAATAAGCCTCTCCCTTTCGCTCTGTGTGTGTGTGTGTGTGTGTGTGTGTGTGTGTGTGTGTATGAGATCCTGAGTCTCAATGCTGGGTCTAAATTTTAGGTGAGGGGCCACTCCATTGCTTTTGGATGTCCATAACACCCTTGGTTTCAGTTGTGTCATTGTTTCCTCATTATGCATTTTAGGCAGGGCTTTTTAGGGAGAAAGAACAGGAATAAGTGATGTTGTGCCTTTCTCAGGAGGCCCATGATGCCGACCTTCACCATTATGGTTGACATTCACTCTGATCACTTGGTTAAATTCATAAAACCTGCTTTGAAGAACTATGTTCTGCCCCATTGCTTGAAATTCTAGCTTCAGGCATGCTTTCTCAGCATCTTCCCCCATCTTCATTTGACCTTCACTACATTTGGCAGTGTTTCTACATACAATGTATTAATAGTGCTGGTTACCAATGTCTCCAATTTTATTGAAGTGTGAGTTCACACTTCTGTTTCCTGTTATCCTTGTTATGCTAGAGAGCAGAAGGAGAAAGGGGCATGTATCCAACATCTGAAAAAAACAAAACATCCTGATTTGTTTTGTTAAAAGGTTTCCATGTGATGTTCTCTGAGATAATTTAACTAAAACTAAAACTGTTATTACCCCAAAAACTATAAACCAAGACTGCTTTTAATTCTCTAAAGAGACTATGGTAGCAATTGTATCTCCTCAGCTCAAAAAAAGAGAGCACTGCTAAAAAAAGCATTTCAGGTGGTTGAAACTTACTCCAATTTAGAACATAAGAGAAGAAGGGCTGTTTGATTAGTAATCCCTCTCTGGTTAACTCTCAGGCTCACAGAATATTTTGATTATTTGGGAGAGGCTGCCATGATTCACATGCTGAATTTCTCCATTTTTATAAAGATGTCTTGATGATATAAATACCATTGGCTTTCCTCTTGTATCAGAGCTGCAGATTGATTGCTTCCCTGGAGATATTTTCTGCTTGCAGCGATGTGCTACTGATATGTTTTTTTTTTTTTTTCTTCTCTCTGTAATTTGATGAAAATTATTTTTCAACAAACACTACTGCACCTGGAGAAAATGGGAAGATACTGGTCAAAGGGCACAGATTTTCACCTAAGTTGAATGTGGTCTGGCTACCTAATGGTGACTATAGTTACTCGAAATTTGCAAGAGAATATATCTCAGGTGTCTTTGTCACATACACACACACACACACACATACACACACAGGAAACTGTGTGAAGTAATGGATTTGTTAGTTACTTTGGTTTTGGTCATCATTTCCCAATGGATACATATGTCAAAACATCACATCAATGACACAGGAGACCTGGCAATGTAGGAGACCCAGGTTCCATCCTTGGGTCAGGAAGATCCTTTGCAGAAAGGCATGGCAACCCACTCCAGTATTCTTGCCTGGAGAATTCCACAGACGATGGAACCTGGTGGGCTACACTCCATGAGATCGCAAACAGTCTGACACGTCTAAGAACACACACACACAAAGCCTTAAGAATCTGAGAAGGCACTGAAGTTATTTTCCTCAGGTTTTCAGGTGTTCAAAGGGAATGGCTCAGAGAAGTTGCCACACACTTTTATTTCTAGCTATGACAGGGGGGAAAAAGTTACATACAGACATGAAATACTACCAAGGATCATATTTTTTGTTTTAAAATCTCATGAAAAGGATATTTAAGTGGAGAACCTCAGTTAGACAGTTATTTTATTATTTTTTTTAATGGCCTTCCCAAACATTAAAGGAAGATGGCGCAGAAGATGAGAAGGCCTACCGGAAAGTGGGACGCGTCATGGCTGCTGCTCCTGAGGAATCCAGCCAGGATGAAAAGGTTAGGATGTTTTTCACAAAGGTGCCTCCCCGTTTCCCCATCGTGGGTTCTGGCCTTTGCTAATAGGAACAAGCCTAATTTTAGCCACCAAATGTGACTCTCTATGGTTTTAACCTTTTCAGGGATTTTTTTTTTTTTGCACCTAAGCAGAAGTTTTCAAACAAAATCTCATTTTACAAAGAAGTCTAACAGATGGTCTGAGGCCCAGTCTTTTGATGGATGGACCACAGATGCCGTCATTTTCAAAGTTCATTTTTGTGTCAGGAAAATGAATAAAGGACAGAGGGAAATGAAAATATTTTCCAAAGCTCACTCTGTAGGCAGCCTGCAGTATTCCTGAAGCTTTTCATAATGACCTTACCCCAGTGCTCCTAGCACAATTTCTGAACCTTATTAAGAAACCTGGGCAACCAGAATTGTAATAATAATAAATCCTATTTATATGGAAAGCGAAAGTGAATTTGCTCAGTCGTGTCCGACTCTTTGCGACCCCATGGACTGTAGCCTACCAGGCTCCTCCGTCCATGGGGTTCTCCAGGCAAGAATACTGGAGTGGGTTGCCATTTCCTTCTCCATTTATATGGAAACTTCCTCAGAATTGAGCTGCAAGCATGAGAAGCATATTATCCATCATTTTTTCCCAAATTGATTTGGTGGGAAGGGGGTATAGCATTTCTGTTTGAACAGAATCTGGAGAAGAGAGAGGTTATGGTGTTCACAAATGTCTTTGGATGAAATGTCCAGGATCATACTTTACCACCTGATAAATTGTCCGTCTGCCCCTCCTCCATTCCTTGACCCAAATGTTTGTGCCCATTACCCTCTTCCTGGTACCACAGGTACTTCGAGAGCAGCCTGGGTGTGGGTGTGCATGATCCTCAGTGGGCCTGAATTTCTAGAGGGCCTCCCTCCCTGCTCCCTGAGCTGATCATCCAGTCCATGCTTTATACACCCTCTAAGGCTGACAGCTAGTTCTTCCTGTCCTTTACACTCCTTCCTCAAGAGGACGGATTTTAGATTTCCTAGTGATGTGGAGAATGCATCCAGGATTTGGGGCATAAAGCAAGTAGATAGGGTGACTGCTTTGAAAGTGACATAGACTGAATTGACTCACAACTCACTCCTGGGCCAGGCCATGGTTTTACTTGTACTGCATCTTCAGGGGATTATTCAGTCCTGCTGTTGTTCTTCAAGTTGCAGCTCTATTGGGATCTCATGGCTGGAAAGCTGCCTCCCATATGATTCTAGATTATTCTTATCAAAGGAAGCCCTGCCCCCCTTCACATCCTCCTAACACCACCCCCACACACACCATTGTTCTTTATTTTATTCTGTGGCTCCAAACTCCCTTGCTTTATTGATCTAAAAATAAGACTATTTTTCCACTTAATATCTGTTCCTTTTTGGGGTGATGCCCATAATAATTATATTTCATGCTTGATTTCACATGATAGAGGCCAAACAAAAGTGTCCTCTGGGCTCTATTTTGTTCTTAAGCCAGTGAAAATAGGCAAGGAATTGGTGTGTGGGGGTGGAGGGGGAGTTACCTAAGACTAGTATTTATCTTGCTCACATATTTTCCATCCTAAAGAATTGCCCTTCAGGATTTATTAATGTTTAATTATTTGAGGTTCTCCATTATGAAATTTCTGCCTCGAGTCATCATTCTCATGGCTGTGAAAGAAAATTTGTCTTTTTTTTTTGGTAGACAAGGTTATGGTGAGTTCAATATAAGCTCTTAAATATTTTACAGGGAATTTCTCATTATACTACATATATTCTCTAATGCTATTGATGGTGGGAAAGATTGAGGGCAAGAGGAGGAGGGGGCAATAGAGGATGAGATGGTTGGATGGCATCACTGACTCAATGGACATGAGTTTGAGCAAACTCTGTGAGATAGTGAAGGACAGGGAAGCCTGACATGCTGCAGTCCATGGGTGACAAAGAATCAGGCATGACTTAGCATCTGAACAAAATTATTACTTAAGTTTCAATTAAAAAAATGACATGTGCTCATGGGTAGGTTTACTGATGGTAATATATAACCAGACTTTTTTTTTTTTTCACTATTTAACCCTTCACTCTACTGATATAATACAGATATATACCAACATACATTGATATAATAAAGTTTCTAATACAGATATAAATCTGTATATATCTATGTTATAGATACATCTGTGATCAAAAACAAAACATGAAAACATATGTTGCAGACTTGTAAAGTTTAATTTAGAAAGCCATTTCATTTAAAAGATTCATTAAATTCATATAATTGATGGCAAAATTATTATGTCAGTTTATCTGTTTAATGTCTACACATTTGAGACTCATATATTGATAGCAATTTTATTATTTTATATACTTCTGATGCAAATGAGATCTCTGGACTCAAGGGTTTGGCCATTAGTTGCAAATAGGCCTTGAGTTTAAATTTTAAAAGAATTAGCAGAAAACATAGATGTGGCCCCAATCTCCTCCCTCATCTCTTTTTCTCTCTCCCTCTCTCTCTCTCTGTTACATATACACACACTCAAATGCATGTGTGTGCCTGCACAAATACTCACACATGTTTTGGCATCATGGAGTTTTAGCCTGTTTGGAAGATTTGGCTTAGAACAGTAACAATACCAAAGAGATTTCATCTGCAGGAAAATGCTGGTGGAGACACTGACACAGATGCTATGCAGACCATGGCCTGAATTCTACAAAAGGTTGAAGATGCAGTTGATAAATTAGGTTAACAGTGGAGTAAGATTCTGATGGAGATGGGCTATGAGTCTCCAACACAGATGGAAGAACTGACTCTGGTTTTGAGAGTGGATACCCCTTTCTCTGAGACCTTAAGAAAATAAATTTAGATAAAGGAGTTATTCAGGCCTGGTAACTTCTACTTTTTTTTTTTTTTTACTAAAAAAGGAAAGCAGTGTAACTACTGAAAGTGAATAGGGCAAAGGTAGGGAATAGGGAAGGAATAGGGCAAAGGAAGTAGGAAAGGGTAGGAAACAGCTATTGTGAAGAATGAGAGAAGTTAATTACCAATGGCTCAGGATGAAGACGATAAACTGGGAGCTGTGCACAGTCATGCTGCTCTTGGCTTTTCTCGGGTAGCAGCCAGGATGTAGGAAAGAAGTTGGGTGTTCCTGTTAATTCAGAATAAGGAGTTTTGTAAAGCATATTTAAGTGATAAGACCAGAAAGTAAGTAATGTAAAATGGTGGGATAAAGATATGTAAAGAATGAAAAAAAAATTGGAATATGTGGTTTGTTTGGCTGGAGAAGAAAAAGAGGGAGAAATGAGTTGGAAGTATGAGGTTAAAAGGAATGACTGGGGATTGGGAATGAGGGGAAAAAGGAAAGATTAAAGAGGTGGGCTTTTTGAGCTAGATGAGCCAATATAGTGAAGATAAGGTAATAATAAAGTTATAAAGATAATTAGTATGTTTACAGATGTGGGATTAAGAATGTGCCACATAATAAGGTCCTAGTCTAGGTTAGTGAAGGATGGGTAAAATTAAAGAAATCAATGAACTTTGTAGAGTGGGTTCAGTTCAGTTCAGTTCAGTCACTCAGTCATGTCCAACTCTTTGCGACCCATGAATCGCAGCACGCCAGGCCTCCCTGTTCATTGCCATCTCCCGGAGTTCACTCAGACTCACGTCCATCGAGTCAGTGATGCCATCCAGCCATCTCATCCTCGGTCGTCCCCTTCTCCTCCTGCCCCCAATCCCTCCCAGCATCAGAGTGTTTTCCAGTGAGTCAACTCTTCACATGAGGTGGCCAAAGTACTGGAGTTTCAGCTTCAGCATCATTCCTTCCAAGGAAATCCCAGGGCTGATCTCCTTCAGAATGGACTGACTGGATCTCCTTGCAGTCCAAGGGACTCTCAAGAGTCTTCTCCAACACCACAGTTCAAAAAGCATCAATTCTTCGGTGCTCAACCTTCTTCACAGTCCAACTCTCACATCCATACATGACTACTGGAAAAACCATAGCCTTGACTAGACGGACCTTAGTTGACAAAGTAATGTCTCTGCTTTTGAATATGCTATCTAGGTTGGTCATAACTTTCTTTCTTTCCAAGGAGTAAGTGTCTTTTAATTTCATGGCTGCAGTCACCATCTGCAGTGATTTTGGAGCCCCCCAAAATAAAGTCTGACACTGTTTCCACTGTTTCCCCATCTATTTCCCATGAAGTGATGGGACCAGATGCCATGATCTTTGTTTTCTGAATGTTGAGCTTTAAGCCAACTTTTGCACTCTCCACTTTCACTTTCATCAAGAGACTTTTTAGCTCCTCTTCACTTTCTGCCATAGGGTGGTGTCATCTGCATATCTGAGGTTCTTGATATTTCTCCTGGCAATTCAACTTCAATTGAGAACTTGAGTCTTCACAGATTTAGGCAGAAAATGGGAAGGAGAAGATGACTGTGAACCAGGTATGACAGATGTAATGATCTTGAAAGCAAAAAAAAAAAAAAAGGAAGGAAAAAAAGGAGTAGCTATACAGGTGGTAGGAAGCCCATCTACCAAAACAAAGGTAGAATTAGTGAAGGAAGCAGCCCAAGAGTTAAGAAAACAGACCAGACAGACTGAGCCTCAGAATCTTCTTCCCTAAGGAAAGTACAGAGAAAAATTTTGGTCACTAACAATTCTGGGGTTAACAGTATAAAGCTATAGAAAGCTATGCATTTAGGTGAGTTACAAATGAAATTCAGAAACCACCATTCAGCAGTCTCAGGGGAGAGTCTGTATATCAATCTAAAAATGAACGTGTAGTTTCCATTTTCCAGTGCTCTGCTTCTACCCACAACTTTATATCACTACTCTTGGTTTCCTGAGACTGAACTCAGCAAGGTACAATATTTTCTTCTCAATGAATCTGAATCTTTAGTGAATATTTGGTAACACTTTTGGAACATTCTTCTGTTCTGAAGAATATGCTAAAGGCACCATCTTTGTTTTCAGGTCTTCTACTGGTCTCAGCTGGCTGGATTTGAATCCCAGCTCCATTGGTTACTGGCTGATTGGCAAATAACTATGTGTGACCTCAGCTTCACCTACAAAATAGGTATAACATTAATAACAGTATTTACTTCCCAGAGTGATTCTGAAGATTGAATGTGATAATCCAAGTAAAGTAAATGTAAAGAACATGGGATGGACATTGCAACACTACTTACATTAGCCAGGACACAGAAACAACCTAAATATCCATCAGTAGAGGGACGGATAAAGAAGATGTGGTACACATACTCAATGGAATATTACTCAGTCACAAAAAGGAACAAAAGTGGGTCATTTGTAGAGACTTGGATGGACCTAGAGACTGGCATACAGAGTGAAGTAAGTCAGAAAGAGAAAAACAAATATCATATTTTAACCATATTTTATCATATTTTAATGCATATATGTGGAATCTAGAAAAATGGTATAGATGATCCTATTTGCAAAGCAGAAGTAGAGACACAAATGTGAAGGACAAACATACAGACGCCAACAGCGGAAACAGAGCTGGGATGAAGTGGGAGATTGGGATGGACATGAGAGAGTCATTTCCTTGGCAGGTTGATAAGAAGTCCAGGGTCCCAGGAGAGAGAGGTCTGAAATTCTCAAGGAGGAAGAAAGGACAAACTATTTTTCCCTCTACATTCCTTCGGATTATATAGCAATATAATTCTGTTATCTTAAAAGTATCTTAAAAGTATGGGAGTAGGTCTATATAACAATAATGTATCCTGCCTGAGGACAGTCTCTGGATTAAACCTTCTGGCTAATTGTTATCTTAAAATGTAAAGTATGGGAGTAGGTCTGGTGAGGTCATTACAACCTCCAGACATTCTTTGGATTCATTAGAGAGTTTATAACTCCACTGCTAACACTAGCAAGCAGGTACTCTTTCTACCCCCTTCTGATGCCTATGTCAGAAGCTTTCTCTATCTCTTTTATACTTTAATAAAACTTTATTACACAAAAGCTCTGAGCGATCAAGCCTCGTCTCTGGCCCTGGATTGAATTCTTCTTCGGAGGCCAAGAATCCTGGCGTCTTTGCGTAGATCAGCAACAACCTTTCAGACATATATACATTATTCATACTATGTATAAAATAGTAGAAAATGAGAAATACGGTATAGCACAGGGAACTCTACTCAATGCTCTGTGGTGACCTAAATGGGAAGGAAATCCAAGAAAGAGGGAGTATATGTATACATATAGCTGATTCATTTGCTCTACAGTAGAAAGTAACACAACATTGTAAAGCAACTATATTCCAATAAAAATTAATTTAAAGTAAAGAACAAGAGATGGAAACTGATAGGGAGTAACTACTCAATAGACATCAGCTGTTTTTTAATTACTGTTGAATAAGATTTCAATGAGTAGTCATATGTCATGATTAAATTTTACTCTGTATAAATTGACAGGGAACTAAACTGCTAAGGTGTTTAGTGAAATATCATAAAAGTTACCTAAGATCTTTGAGAAAAGTGGTATGAGACAGAATCATAACTAAATAAATATGGTGCAACAAGCTTGGGGCCCGTAGTAATCTACCGGAGGAATATCTCACTTCAGGGTATTTAATGTAAATGAACTGAGCCAGGAATTACAAGATCTGATCTCAGGTAATGACTCTATTCCTCCCTACATATATGTCCTTGAACAAATTGCTTCCTAAAGTTTCAGTTTCCTCATCAACAAAATAAGAGCAATCATAGTTCCTCATCCCTGGGTTGTTACAATGATTGAATGATGTAATTAGGTAAATCAGCAGCATAGCACTGAATCTGGAGTTGGGATTTACTAATGATTGCTCCCCTTCATCTCCCCAAATTCCAGTAGGCTTGATCATCTGATTTTCCAGCTCCCAAGTTATTTGAAACAGCAAATTAAAGTGTGGGAGGCTGCTAGAACAAGTTTTATTGATTTTGATAAAAAGTGACAGCTGGTAAACTGATGTGGCAGAAGCAATACTAGAAAAATTAAAAATACATATAAGATGTGAACAAGCTGCAGAGATCTAGGACAATTAATTCAGCAACAAACAGGTTTACAAATGTCAAAAGTGATGAGGAATCATCATCACAGTATAGTAATCGCTGCTCTCAACAGGGATCTTATGCTACTGGATTTTGATCTGAGAACAGGCCCTGTTCATGTTCTTAGGTTTTAAGAAAAGTTGGGGGCATAAAGTGAGAAAGGAGCCAAACCCACTGCATACATATTCACACATTGTATCTTAGTCTTCTTAGCAGCATTAACAGGTCAGTAATTGTATTCTACCTCATAGAACAGAAAGCAGAGGTACAGAATGATTAAGTAACATGCTCAAGCCCATACATGACAATTAACAGTCTTTTTTTAAAAAAAATAAATAAATCAAAACATATTGCTCTGTGACAACCTAGAGGGTGAGATGGGGTGGGAGGGAGGTTCAAAAGGGAGGGGACATAAGTTATATACCTATGGCTGATTCGTGTTGATGTATGGCAGAAACCAATACACTATTATAAAGCAATTATCCTTCAATTAAAAACAGATACACTAAAAAAGTATAAATAGTTACAGGGAATATGTTTATAATCTAAAAAAATTAATTTGGGATCTTTTTTTGGCTGTAAGAAAGAGGATAAAATGTGCATTCATATGGAGGTAAAAAATGTGTAAACTCAGGAGACTCAAATTAGTGATCACAGAGAAAGAAAAAGAACAATTAGTTGGGTAACATTAGCATATATTTTGAGGTCCTTTGGGTTTCTGAAAACAATTTTATATCATATGAAGAAGCATTTAGTACACATTGGAAATCAAAGAAGAAGTGAAACAGACTATTGTATTGAAAATATACGGTGTAAATCCTATTATGGTATGTATTGTGTTCCCTGAAAATTAATATGCTGACATCCCATTTCCTAGTACCTCAGAATGCAACCACATTTGTAGAAAAGTTTTTTGTTTGTTTGTTTTAGATATTAATTTCTCAGCTTTATTGATATATAATTGACAAAACTGTGAGATCCTTAAAATATACATGATGAGTTTTGATATATGCATACATATCAATGATGATTTGATATATATGCCCAAGAATTCCTTCCATCTAGTTTTTTAAGTGATAGATATTTAATGTGTACAACTTGATATATTTGGTTTTCTGTTTCTTCTTTCTAGTTCATCATAACCTTAAACAATCTCAGTCTCTGAAAGGAAATCAGAGGTCCAAAAGTGAAAGATTAGGGCAGATTCAAAAAATTCGTAGTTGTAATTGTGGCTTTGATTTTGACGCATGTTCTGACTTCAGAAGCTCTGGTATTCTTAAGGAGGTTATAAAGTTAAAAGGAGGGGACTGGGGCTAGCTCTAATGCAATAGAACTGATGTCTTTGTAAGCAAGTAAGACATACCAGGGGTGTAGGTGCTCACAGAAAGTGCTCTGTGAGGAGATGGAAGGGCAACTGGAAGCCAAAGAGAGAGGCCTCAGGAGAAAACAAACCCGAAACACCTTCATCTAGGACTTTGAATCTCCAGACCTGTGAAAAAATGAATTTTCTATTCTTTAAGCTACCCATGTACTGGGAACACACCCATTTACTCACAACTGTAGTGCTGAGAAGTGGTATGCTATGTAACAAAAACCTGAATGTGTGGAAATGACTTTGGAACTGGGTAACTGGCAGAGGCTGGAAGAATGAGATGTGTGTTAGAAAAAGCCTAGATTGCCTCGAAGAGATCGTTGGCAGGAATATGGATGTGCAACCTGATTCTCATCAGGTTTCTGACAGAAATCAGGAACATATTATTGGAAACTGGAGAAGACATTATCCTTGCTATGAAGCAGCAGAGAACTCGGCTGAATTGTATTCCATTGTTTTGTGAAAGGCAGAGCTTGTGAATGATGACATCAGATATTAAGCTGAAGAGAATTCTAAGCAAAGGATTCAAGGTGCAGCTGGTATTTCCTTGCTGCTTACAGTAAAAAGTGAAAGGAGAGAGATAAAATGAAGGAGGAATTGTTAAGAAAAAGAACCAGAACTTGAATTAAGAGGATAGTATTACCATATGTAAAATAGATGGCAAGTGGGAATTTTCTGTGTGACACAGGGGGCTCTGTGACAGCCTAGAAGAAAGGGATTGAGTGGGAGGTGGGAGAGAGGTTCAAGAGGGAGGGGACATGTGTAAACCTATGGCTGATTCATGTTGATGTATGGCAGAGGCCAACACAATTTTGTAAATCAATGATCTTCCAATTAAAAAGAAAAAGACAAGAAAGAGAATGAAAGAATCAGAACATTCTCACCCTGACTGTATTGCAAAAAATTTAGAAAGTTCTAGAGAGATCATGAACGGCATGGCTAGACAATCACTCCATGAAAAGATTGTGAGTGTGGGTCATGATTCTAAACAGTGGTCTCAGCAGAAGCCAGGAGCAGAGAGAGGTTAGACCAGCATAAACACCACTAGCTTGGACCACAGAGGGCAAAGAGGGGACAGAATGAAGGCAGGCTTCTGGGCATCTTGGATTCTAGATAACAGGATATTAAGGCTATCCAGCTGCAAATAAGTAGAATCCTTCCCAAAAAAAGAGGTGGGGAGAAGTAACCCCAAAGGTGATTCAGAAATCAGCAGGGCTGCCCCTGCCACCACAGGGCTGGGCATGGGCAAAGCCATCTCCTCCTAGGTTTCAGAGCTTGGGGCCACCTCCCTGTTTGCAATAGGTCAGACCGCTGCCCAGGACAAGGGGCAATGACACCACCAAAATGGGCCCAGAAGGTGGGTGTGTCACCCCAGTGGACACAGAGGACAGAGCATTGCACCAAAGAAGGTTATTCTCAAGCCTTAAAATCTTATGACATTTTCCCTGCCAGGTTTTGGACTTGCTCGAACTCGTGACCCCTTTCTCCTCTCTGCTCCCTTTGGGAATGGGAATGCTTATCCTATGTAGATGCCACCATTATTGGAAGCAGATGACTTCTTCGGTTTCACAGATCCACAGATGGAGAGGATTTCTGTCTCAGGATAAATCATTCCTTGAGTTCCAACCACCCTTGATTTAGGTGGTATTTAGATGAGATACAGACTTGGGGTTGATGCAGGAATGGGTTAAGACTTTGGGGATCAGGTGAATGTCTTTTGCACATGAGAAGATTATGAATTTTAAAGGCAGGATATTATTGGCTTAACTGTGTTACCCCAGAATTCATATGGCTTCCCTGGTGCCTCAGTAGTAGTGAATCCACCTGCCAATGAAGGACACACAAGAGATGAGGGTTTGATCCCTGGGTCAGGAAAATACCCTGGAAAATGAAATGGTAAACCACTCCAGTATTCTTGCCTGGAAAATTCCATGGGCAGAGGAGCCTGGTGGACCACAGCACATGGGGTTGCAAAAGAGTCAGACACAACTGAGCAACTGAACAACAACAAAAATTCAAACATTGTGGTCTCAAACCTTAGTATAGCAGAATTTAACCATATTTGGAGAAAGAGTCCTTAATTAGGTAATTAAGTAAAAACTGAGGCCAATAGCATGGGACCCTAATCCAATAGGCCTGGTTTCCTTGTAGGAAGAGGAAGAGAACACAGGAGTGCAGGTGCAAGGAAAAAGGTCATCATGACATAACGAGAAGAAGGTCTTCTGAAGCTAAGAAGAGAGATCTCAAAACTAAACCTGCTAACACTTTAATCTTGAACTTCTAGCCCCAAGAACTATGAGAACATAGATTTCTCTAGTTGAAGCCACTCACTCATTAGTATTTTTTTATGTCAGTCCTACCAAATTATTACAAACCTTTTCCTGGGTTGCAATGTTATGCATAGATTACTAATTCTGCTATAATCATTTGCAAAGTCCATAAACCACATCTTTACAAATCATCAACATTAAAATAATGATGAGCTTGAATTATTCTCTGTGTTGAACTATTACAGGAAAAAGTCAAGTGTTATCATATATCATTATGCATCCCATTCCATGGGAATTAATTCTCCCTACTGATTTACAATTTTAAAGATCTACACTAGCATAGCATGTATTATGTTTATTAATTCTCAATATTGGTATGGTAAGATTTTTATTTGTAATTAACAAACTGTGGCTCATGACTTACATATCCCTTTTCATCTACCAAGGCTCAAGATTCTTGCCTTAAAATGTTTTCCAGATAGAAGCTTATGCTTCTACTAATAAGGATTTTAATCTAGACCTTTCCTTTCCCATATCAGGATTTCTACTGTTACCAATATAATCACCCTACCTCTGTTTCAAACTGATCTAATTTATTATTTTTACTAATGCCAAATGAATCTACTTTTCTTTAAGCCACCCCCTTGTTCAAAAGTGAACTATACTTTTTACGTATATCAAATATCACTCTATATGAATCTTAAGGCTCTCATATAATCCAGTTCCTACCTTCTATTCCCCCACACAATCACTGATTTAAACATATTGTGCACACTCTTTTTATTATCACTCACCTTTAAGTGTTTTAAACAGACTTTCTCATCATTCCTTGGATAAACCATGTTCATTATTTTGTCTTCATATCATTGCTTACTCTGTTCTGCCATTCTATTCTGAATGAAGACGCTGATGAATATTGTTAAGACTATTTCAAGTCTTAAAAATTATCCAACTCACTCAAACCCAGATTAGTCTTACTCTTCTCAGCACAGTAAACTCCTTGAAGGTATCACACAATGGAGTTTCATCTCCCTGGTAAATCCTCCTCTTGTGCATCCCCTCACTGATAGCGCAGAGCATGGTGTTGGTATCATGGAGGAAACACAGTGGAAGCTTGCTCACCAATGTATTCACTATCCTCATAAGCCTTCCAAGGTATCATATTTTTTTTTATAGTTTTCTAATTCATTAATTGATTTGTCATCTACACACAATGATTAATATATACCCTTTGCCTGATGTTGGGCTTTAAAAGGATCATGAAGACTAGATATTGGGCATGTTGTGGTTTTAGTTGCTCAGTCATGTCTGACTGCGACCCCATGGACTATAACCCACCAGGCTCTACTGTCCATGGAATTCTCCAGGCAAAAATACTGGAGTGGGTTGCCATTTCCTTCTCAAGGAGATCTTCCCAACCCAGGAATCAAACCTGGGTCTCCTACATTGCAGGTAGATTCTTTACCCTCTGAGCTACCTGAGAAGCCACCATAGAAGCATGAAAAAATGCAAACACTGCTCAAAAGAGCCTGATAAGCTGTGAGAAGAGGCAGATACAAACAGAAAGATGCTGTATGATGGGTGAACCCACAGAAGCAAGGATGGTACTACTGTAAAGTGATGGACTCTGCTTCCTAGATGAGATGCAGGGGAGGGAACAGTTAGGGGGACACTTGAACTCAGCCTTGAAGAATAAGCAGGAGTTCATTTGGCTCATAAGGAGAAGAGTACCAACAGAGTGGAAAACTAATTTCTTTACAGGAACCCACGTGCGTATTTGATTGATGCTGGTGTGACTTCATTACTCATTTATCTCCTTAACAGAGAAAAATAATTTAAAGTATCTTATAAAACCATGACAATAAAATTAAGTTTAAAAAAATTGGAGGAAGAGAGCAGGACAAGGGACAAATCAAATTTGGAAAAGAGATAAAAGCTGGCATGACAAATAGGAGGGAAATGTAGCTGTTACATTTCACTATAAAATTTAGCCTTAAGTTTCCTGAGAGGCAGAGGGATGAGAGAAATATAAAAAGTTACTCAAGCCTTATAAGGTAACAATGGATACAAACTTATTCCTTATCTTAGTCTCAAAGAAATTGTTCCTCACTGGAAACTATAGGGAGAGATCTGGGAGATATAATAGACAGTATTTCCACATATATTTTTAATAACTGACACAAAAGAGAACACAAATAAATATTTTATTTTTTATATATCTTACTTAAATTTTTATGTACACAGAAAATGCACTGAATCTTTATTGAAGGAGAGCATCCAAGTTCCACATTAGAAAGAAAACAAAATAAGAATATAAGACTCTCCTTTGAGACTAGGCTTTTTAGACAGTAAAGTTGTCTCCAGCTAGATCGTTAACAAGGATTCTCCTTACAATTGTTCTTGAACACTTGCTGCTGCTGCTGAGTCGCTTCAGTCATGGCTGACTCTGCAACCCCATAGATGGCAGCCCACCAGGCTCCCTTGTCCCTGGGATTCTCCAGGCAAGAACCCTGGAGTGGTTTGCCACCTCCTTCTCCAACGCAGGAAAGGGAAAAGTAAAAGTGAAGTTGCTCAGTCGTGTCCGGCTCTTCGTGACCCCATGGACTGCAGCCCACCAGGCTCCTCCGTCCATGGGATTTTCCAGGCAAGAGTACTGGAGTTGGGTGCCACTGCCTTCTCCTCGAACATCTGACACCACCAAAATGATAAGAAATTTCTTGATGTTAATGAACTTAATACTTTGACATACATGTTACACACGTTAGACTTCTTCCCTTCTTTTAATAATTCAGTTGTTTCAAATGATGAAAAAGTTATAAATTATTCTTAAAATATCTGTTGTGTATTTCAGCAGTAGGTCTCCTAAGATATTCAAAAATGCTTATTTATTCAGAGAAACATTTCATAGTGCTCATTCTACTATGAAAGTTTTTCAAAATAAAAATTTTTGCATAATTTTTCCAGGAACTTCAGCAGAGGGCTGTGCTTTTGTGTTCTATAAACATTTACTCCCACATGTTTATCCTCGCTTTCTTAATTAGATCACAGTATCTTTTACTGATCAGTTACATTTTATGAAAGGAGCTCAGAGCCCAGGAGCCAGCCCAGTTACTATGGCTTGGACTGATGTACTGGCCAACATCCAAGGCCTCTGAGAGTCATTCCCTCATCTTCTATTAGAATTTAATTGATGGTCTTATTGGCCTTCCTAAGTACCTCTATCTAAGGCATTTAAGTCAAGAAAGAACATTGTGATCATGAAATTTGGGCTCCCTTTACCATGTTCCCAGAATGGAAACAGTTTCTTAATTCTATTGTTTGTTGCTCTTACCACCTGTCAAGGGACTTTCAAATAAGTATATATCATGTCCTTTCTCTGTAGCCTAGTTGCTATGGTATTTTCTGAATAATTTTTTGTTTAGCTTTCTTCATAAATCATGAAAGTTAGCATCATTGCAGAAGAAATAGTAAGAAAGTGAGTGTGATGCCTCTGGTGATGAAAGGCTTGCTGGGCATCCTAATGTGAAAGATGGACATCAGGCAGCCAACTCACTGAAACCAGAGAGGAGAATAAATTTCTTTAAGTGATGAATGAAAGGCATCACTAGTGTGGGGAGGTATGGATTTTTAGAGGCCAGATTAGTGCTATGTGCTTTTAAATATCAAATTTCAAATACAGGGAGAAAAGAAGGCTAGATCTTGACTTGTAAATGATAAAAGAAGCATTAACTGCAAAATGGTTCTTTTATAACATTGTGATCATTACAAAACTAAGTTTGAAGAACAATAATATTATATCAGACTTTTACTATTGATTTAAGTCACCTTATTTTAATTAGTTATTATCTGGGGCTTCCCTGGTGGCTCAGATGGTAAAGATTTCACCTGTTATGTGGAAAACCTGGGTTTGTTGCCTGGATTGGGAAATCCCCTGGAGAAGAGCGCTGATACCCACTCCAGTATTCTGGCCTGGAGAATTCCATGGACAGATGAGCCTGGCAAACTGCAGTCCATGGGGTCTCAAAGAGTCAGACACGATTGAGTGACTTTCATTCATTCATTCATGATCTGTTTACAACTCCAGACCAGGGGTTAGCAACCTTTTTCTATGAAAGTTCAGCGATTAAAGTTTTTGGCTTTGCAGACTACTCAGGCTTCATCCCAAGTACTCAACTTTGCCACTGTTGGGAAAAAGCAGCCATGGACAACATGTAAACAAATGAGTGTGACTGTGTTCCAATAAAACTTTATTTATAAAAATAGATGGTTGATCAGATTTGACCTACAGGCTGCAGTTTGCTCACTCTGATTCTAAATGAACTGATGTACTCTCTTTAGTGATGTTCTCTGCAAAATAAAAAATGGGCATTTAAGTGGTATTAATACTGAAAAGAAAGAAATTACTTCCTCATTCAACAAATATTTACAGAGTCTTTGCTGTGTGTTCAGCACAGGGTTAAGTATTTATTAGGGAATCAGTGATGAACATGACACATTTGCCCCAACTTCCAGGAGTTTATAGATAGAGGAAATGAATAAGTAAAGCAAATTAAAATGTAAAATGTGATAAATTAGATGATATGGGTACATATAGGGTGTTACAGGAGGAGAATAATAGCCATATATAAAGATCTTTCTATTCTCTTCCAAGGTCTTTAAAGCAGTAGTTTATGATTTCATAAAAATCCTTTCTTAATATATAATCTGAATATTTTAGTCTCATATTTCCTTTATCCTTACTTTCATTCTCCTCAATTTTTTCTTTTATTTAATGACTATTGTCAACACACTTTTGCTCAAGTTAGTCTGTAGAAGATGCTTCTCAAAATCAGTAGAGTGCAAAGAGATCCCTACACATCACTGAGGAGAGTCCCATACATTTCAACTGAAGATAATGAGGCTTGGAATGGCTAGATGACTTGGTCAATGCCCCATGGAAGAAGTAGAATTCAAATATGAATTTTGGGCTCTAAATCAGTTATAACTCCTGTACAGTATGTTAAACTCAAAAGCAACCTCATGGCCAGTAAATAAGAAAGTAAGAATGCAGTCCTTAAATTAAGAAAAGATGGTACTTGATATAAAGACTACATCAAAAAGTAATTTATTTTTCCTCTTTAAGAACTTTAAAAAGCACTTTAATCAGATTCTTTAGTTCATTTGCTTCCTTACCTAGTAGGTATTCTTGTACACTTACTGCTCTAATTATAATTGAATGCAAAATTATCCTTTTTTTTTTCAAGTTCTTATTCTATATTTAGGTAAATGGTTTCTAAGTAGGAGCACTCAAGGCATTCCACAGATTATTATGAACTCAAATCTGCTATTATAAAAATGTCCTCCTGGTAACATGTGAAATACAGATTTCTTGAAATTTGGGGTTTTGGTCTGGAAAGTCACACTGCTTGAAACTGTCAAGCACTTAATATATGCAAATCAACACTCTGTTCCGTGAGTTTTACTATCTATATTGTTTGTCAATTGTCCCTTTCCAATAGTCATTCTACTGTTTTAGTATAAAGATAATTCTCCTTGAAATACATGGCTTATATCATTTTTTAAAATAATCAATAAAAATGATTAGGGAGATTTCCCTGGTGTTTCAGGGTCTTCCCTGGTGACTCAGATGGTAAAGAATCTGCCAGCAATGCAGGACAGTGGAGTTTGATCCCTGGGTTGGGAAGATCCCCTGGAGGAGAGTGTGGCAACCCACTCAGTACTCTTGCTTGAAGAATCTCCATGGACAGAAGAGCCAGGCAGGGTACAGTCCTTGGGGTCACAAAGAGTCAGACATAAATGAGCTACTGAGCACAGCACCTGGTGGTCCAGAGATTAAGACTTTGCTTTGAAATGAAGGTGGTGTTGGTTTGATCCCTGGTTGGGGAGTTAAGATCCCATATGCCTCTGGGCCAAAAAAAAAAAAAACAAAACATAAAACAGAAACAATATTGTAACAAATTCAATAAAGACTTAAAAATTGTCTATATTAAAAAAAATCTTTTAAAAAAAGATTAGGGATTTAGGTTTTATTATAAGATCCCCTGGAGAAGGGAGTGGTTACCCATTCCAGTATTCTTGTCTGGAGAATTCCATGGACAGAGGAGCCTGCCAGGCTATAGTCCACCAGGCCACAAAGAGTCAGACACACCTGAGTAACTAACACTTTTGGACTACCCAGATAGCTCAGCAGTGAAGAATCTGCCTGCAGTATAGGAGATGCAGGTTCAGTCCATGATTGGGAAGATTCCCTGGAGGAGGGCATGGCAACCCACTCTAGTATTCTTGCCTGGAGAATCCCATGGACAGAGGAGCCTGGTGGGCTACAGTCCATGGGGTCTCACCTGAAGCAACTGAGCACACATGCACATAGTACTCAATAAATCCATTCAGTCAGTCAGTCAATACTTAGTGGATATCAATGGAGTGAGATATATTTTAGGCAGGAATGGATCCTGGCTTTAAGGCCTTGATATTTATACAATAGATAATAGTGAGACTTCTTTAAGAACAATATCAATATAGATATGAAAAGAATATTTGTTAGAAGACAGTAAAAATACAAATGTCTTAAACTTAAAAAATGTCACAAAAGGTAGAAAAAAACATTTTCATTAAACAAGAGCCTAAACATCTCTAAAGCATATTTTTCTGAGCTATTTTGGCTATAAATTCTTTGCCTCTTAAATGGCAGTAATTTTTTAATGTTATAGAAAAATATGTAATATTTCCTCTAACATATTTGATCTAAATTGTTTTAATTATTATTGATTATCAAAATATGCGACATGAAAATTTAAACATAGGATTATTTGTGGTGAGAAATATTATGGGTTTATGCTATACAAAGGCATTCTAAAAATTATTTTACCATATTTTTAGTAATAAAATATTTTTTATCTATATTATACAGTTTCACTCAGTTCAGTTCAGTTCAGTTCAGTTGCCCAGCCGTGTCCGACTCTTTGTGACCCCATGAACTGCAGCACACCAGGCCTCCCTGTCCATCACCAGTTCCCGGAGTTCACCCAAACTCATGTGCACCGAGTCAGTGATGCCATCCATCCATCTCATCCTCTGTCGTTTAGGTTCAGTTAATCTGTGTCTAGTACCAGGTGCTAAGATACAAGAGAGAACAGAACAGCTACTTCTCTGGAATTTACATTCTAGGGAAGAAAGGAGACTATCCAAAGAAACAAGTGATTAAAACTAAAGGTTGAAGTTTTATCTTTTTTCATGAACAATTCTCAAAGTCTGGTCGTAGACCACTTTGGGGTTGCCAAGAGACATTTTTAGGGGGTCTATAAGGTCACAGCTATTTCCTTAATGATACTAAGAGATTTGCCTTTTGTACTGTGTTGACATTTGCACTAATGATGCAAAGCTATAATGGACAAAACTTTTGGTACCTTCATATAAATCAAGGTGGTACCCAACTGTTCTGATAGCCACTGTACTCTTTACCATTACATGCACTTGCAATAAAAAGAAAAGAAAAAAGAAAGGGACTTATTGCAAATAGTTGTATCAAAAACAGTCTAGGAACAGTTGCTGCAGTTAAGCACCAAATTTAGGTCAGAGTTCATCTTCTTGGCAGAGGCATCTATATCAGTCATTGTCTACAATTGGAAGAATACTAGGCTGTGAGAAGAGAGATACACTTTCTAGTGTTCAAATCCAATGGTTAAACTTTTGTATAGGGTCAGTACATCATGTTTTCAGTGATTTAGCCAAATGTGAAGAAATAATTGCATGGCTTTCATTACAGTACCCTTGGTAAAAAGCCAGAGCATTTCATAGTAAGATGATTCTATGATTACCTTTCTGTGGCAATCATTCTGCAATATTTACTAATACCAGTTCATCACTTTGTACACCTTAAACTTACACAATGTTATATGTTAACTGTATCTCAGCAAAGCTGGGAACAAAAAGGTACAAATCCTGGGTTGAACTGTATCTAGTGCATGGCATGCTGAAGGTTCTGGGCCTCCTATATCTAGGAAACAATGTAATTGGCTACCCTGCAGGTTCCCACTAGCTATCTGTTCTACACATGGTAGTATATTTATGTCAAACCTGATCTTCCAGTTCATCCCACGCTCCCCTTCCCCTCTGTGTCCAGAGGTCCATTCTCTATGTCTGCATCTCTGTTCCTGCCCTTGAACTAGGTTCACCTGTACCATTTTTCTAGATTCCACATATGTGTGTTAATATATGACAATTCTTTTTATCTTTCTGACTTACCTTGCTCTGGATGACAGACTCTAGGTCCATCCACATCTTGATGAATCTGATGGGTGGGATAGGGTAGGGGAGGGCGGTGGGAGGGTGGTCCAAGAGAGAGGGAGTATGTGTACTTCAGCTAATTCATGTTGTTGTGCAGAAGAAAGTAACACAATATTGTAAAGCAATTATCCTCCAATTAAAAGTAATTGGCATCAGGCTCCAGTGGGTTCCTTGATGAGCTGAATGGCATCATAGCCTTCTATTCTTTCCATCTGCCTTTTCCCTCCCACTCACTTGTTCACATCCTCCATCACGTGAGCCACTTTCTCCTGGGGCATGGCAGTGGCATTACCGCAGTTCTGTTGCTTCAACAACCAGTGAAAGCTATAGATTTTTAGTAATAAAACAACAAAACACAAAGATGAACCCATCTGTCAACTATGCACTTTAATTAATAACATTAATATAGTAACACTGGCTTATCATTTGTAACAAATATATCACATTAATGTCAGATGCTAATACTGGGAGAAACTGGGGGAGGAAATCTTACGAAAACTCTGTATTTCTGCTCAATAAAACTAAGGCTGCTCGAAAAACAAAGGCTATTGATTTTTTTTTTAAATAACACTAAAAACAATTATGCTCTGTCTCAAAATTCTGTCAAATGTTTCCAGGTCTCGGAAAAGTATTCCAAGTTCCAGAGCCCAGTTCTATCTCTCGCTATTCCCACTGCAGAGTTTCAGATTAATCAAACAAACAAATAATAAAAGAAGGACTTGGGAGCTCTTCTTACAATTTTAGTTTTTAATATTTATATCTCCTCAAAGAAGTATCTGTCTGGAGTACCATATTTTTAATGGTTGAGACATTCTATTATGGAAAGGAAAGGGAAATACAAAAAGGATTCTAGAGGTAATTGTCAAAAGCAGTTTGTTTGTAATTTAATGAAAAGCATATTACAAGGAATTATTTTCAATAACTGAGCTTAAGGCAGGCAAGTGATGGAGGTTTTCATTATTTCTTGTTTCTCCACACTCATTACTATACGAAATAGATGCAATGTAACTTCTGGACCTTATTGCACCCACTTTAGTTCTCTTATCTCCTCTCCCTTTCTCACCACCTTTGTTTGTTCAGAACTTTCTCCCCCATGACCCAGCATTTAAAGAAGGATTTCTGTAAAGACTTCTAGCTGTGAATTTCAAAGTCCATTATTGTGCTGGCTTAGATCTAAGTAATTTGATGCTTTGACTCACAGTGTGGGCATGGTGCCTAGTGGTAAAACAATTTAAATTTTTTTAAATTGTTTTGAATTATTTGGCTTTTATATTTTTCTGTTGCTCCAAAAGAGACCGAAACATCAAAACAACTGCTGCTCATAACAACAACAAAAATGACAATATTTGTCACATGAACATGCAACTTGACTCAATTGAAAAGTTTGCCCATTGCTCACCAGTTCATTTATCTTTAATTTGCGCTAAAAAAGCTTTCAGCATAGATGGTCCTGGAGTGCTTGGAAGACTGCTTGCTCACTTTCTATTTGTTTTACACCAGTGTTGATGTCAGCAAAGGCAAAGTATGCTTTACTTACACCTTTTAATGAGAAGATATTGGGTTAGCCAAAAAATCCCTTCAGGTCTTTTCATAACATCTTATGGAAAAACTCAGAAGAGCTCCTTGGCCAACCCAATGGCTCAGCTGGTAAAGAATCCGCCTGCAATGCGGGAGACCTGGGTTCAATCCCTGTGTTGGGAAGGTCCCCTGGAGAAGGAAACAGCTACCCACTCCAGGATTCTGGCCTGAAAAATTCCATGGACTATACAGCCCATGGGGTAGCAAAGAGTTGGATACAACTGAGTGACTTCAAAGGCTAGAATCTTGGGAATACATGTAGCTTATCACCAGATAACCGCATGGACATAGGAGCCTAGCTGCGTATAGTTCATGGGGTTGCAAAGAGTCAGACATGACTGAAGAAACTTAGCATGCAAGTACACAGATATCAAAAGAAAGGAAAGTAACTTAGAAAATTGCCCAAATCTAGGTGATATTTTGAACACACACACACACACACACACACATCTTGTCTAAAAAAGAAGCAAGGAGGTTTTGTAGCTCACCACTCAATTGCATATTTACACACATTATCTGTATCTTTATGGAATCAAAGCCTACAAGACTCTGATTTGGATGAAAGACTCTGTGGCATTTGGTTGGATGGTCACATGTTCAGAGGTTAGGTTTTTCGTTTCTTTTCCTGGTCTGTCTCCTAAGTACACATGTCATTAAATCTTTATACAGTGTTAAAATGTTAATGTGCGAATTCCCTCAAAATTCTCTAAAGGTGATGCAGTGAAACCTTTGTAAGTCACTGAAGGATCCATCAGCCTTAAACACTTGTGACATTCATAGGCAGTGCCTCCATAGGGGATGGCACTCCAGACATAAGACAACAGTAAGACAACAACTTCACAGAAGAAAATTTCCACAAAGGACCTGGAAGACCAAAATCCCACTTTCATTCTCTCATAGTCCATTGTTTACTATACCTGAAAAATCATTAATAAAACTTGCATGTGCAGAGTCCATGGGTGATGCAGGATTCGGGGGCCACTGGTGAGCAACAAGAGATTCGCCATCTGCATTCATGTTTGGAAGAATGAATTCCAGTCAATGTTCAAAGCCAGACTGCAGTGTCCTCCAAGTTGCTGGAGAAATTTCTGAACATCTAGGTGACATCATGTCTTCGTTTTTATTATAAACTAATCTTAAATTCTCTTTTTCCTTCCTTTAATATTGAAAGAAAATGTACTCTGTGGAATAATAAAAAAAACAACTTAGCCTCCAGGTTATGCTCTCTCCTCTCTCGCCTTCCTCATGTTTTCATTCGTCTTCCATTTTTTTGGCTGTGAGGCTTGTAGGGCCCTAGTTCGCTGACCAGGGATCAAAGCCAAGCCCCCTGCAGTGGAAGCAGGGAGCCCTAACCACTGAACTGACAGGAAAGTCCCCCATTTCCTCTTTATTTAAGTATCTAGAATTCCCTTTCCTTGCAATTACTTGTTTGTTTAATGCTTTCTGTATACCTCTGTCCCAAGAGTCTTATCTTTTGTTTCTTAGGATTCTCGATCTTCCCCTTTTTAATAGTATCTCTTAATTTAGCATCCAAAGATTTCTTGCTTGTTAAGTCGTTCAGCAGTGTCTGACTCTTTGTGACCCCTGGACCGTAGCCTGCCAGACTCCTCTATCCATGGGATTTCCCAGGCAAGAATACTGGAGTGGGCTGCCATTTCCTCTTCCAAGTGATCTTCCCCACCCAGGGATCAAAAGCATGTCTCTTACATCCTTTGCCTTGGCAGGCAGGTTCTTTAACACTAGTGCCACCTGGGAAGTCCAAAGACTTCTCTTTGTCCTATTCCCATTGTCCTTTCCTCTTTATATTCTTTGAATTATTTTATTTATCTTTTTCACTCTGTTTGATCCCATCTCTCTGTTTCATACTTCCAGGGAAAAATCACAGTCTGTGGCAATTGGCAATGACTCTGGAGAAGATTTTGGAAAGAATTCAGAACGCTTTAAAATAATTCTTCTTTGACAGATACACCGAATGCGATACTCAATCCAGTGTTTTAGTGCAGGGAATTGGAATTTGTTCATTCCTAAATAAATTCACATATCGACTGGAGGAGGCCTCAGGAAATTTATGACAAAATAAATATTAACTGTATGAATTATGGGAAAGCCAAGAAGCAAAATCTATTCAGTGAGGATGAAGATAAGCTTAAGTATGGAGAAAACCATACTAGAATTCTCAAAACTCATCTGACTCAGGAAATGGAATAGATTTTAAATAAGCACCATAAAAGAGCCCTATTCTCTTCCTCCTCTGTTTCCCCAATAGAGCAACAATAAGCTGTGTGTGTATGTGTGTGTGTGTGTGTGTGTTTTCAGGGATGGGGAGCAAGCTCAGGAGGTTTTTGGCATGTGATTCTTCTAGTATAGTACTCTATAACCAAAAAGTATTCAAAACTTTTTTCTTGAAATTAAACTTTTATCATTTTAGTGTGCATATGCACAGAATAGCTGATTAATTCTGAAACCTAATCTCAGTATCTGCTGAGCATTTATTTAACTGAGAAGTCGATGTCTGGTGCAGGATTGGAGGCTGCTTCACGCAAGAGCACTGGTGGAAATGCTCCATTGTTCCTCTAATCATTATCTTACCTCTAACTTAGCTTTTTCAGAAACTCAAAAACCCTTTTCCTCAGAAGACAGCTTAGCAATCATACCTCTGACAGTCACAACACTGGCACATTTCCCCAAAGGTAAATTTTCTAACTCTTTCTTCAAGTCACACTCAGGACTCTTTCTGACTTTTAACAAATAACAATTTCTTGCTATAGGCAGAATAACAGCCCTCCAAAGACATCCACACCCTAATTCCTGGAACCTGTAGTTTATCATGTTGTATAGCATCTGAGTGGGCTCAATGTAACCATGAGGATCTTTAAAAGTGAGAAACAGAGGCAGAAGAAAAAGTAAGAATAATATGATGTGATGTGATGTGAGGTGGATGGCTGGATGGCATCACCGACTCGATGGACATGAGTTTGAGTGAACTCCGGGAGTTGGTGATGAACGGGAAGGCCTGGCATGCTGTGATTCATGGGGTCACAAAGAGTTGGACACGACTGAGCGACTGAACTGACTAACTGATGTGAGATAAAATGATCTTTACTGGCCATTGCTGATGACTTTGTGTTGAATTGTGTTCCCCACCAAAATATGTAGAACTGTTAACTCCCAGTGCCTCAGAATATAATCTTATGCAGAAACAGAGATTTTAAAAAATGTAAACAAGTTTGCTGCTGCTGCTGCTGCTAAGTCACTTCAGTCATGTCCGACTCTGTGTGATCCCATAGACGGCAGCCCACCAGGCTCTCCCATCCCTGGGATTCTCCAGGCAAGGATACTGGGGTGGGGTGCCATTGCCTTCTCCGGTTAACAAGTTTAACGGAAGTCTAATCCAATGTCACTGATGTCTTTATAAAAAAGTGAAAATTGGCACACAGAAAGACATGCACAGAGGGAAGACTATGTGAAGAAACATAGAGATATCACTATGTGAAGATAGAAGGTTGGAATGATGTATATGCAAGCCAACAAATGCCAAAAATTGCCAACAAGTCATCAGAAGTCAAGGAGTGGCATAGAACTGATTCTGTCTCACAACCCTCAGAGGGAATCAACCCTGCCAACGTCTTGACTTTGGACTTCTAGCTTCCAGAACTGTGAGACAATAAATTTCTGTGAATTTAAGCCACTCATATGATACTTCGCTAGAGCAGACCTAGGAAACTAATACACTGGCTTTCAAGAGGGAAGGGAGCTGGAGCCAGTAGACAATGAATATGAGCCAGTCTCTAAAAGTTGGAAAAGGCAAGAAAATGGATTCTCCTCTAGGGTGTGCAGAAAACAAGGACGTCCTGCTAATGCCTTGACTTCAGCTTTATGTTATTAACTGAATGTTTGTGTTACTCCTAAATACGTATGTTGAAGTTCTAAATTACCATGTGACTATGTTCAGCAACAGGGTCTGTGGGGAGAAAACAATTGTTAAAGGAGGTCATAACAGTGGGGCTGGAGAGCTTGGACCTTTATGAGAAGAAGAGATAACAGAGTGCTCTGTGTTGCCATGTGAGCACATACAGAGAAGTTGGTCACTTGCAAGTCAAGTCAAGAAGAGAGTGCTCACCAGAAATCAAATTGATCAGAACCTTGATCTTGGGCTTTCCAGCCTCCAGAGCTGTGAAAAAATACATTTCTATTGTTTGACCCTTAGAATCTGTGATATGCTGTTTGGACAGCCCAATCTGATTGGGATACCTGCTGCTGCTGCTAAGTCGCTTCAGTCGTGTCCGATTCTGTGCCACCCCATAGATGGCAGCCCACCAGGCTCCCCCGTCCCTGGGATTCTCCAGGCAAGAACACTGGAGTGGATTGCCATTTCCTTCTCCAATGCATGAAAGTGAAAAGTGAAAGTGAAGTCGCTCAGTCGTGTCCGACTCTTTGCAACCCCATGGACTATATCCTACCAGGCTCCTCTATCCATGGAATTTTCCAGGCAAGAATACTGGAGTGGGTTGCCATTTCCTTCTCCAGGGGATCTTCCCGACGCAGGGATTGAACCTGGGTTTTCCGCACTGCAGGCAGACGCTTTACCCTCTGAGCCATCAAGGAAAGCCACGACCAACCTAGACAGTAGGGTTAAAAGCAGAGACATCACATCACATTGCCAAACAAGGTCCATATAGTTAAAGCTATGGTTTTTCCAGTAGTTAGCTGTGGATGTGAGAGTTGGACCATAAAGAAGACTGAGCACGGAAGAATTGGTGCTTTTGAACTGTGGTACTGGAGAAGACTCTTGAGGGTCCCTTGGACAGCAAAGAGATCAAATCAGTTAATCCTAAAGGAAATCAACACTGAATATTCATTGGAAGGACTGATGCTGAAGCTGAAACTCCGATATTATAGCCTCCTGATAACAAAAGCTGACTCACTGGAAAAGACCTTGATGCTGGGAAGGATTGAGAGCAAGAAGAGAAGGAAGTGCCAGAGTATGAAATAGTTGGATGGCATCACTGATTCAATGGACATGAGTTTGAGCACACTCAGGGAGACCATGAAGGAAGGCCTGGTATGTTGCAGCCCAGGGGATCACATGGAGCTGGACCTGACTTTGTGACTAAACAATAACACCACAATCTAGTTAGAGTATCAATATTAATCTTAGATCAGAAATTCAGCAAGAGGAGTGCTGATCAAGAATTACAAACACAATGGCATGCAGTTTAAGGCACAGCATCATGAAACCACTATTGCCTTCATGTTACAAGTCTTGGTTTTACTAATTTTGCTTTAAAATATATACTTTCAAAAAGACAACTGTGAAATAGTCTCCTTACTAGAAGAACCTGCTGATTTAATAACTGAAAAATCTATGAATTCGATGTTTCAGGAAAAAAAAGTCAGATGATTTGGTGAATCGTTACTATTTGTGCAACATTTCACACGTATAATTTTATCAGAAGGCTATAAAATTTTTCCTGCTGTCTAAGAAGTACGCATAAAGCATAGAATTAGCATTTTGAAGAAGACCAAGGTAGGCAGTGGGGTTTCCCTGGTGGCTCAGTGGTTTAGAATCTGCCTGCCAATGCAAGAGACATGGGTTCTATCCTTGGATCAGGAAGGTTACCTGGAGAAGGAAGTGGGAACCCACTCCAGTGTTCTTGCTTGGGAAATCCCATGGACAGAGGAGCCTGGCAGGCAACAGTCCATGGGTTTCAGAAGTCAGACACAACTGAAGTGACTGAGCATGTATGCATGCAAAATGATGTGAACCAAAGTACATTTTAACACCAGCTAATAGTTTTAGAGTATCCAGTAAACCCAAAACTATGCACTCCTTGGATTCAAAATTTATAGACTCAGAAAGTGTTTGGTGTGGGCTTTCTCAGGTTTCTTCCAGTTCTACCGTGTAATAACTGAGTAGTTTTGAGCAAATTTATAACTCCTCTCTAAATGTTAACATCTTTAAATTTATAAGTGAAATAACTTTTCATTTTTATATTTTAATCTCAGTAAATTTATATCTATGTAAAATATTTATTTATGTTGTTTTATTTACCTATGTACAATCAGCACCATGCTATCACAGAATTAGCTCTTTATGAAGTATTCTTAGCTCTTATTCAACTTTTAGGAAATCTCTCAAGTTGTCTGCCCTTATATACCTAATCAGATGTTACTATTATTTCCAATTCCCTTTGACAACTATTGATTTGTCTCATAATCTCATAATTTCTTACATTATAGTGAGTTTATAATCTGTATCTCTCATTAGATTCAAAACTACTCGGGGTGAGGGATGGATGGCAGGGAGTTATCTTTTATCTAACTTTATGTTTCGACAATACTTGCACAGCTATCTCAAATCCTAGAATATACAAAACATTTAATAAAATCTGCTCAATGAATAGCTACTGCTGCTGCTGCTGCTAAGTTGCTTCAGTCATGTCCGACTCTGTGCAACCCCATAGACGGCAGCCCACCAGGCTCCCCCGTCCCTGGGATTCTCCAGGCAAGAACACTGGAGTGGGTTGCCATTTCCTTCTCCACATCATCATTTCTTTTCTGTGTGCTTGACTCATAAATGACAGAATAGACGTGTTCCTTTACAGGACAGAAGTGAACTAAACATGCTGGCAAATTAAACGTGTAGAGAAAAAAATTTACGAAAGAGTTAGAATAATACATTTGCTATTGAAAATGCATTAAATCCTAATTATCATATATTTCCATGGTGAAATGAAGAAAAGCACTGAGCAGAAGTTGTAAAGCCAGGACCTAATACTGCTTCCCAACTGTTTGTCTCTATTACTTGGGAAAAGTTGATAAAACTTATAGGGGCTTCTTTTGTTATCTATAAAATGATATTGAATGCTTTCTAAAATCCTTAAGAATTCTTCAGTTGCTACCATTTTTGACTTTGACTATTTATATAGGTAAAAATAAAGTATCCTGATCTAAAGGATTCAGAAGAAACAGTATATCCAGGAAGCTCTGCGATAAAATGGTAGCATTTTCCAGGTCCCACTGTAAACTTATGAATCTACATTGTCATGAGATTCCCACTTGGCACACTCATAAAGAATATGCCTGCTAATGCAAGAGACACTGGAGTTGTGGGTTCCCGAGAGTAGGAAATGACATCCCACTCCAGTATTTTTGCCTGTGAAATCCCTTGGACTGAGGAGACAGATGACTACAGCCCATGGAATCCCAAAGAATCAGACACAGCTGAGCACACACACACACACACACACACACACACACACACACACACACACTTTGTCATCCAGAGGGCTAGTTGCAAGTGATGACATCTGAACGTGAAAGGGCCATCCATGTCTACCAATTAAGAAGCCCAATGACCTTCCCTCTGCCCAGCCTTACTTGTATAACTGTGGAACAGTCCTGCACATAGTCTTGGACAAAAGAGCATATGTTCTAGGGTCCACCAAACTTGGTCATCTCTATACATGGTAGAAATTTCCTATCATGACAAGGTGCCAAAAGTTGTCTCTCCCTACTCCTCTGCACTAAGTATCAATATAAAATCTGGAAATAAGCCAATGGAAAATCAAAGGATAACTTTGGAAGTTGAAAGAGGATGATGAACTGCCTAGAGACCCCTGAGCTAGAAGAATAGCATAGCAGGAAGTTATCTTATAACTTCATAGCTGACAGAAGAAAGTGACCTAGACCCAGCGTTTGTTGATTTCCAACCCAACAACTAAGAGCATGCCAGAAAAGCTCATGCCTGCAGCATCAAATTGGAGGATCTCTGACAACATCAAGCAAAACCAGTAGAACCAGCAAAGAATCAGTTGGAAGTCTTGCTGATAATAAGCATCTATGGGAAGCACGAACAAAGCTAGTGGAGGTGACGGAATTCCAGTAGATCTATATCAAATCCTGAAAGATGATTTTGTTAAAGGGCTGCACTCAATATGCTAGCAAATTTGGAAAACTCAGCTGTGGCCACAGGACTGGAAAAGGGCAGTTTTCATTTCAATCCCAAAGAGACGTGAAAAGCAAAGGAGAAAAGGAAAGATATAAGCATCTGAATGCAGAGTTCCAGAGAATAGCAAGAAGAGATAAGAAAGCCTTCTTCAAATCAATATAGTGAAAATGAGTATACTACCCAAAGCAATCTACAGATTCAATGCAATGCCTATCAAGCTACCAGCGGTATTTTTCACAGAGCTAAAACAAATAATTTCACAATTTGTATGGAAATACAAAAAACCTAGAATAGCCAAAGCAATCTTGAGAAAGAAGAATGGAACTGGAAGAATCAACCTGCCTGACTTCAGGCTCTACTACAAAGCCACAGTCATCAAGACAGTATGGTACTGGCACAGACTGAAATATAGATCAATGGAACAAAATAGAAAGCCCAGAGATAAATCCACACACCTATGGACACCTTATCTTCAACAAAGGAGGCAAGAATATACAACGGATTAAAGACAATCTCTTTAACAAGTGGTGCTGGGAAAACTGGTCAACCACTTGTAAAAGAATGAAACTAGATCTCTTTCTAACACCATACACAAAAATAAACTCAAAATGGATTAAAGATATAAATGTAAGACCAGAAACTATAAAACTCCTAGAGGAGAACATAGGCAAAACACTCTCTGACATAAATCACAGCAGGATCCTCTATGAACCACCTCCCAGAATACTGGAAATAAAAGCAAAAATAAACAAATGGGATCTAATTAAAATTAAAAGCTTCTGCACAACAAAGGAAACTATAAGCAAGGTGAAAAGACAGCCTTCTGAATGGGAGAAAATAATAGCAAATGAAGTAACTGACAAACAACTAATCTCAAAAATATACAAGCAACTGATGCAGCTCAAGTGCAGGAAAATAAATGACCCAATCAAAAAATGAGGCAAAGAACTAAATAGTCCTTTCTCCAAAGAAGACATACAGATGGCTAACAAACACATGAAAAGATGCTCAACATCACTCATTATCAGAGAAATGCAAATCAAAAGCGCAATGAGGTACCATTTCACACCAGTCAGAATGGCAGTGATCCAAAAGTCTGTAACCAATAAATGCTGAAGAGGGTGTGGAGAAAAGGGAACCCTCTTACACTGTTGGTGGGAATGCAAACTAGTACAGCCACTATGGAGAACAGTGTGGAGATTCCTTTAAAAATTGCAAATAGAACTGCCTTATGACCCAGCAATCCCACTGCTGGGCATACACACCGAGGAAACCAGAATTGAAAGAGACACGTGTACCCCAATGTTCAATGAAGCACTGTTTATAATAGCCAGGATATGGAAACAACCTAGATGTCCATCAGCAGATGAATGGATAAGAAAGCTGTGGTACATATACACAATGGAGTATTACTCAGCCATTAAAAAGAATACATTTGAATCAGTTTTAATGAGGTGGATGAAGCTGGAGCCTATTATACAGAGTGAAGTAAGCCAGAAAGAAAAACACCAATACAGTATACTAACACATATATATGGAATTTAGAAAGATGGTAATGATAACCCTCTATGCAAGACAGCAAAAGAGACACAGATGTATAGAACGGACTTTTTGATTCTGTGGGAGAGGGAAAGGGTGGGATGATTTGGGAGAATGGCATTGAAACATGTATACTACCAGGTAAGAAACGAATCACCAGTCTATGTTCAATACAGGATACAGGATGCTTGGGGCTGGTGCACGGGGATGATCCAGAGAGATGATATGGGGTGGGAGGTGGGAGGGGGGTTTAGGATTGGGAACTCATGTACACCCATGGCTGATTCATGTCAATGTATGGCAAAACCAATACAGTATTGTAAAGCAAAATAAAGTAAAAATAAAAATAAAAAAGAATAAAAAAGAAAGCCTTCTTCAGCGATCAATGCAAAGAAATAGAGGAAAATAACAGAATGGGAAACACTAGAGATCTCTTCAAGAAAATTAGAAATACCAAGGGAATATTTCATGCAAAGATGGGCTCGATAAAGGATAGAAATGGTATGTACCTAACAGAAGCAGAAGATATTAAGAAAAGGTGGCAAGAATACACAGAAGAACTGTACAAAAAAGATCTTCATGACCCAGATAATCACGATGGTGTGATCACTAATCTAGAGCCAGACATCCTGGAATGTGAAGTCAAGAGGGCCTTAGAAAGCATCACTACGAACAAAGCTAGTGGAGGTGATGGAATTCCAGTTGAGCTGTTTCAAATCCTGAAAGATGATGCTGTGAAAGTGCTGCACTCAATATGCCAGCAAATTTGGAAAACTCAACAGTGGCCACAGGACTGGAAAAGGTTAGTTTTCATTCCACTCCCAAAAAAGGCAATGCCAAAGAATGCTCAAACTACTTCACAATTGCGCTCATCTCACATGCTAGTAAAGTAATGCTCAAAATTCTCCAAGCCGGGCTTCAGCAATACGCGAACTGTGACCTTCCTGATGTTCAAGCTGGTTTTAGAAAAGGCAGAGGAACCAGAGATCAAATTGCCAACATCTGCTGGATCATGGAAAAAGCAAGAGAGTTCCAGAAAAACATCTATTTCTGCTTTATTGACTATGCCAAAGCCTTTGACTGTGTGGATCACAAGAAACTGTGGAAAATTCTTCAAGAGATGGGAATACCAGACCACCTGACCTGCCTCTTGAGAAATCTGTATGCAGGTCAGGAAGCAACAGTTAGAACTGGACATGGAACAACAGACTGGTTCCAAATAGGAAAAGGAGGACGTCAAGGCTGTATATTGTCACCCTGCTTATTTAACTTCTATGCAGGGTACATCATGAGAAATGCTGGGCTGGAAGACGTACAACTTGAAATCAAGATTGCCAGGAGAAATATCAATAACCTCAGATATGCAGATGACACCACCCTTATGGCAGAAAGTGAAGAGGAACTAAAAAGCCTCTTGATGAAAGTGAAAGTGGAGAGTGAAAAAGTTGGCTTAAAGCTCAACATTCAGAAAACGAAGATCATGGCATCTGGTCCCATCACTTCATGGCAGATAGTTGGGGAAACAGTAGAAACAGTGTCAGACTTTATTTTGGGGGGCTCCAGAATCACTGCAGATGGTAATTGCAGCCATGAAATTAAAAGACGCTTACTCCTTGGAAGGAAAGTTATGACCAACCTAGACAGCATATTCAAAAGCAGAGACATTACTTTGCCAACAAAGGTCCTTCTAGTCAAGGCTATGGTTTTTCCAGTGGTCATGTATGGATGTGAGAGTTGGACTGTGAAGAAAGGTGAGCACTGAAGAATTGATGCTTTTGAACTGTGGTGTTGGAGAAGACTCTTGAGAGTCCCTTGGACTGCAAGGAGATCCATCCAGTCCATTCTGGAGATCAACCCTGGGATTTCTTTGGAAGGACTGATGCTGAGGCTGAAACTCCAGCACTTTGGCCACCTCATGCAAAGAGTTGACTCATTGAAAAAGACTCTAATGCTGGGAGGGATTGGGGGCAGGAAGAGAAGGGGACGACAGAGGATGAGATGGCTGGATGGCATCACGGACTCGATGGACATGAGTCTGAGTGAACTCCGGGAGTTGGTGATGGACAGGGAGGCCTGGCATGCTGCGATTCATGGGGTCACAAAGAGTCGGAAACGACTGAGTGACTGAACTGAACTGATGGGAAGCACTCTCCTTTGTCACTGGTCCTATGACTCCCCTCCCCCACCCAGAAACACCATGCATCCAGGGGATACGATGGATTCCCATGAAAGGACCCAGGACAGGGAGTGCTCATCTCCCATACCAGGCTAGAGAGTCTCCTCTCCCGACTGAAGAGACCATGTAGCTGGGGAGCACCAACATAGGGGATTGTGACCCTCTTGGGTGGGAAAGAACTCACCGCCACAAGTTCCCAGCCCAGGGAGCATTCTGTGCCATAAGCCTAAGAATTTCTTCAGTTGTCTAGAGCGACAAGGCAACCTGGCTTTGAAAATTTCCTTCAGATCCCTCAACTAGCATCAGCAGGGACCAGAAGGAGCTTGATGGAAAATCTTGGCAAAAGCAGAGGACTACAGAGGGCTTCTCTGGTGGCTCAGCAGTAAAGAATCCATCTGCAATGCAGGAGACAGGGTTTGATCCTTAGGTCAGGAAGATCGCCTGGATAAGGAAACAGCAATCCACTCCAGTATTCTTGCCTGGAAAATCCCGCTATGGGTTGGACACTACTTAGTGACTAAGGAACAACAGAGTGGAGAGCTAGTGATAAACAGGTATCTCCTGAACAGAGAATAAAGATCTAGTCAAGCTTGTCCACTGGGGGGGAAAAAAAAAAGTACAACCTGAAAGTTAAGAATTAGGTTGTATTCTGTGGACTTTCTGAGGATTTCAAGTCTCGAAGAGAGCCTCTCCGATTGCTCTGAGAGACTGCTAGGAGACAGGATATAAAGAGGCTTTTGCAACAATGACCAGGTAGTTGGAAGATCAAAAGATTATTGTTGACTAAAAGATATCTCAAGTTAACAAATTTAGCACTTTTCTAAGTTTAGGAAGAGGCAAGAGTCTGGGCTCATTGAAATCATTCCTTTAATATGCACCTCAGCTCTCTGGAGACAAGTCCTTTGCTTTCCCATCCTGCACCCCCTCAAGGTACAACTTTGTGAGTTCTGACAGTGGCTGAGGGCTTGGCAGTAGGCAGCCTGTTTTGTCTCCAACTTGAGTTCTCTCAGGACTCACGATCCGGAGTGGCTGTAGTGGCTTGATGGCTTACAATACCCTTTGTCTACTGATATGGCTGGCAACATTTTTTCACTCACAAAGCAAAGGAAAGACAGAGCCCAGGCTAACAAGGACCAGGGGGGCTTAGGGAAGTAGCATGAAATGCTTTAGAGAAGGGCTTTTTACAACAGAAAGAAGTAAAGGAAAGAATTCATTACAGATCCTCTGAAATTACCAGTCTGGACAAATCACTTAATAAAATGCAAACTGTAGGTGCTAATTGATGTTAATGAAAAAAGAAGACACTGGCTTTGTCAAGCTATTGTAAAGCATAGCAAAAGAGAAAAACACCCAAAAGTACCCTTAGGATACTTTGTAATTTCTCTGCAATAGGAAAGTTCCGGGTGATTTAGTCTGTTGTCAGATTCTTGAAACCCTATGGACTGTAGCCTGCTAGGCTCCTCTGTCCATGGGATTTTCCAGGCAAGAATCCTGAAGTGGATTGCCATTTCCTACTCCAAGGAAAGTTCTTAACTTTTTTCTAAAATAGCCCTGTGGCTCTTCTTTCTTGTTTAACGTTTAAGTGACACATTTTGAAACTCAAGATAAAATAAGTTCCTTGAGTAGTTTATGATAAAATTGTTTTCTGTTAGTGTGAATAGATTTGAATTCCCTTTCTTTTGCTAGAAAAAGCAAACATTTATGTTTTATAGCAAAACTTTTTGCAATTTAGCTACCAGAATGTCTTCTACACTAAAAATAGAACACAGTTTATAAAATTATTTTTTATGCAGAAACATTTGTTTGCCATCAAAGTGAATATGCATCTGTCTGTGATATACACAATAAAATATAATAAAAATGTAATGATCTTTCAGAATTGCTGGAATATAATTTGCTGCACTTGAATAAGTATTAGTGCCCATCAAGTGCTGCCAGAATCACTATCCAATAAAATACCCTCCCAAATATGCCCTAAATAACGAGATCAATAGTCAAGGGCAAGTCAGAATTTTGCCAAGGTTATGTAGGTTTCCTTTGCCATACTGGGTGAAAGACGGTACTTCAGCTCTTTTTTGAAATAGTCTTATCCACCACTTCCCCATTTCCACTGCTGAAATCAGTCTATTCTATCTCTGTAAGCTAACCAGCTGCTCAGCAAATTTTTATAACTTCTTACTATCTCCCCAATCTACTCATTTATCCCACTCTATTGCCTTTATCGAATAACCATCATTTCTCAAGTTACTTTCACAGTCAATTCCTAGCTGATTCTTACATCTTGAGTTTTATCCCTTCAAATCATCCTTCAAAGAATTAAAAAAGTAAGAGGTCTTTATAAAATATACATTTCGTCATATATTTCCCCTGTTTAAAAGCCTTCATTGGTTCACAATTACTTTCAGAATAAAATCCAAAACCATAGCATGGCCTCAGGGCTTTAACAGGGCTACTCCTTATCATCTTTCTAAGGTTTTCTTCCTTCTGGGATTTCCCTCATATTCTATATTCTGCCAAACTGAACAACTTGTACTTTGACTTTTGAACCTCATTTGTTGGTATCTCTCTCTTTTTGCACAGGCTCCTTCCTCAACTTTGAACACCCGCCCTCTTCTTCCTTCCTTTATCCTGATAAATTCATATCCATTTTTTTTTTTAAGACAGCATATTAGTTTGTTTGGACTGCCATCACAAAGTACCACACACTGAGTAGGTTGAATAACAGAAATTTATTTCTCATGTTTCTGGAGAATAGAAGTTCAAGATCAAGGTGTCAGCATTCCTTCCAAGGGCTGTGTGGAAGAATCTGTTCCAAGCCCCTACCTTGGCCTCTTGTTGTTTTCTGGCAATCTTTGTTGGCCCTTGGCTGGCAGAACCCAGATTTTCACCTTCATTTTCACATGACATTTTCTTTGTGTGCATATCTGTGTCCAGATTTACCTTTGTACAAGGACACCAGGCATTTTGGATTAGGACCCAGCCTAATGACCTCATTTTAACTGAGTAGCCTTTGTAAATTACCTATCTTGAAAGAAGGTCACATTCTGAGGTACTAGGGGTTAGGATTTCAATATATGAATTTTGGGAGGATACACTTGAGCTTGTAACACTCAATTCAAAGAAAGCGTCTATGACTTCTTCTATAATCCTTCTCTAAATAAAAAATTTTCCTTTTGCCTATGTTTATTCAAAGTGCCTTTTAAACAGTTTTAAAACAATACCTGGTACTGTGATTCATAATTGCTGATTTACGCATTTTGTGTACTAATGCGTACTATTGCGTATTACATTTGTTAATTTCCCCTACTGTATTGGGAATTCCTTTTTTAAAAAAAAAGAGCACTTTTTTTTAATCCCTAGAACTTATCATAGTGTCTAGGTTATAATTAGTTGTTCAATAAGTGTTTACTTAATAAATAAATCAATGAATGAGTAAACTTGCATATTGCAATCTACTTAAGTTCAGAGAAAAATTTCAATTTCTAAAAATAAAAATGTTTAAAAATAAATTAGCTTTAAAGTAAAATTGACTTCAAAAATCAAATTAATTATTAAATTCATTATTTCATGAAATTAATGGATTTTGTTTTTAAAATTTCAACTGTTGAACAGGACTGAGTGGAGCATGAATTTTATTTAATAATACTTTTCAGTTGACATCATGTTTTAAAATATATGTCAAATTTATGTGGTGCTTTATACTTTGCACTATCTTCCTAGAGCTATTGTATTAGATTCTTAGAGCCATCTTATTCCATGGACATTGTTATCTCTATTGCAAAGATAAGAAAATTGATATCTCGAGATGTTTGGGACTTTTCCAAGAACAAGAACTAAAATCCCTATCTTCTGATATCATCCCTGCACATAAAAAAAATTATGATTACAAAAATATGTATCCTATCTTTCCCACTATTATTGAACTATATCTTTAATAACTTTTAAAGTAAAATTTAAGTCAAAGATGAGTGTGTAATCAACTAGATTCACAAATTAACACTGTAGAAGCTAAGGAGTAAAAAAGTTTCCTTCTGTTTTCTCCGTGATATGTGTATGTTTCATAGGACTTTGACCTTCATATTCATCAGAACATAGACCTAACTGCAGAACAGGAGAATAAACAGTCATACAAATGGTGTTCACAAAGTGCAAGTGAAAATGCTTTCAATAACAACCTGGTCTAGAAATTAGAAAGGAACCAGAGACAGTTTAGATGAGAACAAAATGATTTCACTAGGAATGTATAATCTATTTTGTTCATGTTCTCCTTTGAGCAGAATGATCCATTACAGGAAGAAAAATAAAAGAGAAACTGAAACATTTGGAACCTCTGCTATCTGTAAATCTTTAAGGTTGTGTTTACCTAATTGGATTATAATGAAACATAAACAATCAGAGTCCGGTCATGACATTGGGTAGATGTAGTAATCATCTGGATTTCAACTGCTGGGAAAATCTCCACCAGAAATTTCTCAAGTTCACTCACAAGATGATAATTCTCTCCACAGGGCAATCAAGACTGCTAAATAACAAATCAAGAGAAGATGAATTGTATTGCAAGGTTAAATCAGCACACTTCTCACAGATTTAAAACAGAGAAACATGAATTATCAGTGTATTTGTAGGAGAAGATCAGGGTCCATCTCACTATTTTCAGTGTTCCTTTAACTCTGTTTAATCTAAGCACTTCTTTAAATCACACTCTAATATATTCATAAATACTGGAATGGGTAACCATTCCCTTCTAGAATTTCCCAACCCAGGGATCAAACCCAGGTCACCAGCATTGAGGGCCAGTTCTTTACCAGCTGAGCTACCAGGGAAGCCCTATTTACATCTAAGCATTTCTTTAAATCATACCCTAATACATTCATAAATTTCTTTTAGGTTTTCCGTGATACCCAGTACAATGTCAAGCCTTAAGAAAGTGTTTGGTGGTGGTGACGGTTTAGTTGCAGAGTCACGTCCAACTCTTTGCGACCCCATGTAGCCACCAGGCTCGCTCTGTCCATAGGATTTTCCAGGCAAGAATGCTGGAGTGGATTGCCGTTTTCTGCTCAACAGGATCTTCCCAACCCAGGGGTTGAACCCCAGTTCTTTACCCCTGAACCACCTGGGAAACCAAGGAATTGTTTAATGAATAAATATTGAGGAATGGATATCTGTTTAGGGTTTTTATATTTCACTATTTCATGGGAAGAATAAACTGATCCCTCAATTCTAGACAGGGTTGTTATCGAAAACATTTTCACTTGCACTTTGTAGAAACACCACTTGTATGATTATCATAAAAGCTGATTCAACTTATCCCATTTAAACTTTGTAACATTGAAATGAAATAGCTATTCATAAATGAACTATAAAAAAGCATAATGATTCATGGCTCCATGCTTCCCAGGTGGCTCAGTGGTAAAGAATCCGCCTGCAAATGCAGGATATGCACATTCGATGCCTGGGTGGGGAAGACCTCCTGGAGAAGAGAATGGCAACCCTCTCCAGTGTGCTTGCCTAGATAATCTTATAGACAGAGGAGGCTGGTGGGATATAGTCCATGGGGTCGCAAAGAGTCAGACATGACTGAGTGACTGAACAGGCATGTATGACCATTTAGAAAACAAAAGGCAGTCACCATCAGGGAGTGACGCCCTGACTCCCAGCTTTGCTGGAGGAGATATGAGGGTTATACCTCAGCCTCTTCAAGGTCAGGCTGATTGCTTATCTAGGGCCCCAGCTATTACGCTTTAGTCCACTACCTTCTATTCCTGTTATTATGACTGTCACCCAAACCTTCTTTACCTACTTTTTTTTTTGAAGTTCAGTATTAGCTGCCTAACTGTTGCAGGGAAGAGTTAATTCTGACTCCGTGCTGGATTTGTTTCTTTGACTTTAACCTTTGCCTTTCATTTTTTTTGTTATTATCAGTTCATTTCAGTCACTCAGTCATGACTGACTCTTTGCGACTCCATGGACTGCAGCACGCCAGGCTTCCCTGTCCATCACCAACTCCCAGAGCTTCCTGAAACTCATGTCCATCGAGTCAATGATGCCATTGAACAGCCTCATTCTCTGTCATCCCTTTCTCCTCCTGCATTCACTCTTTCCCAGCATCAAGGTCTTTTCTGATGAGTCAGTTCTTCATATCACATGGCCAAAATATTGGAGTTTCAGCTTCAACATCAGTCTTTCCAATGAATATTCAGGACTTATTTCCTTTAGGATAGACTGGTTGGAACTCCCTGCAGTCCAAGGGACTCTCAAGTCTTCTCCAACACCACAGTTCAAAACATCAATTCTTTGGTGCTCAGCTTTCTTTATGGTTCAACTCTCGCATCCATACATGACTACTGGAAAAACCATAGCTTTGACTAGACAGACCTTTGTTGGCAAAGTAATGTCTCTGCTTTTTAATATGTTGTCTAAGTTGATCATAGCTTTTCTTCCAAGGAGTTAGTGTCTTTTAATTTCATGGCTGCAGTCACCATCTGCAGTGATTTTGGAGCCCCCAATAATAAAATCTCTCATGGTTTCCATTGTTTCCCCCATCTATTTGCCATGAAGTGATGGGCCCAGATGCCATAGTCTTCGCTTTCTGAATGTTGAGCTTTAAGCAAACTTTTTCACTCTCCTCTTTCACTTTCATCAAGAGGCTCCTTAGTTCTTCTTCACTTTCTGCCATAACGGTGGTGTCATCTTTGGATCAGAGGTGATTGATATTTCTTCCAGTAATCTTGATTCCAGTTTGTGCTTCATCCAGCCAGGCATTTCTCATGATGTACTCAGCATAGAAGTTAAATAAGCAGGGTGACAATATGCAGCCTTTACGTACTCCTTTTCCTATTTGGAACCAGTCTGTTGTTTCATGTCCAGTTCTAATTGTTGTTTCTTGACCTGCATACAGATTTCTCAGGAGGCAGGTAAGGTGCTCTGGTATTCCCATCTTTTAAAGAGTTTTCCAGTTTGTTGTGATCCACACAGTCAAAGGCTTTGGCATAGTCAATAAAGCAGAAATAGATGTTTTTCTGAAACTCTCTTGCTTTCTTTATGATCCAACGGATGTTGGCAACTTGATCTCTGGTTCCTCTTGCTTCTCTAAATCCAGCTTCAACATCTGAAAGTTCATGGTTCACATACTGCTAAAGCCTGGCTTGGAGAATTTTGAGCATTACTTTGCTAGTGTTTCAGATGAGTGCAATTGTGTGATAGTTTGAACATTCTTCATTATTATAAGCATACATAATGGCTTACCTCAGAGGACCCTGCCCTTCTGCTTGTTAAACTAAAGTGCCTTTGTTCAACTCACAGAGAGATAATCTGACCCTACCCACCTGTGAGTGGCTGCAAGAAAGAAGAGATTAACACATGCCTTCCTGAGGCTGGCCATTCCTGGAGATGTTTTGCAAGACTGATGGGCCTTTTCACTTTGCTTTGTCAGCGTCTCTCCTTCTGTATTCTATCTTTTTACTTTAGTTCCTCACCACTTCTCTCTCTGGTTCTACCAAAGATCCTCTCATCCAGACCTCACCAAGATGGTTATTTTGAGATATTAGTAGTCATCTTCTTGGTCAGCCAGCTTTCTGAATAAAGTCATATTCCTTGCCTCAGTACTTCATCTCTCAGTTACTTGGCCTGTCATATGACAATAAGAACAAGCTTGGATTTGGTAACTCCCCTTGTGGCTTACCTGGTAAGAATCTGCCTGCAGTGGGGAGACCTGGGTTCGATTCCTGGGTTGGGAAGATCCCCTGGAGAAGGAAAAGGCTACCCACTCCAGTATTCTGGCCTACTCTACAGTCCATGGGGTTGCAAAGAGTCAGACATAACTGAGTGACTTTCACTTTCACTTTCATTTGCTGAGCCCTTCATTCACCCTGATGTGTTTTCTACAGTACCTCTGACTGTAACCTCTTAAAAACTCACCTCTGATTTTGTCAGTCCTCTGTTTTGGGAGATAAAGTCTTTCCACAGCTGTTAAAGATCAAGGTCTTGGACAAGCAATGCCCGGGTGGTTTAACCCCACTCACTTCCTGTCCATCACTTTGTCCTCTCTCCCCTCAGGCTCTCCCACACTAAGGTTTAGCGGAATTGGTGACATTTCCTGACCCTCTCCCATCTCTTACTCTCCACATCATGGTGTCTGCTTGGGCCCCCTGCTCTGGCTCTTCCAAGCTATGATGGTTTTACTCCTCAGGTCCCATCTCAATGTCACTTCCTCTGGAAGTCTGTCCTTTCTTAACAGTCTGGGATAGGTCTTCCGCATTAACTAAAGGTGTCCTCCCTGCTAACACTCCACATGTTTATATTTGTATGAGTAAAGTTTTTTAGTTACCATCCCCAGACTATATTTTCTCCAGTCAGTCCACAAATCCCCAATACCAGTCACATGCATAACAGTGAGTAGATGATTCCAAAACTTTTATTGAAGCAAATATATCTCTTTTTACTGGTTCAGATCTACTAAGCAATTTTTAATAACTTTTCTCTTTTGTCTTAGACATCTGCATATTCTGGATCCTTTTCCTTCTGGCTTTTTCCTCCTCTGCCCAAGTTCATTCACTTGTTTCAGACTCCATTAGGACCTATTTTAATTGTCACATTTTAAGAAAGTGTTGACCTGAAATGATAGACTGCCAGCTCTGTCTCTAGCAAAATGGGTTCATTTGGGATCAGCAGCTAATTATAATTTGGGGTCTGCAACCAAAGCCAGCTACCTGCAAGTCCTAACTTGGCAAGGAAAGGAGAAAGTTTTTATAGAGAGAAAAAGGATGTTGGTTCCCAGATGGATGGTGCTAGTGGTAAAGAACCAGTCTGCCAGTGCAGGAGACATAAGAGACTGGGGTTCAATCCCTGGGTAGGGAAAATTTCCTGGGGAGGGCATGGCAACTCACTCCAGTATTCTTGCCTAGAGAAGCCCACAGACAGCCCTGGCAGGCTACAGTCCACAGGGTCTCACAGAGTAGGACATAACTTAAGACTAAGCACACAGAAACAGTAAACAAAGTGTCCATTGCTTTTCATTGGTTGAGTCCTTGCTGGAAGGAAGGGGACTTTTTCTTCTTCCTGTAGGGTTTTGCTCTCATCACAGGGAGTGAGAGCTCCCCCTTCTGGTCTCTCAACTCTACTTCAGGTTTCTGTGTCTTGGCTCCGTTCAGTTTAGTCTCTCTGTCGTGTACGACTCTGCGACCCCATGAATCGCAGCACGCCAGGCCTCCCTGTCTATCACCAGCTCCCGGAGTTCACTCAGACTCATGTGCATCGAGTAGGTGATGCCATCCAGCCATCTCATCCTCTGTCGTCCCCTTTTCCTCCTGCCCGCAATCCCACCCAGCCTCAGGGTCTTTTCCAATGAGTCAGCTCTTCGCTTGAGGTGGCCAAAGTATTGGAGTTTCAGCCTCAGTCCTTCCAATGAACACCCAGGATTGGTCTCCTTTAGGATGGACTGGTTGGATCTCCTTGCAGTCCAAGGGACTCTCAAGAGTCTTCTCCAACACCACAGTTCAAAAGCATCAATTCTTTGGCGCTCAGCTTTCTTCACAGTCCAACTCTCACATCCATACATGACCACTGGAAAAACCATAGCCTTGACTAGACGGACTTTTGTTGGCAAAGTAATGTCTATGACTTTCAATATGCTATTTAGGTTGGTCGTAACTTTCCTTCCAAGGAGTAAATGTCTTTTAATTTCATGGCTGCAGTCACCATCTGCAGTGATTTTGGAGCCCCCCAAAAAGTAAAGTCTGACACTGTTTCCACTGTTTCCCCATCTATCTCCCATGAAGTGATGGGACCAGATGCCATGATCTTCGTTTTCTGAATGTTGAGCTTTAAGCAAATGTTTTCACTCTCCTTTCACTTTTATCAAGAGGCTTTTTAGTTCCTCTTCACTTTCTGCCATAAGGGTGGTGTCATCTGCATGTCTGGGGTTATTGATATTTCTGCCGGCAATCTTGATTCCAGCTTGTGTTTCTTCCAGCCTGGCGTTTTTTATGATGTACTCTGCATATAAGTTAAATAAGCAGGGTGACAATATACAGCCTTGACATACTTCTTTTTGTATTTGGAACCAGTCTATTCCATGTCCAGTTCTAACTGTTGCTTCCTGACCTGCATATAGGTTCCTCAAGAGGCAGGTCAGGTGGGCTGGTATTCGCATCTCTGTCAGAATTTTCCACAGTTTATTGTGATCCATACAGTCAAAGGCTTTGGCATAGTTCTGTATCTTAATTTTTTTGTAAAGGCTTAATCTTAATCTTTGACTTGATATTTGAGAAAATAAGTGAAACATTTAGTGTATTTCAAAAGGAATAGCAGCTTGCCAATATGTCATTAACACTTATGTATGACTGTAATATATGATAATGGTGAAAATTACTTAAAACTAAAATTTATTTGGAAAATTTAACAATGCTTTTCACAGAAAAGAACCTTTTTAAATTAGGTTGATATGATGCACTGTCACACAGTAGGCTGATGACATTTGGAAAAAGTGATCTGGGTTAAATTTCATCAAGTAAACAATAGACTGCTCATGAAAAGACATAGTGTATAGACCATGCATGAGAAGATTCCTACGAGTCTTTCCAGCAGAGAGCTGTAGGATAAATAGGCCAAGGATAAGAGCTCAATAATTTTAGTGATTCCTTGAACACTGTTATTGTTAACATCTTGTTAAATAAGATTCACATACATTTAAGATTTTCAATTTCTTTGAATTGCATTCTCCATTAATTGTCTACGCCTTCTAGCAATATAAATAAGGTTATATTTTCACTGAATCAATCTTTGTAAATATTTTATATCTTCCAGCAGTTTGATTTTATCAATCAAGGATAACATAAAAACATTTAATGGAAGCATTTGGAAATCTTAAATGTGTGTAGTGTAGTCTCTATATTTAGGATAGGGACAAAATTAATAGCAATAAGAAATAGTATATTGTGAATGGTAGAATGGATGAGAAATTATTTAATATCTTTAAAATGAGCTTTTTCCAGACTGAAGCAGTTATACATGTTCAGTATAAACAGAAAAAGCTAATGATACCACCATGTAAAGGTAATTGAATAGGACATTATAATTTTGCTATATCTTAATATATATTACAGACAAACTGTATATACATATTTGGGTAAACTCCGGGAGTTGGTGATAGACAAGGAGGCCTGGCATGCTGCAGTCCATGGGGTCACAAAGAGTCAAACACGACTGAGTGGCTGAACTGAACTGAATATATATCCACATATGGTTTCAGAATTATAATCAGAAATGATTGCACTTTTAAAACATTTTCTCACTAATATTATTAGTATATCATTATTGTTTGTATTTTAAAATAGGCTTTTGAAACAAAAAGCATACTTTCCCTTAGAAACAAACATGATTTTGATGGTACCATAATGTTCAAATTATGATTAATTTATTGATTAATTCTCTAATCATTGGATATTCAAGAAATTTCTCATAGTCTAACATATGAATAGTAACTTAAAAACATTTGTGTACGTATGTGATTATTTTATTACCAAAAATGTAGTTATTGGATCCCAATTTATATATATATATAAAGAAAGCTGAGCACTGAAGAATTGATGCTTTTGAACTGTGGTGTTGGAGAAGACTCTTGAGAGTTCCTTGGACTGCAAGCAGATCCAATTAGTCCATCCTAAAGGAGATAAGTCCTGGATGTTCATTGGAGGGACTGACGTTGAAGCTGAAACTCCAATACTTTGGCCACCTGATGAGGAGAGCTGAGTCATTTGAAAAGACCCTGATGCTGGGAAAGGTTGAGGGCAGGAGGAGAAGAGGATGACAGAGGATGAGATGGTTGGATGGTATCACTGACACAATGGACATGAGTTTGGGTGGACTCCGGGAGTTGGTGATAGACAGGGAGGCCTGGCGTGCTGTGGTTCATGGGGTTGCAAAGAGCTGGACATGACTAAGCTACTGAACTGAACTGATATATATATATTCACATGCATTTAAGATTTTCAATTTCTTTGAATTACATTCTCCATTAATTGTGAACTCCTCCTGGAAATATAAATGAGGTTATATTTGTGAATATTTAACATATATATTAATGCTTTGGATATTATTGTGAAATTGCTCTCCCTCATGGTATACAGTTTAATAATTTTCTTTCTGGGAATATGATTTTTCAATTTATGCTCACCAATACTCAGTACTATTTCAAAACATTAACTCAGCTTCATAGTTTGAAAAGGTAAATTGAAGGACAAAATCTTCTAGTGATAAAATGTTCATTGTATGTCCTTGTGCTGTGTGCTAAGTAGCTTCAGTTGTGTCTGACTCTTTGTGACCCTATGGACTATAGCCTGCGAGCTACTCTGTCCAAGGGATTCTCCAGGCAAGAATACTGGAGTGAGTTGCCATGCTCTCCTCCAAGGGATATTCCTGACCCAGGTATTGAACCAGCATTTCTTATGATTCCTGCATTGGCGGGTGGGTTCTTTACCACTAGCAACACCTGGGAAAACCAGTAAAACAATCTTAAAAGAGAAACAGACATTTGCATGGAATAATAAGATTCTGTGGTAACGTGTCTGCAGTCTGGCTAGGACTTTTAAACTGACCTGGGGATGGTTATAACATATGATCTAAAACATTTTTTAAAAAGCCCCAAAGAGAAAACAAAGGAAGGAAGGAAGTTTCAAGTATCCAGTCTAATTTTATTTGACCTCTAACTTTAATATTGGATCATGCATGAGATTTGAGGACAGAGAGAGATGCCAGTAAAAAATGCTCTAACAATTTTGAATTGAAAATAAAACAACAAAGGGATGTTTGCCATTTATACATATTTGAAAAGGTTAACTCTGAGGATAATGACTACATCATTTCTTCAGGTAGACAATTTCCTTCTAAAAACACCCTCCAGGAAAATCAATCTATGCTCAACCAAATAAGAACTCCCCCTACTTACAATATGCAGCTGTAACACATACACAAACTCTGAATTCAGTTGTGTGAATTCAAATGTATAGAGAAGGTCAGTTATCAAAAAAATCAAAACATACTTTTTGCATTCTTCATTTCCATTCTAAGAATGAGCTACTATTTGTGTGAATGTGACCATCTTTTCACTGGAATAAAGCAGAAAACATGGAATTTTGTGTTTGTGTGTACTTACAAAAGATAAAAACAAGGGAAGATATTTGTAACCACTCTGTTTACTCTTCTGCCTTTTAAACAACAGAATCAATGCTTTTCCTCTTCAACCCAGTCATTGAGAATAAAGTTGAAAGCCTTGTGACCTGAGTTCTGGTAGTTCTAATGAATGTAAATATTCAAGCATTATCATTAACAAATATGTAAATATTTGCTAAATAGAGGGTGACTGAATAGATTCCCTTCCTTTAGAGATTTTGGTAGGCAATAGAAAAACAAATGTTGATATTTCAGTCTAACAGGTGACCAAAGAGCGAGGAAGAATCAAGCATTCCCATGATGGGGAGCCAAGGTGAGTTTGTGTAGTCCCTGGCTACAGATTCAATAGGCTGTGTGTGTGTGCTCTGTTGCTTCACTTGTGTCTGACCTCTGCGACCCCTTGCACTGTAGCCGGCCAGGCTCCTTGCAGCAAGGACATTGGCATGGGTTGCCATCCTCTTCTCCAGGGAATCTTCCCGACCCAGGGACTGAACCCACATCTGCATCTGCTGCATTGCAGGTGGATTCTTTACCATTGAACCACCAGGGGAGCCCCATAGGCTGCAGTGGAGGACAATCAATTTGTTTGACCTATGTCAGGATAACCCTCAAGAGACATCCAGGAGTGAGGGACTGCTTTGGTGAACTCAGGTGAGGAAAGTGGTATTTAAGAGTTGCTTCAAGGAGCAAGTAAAATTTTAACATCTGTCCTATAGCCTAAATTTCAGTCAGTTCAGTTCAGTCCAGTCACTCAGTCATGTCCAACTCTTTGCCACCCCATGGACTGCAGCATGCCAGGCCTCCCTGTCCATCATCAACTCCCAAAGTTTACTCAAACTCATGTCCATTGAGTCAGTGATGCCACCCAACCACCTCATCCTCTGTCATCCCCTTCTCCTCCAGCCTTCAATCTTTCCCAGCATCAGGGTCTTTTCAAATGAGTTAATTCTTCGTATCTGGTGACCAAAGTATTAGAGTTTCAGCTTTAGCATCAGTATTTCCAATGAATATTCAAGACTGATTTCCTTTAGGATGGACTGGTTGGATCTCCTTGCAGTCCAAGGGACTCTCAAGAGTCTTCTCCAACACCACAGTTCAAAAGCATCAATTCTTGGGCACCTAAATTTACCGCACACCAAAATCTGTGCCTTTGAAAGGCACAATCTAATCTTCCGTGAACACTTAATGTTTTCCTTGAGTTCCCCAAAGAACTTATGAGAGGTCTTATAACATGTACTAAAATGACAAGGTAATAAAGGAAACAATACAGGGGTGAGTGGGTGTGGGGAGTGAAGGGGAGCGTATAAGAAGTTCTGCATAATGAAACTCCATAACAGTTGTCAAGCTTGTTCTTGAAAATGATTTGTATTTGTATTAAGCAAAGATATTATTCCTACAAAGGGAATGATTTAATAATGCATCAGTTCTTTTCTCTGTAATTGAAAGCCTCTCAATTTTACTCCTGCAAAGTACAGAACCTGAGGAAAGTATTGCTGAATATGCAAACTCAGATCTGTATTTAAAAAGTGAGCTATGTCTTCAAACCCATGGTAACAAGGACAGTTAGAGCTGAGACTTTAAAGGAACAACTTCTGTTGTCTTTGTTTATAGTCTGAAAAATGCTTGAGTTAAAACTTCTGTTCTTAAATTCTAAAGACAACAGACATCTTGTGAGGTCTAAATATCCATGAATGACCCCTTGTAATAAACAGTATGATGTTGTACTGATACTAGAGAAAATAGAATTGAGAAATATTGAGTTAAATGATTTGACTTAGAGTGGCTCAGATGGTAAAGAGTCTGCCTGCAATGTGGGAGACTGAGATTCAATCCCTGGGTTGGGAAGATCACCTAGAGAAGGAAGTGGCAACCCACTCCAGCATTTTTGCCTGGAAAATCTCATGGACAGAGGAGCCTGCCAGGCTACAGTCTATGGGGTCGCAAAGAGCTGGATACAACTGAGCGACTAATAATTTCACTTTTCAAAACAACAGCTAATTTTCTTGAGCATTTACCATCATAAAAATTAATAAACAGAAAGCTCAATTTAAATAGATTTAGGAGGACAGAATGGGGAATTTTAATTAAGCAAAATTAACTTTTTAAATTTAAAATTAAAATTAAATTTTACTTAACTTTAATTAAGCAAAATTCATGTCTTAGGACAATAGTGGAGCCCAACAGGAAGAACAAAGACTTCCTTTTCTTACTGGCAAGGGCTTAGCCATTGAGACTCAGTGAAAAGCCACTATACTTCAAATTCTCAATTCTTCCAATGGATCTTTAGTTTAACAAAGCCCTTCCTTACCACCACTTCCTTTTCTTCTCTATGAGAGTCCTCTTCACCTGTTATCAGAGACTTGCACATAGCTCACCATGGTTGCAGACCCTGAAATGCAATTTTTGTTGATCCTAAAGAAACCCATTTTTGTCAGATAAATAACTGGCAGTCTATTTGTTTTAGGTAAACGCTGCATTCCATTCAACAATGCTAAATACTTTAAAAGCATTACTATTACTCTATTAACCAGAACAACCCTGTGAAATCAATATTGTTTTTATTCATATTATAGATGCAGTATGTTAGTTCAGTTTTGATAGCTTGTAACTGGTAAATAGTTGACAATCCATCTGAATTAAGGTTTTATCATGAAACTTTTCTATGGCTATGTTTGTTTAATTCTAATTAAGCAAAATTCAACTCAGAGATTGTGAAAGTTAGAGATAGTGTCTATTCATCTTTGCAGCTATATTCTTGTATTTTTGAGTGTTTTAAAATATACTTTTATTGCTGGCTTACTGCAAGAATTTGTAAAGGCTTTCATACTGGGCCTTTGGAGAATTCCAATAATTGAACATAAAGGGAGCTTTAGGTTTTTCTCTTTTCAGAAAAAAAGATTCTCAAAATGTTATTCTTCATCTGTCGAACCATTCACCACATGTCTCTTCTCTTGTTTTAACTGTATTTTATGAGGATTCAGCTAGAAAAATGAACCTGTGAAAAAAGGCATTGAGTTATGGCATGTCTTATTCCAATCAATATCAACACGTCTAATGTGATCAACTTACAACTCTCAGTAAGTTGTCATTTAAGCATCCCTATTGGGGTCGCACAGAGTCGGACACAACTGAAACTTAGCAGCACCAGCAGCATTGAGTTTCAGGGGCTTCCCAGGTGGCGCTAGTGGTAAAGAACAAACTTGCTAATGCCGGAGATATATAAGAGATGTGAGTTTGATCCATGGGAAGATTCCCTGGAGTAGGAATGGCAACCCACTCCAGTATTTTTGCCAGAAGAATCCCATGAACAGAGGAGCCTGGTGGGCTAATGTTTTCGTGACCTTATGTGTTTTGTGCCCTTGATCCATTTTCTCCATTAAATCATAAGACATTCCCAGATGTTTGCTTATGGATTGTAGGATAAAATAATAAGAATACTCTAAATGGGTAGGATTCATTTTACAAACTACAAAATTGTTGTCATGAAATATAAAGCTTTATTATGGTCAACTAAGTTGGTCTTCAGCATTTAAGAATAGTATTTCTCAGTGTGTGTGAGAAACATTGGCCACTTGCTTTAGAATAACTTGAGGCATTTTAAGATGAAAAGGGTTTTGAAGAAAGGGTTCTTAAATAAAGCTTAAATAAACAGTCTTTTTGTCCAAACTGCCTCAATGTAAATACAGGTAAAATCATATTTATGGACTGAGTTTAGGTTATGGTACAAACGTTGGTGTTTAAAGTTTGGAAACTATTTTCTTAGAAAAGGGGTTCACAGTCACTTGCTTCTGATAACCCAAGATGTTTGTTGCTGTTGTTCAGTCACTAAGTCATGTCCAGCTCTTTGCAACATGATAGACGGCAGCACACCAGGCTTCCCTGTCCTTCACTATCTTCCGGAGTTTGCTCAGATTCACGTCCATTAAATCGGCGATGCTATCCAACCATCTCATCCTCTGTCGCCCCCCTTCTCCTTTTACCTTCAATCTTTCCAGCATCAGGGTCTTTTCCAATGAGTTGGCTCTTCTCATCAGGTGGCCAAAATATTGGAGCTTCAGCTTCAGCAATAGTCCTTCTAATGAACATTCAAGGTTGGTAGAGTTGGTTTCCTTTAGGATTGACTGGTTTAAAATCCTGGGTCCCTTGCAAAGTCAACTGCCTTAGCATCTCTGAAGGTGGGGCTCAGTAATCTCTACTTTACGACAACAAATGGATGATTTTTACCCACACTAGAATCAAAAGAATAGGCGTGTTGCTTTGTTCTTGAGCTTGGAGCTGTGATTGTTTTGCTAAGATGATGCAGTCCAGGGCAAGATCGTAAAGCGCTGAGGCTCTGCTAGCTGCCCTACCAGACCAATTCCCTTCAAGCCCATCCCTGGAGGGCAGAATTCTGGAATGTGCCATGCATAAGATGGGGCTACTCCAAAACAGAAGGCATAGAATTGATACTCTGAAAACAGACAACTGCTTTATTGAATTACTGCCCTGGTGCCACTCTGAATTATGAGGACTCAATCTAGAATGATTAGTAATTAAAATTTTCTAATTAATTAATCAACACAAGCTTAAACAGAAACTTTTCTGTTTCTATTTTTGCTAATAACAGAGAAACTGAAAATCTTGCCTGAAACAGCCAGCATCATCAAACTGAACTGTAATGATTATCATTCAGTAGATGTATGGGCGGAATGATATAATCCTGATCTTCTGGTGGAATCAATAATAGCATCTTCTTTCACTTTCAATAGTGTCTTGATTTTGACAATAAATTATGTAATCATTCAGTCCATAGAGGGATCTCTATAGAAGAATGAATAGAATGTGACACATACATGAATTTGTGTGTTTTTAATTAAATTTTTTCTTCCACTTTTATTGATATATAATTTATATACAGCATTATGTGTATTTAAGAACTTCCCTGGTGGCTCAGACAGTAAAGAATCTGCCTGCAGTGCAAGAGACATGGGTTGAATCCCTGGGTCAGAAAGATCCCCTGGAGAAAGGAATGACTACCCACTCCAGTATTCTTGTCTGGAGAATTCCATGGACAGAGGAGCCTGGCAGGCTACATTCCATGGGGTCACAAAGAGTTGGACATGACTGAGAGACTAACACTTTCACTTTCATACACATTTAAGGAGTGTAGCATGACTTGACTTACATACATCATGAAATGATTATCACAATAAGTTTAGCGAACATCTGTCGTCTCATATAGATACAAAATTAAAGAACAAAAATATTTTTCTGCATGATGAGAACGCTTAGGACTTACTCTCTTAACAACTTTCAAATGTAACACAAAGCAGTGTTAATTACATTAAGCATGTTGTACATTACATCCCTAGTGCTTATTTATGTTATAAAGGGTAGTTTGTACTTTTTGATCACCTTCATATAATTCCCCCTCGCCCCACCCCCACTTCTGGAAACCACAAATCTTGTCTCTCTTTCTGTGAATCTGTTTGAAATATAACTGACCTACAATACTATGTTCGTTCCTGGTGCAAGCATAGTCATTCAGAATGTCTATACATTACAAAAACGTCACCACGTCAGTTACCATCTGCCACCATGCAAAGGTATGACAGTATTTTTGACTATATTCCCCATGCTGTATGTTTCATTCTCTTAACTAATTTATTTTGTAACTGGAAGTTTTATCTCTTACTCTACCTCACTTATTTCACTAATCTCCCCTCCCCCCACCATTGAAAACTACCTGCCTATTCTCTGTGTCTATGAGTCTTTCTTTTTTTTTATGTTTATTCATTTGTTTTATATTCCATATGTAAAACAACATCATACTATATTTGTATGATTTCTTTGTTCACTCTTCTACCAACAGACACTTTGTTTGCTTCCATATCTTGGTCATTGTAAGTAATACTGCAATGAACAGAGGGGGTGCATGTATCTCTTCAGAATATTTTTCTTTTCTTCAGAAAAATATCCAGAGTGGAATTGCTAGATTGTAAGGTAGTTCTATTTTTAATTTTTTGAGGAAACTTCATATTGTTTTCTGTAGATTCACCAATATACAATCTCCCCAGCAATGCTTGAGGTTTTCATTTTCTCCACATCCTCTGACTCAATGGACATGAGCTTGAGCAAACGCTGGGAGATGGTGTAGGACAGAGAAGCCTGGAGTGCTGTAGTCCTTAGGGTCAAAAAAGTCGGACATGACTGAGCGACTAAACGAGAAAATTCTGACAGATCTGAGGTGCCATGTCATTGTACTTTTATTTGTATTTCCCTAGTGACTTGTGATGTTTGGCCTTTTTTCATGTGTGTGTTGGCCATCCGTATGTTCTTTGGAAAAAAACTGTCTATTGGGGGTCTCTCTGTGCATATTTTTAAAATCAAATGTATGATCTGCTTGTTTCATGAAAGCTGAATTGTAGGAAATTGTTTCTTGATTAACTGAGATTTCTGGTAATTTGAATTCCCTTATGTTATGTTGATCCTTTTGCTTTAGACTTTTGAAACAGTCCAGTGAATGTTTAAACCATTCTGATTCTGGTGAATCAGAAGTACCTTATGACTTGTGTCCCCTGGGCACCAAGCTATAAAAGCAGGATTATTTTCTGACTCATAATTGGGTACTAAAGTAGTTTGATTTTATTTAAAAGTCTTTTGGATGGAATTGAATTGAAAAGTAGATGGGCCTAAGCACTCTGAAAGTAGATGATACAAGACAGCTTGACAACAAAGGACAGATAAAAAGACAAGCAAAATGATTTTGCTTTGTACCAGGGAAGATATTTGGCATTTTCTATTTAAAAGGCTCTTTGTGACCATTAATTAGTTAATCCTAACAATCTCCTGGTAGAATACATCAGCTTTATTATCACTTGCTACAGATGCAAACATGAAATATTGTAAGATTAAGGGGCTTTAGCAAGAACTGAAAGCTAATGAAATGGCACAGTAAGAATTAGAACTGGGTCTCTGTCGGGCAATTCTATTCAGAGTCCACCAGGCCAGAGTCTCTGTAGTGTAGCCAACATACTGCTCTGTGATTACAGAAGGGCACCCTGAGGAATGCCCAACTCTGATAAGAAAAGAACAGCTGAACACTACTTTGAAAGCTGAATGAAATATGCGAGTCAATGAGGCATGAAGATGGCATCTTTGCCTCAGACTTCCATGGAAAGACATGGTTAATTTTCTTCAAACACTGAAGACAATTTGCAATTGACCTTTGTAAGGCACTTTACATTGTATCACCTTACAACAAAGAATAATAGAAAGGGACCAAAGGCTTCTCCGTCTGCCAATGCAGGAGATGCAGCTTCAATCCCCAAGTCAGGAAGAACCCCTGGAGAAGGAAATGGCAACATACTCCAGTATTCTTGGCAAGGGAAATCCCATCCATGGACAAAGGAACCCGGTGGGCTACAGTCCAGGGGTTGCAAGAGTTGGACATGACTTAATGACTACGCAACAACAAGGAAACAAAGCTTTTGTGTTTTAAACTGATATTTTCCAGAATATGCTTTGAAACAAGTAACTTATTGGAATCACCAACAGAAGGAAAAAAAATCACCACAGTGTTCTCAAACTGAGATAAAACTCTAGGAAAGAACTGGTTAACTTAAAGAAAGGTCAGGATTAGTTGAACAATTGTTATTCTACCATCCTAACCAGTCAATTTTCACCCAATTCACTGAGAAACACAAAGATAAAATGCTAGTAAATTGTTTCTAGAGAAATAATAGAATGGATGACAGATTCTTTTGTGAAATTTTCAAATGGATTGTAGCTTGGAGAAGTTCTCTTCTGACAGTCAAAAAGTTTTCCCACTTATATTATTTTGGGATAGGGAGCTCCTTAGAAAACAAGTTGTCTCCTAATATATTCTTACATCAAAAGAAATTCCATATGTATTATATTACTTAAATGAAAACAGAAAAGTATTGGAAGAAAATACATATAACTAAATGATTGGGGGATGGAAAACATCTATTTAAGCTTGTCATATAGATATTAAAAGATACCTATGGGAAAATTAATATATTTTCTAGGTAAACATGGAAAACACAGCAAATAAAATTAAGACAGAGAATTTCTTGGATATGTAATGGGATGTAGGCATTAGCTAAAGCTCTGGTGGTAATTGTTTTGCAATATATAAATGCATCAAGTTCCTTGTACACTTTAAAGTTACATAAGGTTAATTATATCTTAACCTTATGGTTAAGGAAAAAGTAAAAACCAAATTAATTTAAAAGAAAAAATAACTTGCAGAAGTATTTCCAGTGTATCATTAATATCATTAATGAATTGACATCATTAATATACAGAGTTCCTAAAAATCAATATGATACTGAATATCCAATAGAAGGATTGACAAATAAATAACAAAAGAGGAAATGTAATTGGTCAATTTGTAATGCCTAACCTTAGGAGTAATCAAAGAAAATTTTATTAAAGTATACAATAATTAGATTGACAAGAAAAATAGCACTATTACCTAGTGTTAGCATGCATTTAAATAAAAATCTATCTTAAAAACTGAACTGGTATTAGCAACAGGTGTCTAGGGAGCAATATAACAATATGTATTGAAAGCTCTAAAAATATGCCTTCTTTTTGGCAGAGATATGTTATTGAAATAATATATCTTGAGGGAAAAATCATCAAATACAGATCTAAGTATAAGGGTATTTAACATACATTGTTCATAATATCTCAGACAATGGAAACAATAATAATTGGCAGACTAAATTATACAGTGTATAATACTATATATAGCCATTATTGTTGTTGTGTAGTTCCTAAGCAGTGTCTGCCTCTTGTGAGCCCGTGGACTATACCGCCAGGTTCCTCTATCCTTGGAATTCCCCAGGCAAGGATCCTGGAATGAATTGCCATTTCCTTCTCCAGGAAATCTTCTGAACCCAGGGATCACACCTGTGTCTCTTGCATAGCAGATGGATCCTTTACTGCTGAGCCACCAGGGAAGCCCCATTAAGAACAAGGAAAAGACTAAGAAGAAAGAGGTGGAGAAGAAGGTGGAGGAAGAAGAGGAGGAGGAGGAGGAGAGAGCAAAGGTACACGACCCTATTAAAAAAATTAGATTAATTCTATTGCTATAAAGTATGCTGAGTCAATTCCCAGGGAGCCATATAAATTGGAAGAAATTTTGTGGACCTGACAACCTGGGTGTTCTTTAGTCTACATCAGGAGAACTATCTTGTTATTCTAAGGCATCATGCTTCAGGAACAGCTTAAAGCTGCTTTTCTGTCACATCCCATTCTTGCCCCTTTTGCTGCCTTTAGGCTCCAAGGCAAGATAATTCTGAAAATATTCATCTAAAAAGTACTGGTGAGATAATTTATCTTTGGGGAATGAGTCATCTTTATTGAAAGAACAATATGTAAAAATTATATTCAGTAGTTTCCAACAGGTATGAATATAAAAATCATCTTTAGTATGTTTCCAATTGTTTTCATAGTCATATATGACTATTCCTTTTAGCTAGCCTTGCTCTGAAGTAGTAAATTGTGTACGTACCCTTTCATTCTGCACTTGGATCCCAGCATTATCATCATACCAAGAAAGGGGCAAAATTCCCATCAAAACATTTATTTACCTAAAAGAAACCTTCAATATGATACTGTAATTTACTAGACAATTTACTAGAGTCATGTAATTATGAATCTCTGGGAAGTGTTATCGGGGTTCTTGTGACCTGATTTCAGTTTCTTTTGTTCAGGGAGAGAATTTTAGAATTCACAGCAGAGATTCATGTAGAGCTGTGGTTCTCAAACTTGATCATGCATCCGAGTCACCTAGGGAACTTGTTAGATTACAGATTTCTGAGTCCCAATATCCAGAGTTTCTGCCTCAGGATTCAGAAGGTGTGGGGTGGAACCCAGTTTTGCACTTATAAATTTCCAGGCAATGCTGATGCTATTGATCTGGGCACCACACTTTGAGAACTATTGACTTCAATAAATGATCAGTAAAGAACTCACATACTCTAGGTAATATTTCTAACACCATGATAATAAACATCTTTAAGGCAGACATCCAGTAAGTACATTTGCCTTACAATTAATATAAGTACAAATTTGTTGATATGGTAGAATAATAGATGTGTAATATGGTGACCTAGCTATGAATTCTTTATATAGTGTTTTCAGATTTCACACTTTAAATTATAAAAACATTATACATTAATAGATACATAAATTCCAAAGGTTGAAATAGAATGAGAAATTCATTTATTTAATCAATACATTTATTTAATAAAAGTTATTTGCTTAATCCAACTGATACTATAATTAAGCATTATTCAATCTTATTTTTGTGAAATTAATTGCTGAATGTTACTATGAGAGTGATGCAATCAGGCATCACTTATAACTTGTTATTATTTAGAAATTCTTAAGGTTAAAAATATTGCTATTATTAAACTATACACTGAATAGGGAATTTTGATGAAGAGGTGGGGCATAAGGTGGATTCGACCAGTGTTGAGTCTCATATGTTATATGAGACTCATATGTTTTATATATGTGTGCGTGTGTGTGTGTACATACATATATATATATTTATTTATTTATGACCAACCTAGATAGCATATTCAAAAGCAGAGACATTACTTTACTGACTAAGGTCCGTCTAGTCAAGGCTATGGTTTTTCCTATGGTCATGTATGGATGTGAGAGTTGGACTGTGAAGAAGGCTGAGCGCCGGATGCTTTTGAACTGTGGTGTTGGAGAAGACTCTTGAGAGTCCCATGGACTGCAAAGAGATCCAACCAGTCCATTCTGAAGATCAGCCCTGGGATTTCTTTGGAAGGAATGATGCTAAAGCTGAAACTCCAGAAACTTTGGCCACCTCATGTGAAGAATTGACTCATTGGAAAAGCCTCTGATGCTGGGAGGGATTGGGGGCAGGAGGAGAAGGGGACGACAGAGGATGAGATGGCTGGATGGCATCACGGACTCGATGGACGTGAGTCTGAGTGAACTCCAGGAGATGGTGATGGACAGGGAGGCCTGGCATGCTGCGATTCATGGGGTCGCAAAGAGTTGGACACGACTGAGCGACTGAACTGAACTGAACTGATATATAGTGTAAATGCAAATTCAAGAAAGTCAGAATTTGCATAGGCAGCAGAGCTAGAAAGGCAGAAAACAAAGACCACTGTACACAGCTCCAGCATTCTGTCACCAAGTGGTTGTGGTCTTTGTCACTTCATTCAGCTTCTGTAATCAACCATTCAAATACTATTACTTCAAGGAGTCAATGACATTTGAAGTTGAGTAATCTTCCAGAATTTCCAGAACTATTTTTGTGTTAAGGATCACAGTTACCTTATGGGGTACAGAGTTAAGTCTGTAAAATCTCTACCTTTTCAAAGATCAGATATCTGTAATTCTGTAATGTTTTGTTTTGGAAACAAAAGCCATAATTAAACATGTTTTGAAGTAAAAAAAAAAAAGTAGAACTCAAACACTCAGGAAAAATTGTAAATGTGTATGAGGCAAGGAGTACTGGAAGTAACCAACATGAATGACATATAGCATGTTATTTAGGAACAGACTAGAGTACAGTAGCATTCTACTCCCTAGGTCAAATCACGTGTGTGTGTGTGTGTGTCTGGATGATGCTTGTATATAATCAGGTCACAATTTTAATTTCTAAAGCTGAATGATTAACATAATTATAGATTTCTTTTTAGATACAGTGAAATAAGAGAAGGGTTTATAATGCTGTTTTTGTGGTCACTGACATTAAAGCTTGTGTTTTTATCTACTTATTCCTAAAAATTCTCAGTAAAGCTTTCCCATTCCCATGACACTGAAATCTTGCCTCATCATACACTTCCTAACGATATCCACTTGATCACTTTTCCTTGCTCTACCTGTCTGATCACACATTTAATTGCTTAACATGCTGTAACTGATGCCTTCTTGTTCTATTTCAAGGATCATTTCTCTCATCATTCATTAGGCCTAGAAGTCTAATGTTAGAGGAAAAAACCTCCTGATTTCCTAGAGAAGGGGTATTGACATCCTTTTTGCCTCTCTCTGCCCTTTTAGTCAGTTTGCTTCTGCTTGAGTTACCTGGAGCAATGTGTCTGCTTGCAAACATCTGGGCAGCTGTGTTCTCGTCCATCTATATTCTCTAGGGAGCAAGATGCCTGCAGAGCATGTTAGCTTCACTGCTACTCCTAAGGGAAATGGTTGTTCTCCAGGGAAGCCTCCCAATCTTATGTTGCCTTGACTAGGTGATTAAATCTAAAGAATTCTGGAGTTTAGAATTATAAAACCCTATTTCTTAGCAGCCCTGAAGGCATGGCTTCTAATCTTGCTTCTATTAGTAATAAAAGAGAAATTTTGCTTTATAACTTGAGTAGGGAAGGGAGATGCTATCGATTGTGGCCATCACAGACCCTAATACCCAGCATAAATCTCAGTTTAATTCCTATTCCTCTGGACTTTCATGGATTTTATATCATTTATAAATCCTTCTCTATCTTTTCCTTCCCACACAAGGCTTATGGTTTCTCTTGTTTTCCCGCTCCATTATTTGGGGATCCATGTGTGGATAACCTCATGCTATCATGTGAGTATAGATATCAAATCTTTTCTGTCTAGGTCCCTATGGTTCCTGTTTTCCTTATTATTTTCAGGGGTTTTCACTTTCTTCTTTCAGTGGCAACTCCAGACTGTTTTTCATCAATCCTGCCAAACTGTGACACCTCTTTCCTCTACTTTAGCTGTGGATTCTTTCTCCAAAGCAGTGTTTTATGTCTAGTAAAACCAGAAGAGGTATTAGTAAATAAGAAACAAGAAAGAATACATCAAAAATTAAGTAGAAAGATAAAGATATTATTTTAATTTACTAATAAAAATATCTATTAGTCAAGAAATGGATTCAGCCCCTGAGGAAACATCTGGGAAAAGCTCAAGTTTCTACACCACACTTCACACAAAACAAATAAAGGTAGTTTAGCATAATTAAAATAATACATTAAATGATATGCATAATAAAAATGAATAAAATATCAAACTCCTCAAATGAAATGAGAGATTTAAAATCTCCCCAAAAAAACCACACCTAATTATAACACAAAACTCAGAAACTGTAAAGGTAAAGATTTTCTATACTCCAGTTCAGTTCAGTTTAGTCACTCAGTCATGTCCAACTCTTTGTGACCCCACAGACTGCAGCATGCCAGGCCTCCCTGTCCATCACCAACTCCCGGAGCTTTCTACAGTTAAGTGTAATAAAATAATTTTAAAATTGTATGCAGCGAAAGGTCTTGATCGGTAGCAATTTGGCAATATTTTTTCAAAATAACATATGGATACACCCTTTTTTTACCCAGAAATTCTAGTCCTAAGATGCTTTCCACACTTATATATTGGTATACATAAGAAATGATACATTTTAAAAAATATTTCACTTATTTAAATGTGCCACTAAATGTTAACATTCCTTTTAGCATCATTTATACCTACAGTTGTCTCTTGAACAACATAAGTTGTGAATAACTTGTCAAAAGGGAATAGTTAAGTGTAGAACTAGAGACAGAGTAGACTACATCTTAAGTTAAGAAGAAAGATGAAGACAGAAAAAAAAGAAGATATACAGTTCTGTAAGAATAAACAAGAAATCAGTAACAGTGGCCCATCCCATGAGAGGAATTAGTAAACCAGGGAAATGGGATAAGCATGGTATTTTTTTTATCATATCATATCTAGAACTTTTAATTTAGTTTATTGTATACATGCTGCTGCTGCTGCTAAGTCGCTTCAGTCGTGTCCGACTCTGTGAGAGCCCATAGACGGCAGTCCACCAGGCTCCCCCGTCCCTGGGATTCTCCAGGCAAGAACACTGGAGTGGGTTGCCATTTTCTTCTCCAATGCATGAAAGTGAAAAGTGGAAGTGAAGTCGCTCAGTCGTGTCCGACTCTTTGAGACACCATGGACTGCAGCCCTCCAGGCTCCTCTGCCCATGGGATTTTCCAGGCAAGAGTACGGGAGTGCGTTGCCATTGCCTTTTCCATATTGTATACATACTACCTGTTAAAAGAAATATTTTACAAAGATGTATCTACATCTATAAACTTCCTCTGAAAATTGTGTATGATTTTAACTTTGTTTATACTCACCTTTTCCCACTTTCCAGGATTCATTGAATGTATTTGGAGTCTTAATTCTAGAATATCATTAACTTTAAATTAAAAACACTTAACATTATGCTTACTATTAACAAAGGCTACATATTCAAATGTTATAAAATGCCTGGTTGGCAATTAACAAGTGTGTATCCACAGAGCATATTGTGCTTAGTTGCTCAGTTGTGTGTCTGACCCTTTGGAGACCCCATGGACTGAAGCCCACCAGGCTCCTCTGTCCAAGAAATTCTCCAGGCAAGAATACTGGAGTGGGTAGCCATTCCCTTCTCCAGTGGATTTTCCTGACCCAAGGAATGAACCTGGGTCTCCTGCATTGCAGGAAGATTCTTTACTGTCTGAGCCAGCAGAGAAACCCATGGAGCATATGAATGCAGATTTTACTCTGGCTGTGGTTTCTGAAAGCAACTGTGTAACTACATCAAATTCTGCCAGTCTAGATGACTTCATGTGACTTCCCCCAGCTTTCTGCCTATGCTCCTTCCAAAAGACTGGTTTCTGGCATAAAAGTTCATTTTATGCCACTTTGCTTTTACAAAAGACCTATATTAGTATCAGTTTTTGTTAACTGAAAGAAATCCAAAGAGGATTTTCACTTTTACAAAAAAAAGTTGAAAAGCAAAACTAGTGTTAGCATTAGTTTGCGGCTACACTCAGCATCTCAGCATTAAGCTGCCATACCTTCCAACTTGTGTTACAATCACTGTTCTTTATCTCCACTTATTTTGTGCATCATTTTGCAAGATACATCCTGAGGTACCTGCCTGTTCTCTTCACACCATGTGGGCTTATGAAAGGTTTCACAGGAGCATTCTACTTGCTGATAGAGGGGAAGTCTGTGCCTCCACATGTAGCCTGTATCACCTCCTGTGGTAGATTACAAAAAAAGAACACATTATTTTTTAGCTTCTCCTACCAAGGGGCAGAGTCCACTCTTTATTTCAGAGCTGCCTTGTGCTTTCTTTAACTGATAGCATTGGGTGGCAGTGATGTTATGCAAATTTGTAGCCTTTGCTACACATGTGCACTTTAAGAGTCCTTCTCCTATTACTAATAATACCCTGTGAATTAACTACATGAACAGGCTCAGGCTAGCCTTTTGGATGACAAAAAAGATGTAGCTTATGAACCTTCTTTCTGCCCCAGGAGATAATTGGTGAAAGCTCAGAGGAGACATCTAGTTGACTGGCAGCTGAGCATAGACACACCATAAGTATAGTCAAACCTGTAGAATCATTCAGGGGCACCTGGCCCAAATTAGAGACCCACAGACTCATGATCTAATCCAGTGGCTATTGTTTACACTGAGTTTTAGAGTGGTTTCTTATGTGGGCTTCCTTGGTGGCTCAAATGATAAAGAATCTGCCTGCAATGCAGGAAACCCCGGTTCTATTCCTGGTTTGGGACGATCCATTGGAGAAAAGAATAGCAATCCATTCCAGTATTCTTGCCTGGAGAATTCCATGGACAGAGGAGCCTGGCAGGCTACAGTCTATGGTGTAGCAAAAAGTCGGACACAACAGAGTGATTAACACTTCCACTTCTTACGTGGCAATAGCTCCATTATTCTCCTGGAAAAGCTCTCTCACTGGTTTCTCACCTCAATGTCAGGAACTAATATCATCCTGATGAGAAATCTTTCTTTGTATTTGAGACACATGTATCTTAAGTCTGAAAATTGAGTTTTGACACCATGAGTAATTTCCTTTTTAAAAGCTCTTTTTTTACACTATAGCTCCAAGACTCTAGACACAAGTTTGTGCTATCTGATTCTCTGCTCCCTCTGCCCTGAAAGTCCCTTTCTACTAACACATGCTTCTTTTTGCCAAGACTTACCTGCTCTAGAGAAGCTCTTTAGACTAATCACCCGGCTCATCATCGCTTCTCTCCATTAGTAACCCAGGATACATATTCCTAAACTACCTTCGAGTTGCTTGCATGTCATGTTGTAAGAGTTTTCTAGACCAGAGTTTCTTACATTGGATTCTGGCAACAATATTGACTTTGAGACATTAATAATTTTTCAAAAGGGGTTGTTTTGATCAAATACACCTGAGACACATTGGGGTAAGCAACAACAAACTGTGTTTTTACATCTTGAATACATCTTTTTTCATAACAATATATGGCTTGTTAACAACCAAGGAGATATACCTGGTCCCAAATTAACCATGGGACCATTAACATTTTATTGAACAGATTTTAGAAACTGCTACCTGAATATCACCTTAGGTTTAAATACATTAAAAAACAGCTGTCAAACAAAACCTTTAGTCCTTAAATGCCTGTGTGAGAAAAACAAGAAAGAGAACTCATTAGTGATATGGAAATTAGAGAAGGTTTTTTTATTTCCCTTAAAATTCAAGACCATGAATTGCTAGACTTTGAGAATCCCTTTGGATGTCAGGTTCTTCATATTTTTTATTTATGTCTATTTTTGTAATATTTACCTTTGTGGCTGAAATAGATATCTTAATATCGGTTAATCTCTGATTTTCATTTCAATAACTCCCATATTTATTAGAATAAATGTATACACATAACCACAGCTTTGTAAAACTCTAATTTTATGTGTGACAGAACAAACAGAAGCTCTGTGATTTTTTGCCCCAGCATCATCTTCGACCCAAGCTGATTATAGTTTCGCCAGCACTCTGATCCCCTCAGACTGTATGGAGGGCCAGACAGCCAGGGTTTCAGGCCAGTATTTCTACCCATGCCAGCACTTTGTCTATTTACACAACATGCTGAGAAAACAGTGTCATCTTCTATATGGGCTATCAGAAAAAAAAAAAAAAAAAAAAAACTTTTGGAAGCACCAATTCTCAAACTTGAGCGTCAGTAAGCCTCTCCTGGGAAACTTGTTCAAACAGACTCTGATGGTCTGTTCCTAGCATTTCTGGTCCAGTCAGTGTGCAGTGAGGCCAGAGAATGTATACTATATTACAAAGAAGGCCCTCAGATATTTCTGATGCGCATGGGGAAAGAACCTCTGTTGGAAAATCACTGTTGATCAGTAGTCAGTGTCAGCTACCAAGATGAGGGGAAACATTTTTCTTCCTTCACATCTTTTTTTATTCTCATCCTATAAATGCACGAGCATCCCAGATGTTCCCTTTGAACTTCTCTCTCACTCCCTAGGTGATTTATTCTAGCATCATGGTTTTAAACACCAGAGGAGCCTGATAGTCAATGGTCCATAGGGTTGCAAAGAATCAGACCTGACTAAAGCAACTTAGCACTCTCGCACGCACATGCTGGTAAACTTCAAAGTTTATAGCTTCAGTCTGGATCTCTCCAGTGAATCCTGAACTGGGTCATTTTATTTACTATTTGTTACCACCATTTGAATTTATATCAAGTGGCTTAAGTTTGGTAGATCCAAAGCTGAATTGTCTTACCTGCAAATTGTCTCCACCGCCAAGAGTTCCAGTTTTAATTCACGGCTTCTCTAGTCTACAGCCTCAGTTGTTCTGGCCAGAAGACTCGGTGCCATTCTCGGCATCATTCTTCTTTCTTCCCACCCCACCTCTAAACCATCAGGATATCCCCATGGCTCTACTTACAAAATATTTCCAGAGCTGTAAATGTCCCATCTTTCCCACTGCTACTCTCTAATCTAACCCACCCTGCTTTCTCTCCTGGGCGGTTGAAGTCACCTCCTGGAGATTCCTCCTTCTTCCTCTCTTGCTTCACTTACAATCTACTCTCTACACAGCATCCAAAGTGAGTCCTGCAGACTAAATTTTTGTATCACCCCACATTCATATGCTGAAACCTAATCCACTCATGAATGGAATAGTGTCTTTAGAAAAGAAACCTCAGAGTGCTCCCTTCTCCTTTCTGCCATGTGAAGACACAGCAACACAGACCCTTGCCACCAGACACTGAACCTGCTGGTGTCTTGATCATGAATTTGTCAGCTTCCAGAAATCTGAGAACCAAATATCTGTTTGTTTATCAGCCACCCAGTCTATATTATTTTTGTTATAGCAGCCAGAATAGACTAAGACAGTGAGACTTTAAAAATTTAAGTCACATACATACAAAGCAAACTTTGGTTCCCAAAGAGGAAGAGGCACAATGAGTCAGAGAACAAGGTGCGGAAGGATAGATCAGGAGGAGTTTGGGGTTAATATATACACACTGCTATGTATAAAATAGGTAATCAACAGAACCACTGTATAGCACAGGGAACCATACTCAAGTGTTGATAACCTATAAAGGAAAATAGTGTGAAAAAGTATGTGTATAAATATATATATATATATATATATATATATATATATATGTATGAATCACCTTGCTGTATACAAGAAACTTAAAAAACATTGTAAATCAGCTGTACTTCAATTTTAAAAAGCCTCTTACCACACAATAATAAAAAGGAAAATAACTCAATTTTTTAAATATGAAAAACATGTAAATAAACTAAATGTAAGCTAGATCACATTAATCTTCCACTCAACCCTTCCAAGGGCTACCATCTCATTCAGAGTAAAACTCAAAGATTCATCATTGCCTATGAGACATTCTCTGTTTTTTCTTTTTCCACTGATTCCTCCATTCTCCCCTCACTCCCATCTCTACAGCCATGATTTTGGTTGTCCATTTAGGTCTCCAAGCAGCTACCTACCTGAGGAACTTTGCACCTGCTCTTGCCTCTGTTTTACTCAGTCCTCATTTCCATCAGAGCTGTGGTCAAACATTAGCTTCTCAGAAGGAAACTTCTCTGACCACACACCCATCATTCTCTAGACCCTTTATACTACTTTTGGTCAGCACTACTGAACAGTTAGAACTGGACATGGAACAACAGACTGGTTCCAAATAGGAAAAGGAGTACGTCAAGGCTGTATATTGTCACCCTGCTTATTTAACTTGTATGTAGAGTACATCATGAGAAATGCTGGGCTAGAAGAAGCACAAGCTGGAATCAAGATTGCCGGGAGAAATATCAATAACCTCAGATATGCAGATGACACCACCCGTATGGCAGAAAGTGAAGAGGAAAAAGCCTCTTGATGAAAGTGAGAAAAGAGAGTGAAAAAGTTGGCTTAAAGCTCAACATTCAGAAAACAAAGATCATGGCATCTGGTCCCATCACTTTACAGGAAAAAGATGGGGAAACAGTGGAAACAGTGTCAGAATTTACTTTTTGGGGCTCCAAAATCACTGCAGATGATGACTGCAGCCATGAAATTAAAAGACGCTTACTCCTTGGAAGAAAAGTTATGACCAACCTAGATAGCATATCAAAAAGCAGAGACATTACTTTGCCAACAAAGGTCCATTTAGTCAAGGCTATGGTTTTTCCTGTGGTCAGGTATGGATGTGAGAGTTGGACTGTGAAGAAAGCTGAGCACTGAAGAATTGATGCTTTTGAACTGTGGTGTTGGAGAAGACTCTTGAGAGTCCCTTGGACTGCAAGGAGATCCAACCAGTCCATTCTGAAGGTGATCAGCCGTGGGTGTTCTTTGGAAGGAATGATGCTAAAACTGAAACTCCAGTACTTTGGTCACCTCATGTGAAGAGTTGACTCATTGGAAAAGACTCTGATGCTGGGAGGGATTGGGGGCAGGAGGAGAAGGGGCCGACAGAGGATTAGATGGCTGGATGGCATCACCAATTTGATGGACATGAGTTTGTGTGAACTCCGGGAGATGGTGATGGACAGGGAGGCCTGGTGTGCTGTGATTCATGGGGTCACAAAGAGTCGTGTCTTTGCTCAGACATGACTGAGCAACTGAACTGACTGACTGACTGACTGATTGATCATTTGATATATTAATATTTTCATTCTCTTCAAATGACTCCATGAGAATAGGAAATCCATCGTTATGTATATTATTTATTGCCATGTTTGCCCCATCTAGAATTGTACTTAGCTCAGAAGAATCTCAGTTTTTCCATCAATAAGTGTATATAATGTAATATAATATTATATTATATAAATGTTTAGTAACTATTAAAGTATCATTAATTCACCAATAGTATTAGATAATAGTTGGCACATACTATTAGAAAAGCCTCACTAACACACACACACACACATCAAAGGTGACATATTACGGTAAATAAATAGCTGTTAACATTCGATTTCTGGGAGGAACCTGGAATGAAGCAAGATAAATTGGAGGCCGTCAAGCAGGAGATGGCAAGAGTGAACACTGACGTCTTAGGAATCAGTGAACTAAAATAGCTTGGAATGGGTGAATTTAATTTAGATGACCATTATATTTACTACTGTGGGCAAGAATCCCTTAGAAGAAATGGAGCAGACCTCAGAGTCAACAAGAGTCCAAAATGCAGTACTTGGGTGCAATCTAAAAACAAAAGAATTGTCTCAGTTCGTTTCCAAGGCAAATCATTCCAAATCACAGTAATCCATGTCTATGGCCCAGCCACAGATGCTAAAGAAAATGAAGTTAACCAGTTTTATAAAGACATACAAGATCTTCTAGAACTAATACCAAAAAAAGATGTCTGATTCATCATAGGGGATTGAAATGCAAATGTAGGAAATCAAGATATATCTGGAGAAAAAGGCAAGTTTGGGCTTAGAGTGCAAAATGAAGCAAAGCGAAGGCCAACAGAGTTTTGCCAAGAGAGTATACTGCTCATAGCAAAGAAAACTCTTCCAACCACACAAGGGACAACTATACACACAGATATCACCAGATAGTCAATACCAAAATCAGATCAAATTGCCAGCATCTGTTGGGTCAGAAAAAAGCAAGGGAATTCCAGAAAAACATCTACTTCTGGTTCATTGACTATGCTAAAGGCCTTGACTGTGTGGATCACAACAAACTGTAGAAAATTCTTAAAGAGATAGGAATACCACCTTACCTGCCTCCTAAGGAACCTGTATGCAGGTCAAGAAGCAACAGTTAAATTCAGACATGGAACAACAGACTGGTTCAAAATTGAGAAAGGAGTATGACAAGGTTGTGTATCGTCATCCTGCTTATTTAATTTATAAGTAAAGTATATCATAGGAAATGTCAGGCTAGATGAATCACAAGCTGATATTAAGATTGCCAGGAGAAATATCAACAACCCTAGATATGCAGATGATACCACCTTAATGGCAAAAAGGAAGAGGAACTAAAGGACCTTTTGATAAATGTGAAAGAGGAGAGTTTTAAAGCTGAAAGAGAGAGTTTAAAGCTGGCTTTAAACTCAACATTCAAAAATTAAGATCATGGCATCCAGTCCCATCACTTCATGGCAAATATATGGGGGAAAAAATGGTCACAGTGACAGATTTTCTTTTCTTGGGCTCCAAAATCACTGTGGATGGTGATTGAGCCATGAAATTAAAAGACTCTTGCTCTTTGGGAGAAATGCTGTGTCAAACTTAGTGTGTTAAAAAGCCAAGAGGTCACTTTGTTGACAAAGGTCCATCTAGTCAAAGTTATGTTTTTTCCAGTAGTCATGTACAGATGTGAGAATTGAACAATAAAGAAGGTAGAACACGAGAAAGTGATACTTTTGAGTTGTGGTGCTGGAGAAGACTCTTGAGAGTTCCATGGACAACAAGGAGATCAAACTAATCAATCCTGAAGGAAAATCAGTCCTGACTATTCACTGGAAGGGCTCATGCTAAAACTGAATTCCCTATACTTTGGCCACCTGATCCGAAGAGCTGAATCATTGGAAAAGACCCTGATGGTGGGAAACATTGAGGGCAGGAGAAGAAGGGGATGACAGAGGAGGAAATGTTTGGATGGCATCACTGACTCAATGGACATGAGTTTGAATCATCTCCAGGAGTCAGTGAAGGACAGGGAAGCCTAGTGTGCCGCAGTCCATGGGGTCGCAAAGAGTTGGACACAACTGAGTGACTGAATAAATGAACAGCTCTAAATACCTGCCATAGATTTCACAGAGCTTTATCTAGTACCATTGGCTTCTCACAATTGTACAGAGATATGATTAATATCCCTTTTTAGGGATAGATGAAGAAATGTTGCCAGAGGGTTAATGTTACTCACCTTTGCTCTAACAGAAAATGAGGCAGAGTAAGAGCAGTGGAGATGTATGGTGCTTTCATGATGTGTTTGTCTGCATAAAGTGCTTTTCAATGAATCCCTTAAGAATCCTCTGTTGTTGTTCAGTTGCTCATTTGTGTCTGACTCTTTGTGACCCCATGAACTGCAGCATGCCAGGCTTCCCTGTCCTTCAGTATCTCCCAGAGTTTGCTCAAACTCACGTCCATTGACTCGGTGATGCCACCCAACCATCTCATCCTCCGTTGCCCTCCTCTCCTCCTGACCTCAATGTTTCCCAGCCTCAGAGTTTTACCCAATGAGTCAGCTGTTCACAACAGGTGGTCAAAGTATAGGAGCTTCAGCTTCTGCACCAGTCCTTCCAATATTCAGGGTTGATATCCTTTAGGATTGACTGGTTTGATCTCCTTGCTGTCCAACAGACTCGCAAGAGTCTTATCCAGCACTACAATTTGAAAGCATCAATTCTTTACACTCAGCCGTTTTTGTGGTCCAACTCTCACATTCATACATGACTACTGGAAAAACCATAGCTCTGACTATATGGACCTTTGTCAGCAAAGTGACCTCTATTCTTTTTAATATGCTATGTCATAGATTTGTCATAGATTTCCTTCCAAGGAGCAAGCATCTCTTACATAAAATTAAATGCCTGCAGTCACTATCCACAGTGATTTTGGAGCCCAAGAAAAATAAGAATGAAAAGCCCAAGGAATTAATAATTCTCTTAAGACTCTGCTATCCCCTTTTAGTGGATGGAAACAAAAATTGGGTTAAGTTGCAGTTAGCTAAGTTAGGATTTCAAAATCTGACTCCCTAGAACCTACTTATTCCCTGTGATTTTATTGTTTCCCACAGGTACCCTTTACTCTACTTTCTGAAATTTTTATCCGAATGACTCCATCATATATTGAACAATTTCCATGTGTCTGTAAACTGAACTATTCCAAAGCCATGGAGTAATAAATAGTACAACATCACAAATAACATCCTTTCTTAAATTCAGGCATGCATTTGTTCTTGTGCAGCATTGAAAAGTTAGGTGGCAGGTTTAGACTTGCTGTGCTATACTAATGAGATTTTTCTGGACTGCAATTACTCCCTAGCAGAGTTTTATTTTTTTTAAGGTGATAAATTACCAAACATATGCTATGTGACTCGAGTTGTTTGGTGAAGAGGGTGAAATTGATGAGCCCAGATGGGTGTTTGCAATGAACACAGAAGCCTAAGATGGCTCAGATTTTAATTAGGTCTGCTAATAAGATGTATGTAGGGAGGAGGTAGACACGTGAAATACCTAAATTTCCAAATGTCTCAACAGTCATTTATTCATTTACCAACATATGTTGTGTGCCTATGTGTGCAGGGCCATGTAATATATGAGAAACTAGGGAGCCAATGATTGCTGTATTCTGGTTTTCAAGGAACTGACACTCTGATTGTACTCAGGGCTTTCCTAGATACTGATTCTTGCCTCAGTGAAGTTTCAGTTCATTCTATAGCACAAGTTATCGCCCACGTGATGGCAAGCACAGTGCTCTCCCTGGTCTTTTGGCCTTGGACTGGTCACCCAAAGTTGTGTGGGTGAAAAGGAGGCAGGGATCAACACATTCATACAACAGATTTCCTGTCAGCTCTCAAATCTCTCTCATGATACAGCTGAAATAGTTAAATGTTCAGCTAAATTGCAGGTTAAACTGGCTTTTACAGTCTTTTATAGGTCATTTTTCCAACTATACCATCTTACCCAGTTACCAAAACCACTGATAAAAATCAGAGTAAATTAATACGTTTGTTATTTAGTGGCTAACTGGAGAAGGAAATGGCAACCCACTCCAGTACTCTTGCTTGGAAAATCCCATGGATGGAGGAGCCTGGTAGGCTACAATCCATGGGATCTCGAAGAGTCTGACACGACTGAGTGACTTCACTTTCACTTTTCACTTTCATGGATTGGAGAAGGAAATGGCAACCCACTCTAGCATTCTTGCCTGGAGAATCCCAGGGAGGGGAGCCTGGTGGGCTGCTGTCTATGGAATCGCATAGTCGGACATGACTGAAGCGACTTAGCAGCAGCAGCAGTGGCTAACTTGTATCTGACTCTTTGTGACCCCATGAACTGTAGCCTACCAGGCTCCTCTGTCCATGGAATCCTCCCAGCGAGAGTATTCAAGCTGGTTGCCATTTTTTTTTCCCAGAGGATTTTCCCAATCCAGGGATCAAACCCACATCTTCCACTTGGCAGCTGGATTCTTAACTCTGAGCCACATGGGAATCCCAAATCCTTGAAGAAACACAATTATGGAAGCAAAGAAAACTGATGTAGAGAAATATGATGAAACTTTAATTATGTTAACTTTATATTAAATGAAAATTTGTTACCTTGATTCTTAAAACTTTTTTCTAAAAATACAGTTTAGTGTTAATTCCAAAGTACTACCTGGAAATCTCATGAAGTAAAGAGTCATTTTAAAAGAAAGTATATACTTTTACAGGTGGTATGTCATGTGTAGAGATTATAAAAAATTTTAGAATTTAGACATTGGTTATGGATTAAAAGCATCTTTAGTTATGGCAGTCATGGAGCTTTTTCCTATTTCAGGATGGATGCTAATGCTAATTCTTAAGTTATATTTTCCATAGATAAGCAAACTGCAGTAGCAAAAGAAATGATAAATTCTATCATCAAACAGATACATTTTCAAAAAGTAGTTCAATAGTTATTAAAACATCCATTAAGCATTATTTTGGGAAGAGGGAATTTGTATGCAAAATCAAAGATGACTCAAATTTTTGTCTTTGGAAATATTTTACTCTTACTGATTTGATAGGTGATCATTCTGCTTTTCTTCTCATCCTCCCCTCCAAAACTAAGTAGCTGACATTATCTCCCGCATCAGGGTTAAAGCTGTCAGAAGTCCACTTTTATTTGCATCTAGAGACTCCTTTTCGTAGTGAAGTTCCCTCTAGAGAAGCAAATACTAATGAAAATGATGATAATGACTAGTAGGAACTAAACAATTATTAGGTGCCAGATTGTGGTAAGTGCTTTATGAGTGAGAATTATCTTAAATAGTCTCTTATGAGACCCATTCTTCAGATAACAATGATACCTGTAGGAGAAGAGGAATTTGCCTAAGATGACAGCTAACAAATGATAGAGGAGGTAGATGAATCCAGATGAGTGTGGCTCCAGGGCTGAAACCTAACCTTCTCCTACAGCATGTCTCTCACCCTGATTAGATCTCACACCATCCTGCTACAGATATCCTGAGATACGGCTGCTCTCCCTCTGAGCACTCAGTCTTTCTCCCCCCATGGTCCCCTTCCTGTTCATATGCAAGTGTGTGCTTGAGGCAGAAGAGATGGGAGGAATGAGGTCGTGGAGAAGAAAACAGTGTTTAAAGACAGTCACTCACATTTCCATCTTACTGGAAGACATACCCTGATGACATATTTATTTAATCCTTCTAACCAGCAATGATGCCAACTTAATGATGTTCTTGCTCATGAGACTAAAATGCTGAATGTATTCTGCTAGGTCAGAACAGGTGGTGTTGGGACTCCTGATCTTGCTAATCCCTAAAGCCATGCTTTTCCCATACCAGAAATATTTACCTAAAATTTGTGATATTTGAATATTTTTGTTGGGATATTGAAAATTGTTATTAGAAAATTCTACATGTGTGTTCACAGATTCCTGAGCAAACTGGGGTATGAAGAGAAAGAATCTCTAGCATTGTTTAACATTTAGTCTGTTCCCAATGAAAGCATCCTCCATAATGTTCATTTCTTGATGCTCAGCATCTGTGTCTTCTACTCCTTCTGTCCCAGAAAGCATGACATGGGCCATTGTTCTTTCCCTTGCTCTGAAGAGCTTGATATCCTTTAACTTGTTCATGAATACATTGCTTTCGGAGTCCTTGGTGCTTGTGAAACTTAATTCTCATCTCATCATAAATGTTTTCAAACTGTGGGATATCTTTAAAACAACCATGCAAATAATCAATCTGTTTTGCTTTCAATCAATAAAGAGTAGTTAATTTCGCTGGTCAGCAATAGACAATGTTTTTGCTAAATTTGCAATATGTGAAATCCCATTCAAAAGCAAGAATGTAGAATTGGGTCTACCTCTGTGGTCACCTCTGGGATGACCATATAATCCGGTGAATATACTGCAAGAAGTTGGGTAGGGGTGCATGGGCTGTAAATCCTAAATAATACATGTGGTTTTAATGGGCACGAAAATATTTCTCATGTGTCTTCCTCTGACAGAAAATGAAATGATAATTCCTCTCTTGGTTTAAAGAAAAACTTGACCTGGTGATACCTTAGACAAACTACTTGATTTCCCAATGCTTTGAATCTGATAAGATAAAAAGAAAAATGATTATTTGAGCTAATCATGTGTCTGTATAAAATACAACTAAAATATTCAAACTGAATGATGTAATTTTGAGTAATAGCCAGCACCATTAAAGGGCCTCATTAGTCTTGCATGTGAGACCACGTATTCAACAAGAGCCCTTTGTAGTGTTTTCCCAAACATTCATACTATTAACAGTAAAGGTTTATTATTATACTAAATCACAGGTACTAAATGCTGTACATGCTTTCAGGTGCAATTCAGTAATTGTCTGCTATGCTGTGCTCAGTCATGACAGGCTCTTTGTGATCCCACGGACTGTAGCCCACCAGTCTCCTGTGTCCATGGTATTTTTGGGCAAGAATACTGGAGTGGGTTGCCATTTCCTCCTCCAGGTAATGGTTCCCACCCAGGGATCAAACCCATGTCTCCTATCTCTCCTGAATTCCAGGCAGATTCTTTACCACTGAGCCATCAGGAAAGGCAGTAACTCAGTAATTATTACATCCAATGTATACCATCTCCAAAGTAGAATCAGACTGTTGATCAGTCTTAACATTTATGTTTATCAGACATTCCTATGGGAGGTTTCTATTAGGAACACCAAAGTACTTTTTCCTAGTGACAGCTTTTACAAAAACAAGATAATATCTTCTTGCTGATAATAGAAACATTTAAAATTTAATATGTTTTGAATGTCATGATTTAGTTAGAAATATGCAAGGAATATAAATAGGTCAGTAGCACATTGATGATGTTTATATTCACTAGGAGGCTTACAAAACATCACTGGCTCCTTTAAAAGCGGCAGGAGAGAGAAAAAACGCAAAAGTAACTGCATTTCTTTCTGAATAATCAGGCAAAGTTTACGTTGTCTCCTTTGTCTCATTTTGCCTTTCACTTCTCTGCATCTCTTAGCAAACATCATTTTCATGTATAAAAACAAAGGTAAAATAGTCTGGTATGAGGTATTTGGGGTAGTTGTCAGTTCTTTTTTTAAAATAAAGCTGATTTATTCTGGTTAGAATAATGGGAGGAAAACAAGGTTACATAGCCTCCTTCCTGGGATACTAATAAAAACAATTCTGAAAATAAAATTGGAAGCATGGTGCACAGCCACAGAAACATAATCATCTAGATATAGTTGGAACACAGGGCTCCCAGAGACTCCCTAGACCTAATTACTGCTAAATTGACATAAGTGGCTAGAAATACTTCGGATGGTGTTTTGCCCTGTGATTTTGATGTGTTACAGATCAATGTAATTTTATTAGTTCTGGTTGTTTAGAACTATGCATATCTCAAGTTGTATCTCAGCATTCATAAATACAATTTCAAAAACTGCATTATCAAAAACAGACAAGGATATAAAGACATAGTCCCAGGGGAAAAGCAGGAGATATGTCTCTAATCCAAGTAACCTCTGAAGTCAGAAGCACCAAGCTCCCAGTGTTGCTTTTGCCACCTATCAGCTCTGTATCCATGAGCAGATTATTTAATATGTCTGTTTCTTCTTCAAGGAAATCAAGCTAATAATGACTATCTCATGGAGTCTTCCCAACCCAGGGATAGCACTTGGGTCTCCTACTTGGCAGGCACATTCTTTACCACTGAGCCACCAGGGAAATTCCTCCTGATACTTAGCAGATGTTTAATATTTTTTTATTATTATTTTGTGTTTTCTGCAACTACTGATTATATCCAACCCTAATCTTACCTTGCAGTAAGGTAAGCAGTTAGTTGCAATAGTTGTAGTCGCATCCCATCGATCCACTCTAAAGATTTCCCTTAGTTTTACCTTGTTCTCCATAACTCATGTATCCCCATAAGTTGTAAGTTCAAAATCAAATTCATCATATCTCCTCAATGTCTTGTTCCTCCTCCACTGTGGAGTCTAACTTAATAGTGTGTATCTACCATGCTCTCCAACCCCTAGAATCTTCTTAATTCATCACAGTCACCCAGTCAGTATATTTCTTAAATATGGTTCCTATTCATCCTTCCTTTGCTGTTCATCCTCATTGGTACTCACCATTTGTATTTTGTTGTTTACTGATAGGATTATCGAATAGCTATCTGCCTGGTTTCACAAAAGGTAAGCATTTCCCCTCCCCCTAATTTTCCAAGGTTATTAGATCATCCTGTCTAGATGAGAAGTTGGGTTGTACCATTTATCTTCTCAAAGTTCATCTGTATCAGTCTATAGGCAGTCCCACTCCCTGTCTCTTGAATCAGATATAAAAACCCCTAGCTTCACATGCCATTAACTTTATTTTTCCTTTCTGGCTTATATTCCATTACTCCTCATCAGAGTACTTAAAATGCTCATGCTTTGTGTCAGACTATCTCATTCAGTATCAAGTCTGCATGTCAATCTTTTATCTTCTACCTTCATGCCTTTGCTTGGGCTCTTTCTTTCCCAAGAATGCTCTCCCTTCTCATTCTACCCATCAAACATTAGGTAATGTTTCCATACCATCTTGATCCTCTGTCTTAAAAATTATCTGTTTTGTATTCCACCTTCATAAAGCACATATCACTATTAATGATGATGTTATTTAATGTATCAGCACAATGCTTTGCTACTTAGAGGTATGCTTAAGTATAACTTATTCATAAAATGATGTATATTCTGTCCTGTGTTGCTTATTTGCATATGAATTGTGATAATTATTGTCCTAAAAACCATTTTTTTCTCTCTTTACATTGTTGAGATTTTATGAAGAGTTAATTCCATTACTCAGACAGCTAGTTATAACTTAGAGAAAACTATAAAAACAAAGTACACAGATTCTAAGCATTCATTAAACACACACACATACTTATTCTAAGCTTTTTACTGTGCTAAATGCTAGTTATATGAAAAAAGATATGGAAGAAATGGTTAAATAAATCATAATTTCCTTTAGCTGAATGAATGCCATAATGGAACTGAGTGTCATGCTGACACCATGGCAACAGCCGTGATAGAAGCAAGATTAGACCAGAGAAAAATTACTTTAGAAGAAAGCAAAAAACAGTTAAGCTTTGTATGAAAAATGCAAATTGCCAAAGAAAGTAATATTTACACAAAAAAGTTTTTAAATGCCTGCTAAAATATGTAATACATTGTACATAAAAGAGAGTCATGAGATAATTCTAATATTTTATGTCCATAGTTAGATACATAGATAAAATATGGTATATACATAAGGTGAAATATTATTCATCCTTCAAAAGAACGAAAATCTTATTGAATGCTACAGCATAGAATGTGCCAACCTTGAGGAAATGATGTTAAGCAATTCAGTCACAAAAAGACCAAATATCATGATTCCACTTACATGATGTATGTAAAGAACTCAAATTCATAGAAACTAAGAGTATAATAGTGGTTACCAGAGGCTGGGGACGGGTGAAAGGGAGGGTCATTTAATGGGTCTGGATTTGAAAGATGAAAACTCTGAAGCTATTTTTCACAACAATATAAATATACTAAATAGACTGGAGAACCCCATGGAAACAGAGGAGTCCAGCAGGCTACAGTCCATGGGGTCACAAAGAATCAAATTTGACTAAGTAAGTAAGTAAGTAAAGTTGCTCAGTCGTGTCCAACTCTTTGCGACCCCATGGACTGTAGCCTACCAGGCTCCTCCCTCCATGGGATTCTCCAGGCAAGAGTACTGGAGTGGGTTGCCATTGCCTTCTCCAGGGCAAATATAACTAAGCACACACAAATACCACTGAACCATATCATCTTATAGTTAAGATAGTAAATTTTGCAATGTTTTTTACCACAATAAAAAAATCTCGAAAACCTTATTTTGGCCTGTAAGGCCCAGTGCTACCTATGTGGTATCCTTTCTCAACCAGCTTCTCCCTTGCATGCTCCATAACAACCATACTGGCGTCTACGTTGCTGTCCAAATACACTTAGCATACCCCTACCTCAGCGCCTTTGCACTGGCTGTTCTGCTCTTCACAGTTTATTTATATTAATTACATTCTGAATCCTTGTCAAATGTGACCTCCTTTCCCATGATGATCTAGTGTTCAATTCCCTTAAACTGGGGTGATTTTTCTTTGTGACATTTACCACTCACTCGACCTATAGATTTATTCATGTATTTATTTTTCCCAGTGGGAACATAGGTGTCATTACAATAAGAGATTTATATGTTATATTGATTGTTCATTGGTGTAGGCCCAAGTTTCATAGCACTGCTTGGTACATGAGAGGCATTTAAACTACTTACTAAAAGTGAAAGTGTTAGCCACTCAGTTATGACTATTTGTGACCCCATGGACTGTAGCCTGCCAGTTTCCTCTTTTCAGAGGATTCTCCAGGCAAGAATATTGGAGGGGGTTGCCATTCTCTTCTCCAGGGAATCTTCCTGATCCAGGAATCAAAACCAGATCTCCTACATTGTAGGTGGATTCTTTACCATCTAAAGCACCAGGAAAGTCCTAAATATCTGCTAAATACATATGTAAACGAAAGATAAGTCATTTCTACAACAGGAATAGGAGACAGTAATTGAACCTCATGATTTGAAATTTTGTTCATAATTATAATGAATATCTTACCTTTGACCTACAATCTTTTCATATTTTATTGGTGTTAATACTGAGACTCATCCCAAATGTATTATGGTATCTACTTAGCTTTGCCAATGAAAATTACCTTAAAATCAATCACCAAAAAACTAGGAGTGAACTGATATATAGATAACGGATTATGTCCACTATAAGAAGAGATTTCAAATAATCCTATCCTTTTCTGCTTCCCAATCTTCAACACCCTTGCCAATAAAATACCCTGCAAAGAGAACGATCCTTTAATCCTAAAATTGGAAACAAGATTTAATCTTGGAAACGTAATGGACCTTAATTTATATTCACAAGAAGGTGTATAAGAGAAGACCATGGATGAAGACAGGTTTTCATGCAAATATGAGACTTGGACTTAAAGTTTTTTGGTTTTGTTTTTGTCCATTTCTGAAATAGTTCTAACCTTTTTTTTTTTTTGTTTCATATATGATATTATACATGTTTCAATACCATTCTCCCAAATCATCCCACCCTCTCCCTCTCCCACAGAGTCCAAAAGACTGTTCTATACATCTGTGTCTCTTTTGCTATCTCGCATACAGGTATATAGTGATAAAGGGGAGGAGTTACTTTGGAAATAAGAGACAGGTTGTTGGGTTGTTTTAAAAATTTAATTCACAGGTTCTAATAAGTTTTCTTTTATAGGGATCTACTTTGAAAGCCTAACTTTGTTCTTAATATTCTTTATAATTTAAAAGTCAACATTAGCAGATGCATTATAATAATTGTTTAAATACAAGAGTAGTTATATTTCTCAAGTGAATGATTAGGGGCATATTTTGCAGGAATAAATAATTGCTTTTGCTTTTGAAGGCAAGTAGGTTCAATTCACTTTGCAAACCTCTTTCATGTTTCCAGTTCTTAGCTCTAGACATAATACCCTCCACAGATGGTAGATGTCATTTGATACTGGTCTTTTCTAGCAAATTCACATATGTCAGCAAATGAGCCTAAAACAACTCCAGGTTTCAAATGTAAAACATTTGTAAATTGCACTGATTCATAATCAGGACAACATAATAAACTACAATCTAGTCATTCTCAGTGGGCCTTATTCAGCAGAAAAAGTAATAGAATGGAAGCCAAGAGAGGATGTTGAGCTTGGCTCTTCCGGTACTAGGCTTTTGGAAATTCAATTACTTGCCTGTGGAAAGTACTGGAATGACAGCCTTGGAAAATAAAATCCCTCATCACTTTAGAACATAGGGGAAAAAAGGGCCAGACTTGCCTGTTACCACAAAGTCCCACCAAGATGCTTAATTCCCAGGGACCAACTGGAATTAAACAACTGACGGTCAACAAGTTACGTCCCCAGCCAATCACTCCCACTCCAGTTTGTTTTAGTTACTAATTTAATATCAACTACCTTTCATATTTTAGTATCAACTCGAATTAAAGTATAGGAGGGGCTGTATAAAGAAAGAATATATCTATTGCTGTAATTATTTTAAAATATAAGATAGGTTCTTATTCTGTCCTGAGAAAAGTGAGGGGATCCAAAGTCATGTAACTCAGAACAAGAATGGCAAGTAAAAGAAGTTACTATAGTTCAAATCTCAAAGGGGTCTTGCTTTTTTTTAAAGTGTGTGATAGGGAGAGTGGAAATTATTAAAAAGATTAATATAAACAATTCTGAGACACACTTATATGGAAATTATACAGGCATGTGCACTCATTCACTCAATTGTGTCTGACTCTCTGTGACCCTGTGGACCATAGCCCACCAGGTTTCTCTGTTCATGGGATTCTACAGGCAAGAATACTGGAGTGGGTCACCATTTCTGACTCCAGGGGATCTTTTTGACCCAGGGATGGAACCCTGCACTGGCAGGTGGATTCTTCGTCACTGGTGCCACCTGGGAAGCCCTCATGTGCATGTGAGGCATCATATACAAAGAGGCATCAAATAAAATAAAATATTTGGGGAAAGTAAAGCATCTAAAACCTTTGATACTGACTGCAGCCTTTAAAAATGTATTTTCAAAGAATAACTCTCTGCTCTTTTCCTTTTGCAGAAACAAATAGGTCAGTCATTCCACCATTCTCTTTTGAGAATTTAATTAGATACAAACCAAGCTAAAAGAGACAGAAATGAGCCAACTTCCTATCAAACATATCTGACTAATTTGAACCACATAGAGCCAAGCTCAACATCCTCTTTTGGCTTCCAGTTTGGTATTTTAGCCTTTGTCGCCACAAATGGTCTGCAAATAAAAGACATGAAGCCAAAAGTGACTATCATTCCACAAAAGAATCTTTGTAATTCTATAAACCCCAAATTCCCAAGACTGTTTAATCTCAGGACTGTATTTAGTGACTGTGAAAGGCTGAGCTTTCCCCCATGTTGGTGTCATCTAACGCCCTGCATTTCTGGGCTGTTCTCTGCATAGTCTCTCAATTCCTGGGTAATCTTTTTCCCTTAAAGTAAATGCAGATGTACTGCAGCTGGAAATGTTAAAGTCTGCGCATTTCCAACAAGAAACGTTGAGTTTTAAAAGAAAAGTACCCCTGAAAATTTATAAGTAGGCGGGGTTCACATTTAAACAACAGAAGAGAATGAATCCATTCAGTGCAAAAATATACATTTTATTTTTTTGTTTGTTTGTTTTGTTCCATCCTATCCTCACCATGTTGATGTGTTTTTTTTTTTTACACAAAATAAATTAAGGAGTATTCCAATTTAACTGTAACATGTTTCTTACTTAAGGTATGGGTTTTCTAATCACTGTCTTAGATAAAGAACTACAAGTAAAATAAGTTACCCAGCTATCAATGATGTCAGCTTAATTTAATGAGGTTGGGTAAATTGGGCTTTGTGATAGTCTAATAATTTTATGTCTTAGATGATTTATTTACACAGAGTCTTATTTTAGAATGATTTGGAGAAAGCAAAAAAGATGCAGCTAATCTAGGAAGACAGATTTTTGTTAAAATAAGAGAAACATAATTAGGGAAAAATATGAGCAGACAAATAAAAGGAATCCCAGAGTGATAGCCATACATAATACAAGCAGTGAAACCCTATCCACTCGTGAGAGATGGACCAGGATGTTTATCTCTGTCTCATGCTTTTAGCAGGTAGCCAGAACTAGAAAACAGAATCACAGTATCCATAAGTCAAGTAAACCAGCTGAGCTGATTAAGGCAAGCATAAATATTCTCTATAATAAGACAAGAAAGAAATTATTCTGTATCCTTATAGAGAGATACTGTCATATTTATTTAACAAACACCCTTCTTACCATCCTTCAAATAAATACAGTGATATGTGTAATGGCACTGCTTCAATATAATACACCTTTATGTAAACTGATAAGATTACAACAAAGCACAGTTCAGTGAAAATCATTTCATCCAGGGATAGTATATTGCAGCCCATAATATATGCGGCACTTTTTTTTCTTAAAACTTAACATATATTGTAAGTAAGAATTTGATCTCATTCTAGGCTATGAGCGTTATGAGAACAAAAACAAAACTGCATCCTCATCTCCTATCAAGCATCTGACACACAGTAGGCATGTGCACTTTTGTTCAGTATTGAAATAAGGCATCGTTTTCAGGGATTTCCATAATTACTGTTCTCACGCAAACATTTCATGATTTTCTCCCGTACAGTCACATGGAGGGCAGGTAGTGTGTATGGTAGATCCATGTGGAGGAACATGGTTAAAGCAGTCATCTAGACTTGAGCTTCTTTCCAGTGTTGCTAGTGATAGAAAGCACATTGACTAAAGATAAATACTGCTGGGCTTATAGAGCAACAGATAATTATCTTCCATTAATATGGTGTATGTACTACCAAACCAGCATAAATATAATTAGTAAGCTTAATATCACTGGGAACTCTAGGAGCAGTTGTACTGTATATACAGATTCCTCATAGAGTTTTCGCACTCAGTGGGAGAGGGAACTGGGGCATTTACACACCAACAACTTGTATCAGTTGAGGGCTATTTGCATAGGGGTGTAAATTGCTTTGCACTTCTAGCCCATCTTATTGGAGGACAGAGCAGAATCTGAGAGCCAGTGAAAGTTCTCTGAATTGGCAAGACCTATAGGAATAGAGGTGAGATACTTCAGTATCTGCTACAATAACATATTTAAAGGGACATAGAGGCGGGAGGAGAAGGGGACAACAGAGGATGAGATGGTTGGATGGCCTCACCAACTCAAGGGATATGAGTTTGAGCAAGCTCCAGGAGATGGTGATGGACAGGGAAGACTGGCATGCTGCAGTCCATGGGTTTGCAAAGAGTTGGACATGACTGAGCGACTGAACAACAAGGGGCTTCCCAGGTGGCACTGCCTGCCAGTGAGGGAGAGGAAAGAGATGCGGGTTGGATAAGTCAGACACCTGAAGCAATTTAGCACCACACACACACATGCAAGGAGACATAGTGTATACTTGGAAAACAAAGTTTAGGTCGAATTTGACAAATGCCTCAAATAATATCTACTGTTAGATATTTTTTTTTCAAGCATCAGGAAGAAACCTAAAGGGAGAAGAGAAATAAACCACTATACATTTTATATATGTATTCATGCATCCATTCTCTTTTGTCCTCCTCCCTACCTTTGTGATAAACCACTATACATTTTATATATGTATTCATGCATCCATTCTCTTTTGTCCTCCTCCCTACCTTTGTGAGATCACACTGTTCAGATTCATACTTGGTGAGCACAAAGACCAGAAGCAGAAGACTTTTCCCTCACCTGAGTGATACTTTGGTTTTACCCATTTGTCATTTAGTTCCCTTGTTATCATTTGTATTGAAATATCTTCACTGTCCCCTGTTGGAAATTTTCAGTGATTTACTCTGGCAGCTGAAAACAAGCTACACAACCTAAACATGGATGCACATGTGGGTTTTCTTGCATCCAAAAATAATCTCAATCAAATAAGGTTATAATAACGGTTACCTAGAAGTTTTGAAAACCAAGGACATCCAACTTTCTAGCTTATGGTCAGAGATGTTACATCTGAAAACCAGAATTTACTTTTATATTAAGCACACAATATTTATTGGGGGTGAGTCAACAAAAGTGGGCAGCTTATCTGCACCTCAGTCAGTTCAGTTCATTCCTTCAGTCGTGTTTGACTCTATGTGACCCCATGGACTGCAGCACACCAGGCATCACCAACTCTTGGAGCTTGCTCAAACTCATGTCCATTGAGTTGGTCATGCCATCCAACCATCTCATCCTCTGTTGTCCCCTTCTCCTCCTGCCTTCAATCTTTCTCAGGATCAGGGTCTTTTCAAATGAGTCAGTTCTGCGCATCAGGTGGACAAAGTATTGAAGTTTCAGCTTTACCATCGGTCCTTTCAATGAATATTCAGGACTGATTTCCTTTAGGATGGACTGGTTGGATCTCCTTGCAGTCCAAGGGACTCTCAAGAGTGTTCTCTAACATCACGGTTCAAAAGCATCAATTCTTTGGCACTCAGCTTTCTTTACAGTCCAATTCTCACATCCATACATGACTACTGGAAAAACCATAGCCTTGACTAGATGGACCTTTGTTGGCAAAGTAATGTCTCTGCTTTTTAATATGCTGTCTAGGTTGCTCATAACTTTTTTTCCACGGAGTAAGCGTCTTTTAATTTCATGGCTGCAGTCACCATCCACAGTGATTTTTGAGCCCCCAAAATAAAGTCTCTCACTGTTCCATTGTCTCCCCACCTATTTGCCATGAAGTGATGGGACCAGATGCCATGATCTTAGTCTTCTGAATGTTGAATTAAGCCAACTTTTTCACTCTCCTCTTTCACTTTCATCAGGAGGCTCTTTAGTCCTTCACTGTCTGCTATAAGGGTTGTGTCATCTGCATACCTGAGGTTATTGATATTTCTCCTGACAGTCTTGATACCAGCTTGTGCTTCATCCAGCCCGGCATTTCTCATGATGTACTCCTCACGTAAGCTAAATAAGCAGGGTGACAATATACAGCCTTGACATACTCTTTTCCGAATTTTGAACCAGTCTGTTGTTCCATGTCCGGTTCTAAATGTTGCTTCCTGACCTGCATACAGATTTCTCAGGAGGCAGGTCAGGTGGTCTGGTATTCCCGTCTCTTTAAGAATTTTCCACAGTTTGTTGTGATCCACACAGTCAAAAGCTTTGGCGTAGTAAATAAAGCAGAAGTAGATGTTTTTCTGGAATTATCTTATTTTAATGATCCAATGGATGTTGGCAATTTGATCTTTGGTTCCTCTGCCTTTTCTAAATCCAGCTTAAACATCTGGAAGTTCACGGTTCACATACTGTTGAAGCCTAGCTTTGAGAATTTTGAGCATTACTTTACTAGCGTGTGAGACGAGTACAATTGTTTGGTTATATGAGCACTCTTTGGCATTGCTTTTCTTTGGGATTGGAATGGAAACTGACCTTTTCCAGTCCTGTGGCCACTGCTGAGTTTTCCAAATTTGCTGACATATTGAGTGCAGCACTTTCACAGGATCGTCTTTTAGGATTTGGAATAGCTCAACTGGAATTCCATCACCTCCATTAGCTTTGTTTATAGTGATGCTTCTTAAGTCCCACTTGACTACCCATTCCAGGATATCTGGTTAGGATATTTGATACCACCTATCCAGGATAGGTGAATGATCAAACCATCGTGGTTTTCTGGGTCATTCATATCTTTTTTGTATAGTTCTGTGTATTCTTGCCACCTCTTTTTAATATCTTCTGCTTCTGTTAGGTTCATAACATTTATGTCCTTTATTGAGCCCATCTTCGCATGAAATATTCCCTTGGTATCTCTAATTATCTTGAGATCACTAGTCTTTCCTATTCTGTTATTTTCCTCTATTTCTTTGCATTGATCATTGAGGAAAGCTTTTTTATCTCTCCTTGCTATTCTTTGGAACTCTGCATTCAAATGGGTATATCTTTCCTTGTCTCCTTTGCCCTTGCTTCTCTTTTTTTCTCAGCTATTTGTAAGGCCTCCTCAGAAAGCCCTTTTCCCTTTTTACATTTTTTTTCTTGGGAATGGTCTTGATCACTGCCTCCTGTATAATGTTGCGAACCTCCATCCATAGTCTTCAGATCGAATCCCTTGAATCTATTTGTCACTTCCATTGTATAATTGTAAGGGATTTGATTTAGGTCATACATGCATGGTCTAGTGGTTTTCCCTACTCTCTACAATTTAAGTCTGAATTTTGCCATAAGGAGTTCACATTCTGAGCCATAGTCAACTCCTGGTCTTGTTTTTGCCAACTATACAGAGCTTCTCCATCTTTGACTACAAAGAATATAATCAATTTGATTTCAGTTTTGACCATCTGGTGATGTCCATGTACAAGGTAGTCTAGTGTTGTTGGAAGAGGGTGTTTGCTATGACCAGTGCATTCTCTTGGCAAAACTCTGTTAGCCTTTGCCCTGCTTCATTTTGTACTCCAAGGCCAGATTTGCCTGTTCGTCCAGGTATCTCTTGACTTCCTACTTTCCTAATGAAAAGGATATCTGCACCTACAATTAGCCAAATTTTGATCTACAGAATGACCAACTCAATAACTTGAAACATAAGTGGAATACATAAAAAAGTAATGGAAATTACAGTATTAAAAATCTATTTCTAAGTTAAGCAAGTCTGGTATACATACAAATCCTGGTTACCATTGTTGTTATGAGAGGAAGCTGATTAGTTTTCAGAGCTTCCAAAGTGACACGTGGAAAGGTTATTTTATCAGTTCAAATTAGATGTGTCTGTAACAAAAACAAATATTGAGGGTCCATGCCGATAGCGGGAATCCTGAAGCTTATTTTTCTACTTTAGTATTCCAACATGTCTACTATCTCCAAGGTGTTCTCATGCTTCAGAGTGATTGCAGGCACTCCAGCCATCACTTTGGCAACACAGGCTAAATGCAATACAAAAAAAAAAAAAAAAAAAAAATTCCCTCCCAAATAGTTTAGATCTATAAACAGCTTTTTAAGAAATTCACACACTTTCATATGTTTCCACTATGATCAGCACTACTTATTACATGGCCATAGCTAGGTGCAAGAGAATCCAGAATTGTGTTTTGGTTTGTTTGATTTTTTGATGTCATGTGGCAAGGATCAGAACTGTACTATAATAAAGATTTATATGTATGCCAGATTTGCTTTAGAAACAACTGTTTAGAACCTTAACTTTCATTAATTATTTTCTTATTTTCCACTTTTTATTTCAAATTATTAACTTGTTTTTCAGCTTTGATACTCTGTTAATATTCAAAGTTCTGCTATTGTAGTAGAAGTAGAAAGTGAGTCTTGGTCAAGGCAATTGGAAATTACTGTCTCTACATCCACATGGAGGTAACAACTAAAAAGAGAGGGCTTATGTGTGGCCTTCAGCTTAGGCACAGAAAGTGAATGGACGGGTGACATCTTTCATTAAAAGTATGACCAAGCAACAGACAAAGAGTCAGTTTCCTTCACCCATCCTCATGCTACACAAAGGGTTGTGTTTTAATAGCCAGTGTCTGTGGTATGTTGACTGATAAACATATTCTTTGAACCAACATGTGTCACAGATTCTTCTTTCTCAATTTTGCAAGTAAAAAAGGAAATAAAGTGATAACTACATTGAATTAGAAAATGTTAAAGTTGATTCACCTGCATTCCTCACTGCCATGCTATATTATATTTCTCTACTTACATGTTTTGTTTTTTGTTTGGAGGATAGTTGCTTTAATGTTGTGTTAGTTTCTGCTGTATACTGAAGTGAATCAGCTATTGCCTCCCTCTTGGACCTCCCCTCCACCCCTCTATGTCATCATGGAGCACTGAGCCGAGCTTCCTGTGCTATACAGCAGCTTCCCACTAACTACTTAACATATGTGAGTGTTTATAGGTAAATTCTAACCTCCCACACTTCCCTTCCCCCTATGTTTATATGTTCATTCTGTATATCTATGTCTCTATTCCTGCCCTGAAAATGGGTTCATCTACACCATTTACCATATAACCCAGCAATCTCAACCCTGGGGAAATATCTTGAGAAAATCATATTTTAAAAAGATACATGTAACCCAAAGTTCAGCACCATTTACAAAAGCTAGGATATGAAAGTAACCTAAATGTTCATAAACTGATGAAAGGATAAAGAGGATATGGAACATGTTTGACTCTTTGCAACCCTATGAACCATAGCCAACCAGGCTCCTCTGTCCATGAGATCCCAGGCAAGAATACTGGAATGTGTTGCCATGCCCTCCTCCAGGGGATCTTTCTGACCCAGGGATCAAACCTGAGTCTCTTATGTCTCCCACAGTGGAATATTATTCAACTCTAAAAAGGAATAACATTGGGTCATTTGCAGAGATATGCATGGAAGTAGGGTCTGTCATACAGAATGAAGGAAGTCAGAAAGAGAAAAACAAATACTGTATAGTAATACATATGTGTGGAATCCCTTTTTGTATCTTTAATAGAGCCAGGAATAGGATGTGGTGGGTGGGATGTATGTCCTGGGCACAAAATTCAAGGAGGCAATTAGAAATTTAAAAGTCAAGATAAATAGTATTTTGAAGAACTTGTAAAAATAATCATAAATGCAAAGATCCACGATGAATAAAACAACAAAATTTTAAATAAAGACATAAATCTTTGAGGCACAAGAATGTCCTATGTCTTTGACTCTAGGACATCTGACAAGAGAAAAATCCATCTCTTTTTATCTTAAATTGCTCTTAACCTGGACCAAGTTTTCTCAACAGTGATTCTACTGAAATTTTGAGCGGGAAAATTTTTGTGGTGAGCTTTCCTGTGCATTAGAGGATGCTTAGCAACATCCCTGGGTTTCTATTCATTGAATGCTAAAAGCACCCCCTTTGGTTGTGACAACAGTGTCTCTAGTCACCCACAAATGTCCCATAGGAGACAAACCATCCAGTTGACAAGCATGAAACTAAGTGCATCTGATTTATTTTTGAATTGTTAAAAATAATTTCAGGCCTCTTTAAAGCTGCACAATGCTTTTATAACCCATTTCTTCCAGAAATGTGGTAAAGGACTTTATTAGAGGTAAATTTGTTTTGTGCAAACACACTAAGCCTATGTGGTGAATTCATTTCAATCAGCAGTCCTTTGCCCACTGTAACACAGAAAGTCCTCTGTAGCTCGATTGTTTGCTATTTGAAGAGGAGAGGAGATCTCAGGTGAGTTGAAGCTAATGTGTCATAGCACTATTATTTAATATTAGATAGCAATTAACTTTTATATCTTTCTTTTATATCATCTAACTTTTATATCGTCTACCTCAGATGGCCTTATAATTCATAGCGAAGATCCCAAGCTCTTTTTAAATAAATAAACTAACCAGATATACACAAAGAAGGAAGAGAAGGACAAGCAGGAGGAAGACAAAGGAGGAGAAAGGGGAGAAAGGGAGGGAAAGGAAAGGGAGAATAACAGGTCTGGAGAGCCGAGGAGGGTATACAAATGCACATGGTCATTACCTTTGATATAATAGAAAGACTACATGTGGGTTTTGAAGTCTCACTGACCTTGCTTTGAATTTTAATTCCTCTTTGTAACTGTGTGATATAAGCTGAGTTACTAACTTCTCTGTAACATACGCTAAATAACTCAAGCCTCTCATGGGTCCTAAGGAGACCGAGATGAAAGCATCTAAAATTGTGCCAGAAACAGAAAAGCAATAAATGTTAGTTTCCGCTGAATGCTCAGAGGTTCTTTCTTCTTTGGCTTCATCACAAATTTTCATATGTTCCTGAAGCCTAGGAATGTGATGCAGGACAGCATATTGTTGTTTTAGTAGCTAAGTTGTGTCCGACTCTTTGGTACCCCAAGGACTGTAGCCTGCCAGGTTCCTTTGTCCATGGGATTTCCTAGGCAAGCATATTGAAGTGGGTTGCCATTTCATCCTCTAGGGGATCTTCCTGACCCAGGGATAAAACCCATGTCTCCTGGATTGGCAGGCAGAACTGAGCCACCTGGGAAGCCCTGCCACCTTTTTACATAAAGTTTCACTGAAACAAAATAAACGTTGTTTGCCAAGTATGTGCCCATGAAGTCGGTCTAGCTTTTGTTTTCTTGACCCTTATATTACTCTATAACTCACCAATTTTTAAGTAGGACAACTGTCCTGTTCCTCTAGGCCATTGAGATAAATAAGCCTGGTACCAAAAGGTCATATAAAACTTCTGGCAATTGAAGGCTGGCTGGGAGGAGATGAGAATGCCTCAAAACTAGTGTCCACCAGGCTTCTCTGGTGACCCAGATAGTAAAGAATCTGCCTGTAATGCAGGAGACACAGGTTCCATCCCTGGGTCAGAAAGGTCCCCTGGAGAAGGGAATGGCAACCTACTCCAGTATTCTTGCCTGGAGAATCCCATGCACAGAGGAGTCTGGTGGGCTATACAGTCCACGGGATCACAAAGAGTCGGACACGACTGAGTGACTAACCCACACACATTAAAAGAAAGCTATTCTTGCCTGGGAAAGTCCTTGGATAAGAGGAGCTTGGCAGGCTACAGTCCATGGGGTTGCAAAGAGTCAGACATGACTGAGCCACTGAACACCCACGTGCCCCTAATTTAGATAATTTAAAATTTTTTTAAATGTGAACCATTTTTAAAAAGTTTGTTGAATTTATTACAATATTGTTTCTGTTTTGTGCTTTGGTTTTTTGGCTGCAAGCCAAGTAGGTTCTTAGCTCCCTGACCAGGGAGTGAACCTGTACCCCCTGAATTGGAAGGTGAAGTCTTAACCACTGGAGTGCCAGGGACGTGCCTTTAATTTAGATAATTGATCTTCAGTGTGCATTCTTTCATCATATGAAAATTAAAATGTTCTATAAGATATAGAAATATTTGGTGTTTTCCACAATGAATGTCTCAATGGTCCACTTTTGCTTTTCCCATTTCAAGATACCATCAAGGTACATGGACTCAGAGACTGTTGATGAGAAAATATCCCCTTTGTTTTGAGCTTATCTTCTGCCAGTTCTTGCTTACAAAGTTTTCATTTAATGTTAATTAGTATAATCTAAATTTTATTCAAAAATGTCTATCACTATCTTTTTTTTCTTCTCATATCTAGGTTTCTGCGCTTCTTTTTGAACTAAAATAGTACAGTTGCAATGTTTTCTTTTTAATGGTATAACTTTTTAAAAGCAAAATATAATGCATTTAAAATTATGCTATTTCCATGAATAAAGAGCCTTTCTAAGGACAGCTAAAACATCAAAAAGTTGAAATAATGCTATCTTTCCATACCATTCAATGTCCTGTTAAATAACCTGTCAAACTTCTTCCAGTGAGCTCAAATTATTTACAAACAATAACTTAAAAAAAAATTTATCCAAGGAAGCCATAAATAACAAGTTCAATTTCCTTAAATAGTCAATGGATTGAATGAATCTGCAAAGTGTAGACAAGCTATTTTACTTGGACTTATGCTGCATTAGAAAAAGAGACCATAAAAGCCAACATCAGAAAACTACTCTCCCAGCACAAACAGATGAATTTTATTATTAGAAATCAGAAAAAAAAAAAAAAAAAAAGGAAGCACTGTCCTAGAACCTTAGATATCTAGTGCGTGACCTAGTAACAAAAACAAGGAAGGTATTACTCGTGGTCTGCTGGCAAGCTGGACAACTGGGCAAGCAGACTTTGAACTAGAGATTAGCCAGGTGGGTGGTTATTAGGGAGTCCTCCTGAGATTAGAATCTGCAAAGGGAAAGGCAAGCAAAGGAAGCAAAACTTGGTGGAGGAAGCTGCTGGGTTGGGATTCAGTCACGAGAAAGCAAACATTGAAAATAATCACAGATTCCCCTGAAAGTATGAAATTTGACCAATAGTATTAATACATTTACCATTTGCTGCTGTAAAAGTTGCAGTGGGGAGATGGTAGAATGTTCATAGGTTTGCCTTCTTGCTGCCTGGATAGTGTCTGTCAGCAATAGTAAGCTCACCAGCCCACATCTCCACTGTTGATTCAGGTACCAATGCATGCTAAATAACCAGGAAGTCAGGATATTACCTGCTGCACAGAAAATGCAATAGCTGCCCTGCAGATAAAGATGTGTGCTGTCAGTGATGGCAATATTGGTTCTGATGGTGTCGCTATGGATGGTGCTGGCTAGGCAAATGTGGAGCTATGATCCATTCACACCAGAGAGCCTGACCACTTACAACATGCAGAGAGGAGCTGGAATGACACATAAAGTGTGAGTCTCTAATTTCTCTTTTTTCCCTAAAAGTCGAGTGCCATGTTTATTAGCCTGTGGCAATGTGTACTAACCTTTAAGTCTTTTCATGCGTGTATTCTCAAATATTTTGTCTAAGGAAACTTAAATATGGTGTTAAAAAATGGGATTTAAAGGTGCTAGCCCAGTCAAAAGTAATTTAGAAAGGATATCCATGGTTAATTCTAAAGCAGGGATCAGCCTACCTAAACGGATAGGTCAATCGGATTTTTCATATTGAATGGTGAGGTAATTTTTATGTTGCCATCCGAGGTCAAAGACAAGATGTCCAAGCAGTAGTGTGCTGAGATCAGCAGGCTGTGTACATAGGAATCATTTAAATTTTAGCTGTAAAAATGCAGTCACTTCCACTAATTTAATTACAAGGTCTTCCTCGGTGGGTGACAGTTTTATACATAATAATCGTTAACACATTGCATGAATTCTATTTCTGTTTAGTGAAGCTCGCTTCTGGGAGTAAGAGAGAAGTTAAAGTATATGTATGTTTCTGACACTGCTTCCACCAGAGACTCTTTCCACCAGCCAGACTCAAGTGGGCCCCAAACTCAACTTTCATTAAATCAGCAACAGCTATGCTTCTAATTAAATCTTCAAATGAAAGTGAAGACAAGGAATCTCAAAACTGATTCCCCAGCCATATCTCTGGCAGCCGTATTAGGAGAAGATTTAGTCAGTTTATACTCTACAGTCTTTTTAAAAACATTTTTGATGCAAACCATGTATGAAGTCTTTATTGATCTGTTACAAGGCTACTTTCGTTTTATGTTTTGGTTTTTTTAACTATGAGGTATGTGGGGTCTTAGCTCCCCTTCCAGGTATCAAACCTGCACCCCCTGCATTGGAAGGTGAAGTCTTAAGCACTGGACTTCCAGGGAAGTTTCATACTCTACAGTCTTTAAATTCAAACTATTTGAGATAATTAATTCATGAGTAGAAGGAGACAAGCTTTTTACTGCTGACTTCTTGATTCTGGTGAAGCCTAAAACTCACGCTAAGTCCCAACACTCTCCATCTCTGATTTGAGGCAACCTATTGATGTGAAAATACAACCAGAGTACTAAAATCCTGGCTTCTCTACAATAGTGCAACAGTCTCACATCTACTTCAGTGCTTTATAAGGCTAAAATATAAATATTAGGATACTTTTCAAACAGGTTGTAAAAGAAGTACAACTTGCAATCAAGACCTTATTCCCAATTGTATCCCCAAATTTTCCTATGACTTGGGGAACTCAGTTTTTGTCTGCACCATGAGGAAACAGAATCATAGGATAACCAGGAATCTTGACATTTAAATTATTCAACAATTCCACAGGAATGAGGCAATAGCAAGGGTTTATATAAAGATCTACAAAGGATCACTGTGGATTTACAAAAACAAATATCTTTACAGATGAATGTAAAGCAAATTGTGTCCCCTTTGCATCTAAAATAAATGTTAAAATCATAACAGATGACCCACAGAGATGTTATGAGGAGGGAGGTAGGAGGGGGGTTCATGTTTGGGAACACATGTAAGAATTAAAGATTTTAAAATTTAAAAAAATAAATAAATAAATAAAAGGAGAGCAATAGGCTTGAAATGTATAGGTTTACCCGGAATCCTCTATGGAGTCTGTCTTTCATAATTCCAATAAATTCTTTATAGCTTAAAAAAAATAAAATAAAATGGATAACCAATAAAAAAAATCATAACAAATATTTTAAACTCATTTCCTATTCAGATTTATTGGATTCCTTCTTCTGTTATACAGAAGCTTATTCACACCCAAGTTTACTCCTCTGTGGTCTGAAAGGATAATTCTATATCTTATCCTATCATTTCAGGATGTGAAGTGTAAACAAGAAGAGGAGGTCAAGAGAAATTCAATTCTAATTCTCTTTGCCCTTCTACTCCTCTTTCTTCTTGAGTTTTTTCTTCTTCTTTACCTTATCTCTGATAGAAAAGGAAAATAGTGTAATCAGGGTTGGTGGGATGAACAATGGAAAGAAAAAAGAGAAAAAGAGGTAGAAAAAGAGTGTTCAGAATAGCTGTGGAAGGTATTTAGAAATCATGTTCATCTTTTTAGCAGGAATGCAATTAAGTTAAATATAAACCAACCATGATTGAAACACTGTTCCTCGTTGCCCCATACTACCTAGATACTCCTATGTGCTGTAAGCTAGGGCAAGGAAGTACATACTGAAATTAAGTCAAAAAGGACTATACACAGCTTCTCACTATTTATTTTCTCTTCATGCTATTTAATGTGATCCTTTGTTCTGCTGCTGCTGCTAAGTCTCTTCAGTCGTGTCCGACTCTGTGAGACCCCATAGACGGCAGCCCACCAGGCTCCCCCGTCCCTGGGATTCTCCAGGCAAGAACACTGGAGTAGGTTGCCATTTCCTTCTCCAATACATGAAAGTGAAAAGTGAAAGTGAAGTCACTCAGTCGTGTCCGACTCTTTGCGACCCCATGGACTGCAGCCTACCAGGCTCCTCCACCCATGGGATTTTCCAGGCAAGAGTACTGGAGTGGGGTGCCAATGCCTTCTCCAGTCCTTTGTTCTACATGGCTGATATTAAAACAAGAGCTTCATAAGTGATAAGTAAATATGCTTTATGAGGCAGGGTATCTCCAAAAAAAAAAAAAAAAAAAGACAAAGTACAAAATTATACCTGTGAAATTGAATTGAATGAGAGAGTAAATGAATGAAACCTTGTGTGAGAACCTTCCATTCATATACATCAAGTAAACAATGTTTACAGTGAGCACAACTTTCTCTGGCAGTCTCAGATCACACATCCACTTATCATGCTTAAAAGAAAAGTGTGTATTTCTTGTTTTAAGCGATAAGTTCCCAACACAGACTCCCCTAGTTTTTATTGAAAAAATATACATGCAGATGATGACAACAATATCAACACACACACACACGCACACACACGAACACCACTGTTAGGTAGGATTTGCATGCAATGAATGATCAGAATATGGAAGCAATTTCCATTGACAGCAAGATTAACTCAAATCGACTAAAACAGTCCAAGACTGAAATATCCCTTTAGCACTGCCAGCAACATAATTCACTGTCCCTCTGAAAGGAAATAGCTATATCTTGCATTATTCATTCACTCAGGACCCATGCTAATCAAAAACCAGGCAGCTGTGCTACAACTGTTTGTGCTGTATTTGCAACTCAGCATTTTGGATCCTTCACTTGTATCTCTCATCAGTATTTCCCATCAGCAACTGTATTCAGATTATGAATCTTGGTAGATATATCTCTGTGAAGTCGAAGATACAGGTGAAAGTAGAGGTGAGAAAGCAAGAGAGTTCAAGGTTATAGTTTTCTATGTATACCTGGGCTTCCCTGGTGCTCAGAGGACAAAGAATCTGTCTGCAATGCAGGAGACCTGGGTTCAATCCCTAGGTCAAAAGATCCCCCACTGAAAGAGGAACTCCCCAGGTTGGAAAGTGCCCAATATGCTCCTGGAGATGAGTGGAGAAATAACTCCAGAAAGAATAAAAGGATGGAGCCAAAGCAAAAACAATACCCAGCTGTGGATGTGACTGGTGATAGAAGCAAGATCCGATGCTGTAAAGAGCAATATTGCATTAGAACCTGGAATGTCAGGTCCATGATTCAAGGCAAATTGGAAGTGGTCAAACAGGAGATGGCAAGAGTGAACACTGACATTCTAGGAATCAGCGAACTAAAATGGACTGGAATGGGTGAATTTAACTCAGATGACCATTGTATCTACTATTGCAGGCAGGAATCCCTCAGAAGAAATGGAGTAGCCATCATGGTCAACAAAAGAGTCCAAAATGTAGAACTTGGATGCAATCTCAAAAATGACAGAATGATCTCTGCTTGTTTCCAAGGCAAACCATTCAATATCACCATAATCCAAGCCTATGCCCCAACCAGTAACGCTGAAGAAGCTGAAGTTGAGCTGTTTTATGAAGACCTACAAGACCTTTTAGAACTAACACCCAAAAAAGATGTCCTTTTCATTATAGGGGACTGGAATGCAAAAGTAGGAAGTCAAGAAACGCCTGGAGTAACAGGCAAATTTGGCCTTGGAATGCAGAATGAAGCAGGGCAAAGGCTAATAGAGTTTTGCCAAGAGAATGCACTGGTCATAGCAAACACCCTCTTCCAACAACACAAGAGAAGACTCTACACATGGACATCACCAGATGGTCAACACCGAAATCAGCTTGATTATATTCTTTGCAGCCGAAGATGGAGTAGCTCTATACAGTCAGCAAAAACAAGACCAGGAGCTGACTGTGGCTCAGATCATGAACTCCTTATTGCCAAATGCAGACTTAAATTGAAGAAAGTGGGGAAAACCACTAGACCATCCAGGTATGATCTAAATCAAATCCCTTATGATTATAAAGTGGAAGTGAGAAATAGATTTGAGGGACTAGATCTGATAGACAGAGTGCCTGATGAACTATGGACAAAGGTTCTCAACATTGTACAGGAGACAGGGATCAGGGCCATCCCCATGGAAAAGAAATGCAAAAAAGTCAAATGGCTGTCTGAGGAGGCCTTACAAATAGCTGTGAAAAGAAGAGAAGTGAAAAGCAAAGGAGAAAAGGAAAGATATAAGCATCAGAATGCAGAGTTTCAAAGAATAGCAAGAAGAGATAAGAAAGCCTTTCTCAGTGATCAATGCAAAGAAATAGTGGAAAACAACAGAATGGGAAAGACTAGAGACCTCTTCAAGAAAATTAGAGATACCAAGGGAACATTTCATGCAAAGATGGGCTCGATAAGGACAGAAATGATATGGACCTAACAGAAGCAGAAGATATTAAGAAGAGGTGGCAAGAATATACAGAAGAACTGTACAAAAAAGAACTTCACGACCCAGATAATCACGATGGTGTGATCACTCACCTAGAGCCAGACATCCTGGAATGTGAAGTCAAGTGAGCCTTAGAAAGCATCACTACAAATAAAGCTAGTGGAGGTGATGGAATTCCAGTAGAGCTATTTCAAATCCTGAAAGATGATGCTGTGAAAATGCTGCACTCAATATGCTAGCAAATTTGATTAACTCAGCAGTGGCCACAGGACTGGAAAAGGTCAGTTTTCATTCTAATCTCAAAGAAAGGCCATGCCAAAGAATGCTCAAAGTACCACATAATTGCACTCATCCCACACATTAGTAAAGTAATGCTCAAAATTCTCCTAGCCAAGCTTGAGCAATACGTGAACCGTGAACTTCCAGATTTTCAAGCTGGTTTTAGAAAAGGCAGAGGAACCAGAGATCAAATTGCCAACACCTGCTGGATCATGGAAAAAGCAAGAGAGTTCCAGGATAACATCTATTTCTGCTTTATTGACTATGCCAAAGCCTTTGACTCTGTGGATCACAATAAACTGTGGAAAATTCTGAGAGAGATGGGAATACCAGACCACCTGACCTGCCTCTTCAGAAACCTATATGCAGGTCAGGAAGCAATAGTTAGAACTGGACATGGAACAACAGACTAGTTCCAAATAGGAAAAGGAGTACACCAAGGCTGTATATTGTCACCCTGTTTATTTAACTGCTATGCAGAGTACATCATGAGAAACGCTGGGGTGGAAGAAGCACAAGCTAGAATCAAGATTCCCGGGAGAAATATGAATAACCTGATATGCAGATGACACCACCATTATGGCAGAAAGTGAAGAGGAACTAAAAAGCCTCTTGATGAAAGTGAAAGAGGAGAGGGAAAAAGGTGGCTTAAAGCTCAACCTTCAGAAAACGAAGATCATGGCATCTGGTCCCATCACTTCATGGGAAATAGATGAGGAAACAGTGGAAACAGTGGCAGACTTTATCTTTTTGGGCTCCAAAATCACTGCAGATAGTGACTGCAGCCATGAAATTAAAAGACACTTACTCCTTGGAAGGAAAGTTATGAACAACCTAGATAATATATTCAAAAGCAGAGACATTACTTTGCCAACAAAAGTCCGTCTAATCAAGGCTTTTTTTTTCCCTGTGGTCATGTATGGATGTGAGAGTTGGACTGTGAAGAAAGCTGAGCACTGAAGAATTGATGTTTTTGAACTGTGGTGTTGGAGAAGACTCTTGAGAGTCTTGGACTGCAAGGAGATCCAACTAGTCCATTCTACAGTATATTAGTCCTGAGTGTTCTTTGGTAGGACTGATGCTAAAGCGAAGAGTTGACTCACTGGAAAAGACTCTGATGCTGGGAGGGATTGGGGCAGGAGGAAAAGGGGACAACAGAGGATGAGATGGCTGGATGGCATCACCAACTCGATGGACATGAGTTTGATTGAACTCCGGGAGCTGGGAGGCCTGGCGTTTTGCACTCCATGGGGTCGCAAGAGTCGGACAAGACTGAGCAACTGAACTGAACTGAACTGAACTGAGAGAAGGGAATGGCTATCCGCTCCAGTATTCTTGCCTGGAAAATTCCACGGACAGAGAGAATAAAATAAAGACTGTAAAACAAATTCCTTCAGTGAGAAAAAAAAAAGAAAGAAAAGAAACCCATCCTTTAGAATCAGAATCAGTGTTACTTCTTCTTTAGGAATAAAACATTACTTATCAGTGGGACTTCTTTGGTGGTCCAGTGGCTTAGGCTCTGTTCTCCCAATGCAAGAGGTTCAATGCTTGGTCAGGGAAGTACATCCCATAAGCTGCAACTAAAACCCAGCATAGCCAAATAAATAAATAAACATTTAAAAAATTAAAAAAAGAAGAAAAAATACTCATTAAGAAGTAATTTAAGGAACAAAAAGCTGTAGGGTTTGACATCTATATTAGGAACCAAGAAGACACTATGACATCAATGCAAGATCAATAGAAAGCTATATGGAAAAAAAACAAGCTAAAATGAACATAAGGGATTTAAAGAGAGAAGAGTGAGATAAGGAAGAGTCAGAAAGAGAAATAGTAATACAATATGGTAAATTTACATTTTCGATGACACCAAGGAAAATTAAATACATAAATCACAGGAATAACTTGGAAAAGCTATTAACTCAAAGCAAACAAGGGCAGGAAAGGAAAAAGGTGTAAAGGTCATTCTTATGAGGATGGCTGAGATGGGTGAGAGATATGGACAGAATGGATAAAAAGTATTGAAAGACAGTTTTAAAAAACTAAATTGAAAAAATGTAAGGAGATCTAAAACAGGATCATAACTTTCCAGGTAAAATCAATAAAAGTAGGTGATATCTTACTGGGACAAAGAACACATTAAAAAAATTTTTTAAATCCTATAAGCTCCAGGAAAACAATCAGATTTCTTACAAAAACCAAACCTCAGACTTCTCCTCTTTCAAAAAGGAAAGAATGGAAACATAACTATAATACTTTGAGAAAATGAGTTGAGAGAGAGGAAATACTTGCACATTCAGATGGTCTTTCATCTGAAAAAGAATCAGAAATAGATTCTCAAGTACAGAAAAACTCAAAAAACACCATCAGAAATCTTTGTTTGAAACCAAAGATTTAAACCTACTGCAGATGTGTTAGAGGTAAGACAAATTTAAGAACTCAAAGATACAGAGAGTTTTAGAATTATTAAAAATTATGATTATTACTCTTCACAATAATAGCAGTTATCACTTCTTAGGTGCTTAGTTCGGGTCCAGTATTTGACGTAAATTATGGTGGCACAGTAGTAAAGAATCTGCCGGACATGCAGGTGATGCAGCTTCTCTCCCTGGGTGGGGAAGATCCCCTGGAGAAGGAAACGGCAACACTCCAGTATTTTTGCCTGGGAAATTCCATAGACAGAGGAGCCTGGCAGGCTACAATCCATGGGGTCACAAAGAGTTGGACACAACTGAGCGGCTGAACACTTGTATATCTCATCTTTACAAAGACTCTAAAATCCAAATGATTATCTCTATTTACAGTACTGTGGCTCGTCTTAGTCATTCAGTCTTGTCTGACTCTTTGGGACCCCATGGACTGTGCCCACCAGTCTCCTCTGTCAATGGGGATTCTTCCCCAAGATTGCTATAGGTTCTAAATGTCTTGCATAAATTTAGACTCATAATTTAATCCTTACAATCATTACACAGTTTAAATCACAATTTTAATCATTTAAAGATTTTCCTTTCTGTATTTGAATTGACACATCAAGTTTAGATTAATTACAATAGCCTGGTATCAAAACTAGGTTCAGCTCTTTCTTTTCTATTTTTACTCCTTTGCTGCTAAGTCACTTCAGTCGTGTCTGACTCTGTGCGACCCCATGGACTGCAGCCACCCAGTCTCCTCCGTCCATGGGATTTTCCAGGCAAGAGTACTGGAATGGGTTGCCATTGCCTTCTCCTTTGCTAGTCCCCAACAAAATGTTTTCCTTTGTATGCTTCATATGCACACTCCATACAATGTTTACCGTTGCGTGTGTGTGTGCTAAGTCACCTCAGTCGTGTCCTACTCTTTGTGTACCCCTATGAACTGTAGCCTGCCAGGATACTCTGTCCATGAGAATTCTCTGGGCAAGAATACTAAAGTGGGTTTCCATGAGCTCCTCCAAGGGATCTTCCCAACTGAGGGATTGAACCCATGTCACTTACGTCTCTTGCATTGGCAGATGGGTTCTTTACCACTAACTCCACCTGGGAAGCCCCCTACTGCCGAGTACAACTTATTTAAACTATAGAAGTTACTGTTCTTTCCCCAAACTTACTAGCCTGTATATAGCACTTATGAAGTGGCAACCATTCTTCTAAGCAGTTCATATGTTCACTCATCAATCCCCACTTTATCAATGTGAATATGAAGCACAGACAGAGTATCTTCTTGTCCAAGGTCATTCAGCTACCAAATGGCAGAGACTGGATTTGATCTTAAGCCCTATGTAATATTATTTTCATTAAACTAGTTGGAACACTGAAAGAGTTTTTCTTAACAAAGATTGTATACAGAAATACATTTTTATTCCCAAGGACCCTGGGAAAACATTTTTCATATTTTTAAATCTTATGTTGTTTCATATTTTTAAATCTTCTGTTTTAAACTTATCCTTATTTCTGTTCATCAAGAAAAACTAATAAATCAACCTACTCACTGAAATATCCTCTCTCAATAAGTCTCAGAGGATAGTTTCTTCTATCAAAAATATCCCTCTGATTACTAACCTTCACAAGCAGAATATAAAAGATGATGTCCATAGGCATAGGAAAAAAAAAAGAAAATTAGAAATCTCATTAAGAGGCTATATCTGTTTATAGAATTCTGGATTTTCTTCCTTATTCTGTGCATGCTTTTCAAATTTTATAGCTTTCCCCTAGATTCCTATAAACCTATTCATATCATATATAAACACAGCTGGATAAAAAATGGTGCATAGAAATACTGAAAAGAAAGGTAAGCAAAGTTAGAGTGCTTATTCCCAGATGGTAAGGCTATAGATGAGTTTTTCTTCAATTTTATCTTATTCTGAATTGTTCAAATTATTCATAAGCACAATATATTTTTGTGATGAAAATTCCTTATTTTTAATAAAAATAATTACAGCTGATCATCACAAAAGTTTATTCACAGTAAGTAATTTTCAGTAGAACAGCCTTCACACATGTCCACATTCAGAAGCTGATAAAGCTCCGGGTGTCATGGCAGTCTTTGTGTTGGCTTCCAATTTTCTGCAGTTAACCCAGGTGCTAAACATTTTTACAGGGTCAAACCTCCTAGTACACTAAACCACATTAAAAAATTCTCAAGGGTTTTCAAATCACAGATGTCCTGTATTTTGACTGAATTCTATTTAAACCGTCTTTCTCACATATAATCTTAGTTGTCTGAAAAAGGAAATAATTTATCAAGGCAGATACTGGATATTACACAATGTTTACATATATAAACTATTCATTTAAATATTAAACTATCCAGAGTGAAGCAGTTGCTGTGAAGTCTGTGTTATTAATTCTGAGGAATTTTATCAACCCATAGTAGAAAAATACAGATTCATTTGAATTATTAGGATTTCCCAGGTGGCTCAGTGGTAAAGAATCTGCCTGCCAATGAGGGAGACGTGGGTTCAGTCCCTGGATTGGAAAGATCCCCTGGAGAGGGATATGGCAACCCACTCCATTATTCTTGCCTGGGAAATCATGTGGGAAAGGAGCCTGGAGATGGGGTCCAAAGTCCATGGGGTCACAAAGAGCCGGACAGGACTGAAGCAACTGAGCATGCAAAGTTATTTAACAATTATTTATTATTCTTAGATGGCAAACACAGAGCTTAGGGAAGAGAAACATCTTATTTGCCAGAATTCCATTAAGTGAAAAAAATAGCCTCATTCCTTGTTAATATTAATGAAAGTGAATGAAGGAGTACACATACATATTCTAAACAATTCTAAACGCTAACATGCTATTTATTTAGAAAATCCCAGAAAGGATATTCAAATATTTGTGTTAAATAAAATATCAAACATAACTTTAATCATCACTAGTAAACATCGGTTTCACCTTTATCTTATCTCACAACCATTACTTAGTAGCTCAGAAATAATATCCTACTGTGTTCTTTCATAATCCAGAATGTAGTAATCAGTTTGGCATTAAATAGTTGTGAAATGAGGAATCATCTAAATTTAGTTTCAAAGACAGTGCTAATCCGAGTATAATCATCATTAGTACTGAAGCAATTGACATGAGCTTGCCTTACATACTGTGAATGATCTCACACATTACATAGGGTCTGTGGATAAGCAGTCTATACAATTTCATTCAAACATTAAACAAGATTAAAATTAATGCATCGAGATTTTGAGACTAGAAACTTAATAATGAATTTGGATATTAGGAAGGAAAAGAAAGGCAAAGGAGAGAGAGCAGAGTGGAAAGTGGTAGTGGTCTGATGGCTGAAATATTTGTTTGATATTAGAAAGAAAGAAAGATCGCGCTAAGTCATGTCTGACTCTCGCAATCCAGGAGCTGCAGCCTGCCAGGCTTCTCTGTCTGTGGGATTCTCCAGGCAAGAATACTGGAGTGGAATGCCATTTCTTTCTCCAGGGGATCTTCCCGACACAGGAATTGAACCCAGGTCTCCCGCATTGCAGGCAGATGTTTTACCGACTGGAGCTTTGATATTACATCCTATTTAATTATTTGTCTATTTTTAAAATATTTTGGAATCGATGAGAATATGTTAATGACTGAGGATGCAAAGATAAACAGGGCAGCCAGGCTTCTAGTCCCAAAGAAATTCAGCATTTTCTATCTAGCATAGAAACAAGTCCTAGTTTCTTACTCCACTTCTTTCACCTAAAACTGAAAATTTCCAATTAAAGGTAGGGCACCTAGTTTTTTGACATGCCCTTAAAACTATGGTCCTTCAAAAGAATCCATGCAGGCAAACTAAGGAAAGTTTTATTCCAGTTACAGCTCTTTTTAGGCTGCAGCCCTTTTTAAAGAAAATTGTTCAAAAAAGGAAAGATGGTGGGAGGAAATTTTTGGAGATGATCAGTATCTTTATGACACTGATTGTGATAATGGTTTCATGGTTGTACACTTCTCCAAACACATAAAGTGATATATGTTAAGTGTCTACAGTTCTTTTTATGTCAATCATACTTCAATTAAAGTGGTTAGAAAAGAAAGAATTACAGTTTTTCTGACAGTGCATATGTTGTGCAGTTCCACAGTTTCAAAATGTATTAAAAATGTTCTTAAAAATTCACCAGAAGTAGTGGTTTCCTTATCAGTTCCAAGTTCTTTCTTCAATTCATTCTCCCTATTGTCAACTCCAGGCTTATCTTCCAGACTAGCATGTCTAATAATATAGATTCCTTTTAAGGCCATACAAAATTACCAATCACATTCAAGTTCACTTGGTTCCTATTCACGTTTGAAATTGTGCATCTTGAATACTGGGGCTTCCCTCGTGGGCCAGATGGTAAAGAATCTGTCTGCAGTGCAGGAGACCTGGGTTTGATCCCTGTGTCAGGAATATTCCCTGGAGAAGGAAATGGCAACCTACTCCAGTATACTTGTCCACAGACATAGGAGCCTGGCGGACTCCAATGTGGGGTCAGAAAGAGTCGGACACCACTGAGCGACTAGCACTTTCACATTTCATCCTGAATACTCCATGTGTGTGTGCTCCTTGCTCTCCCTCAGTCTACCTGCAGTCCTTACACAGATATTATCTTCCTCTGATGTCATCTCTTTTTGTATTTACCCACTATTCTATTACCAAAGACCCACCTTCTCCAAGAAATCTTCTCTGAGCCACAGATCAGATTTAGCTCCTTCTTTTGTCATAATTCCCTGAAACATACTTTTGTCTTTCTTTCCCCCTTCTTTTCTGTAAAATCACATTTCACTTAGAACAAATTCAAGTTCCTTACCAAAACTTACACAACTGAAACCTTTGGTACAAACTGTTATTTTCTTCTACCAATGGAATCTGGCAAAGATAATACAACAGTCATTCCATCATTACATTACATTCTATAACACTCTTATCATTGCAGTCTAGAGTGAGAGATGCCCTTGCTGTCCTGGAAGAAGTCAGGTTCCATGTAATGAGATGGCCTTGTAAAGGCCATATGGCAAAGATCTTTGGGGGTCATCTCAGAGCTAGGGTGGCCCCTAGCCTTAGAAAATAAGGGTCTCAGCCCCAGAACATGGAAATGAAATTTGCAAACAACCATGTGAGCTGAGCTCCCGAAGGAAAACATTGGTCAGTGGCAGGAGTGCAGCCTCTTAAGACTAAGACTCTGAGCCATGGACCCAGGTAAGCTACGTCCAAACTGCTTATCCATGGAAACTGTGAGTTAGATAATAAATGTACATTGTATTATGCTCAACATCACTCATTATCAGAGAAATGCAAATCAAAACCACAATGAGGTATCATTTCATGCCAGTCAGAATGGCTGCTATCCAAAAGTCTACAAGCAATAAATGCTGGAGAGGGTGTGGATGAAAGGGAACCCTCTTACACTGTTGGTGGAAATGCAAATTAGTACAGCCACTATGGAGAACAGTGTGGAGATTCCTTAAAAAATTGAAAATAGAACTGCCTTATGACCCAGTAATCCCACTACTGGGCATACATACCGAGGAAACCAGAATTGAAAGAGACACATGTACCCCAATGTTCATTGCAGCTCTGTTTATAACAGCCAGGACATGGAAGCAACCTAGATGTCCATCAGCAGATGAATGGATAAGAAAGCTGTGGTACATATACACAATGGATTATTACTCAGCCATTAAAAAGAATATATTTGAACCAGTTTTAATGAGGTGGATGAAACTGGAGCCTATTATACAAAGTGAAGTAAGCTAGAAAGAAAACCACCAATACAGTATACTAATGCATATATATGGAATTTAGAAAGATGGTAATGATAACCCTGTATGCGAGACAGCAAAAGAGACACAGATGTATAGTACAGGCTTTTGGACTCTGTGGGAGAGGGAAAGGGTGGGATGATTTGGGAGAATGGCATTGAAACATGTATAATATCATATATGAATCTAATCACCAGTCCAGGTTTGATGCATGATACTGGATGCTTGGGGCTGGTGCACTGGGACGACCCAGAGGGATGGTATGGGGAGGGAGGGGGGAGAGGGGTTCAGGATGGGGAACGCGTGTATACCTGTGGCAGATTCATGTTGATGTATGGCAAAACCAACACAATATTGTAAATTAATTAACCTCCAATTAAAATAAATAAATTTATATTAAAAAATAAATGTACATTGTTTTAAGCCACTAAGTTTATGATAATTTGTTTTACAGAAATTTTTGTTGTTATTGTTGTTCAGTCTCTCAACCATGTCCAATTCTTTGTGACCCCATGGACTACAACCTGCCAAGCCTCCCTGTCCTTCACTATCTCCCAGAGTTTGCTGAAACTCATATCCATTGAATCAGTGATGCTATCTAACCATCTTTCTCTACAGCCCCCTTATCCTTTTGCCTTCAGTCTTTCCCAGCATCAGGGTCCTTCCCAATGAGTTGGCTCATTTCATCAGGTGGCCAAGTTTTGGAGCTTCAGCATCAGTCCTTCCAATGACTATTCAGGCTTAATCTCCTTTAGGATTGACTAGTTTGATCTCCTTGCTGTCCAAGGGACTCTCAAGAGTCTTCTCCAGTACCACAATTCAACTGTATTAATTCTTGGCACTTGGCCTTTTTTATAGTCCCAACTCTCATATCCCTACTTGACTACTGGAAAAATCATAGCTTTGACTGTACAGACCTTTGTCAGCAAAATAGAAAATGAATACAATCTCTTACCTACATCTGTATCACTTTCTTTGAAATTCTCCCATTATATCACTTTGATCCGGACCTCAGGCCCTCTTTTTGATCCTCATTTTAGGAATTTTGCACATTTAGTTCCTTTTGTTTGGAACACTTTGTCCTCACCCATCCTGTGATTGGCTCCATCTCATTTTTATATCTTTTCACCTTGTGTGATCCCTCACCAGCTGATACCCTATCTCAAATGGGTGTTCCCTCTCCATATTATGGCTTAGAATTAAACTTACTTCTTTTATGACATTCATAAAAAGTATCACAATGTAATTACTTATTTGTAATTTAAAATACTTATTTCTAAATCTTCCACTAGAATACAAGTTGGTTAACAGAAAGCATAGATGTCTTACTCTTGCATATCCAGTGTCTAATTTGGCATACCATGAGTCCTCAAAATATACATGCTAATTAGATGAGTAACAGAAGAGGTAAGATCATGCAGATTCTTACAGGTAATGGTGAAAAGTTTGCATTCAAACCCAAAGTGGACATGATTCAATATGCTTTTTAAGACATCTACTCTGGTGTTTTCTAGAATTAATAGCTACAATAATGGTAAGATACATTTAGATTTATTGTTTTGGTGATAAAGTCAATGATATATGATGATGGGTTAAATAAAGAAAGAAGGAATAAAAATTGATTCATGTTTGAATATGAGCAGTAGGTAGCTAGGTAGATAGAGGATGCCAGGTAACAGCACAGGTGAATGATAGAAACTAGGGTTCACAGGATTTGGTGACTGTTTTTGAAGTAGAAAATAGGAGAAAGCAGGTAAATTAATCTTCCAGATTTATAAGTTGGTCCCTGAGTGGCTAAGTGTCAATTCCCAAAAACTCAGAGAACAGGAGGAGGATGAATCACTGTCTCCCTGTTTTTCACAGAGATGTTTATGTATACACTTTTAAAACTATTGCATGAATTGTTGGAATTATGATTGTTAACTCCTAGAACACTGCTTTGTAAATAATAAATATCAGAAATTGCAGTGATATATTTTTGCTCTGTCTCCTAAAACAAAGGAAATGAAAGTAAATATAAACAAATTGGGCCTAATTAAACTTAAAAACTTTCACATAGTAAAGGAAACCATAAGCAAAATGGAAAGACAACCAACGGACTGGAAGAAAATATTTGCAAATGCTATGATCAATAAGGCATTAATCTCATAGCAAACACCCTCTTCCAACAACACAAGAAAAGACTCTATACATGGACATCACCAGATGGTCAATACAGAAATCAGATTGATTATATTCTTTGCAGCCAAAGATGAAAAAACTCTATACAGTAAGCAAAAATAAGACCAGGAGCTGACTGTGGGTCAGATCATGAACTTCGTACTGCAAAATTCAGACTTAAATTGAAGAAAGTAGGGGAAACCACTAGACCATTCAGGTATGACATAAATCAAATCCCTTATGAGTGTACATTGGCAATGACAAATAGATTCAAGGGATTAGATCTGATAGACAAAGTGCCTGAAGAACTATGGAAAGAGCTTCATGACATTGTACAGGAGGCAGTGATCAAGATCATCCCCAAGAAAAAGAAATGCAAAAAGCAAAATTGTTGTCTGAGGAGGCCTTACAAACAGCTATGAAAACAGAGGAGTGAAAAGCAAAGGAGAAAAGGAAAGATATATCTATCTGAATGCAGAGCTCCAAAGAATAGCAAGAAGAGATAAGAAAACCTCCCTAAGTGGTCAATGTAAAGAAATAAAGGAAAACAATAAAATGGGAACGACTAGAGAACTCTTCAAGAAAATTAGAGATACCAAGGGAATATTTTATGCACAAATGGGCACAATAAAGGACAGAAATGATATAGACCTAACAGAAAAAGAAGATATTAAGAAGAGGTGGCAAGAATATTACAGAAGAACTATACGAAAGTGATCTTAATGACACAGATAGCCACGATGGTGTGATCATTCACCTAGAGCCAGACATTCTGGAATGTGAACTCAAGAGGGTCTTAAGAAGCCTCACTATGAACAAAGCTAGTGGTGGTGATGGAATTTCAGTTGAACTATTTCAAATCCTAAAAGATGATGCTGTGAAATGTTGCACTCAATATGTCAGCAAATTTGGAAAATTCAGCAGTGGCCGCAGGACTGGAATAGGGCAGTTTCCATTCCAATCCCAAAGAAAGGCAATGCCAAAGAGTGTTCAAACTACCGCACAATTACACTCCTCACACGCTAGCAAAGTAATGCTCAAAATTCTCCAAGCTAGGCTTCAACAGTACGTGAACCAAGAACTTCAAGATATTCAAGCTGTATTTAGGAAAGGCAGAAGAACCAGAGATCAAACTGGCACCATCTATTGGATCATAGAAAAAAAGCAAGAAAATTCCAGAAAAATGTCTACTTCTGCTTCATTGACTATGCTAAAGCCTTTTACTGTGTGGCTCACAACAAACTGTGGGAAATTCTTAAAGAAATGGGAAAATTTTTGAAAATTCTTAAAAAGATGGGAATACCAAAACACCTTACCTGTGTCTTGAGAAACTTTCATGTAGGTCAAGAAACAACAGTTACAACTGGACATGGAAATAAGTACTGGTTCCAAATTGGGAAAGGATTATGTCAAGGCTGTATATTGTCATTCTGCTTAATTAACTTATATACAGTGTACATCATTCAAATACCAGGCTAGATAAAGCACAACCTGGAATCAGGATTGCTGGGAGAAATATCAATAACCTCAGATACACAGCTGATACCACCCTTATGACAGAAAGCCAAGAGGAACTAAAGAGCCTCTTGATGAAGGTGAAAGAGGAAAGTGAAACGGCTGGCTTAAAACTCAACATTCAAAAAAATAAGATCATGGCATCTGGTCCCACCAGTTCATGGCAAATAGATGGGGAAACAGTGACAGACTTTATTTTCTTGGGCTCCAAAATCACTGTAGATGGTAACTGCAGTCATGAAATTAAAAGATACTTCCTCATTGGAAGAAAAGCTATCACAAACCTATACAGCATATTAAAAAACAGAGACATTACTTTGCCAGCAAAAGTCTGTTTAGTCAAAGCTATGGTTTTTTGCAAGTCATTAAGAATATAAGAGTTGGACCATGCAGAAGGTTCAGCACTGAAGAACTGATGCTTTTGAACTGTGTTGTTGGAGAAGACTCTTGAGAGTCCTTTGGACTGCAAGGAGATCAAACCAGTTAATCCTAAGGAAATCAACTTTGAATATTAATTGGAAGGATTGATGATGAAGCTGAAACTCCAATACTTTGGCCACCTGATTTGAAGAGCTGACTCATTAGAAAAGACCCTAATGCTGGGAAAGATTGAAGGCAGGAGAAGAAGGGGATGGCAGAGGATGAGATGGTTGAATGGCATCACTAACTCAATGGAAATAAGTTTGAGTAAGCTCCGGGAGTTGGTGATGGATAGGGAAGCCTGGTGTGCTACAGTCCATGGGGTCACAAAGAGTGGGACACGACTGAGCAACTGAACTGAATTGATAATATAGGAGCAACTAAGTGTTCATCAACAAATGAATGGATGAAGAAGATATGGTTATGCACATGCATGCACACACACATACACAGAATGGAATACTACACAATCATAAAAAATGAAATTTTGCCACTTGCAGCAACATACATGGAATTAGAGGGCATTATGCTAAGTGAAATGTTAGACAAATAAAGACAAATAGTGTATGATATCACTTATATGTAGAATCTTAAAAATGCAACAAATTAGTAAATGAAACAAAAAGAAGCAGACTCATGGATATAGAGAACAAACTAGTAGTCACCAGTGGGGAGAGGGAAGCAGGAAGGGGCAATCAAGTGGAGGAGGATTAAGAGGTGCAAACTGTTAGGCACAAAATAAGCTGCAAGGATACTTTATACAACATAGGGAATATAGCCAAAATTTTACAATGTAGCTATTAATAGAGTTTAACCTTTAAAAACTGTGAATCACTATACTGTACACCTGTAGCCTTATATACTATTACTGTGCATCAACTATACTTCAATAAAAATAAATAAGAATATCTAAGCAAAAAGACAATAAATGTCAAATAAATTATCTGTATATTGTTGAATTAACTTTAGCTGGGTTTTACCTTTAAATTTTAATATATTAATTATTAAATTAAATATTAATTTAAATTATTAGCTATTATATTAATATATTAAATTGTTAAAAAGAAATATTTTATTAGAATTGAGAAAAGTACTTGGCAGGAAAGAGAATTCAGAAAGAAAATAAAACAGAATAACAAGTTTAGTCTATAGCCAGCAGCCTTGGATTGCAATGATAGTATTTCTACAATGTCTCCTTCATCTCTCTCTGCTCCAGTTTTCACCTTGACTCCCTTATTTTTTGTTTACACCTCCACCTTTTTTTCTCATTTTATTAAAATTAATAAAATATAAAATTAGATTTATAAAGTAAAAAAAAGAACTGTAATAGATTGAAAGTAAAATGTTTCACAAATTACTCTGTGGATAGACCTCTTCCCACAGTGCAACTGAAGCAAAGTCAACATGGATGTGGTATAATTTTGACTTCTTTCTCTGGGATATGCTGATTTAACTAAAATGGACAACAATCAGTTTCATGCCGATTTCTCATACTTATCTAGTTCATATTCAATAAAACTAAATGCAATACATTGATACTCCAGTATACATATGTGTATATCCTACAATGTACGAATGCATGCAACTGTGTATACATCTACATATGCCAAATATGTAAATATATGCTATATGAAAGAAAGTGAAAGCGAAAGTGTTAGTCACTCAGTCGTATCCGACTCTGTGACCCCATGGGCTGTAGCCCTCCAGGCTCCTCTGTCCGTGGAATTCTCCAGGCAAGAATACTGGAGTGATTGCCATTCCCTTCTCCAGGGGATCTTCCTGACCCAGAGATCAATCCAGATCTGCATTGCAGGCAGAGTATTTACCATCTGAGCACCAGGGAAGCCCAAGCCCTATATGATATATTTCATACATATTTATTTATTCACAGGGATAGATAGACAGATAGATATATAGGTATGTAGATAGATAGATATCCTTCAATGTGCAAAGAATTACGTGAATAAGTTTCGTATAAGTTGTCAAGGCGTTTGGACGTTATCCTCATGCAATGCAGAACTGTAAAGTGTGTGTGAAAAAGACTGACATAATCAAAATAGTTTTCAGTAACTGGAAATAGAGTGGGGAATATTTTAGAACATTTTTATTTCTCAACCACGCTGCCAAAAGCCAGTGATGTGCAAGGATCCATTTTGAGATGTATTTTTAGTAAAATATTTCATTTTAATTAATTAAAGCAGTTAGTTCTGTCCCCATGCTAATGACCTCTTTCCACCCTTGCATGAAGATACTCTTTCATGGCATAAAAATGAAGGCCCCAAAATCACACATGAAACCTGGAGGTGGATATATCTTTAAAACTGAGGAAAGAACGGAGCTGAGTGGTTTGGGAGTTACCCCGTAGGGGGAATTGACAGAATTGGGAGAGAATAAAATTTGAGGAAGAGCTGTCGAGAATGACAACAGGATTTCCAATTTGAGAGACCAGGTAATCAGTGAACTCATGAATTGAGATAGGAGTAAATGAGATTCTATTGGTAGGGGGATGGGTAAAGAGATGAATTCAATTTTAGTCATAACGAATTGCCAAGATTTCACTGCTATAATACCAACACTGTCTCACCAGAAATGTTTTCACTACTTGGCTCCTAAAAATAGCAATGCATAAAGGTTCCAATACACCTGTGTGTTTGGGTCGATAAGCTGTTTGTAAAAAACAACAAAAAAAAATGTATGCAAGGAATCGTATGAAGCATATTATATAAAGGAAAAAGAATCAAAAAACATCACCTGAATACTTTATCTATAAAGTATAGATCTTATCCTCGATATAAGACTCAATGGAATATTTCAGCTCAATAAAGTCAGTGCACTACAGACATGGTCTAATAATCCTTAGTTACTACCTGATTGCGATTAGCCTCTGGCTGAGCCCACAAATACAAGACAAAGTCAACCCCAATAAAAAAAAGAATTGTAAATATAAAAAATAAATTCTAGAAAAACAGATCTCTAACATTTTTCCTTGATTATAAAATATTTCAGACCGAAGTAGAAGTATATTTTTCCTCTCGACTGTCTTCCACAGTACACAGGCAGCTAGATGACAGTCTTGAAATACCTAGTGAATTTATTTATGAGTTATCTAGATAACTTTGTTTTTGTATCTATGCTGCCCATGTGAAATGTAAACTATTAAAGTATTTTTGTGTGTATGTCTTGGGCTTCCCAGGTGGTGCAGGTGGCAAAAGAATCCACCTGCCAATGTAACAGACATAAGAGACGAGGGTCAATCCCAGAGTCAGAAAGATCCCCTGGAGGAGGAAATGGCAACCCATTATAGTATTCTTGTCTGGAGAATCCCATGGATAGAGGAGCCTGGCAGGCTACAGTCAGCACACAAGCATGCCACATAGAAAGAAAAAGAAAAAAAGAAATTTGAGCTGTCCAAGCGAAATGCAAGTTATTAAAGTATTTTTGTGTGTATATCTAAACTATAACACACATTCATGTCTCCTGATTACTGTCATACATACATCTATACAGCTATACAGAACAATTAATGCTGACCCAGAAAGCTTTGCTTTTCTTGGCACAAAGGATGTAAATAATTCATTGCAGAGGATCTCATAGGTTAAAAGAAACATTTCTAAAGAGCTTGCTCAATGTAATTTGTTACTTTTGGTACAGTCAGACTCGGTTACTCTAAATCTTACCTTGCAAATTTCATTTTCTTGTGCAAATGTGTCTAAAAGTTTAATGGCATACTAATTTCAATTGTCTGGTTACTATTTAAATATAGCCGGCAAGAAAACCATGAATATAGACCAAACATAAATTAACAGAGTGCGACTAACTTCTTCCTTTCTGCTGAAATAAATGCTTCATTATTTTCCAATTATTTTTTTGCTCTTAAGCCCTAGTATGTCAAATTATTTGTGATGTTTTCAACTGAAGGTGTTTCCATTGTATATCTTAGACTTTACGGAGCCCATAATGAATGAAACATTACAGAGAAATGTGAAGTGTATCTCAAGGTCACTTTCCCACTGTTAGACTGCTCAGTGCTGACAGCAGATCAGTGACTCGTAAAAATGCTGTGCTGGTGTTGACTTGATACCCTAAAGGTGACGCATCTACCTTGTTTTCATGTTCAGTAATGATGCTAATATAGAGTGTGAAAATGTGCTAACAAGATCCATCTGAAGAAATGATTACCTCCATAAAAATGTCTGATCTTGCCATTAATGATATTTTGAAAGCTTTAATGGATCCCTGCATTCCAACCCAAGTAATAGCCAAATTGCCACTCACTTGCTGAAGGAAAATAGATGACAGTCAGTCTTTGACACGGATGTGCAAAAAAACAGAAAACTTCTCTTACCTGTTAAATGTATTTGCCCTTGAACTCCAACTATTTCATGAATATTTCCTTTGACAGATATTTTTTCATTGTCACGTATTTCTCTGCTTGTGGTTAATGGTGCAAAACTTTCACTCTTGTAAATGTCAAATTATCATTTTTTATTCATACTTCTTGACAGTTGCTACTCTCTAAATATATTATTTAGAGTCATTTGCAGAGTGTAGCAAAATGAGATAGCTACAATTCTATTAAAAGTTTTATATGGGCACTGCATTGTAATATGTTACTAGAAGATTATTATGAAATGTCACACATGTATTAGGGTCCATGATGCTTATCATAACAATGTATATTTATTAAACATCTACTGTATTGCACTGTATTATATATAATAGGAGTATATAGTGTGGAGAGAACAAATTCCTGACCTTCAGGAGTCTGTCAACAACCTCCTGGCAGGATAATAGTAAAGGAACAGCGCTAAAAAAGTAGAAAAATGATAAACAAGATGCAAATAAATAGAAACAGTGATTATTCCAATGAAAAAGCATTATGATGCATATATTTCCTGATTTCTGAATATAAGAAAAAAATCAGGTATCTTTATTTTTCCAGAATTAGTCAAAATCTAGTCTTTATTTTTCAAAATTAGACTAAATCTAGATCAGCCACCAGTAATCTGTTTACTGGGGAATTCAAGCATATATCTATACAAGAAAGAGATATTTTTAGAGAGAAATTTACTTTACCAAAATTAACCCTGATAAGGCTGGGAGGATTAAATAGACACATTTTCATAGAAGCAATAAAGTTGTAATGGAACTGCTTCAGAAAAGCAGTTGGGACAACTGTTTTCACTAAATAGTTCTATCAAATATTAAGAGATCAGTTAGCAAGGGCATCTCTGGTGGCTCAGATGGTAAAGAATCTGCCTGCAATGCAAGAGACCCAGGTTCAGTCCCTGGGTCAGGAAGATCCCCTGGAGAAGTGAATACCAACCTACTCCAGTATTCTTGCCTGGAGAATTCCATGGACAGAGGAGCCTGGCAGGCTGCAGTCCATGGGGTTACAAAGAGTCACACATACTGAGTTGCTAACATTTTCTTTTTTTCTAGCTCATAAACGATGGAGAATATTGTAAATTCATTTTGTTAAGCAAAAATAATATTGACATATAGCCTGATCAAGATAGTGGACAACAAAGAAATTACAGACTAATATTACTTACAAGTGTTGCAAAAATTCCAAATAAAATATCAGTGAGCAGTTCCAATGCTACCAATAATATACCATGCCTATCATGGACTGAATGCCATGTTTCCCCCATCCCCACTTTTTTTTACTTTGAAGCACTACCTTGAAGTGTAATACTTGGAGATGGGCTTTTATGGAAGTAATTAAAGTTAAATGAGGTTAAAAGAGCCCTGATCCAATAGGATTTACTGTCCTTATAAGAAGAGGCACCGGAGAGCTCATTTACTCTTTTTTCTTAATATGTGGAAACTTCATTGTATGTAAATTATACCTTAATAAATGACACTTTTAAAAACAGACATGCCATTACCTGTATCCTCATTAATAGCAACAGTTCTATTCTTTGTGCTTCCTCTCTTTCCGATTTTGTTAGCAATATCACTCCCAACACTCAAAAGCTATACGGAATTCTAGCTTAAATTTAACAGATATATTAAAAGAGGCTGAGATGGACAGACAGCATCACTGACGCAAAGGACCCGCATTTGAGCAAACTCCGGGGAGATAGTGAGGGACTAGGAAGCCTGGTGTGCTCCAGTCCATGGGATCACAAAATGACATCGTAACAGACAAGAAAAAGAAGATTCAACCTTTCCCCCTGTATGTAATAGGTTTCCAGATTGCTACATATTTTGGTTCCTAAATGTTTCATTTTTGTTTTTTAATTTTTACAATGTTGTGTTAGTTTCTTTTGTACAACAAGGTAAGTCGGCCATAATTATACATACGTTTCCTCCCTCTCTCCCCTCTCTCCCCTCCTCCACCCCGTTTCTATAGATCATCAGAGAGCACCAGACTGGGCTACCTGTGTTATAACTATTCACTTTACACATGAAAGTATATGTATGTTGATGCTACTTTCTCCATTCCTCCCACCCTGTCCTTCCCCTACTGGGTCCACAGGTCCATTCCCTATATCTGGATCTCCATCCCTTCCCTTAAGTAGGTTCACCAGTACCATTTTTCTAGATTCCATATATATATATTAATATACAATATTTGTTTTTCTCCTTCTGACTTACTTTACTCTGTATAATAGTTTCTAGGTTTCATTTGCTCTTTCTCCAGATTTAGTAAACGTTCCACCACTTGGAAAGTTTTTTTCCTTTTTTTTAGGTAGCCACATCAACAAATACTCATGAAATAATAGATACGTGAATTGACATATGGAGGACAAATAGTGGACATAATAAGTAGAGCATTCCTGACAGGAGTAACACTGTCAGATAAACTATAAGGACAGAGCCACTAACAAGAGAATTTTTGTCTGAGACTAAATCTAGAGGAACAGAGATACATGCTTGGGGCACAATTGGAGAGCCTGGCTGAAGGAGCTGTGTGCAACTTTGTCAGTGAAATGTTGTGTCATGGATATCCAGGGATAGAGATTTCTGAAGTACCTGATAGAGTTCCCTATCAAGAGAAAACAGTCTATCTTAAAGCAAGCTCACCGGAAATAATATGAATTAGACTAGAGCCCATGAGGGCAACTTCCGGTTTTCCCTAGGATTCTTTAACCTTCTCCATCATCAAGGGCAACCTCACCTTTTGAATCTGCTAAATCTGGTGAGGTTCAGAGTCACCATTTAAGTTTGAGAATGCTATTAATATCTTTCCAAATTTACTGTGCATGCGTGGGTATTACATTGCTCAGTCCTTTCAGATTCTTTTTGACCCTATGGACTGGAGCTATGGACTGGAGCCCTCCAGACTCCTCTATCCATGGAATTCTCCAGGCAAAAATACTGGATTAGGTTGCCATGCCCTCCTCCAGGGGATCCTCACGACCCAGGGATAGAACCTGCATCTTTATGTCTCCTGCATTGGCAGGCAGATTCTTTACCACTAGTGCCACCTGGAAAGCCAAATTTACTGTGGCTCATTCTAATGCCAGTCGTCTGCCAGTACTTCACCTTGCTAGATTGATCTCTGGGACAAATGAAGAATCGTATGCTCAGTAGTTTAGATTCAAAGCTGCCATATGAAATTCTAAGCGCTCTGTGTAACCAAGCACTGCAGTTTTGCTATTTAATAGATGATTCAACCATAAGTGATATGTTGTACAACTTTGCTGTTGTTTTACTAATTTTTTTAATATAGGGCCTTATTTAGTAAGTCATCCTAATGAAAGTGGTGATTTTATGTTGATGACCAATTCCTTCTAAATATTTGACTCCATGATTTGGAAAGAAAAGCCATACATAAATGTCATTCATTCATCCATTTGGTTAATGAGTCATTTATTCATTTAACAATATCCTTTTGGGCACCAATAATATGCTAGATGGTGTTCTAGCCATTGTGCTAGAAAAATGAAATATATCTTCAGGAAGATTACCTTCTAGTGAAGGGAGGGAGAAGATAAATGTAGAAATAATTGAACGAGACAATTTCCAACAGTGAAAAATGCAATGAAGTAAATGACACAAGTTAATCCATGGAGAAATGCTCAGCAAAGGGGTACTTTAGATTGAATGGCCTCAAAAGACCTCTCTGAAAGGAGAGTATTTAGCTTAGAACTGATTGTGCATGCGTGCGTGCATGTTAATTTATTTCAATCATGTCCGACTCTGCTACCCTATGGACCATAGCCCGCCAGGCTCCTCTGTCCATGGGATTCTCCAGGCAAGAATACTGGCATGGGTTGCCATGCCTTCCTTTAGGGGATCTTCCTGACTAAGGGATCAAACCAGCATCTCTTATGTCTCCTGCATTGGCAGGTGAGTTCTTCACCACTAACACCACCTGGGAAGCCCTTAGAACTGATCCTTAGCAGTCAAATATGTGACTGAGAGTTACCAATGCAAAGACCCAAAAGTGAGAGAACTTTTGATGCAAAGGAGAACAGAATGAGATCTGATACATAAGCAGGATCAGGTTATACTCTTGCATCTGATTTCTATGTTTCCTAAATTCTGGTGGACACCAAGAATGCGATATGCATGTTTGTCCAGATAACACTAATATGTAGGACAAGCTTTCAAACTAAGAACCCTGCAGAAGAATTATGAGGAACCCACTTCAGGAAGATGTCTAGATACTGTGCCAAATATGAAAATGCATTACAAACATGAACAGACTCCCAGTTTTGCCCCAGTGAGCACTATTGCATCCAATTAAGCCACCTGACTGCTTTTGTCGTTTTGTAATCAGTCTGCACACAAATAAAGCAGCAGAAAAAATGTTCCCAAATTACTCCACACTTTCACTTGAAATTAGTGCTTATTTTAAGCTGAAGCTTAGTGCTAGAAAAGCTTCACTTGATCTCTATCTCATGAAATTAAGGAAGACAGCATTCACAAAGGTAAAAGAAAATGAGTTTATTCAGGGTATTCAGTTAACATAAAGATCCAATCAAAGTAATTTATATTAAAAGCCCAATTTCTCAAATTATATGTTTAATTGTCAGTTCTTCACTTGTCTTTGCAGATCCAACAAGCAGTTTATAGTCATTTCTACTAGAACATTCTATAGTTGTTTCTTCACATTTCCTGCCGATTCCTGGATTCTAAAAACTCGGATATAAACAGATTTATATTTATTTTGTCCAATAGCAAAATATTCAGAAATATCTAAATGACAAGCTGTGGTTTTAGATGTAATTTTCACATCTGATAGCCTGTACTTAAAACTTCAGTGCCATAATGACTTAAAACCATGGTAATCACCAAGAAGTTAGGATCAAATACTACAAACTGCTAGCTATTTCCATAATAGATAATCCATTGTTGGCATCATAAAACTGACAACGTTACCATCTGAAAGAATAGTGAGTTAATACAATGCTTTGAAATATTGATAAAATAAATGCTTTTAAAACCCACTTGAGTGAAATACATACCATGCTAACTAGTGGGTTTTATTTTCTTCCATTGAATCTATAAATCACCAAATCACTTAATAATTTTCTCTTTTTTCATTATTAGGCATATTATTATTATTATTGAAGTTTGGACATAGAATTTAAAAGTAGAGTAAAATGAACCTCTTCCCCAATTCACAGGAAAAAAAAAGTACATGTAAAACTTGTTTTAGGTATATTTGAAGCAGGGTATAGATGGGCCCCAGGCTAGGCAGTTATCATTGGCCTCCTGTTTACATTTCCTGGGGTGAGAAAAAGACAGTCTTCATGCTGGAAACTTACAGCTAGCCTCCTGTTTCATCCCCTGAAATGGGATAGGTGGGCTCCAGTTTAGATATTTACAACTGATCACTATGGAGGCAGCAGTGAGAGGTGGCATGAAGTAAGATCTTCTTCCTTGCCCAGGAATTGAACCTGGGTAGCCTGGATGAGAACCTGGAATCCTAGTCACAAGACCAGCAAGGGACAGAGGCTAGAAGCTATTTTTCTCTGGATCTTTGTCTCCAGTGAATAATTCATTTATCATGGAGGCAGAAACTGTAAATGCAGGTACAAAGTTTATTATTAGAGACATAGCACAGCAACAGGTGGGAGAGCACACAGAGAAACAGTTTGCTTAGTTAAGACAGAGGCAAGGCAGAGATGCACACCCACGGAGAGAGGGTGTGGGTGTCCCCCAGCAGTGAGGAGGAGAGCAGTAAAGAGGAGGTAAAGTCATTTACACAGGGCAGCTCTTCTGGGTCTTTGTCTTTCTTCAGGCCAAGTATCTGGTTTCTGTTTCCACACCTGACCTACCCTGAGACCCTCCCTTGGGGTGCATGGTACCCCTCAGCTAAGATGGATCTCTAAATGAAGGCTTCTAAGGGGAGCAAGACTCATTATGGCCTGGAGGTATCCCCTGACTTTGACCCACAAGGAGCCTTTCTGCACATGTGTAGTGTCTCCCTTGTCCCCAAAGAGGAGAGAGTGAAGATCCCTTAATCCTTTACTCAAACAAGCTTTTGCCCCTCTTTGTCCTTGACTTGATTACTACTTTAAGATGTTTATGAGAGACAAACCCTGACTCTTTGTTTCTGTTGTTACTGCCATTTCAGAGGGCAAACAGGAGGCTGATTGTAAATGCCTAACTCGTAATTATCTAGCCTGAAGCCCACTTTTTCATGCCTCATGAAATATAAAGAGGAGGCCAGTTGTAAATGTCTAGCCTGGAGCCCATCTATCCCCTACATCACATCCAGCCTCCTTTTTGCTCTCTACAATGGAAGTAATAACCAAAACAGGGTAAATAGCCAGGATTTGTCTCCTGTGGGCACTTGAAGATAACCAGAGATGGCCTAAACCGTGTCTGAGTAATGGATCAGGCGGTCACATATTTCCCATTCTTGGGGCAAGGGAGACATTGCACATGTGCAGAAAAGCTCCTTGGGGTCGAAAAGGAGGGGTCACCCCATAATATGGGATGCTAATATATGATCCCATAGGCCTCTGGGCTGGAATCCATCTTGGAAAAAAGTTGCACATGCATGTCAGGCAGGGTCCCAGGGTAAGGTCAGGTGTGGAGATAGAAAGCAGACAATCGGCTAAAGGTAAACAAAACTGGAAGAACTGCCCTATATAAATGACTTAACCTCCTCTTTATTGCTCTCCTCCTCACTATGGGAGACACCCACACCCGTTCTCTCCCGGTGTGCATCTCTGGTTTGCTTCTATCTTAACCGAATGAATCACTTCCCAGTATTGTGCTATGTCTCTAAATAATAAACACTGTACCTGCTTTTTATAGCTTTTATCTCCGTGAGAAATGCATTTTTCACTGAGGGCAAAGATTCAGGGAAATAATAATTTCTAGCCTCTAGCCCTTGCTGGTCTTATGACTAGGATTCCTGGTTTTCTTCCAGGCTGCCCAGGTTCAACTCCTGGGCAGGGAATGAAGATATCGCTTCATGCCACTGCTGCCTCACAGATACTATTCACACACACATTTCCTCCCCGCCCCCCCCCCCCCCCAATTAAGGTTCAGTTCAGTTCAGTTCAATCACTCAGTGGTGTCCTACTCTTTGAGACCCCATGGACTGCAGCACGCCAGGCTTCCCTGTCCATCACCAACTCCCAGAGTTCACTCAAACTCATGTCCATTGAGTCAGTGATGCCATCCAATCACCTCATCCTCTGTTATCCCCTTCTCCTCCTGCCCCAATCCCTCCCAGCATCAGGGTCTTTTCCAATGAGTCAACCCTTCACATTAGGTGGCCAAAGTATTGGAGTTTCAGCTTTAGCATCATTCCTTCCAAAGAACACCCAGGGTTGATCTCCTTTAGAATGGACTGGTTGGATCTTCTTGCAGTCCAAGGGACTCTCAAGAGTCTTCTCCAACACCACAGTTCAAAAACATCAATTCTTCGGTGCTCAGCTTTCTTCACAGTCCAACTCTCACATCCATACATGACCACTGGAAAAAACATAGCATTGACTAGATGGACCTTTGTTGGCAAAGTAATGTCTCTGCTTTTTAACATGCTATCTAGGTTGGTCATAACTTTCCTTCCAAGGAGTAAGCATCTTTTAATTCCATTAGGGTACTTTAAAGCAAATACCTGGAGAAGGAAATGGCAACTCACTCCAGTACTCCTGCCTAGAAAATTCCATGGATGGAGGAGCCTGGTAGGCTACAGTCCATGGGGTCGCAAAGAGTCAGACACGACTGAATGACTTCACTTTCTTTCTTTCTATAGTTACTTTTGGAGAAGGAAATGTCAACCCACTCCAGTGTTCCTGCCTGGAGAATCCCATGGACAGAGGAGCCTAGTGGTCTACAGTCTACAGGGTTGCAAAGAGTTGGACACAACTAAGCAACTCACACGCACACACACACACACACACGCACACGTACACACAAAGCAAATACCAGGAATTCTACAAATGCATCTATAAATCTTACATTTTTCTTAAATTTCTGAACAATACAACAGAGGACTCACCCCAGCAAAATACAGGAATTCTTCCCTGCTGAATCCCTTTTAGCTTTTCTCCCTTAGTGAACTAGTCTGGGTAAGACGATGTTTCTTGAATGTCGTTCCATCTTGTCAGACTCTTTGAGACCCCATGGACTATACAATCCATGGAATTTTCCAGGCCAGAGTACTAGAGTGCATAGCCTTTCCCTTCTTCAGGGGATCTTTCCGACCCAGGAATCAAACTAGGGTCTCCTACATCGCAGGCGGATCCTTTACCAATTGAGCTACCAGGTAAGACTTGGATAAGTCTAATTATGTCCTGAAACCCATTCTCCTTTCCCTTAAATATCAGTCCAAAATTTATCTCAGGATATCCTGGAACAAGACCCCATGGGGCCTGGGGGTGGGCTGGGCATTGGCGGAGGCCTTCCCCCTTATCCTCTGCTTTCGCTCCTCTCTGAAGTACCTAGATAATTTAACAACTCGCATTTCCTGAGTTGTTTTGCAGATGTAAAACCTCCCCTTCTGCAACAAAAGAAAGATGTTAACTACTTGAGGACCATGAACACATAGCTTCAGGACTCCTGGACAGATAATGTTAACCCCCGTTACATCACCTTGCTAGCTCACCATCAGCCAATCAGAGAATTGTGCACGCACTGATCACAAACCCTGAGACCCCTTCCTCATCACACTTTTTAAAGTTCTTTGCCAAAACCCTTCTGGGAGCTTGGTTCCTTACATAACCTTGCAATAAAACTTTCACTGCTCCAAACTCTGTCATTTCAGTTTGTTTGGCCTCACCGTGTGATGGGCACACAAACTTGCCTTAACAATCTTGATCCCTTTGTTCTTTAGGAATAAGAATATTTTTAAAATTACAAATCACAGCCAGCCCATTTGTAGCACCTCAACAAGATGAGAGAAAAAAGAGAGAGAGTGTGCCTCAATGGTCTCATATAAAAATCACCAGGATATGCTCCTTTCACAAGGTTTAGCTTTAACATTTCTGTATTTCCCTAACTGAAGCATCCCCATCCTAACCCAACCCTATGAAACTAGAACTATGACAGAACGAGATGACTTCCTCTCTGAGAGAGACTATTGGGTTTGGGGGGAGACTATTGTTTCACTTCTCAATCTTTTCATTTCTCTGGCCATTTTTACTTTGTCTCCATTGTGGTAACTTGATTCTGACTAAGAGCATCCTTTCTGCTGAAATTTTGATTGGCAATAGAGGAACTGAAATGTGGGGGAGAAAAGAGAAGGGTGAGGAGCCAACTTCAGCTTACAGACCAATCATCATCCGTGTGCACATTGGAATTATTAACCACTACTGAAAGTGTGAGCAGGGGAGCTCACATCATGACATGCAAAATGCGGTCAGCAGAATCTTGTTTATATGAATAAGAACTATTTAAACCAAAACCAGATTTACTGAAATAAAATTGCCTCTTGGATTACCAGGAGGTCCAGGCACATCTATTCAAAATCAATCATCCCCCTTTCAATCTTGTATTCACCAAGGAGTTATAAAACATGTCCACCAAAATGCGATACAACCCTCTCTAGATAGCTTGTGTTAAGGTTCTTAGCTACAACTCTTAGCTACAACCCTTGGGCTTGCCTGTTTTTTCTCTTCTTTTTGTTGTTACAGATTAACTCCTAGATGTAAGTCATACCCATCTGGCTTTTGTTCAGCCACATAAATAGCTTATAAACACTTCTTTGAATCTGTTATCTGCCATTATATAGTAGTTTATAAGCATTCATATAGAGCTCTTATTTGATTGTCTCAATTAACCCAACAAGGAAGGTAAGAGAGTTGGTCTTTTCTTATAAACAGTGTGAATCTACCTGTTTATAAAAAAAAATTACAAGCAATATATTAGGATAACTGGGAGATATGCCCTCGAGAAGTTGAAAACAGAAATAAAGTTGTTGGAAGAAATCATCACATGATAGATAAGAACAGAGAAATGAAGTCATTTAGGAACCAGCTTCCAGGTGTCTCATGACAGGCTAATCCCTGCCTTGAGGCACCGACAGGAGTACTAATCGTCTCCCTAGGAGACAGTCCACCAGCCTGAGATGGTCGGTAAGGTAAGCTTTGTCCTTGTGCACCCTCCTCTGTCAAGGAGGCCGTGTTCTCTTAGGATCAGTTGGTCCAAATGGAGCAGAAATGGCTTCCTAACCTCAAGAAGCCCAGAAGTTACACAATATTGCTTAGACTGCTATCCATCACCAGAGCACAAGAATCCAGGTCTGAATCCTCCCTTTTCAGTGTCCTTTTGTCTAAGTATCGGTTCTCAGCTTGTCCCCAGACCTGCAGCCTCAGCATCATCTGGAATGAATTGGAAAGGCAGATTCTTGGTCCCTAGCCCAGATCTACTGAATCAGAAATTCAGAGTGGCATCCAGCAAGGGAGCTCTAGAGCCTGTGTTGAAATCTGGAGAGAAAGCAAAGCTCTCCCTTGAGACTCTTCCTAAAGTTTACAAGAGCTAATGGGATTCACTGGTTAAGTAAATAAGTATTCAATAATCAAGATACAATTCCAGATTCTGCAGCACTGTTTGTTTGTTTGTTTGTTTTTTCACAGTCTCTAGGGTGTCAAGATAGGGAATAAAACTGCAATTATATTTTGAATATCCTTTTCTGGGTTGGTGAAGAATAACAAGAAAGCCAGTTTCACCTTGCAGATTCCTCCAGCATCACATATTGTATTTTAATTAAAAATCCCACTGATCAGTAACCAAATCTTAGCACAATGCTTCTGTAGAGGAGATGAAGTTTCACAGTTGATAAATTGCTCTGTATTGCAGATAATTAAAAGTTAACTATAGTTAAGAAAACAGTGATAAGAATTATTAATACTTGGATAGTAAGGCATTGCATTGGATTTAAATGTTGCTTTAAAAATTTCTTCTCTGATTAATTGATCTGTGATTAAATAATTCTTGATGTCATGCTTTTCAAAATGTAATTATGCAATAATGTAATGTCTGTATAGAGTTTTATCATTTCCCATGAATTTCCTGCTGTAAATAGATGAAACCACTTTCCCAAAGTCACAAAGCTAGAAGATGAAGGAATTTGTGCAATACCCACATACATACAAGGCTTCCCTTGTGGCTCAGCTGGTAAAGAATTTGCCTGTGATGCAGGAGACGTGGGTTAGATCCCCGTGTTGGGAAGATCCCCTGGAGAAGGGAATGCTGCCTCCTCCATTATTCTGGCCTGGATAATTCTAGGGACTGTACAGTGCATGGAGTCGTAAAGAGTCTGACACAGCTGAGTGACTTTCACTGCACAGATAACATACATACAAATACTTAATAGCTTTCCTCCCAAGTTCAGTATCATTCAGATGCTTTTTTTTTTTTTTTTAATAATTCAATGCTTTTTAAGGTGTAACTATTTTCTAGGGATCTGACTTTTCTGAACTGGTTGCTATGATTGTATATGGTGGTGTCTCTGTGCTAAAACAATTCACAAAATTCACTGTTCTGCAAAAAAATTCAGGATTCATTTTCAAATTGTGCAAATGGGCTCCCATTAACACTTCTTTTGCGTGCAAGTCCAAAGTCAGAAGGGCCTAGGTAGCTCCTAGTTTTTTTATTTATAGTTACTTGAACTAACACAAAATCCAGACACTAAACATAGACTTAGTGAGAATATGCAAACACAATTATTAACTTTTCCATGATAACCTTGGTTAAGACTAGCCAGTGCAAAGTTGCCTCTTAATGAAATTTCTATACCATATTACAGACTCAAAAAATGTCTTCCCACTAAATGTTAATATTGTGCTTTCATAGATATGTTCTCCTATCATCTCCAACTTCAACAATATGAGTGTTTTGAGAAATCATTGCTGTGTTAGTTCTTAAGAGTTTTAAGTTTTCTTGGATCATATTTCTGAAAATCAATATCATGATATCCAGTTATGATTTTTTAATTGAATGTTCTAGACCACAGCTTTAGAAGCCTGTGACCACCCTGCAATCAAAAAAAACAAACAAAAAAAAACACAAAAAACCCACAAACATTCATGAAGTCATGAGGTTTTTCTTTTTTAAAATTTTTGTTTCAATAATATCCCTCATTTTAATGAGACTTTCAGCCCATTGGAAGTCATTATATGTTTTTTTCCCCAGTGATATTTGGATTTTTTTTTTCAAATAAATATCTAAAATAGCTCCAGAATTTCCAAAAATTCTACTTGGGATTGAATACAAATAAAGTCACATTTTCATCTTACATATTGCACATATTTATTTGACATGATCAGTAGATAAGCAAAAGATCACTACCCTTGGATTTTGATAAGCATGATATAAATTTCTTTTTCAATGATAGACTTTTTAGATTATTACTAGAATTACTTGGCTTTCCTTGTCACACACATCAACTGACTGTGCAGAAAATATGTCAAGGAGCATTCAGAACACCTGGAAGAAGGCAAACTTAGATTCTAAAAATAGTTACAGGTAATCCACCAAGAGTCAGCAAAATATAATATAGAGTGGTAAGAGGCTGAAGGGATTATGAACATTGCTGAACTGAGGCCGACTTAACTAGATAACTTGTCCAAGGTCACAGATGACTCTTTAAAATTTCTTGGGTCATATTTCAGAAAACTGATGACTCTGTGCCCTTGAACAAGTTATCTAGTTTAATGTCATAATATAGTATCAGAGGAAAGACTGAAATCAAGCAGTCTTATGCTTAGGAAAAAAACAGGGTTCAAAATTTATTCATATGATGTGAATTATGTTCTACCACTATCTTAATTACATTCTCAGTTTGTCTTTTCAATTAATTTTTCTTTATTAATAAATAATAAAAGCAATAGAAATGACCTCATATTGGGCACTACTATGCACCAGGCATTCTATGCACATTATTTCAATTTTTACTAATGTGCTGCAAGGTAGACATATCTGTTAATGAAATACAGCCAAGCATGAGATATATCAAATTAATGTCAAGAAAGGAAATGCCATAGTAAGAAAAGATTTTCAGTATAATTAAATCTATAAAAGTGTAGAACAAATGCCAGTCGCTGGGTGAAATACAGTTATAGGACAGAATGTAAATGCTATAAACCTTGAGAAAGGTTTATATAAAGTATGACAAAGATGAAAAAAATGGATATGGAAGTGAGTTTATTGCTTTATCTTTCATATTTAAGAGAAAATAGGGTTGGATACTTCATATTTAATATTTGAGAGGCAATAGATCCCAATTAATATTGATAAATTAAGAAACAGAAATGCATGTGCACTATTTAAGCTCTTGTGTATTATTCAAAGCTATGCATACTATTCAAAGCAGGGAAGAATAGGAGGTGATGGATATGGTAGATTGGCTTGCTCAACAATTATATATTTTTAAATGCCTCTCTATATTGCAGAGAACAGAGAGCTAAAAATCTGTATTTCCCAGACATCCATGCACTGGGGTTCCTGATGGGTTTTAGGAAACCCATCACATGTACTCACTCCAATTTGAACTTGAACATGAGACAGAGGAAGGTGGAGCACAATGCATTCATTTCCTGACAGAGGTCACAGTGGAAGCATCGTGACCCAGAAAAAAGCATCAGCCACAATGGGAATGGCAGTGTTCCTGATGCGACAAACTGAGGGTCCTGGCCACAGCTCTTGGTTTCAATAGTTCCTGTCCATGACCTCCAGCTTCTCAACCACAATCATGGTTGAGCAGTGCAAATCCAGGAGAAAGGAACTCTGCCCAGACACTGCTCTTCCAGCCTTTCCAACAGTTTCACAAACCACTGAAATACATTCCTGGTAGAAAATCCTATTCTGCTTAAACTATCTACAGTAGATTTTGTTATCTGCAGTGGGATTCTCTCCTTTCTCTCTCTTTTTCATTTCTATCCTTCAACCTTTCCATCTCTCTCATACACACATACAGAGACACAATACATGTATCCCACAGAACAAAATATAGGTACAAAGGAAATATAACATAAAAAGATAGTATTAACGACAAGTAATTTAAAAAATATAGGCCAATGGGATAAATTCATCTTGCATTAAATTTTAAAAATGTATTGAAAGAGATGCAATCATAACAAGGAAAAAGACTTGAGAGATACAAACAAAGAGATATCAGGAGTTCATATAGATATCAGATTAAAGAACTGCAAAATATAAAATAAATTATACAAATAGTGGCACTTGAAAATGATACAAATTAAATATATCACAGTGAATCCTAAGCATCAGGAAATGTAGAACCAAAAATATCAGTATTGAAAATTGCTGTAAGTATTAGAAGAAATTTAGAAAAAAAAATTGTAACAAGAAATGGAATTTTGCCTCTTTCTAGACCAAAGGTTGGAAAACCTCTTCTGGAAAGGGTCAGATACTAAATATTTTAGGCCCTGAGAGCCATGGTTTCTGTCACAAATCTGCAGCTCTGCCAGAGACATCTTATAAATAAGCAGCTGTGACTGTGTTTCAACAATACTTTATTTAAAAAACATGCCACTGCAGGGGGTTTTGCCCATTGTCTGTAATTTGCCAACTCCTGCTGTAGACCACAAATGATCGACTAAGTAAACAAATGGAAGTATTGAAAAGTATAAGACTGATCTAATTGAGGTAACATAATTACAATTTCATATTTACAGAGAATATGATTTCTTCCAAGTTCTGTGGAATATTTATTAAAAATTTATAATGCAGAAGCAGTTGCTACCATTTATCAAGTGCTTTTCATGTTTGGCACCAAGAAATTCACATTCATTGGCTCCTACAGTTTCACAAATAGGCTGATTATTTTATGCCCATTTTACAGATAAGAAGCCCTAAGGTAAATTTAAAAAATAATATTTCTACATTATCTCCCAGTACCTCTTTGCTTGCTTTTTATATTCCACCCAAGCATGTTTTCAATATGTAGAGGGTTTCTGTCCCCATAACTTTACCCTTGGTATTCATTCTACTTACAATGTCTGTTCCTTGCACTTTCACCAGCAAAGTTCATCCCTTATTTAAGATCTAGCTCAGTGATACTTCTTCTTTGAAACCTTCCCTTTTCCTTTTCAAACAAAAACAACCTCTGTCCTCCTCCTACACATTTAGAGGGTTTCTTCTTCTCTGGATGAAGTTATATTTGGACAGCAAGGAGATCGAACCAGTCAATCTTAAAGGAACTCAACCCTAAATACACACTGAAAGAACTGATGCTGAAGCTGAAGCCCCAATACTTTGGCCACTTAATGAGAACAGCCAACTCATTGGAAAAGATCCTGATGCTGGGGAAGATTGAGGGCAAGAGGAGAAGAGGGCAAGAGAAAATGAGATGATTGGATGACATCATTGATTCAATGCACATAAACTTGGGCAAACTCCAGGAGAAGGTGAAGGACAGGGAAGCCTGGGGTGCTGCAGTTTATGGAGTTGTAAAGAGCTGGACACAACTTGGCAACTGAACATCAACATTGTTAGTTGTACACATATGTTTTTTTCTCCTCCGTTTTGGGGAGACCATTAAAAATCTGAATTTATTCTAATTATTCTAACTTTTAAATCATTCAGGTTTAACAGAAATACCATGTGCATAGTAAACATTTATGTATCAATTAATTTTGCCATGTTGCTTTTCCCCTTTCACAATGAGTTAAGTAGAGTTTATTAACCTTTATTTTATCAGATCATTATTTCAGGAATATTTTTAGGATTTAATTAAAAGTAGGTAAGCTCAATTTATCTATTAATCAATTGATATATATACATGCATATGAATATGATGGTGTTAATTGAAAAAAAGACACAATGTGAGAGTTGTGAATTAAGTTTCATTTGGAACAAAATGAGAACTACAGCCCAGGAGAGAGCATTTCAGATAGCTCCGAGAAACTGCTCCAAAGAGGTCGGGGGAAGGGTCAATGTTATACACGACTTTAGTGAAGTGGGGTATGTGTGGTCAAGCACACATTTTGGTAGAGTCTTGCTGTTAGCCACAAGGAGCAGATGTCACTGATAATGATCTGAGTGTTTTTCTAGATATGAGGAGATGCAAGAACTGGGCTCATAAAATCTTCTGAAAAATATCTGTCTGAAAGACTGTTCTGCCAGTTTTCCTGAGGGCACAGAGAACCTCATTCCTGACCTCCATCCAGAGCTCCTTTCACTGGGTATTGAATGCCAGCAGCTGCAGCAGCTCATGATTTAATCCTTATAGAGGTAGATTGCCTGCTTGGTCATGCTCAATCATCAGTCGTTTCTGACTCTCTGTGACCCCATGAACTGTAAGCCCTCCAGGCTTCTCTGTCCATGCGATTCTACAGCCAAGAAAACTGGAGTGTGTTGTCATTTTCTCCTCCAGGGGATCTTTCTGACCCAGGGATCGAACCCACACCTCCTTTGTCTCCTGAATTAGAAAGCGGACTCTTTACCACTTAGCCTCCTGGGAAGCCCACAGACGTAGAGAGCAAGTGCCAATTTGGAGTTGGTGATGATATTATTAATACATATATAATATAATTTTTAATGTGGCTAATATTGAGAATATTGTCATAGCTAAGGATAATTTTTCCTCCAGGAGTTGTAACTATCATGATTGATACCAGGCAGGGCTGATCTGGGGCTCCTGGGCACAGGGCCTTTGTGCCCCCCATTTATTCGATTATAGGAAACAGCCTTCATTCAGCCTCCATGACCTTCCCTGAGTTCCAATGTTTGGGCAGACTCAAACAGTTGTTAATTGTGGAAGGGAGGGGATGCAAGACCAGGGATAAATAGTCAAGAGCAGACTTGGGGCAAGGTCCTGTATCTCCATCAATGGATACATAATTGAGCTATTTTGCAGATGCTTAAAACCCTTTCCAGGTGGGAAAAGTTATGGTATGCTGCTGACAAGCACATAGACCCCAGATCAGTTGGACCTGAAGGTGATGGTGTTGACTCCTACTTATCTCACCACCAAATCTTTGCAAGAACATCCATGAGTTGAGTGTGCCTTCTTTTGCTAAAACTTGTCACTATCTTCCCCAAGTGGGGACACATGACTTTGAGGACATGAGCCTGCTGTGCCCTCCTTTGCCTGGCAAAGCAGTAAAGCCATTCATTCTTTCCTACTTTACCCAGAACCCTGTCTCCATGATTTATTTCATCACTGATATACAGAGCTTTCAGTATCACAATGCCTTCTGAAACCCCAGTGATCATTTATGTAATTTTTCACATTGGGAAGAAGAACTAAGGTAGGAGAGGGACCCAGGAGCTACAAGTGACTCAGATGGATGAAATAATGCAAGATAAGAGATCTGGTTGGGTTGGGTTTCCTCTTGGACCAGAACCTCCTCTGGAATTTTTTCCCCTCAGAAAACTGCATGGCAAAGCTCAGAGCCTTGATGATCACAGTAATGAATTAGTGCTGCTATAGCATTTACAGACCATAACTAATTCTCCGCATAGGTTCTGTGTGATGCAGCCAATCCAACAGATGTGCCAAGCTCTCTGTAAACAATTTTAGCAGTCATGTGTAATCACAGTACATTATGTAGCAGATGTGCCTATGAAATTCAATTCGAGGAAAGAGCAAGGATTTATTGAATTTAGTATCATAGAATAGCCTGTGACTGACTGAATGAGAGTTTCCTACAAAGCTACTCAAAGTTTATTCAAGGATAGCTTCCCTCACTGTATTTTTTTGAGATTTCTGGGTAAATATAGTTCTTTTTTAAATGTTTTGATTAAATTGATTGATTTTTTATTTTATGTTTTATTGAAATTTAGTTAATTTACAATGTTGCGTTAGTGTCAGGTATACAACAGAGTGATTCAATTATAAATACATTTATATCAATTTTTTCCAATTTTTCTTCCCTTATGGGTTTTTCTTTGGTGAAAAAAATTTAATTGAAATGTTTGCCTCTTGTTTTCTTGTTGGTGGCGGCAGCTAGTGATTCCTGGCTTGCTGGCTGGCATGCTGTAGCTCTCAGAACATTCATTTTCAGTTTCCACCCCCTCACTGGTACTAACAAGTCTGAAATCCTGTAAGGAAGCACATATTGAAAACTAAGAAATAAAGAGAAAACTCATTATTCTCTATTCTCAAATATGAAAATAAAACCACTGGTAAATTGCAAGTTGTTCATAAAGAATTTCAAGAAGCCCAGTGTTGAAAGTGAGGTCTAGTGAGTGGGTCAGAAAAGATTTACTTGAAATGAAGGGGGTTTGGTGAGTTCTTCTTTTTATCTCCTTTTTTTTTGAGGTAGAGGATAGCACTTCATAAGCATCAGCTCATTACTCTTCACAACACCTCGATGATACAGGTTTGATGAAAGAAATCAATATCTTCCAAGACTTTATAGAGAAAGATGGAAACTAAGGATTTCTTTCTGCAAGGAAAACTGTCTTGACCACACTGTGGCCCAGCTTCTGGATCTTCGAAAACAAGAAGAGAAAACTTTATATTTTCTTCTAGGGAGAAAATTCCCTGAGAGAGAGACACATTTGTCATTTATCCTCAGATGTGGCATTTACCCTCAGTCCGACAGCATGCCATTGAGAAAATGCTATATAGGCAGTTTTAGAGAGAGGATTGTGCTAAAATATATTTTAGGAAAATCTAGTGAGAAGCTGTGAGTGGAAGCCTATGGATCCAGTGGATAAAAGGACATGATTTTTCTCTGTGTTCTTAATTTGTAAAATAGAGAATGATGAACCAGGAAAGGATGGGGGGAGGGGGGGTGGTCATCACAGGAGGACCAGCAGGTCATGCTTGCATGCTGCCTCTGAGTGATGGAGACTTGCTGCTCTAATAGAGTGTGACAAGGGTTCTGGGGTCACAATCAGCCTCAACAGGAGCAGCAAAGCTGCCATTGGAAAAGGAGAGTGAACAGATAGAACATTTAACTGTGCTAGTAAGGATGAGAGAGAAGGTTGCCTGAAGATTTTGAAGTAAAAGATTTTAATTTCAAAACTGAGATATGTAGAGGTAGCAGAAATCATTTCAGGCAGAGAGAATCACATGTGGGCATGAAAAATCTGGGTTTTTCTGGAAACAGCAAGAAGGGAACCCTGGCAAAATAACGAGTAATGGGGGAAGGGCACGTTGGCAATATGAGACTAGAAAAGTAGATTGGGGCCAAATTACAGCAATATCATAGTAATATCTAGGATTTTCCAAATACTTAATGATATTCACATCAAAGTACATGGATCAGCTCACTTAACTTTCTCAGCATCCATGTAAGTTTAGTATTTTGACTGCTCCCATTTTACAGATGAGAAACTGAAGCACAGAGAGTTAAATACTTTGCCCAGGGTCACTCACTCTTTTAGGAAGGGGCTGGATTCCAACTAAGGTCATCTGGCTCCAAAGCCCTATTTGTTAGCTTCAGACCATGCTAAATCCCCATTTTATCCCTGCAATCATTTAGCTTCAAAGCAGTGCAGAGTAGAGGAAAGACTGGATGAAAAGCTAGAATTCTATCTCATGGCATCAGCTTTTCCATAATGTATAGGGACCTTTGTAGTTCTTAGTTCCACTAGTTATAAAATTCTTCTTAATCTGCCATATTCACCAGACATTGAACCTTTGAATTTCCATTTATTTCGGTCTTCACAACATTCGCTTAACGGAAAAAAAAATTTCAGTTCCATGGAAGACTGTAAAAGGCATTTGGAAAAGTTATTTTATCTTTTTATCAAAAAGAAAAAGTTTTGGGAAGATGGAATTATGAAGTCTCTGGGGGAAACGGCAGAAAGGAGTGGAACAAATAATGAATATATTGTTCAATAAAATTCTTAGAAAAATGAATCTTTTATTTTTACTTAAAAACCAAAGGGACATTTTGGCCAACCCCATAGAAAACTGCTAAGGCTCTTTCCAGCTTTCTCAGGTGGTCCAGAGATGAAGCAGCCACCTATCAATGCAGGAAACACAGAACACCTAGGGTCAATCCCTGGGTCAGGAAGATGCCCTGGAGGAGGGCATGGCAACCCATTCCAGTACTTTGCCTGGGAAATGCCATGGACAGAGGAGCCTGATGGGCTACAGTCCATGGGGTCGCAAAGAGTTGGACCTACTGAGCATGGCATGGCAAGCCTCTTTCCATTTCAGGTTATTTAACTCCTATATCAAAAGTCTCATTTGCTTTTGGCTTCAAAATAAAGCGCATGTGTGCCATGCTAAGTGCTTCAGTCACATCTGACTCTTTGCAACCCTGTGGCCTGCTGCCTGCCAGGCTCCTATATCCGCGGGATTCTCCAGGCAAGAATACTGGAGTGGGTTGACATGCCCTCCTCTAAGGGATTGTCCCCATCCAGAGAATGAACCTGCGTCTATTATGTCTCCTGCCTTGGCAGGAGGATTTTGCGCCACCTTATGGGATGAGCTCATGATCCACTTGGCAAATAAAGAGGATGCATCTTCCCCGCTAAGCGACCCGCACCAAGCCCCCTGGTATTGCTCTGCAGTGGTGCTTCAGTTCGCCATGCTCTCGGCCGTCGCAGCTGCTCTGACCGCCGTCCTCCACTGTGAAAAGCTTCCAAGCCCCACCCTCACTAATGCAGGGAGCGCTGCTCCCCCGATTCCCCAGAGCCTAGCACGAATCAGTCTGTGGCTTTTTAAGACACTTTACTCACTGTTTAGGGATACAGAGAGTGTAACATGGAGAGCAGCCTTCATGGAAGACAGAGCCCAAATCCAGTCACTCCGTGGCTTCTGGACCTTCAACCTGGGTCAGAAACTCCCTCCCAACCTGCACCACAGAATGACCGTGCGCCAGAGGTTCCTCTTACCCATGTTCCTGGGAATCGCTTTTCTTTGGCACTCAAATGTGTAATTTTTTATTACTTTATTCAACATAATGTGCTTGGATGAAAGCTTCAGCCTAGCCTGCCATGTTTTGACAGGCCCCGAATACGGTTTCAAGTTCAACCCCACACTCCACACGCTGTTTATTGTGGTTCAGGGGTGAGGTGAGCAGCTTTCTCTTTCACTTCATCTCCAGTTCTACTGCCTTACAGGCTAATTCCTTGCACATGGCTAAAGTTATGCAAAATCTATTGAAATACTTTATACTCAGCAATATTTTTCTTTCCCCTTTCTCTTCGTTTTGAAAACATTCCTGGTTTAAGATCATCAGAAAGAAATAACAAGGGAAGTGTAAGCAGTCTCTCCAAGTCAATCGGCCATGGTAACTCCAGCTCTTCTCTCATGCCCAGCCCTCTGAAAATCATTGTGTGTCAGTGACATCTGGACCTTTCTGAACAATGTCCATAAGACTGGGTTGGAATACTGTCTTACTGGACCCTGACTGAATCCATCTGGTCAACATAAATTGATCAGCCAATGACTGTGAGCTCAGAATATGATTTTTGTGTTGCTGCTTTGGGCTTGGTTTGAGATAACTGATTCATGAATTGAAAAAAGAAATATGTAAGTTAAACAGGGGTATTCTTTGACGTTGCGCTGAGAGCAGAAGTTTGTGGACATTTTAGCGGTTTAGTGGAGGCTAAGTGAGGGAAAGAAAACAACTCTGGTGCCAGCTTGTTGAATCTTTCTCTAACTGCAACAAAGAAAACCATCTATTATGTTGGGCTCTCAGCCCGTTGTGAGTGTTCACAAAACTCAAGCATCTGAGCTCTGTGCAGTGCTGAGGGCAAGCAAACACTCAGAGCTGATATGTATTTAATAACAACATTCTTTTATGTTCTAGACTCCGTGTGAGTTGCTGAGAAAACTATGGTAAGCAAGAGAGCCACCATTCTCAGAACTTCCTTTGTGGTCCAGTAGCTAAGGCTCTGTGCTCCTAATGCAAGGGGCATGGATTCAAAACCTAGTCAGGGAACTAGATTCCACATGCCTCAGAAGATTCTGCATTCTGGGGAAAAAAAATTAAAAAAAGAACCCTTGTTCCTGTTCCCAAGGAGGTTTGAGTCCAATGTGAAAAACAGAAATATACAAAATAACTATCAGGTGTATAACTTCCCTAGGAATTAACTCATACAGCTTGATGCCTATCAGAGAAAGCCAAGATCCTATGTTCAGATTCAAAGACTCTACAATTCTCAAGAGACAAGTTAAATTTATTTTTTAAATCTGAAGTTCTGAATATATAAATACAAATGAAGAAAAAGAGAAAGCCAGAGTGGCACAAAAGTCATTCCAGTTAGATGGATTGGTTTTTAAAGCACGTGTACAAAAGATGAAAAGAGAACTCTACACCCAAGAATGAATGCACAGGAGTATTAGGATATTCTGAGCTCTGAGGAATGTTGAAACCCAGAATGAACTAAAACTTGAAAGGAATGGCAGAGAACTAAAAGTGCTTTATTTTAACTACATTTTGGGAAAGAATAGAAAAGGTATAGCTGCAGTGTTTATAACAGATGGCCTCCTGCTATCAGATGATAAAGACAAAAGAAGTCTACTTTTCTCTACCTAAGAAAAAAATCTTCAAACTAGAAATAATAAACCAAATAAGATAGAGTGGAAAGCAAAAGAGTTAACTGGCAGGACTGTCCAAGCATTTTATATGAATGTATATTAATAGGCCTTTCAGACTTCACTGGCAATATTAAAGTAATTGTGTCAAACATAAAAATATGAACAAGTACTGGCCCTGTTTTGAAAAAGATAAAAGATAATTTAAGAAAACGTAGCTCATTTCAACAATAGGTAAAAGTCTGGAATAGGTTTCCAGTGATCAGCCAGATGGACTGTAGCTACTAAGAAAAAAGAATATATTGGTAATTAAAGGTGCTAATATTGATTTGGGGCTTCCTTGTGGCTCAGATGGTAAAGAATCTTCCTGCAGTGCAAGAGACCCAGGTTTGATTACTGGGTTGGGCTGGGTTGGGAAGATCCCCTGGAGAAAGAAATGGCTACCCACTCCAGTATTCTTGCCTCGAGAATTCCATGGACAGAAGGAGCGTAGCGGGTTACAGTCCATGAGGTCTAAATATTGATTTAGACAAAAGAGATTATGTCAAACTGCAGCCATGAAATTAAAAGACACTTGCTCCTTGGAAGAAAAGCTTTGACAAACCTAGACAGCATATTAAAAAGCTGAGACATTACTTTGCCAAGAAAGGTCTGCCAAATCAAAGCTATGTGTTTTCCAGTAGTCATGTATGGATGTGAGAGTTGGCCCATAAAGACAGCTGAGCACCAAAGAATTGATGCTTTTGAACTGTGGTGTTGGAGAAGACTCTTGAGAGTCCCTTGGACTGCAAGGAGAACAATCCAGTCAATCTTAAAGGAAATCAATCCTGAATATTCATTGGAAGAACTGATGCTAAAGCTGATGTTCCAATACTTTGGCCACCTGATGCAAAGAAATGACTCATTAGAAAAGACCCTGATGCTGTGAAAGATTGAAGACAGGAGGAGAAGAGGACGACAGAGGATGAGATGGCTGGATGGCATCACCGGTTTGATGGACATGAGTTTGAGCAAATTCCAGGAGTTGGTGATGGACAGGGAAGCCCTGCAGGCTTCAGTCCATGGAGGTGGGAAGAGTCGGACATGACTGAGCAACTGAACTGAACTGAACTGATGACACGGTAAGTCAGAGAAAGAGATTAGTAATCTCTGATGGCCCAGTAGTGGACTAGTGGAGCTAGGTCCCAGTGTTGCTGACTCTGAGACCCGGGGCAACCAGGGCTGGAGCAGGCCCACTGGTGGTGGGATTGGGTCCCCAACATGGCTAGCTGTTTGGCCCAGGGGGTCCCTGGACTGTGTCAACTAGCTGGGGAGCAGGTAAGCCCCCAGCACTAATAGGTTAGAAAAAGGATGCCAAAAAGGGAGCCTGGCAGCACCTGTGCCCTCAGGGTAAAACAAGCTCCCCAAAATTCGCTGCTGTTAACATTGATGTTCCCATGGGGACTTGCAGCTGCCTTCTGCCTTGCTTCTGTCATTATTGCCTTTATGTTGTGTCTTGGAGCTTTTGAGACTTTTGCCTGCACTATTTTAAGAGTGGGAGCTCTATTCCTTACAGCCCTTCAGTTCTCCCATATGCAAGCCCTGCTGGCCTTCAAAGCCAGATATTCTGGGTTTTCCTCTCTGGTGCAGGATGGGGAGCTCAGTGTGGGGCATGGACCTCTAGGACTAGGAAGAGAAACTCTGCAATTGTGATTATCCTTCCATTTGTGTGTCACCTACTGAGGCTGTGGGTCTTAGCTGTACTGCACCTCCTACCATCTTGTTGTGTTTTCCTCTTTATATCTTTAGCTGTTGACAAGCTTTTCTGTTAGTCTTCAGGTTCATGCTCATAGATAGATGCTCTGTAAATAGTTGTAGCTTTTATATGCCCATGGGAGGAGGTGAACTCAGAGTCGTTCTACTCTGTCACTGGCCATTCTATTTGGCTGACAGTCTTGTTCAAGTTTAAAGATGGTCAGGAGAAGCAGGGGTTGGAATCAGTACTTCTGTCTGGAATAAACGCACTAATGGCAGAAAATTTCCCTCTCTCTCAATATCACCATGGGGAGAAACTGAATAATAAAATGTGATTACTATAGAAATGTGTCTTTCTTTTTTTTAATAAACGATTTTGGCTAGAATGAGCCATATAATAATAAAACATGGCTGGAGTCTTGATTTTGTCTGAAACAAACAGACACTTTCAATAGTTAAGCTCAGAATTTTATAAGAATATTTTATTTCTAATTATAAATGTTTTAAATAAATCTTTTTAGGCATTCAATCTTTTTCATAGAATTCTGCCCTCAAATATTTAGTTCTGGGTTCATTTCTTTCTTCTTTTTCTCTCTGAGGCTTTTCTAGGCTTTTGGCAATTCTGAGTTCTGGTTTAACCTTGCTGATGCTGGCCTGGAGTTTTGGTTTTTTTTTTCCCAATTTGCAAGCGGCAGCTGTGCAGTGGTGAGTGTGCATGCTGACACTCCATTCTTACTTTATAGCTCTTGTTAGCACGCCTAAAACTATCCATCATTCATGCAGAACCATCTCGTTTCTATACTCTGCCCCCTCTTTGCGCACTTAAAATTAATTGTGTGAGTTATTTTAAGACAACTGCAATCATGGACTTGGCATTTATCAAAGCCTGAAGATAAATCTTTTAAGATCTAAATGACATAATCTTCATTACTGCTAAGACTTATCAAGGATCAAGTAAAAATACATTATAACACGCTGTCTTCACACTTTAGATCCTTAGTCTATGTTTCCCATTATTCTTTGTAATATTTTTTATATGATGATCAAAAAATACTTTAGTTAGGATTACTATTTAGCCATTACATAATGACATATCCCATTGTAGTACAGAAGGTAAGACTAAAGCCTTTTGTACTCAGTAGATGAGATCTTTGCCCTGCTCAGTTACAAACTGTAGGGCAAGCTTCCTCTTTTTCCCAGGTCTCTATTTTCATTTAACATAAGAGCGTTTGGAGGGTTTGCATGAGATAATGAAGTCAAAGGACTCAAAGTCTCGAGTGCTACAGGGCTATTTTTTCAACTCTTATTTTTCCATGTCTATACCTCTCTAACACCCGTGGCATTAATATCATTTGACTTCTGTTGATCCCAGAATTTGTTTCTCTTCCCTGAATTCAAGATTCACCTATCAATTCTGTACTTGAGATCTCTATTCTGGTTTTGAAGGGACATCTCAAATTAATATTAAAGTGAACTTATTTCCAACCTCTGCTCACCACTGTGAATTCTCTTTCCCCTAATCTGCTCTTCTAACCTCCTTCCTCATCTCTGCAAATAGCATGATTCACCATTGCTCAGAGCCAACCCCTACAAATTATCCATAATTTATCTTTTTCCTTCCATCCCTCATTTAATTCCCTAGTATCAGTGGGCTCTATCTCTATTATAGCCCTCATTCTGACCACTTCCTATTTTTTCTATTGCGTTTGACAGCTGCAACGTCTACATAACCCCCACAGAGGAAAAGAGAAGAAAGCTATGGTGTCATTAATCCAAAACATGGAGAACAACCAGCTTATTGTTGTGACTTAATCCAGTGAGAGTCAATGTGAGAAACACTATGGTTAGAGGTCTGGATCTACAGTGTCACCATCTTCTGGTCACTGATAAGAAATGCACATTCCTGAACCAGCCCCAGCTCTACTGAACGAGAAACTCTGAGGATGAGAACCAGCAATCTACCTGAGTTTTAATAAAGCTTGCAGGTAATTCAGATGCATGGTCCAGTTTGAGCCAGCTTGGGTTTGTGTGCCATTGCTCAGTCGCGTCTGTCTCTATACAACTTCATGGACTGTATAGCCTGCCAGGCTGCTCTGTCCATGGACTTTTTCAGCTGAGAAAACTGGTGTGGGTTACCATTTCCTACTCCACAGCTTAGGCTTAGCTTAGCACAATAAGTCCTGCTACAATAGTGGAACAATGCCACGGAGGAGGTGACCACCCCAGACTCATGTCAGCTTCTGTGCTAGAGAGTGTGTGCTATAGGGAAGGCCTTGCCACACAGCAACTCTCCAGAACTCTCTCCTACATGGTACAACTTCAGAGCTAGCACACAGGCCACAGGGATGGAGAACACAGAAAAGGACCGTGCTCTGCTTGGAGACACAGTGAACATCAGCTTCCCACTCTCTGCTTCATTCACAATTTCACAGGACAGCAAACTGGCAGGTTGGAAGAGAGCCATGTGTAGAATCAGGAATAACACGCAGCTCTCTGCTCACGGCTATGAAGAAAATAGTTGGCAGGATTGACAGCTGCCTTAGGAACAATTCTTAAGCCCCATAAGAACCCCACGGGAGACAAAATTGTCTTGGGGAAATCAAGTTTCACCAATTATTCTAGTTGAGACTGAAAGAGCAAAAAGTTATTTACTTAAAGAAATCGCCTTCAGTGTTCCCCAAGTGTCCTGAATCTTCTACCCCAAGTTTCCACACCCTCTTTCCATTCCTCCTTTGCTAGTCCTCTCCCCCCTCCACTATCCCCTTTGTTTCACTGCTCTCTGTCCTTCTTTCACCCAACCCTCTCTCTGGATGTCATGAAGTCGAATGACATGCAAAGAAAATAAATGTTTGGTATTAAATGATTCTGTTTGGTGTTGCTAGGAGACAGTTCCCAAACCTCCTTTTCTTGAAGGGTCTCAGGTGGTCTGATGACAGCTTGACACGCAGGCACCAGTGCTGTTTACAGACCTAATCTGACAGCTGTGCTTAAAAGTCTGCTCTGTCATCAAGGTGAAATATTTTTTTTCCCTCCAGGCTAGCAAAACAATTTACTGAAGTTTCTACCATGTCCTCAACTATTTTCATGGATGGAGAGAGAACACCAAGAGTTGAAAAGGAAAGTTATTCTTGACATTTAAGGGATGGGTAAGGGTGACCTCTGGATCATGGAAAAAGCAAGAAAGTTCCAGAAAAACATCTATTTCTGCTTTATTGACTATGCCAAAGACTTTGACTGTGTGGATCACAAGAAACTGTGGAAAATTCTGAAAGAAATGGGAATACCAGACCACCTGACCTGCCTCTTGAGAAATCTGTATGCAGGTCAGGAAGCAACAGTTAGAACTGGACATGGAACAACAGACTGGTTCCAAATAGGAAAAGGAGTACGACAAGGCTGTGTGTTGTCACCCTGCTTATTGAACTTCTATGCAGAATACATCATGAGAAACGCTGGACTGGAAGAAACACAAGCTGAAATCAAGATTGTCAGGAGAAATCTCAATAACCTCAGATATGCAGATGACACCACCCTTATGGCAGAAAGTGAAGAGGAGCTAAAAAGCCTCTTGATGAAAGTGAAAGAGGAGAGTGAAAAAGTTGGCTTAAAGCTCAACATTCAGAAAACAAAGATCATGGCATCCGGTCCCATCACTTCATGGGAAATAGATGGGGCAACAGTGGAAACAGTGTCAGACTTTATTTTTTGGGGCTCCAAAATCACTGCAGATGGTGGCTGCAGCCATGAAGTTAAAAGACACTTATTCCTTGGAAGAAAAGTTAGGACCAACCTAGATAGCATATTCAAAAGCAGAGATATTGCTTTGCCGACTAAGGTCCATCTAGTCAAGGCTATGGTTTTTTCAGTAGTCATGTATGGATGTGAGAGTTGGACTGTGAAGAAGGCTGAGCACCGAAGAATTGATGTGTTTGAACTGCAGTGTTGGAGAAGACTCTTGAGAGTCCCTTGGACTGCAAGGAGATCCAACCAGTTCATTCTAAAGGACATCAGTCCTGGGTATTCTTTGAAAGGAATGATGCTAAAGCTGAAACTCCAATACTTTGGCCACCTCATGTGAAGAGTTGACTCATTGGAAAAGACTCTGATGCTGGGAGAGATTGGGGGCAGGAGGAGAAGGGGACGACCAAGCATGAGATGGCTGGATGGCATCACTGACTCGATGGACGTGAGTCTGAGTGAACTCTGGGAGATGGTGATGGACAGGTAGGCCTGGCGTGCTGCGATTCATGGGGTCACAAAGAGTCGGACACGACTGAGTGACTGAACTGAACTGAACTAAAGGGTGACCTCATGAGAATCCTGAAACCATAAGGTTCATTTCCTATGAATTTAATGAAAGAATGTTTAATCTTTTCTTCCTCCCTCTCCCTCTTTCTCGTTTTCTTTACTTCTAATTTTTTCTTTCTTTTCCTGTGGTAAGAACATTTCAAGTTGATTTTTTGTTGTGCCTTCTGTCCAAGACTTGGGACTTTCCAGGTGGCTCAGTGGTAAAGAATCTGCCTGCCAGTGCAGCAGACGTGGGTTCAATTCCTGGATTGGGAAGATACCCTAGAGATGGAAATGGCAACCTACTTCAATATCCTTGCCTGGGAAATCCCATGGACAGAGGAGATTGGTGGGCTACAGTCCATGGGGTCACAAAGAGTCGGACACAACTTAGCAAGTAAACAATAACACAATCCAAGATTTATGCAACCTATTTCAATGGTCCAGAAGCTGAATGTGCTCTAAAGGTGCCTCCATTTGACCCCATACATGATGTGGTATCCCCGGATTCTATCACTCTCCTACTAGACTCTTCCAAGAAAAGGACCAAGGCTTGCTTATCTTTGAATCTTTAGCCTGGTTCCTGAAAAATATTATATGATCAATAAAATTTTTAACTTAATTAAACTTAGAAGTAGTTTTTTAAAAATATAAATTCCAAAAGTAACTGATTACCTGGAAACATAATATTTGCATTTGTCCCCATTTGTACCTTCCACTCTAGACAAGCTGTCATCCACCCTACTCAACATATGCTGTTTTCACTCCTTGACTATCCCATACTTTCATTCCCATGGAAGAGATTGTGCAAGGCATTTTATAATTAATTTTATAGTCAAAATTATTCTATGAGTAATCACTCTGAGTAATTTTGCAAAGAACTTTATATATGTACTTAAATTTAAGGCAATCTATACATTATTTTTTACCATTTTAATCTTTTACAACAAAATCAGTAAGATCATATTAAAGAGGTCAATTTTCACACTGACTATATTTTATTAAAATTAAACCTCTATGGCAAATACAGTGAGGTGTATTTATTTTTTTGCATTGTGACTTAGTCAAAACTTTGCAGATTAACATAATAAACATTTGTTATTTCACACAGTTTCTGAAAGTATAGAGGGGCTTAGATGAATGCTCCTGACCCAATGTCTCACATGAAGTTAGTCAGCATGGTGGCCAGGACTGCAGTCAGCTGAAGGCTGGACAGATGCTGGAGGATTACTTGCAGAAAGTTCTCTCACTTGACAGGAGGTCTAAATTTCTAATCAGGTGGACCTCTCCATAGGACTGCTTAAGTATCCTCATGAGGTGGCAACTAACTTTCCCCAGAATAAGTGATCCAAGAAAGTGACAAAACACACACACACACACGTACACAAAAGCCATGAAGCCTTTTATGATCTGGTCTTGAAAACCACACCATCACTTTTGCCACATTTTACTCTATAGATGTGAGTCACTATGTACAGCCCACTCAAAGTAGGGATTATTAGGTTCCACCTAATGAAAGGAGGACTATCTAAGAATTTATGGACATTTTTTAAATCCATGACAATTGGTTTACAACTTTAATTGGACAAACAATTCTTTAAAAAAAAAAAGAACTTCTAGCAAATATAGTTACAGACTATAACTATAGTCTGGGGACACAGGTTCGATTCCTGGACTGGGAAGATCCCACATCATGCAAAGCAACCGAATCCATGCACCGTGACTACTGAGCCGCTGCGCTAGAGTCCTCAGGCCACAACTATTGAAGTCCACATGTTGCAGCTACTGAAGCCAGAGCTCCCTAGAGCCCCTGGTCCACAACAAGAGAAGCCACCACATTGAGTAGCCCGTGCACCACAACGAGAGAGTAGCCTCTGCTTACTGCAACTAGAGAAAGCCTGCTCACAGCAACTAAGACTCAGCATAGTCAAAAGTATATAAATAAAAAATGAAACAAATATAGTTTCTTATAATAATTATTTAACAGTCTCAAGGTCACAAGTCAACAGATGGCAGAAAGTGTAAAACAAACATTTCCGAATAATGTAGAATGCTCTTTGTTGTACTTGGCAATCAGTCTTAGCCAGAAACTTAACTCCCTTATGACAAGATAGTATTGATTTAGCTTGAATGTATGGTAATCGGTATGTAAGCAAGGGGACGGCAATAAAAGAAAGTTGATGAAGTAGCTTACACAATGAGTTTGAATGGTAGAAAGAGACAAGTGTCTGAAGCAGTGAGTTGAGAGAAAGAAGAGTGCTAAGTAGAAGTGAAATCAGGAAATTTGAAGTGACGATATGGATCTTGCCAGGTAGGAAAGAACTTTAGATTTTACTTTGCATGCAGTAGAAAGCTATTGAAAAACTGAGGGCAGAGGAACAACTGAATCTGCTGTATTTTTTGTAAAAGATCATGCTTGATGCTATGCAGAGAGGTGACTGCAGCGGTGTAAAAGGGGAAACAGGGAGACAGGTTAGGAGATCACTGCAGAGCTTGGAGCAGAGTGCTCATGTGGTAGGTGCTGGTGCTTACATCTGGCTACACTTTGAAAGCAGAGCTAACAGGATTTGTTGTTGAATTGGATATGAGTTGTGAGACAAAGGATGTTTTTGACACAGAGACTGGAAGACTGGTGATGACGTGGGAAAAACTAGGAGCCAATCTGGTTTGAAGAGAAGAGGCACAAGTTTGTTTAAATATGTTAAATTTGACGTGCATAACAGAAATATGATCAATCAGGATAGGCTAGGTTAAGATGTGGAACCAACAGCTCCAAATATATTTGGGTTAAAAAGCATAGAATTATTTTTTAATCTTGCTACAAGGCCATCAAAAGTCAACAGCATTGCTGCCTACTTCAGTCACTCAGTCTATCTAACATCTTCTAATGGAAAATGCTTCTAGACACTCTTCCCTTGAGAGAAAGCATGAGAGCAAAGGGAACATTGTCACTATGCTCTGGATATTTAAGGCTTCTCATATAAATGACCTGAAACACTCAGGCTCACATGTCACTGGGGAAAATATGCCTGCTGCTGCTGCTGCTGCTAAGTTGTGTCAGTCGTGTCTAACTCTGTGCGACCCCAGAGACAGCTGCCCACCAGGCTCCTGTCCCTAGGATTCTCCAGGCAAGAACACTGGAGTGGCTTGCCATTTCCTTCTCCAGTGCATGAAAGTGAAAAGTGAAAGTGAAGTCACACAGTCATGTCCGACTCTTTGCGACCCCATGGACTGCAGCCTACCAGGCTCCACCATCCATGGGATTTCCCAGGCAAGAGTACTGGAGTTGGGTGCCATTGCCTTCTCGCTAGCTATATGAGGGAAGAAGTATCAGAGAAATGCAATTCTATCTTGTGGCAAAAGTGACTGTTTATGAATCACCCTAACAAAACTTTACAATTTCTAAGCGGAAATGCTGAGTAAGCTAATGAATACTTGAGTCAGGAATCAAAGAGAGAGATCAGGCTGGCAATACGTATATTTGTGGCCAGTCAGCATGTGAATGGTATTTAAACCTACAGGGCTAGGTGACATCACCAAAGCAGTAAGATACTAGGATTGAGACCCCTCTAGATCTAGAAGTAGGAAAAAGAGGTTGGGCGAGGAGTGAGGTGGGAAAGAAATAAGAATGCGTATTCAGTTATGAATGCGGAAACTTTCTAGATTTGTTTGAAAGAGAAGATAGACCTTTTTGTCTGGTAGTGTTTATTTTCTTCCTGCAATAAGAAAAAAAAAGTTCCAGCTGAGAATTAGAATGCAAGCAAAGTAGTGGAGATCAGAGTGGGAGAGAAAGTATGCCCTGTTGACCTACAAGCATGGGAAGGTGAAGCATTTTTCTGATACTTCCTCCCTCATGTAGCTAGCCATTATTTTCCCCAGTGAATGTGAGCAGGCAGCATTTTAGATTATTTACATGAGAATCCTTAAAGATCCAGAGCACAGTGCTATATTTCCTTTGTTGTGCTTTCTATCAAGGGAAGTGTGTATCTAAAAACATCTTCCATTAAACTGAAAATAGAGGAGAATTTTTAGGCAACACTGGGGTCTACTTGAAGTCAGTCATCCTAGATTTAAAGACTTGTCAGAACATTTGTGTCATATTTTTCTCACCACAGTCACCTGCTCTGGTGCAGCTGCAGTGTAAATGAAAGACTATATTTAACTGGGTTTTGTTTGCCAGCCTACAGGGGAGGAGAATTAGGGATATATATGAGATATGACTGTAATGAATGACCATGGGACTTCAACTGGATAAGCAGGGAATGAAAATATCAGAGGGACGAGCAGTAGTGAGAAGTCATGTGGAATCAATATTTTGTAGAATGGTCCTAAGGGCTTTGTGAAATCACTGGAGTTGGGGCTATAAAGAAAGAAAGCTAAAAAAATGAGAGGTCTTTGTTAAAGTACGGTAAGGTTTAGGCTGATCATGGGAGTAGTTGTCTTGGAATGGAGGATAAGATCTTCAGAGAACAAATCAAGGATCTGGAAGTATATTGAAGGATTCAAGTTTGTATTGGAGGAGTCATTAGTATGAATGTCAAAATCCCCAAATCAAAGGTTGCTAATGAGGATGTAGATGTTGGGAGAGAGGAGACTATTGACAGAAACACTAACAGTTCAGTTCACTTAGACATAGAGATGCGGGTGTATAGACAGATGCAGGATTGTTCTCTTTTAAAGAAGATTGGTTCCATACAGCAAGAGCAAGGGTGGAAGGCACGATAATCTGTTCATCATATCATTCGTGCTGATGAGGCACCCATGAGACCTCCTGATAGAGATGTCTAGGAGGCAGCTGGATAAACAGCACCTGTGTTCAGATGAGATAATTACAATAGAATTATAGAAATTCACAATACAGATATAGCTGTTGCATTTTAGGAGGATAAACAAGATCCATATGGGAAAATATACAGATCTGGGAGAGAAAAGAACCAAGAAAAGAAGGCTGCAAGACATGAACATTTATGTGATAAGCAAAATAAAAGAAAAAAGGTAGGAAAAATGTAGGAGAAATATTGGAAGATTGGTTTCAAAATCTGCCTCATCACTCAGTGATACAAAGCTAAAAGGCTAAGGTGAGTTTGACTGGAGAATAAGTAAGCCTTTAAAAAAAGTAAATGAAAAGAAACTTGTTTTAAGTACTTAAGAGTAGCTAATACATAGATGGATAATTAGAAGGCATCACCATCTCTATTTTTTCCTAAACTTTCCTTGTTGGTGTTGTTTAGTTGCTAAGTCATGCCCAGCTGTTTGTGTAGCCCACCAGGATGTTCTGTCCATGGGATTTCCCAAGCAAGCATACTGAAATGAGATGCCATTTCCTTCTCCAGGGGATTTTTCCAATCTAGGGATCAAACCCATTTCTCTTTCATTGGCAGGCAGATTCTTTACCACTGAGCCACCTGGGAAGCCCCAACCTGCCCTTAGCAAAAGTTAAATTGTCATCCTATGTTTGAAGTGAGATGAAGCTAGTCTTGCTACATTGATTTAGCTGTCTCTTGTTCCATTTGGGGACCAAGTGGATTTCTGGGTTATCTACAAATGCTGGGCTGAATTTGGCCAGATCATGTCATTTCAGCAAACATGACATAGTGATCTGTATCAGAGGCTTGCACTTCAGCATGTGTAACCTTAAGAATCTTGCAAGAAGATTCTGAAATGTCAGCATGAACATTTACACATGACAGAGGACAATAGGAATTCATCCTCTGCTATATTTCTTAGTTTACAAAGAAAAGCCATCTCACATTCTGCAACATATTTTAACTTATGGATTAAAACCTGAAAAAATTTAGTTTCAGGTTGTACACACTGATAGTTGGATATGGAATATTCTAGGGGAGCTCTGAGGGTGCCATTAGAGGTTAATAGGCAAACCAGCTTGTGCAGCATCTGTAAGTACCATTTCTCTCCGGTTACATTTGTTGTTGTTGTTCAGCATGTCTGACTCTGCAGCCTCATGGACTGCAGCACGCCAGGCCTCCCTGTCCCTCACCATCTCCCGGAGTTCACACAAGTTCATGTCCATTGAATCAGGATGCTATCCAACCAGGTTTCATAGTTTATCTGAAACTCTCATGTATTTCACATTTCCTGAAGCTGTTCTCCTAGAACTTCTATTAAAAGATAATTTTAGGATATATAAACAAATATGGTTTTAATTTGCAGTCAACCCTAAAATATCTGGAAAAGTCCTGTGAATTCTCCAACAAATCCCTAGACAACCAAATCAGTTCAAGTTAGGACATTAAACATCCTAAATTTACCCTTAAACCTAAAGTAAACTTAAAACATAGGCTGCAATTTTTTTTTTTAATTTTGTTACCCTATGAACCATTGATAATTGCTTCCTTGATAAAAAGTGTACCATAGATGGCAGAAACCAACACAGGATTATGAAGTAATTATCCTCCAATTAAAACATAGAAAAGTATACCATAGGATACCATTCTTAATGAAAGATTAATACCAAATTTTACAGTGTTAATATTAGTCAACAGGTACATATGTAACAACAATATCAGGAGTTAGTGGCATTCATAATCAACATATATAATATGTTTTAAGTAGTACAGCCCATGGAAAATTTCCAATGAATTTCCATTTCATCTCATTGAGAACAGTATTTTTAAAGTTCAGAAATAAACAGTTTGACTCAGCCTTTGACATATAGAAACTAAGAAACATTTTTTTAAATCAATGTTTTATTTACTCAAATAATATGTTGACCCTGAATTTTGCTCCATTTCTGAGGAGCTTCTTGAGATCTAAGCATTTTCCTAACAATTGCACTGATTTTTCAAGATGAAATTTCATGGAGTCTGCAGAGTTTCATCTGCATAGTCATAAGCACACAATTCAGATTCCCTTTTTACTGAATTTTGATGAAAAACAAAACATTTTTATGTGGAGACTTGAATGAAGCTGTCTCTACAATACAGTTTTGCTAAAAGCTGGCTGTATTCTAGGGAACAATTTCATTTTTGATTAACATATACAGCTGTCTGATTAGGCTGGTTTCTGAAAGTCAGTCTCCTTGATGGTAGGAGATGGCAAGGGAGACCTATTCCAAGGATACTCACACTTAAAGGGAGTAGCAGAAGGGTAGACAAGAAGCAGGAAACCCTAAATGTTGGATCGATATCATGACATGAAATTGACTTTACACGCACATTTTCTTCAGCAGCTCCAGGAATGCCCTGCTATTTATGGGATGAAGTTCTAATTACCATCCATTAGCTTGAAGGTCCTTACCCTGGATTATAGTGCTTGTTTGGTCACATCATCTGCTCTATCATGGCCAATTCTCCTTGTCCTTCAAGCAGCTGACAGAGCCTAAGAGTAGCATTTCTCACTTTACAATGCATTTATCTGCTTTTTTGTCTCTATCACCCTGACCCCACTCAGATTCCCTGTGGAGGAAAGCCAGTCTATCTCATTCCCAGTGCCTAAGGGTTTACATTGGGAAAACCTCCATAAAGTCCTATAGAGTAAGAGAATGTACTGATATAAACACAACTGTGTCTGAGTATGTGTGTGACAAAGAGAAAGGAGGTGTATACACATTTACACATTCATGCTCATATATGTGTGCACTCATTACATAACAATCCAGACAAATATATTTATTTTATAACTGCTGCTGCTGCTGCTAAGTTGCTTCAGCCGTGTCCGACTCTGTGCAACCCCATAGACGGCAGCCCACCAGGCGCCTCTGTCCCTGGGATTCTCCAGGCAAGAATACTGGAGTGAGTTGCCATTTCCTTCTCCAACGCACGCATACATGCTAAGTCGCTTCAGTTGTGTCTGACTCTGTGCGACTCTACGGACAGCAGCCTACCAGCCTCCTCCATCCACAGGATTCTCTAGGCAAGAATACTGGAGTGGGTTGCCATTTCCTTCTCCTTATTTTATAACAGTATATTACAATACAGAACTTTCTGACCCAGTTTTAGCTGAAACCTTAAGATAATAGCTGGCAACAACTTCCTGGAAGTGAAAGTGTTAGATACCCAATTGTGTCCAACCCTTTGTGACCCCATGGGCTGTAGCCCACCAGGCTCCTCTGTTTATGGAATTCTCCAGGCAAGAATACTGGAATGGGTTGCCATTCTCTTCTCCAGGGGATCTTCCCAACCCAGGGATCTAGCCTGGGTCTCCTGTATTGCAGGCAGATTCTTTACTATCCTAGCTATCACAAACCACTTTAATAGGACATTTATAAAAAGCAATAAAAAATTCTAATTTTTCTGATCATAGCCCCTTAAAGTCACATTAAGACTATTTAAAAACTTAAGGAGAAGAGTAGAGAAAGACGGAAATGAAGGAGAGCTTTACTTGGGAGGGAGTTGTAAGGGTTTTTCATCACAGCCCATGGGGAGGGGAAGGAAGACTTTACTCTCAAGGAAATCACTTGGAGAAAGGGATTTGTGCTCCCTGGATTTTGAGGACACAGAGGAGGGATATTTGACTTGGGTGGGTCATGAGAGGCACCAAAGCAGAGGACTCTGTTTGTATAATAAATGCATCTCCACAAAGGCTGGGCCAAGGTGTCTATTGACCAGATGTACAACCTGCAGGAGGAATGTCAACTCAAGGTTGTTTTAAATAATAATCTCAGGACTTTCCTAGGTGGTCCAATATCTAAGACTCCCTATTCCCATTGTAGGAAGCCGGGTTCGATCCCTGGTCAAGGAACTAGATCCCGCATGCTGTAATTAAGAATTTACACCTTACAACTAAAAGATCTCATGTGCAGCAACTAAGACTAGGCACAGCCAAATAAATAAGTGAATGAATGTTTTTTAAAATGATAAGTAAATAAATGATACACTTCCTGTACAGAGGAAGAAGACATGGGATAAAGAAGGCATAATATTAGAGTAACAGGCTTCCTATTGCCAACCAAAGGCACAACACCCATCAGATCAAGAACCCTGAAGTCAGATACACCAAGAGGTAACTATGAAGGACCTCACTGGACAAGGTTCAGTTCAAGAATCCACTATAGCCGAAGACATCCAATGCCAGATTCATGGGTTTCAGTCAAGTTAAATCCATCCTTGGCAGGCTTCAACCAAGAAGGGCCCCCTGTGCAAGCATGCAATGTCGCTTCAGTCATGTCTGACTCTCTGCAACCCTATGGACTGTAGCCCTCCAGGCTCCTCTGTACATGGGATTCTCCAGGCAAGAATACTGGAGTGGGTTGCATGCCCTTCTCCAGAGTATCTTTCCTATCCAAGGATTGAACCTGCGTCTCTTATATCTCCTGCATAGGCAGGCAGGTTCTTCACCACTAGTGCCACCTGGGAAGTTCAAGAAAGAGTCAGAGGCAGTCAAAGACTAGGCAAGCAGCATGGGAAGAAGTATGCAGGAAGGCAGGGATTTCGAGATGAGCTTAACAGGCTCTCTTTCTCACCTGCATGAGTTCAACCCTAATCTAGCCCTACTCAGGGCAAGGAGAAACTTGACTTTGCGATACAGCTCAGAGTTTCAATTATTATTCCAGACCGAACATTTCAATTATGAAATTGAGACTATCTCTTTTTAGGCAACTGACCTGACCACAGGACTCTGATTTCCTAAAAGGCCCCTAGAGTTATGGGACCACTCCAGAGTTTTATATAAGAGGTAGAAATAACAATCCCATAGGATGGATTTTAACAGTCAATAAAGGAAAAACAGCTCACTTGGTAAAGAATCGGCCTGCAATGAAGGAGATCCTGGTTTGATTCCTGGGTGGGGAAGATCCACTGGAGAAGGGATAGGCTACCCACTCTAGTATTATTGGGCTTCCCTTGTGGCTCAGCTGGTAAACAATCCACCTGCTATGTGGGAGACCTGGGTTCAATCCCTGGGTTGCGAAGATACCCTGGAGAAGGGAAAGGCTACCCACTCCAGTATTCTGGCCTGGAGAATTTCATGGACTACAGTCCATGGGGTTGCAAAGAGTCTGACAGGACTGAGCAACTTTCACTTTCAAAGGAAAAATGTATTTATATTCTGATTGTGTCCTGTGAGTCTTAAATATTCAGTATAAACTTTACACACATGATTCCCTCAATTTAGCAGGGGAAATATGTTCTTGTGTGGTGCTAGAACTTTGGAAATTTGCTTAAATTATTTCCCCTCCAAGAAGCTATTCATAATTAAGTTTAATCCATCTACCATCTCTCTGTGGACAAACTAGTCTTGCATTTGTATATGCATGCTTATAAGCTTCTAAAGCACTATTATTCATCCATATAATCTACATGTGCTTATTTTATTCAAAAATCAAATAGTATAATATATTTTAGGACAAAAATTTAGCTAAATGTGAAGTTTCTTAAAGGATTGGGGCATTCTCTAACCAAAACTTTGGTTCTCTTGATCCTTAATAAGTGATGGCTTTAGATAATTGGAAATCTGTGGTAGAAAAAAACATTCATGTTTACATCTTTTTGAATTAGTTTTCTCTGAGAGGGTAACAGGCAGGAGGGCCAGGGGACTCCAAATGGAGGAAATAGGCTGCAAGTGTCAGACATTTTTTATCTCTCTCTTAAGTGGCAGAAAGAAACAAACTAGTGTTACTTTTTTCCCCTTCTTGACCTGGTTTTAGAAAAGGCAGAGGAACCAGAGATCAAACTGCCAACATCGGCTGAATCATGGATAAAGCAAGAGAGTTCCAGAAAAACATCTATTTCTGCCTTATTGACTATGCCAAAGCCTTTGACTGTGTGAATCACAATAAACTGTGGAAAATTCTGAGAGATGGGAATACCAGACCACCTGACCCCAGACCACCTGACCTGGCTCTTAAGAAACCTATATGCAGGTCAGGAAGCAACAGTTAGAACTGGACATGGAACAACAGACTGGTTCCAAATAGGAAAAGGAGTACATCAAGGCTGTATATTGTCACCCTGCTTATTTAACTTGTATGCAGAGTATACCATGAGAAATGCTGGCCTGGAAGAAGCACAAGCTGGAATCAGGATTGCCAGGAGAAATACCAATAACCTCATATATGTAGATGACACCACCCTTATGGCAGAAAGTGAAGAGGAACTAAAAAGCCTCTTGATGAAAGTGAAAGAGGAGAGTGAAAAAGTTGGCTTAAAGCTCAACATTCAGAAAACGAAGATCATGGCATCTGGTCCCATCACTTCATGGGAAAAAGATGGGGAAACAGTGGAAACAGGGTCAAACTTTATTTTGGGGCTCCAAAATCACTGCAGATGGTGATTCCCATGAAATTAAAAGATGCTTACTCCTTGGAAGAAAAGTCATGACCAACCTAGATAGCATATTCAAAAGCAGAGACATTACTTTGCCAACAAAGGTCCGTCTGTCTAGTCAAGGCTATGGTTTTTCCTGTGGTCATGTATGGATGTGAAAGTTGGACTGTGAAGAAAGCTGAGTGCCAAAGAATTGATGCTTTTGAACTGTGGTGTTGGAGAAGACTCTTGAGAGTCCCTTGGACTGCAAGGAGATCCAACCAGTGCATTCTGAAGGAGATCAACCCTGGGTGTTCTTTGGAGGGAATGATGCTAAAGCTGAAACTCCAATACTTTGGCCCCCTCATACGAAGAGTTGACTCACTGGAAAAAACTCATGCTGGGAGGGATTGGGGGTAGGAGGAGAAGGGGCCGACAGAGGATGAGATGGCTGGATGGCATCACCAACTCGATGGACATGAGTTTCAGTGAACTCCGGGAGTTGGTGATGGAAAGGGAGGCCTGGCGTGCTGCAGTTCAGGGGGTCGCAAAGAGTCAAGCAACTGAACTGAACTGAACTGATACAAATTTAAAAAGAGGTTTCTCTTAAAATTCTGTGTTGCCACAATGACACCTGATTCCACTTGGACTTAACTTTCCTCAAACCTTGAGCTAACCTAGACATTTTTCTTATGGGAATGATTTTCTTCAGCTATGTTAATATACTATGCATTTACCCCAAACTCTGTCTTCAAGTCTCAGAATCAACTTGACAAACCAGTTTGTTATACTCTTACATTGTCCTCCTAATCTATGTTAACGAAACTATATATTTGTATGGAAATCTGACTTTCTTCAAGATTCCTGTCAATCATTTTATGGCCCAGGAGGACTCACCTGGTGCCAAGATTATCTCAGAATGCATCTTGTGGGTGAGGAGCCTGGTGCCATTCTCTGAGTTCTGAGACATTTCCTTTCTTTGATTAGCAGACTGCTGCTGCTGCTGCTGCTGCTAAGTCGCTTCAGTCATGTCCGACTCGGTGCGACCCCATAGACGGCAGCCTACCAGGCTCCCCCGTCCCTGGGATTCTCCAGGAAAGAACACTGGAGTGGCTAGTAGCTATATAACATCCAGCCAAAGACTAACAGGGGGATATTCTTTCTGCCCCCTTCTGATGTCTATGTCAGAAGCTTTCCCTATCTCTTTTATACTTAAATAAAACTTTATTACACAAAAGCGCTGAGTGATCGAGCCTCGTCACTGACCCCAGATTGAATTCTTCTCCTCCAGAGGCCAAGAATCCCGGTGTATTTCGTGGTTCAGCAACAAACTTTCATCTCCAGGTATATGCCTGGGAGGAGGAAGACTGCTAAGTCATACGTTAGCTACTGTTCTCCAGTAGGCTACACCAATTTGCATTTCCATCAGAAGTGTAAGAGGGTTCCCTTTTCTCCACGCCCTCTCCAGCATTTATTGTTTGTAGATTTTTTGATGATGGCCATTCTGACTGGTGTGAAGTAATACTTCATTGTAGTTTTGATTTGCATTTGTCTAATAATTAGTGATGCTGAGCATCTTTCCATATGTTTATTGGCCATCCATATGTCTTATTTGGAGAAATTTCTATTTAGGTTTTCCTACCAGAGTACATCATGAGAAACGTTGGGCTGGAAGAAGCACAAGCTGGAATCAAGATTGCCAGGAGAAATATCAATAACCTCAGATATTCAGATGACACCACCCTTATGGCAGAAAGTGAAGAGGAACTAAAGAGCCTCGTCATGAAAGTGAAAGAGGAGAGTGAAAAAGTTGGCTTAAAGCTCAACATTCAGAAAACTAAGATCATGGCATCTGGTCCCATCACTTCATGGGAAATAGATGGGGAAACAGTGGAAACAGTGTCAAACTTTATTTGGGGGGCTCCAAAGTCACTGTAGATGGTGATTGCAGCCATGAAATTAAAGGACTCTTACTCCTTGGAAGGAAAGTTATGACTAATCTAGATAGCATATTGAAAAGCAGAGACATTACTTTGCTGACTAAGGTCCATCTAGTAAAGGCTATGGTTTTTCCAGTGGTCATATATGGATGTGAGAGCTGGACTGTGAAGAAAGCTGAGCCCCGAAGAATTGATGCTTTTGAACTGTGGTGTTGGAGAAGACTCTTGAGAGTCCCTTGGACTGCAAGGAGATCCAACCAGTCCATTCTAAAGGAGATCAGTCCTGGGTGTTCATTGGAAGGACTGATGCCAAAGCTGAAACTCCAATACTTTGGCCACCTCATGTGAAGAGTTGACTCATTGGAAAAGACTCTGATGCTGGGAGGGATTAGGGGCAGGAGGACAAGGGGACAACAGAGGATGAGATGGCTGGATGGCATCACTGACTCAATGGACATGAGTTTGAGTGAACTCTGGGTGTTGGTGATGGACAGGGAGGCCTGGCGTGCTGCAGTTCATGGGGTTGCAAAGAATCAGACATGACTGAGCAACTGAACTGAACCATTTTTTTAAGTTAATTTATTTATTTTAATTGGAGGCTAATTACTTTACAACATTGTAATGGTTTTTGCCATACATTGACATGAATTACCCATGGGTTTTACATGTGTCCCCCATCCTGAAATCCCCTTCCCACCTCCCTCCCCATCCCATTCCTTAGGGTTATCCCAGTGCACCGGCTCTGAGCAACCTGTCTCATGCATCGAACCTGGACTGGTAATCTATTTCACATATGGTAATATACATGTTTCAGTGCTATTCTCTCAAGTCATCTCACCCTTGCCTTCTCCCAGAGAGTCCAAAAGTCTGTTCTTTACATCTGTCTCTTTTGCTGTCTCACATATAGGATCATTGTTACCATCTTTCTAAATTCCATATATATGCTATAGTATACTGTATTGGTGTTTCTCTTTCTGATCTGACTTACTTCACTCTGTATAATAGGCTCCAGTTTCATCCACCTCATTAGAACTGATTCAAATGCATTCTTTTTAATAACTGAATAATATTCCATTGTGTATATGTACCACAGCTTTCTTATCCACTCGTCTGCCAAAGGACACCTAGGTTGCTTCCATGTCCTGGCTATTGTAAACAGTGTTGCCATGAACATTGGGGTGCATGTGTCTCTTTCAATTCTGGTTTCCTTGGTGTGTATGCCCAGCAGTGGGATTACTGCGTCATATAGCAGTAATATTTCCAGTTTTTTTAAGGAATCTCCACACTGTTCTCCATAGTGGCTGTACTAGTTTGCATTCCCACCAACAGTGTAAGAGGGTTCCCTTTTCTCCACACCCTCTCCAGCATTTACTGTTTGTAGACTTTTGGATAGCAACTATTCTGACTGGTGTGAGATGGTACCTCATTGTGGTTTTGATTTGCATTTCGCTGATAATGAGTGCTGTTGAGCATCTTTTCATGTGTGTGTTAGCCATCTGTATATCTTTGGAGAAATGTCTGTTTAGTTCTTTGGGCTATTTTTTGATTGGGTCATTTATTTTTCTGGAATTGAGCTGCATGACCTGCTTGTATCTTTTTGAGATTAATTCCTACCATTTTTTTGATTGGGTTGTATGTTTGGTTGGTTTTGGCTTTTTATATTGAGCTGCATGAGCTGTTTGTATATTTAGGAGATTAATCCTTTGTCATTTGCTTCATTTGCAATTATTCTCCCATTCTAAGGGTTGACTTTTTGTTTTATCTATGATTTCCTTTGATATGCAAATGATCATAAGTTTCATTAGTTTCCATTTGTTTATTTTTGTTTTTATTCTCATTAGTCTAGCAGGTGGGTCTTAAAAGGTCTTGCTATGATTTCTGTCATTGCAGCATTATTTATAATAGCCAGGAGATGGAAGCAACCTAACTGTCCATCAACAGAGGAATGGATAAAGATGTGGTACACACATACAATGGAATACTACTCAGCCATATAAAGTAACGAAATAGTGACATTTGCAGAGATGTGCATGCATCTGGAGAATGTCATACAGAGTGAAGTAAGTCAGACAGAGAAAAACAAATACCACATAATATCACTTAAGTATGGAATCTAGAAAAATGGTAGAGATGCACTTAGTCAAAAAGCAGAAATAGAATTACAGATGTAGAGAAAAATCTGTAATTACCAATGGAGCAAGGGAGGAGGGTGGGATAAATCGGGAGACTGGCACTAACATATATACACTACTATGTATAAAATAGATAATAAATGAGAACTTACAGTAGAGCACAGGAAACTCTACTCAATGATCTGTGGTGATCTAAATGGGAAGAAAATCTCTAAAAGGGTCAGGAAGATCCCCTGGAGAAGGAAATGGCAACCCACTCCAATATTCTTGTCCGGAAAATTCCACGGACAGAGGAGCCTGGTGGGCTATAGTACATGGGTTAACAGAGTCAGGTACTAAGCAACTAACACTTTCACAACAACATGTATATGTATCACTGACTCACTTTGCTATACAGCAAGAAACTAACACAACATTGGGAAGCAACTATACTCGAGTAATTTAAAAATTCAGGCTGAAGGATTAGCTACATAACTGTTTTCTTAGATTCTGAGCTCAAATTTCCATATGATCACTTATTGCCTGTGCTTTTGTGGTCTCATTCACACATTACCATTTAATAATGATACATTTGTTATATCATTAATAAGTTTGTTATTAATGATATTCATACTCTCCATACATTTGAAATAAAGAAAGTTGGTAATTCCAAAACTTAAAAAATGGAAAATCTCCTTGAATTTTAAGGTTTTAGGGTATAAATTTTGATTATTTTAAATGTTACACACACACACACACACACACACACACACTTTGCCACATAATGTAACTACAATTTTGTTTTAAGGTATGTCTTATAGGATTTGTTTCATAAAGGAAACATCTACTTTGCATATAGTCTTAGCTGAAGGCTACACATCTTCCTTGGGGAAATATTCTAACACGCTATTCACTTTCAGACATGTTTTGTGTGGCCCGTCTTTTAATTTAATCTTTCCGTTATCTGCCCTCTTGTAACAATGTAAATCAAGCTTCCCCTGGCTTTTATGTATCACTTGAATAACCTTATAAATTACTTTATAAAATTTGTCATCTCTACAAACTTTCTCTACCCTATCTCTATTTATCAAGGTCACTTACCTCTCATTTCCAACTAAAGTGCAAAGCTAAAACTTAACAAAAATTTATCTGCAAGGAGATGGAAATATAGTTTAACCATAGAAGAAATCCCCAATCTAAACAAAAAGGTTAAATATTCTTGGAGAGCTTATTATGATGCTAAAAACTCACTCTAATTTTTTCAGGTTCAGGATCCTTACAGTGTTAGGCTATACTAATACATCTGACAGACTGATGCTTCTTAAATATGTCTTTGTCAAATATCCCTAGGTTATACTGAATCTCTGAGTTTAAAAAGTTATTATTGCTCGATTTTTCCAGTTTATGACTACATTGTTAGTCTCAGCTATTAAAAATAATATGTATTCATAAGGGAAATATTAAAAACACTTGCTTTATATTGAATATTCAGAGCATAACATGATGTCTGGTTTATAGTGGTGCATTTTATGAACAAACATTTGAAAGTTAAAAGAAAACAAAACAGTATAGTAGAAAACAGTAAAAGAGTAAAAGTTTTCAAATCTCAACATAAAATAATCATTGTGGTATTTTGGAGAACCACCTTCCAGGCATCTCTTTATGGACTATATGATATATGTATTTTATTTGTGTCACAGGTAAGAATGAGAATTTGTAAACTATTTCCACAGTTTCATGTAAATGGGATCACATTACACATGCAAGCCATTTTTCACTCAACAACGGATGAAGTCCTAGGAATTTACATTTATGGTACAGGGCTGGGCTTTTTCAACATTGTCAAGTAGATAAAGTTCTATTGGGGCTTTTCAGCCTCTCTCTTTTATTTCCTTTCTCAGCTGCCCAACTAAGCCCACAATCAGAAAAGGATAAAATATAGACTGTTCTATCCTTGTCATCCTTTAGAAAAAAAGAAGTGATGTCAATACTCCTTACACAATAAACAATAAAATACTTCCTTGATACTCTCATTTCTTGACCTTTCCACATTTCTCATAGCTTATCACTTTTTGTCTTCAAAACTACGTGAAATTAATGTTCCTTCCTGATTAATCTATAGAAAGGAGCATGTCAATTTGTTTAAGCAAATGAAGTTTCTAAGCAGAATGTCATTTTTCAAAATGAGATGGCCACATGCCTCACAGTTATTAAAAGCAAATAGAATATATATAGGTCATCTAACTCTTAGGTTGAGTCAAGTTATTGCAGCTACATGACCTTGGACATTCACATGTTCATCCAGATTTAAGCATAAAAGTCTCAACCACCTCCTCCCATCCCATTAAAGAAGGTCAGGAAAGAGCAGCCTCTCTTCTATTGTAGGATACCTGGTACAAGCACCGCTATACAGAATTGTCACACTGCAGGGAGCTTCCATTCCGGTACATCTCTCCCTTCATCACAGATCTTGATGGCAGAACTAGCGCCTTGCTCATCTTTGCTACTCAGCACTCAGCACAAGGCCAGGTTCAACATACAGACCAAATATACTTTTGTTAAACAGATGAAATCACCTCCCATAGGCATATACATTTTGCATGTAAGGCTGATAATTTTCAATGAAATGTTTATGTTCTCTCATTATCTTAAATTTGAACTTCTGTGCAAAACCTGCCACTGTATAACACTTTCCATATAGATACATTCCTTTTGACAAACAGATGAAATAACAAGCTAGGCAGAATTTCTGTAATAATTTGAGAGATGAGAGATGATACATATTCACAGAAAAAGGAGAAAAGTAATCCCAGAACAGAGGCATGCCATGATTAATGAGAAAGACAAAGGTGTTTTAAGGTGACCTTGAGGGAGACATGAGCCCTCAAAAAGGGCAAATTGATCATTTCTGCCCTGAGGCTGAAAAATCAACAGGAGCTACAGGAAGTGAGAAGATTCAAAACTATGGCAGTCCTGAAATAATCATCAGGGTAGAAATTCGGCTACAAAAAAAAAGTACAGCATCAAATTCTTCTGAACTTTAATCAGTGTTAGTGAGATTTTTTTCAAGAAAGAGATCTGTAGCACTTTTATAACAGATATGTATCTTATAGACATTTTCACAAAAATGAGAAGTTGGGGATTAATCATGGAAATACACAACAAAAAGCTTGACCATTTGCACAAATCTGATTGACTGAAGAACTGCCTTTACCCAAAAGAAAGGAAAGCTGCTCCCAATGGAACATAATCACACCTATGATTTTCACTTATCTATATATCTGACATAAAGCAATCGAGGGCTCCAGATATTAATCATTTATTATAAGTGAAAGGAACTGATATTACAGCTGAACATTTGCCCTCAACATCATCCCTAAATCAGTTTCTTACCTTTTGCAACTCACTTGGAAAAGATGTGATTTTGGTTTTTTGGTTTTTTACTTTAGATTTATTATTAGCTATGCAAATCCACCTAGGTCAACAGGCCCCAAATCTGACAGAAATGAGATGAACCCTAAGGACATCAGATTGGAGAAAAATCACTTTGTTTTAAATGACACCCAGGGCACTAAGAATGTACTTTTTCAAAATCCTATGCTCTTTGCCAAGCAATGCAACATGAGCTGAATGATGAAAATGAATAATGCAGAGTGAAATATGGTACATAATTTGCACATCAGTAACAGTTTTCCTCTTCAAACGGATCGCCTTCAGAAATGAAAAACAAAGCTGTTTAAAACCCAGACCAACAGTAGCATTAAATTGGAATAGAGGCCAGCAAGATACGGAGCCATGATAATGGTTCTGTTTAGCCACCTGAAGAGAAGTAATAATGAGATTCAGATAAGATAATAATAAGTAATAATGAGTAATAATAAGTAATAATAAGAGTAATAGTAAGTAATAATAAGAGATTCAGAACAAAATGGTGGTAACATACATGACAGGTGATTACTATGGAGGGTACCATGATAGCAGGGAAATTTCTTGCTTCACCCCAGGACACCGCATTTTGGAAGGGCCAAGAACCCAACATTTTAAGTTGGCGTTTTCAAAGAGTTTGGAACTAAAAAGTTGAATAGAGTTTTTGGTTATGAGCAAGACTTTTCCTGTGATCCCCTTCATTACAATTTGATTTACTACTTCAGCAAGGTCACGCTTCTAATGTTCTTTCTATGTTAAGGTGAGAAAAGGCCTTGGATGACAGCTTATTTTAATTAGTGAGAGAGCCGAGAAATAATCTAAGGGCACTGCAAGAAAGGACTGGAAATTAAGACCTTTTCTGAACAAAAAGAAAACCCCAAAATCTATTTTCCCAATTAATCATTTCATTATCCCATGGACTTACAAAATGGTAGGCACACTCAACTCTGTTTCCCCACATGTCCTTTCAAACATATACCATATTCCATAAAGGACACTGCTCATCTGCTCTTAAGAGAAATGGCTTTAATTGCTGAGCTGCTAATAGGGCAATTTCTCCATTTCTATCTATCTGCACACTTTGATGATTGCATTCTCTTCAGATCTTGTCTGCTTTCAACCCTTTTTCCTTAATGATTATCATTAATCCTATCCATGGTATCTCGAAATGTGGAAATGAGTCTGGAGTAATAACGATACCTGATTATCTTGCCATCTTCTCTCAAAAAAAAAAAAAAAAAAAAAAGGACATTTCAAATTTCTCCCATAAAAAAACAGCAGCAACAGACAACAACAGACATTGGCATCTGATGGGTAAAAAAGTCTACTGTCAGCATGAATCGTAACAAGAAGTTTATACTAGATAGGGAATTCTAGACTTATCAGAAGATGTTTCCTGGAATACTAGGCAATTCTCTGCAACTTGTGGCGGAAAATCACATAAATAACATAATCAAGTGAACCCTCGCTCTTTTTCTTGAACAGAAAATACATAGGTTAAGGTAAAATAGACACTGTTTTAAATTCAATTATCTTATTACTTATCCTACTCTTTAGACATTGTGGATACATTTTGAATCAGCTGGAGTTGGTAAAAAGTCACAAACTGAAGAGGTTTAACAAAAAAGAGAGAGAAAGAAAAAGACTTTTATCAGCTTCTCTTTGATGGTATAGCTTTGTTTTTATGGCAGTTGTTAAAATGAGAGTATTTCAAGAAAAAATCATTCTGCTTATATGCAATTATCACCTAAAATAGCACAATTTTCTCTGCTGGTAGTGAAAATAATATATTTACCCTGCCAAATAAATAAATAAGACCACATATATATCAAGATTGGAGAGAGAAGACAGAAGCTTCTCTAATAATTCCAATGAGAGAGTATGTTGATGCAAAAATTTGAAGCTTACACACTGTTGGAAGAGCTGAGGGGGCAAAGGTCAGTGAAGTTACTGCCACCAATGCCAGTAGCCAGTGGCACCAAAGTGGATGAACCTCACCAACGTACCTGGGACTGTGATCTCCTGCTGTGCACTCACCAGGCTCTTGGCAAGCAGTTTTGGAGAATAATATGTTCTCTTGTTGTAGCTGTTTAGTCATTAAGTCGTGCCCAACTCTTTGTGACCCCATGGACTGTAGCTCACCAGGCTCCTAGGTCCTTGGGATTTGCCAGGCAAGAATACTGGAGTGAATTATCATCTCCTTCTCCAGGGGATCTTCCCGACCCAAGAATCGAAACTGTCTCTTCCATCTCCTGCATTACAGCAGATTCTTTACTGCTGAGCCACTGGGAAAGCCCAACTTCTTTTCTACCACCTTCCAAATCTCATGAGAGTCTGTCTCACTGGTAAACTCTAAGCCAAAAATTTGGGAAAAGACTGGTAAATGAAGGTATAAGTTCTTTCTCTGCAATTCAGAAAAGAATACAGAAACATTTGGCAATCAAAACTTGTTGCGTGAATGTGTAAGCAGATGAGTAAGTGAATAAAACAATCTTGTCTTAGCAATTTAAAGCATTCCAAGCTATATGGAAAATTAAATTACAAATAGAATGAGAGAAGAGAAGTTAGTTGTATTATTTTAATGTTTAACAGCTGTAAGTTAATGTAGCCTGAATGACTGATTTCATAAAAAGGTTCCAATTACTATGAGCCAAAACTAGTTTGTACCTTTAGCTTTTTGAATTTTATTTATTTTAGCCTAATTTTTTAAATTGGTCACCTCACCCCTCTTCTGATCAAATAGTCTTTCTTTGAATTCTGTAATGATATTGACTAGCTAGGGTCTTCCCCAGTGGTTCAGGGGGTAAAGAATCTATCTGCAATGCAGGCGACATAGAAGACTTGGGTTTGATCCCTGGGTCAGGAAAATCCCCTGGAGAAGGAAAATGGTAACCCACTCCAGTATTCTTGCCTGAAAAATCCCATGGACAGAGGAACTTGGCAGGCTACTGAGCAGTCAAGCACAAGCACATTGACTAGCTTTCCCGTTACAAATTAAAGTCACAATTCAGTTTTAATTCCCTAAGATTGCTCCTGCTTATTGTTTTGAATGAAATTTTGCATTCCCAATCTTTTCAGTCATATAATTACACAGAACCGTTGGTCAGTTCTAGAGATGATAAGTCACGCTCCTAAGAATCAATTTTAGCAATTTAACTCAAATCTACCTTACTTCTTAAATTATTGCTTCATGCATGTCAATATTTGCTGATTTGTTCTGCAACATTCCTAATGTTTTCACATTTTCATTGGTTTTATTAAATCACCAATTATGTTCTTAGAATATAAGCAACTGATATAGTCCATAGACTGAAAAAAAATCTATATGCTACTTTCTAAACAAAAGATAATAAAGATCTAGAATGATAATTAAAGTATCCAGCCACCAACAGTACCAACAGTTAGAACCAACAGTTCTAAAACATTACTTGAGTCAATTGCTTTTTTTATAGTAAGAAAATATCATTGTTTTAGTACTGTAATAATATGTTCAAGGAAATACCACTGTATATTTTATTGCTGTATAAATTTCACCTAATATGGTCCTTAGGATGAAATATGAATGCACCATAATAATTAATTTCAAATAGCCCTAATAGATACTGGAAGTGTGTTTAAAAAAACTATAACCTCTAATTGGATATTCAAATGACAATACTGTTGAGAGGAAAGTAAGTCGCGGTTAAGTACATTAGGGCACAGCCTCGGAATACTTGGGTTAGCACTTACAGAAGCTGTGATGGCATGCTGCATTGTTGGTCTTCCCTTGCCAGGCTAAAAATCACATCAAAACTCAAGAAGATATGGCACTTCCACAGGTGCCATGCCGACTTATAAAATGTTTTGCACAGCACCCTGAAAGTTCACACGGTAGAATGTTGCGTGGGATTGTTCTTCATCCACTACACCACTCTCGTGACTAACTCCTCACTCCTCATGGCAGGTGCTGAGATCTGAGGGGGTTTGCGGAATACAGAATAAGACAGAAGCTCTGTCTTCACTAATGAAAAAAGTTCTGTTTATCTTTTAAAAGCTTATGTGTATTTTATGAATATTCTTTAAACAGAAAGAGCAATTTTTGTAAGGATGAAAATAAAGGGCCTCATCAAGAAGATGTGGCCACTTATGAGCATTAATAAGATACATTCCTTTGGACGCCTACACTTTTCACCATGTGGTCACTTTTATTGAATAAATGCTCTATAGGCTTTTGTTAAAGAAGTTCTCAAGACCTCAGAAGCACAGAAGGCTAAGAACTGGGGTCCTTGCAAGAACAGGACTTAGCATGGGTGACTTTTAAAAGGTCAATGAGTATCTCAGGCATTGATTTGTGTTGGAGGATGCAAAGCTCAGGTGGATCCCCAGAGCTAAGGCAACCTGAAGCTAGGATCACCAGATGAGCTGATCTGAGGTAAGAACATAGGCAAATGGAGGCTGAAGAAAAGAGTTGAATTTACATTCTGCCTAGGGACAACTCTAAGCAAAGAAAACATTAAAAACTAAGGCTGGGCAAAAAACAGAAAGGAAGAGTTGAATGCGACAAAGGAAAGGCTATGAGAAAAAAGCTGTGAATGAAAAAACTGTGCCCCATTTTCAAGAGCCTCTAATTTATCTATATCATGTTTGCAGATGTCAGCCTGTGACTCAATGCTTGTGCCTGTAGCAAGATTTCACAGTATACTGCTTGAAAAAGTCTTATTACCCATCTGGTGCTGTTATCTAATTATAGTTTTAATAAAATATAATGACATTATTTATAGCTAGAGTAAATTTTTAAGTTCAGTTCAGTCACTCAGTTGTGTCCGACTCTTTGCGACCCCATGGACTGGAACACACCAGGCTTCCCTGTCCTTCACCAACTCCTGGAGCTTGATCAAACTCATGTCCATGGAGTCGATGATGCCATCCAACCATCTCATCATCTGTCATCCCCTTCTCCTCCTGCCATCAATCTTTTCCAGCACCAGGGTCTTTTCCAGTGAGTCAGTTCTTATCAGGTGGCCAGAGTATATTTTTAGCTACAGAAAATATTTGATTATGAGCGTATAGCTATGCCAGATAGACAGATAGGTATTAGGTAGATAGATACTCAAATACATATGTATTATTTTTATATGTTACTTTTTTCAGCTTTATTGGGATGTAAGTGACATATCACGCTGTGTAAATTTAAGGTGTACAACATATTAATCGAATGTACTTATATATTGCAATATAATTACCATCATAGTGTTATCTAACACATCCATCACATCACATAATTACCATTTATTGTTGTAGTAAGAACAATTTGATCTCATCTTTTAAAAACTTTCAAATGTATAATAATAATACAATAATTTTATCTATAATCACTACCCTGGGCATCAGATCCTCAGAATTTATTCATCTTTAAGTTGCAAGTTTGTACTCTTGGATCAACATTTCCTCATTTCCTTCATCCCCATGCTTCGTTCTCTCATTCTACTCTATGTTTCTACAAGTTTAGCCTTTTTAGATTCAATGATCTCATGCAGTATTTGTTTTTTTCTGTCTGACTTATTTCATTTAGCACAATGCCCTCAAGTTCCATTCAAGTTATTGCAGATGGCAGGATTGCATTCCTTACAACTGCTTAATAATAGTCCTTTGTGTGTGTGTCTTCAGAGTAAGATATATATATCAAGTGAGCATTGTCATTGATTAACTAGTTAAAATACAATTAAGTTTCTATGCTTGCTAATTAATTATATTAATCAATATCTCATTAGGAATCCAAGCATAGGAAACAAGTACTCTTTTAGGGAATGGAGAGAGGGAAGGGCATAGAGTGGACATTAAACAAGTAAACACTGAAACTTTGCCCTAATCAGGCAGCTATCTCAATGAGAAAAAGGCTTTTGTAATAGGAAGAGTCAGATTCTTCATGGGTCCACCTATTGTTCTAGCTTCCTGACCAGAGGGATCTATTATACCATAGTTACCGCTAGATATTATTTTAAACTAACTGGTACCAACACAAGGTCCTTGGGGAATAGGGTATAAATATAAACAAATAAGCAAATAAATAAATACCATATAGTATGGATTGTATTTAATTTTTTTAATTGGAGGATAATTGCTTTACAATGTTGTATTAGTTTCTGCCATACATCAACGAGAATCAGCTATAAGTATACATCTGTCTCCTCCCTTTTGAACCTCTCCCCCACTACCCCCTTCCCACCCCTCTAGGTTATCACAGAGCACCAGGCTGGGCTCCCTGTGTTATATAGCAACTTCCCACTAGCTTTGTGTTTTACACATGATAGTGTATGTATGTCAATGCTATTCTCTCAATTTGTTCCCCCATCTCCTGCCTCTGCTGTGTCTACAAGTCCATCCTCTATATCTGTATCTCTATTCCTGCCGGCAATTAGGTTCATCAGTACCATTTTTCTAAATTCCATATATATGTGTTAATATGTGATATTTGTTTTCCTAAAATAGATGTCTTTATGAAAACTAAGTTAAAAAGGATTCTTTCTGGATTCAGTAAAAGAGTCTTATTAACTTGGTGAGCCTGACCCGGACACTGAGTAATTATCTTGGTGCCCTAACTAGCTAAGCAAAATTTTTAAAATAGTGCCTAAACTAGGACAGTTTCCATCTTAAGTGGCACAATACTGTTCGATGTGTGTTAAAAGACGACAAAAAGAAAAACTCATGGGAGCAGTAATTGCACAAATTTCCAAATACGTTTTAAACAAATGAGTCATAGTTACTGTTGAACATGATCTATCAACCCTCCATAAAAGTCTAATCTCTAGACCAGTAATCTGACCCATACCAGTCTGAGATTATTGGTTAGCACCTCCTGACTTTCCAGATTCTTCTCCTTTGCCTGAGACTCACACTGCCCCTGTCCCCTCCACAAGGTCTGAGCCCAGCCCTGTTCCCCCCTCACTGCCCCTCTCATAATCTCTGGCAGAAAATCATGGTCCATTTCCAAGCTTCGACCAGGTCATTTACAGTTCAGTGGGAGAAATATCCTCATCTTAACTCACATTGAGATTAGCAAATAAACTTCTCTTTTGACAGTTATCATCCAAGCTGCTGCTGCTGCTGCTAAGTTGCTTCAGTCGTGTCCAACTCTGTGCGACCCTATGGACAGCGACCCTCCAGGCCCCTCTGTCCACGGGATTCTCCAGGCAAGAATACTGGAGTGGGTTGCCAGTTCTTTCTCCAATGCATGCATGCATGCTAAATCGCTTCAGTCATGTCCGACTATGCGACCTTATGGACAGCAGCCTTCCAGGCTCTTCTGGCCACAGGATCCTCTAGGCAAGAATACTGGAGTGGGTTGCCATTTCCTTCTCCCTTTAGTATCTAATCACATTAGTGTTACTCTTTAAAATATTTAGTATCATTACTCTATCGACTTTTCCAAGACTTGGTAAATACACAGAAATATGCATGTAGCTATCAAGGCTCACTTGTTCTTAATTTAACTTTATTTACATGCTTGAGTGATAGTATTATTGTGCTTTTGCACTAATACATCTTACTTGGCAACAGAAAAGTACATATTAATTAGACAGAGCATAATATTAATTTAGATATTCTATTCCTAATAACCCTTATTTTCCCTGCTACTTTGTCAGGATCTCAATTGTTTTGCTAGTCTAACCTCAAATACAACAGATTGCTTTGTAGTCAGGGAGAAAAGATTCTACAGTGCATTTGCTGCCATTTAAATAACCCCTTTGTGCTTTCTAAAAATTGGATTCAAACAGCAACAAAATAATGATCTCTCTCTTTAATTGGCTTCAGGTGCAGCACTCATTTTAAACTTGAACTTCCTTGCATTGAACACAGTGATCTGTTATTCAAAACTGTGGAAGTATTACCCTGGTGGCTTCTTTTAGTTTTATACCCTTTTGAAGAACAGTTCATCTTGAGTAATGCAGAAACACCCAGAGGAAGTAGTCTGAGCCCAAACTCCTCTATCGCAAGGAAATCATAGACTAAACCCTTAATTGTGGGAGTAGATCTTCAGGTCATAGCCAAAATTCGTCTTTTAACCACTCCAAAGCAGAAATTCTTAAAGGATTCCTCCATAATTATGAGCCATTTTAATTGGCTGGTATTCAAATGCTTGGAGAATGGCTGACCCAGTCTAAGTGTCTTCCCCTGTATAGAGAACCTGGGAGCCCAGGATGTTCTGTCATTTTCTTCTTTGGTGTTTTCATTCCCTCAGGATTGGAAATCATCCATCCATTCTCTTTCAGGCTTAGACATGTGTCCCAGGTACTGGTTGGGACAATGATTTTCACTTTCTTGTAATAAACTCTCCTTAACTCCTTACTTTCCAAACACAAAGGAAGAATCAGTCTTCTTATTCCTCTTCTAGGTAATGTGACTCAAAGACAAGTGGTATTCTATTTTACAAGACAGTTCAGAAATAGCCTATCCATATGTGGAGAAGGTAATAGCAACCCACTCCAGTACTTTTGCCTGGAAAATCCCATGGACAGAGGAGCCTGGTAGGCTGCAGTCCCTAGGGGTCACTGTGAATCAGGCACAGCTGAGCAGCTTTGCTTTCACTTTTCACTTTCATGCATTGGAGAAGGAAATGGAAACCCACTCCAGTGTTCTTGCCTGGAGAATCTCAGGGATGGGGGAGCCTAGTGGGCTGCTTTATATGGGATCGCACAGAGTTGAACATGACTGAAGCAACTTAGCAGCAGCAGCATGCAAGGTGTATCATGAAAAATAATGCTTGCTCTTTCTGTAGTTGCTTCAGTGAGAAAAATTGCACTTATGAAAATATAAATGGCAAGTTCTCATAGCAACATTAGGGTGAATACATTCTATCATATTAGAGGCTCTTTTTAGTACACTAATTAGTGTTGAAAACCTTATACATGTGCAACGTGGGCGAGTTCACTTTGCTAAGGGAACTTGAACAATCATATTTTCTGGACTAGTTTGGCTTGACATTAAATAAAACTCACATAGAATCATATGAGTTCACTTGAATGTATTAATTTGAATTGTTTACTTAACTAGCTGATCCCATTAGCTCACCTAAACTTTAGGCAGATTCTCAAGGGAGAGCTTTGTTGTCTCTCTGGATTTCTAGAACTCCATTGAACAAGAGGCATGATCTAGGTTTGCACTGAAAGTAATGTAGAGTATCTAATGATGAATGAAACACAGCCTCTGTCTTTAAGGATTTCACATTCAAGAAAGATGGCAAGGCATATGCCCCAGTGATTTCAACATAAGACTGTACTGTCCTCTTCGAAAATACAAACTCTCACAGAAGTATTATACAAGATTAAAATCTAAATTCCTTATCAAGGAATATAAGACCTTTTATGATAGTTTTTAGTTCTAGCTTTTAAGATTTATCTTCATCCACTTTCTACTTTATCCTACATCAAGCCCTAAAAGATAACAATTCTGAGAGTTCCCTTAGTAATTTGTGTTTATTTCTAATATAACATGTGTGACATAATTTAATAAATATTATTTGAACAGATAACTAAATGACTAATATTTAGGGATGAGATCCCTTCCATACAGTTTGAGCAAAGAAGGGTCAATGGAGGATTTTTTATATGGGCAATAAATAGTAGGATTTGGACAGACAAGGCTGCAGGGCATTTGAAATATGACTCAAAACTCAGGAAATTTTAGTTGCAAATAAGTAGACCAGGTTTGGTTTCTGAAGCAGAATAAAGGCCAAACTGAAGGTATATTATAACCAGAAAGAGATCACTTGAAATTTTGGAAAACATCATTGCTTGTAGAGTTGCAACATGAGATTACTATTTAAGTGCCAAAATTGTAAGCTTAGCTAGAGATTCGGAAAGATTAGATTTTCTTATATCTTAAAAAAATGAATTCATAAAAAGTGGTATTTAGTATAAGGAAATGGATTTTGTAATTGGAAAAGTTGGTCGGGGGATTGCAGTAGCCAGGCTATCCCTTGTTTTATTTGCCTTTGAATTTTTCCCTGGATATTTCACATACAAACCCTTCTCCTCTCAACAGAGTTTACAATTGTTTCAAGGGCACAGCCTTTAAATTTCCCATGCTACACAGCCCAGAAAAATAAGTGCTTTCTTATAAAATCATTATATATATAATATTATGCATGTATATTTATATGTGAGTGTGTGTGCTTTTGCAACCTCATGAACTGTAGCCCATCAGACTCCTCTGTCCATGGAATTTTCCAGTCAAGAATACTGAAATGGGTTGCCATTTCCTCCTTCAGAGTATTTTCCTGACCCAGTGATTGACCCCGTATCTCCTACAAATAGCTGAGAAAAGAAGAGAAGTGAAAGGCAAAGGAGAAAAGGAAAGATATACCCATTGGAATGCAGATTTCCAAAGAATAGCAAAAGGTAAGAAAGCCTTCCTAAATGATGAATGCAAAGAAACAGAGGAAAACAATAGAATGGGAAAGACTAGAGATATCTTCAATAAAATTAGAGATACCAAGGAACATTTCATGCAAAGTTGCACAATAAATGGTATGGACCTAACAGAAGCAGACTATATTAAGAAGAGGCAGCAAGAATATACAGAAGAACTCTACAAAAAAGATCTTAATGACCCAGATAGCCATGATGGTATGATCACTCACCTATAGCTAGACATCCTAGAGTGTGAAGTCAAGTGGGCCTTAGGAAACATCACTACAAACAAAGCCAGTGGAGGTGATGGAATTCCAGCCAAGATATTTCAAATCCTAAAAGATGATGCTGTTAATGCACTGCACTCAATATGACAGCCAATTTGGAAAACTCAGCAGTGGCCACAAAACTGGAAAATGTCAGTTTTCATTGCAATCTGAAAGAAGGGCAATGCCAAAGAATGCTCAAACTACCACACAATTGCACTTTTCGTGGGCTGCCGTCTATGGGGTCTCACAGAGTCGGACACGACTGAAGCAACTTAGCAGCAGCAGCAGCATACACTAGCAAAGTAATGCTCAAAATTCTCCAAGCTAGGCTTCAACAGAACATGAACCAAGAAATTCCAGATGTTCTAGCTGGATTTAGAAAAGGCATGAGAATGAGAGATCAAATTGCCAACAACCACTGGATCATAGAAAAAGCAAGAGAGTTCCAGAAAAACATCTACTTATGCTTCATTGACTATGCTAAAGCCTTTGACTTCATGGATTACAACAAACTGGAAAATTCTTCAAGAGATGGGTATATTTTATTTACCTTACCAACCTCCTGAGAAACCTGTATGCAGATCAAGAAGCAATAGTTAGAACAAGGCATGGAACAATAGACTGGTTCCAGATTGAGAAAGCAGTACGTCAAGGCTGTATATTGTCACCCTGCTTATTTAACTTATATTCAGAGTACATCATATGAAATGCTGGGCTTGATGAAGCACAAGCTGGAATCAAGATTGCTGGGAGAAATACCAATAATCTCAGATACGCAGATAACACCACACTTATGGCAGAAAGTGAAGAGGAACCAAATAGTCTCTTGATGAAGGTGAAAGAGGAGAGTGAAAAAGCTGGTTTAAACTCAACATTCAAAAACTTAAGATCAGGGCATCTTTTCTCATCACTTCATGGCAAATAGATGGGAAAACAAAACCATGACAGACTCTATTTTCTTGGGCTCCAAAATCACTGTAGATGGTGACTGCAGCCACTAAATTAAAAGACGCTTGCTCCTGAAGAAAAGCTATGACAAACCTAGACAGTGTATTAAAAAGCAGAGATATTGCTTTGTCAACAAAGATCTGTCTAGTCAAAGCTATGGTTTTTCCAGTTCATGTATGGATGTGAGTTGGACCATAAAGAAGGCTGAGCATTGAAGAATTGATGCTTCTGAACTGTGGTTTTGGAGAAGACTCTTGAGAGTCCCTTGGACTGCAAATAGATAAAACCAGTCAATCCTAAAGAAAATCAACCCTAAATGTTCATTGGAAGGACTGATGCTGAAGCTTAAGCTCCAATATTTTGGCTACCTGATGTGGAAAACTGACCCAGGAAAAGACCCTGATGCTGGGAAAGATTGAAGGCAGGAGGAGAAGGGGATGACAAAGGATGAGATGGCTGGATGGCATCACCGACTCAGTGGACATGGGTTTGGGTGGACTCCAGGCGTGCTGCGGTTCATGGAGTCGCAAAAAGTCGGAGACGACTGAGTGACTGAACTGAACTGAACAACTGGACAACAACTCCTGCAAGTCCACTACATTGCAGGCTGATTCTTTACTGCTAAGCTACCAAGGAAGCCAATATTATGTATAATAAGTCATAAAGTAAGTTCTTGCTTAGTACAGCAAAACATCAGCTTTTTAGAGAGAGCATAAATTCTATGACCATTAACATCAGAGAGAAAGGATGCATACAAAGTAGAATAAACATACATCAACTTCTCATTTAAATTTTGTTTTCTTCGTGGCTCCTCAAAAGATGGAATAGAAATGATTACACTGGACTAAAGAAATCTGGCTAGACTGGGGGACTAAGTCGATTTTGAGAAAGTTGAAATTTTCACTTTTCAAATTGTTCTGATATCCTCAGGATGAAAAGCATCAATTCAGAAATTTATTTTCTCAAATTCTAGGGGGAAAAAAGCCATCCAAGTATGCAAAACTATCTTTGTTTTCCTATCACTAACCTTTTGAATGTTTAAAAACTTCTTCTGTATTCCTATTGACCTCTATGTGTTCATGTTCCTTCTTGCTACGGAACATTCTCCTAGTCAAACCATCCCTACTTTTTTTTTTTTTAAGGTTTTCAATGGGTGTTCCTTCCTATAATTTTTTTAAAGTTTTGTTCTGATTAAAGAGATGGACAATAAGTGATAATTATTCTTTCCAGAAGACTTTAGACTATAAAAAACCATCTCAGACAGAGAAATATTGGATATCACAAGAGAGATGAGAACTATGCAGTGAGCTCTTCTGTTTAGGACTCCTTCTTAGCTCAGGTCGTACATGCGGCCTTTGGCACTGAGCAATCCTGCCAGATCTCGGTACACACACTTTATCAGATGCTTGACTTCCAAAAAGTTCTTTCTTATGATTTAATTAATTAATTAATGGCTGCATTGAGTCTTCATTGCTGTGCAGAGGCTTTCTTGAGTTGCGGCAAGTAGTGGCTACTCTCGTTGCGGTGCACAGGCTTCTCATTGCGGTGGCTTCTCTTGTTGTGGAGCTTGGGTTCTAGGGATGCAGGCTTTGTTAATTGCAGCTTGTGGGCAGAGTAGTTGTGGATCCTGGGCTATAGAGCACAAGCTCAGTAGTTGTGGTTCAAAAGCTTAGTTGTCCCATGGCTTGTGGGATCTTCCCAGCCCAGAGACTGAACCCACGTCTTCTCCTGCATTAGCAGGTGGATTCTTTACCAATGAGCCACCAGGGAAGTCCCCACATAATTCTTGTTGTTTATAATTCTTTCCTGCTTATGCAAATATAAATAAATACAAAAATAGGAATTTAAATAACATGTAAATATAATTGTATAAATTATATTAACTATATACATAATTAGTAGACAAAAAATCCATATTTGTTAACCAGATCCTATAAAATAAATTAGAAATATAGTCTATAGTATTTACTCTGTGCATATTATCACTAATATTTAATACTATGTGATTTCTATTAATTTTGCAGTTAATAGTGAGACTTTTTGATTAAAAGCTTTGCATGGTTTATAATTCAGAAAAGTTAATTTTTTCCTAAAGTATATTTGAATATACTTTCTCTTCCACTTTCTCTGTTTTTATATGAATATACTAGTTATATATGTAAATGTCATTTCACTTTTGGCCCCATCTTAATTTTTCTTCTATTCTAGATGCTTTAAAAAGAGGTTTAGTGTGGTATTGTGTTGACATACAGTAATCTGCACTTATGTAAACTGTGTAATTTGATAAGCTTTGACACATGTCAAATTTTAACCATAATCAAAATAATAATAAAATATCCAATGCACTAATTTTTTCTCATATTGCGTTTTAGCTGACGTGAGAAAAAAACAGGGTACTGAATAGTCTTCCCTCTCCCTTCCTGCTCCTTGTCTTCTCTTCTTCACATCCAGGTGACCACTGATCTTTTCTATGTGTGTGTGAGCTCAGTTACTCAGGAGTACCAGACTCTTTGCGACCCCATGGATGGTAACCCCTCTGTCCACTGAATTTTCCAGGCAAGAATACCGGAGCAAGTTGCCATTTACAATTCCAGGGAATCTTCCCCACCCAGGGATTGAATCTGGGTCTCTTGCATTGCTGCAGATTCTATACCATCTCAGCCACCACAGAAGCCCCTTCTCCACTTTAAACATCCTCTATTAAACTCTATTTCTGGACCATGGCATCTGTTCTGCCTCAGGACTTTTGTCCTTACTGTTTCCTTTGTCTTAATCTCTTTTCCCCTGACCCTTCACAGAGCTGAGTCCTTCACATCACTCAGTTTTAAGCTCAAACGCTCCTCCCCAAATAGGTCTTCTTCACCTCTGCCCTCCCAACCAAATTAATATCCCCTTCGCTTTCTTATCAGCCTGTTAATTTCTTTACTTGCTCTTGCCACTGGAACCACTGTTGAGCTATTTATTATAATGCTATTCATTATAATGCTGTTCCACTTCTCCAAGGTAGGGTGCAAATCGCTAAAGACAGAGACTCTGCCTGGGCTGTTCAGTGTTATCACCTAGCACTTCGAACACTGTCATGAGAACACTTGATAAATCTTCGCTGCATAACTGAAAGTATAAATGGGTCAATATCACCCCATACACCCAATAATCCTAATTAGCTTTTCCCTGCCCCATATCAAATGTGTCACTAATACACAGGGTTATAAATTCTAATTCTTTTACATATTCTATCTTCATTTCTTTCTCTCCACTATTCCTACCTTAATTCAGACCATCTTCTCTCCAAAGTGCCTAAATTCAGAAATCTCCTAGTTGATTTTTCTAATACTGTCTGGGTGGCACTAATGGTAAAGGACCTGCCTGCCAATGCAGGAGATGTAGGAGATGTGGGTTCGATCCCTGGGTTGGGAAGATCTCCTGGAGAGTGAAATGGCAACCCACTCCAGTATTCTTGCCTGGAGAATCTCATGAACAAAGGAGTCTGGTGGGCTACGGTCCATAGAGTCACAGAATCGTACACGACTGAGGCAACTTAGCCCACAGCACACACAGCAATGCCATTTCAACTCCCTGCCATTCATCCCTGCATGTTTCTTAAACACAAAATGGATTAAGTTCTGCCTACTTAGATTCATTCATGGTATCATCATATATTATAGATTAAAATTCAAGTTTCAGTTCAGTTCAGTTCAGTTCAGTCGCTCAGTCATGTCCGACTCTTTGCGACCCCATGAATTGCAGCACGCCAGGCCTCCCTGTCCATCACCATCTCCCAGAGTTCACTCAGACTCGCGTCCATCGAGTCAGTGATGCCATCCAGCCATCTCATCCTCTGTTGTCCCCTTCTCCTCCTGCCCCCAATCCCTCCCAGCATCAGAGTCTTTTCCAACGAATCAACTCTTCGCGTGAGGTGGCCAAAGTATTGGAGTTTCAGCTTTAGCGTCATCCCTTCCAAAGAAATCCCAGGGTTGATCTCCTTCAGAATGGACTGGTTGGATCTCCTTGCAGTCCAAGGGACTCTCAAGAGTCTTCTCCAACACCACAGTTCAAAAGCAACAATTCAAGTTTAGTTTCATCATATACTGTTTCCCTTCATGGCTATGTTTTCATGCTGTGCTTTCTCATTCACCTGGAACTCTCTACTTCATTTTTCTGTAAGTGCTTACAGGCTGAAACCCCAAAAGTTTCTTTGATTCTCTTTTGACTTTCTCAGGCAGATTTCTCTTCCCAAATTGCACTTGTCACCTGTGTTACCTAGAAGAAAAAAGACTTTCATCATGCAGACTTGCACACATAGACACCATCACGCACTAGAGCTCAATCATATAAAGTCAGCCCTGGAGCCCATTAACCTTCCTTTAGTCACAGTTCTAATAAGCCATGTGGCACTCACTAAGATCCATATGCTCTCTGTACCTCAATTTCCTCTCCTGTAAACTATGAATAGAAAGAATCCTGGCTTTCTGAGATAATAGCAAGCATGCCACCCATGATAGTTATTAAATGTGACCACTTCCTCCGTATTTCCCCTCCAATGTCTCCTTTTCTAGCATTTGCAGCATCTCCCTACATCATTTTTTTAACCTGAACATCAGCAAATGCTTCAAGGACAGGCTTCCTAGTTTTGTATTTCATCAGGAGGACAAGTTCAATGAATACTTGTTAAATAAGCGACTGTGTTAATTAAAGAAATTGCTGCTTAAGTCTAACACAGAGGGAGGTTTGACACAGAGGGAGGATTCCTCCTCCTCAAAAGGATGCCTAAACGTCTTGCTTATTCCAGGTAATCCCTGTTACCTTGTCTATTCAGAAATAAAAATCAAAGAATCCATCTTATACAAACATTTTGGCTTGGTCGAAAAGTTTGCTTGGGATTTTCCCTAATATGTTCCAGAAACACCAGAATGGACTTCTTTGTCAACCCAACATTTAGCATGTTTTCACTCTGCAAATAGCCTATGGGATGTTTAACCCATGGGCCTCAGAACTACAGAGCTTTTACATATTTTTGATTCATGTGTAAATGCGACAAATGAAGTGGCACTAATTGGGAGGAGGGTGCTCTCTCTCTATTTTCCCCAAGTTCCCACCACGGCCCCTAGAGGATCTTGCCCTACTCAGGGCAGTTGTTGGTGAAGCACTTTGGGGCCATCTCTAGTGCCTCTCCTCAGCAGGGAAAAGGGAAAAAAAGGAAAGTCAGTCACACAGTCATGTCTGACTCTTTGCTATCCCATGGACTGTAGCCTGCAAGGTCCTCTGTCCATGGAATTTTCCAGGCAAGAGTACTGGAGTGGGTTGCCATGCCCTTCTCCATCCTCAGCAGGAAGTGTCCCTAAACTGGCTGGTGGGACCCAGGCAACCTCTGGATGCATTTAAATGGAGATCAGAATCACTGCATCTCACTGGCAGCCTCAGAGGATGAAGTCTCTCTTTTCATCTCCAGGGACCACTTACAATATGAAATTCACCAGGACAGTAGCTGTAACATCTTATTCTTGCTTCTGATTCCTGCTCCACATAGGTGACAGAGTGCTTAGCCACTCAGTCATGTCTGACTCTTTGCAACCCTAGGCACTGTAGCCCCCCATGCTCCTCTGTCCATGGGGGTTCTCCAGGCAAGAATACTAGAGTAGGTTGCCATGCCCTCCTCCAGGAGATCTTCCCAACCCAGGGATCGAATCAAGGTCTCCTGCATTGAAGGCAGATTCTTTAATATCTGAGCCACCAGGGAAGCTCAGATGACAGGGTAAACTGAGGTAAAACACTGATTTTCAACATTTGTTTCAGATTAGGTTCTAGTGGGGAGCTTGTGGCGGATTCATGTTGATGTATGGCAAAACCAATACAGTATTGTAAAGTAATTAACCTCCAATTAAAATAAATAAATTTATATAAAAAAAAAGAATTCCAAAGCCCAGATCACACCCCAGTCTAATTAAGTCACAGTTTGTCCAGATGAAACACAGGCATTTGTAGTGTTGTTTTTTTTTTTTTAAGTTAAGTCGCTCGCTCAGTTGTATTTGACTCTTTGAGATCTCGTGGACTATAGCCCACCAGGATCCTCTGTCCATGGGATTCTCCAGGCAAGAATACTGGAGTGGGTTGCCATTTCCTTCTCCAGGGGATCTTCCTGACCCAGGGATTGAACACAGGTCTCCTACATTGCAGGCAGACGCTTTAACCTCTGAGTCACCAGGAAAGCCATTTTTTTTTTTGTTTTTACTATTTTTTAAATTTATTTTTTTAATTGGAGGAAAATTACAATGCTGTGTTGGTTTCTGCTGTACAACCACGTGAATCAGGCATACACACAGACACACACACACTTGTGTGTGTGTCTGTGTGTATATATATATATACACACATATGATATATATATGAATATATATACATATACATACATATATATACAAGTATACTGCTGCTGCTGCTACTAAGTCACTTCAGTCGTGCCCGACTCTGTGCAACCCCATAAACGGCAGCCAACCAGGCTCCCCCATCCCTGGGATTCTCCAGGCAAGAACACTGCATATGTATATATACATATATGTGTATACACATGTATATGTACATATATATGTATATGTGTATATATGTATATATATTTATATATCATATGTATATATACATATCATATATATCATACGTATGATATATATATATAAATAACCTTATATATGAAGATGACACCACCCTTATGGCAGAAAGTGAAGAAGAACTAAAGAGCCTCTTGATTAAAGTGAAAGAGGAGAGTGAAAAAGTTGGCTTAAAACTCAACATTCAGAAAACTAAGATTATGGCATCTGGTCCCATCACTTCATGGGAAATAGATGGGGAAACAGTGGAAACAGTGGCTGACTTTGTTTTTTTGGGCTCCAAAATCACTGCAGATGGTGACTCCAGTCATGAAATTAAAAGATGCTTGCTCCTTGGAAGGAAAGTTATGACCAACCTAGACAGCATATTAAAAAGCAGAAACATTACTTTGCCAACAAAGGTCCGTCTAGTCAAGGCTATGGTTTTTCCAGTGGTCATGTACAGATGTGAGAGTTGGACTATAAAGAAGGCTGAGTGCTGAAGAATTGATGCTTTTGAACCGTGGTGTTGGAGAAGACTCTTGAGAGTCCCTTGGACTGCAAGGAGATCCAACCAGTCCATCGTAAAGGAAATCAGTCCTGAATATTCATTGAAAGGACCGATGCTAAAGCTGAAACTTCAATACTTTGTCCACCTGATACACAGAACTGACTCATTTGAAAAGACCCTGATGCTGGGAAATATTGAGGGCAGGAGGAGAAGGGGACAACAGAGGATGAGATGGTTGGATGGCATTACCGACTCAATGGACATGAATCTGGGTAGGCTCCGGGAGTTGGTGACGGACAGGGAGGCCTGGTGTGCTGCAGTTCATGGGGTCACAAGGAGTCAGACACAACTGAGCGATTGAACTCATATATATATTGTCACCTCCCTCTTAAGCCTCCTTTCTCCCTCCCATCCCACCAGTGTAGGTCATCACAGGCACCAGGCTGGACTCGCTGAGTTATACAGCAGCTTCCTACTAGCTATCTATTTTACACATAATAGTGTGTATGCATCGGTAGTTTTTAAAAGCCCTCGGGTGACTCAGTTGCAGATAAGTTTGAGAAATGCTGCCCAAGGAGAAACCATGAGGTTTCTGGTGCAAACCATGAGGTTTCTGGTTTCCTTCAAACCTGGAAAGTTAGTTTGTCATTTAAAAATTCAGGAATTGCTAAACATTGGATGACTTAGCCATTTACTGACTTTTAGTTTCCTCTCCATTCATCTGGCTCCTCCAGAGACAGGATAATCTTTAAAATACTGAATCTGCCTAGACAGGAAATAGTAACATCTTCTCTCCAACTTCTAACACAGCACAGGTGGGAAATAGTATAGCAATATCTAGTGACAGAATGGGAAACAGAGAAAACAGTATGGAGGTTCCTCAAAAAATTGAAAATATGATCTACTCCTGGGTAGATATCCAAAATAATTGAAATTGGGATCTCAAAGAAGTATCTGCACCCACATTTTCACTGTAGCATTATTCACAATAGTCAAGATATAGGAATGACCTAAGGGTCCAGCAAAGAATGAGTGAATATAGAAAGTGTGTTTACACATACATATAACATTCCTGGTAGCTCAGACGGTAAAGCGTCTGCCTACAATGCAGAATACCCGGGTTCGATCCCTGGGTCGGAAAGATCCCCTGGAGAAGGAAATGGCAACCCACTCCAGTATTCTTGCCTGGAAAATCCCATGGACGGAGGAGCCTGGTAGGCTACAGTCATGGGGTCGCAAAGAGTCGGACACAACTAAGCTACTTCGCTTTCACTATAACATATTAATAATGTATAAAATAATTAATATATATAACAATATACACATGTTATTTAGCCTTTAAAAAGAAGGGGTTTCTGCTGAAAAATCCAGCTGATAACTTTATGGAGATTCTTTTGCACATACATGTTCAGTTAAGATTATTTATAATAGCCAAGATATGGAAGCAATCTAAATGTCCATCAACAGATAAATGAACAAAGAAGATGTGGTACATATTATATGTATATATACATATATATACACATATACAATGGAGTATTACTCAGCCATAAAAAGAATGAAATAATGTCTTTTCCAGCAACATGAAGAGACCTAGAAATTATTTTACTAAGTGAACTATGCCAGACAGAGAAAAATATCGTATGATATGCTTATATGTAGAATCTGGAAAAAAAAAACATACAAATGAGCTTACTTATAAAACAGAAATAGACCCACAGGCATAGAAAATAAACTTATGTATCAAAGGGGAAAGGGAAGAAAAACTAGGAGGTTGCTATTAACATACACACACACATACACAAATATATATATATATATATATATATATATATATATATATATATCAGGCAGATAACCAACAAGCAGCTAATGAATAACAAGTGTAGCAGCTGCTCAATATTTTGTAATAACCTGTAACAGAAAAAAATCTAAAAATAATCTGTGTGTGTGTGTGTATAACTGAATCACTTTGCTGTACACCTGAAGCTAATACATTATAAACCAACTATACTTTAATGAAAAAATAAAAGAAAAAGAAGAAAACACTACCATTTGTAACAGTGTGGATGAACCTGGAAGACATTATATAACGTGAGATGAATGAGAAACAGAAGGACAAATATTGCATGGTTTCAACTTGTATGGGTTATCTAAAATAGTCTGACTCATGGAAACATAGAGTAGAATAGTGGCTGCGAAGGCCTAGGTGTCAAAGAAATAATATTTTCTGTTCAATGACTACAAAATTTTAGTTATTCAAGATGAATAAGACCCAGAGACCTTCTGTGAAACATCGTGCTTATATTAGCAATACTGTACTATCCATTTAAAAATTTTAAGAGGGTAGATATCAAGTTAAGTATTCTTATCACAAAAAAACAATGCAAATAATTTTAAAAAATAAGTATATCCACATGTAAACGGCAACCCACTCCAGTATTCTTGCCTAGAGAATCCCATGGATGGAGGAGCCTGGTAGGCTACAGTCCACAGGGTTGCAGAGTTGGACGTGACTGAGCAACTTCACTTTCACTTTCAAGCTGTCTACTTGGATACTAAGAATGTTTGAAAGCGGAATGTATGAAAACTGTTTAACAAAGCTTTGTTTTATTTTTTCCAAACTACTGAAAATAAATAAAAGGATTGTCCATTACCAAAGGGGAAAGAAAATCTGGCTCTATCACTTAGAGGGGACAAGCCTGAGAAATAAATGAGGAACAGCTGGGGCAGACACGCTAGGCTATCTGCTTTCTCTTTAAGAAGCAGTTGGAACTACTGGAGAAAGGAAGTGGAGAAAATGTCTGGAGAAAGAGGGATTATATTGGGAGGAACGAAGAATCACTTGAGGGACTTCTGCATGCAGAGCAGTAGCCAAAACGTGCTAATGATCAATTTAACACCTGCCATTTTAATTAGCACCTAAGGATAAGCTGACATTGAGAGAGAGGGTTGGAAACAGTAAAATGGCCTCAGAAGCAGCCCAAGGTCAGAGGGAAAATAAAGAGCCCCTGTTTAGAAAAGAAGGTGATTATAGTTTATGAGCCAGAGGGAAAGAGACTTGTGTTTAGGAGTTGTTTTGTTCCTGAATATGATGTAAAATTTGAAACAGACACTAATTCGTGAATTGTCTCAAGAAAATTAGATTTGATACAGACTTTTAAAAAATGTTCCCTTGTAGTCTAAATATTTTAAAGAATCAAAATAGCAAAGAGTAAATGAGACTCAGCCTAAATGTTCAGGAGTGACACTTCTATTGATCTGAAGTATTGAGCTTCCCTGGTGTCCAGTGGTTGGTATTCCACTGTGTAATGCAGGGGATACCAGTTTGATCCCTGGTGGGGGAAAATCCCACATGCCACTGGGCTACTAAGCCTGTGTGCTACAACTACCGATCCTGTGCTCTGGAGCCTGTGAGCGGCCAGTACTGAAGTCTGCACACCCTAGAGCTTGTACTTCACAGCAAGAGAAGCCACTGCAAGGAGAAGCATACCCACCACAACTAGAGAGTAGCCCGTGTTCACTGCAAGTCGAGAAAGCCTGTGCACTGCGATAAAGACCCAGAGCAGCCAGAAACACATCTATTTTTTTAATCTGACGTATTGATACTATGCAGTTGGTAAGTAGCTAGAAAATACAAACTTCCATTGCTTACAAGCCTGGTGGCCAAATGTAGCAAAAATCAAATTTAAATAAACAAAATCCCTCATAAATATGTATTGAGCAGTGGAAGCAGGGAAAGGGAGGGGGCATCACACTATAACCATTCTCAGTGTCACAGATTTGGGGAAATATTGTATCATACTAACACCCACCAGAGGAACCTAATTTCCAGCTGGTGGGCTCCTATCCTCCAGGGTCCATGCAGTGAAGAAGAGCTCTGAGCTGAAACCAAGTCCATCCACATCTTGGGTAAGGCTTTTCATATGGGACTATGTCTGTCTGAGGATGAGACTATGTTCCTTGCTGTAAATCCACACTCAAGAAAGATTAGCAAGCCAATAACAGGGTTCTAAGCCTAACATCACTTCATGGGAAATAGATGGGGAAACAGTGGAAACAGTGTCAGACTTTATTTTGGGGGGCTCCAAAATCACTGCTGATGGTGACTGCAGTCATGAAATTAAAAGACGCTTACTCCTTGGAAGAAAAGTTATGACCAAACTAGATAGCATATTCAGAAGCAGAGACATTACTTTGCCGACTAAGGTCTGTCTAGTCAAGGCTATGGTTTTTCCAGTAGTCATGTATGGATGTGAGAGTTGGACTGTGAAGAGGCTGAGCGCCGAAGAATTGATGATTTTGAACTGTGGTGTTGGAGAAGACTCTTGAGAGTCCCTTGGACTACAAGGAGATCCAACCAGTCCATTCTGAAGGAGATCAGCCCTGGGATTTCTTGGAAGGAATGATGCTAAAGCTGAAACTCCAGTACCTTTGCCACCTCATGCAAAGAGTTGACTCATGGGAAAAGACTCTTTTGCTGGGAGGGATTGGGGGCAGGAGGAGAAGGGGACGACAGAGGATGAGATGGCTGGATGGCATCACTGACTCAATGGACATGAGTCTGAGTGAACTCTGGGAGTTGGTGATGGACAGGGAGGCCTGGCGTGCTGCAATTCATGGGGTCGCAAATAGTCGGACATGACTGAGCAACTGAACTGAACTGAACTGAACTGAAGCCTAACATGATGAGAATGGAGATTAATCCTCAAGTGGGATCTGGAAAGTGCCTTCTAAGTAACACATAAAAGGTATGATATGTTCATTCATAAGGTTAGGAGTGGAGAAGGACATCAGAAATCACCACATCCAGGTTGAACTGTTTTCATACGGGCTTCCCTGGTGGCTCTGTGGTAAAGAATCTACCTGCCAATGAAGGAGACATGGGTTTGATCCCCATCCCTGGAGAAGGAAATGGCAACCCACTCCAGTATTCTTGCCTGGGAAACCCCATGGACAGAGGAGACTGGCAGACTACAGTCCATGGGGAAACTAAAAGTTGGACACGACTTAGCGAATGAGCATGAGATGTTCATTTACGCAGAGGAGCAACATAAGACCTGAAACCCTACAACCACTAAGGACAGAGTCCACGTTAGTCACTCAGTGGTGCTGACTATTTGTGACCCTACAGGCTGTAACCCACCAGGCTGCTCTGTCCATGGAATTCTCCAGGCAAGAATACTGGAGTGGGTAGTCATTCCCTTCTTCAGGGGATCTTCCTAATCCAGGGCTCAAACCCAGGTCTCCTGCATTGCAGACAGATTTTTTTTACCATCCAAGCCACCAGGGAAGCCCACTAAGGATAGATCCAAGCCTGAACACTTATCTCCAGTTATTCTTAATTCAGAATCCGCAGAAACACAGCCAGGAAGATACTCGTGGCAAAGTCCCAAAATATATCACCAATTAAAATACACATTGATCAAAAATATTGCAGAATTCTAGATCAATGCAAACCAAAACTGCAATCATTTTCCAAGAAAAGTATTTGAACAAAAAGCAACTAAAAATCATGGATACTACCAATAAACCCAATAAATGTCTGTTAGTTGTCCAGTTGTGTCCAACTGTTTGTGACCCCACTGACTGTAGCCTGCCAGGCTCCTCTGTCCATGGAATTCTCCAGGAAAGAATATTGGAGTGGATTGCCATTCCCTTCTCCAGTGCATCTTCCCACCTCAGGGATTGAACCTGGGTCTCCTATATCGCAGGTAGATTCTTTACCATCGAGCTGCTATGGAAGCCCTCACTAAACCCAGTACTGCACAAAAATATATTCTGAAACATGTGACTAAATGTGACTTTACAATGTAGTGACTTGTATTTGATATTAATGTATTTGATACTAACTTGATATCAAATATGCATTAGATATTAGCTTTAATCTTGTTCTACAGTTTCATTTGAATTTAGGATTCTTGCCTAGTAATATATATTCTGATGATTGGATACTGGCATACTTATATGATAGCCATATTTCAAAAGTTTAGTAAGGCTATAGTAGATTTTGCTGATCTTTTCATGTACAAGATGTTCAGGGGAGTTTGTATTAATCTGTTTGATAGCTGACTTGTTTAGATTGTGGTAAAAATAAGACCGAAGTCCATGAAAGACAAGATGAATCATACTAAGCAATGAGAAGAAAGAAAAGGCCCTTGCTTTCTAATCCAGGAGAAACCCTAGTGCCAGGCTAAATTTTGGTCCCTCAATAAACTTCTTTCTAAAACCCTTTAATCAATTTTAAAGAATATAACGATCTAGGTAAATTGCATTATTTCCTTTCCTTGCTAATGGTGATGGTGTTTTAGTCACTAAGTTGTATCTGACCCTTTGCAACCCCATGCACTGTAGCCAGCGAGGTTCATCTGTCCATTGGTTTTCCAATACACAGCTCATGTTTGAATCATTTTTCCTATGACAGGAGGTAATCACACTCTCATTTGTATTTTAAGGTTTGAGAAAGAGTCATCAATCAAGATGCAATACTATTTCTTATCCTTGTATATATGAGATTCTCAATAATTGCCAAAATTTCCCTTGTAAGGATAAGAGTGAAATCTCTAGGACTTTAGATTTCAAAAACATGTCTCATCATATTCTCTGTGCAATGATGCCCATGTCGACTGTGGCTCAGACCCAGATCCATCAGGAATTTAAGAGGACAATAACATACCAACTGGTAGAGTTTCTTGTTTTTATTTATTTTGGTTTTTATTTTTCAAAGGCACTGCCTAACATGAACAAAAAATTAATATATAGAAACCAAAAAGTATCTGTTAGTACAATTTTATATAATAAATGTTGGCAAAAAATTGATTGGATGTGTGTATATGTGTGGGCTTCCCCTTGGCTCAGTGGATAAAGACTCTACTTGTAATGCAGGAGACACAGGTTCAATCCCTGGTTTGGGAAGATCCCCTGGAGGAGGGGATGGCAACCCACTCCAGTATTCTTGCCTGGAGAATTCCATGGACAGAGAAGCCTGGCAGGCTATAGTCCATAGGGTCACAAAGAGTCGGACACAACTGAAGCAACTGAGCAACACAAATATATATGTGTGTGTGTGTGTATATGTATGTAACACATAACTATATATATAGTATATATACATACACACATGCATACATGCACATATTCACCTATTATTATTACAATGTAAAATTCCTTCTCCAATAATCTTGAGAGATTCTTCCTGTCCTTTGATTCATTTTGGCTGGCAAATTTCTTGCTTAATACAAATTTGTCTGGAGGAAATAAAAAATTCATTTATTTGAGTGAATTATTTAAAAAAAAAAAGTTACCCTAAGAAAGCAATAATTGTACATAACAAAGAACGTATTTTTACTTTAGTCAAAATGCAGCTAGTTTTTACTTAAACTTAAGAAGGAACAAGCTTTAAAAAAAAATGGAGAGAAATGCCTTGGTCTGGCATTTCTGTGTTCTGTAAATGTAAATATCACATCTCATTTTTCAGTGATGGAAGTGCCATATGGGTTAGAGTATCTTAGAAAATTTGGAATGCGCCAAAAGTATTCCCATTCTTTATTGTGCCAAGATATTAGTTAATAGGGAATAACTCATTGAAATAGTATTTGATATCCAGGAGTATTACTTAAAATATACAGGTAAAGATGACTTGTTTTTTGTAAGGCCTCCCCAGACAGCCATTTTGCTTTTTTGCATTTCTTTTCCATGGGGATGGTCTTGATTCCTGTCTCCTGTACAATGTCACGAACCTCATTCCATAGTTCATCAGGCACTCTATCTATCAGATCTAGACCCTTAAATCTATTTCTCACTTCCACTGTATAATTATAAGGGATTTAGAGTTCCAGAAAAACATCTATTTCTGCTTTATTGACTATGCCAAAGCCTTTGACTGTGTGGTTCACAATAAACTGTGGAAAATTCTTCAAGAGATGGGAATACCAGACCACCTAACCTGCCTCTTGAGAAATCTGTATGCAGGTCAGGAAGCAACAGTTAGAACTGGACATGGAACAACAGACTGGTTCCAAATAGGAAAAGGAGTACATCAAGGCTGCATATAGTCACCCTGCTTATTGAACTTATATGCAGAGAACATCATGAGAAACGCTGGACTGGAAGAAACACAAGCTGGAATCAAGATTGCCAGGAGAAATATCAATAACCTCAGATATGCAGATGACACCACCCTTATGGCAGAAAGTGAAGAGGAGCTAAAAAGCCTCTTGATGAAAGTGAAAGAGGAGAGTGAAAAAGTTGGCTTAAAGCTCAACATTCAGAAAACGAAGATCATGGCATCTGGTCCCATCCCTTCATGGCAAATAGATGGGGAAACAGTAGTAACAGTGTCAGACTTTATTTTTTGGGGCTCCAAAATCAGTGCTGATGGTGACTGCAGCCATGAAATTAAAAGACGCTTACTCCTTGGAAGAAAAGTTATGACCAACCTAGATAGTATATTCAAAAGCAGAGACATTACTTTGCCGACTAAGGTCCGCCTAGTCAAGGGTATGGTTTTCCCTGTGGTGATGTATGGATGTGAGTGTTGAACTGTGAAGAAGGCTGAGCACTGAAGAATTGATGCTTTTGAACTGTGGTGTTGGAGAGGACTCGAGAGTCCCTTGGACTGCAAGGAGATCCAGCCAGCCCATTCCGAAGGAGATCAGCCCTGGGATTTCTTTGGAAGGAATGATGCTAAAGCTGAAGCTCCAGTACCTTGGCCACCTCATGCAAAGAGTTGACTTATTGGAAAAGACTCTGATGCTGGGAGAGATTGGGGGCAGGAGGAGAAGGGGACGGCTGAGGATGAGATGGCTGGATGGCATCACGGACTCGATGGACGTGAGTCTGAGTGAACTCCGGGAGTTGGTGATGGACAGGGAGGCCTGGCATGCTGCGATTCATGGGGTCGCAAAGAGTTGGACACGACTGAGCGACTGAACTGAACTGAACTGAGCTGAACTGAAAGATGACTTGGTTAAATTTAGAAAGGTCTTAGAAAAAACATTTAAGGATATTAGACTTTTAGTCACAAAGATCTGGCTTTAATTTTCTTCTGTTAAATATCGCTAAAACTGGTCCAAGTTATTGGGGATTTTGAAGTGTTCTTTAAAATGTTTATTATGGTAAAGAAACCTATTTGAAACATATAAGGCCAGAAACAAATATCAACAAACCATGGTCTCTCAAAGGTTTACAGTCTAGTAATCAAGTATATGTATAATAAAGAGAACCACAAATATATTGTTGCTGTTCAGTCACTCAGTTGTGTCCAACTCTTTGAGACCCCATGGACTATAGCACACCAGGCTGCCCTGTCCTTCACCATCTCATGTATCTGTGTATGTTTATATATTTATATAAATAATTATCTATTAAAAGAATGTACTATGTATAACTATATGTAGCAAATAAAACATATGATATAATAATATCATTTAATGTAACAAGTAAAAAATATTATATATAGCAAATAAAAGGAACCATAAGAGTGGCATAAACAGAAAGCTTTAGACTTAGTGATGAGAGTGATATTTGCATATAAGAAATCAAGACAAGTCTTGTGAGATCTGATAGTCATCTTCACAGTCTCCAGAATGGCTAAGTAGTCAACAATAAAGAGGAGTCTATATTTAAGGTGCAAAAAAGAAAATGAATAAGGCAACATTAAGCAGCCCAAATCTGCATACAGAAAATGAAAATATACAATATTCAGTATATGACAAGAGGGTGTAGGGTAGTGCAAATAAGCCTGGACATACACTTGGTCACACCACATGGAGGACATTTGAAAGCCAGGCTGAAGAGTTAGGTTTTATACAACTGACTGCAAGCACTGAAGGTTTTCCACCAGGGGAGCACTAAAGTCAGAGCTAAGGTTTGGCAAGTTTTCATTTAATATACATAATTGAAGAGAGAAAAGAAGCATGATTGCTACTCAGAGAAAGTGTACAACAGCACAAGCGGGAAATAATAAGGTGCTAAAAGGAAGCGAATGGAGAGGGAGAGGGGAAGGAGGAAGCAGAGGTAGGAGATGTTTCATGGGAGCTGGTAAGTAAAGTCTATGTGGAGGCAACAGAGGACAAGTGACTAACTGTGAGCCAAGATGGCAGTGCCCCGATTCTCAATGCGACAAAGTCAGTCCAACAAATGTCTCCAGAGTGTTGGCTGCACAGAAGGCTCCATGAACTGTGCTGAGCGAGACAAACAGAGGGCACTCAGGGCTTGGGTAAACTCACAAAGGAGAAAAGCAAGTCAATAGCAGTTCCTACAATTCAAACTTAATCAGTGCTTAACAAACAGGAGAGTGATTTTTGTGGTGGGGAGTAGGAGCCAGAGATGCTGTTGAGATAAAGGCCTAGGGAACATTTGGGAAGCATGGTTCAAAGAAGGAAGATTAGATCACTCAGGAAAAATAACTGAGCCAGAAGCATAGGAGAAGCATATTAAAAGCCTAGGAGCTGAGAGCAAGAAAGGGTTTTGACTTTGTATAATATGGAAGGAGGAATGAAGGAGACAGAATGCAGATAGAAGCTGACTGAAGGCAAGCATTGTCCATATAAAAGAATAATCCAAAGTAGGCAGGTATGCAATGGAAACCAGCCCAAACTAATTTCATTTCTAATAACCGAAATGTGGGTTTTTACCTATCTGTTCCCCTGCCCAGATGGTGAAGGTGAAGGCTTTAATTATCTCTGATGCAAGGAGGAGGTACACTATGAGCAGCAGAAATCTCTAGTTTCTCCTTGCAATGTGCCCAAGTCTAATTAGCTTCTTGGTATTGATGGCTGATGTGAAAACATGCTTATATAAGTTTGTCTTCTTGTCAGTTGGATTATGATTATTTCAATGCCATCTAAAAATTAAAACTAATTTTGGAGGTATTTACGAGTATAATCATTTTGATGGCATTTAAAAACTATCTTCCCCAAGAATAAAGCAAAGTATAATAACCTTGAGTTATATATCCACACCATGAAACATAATGCAATCACTAAAAGAATGGTTGAAAAGTCAACCATTAGACTTGGAGTGATTTCTACAAAAAATGAGTAGAAAAACAAGGTTGAGAAGTATGACTAATATTTTGCTAGTTTTTGTATAAAACAAAGCAATGCAAAACTCCCTATACTTGTATATGCAAATTATGTGATTGTATATGCAAATTATGATTACCTGAGTTCAGTTCAGTTTCTCAGGCTTGTCCAACTCTTTGCGACCCCATGGACTGCAGCACGCCAGGCTTCCCTGTTCATCACAAACTGTTGGAGCTTACTCAAACTCATGTCCATTGAGTCAGTGATGCCATCCAAAGATCTCATCCTCTGTTGACCCCTTCTCCCACCTTCAATCTTTCCCAGCATCAGGATCTTTTCCAGTGAGTCAGCTCTTCACATCAGGTGGCCAAAGTATTGGAGTTTCAGCTTCAGCATAAGTCTTTCCAACGAATATTCAGGACTGATTTCCTTTAGGATGGACTAGATCTCCTTGCAGTCCAAGGGACTCTCAAGAGTCTTCTCCAGCACCACAGTTCAAAAGCATCAATTCTTCAGTGTTCAGCTTTCTTTATAGTCCAACTCTCACATCCATGCATGACTACCGGAAAAACCATACCTTTGACAAGGTGGACCTTTGTGGGCAAAGTAATGTCTCTGCTTTTTAATATGCTGTCTAGGTTGGTCACAGCTTTTCTTCCAAGGAGCAAGTGTCTTTTAATTTCATGACTGGAGTCACCATCTGCCGTGATTTTGGAGCCCCCCAAAATAAAGTCTCTCAGTGTTTCCATTATTTCCCCATCTATTTGCTGTGAAGTGATGGGACCAGATGCCATGATCTTCGTTTTCTGAATGTTGAGTTTTAAGCCAACTTTTTCTCTCTCTTCTTTCACTTTTATCAAGAGGCTCTCTTTAGTTCTTCTTCACTTTCTGCCGTAAGGGTGGTGTCATCTGCATATCTGAGGTTATTGATATTTCTCCCAGAAATTTTGATTCCAGCTTGTGCTTCATCCAGCCTGGCATTTCGCATGATGTACTCTGTATATATAAATTAAATAAGCAGAGTGACAATATACAAACTTGACATACTACTCCTTTCCCAGTTTGGAACCATATGACTACATGAGCTTGCAGAGAATATGGAACAACACATACTCTGTGCTTATTTTGAGTAAAGGATTGTATGGTTGGAAATGAGGCCAGTTGGTGATGGAGTTAACACAAAGAACAAAAATAAAGGATTTCACTTGAAAAAGCAGATGTGTAGTAATTACATTTATGAATGCATGTAAAGTTTTACATATATGTGTAAGTGCACTTGGAATATATTTACAAAGAAATTTGGCTTAATAGAAGGGTAAAAGCACAAGCAGATTTAGTAAGAGGGTATATTGAATTTCAAACAATGAAGGCGGAGCAAAAAATCTGGTTTCAATTTCAATTTATTGTCCCCTCAGAGGCTATTTCTGTTTCTTCCTGTGTTTAAAGTCTTCTTTGGAAACCAAATTCCCCCAAACATGTCAATTTGTTTGACACATAAGCTATTCCTGTGACATCTCCTTTATATATCAGTTACAATTGAAGAAAACTGGCTTTTTTTCTCCCAACTATCAGAGTAATCCTTCAGAGCATCTGTCATCTCTATCTGACTAGTAAAATCATTATTTGCTTTCTGCCAGCATCCGAAAAACAGAACTTTTTTCATTGTGGTCAACTTCCCTATTTAAGTGCAGATTTTCAAAAATTTCCTCCCAAACTGGATGTTACACTGATTTGTATTCTTAGCTAAGCCTCTGTGATACTGTAGAGCCTTCATTAATCTGCTTCTTTCCAGCATTTATCAGCAAAGTAGTTAGAAGCATCAGACTGCATTAATGAAGAATTCCCCTTGGTCTCTGCAGCCATTGCCAAGCCAAGGCCAGTCTTTGGGAAAAGATGACTTAAGCAGAGACAGGACAGCAGAAGTGACTTGCAATTTATGGCAAATAAATGAGCACTGTGCTAGAGAGTTCTGTGGCTCCTAGTATTATACCATTGCTCAGGTACTAAGGGTCACTTTTCTCCATCAAAGCCTTTTCAAGTAGTCCTTACTCTCAAGGTTCAATCCAATGGTTTCTCCCACATCACATGGTCTCTAATTTATCTCCACTTAGAAGTAATTTTCAATCCTTCTGCCCCTTTTCTGTCCTGCAATAGAAATCAATCTATACCCTTTTCTGGCATTTACCACCTGCTACCTTGTATAACAATACCATAGTTTGCTGTCTGCAGTTTCAGAGTTAACTTCTGAAAGAGTACATGTGCTTTCCTATCAACTGTGTTAAGCCACCAGCACACTGTGAACAGTTCAATTCAGTTCAGTGGCTCAGTCGTGTCCAACTCTTTGAGACCCCATGGACTGCCACACGTCAGGCTTCCCTGTCCATCACAAACTCCCAGAACTTACTCAAATTCATGTCCATCATGTTGATGATGCCATCCAACCACCTCATCCTCTGTTATCCCCTTCTCCTCCTGCCCCCAATCTTTCCCAGCATCAGAGTCTTTTCCAGTGAGTCAGTGCTTTGCATCAGGAGGCCAAAGTATTGGAGTTTCAGCTTCAGCATCAGTCCTTCAAATGAACATTCAGGACTGATTTCCTTTAGGATGGACAGGTTGGATCTCCTTGCAATCCAAGGGGCTCTCAGGAATCTTCTCCAACACCACAGTTCATAAGTATCAGTTCTTCAGCACTCAACTTTATAGTCCAACTCTCACATCTATACATGACTATTGGAAAAGCCACACCTTTGACTAGGTGGATCTTTGTTGGCAAAGTGATGTCTCTGCTTTTTGATATGTTGTCTATGTTGGTCATAGCTTTTCTTCCAAGGAGCACGTATCTTTTAATTTCATGACTGGAGTCAACATCTGCAGTGATTTTGGAGCCCAAAAAAATACCGTGAACAGTAGGTATACAATCAGTATACCTGACCAAACCATTAGCTGAGACATGATGCTGAGGCACCAACTTGGAGAGAATCTTAGAGACTGAATGTGCACTCAGCACTATATTCTCTAGTCTGAGATACTGTAATTGAACTCTGCTCTTGATCTCCAGTCAACTCTATAAATGTAGAGACATGATCAGAAATAGCCCCATCCACCTTCTCATGGGACAGAAGACTCTGCCTATGCTGTGACAGAAGACTCTGCCTATGCTGTGTCTTTCCCAACCTAGCAACACAGTCAGAGTTGTGTTCTGACAACTCGTTGGTATTCCAAAAAATGAGAGCAGTAAGTTTTGTGTTAATTAGCTGATACAAGAGCCTGCTGGGTCTAGAAGAATAAGATTTAATGGGATTTGAGATTATGCATTCCAATCATAAATATGGAGGCAATAACTAATGCTGGTGATGAGATCAAATAAACATACATCCATATTGATGTGCTTTTTAATTCCCTTCCCCTGACTGAGATATTCTCAGGATTGTCTAGCAGTATAACAAACACACTTAAGACTACCCAAAAGAATCTTGAAATATAAGGACAATAATTCACTGTACTTTTTTAGATGAACAAATAGATCACTGCTGTAAATTTAGATGTGCATCATCTGAAATGTTGTTTATAATTTGAAGGAAAACATACTGAGCATATTATTTGAAAATATAACTCAATATGTACACTGCTATATTTAAAATGGATAACCAACAAGGACCTACTTATAGACAGGGAAGTTCGTGCAATGTTATGTGGCAGACTGCTTGGGAAGGGAGTTTGGGGGAGAAAGGATACATGTATATGCATGGCTGACTTGCTCTGCTGTACACCTTTAACTATCACACCATTGTTAATCAGCTATGTGTGTGCATGCTAAGTCCCTTCAGTTGTGTCCAACTCTTTGCAACCCTGTGGACTGTAGCCCACCAGACTCCTCTGTCTATGGGGTTCTCCAGGCAAGAATACTGGAGTGGGCTGCCATGCCCTCCTCCAGGGGATCTTCCTTGTTCCAGGGATTGAACCCGAGTCTTTTATGTCTCCTGCACTGGCAGGTGAGTTCTTTACCATGAGAACCACCTGGGAATCCTGTTAACCATTTATACACCAATATAAAATTATATATATATATATATATATATATATATAGACTTTAAAAAATAGCATAGCCCATGCTTCTCAACTTTTGCAGATCATTTTAATCTGGTGGTAGTAGATGTTTTTGAAGAAGAAATAAATAGTGAAAGGATAGAGAATCATGGGGCAAAGGAGAGGTTTTACTTTAGGTATGGTGTCTGGGAAAAGAAAGCCAATATAGAATGTATATGATATTTACAATGTCTTGAGATCGCACCTGCTCTAACATCATACAAACTACTATCAGAGATAACTGATACCTCAAGCACTAACTGTCCAGATCAAGAATCAAGGATGATTTACTCTCTCAGGGGTCTTAATCAAGGGTCCTTTAAACCTATCTTCAGCCTATCCAGGAAACTCTGAGAATCGTACATGAGGTTTTCCCAAGGGCATTTTTTCTCAGTAATATAGAAATATTTTCAAAGCACTAACCTAGATGATTATTTGTGTATTCTGTCTCCTGTTGTGTAAACAAGCCAGCACACACACCAAGCCTTCTAGAACAACATCACTGGGGACAGTCAAAGACAAGAGGGTATAGGTGTCTTCCACCACCCACTGCATTCTGGAGCAGCAACGAGGGATTTGGGGCTCTAGAGGGGAGATACAGCCCTCGTGTTATCGGCTTTTAGCTACATAAGGAGGGGAGCACAACACCCCAGTGTAATCAAGATTAGGAGTTCGGTCCTTGGGGTCACAGGCAGGTGTTCTGGTAAATCCTTGGACTCCAGGTCTACTCTGCCGCTGCATTCATCACTCCTTGGGAGAGGTCAGGAGGACTGATCCTCCCTTTAATGTAGTCAAGGAGCGGGGGTTCCAAGCCTTCTGATTGCAATTGTAACAGAACCTCTGACCTGAGCCACACTTACTGAAACAGGTATGGGAAAAGCAGGGAAGGCTGAAGTGGGAAAACACTGGTTCCTTGTATCTTGCTCAACTTTAATACTGGCTGGGAATAGATAGGCTTTCTGGGGAAGGTAGATGACCCAAGAAATCCCTTTTGTTATCCCTCATTTCGGGTAAACACGGATTGCCCTCCTTGCTCTCATTCTGATGTTATGACAATCCAAGCCTTTGTCAAATTAAGAGAAGTACATGCTGCCTTCTCCATTCTCATGGTCACAGTTCCTGATGTCATCACCAAGGAAGCTGTTGATTCTTTACTCATTTTCTTGGCTATGTTGGTTTATAAACGGATGCAGTTCATGAAGACGCCCTGATGCACCAAGGGAGCTATTGTGGTAACAGTCAGCTTCCTAGCATTCATGTGCTCTGATGAAAAGAAAGAGAAGAGGCTGAGGAAAGCAGGAGGGGCTTCTGGAGCACGGCCGAGGGAAGGAGAATCCCAGGGGACCCGGATGACTGTGGCATGGAACTCTGACCTCATCCTTTTGCACTCTGTCCTTCACTTAGGTTACTGCACTTGCAGGCAGCCTCTTTTTAAAATATATAACCAAGTATCTGAAGGAAGGTTGAACATTAAATCATTCTTATTTAAGCATTAATTAATTAGGTCTTTCCCAACATGTAGTTGAGTTCAGATGTGTGGGTGGTTAGATTGGGAGCCAAAAGGGAGGGTATTTGGGGTGTGGATGCCTCTGGGGTAGGGCAGACCTTGGGAGCATGGGAAAAGTAGAGCGTCAGCTAGACATTGTTCATCTGGAGAGAGAAGCATGGGAGCTGAGGACTGAATAAGTGAAGGATGATGACAAAGGCGAATTGGGCTTATTTCAGAAGTTCACGCAGGGCTGGTACTACCCCCTTGACATCTAAAGGAATCTTCCTTTCTCTTCTCCCTCTTCATATCCTTTCTCTTCTCCTGCTCCCACATCATCCCCTCCCTCTTCCTCCTCTTCTTCCTGCATCCTGGAACCACTCGCCTCTACTAGATGTCAGAGGAGAATTGTAGGCACTATCACCCAGCTGCATTGATTAAATAAAATCACTAGTGTGTCAGTAATGGGAGAACTAAAGAGCATCAGCTCCTTCAAGTGGCAAATAAGGAATATAAATTTCCAAGAAGAAAAGTCATCCAACTAGTCCAAGGTCCTTCTGGGACCAGAATCCAGGTTTCCTGACTCCCAATGAAGCGTTCTTTCTGTTCTACCAGAGAATTTCGCAGATAAACAAAGAACTATATACCACATATAATGTTATTTGACTCATGAAACTAACCCTTATACTGCCTGTTTTGTGCCAACTTTGTGCTAAAAGCTGGAAATTAAGGTGGGCATCATTTGAATTTTAAAAGTACTTCATTGTGCTTCATTCCTATTCCTTAAAATTATAGACTTGACTGTAATTTTTTCCATTTTACAGCTGTAGAAACAGAAAGAAGTCAAACACATTTCAGTTTGATGACCCAAAATATGATTTAAGTTGGATGACCTGGAATTATTTATTTTTTTCTTTTTGAGTTTGCCTGTTCTTCATTCTGTTTAAATCTCAAGATGAACCTATCACAACTGCAAAAATGAAAATGCTTAAGGAAGAAACAGGAATACAAAATTAAAAAGCTTATCATAAATCCCTGGGATCATATCAGTTCAGTCACTCAGTCGTGTCCGACTCTTTGCGACCCCATGAATTGCAGCACGCCAGGCCTCCCTGTTCATCACCATCTCCCGGAGTTCACACAGACTCACGTCCATCGAGTCTGTGATACCATCCAGCCATCTCATCCTCAGTCGTCCCCTTTTCCTCCTGCCCCCAATCCCTTCCCAGCATCAGAGTCTTTTCCAATGAGTCAACTCTTCGCATGAGGTGGCCAAAGTACTGGAGTTTCAGCTTTGGCATCATTCCTTCCAAACAAATCCCAGGGTTGATCTCCTTCAGAATGGACTGGTTGGATCTCCTTGCAGTCCAAGGGACTCTCAAGAGTCTTCTCCAACACCACAGTTCAGAAGCATCAATTCTTCAGTGCTCAGCCTTCTTCACAGTCCAACTCTCACATCCATACATGACCATAGGAAAAACCATACCCTTGACTAGACGGACCTTAGTCAGCAAAGTAATGTCTCTGCTTTTGAATATACTATCTAGATTGGTCATAACTTTTCTTCCAAGGAGTAAGCGTCTTTTAATTTCATGGCTGCAGTCACCATCAGCACTGATTTTGGAGCCCAAAAAAATAAAGTCTGACACTGTTTCTACTGTTTCCCCATCTATTTCCCATGAAGTGATGGGACTGGATGCCATGATTTTCATTTTCTGAATGTTGAGCTTTAAGCCAACTTTTTCACTCTCCTCTTTCACTTTCATCAAGAGGCTTTTTAGCTCCTCTTCACCTTCTGCCATATGGTTTGACTTAATTATCCTATCTTTCCATCTTATATGAACTCTAGAGCCAAAACAATAGCTGTACATTAAATGAGGTTAGGCAGAGATGTATAAATATGTAACAGGTATTACCTAGGCCACAACAGCCCTGTTTGTATAAAGCATAATAGCTAACATTAGTAATAGTCAAAATACTCTTATTTATTTGGCTCCACCTCCATCTGCATTATATCTTCTTTGCAAGTATAATTTCTCCCAAATGTTTCCAGGTTGAGGTGCTGGATTGGTTGAGTGGAGATAACTGAAGTTTTAAATGAGCTCCTAACAAGTCCTTTTGTTTAATGTATTATGCTGACCCCATTTCCTCTTGTCCACTCAGCTTAGCAGTAAAAGCTGCTGATGGCAAAACTAACAGCTATGTAGACAGTGCCCACCTGGTTGGGTGGAATCCTGGCCACCAGGGCTGTATCAAGATGACTGCGTATCTATGGAACCCATCAGAGACTAACACCTTCCGTCTCCACAGTCCACAAGACAGAAATTAGCATCTCTGTTTTCAAACTAGGCTCAGAGATTTTAAGAAAGTTGGCCAAAATCACACAGCCAGGGACCTATTTTAAACAAGCCAGCCTGACTGCAGAACCTACTTCCTAATGTTACACTGAAAGTTCTGGTTTTACAAGGCAGTTGGACAGCAACACTTCTCTGGAGTCAGTCTTCCTCTGGCAAACTGGCTCCCTAGAGAAGGGCTTCTGGTGCTAGAAAGTTAGAAAAGCTGTGGATATGGGTAAGCCCGTGGGCTTTCCTGGTGGGTCAGATGGTAAAGAATCTGCCTGCAATGCAGGAGACCTGGGTTTGATTCCTTGGTCAGGAAGATCCCCTGAAGAAAGGAACGGCTACCCTCTCTAGGAATTGCCCGGAGAATTCCATGAACAGAGAAGCCTGGTGGGCTACAGTCCTTGGGGTCACAAAACACACACACACATAGGTAAGCCCGGCCAGCTTAAGCATAACATTTTTTTTAACTGTGAATGAAGCACTAGTGAATAGAATTATCCTCTGCAGATGAACAGCCAAGACAGAGAAAATCCCCCTTAATACAGTAGTTTGGGACAAAAGGAGGTGACTTAGCCCTAGTTACCTTGATTTGGCAGGATAATACTGCTTGCTTTCAGTAGACACTTTTCATTTTAAACAGAAAAAATAAAGGACTTGAAAGGGCTCTAACCACACAAGAGACTCCAGTTGGTTTGGGCATAGTGCATAATCAAATACAGTACTGGAGAAGAGAGACAGTTCCCTTACCCGAAAGCCCTCCAGCTTAGGCAAGTGGAAAAGCTCCAACATACACCCTATAAATAGCCCAAAATCCATCTCCCCAGCCAAGAAACCCAGCAGCCTGGTAGACCATTCCTGGCCAGTCTCCAGGGATAAGATCATCTTTTTGGGGCTCCCTGGGCATGACCCCAGTACTATGTCAACAGGAGGAGAAGGGAGCTAGGTGTCCTTACATCTACCCTCCAACACTGGTTAGTATGTAAGATCCTGGAGTCTGACGCATGAAGCTTTGAACATTCACTTCAGGGATTGAGAATTATTCTTTAAGACCCTCACACACACACAGGTTCACAGTATCCACCCACATCCCAAAATCAGGGAAGCAAATGTTCAAAATTACTAAATATTTTACAACCTGGCAGATATTTGTCATCTCATCTCTTTATTCTGAAGCAAGACAAACTTAAAAATAAATTCTCAGGTATAAATTTCACCTTACAGATTATATCTTCCAAGCATGACTTCAGATCCTCTTTGGAACATTAATGAACATGTTGCTATTCTGCTCTGTTTTGGCAGTAATTTTAATCTGACACCACCATCCCAGTGTCCCAACACAGTCTTTTCCCCAAAGTAGCAGGAATCTCATTCTAGCCCAATTGCCTCAGGCCTAGGCCATTGGCTGGCTGCAGCAGAAGCAATGGTGGCATCTGCTGACACCCTGACATCAGGCTTCTCTTTAAGTGTGGGTATTAAGTCTCTATGGATACTAAGAAGGAGCTTCAGCAAAGGGTAGAAAGGGGCTGGAATTACTGGCTCTTGCTGAAAGGAAGAATGTCAGTGATTTGCAAAAGGAAGGCTAGGTGGGTGGCACCATGAACCCAGTGGTTAGCTGATGCTGATGAGAAGGTTGGGACTTAGAGTTGGCAGGTCCCTGGATGGGTGAGTGCATTAAGCTGCCTGGCAGAAGACAAAAGGATGTAGATAAAGAATTCTACTCTCTCTGAAGAATCACTGTTCCCTTTATAAGCTTCTACCATTTTCCAGGTGAGCTCATTAATGAGTACTGATCACACTCAATGAAAACAGTATTTTGACATTGGAGTTTACAGTTACAAAAGGACTCGATAAAATCTGGTTCTCTTGAGCAAAAGAAAGCGATATCAGTCATTCATTGTACAGATTAAAATAAAGCTCTGAGAAATACTATACTTTGTCAACCATTTTAGTGTAGTTGAACGAATTTGGGTTTTAAGAGTCAGGCTGACCTGAATTGGTTGTATGACCTAACTCAGCATTCAAAAAGTGAAGATCATGGCATCTGGTCCCATCACTTCATTGCAAATAGAAGGGGGAAAAGTGGAAGCAGTGACAGATTTTATTTTCTTTGTCTCCAAAATCCTTGTGGATGATGACTGCAGCCATGAAATTAAAAGATACTTGCTCCTTGGAAGAAAAGCTATGACAAACCTAAAGAGCATATTCAAAAGCAGAGATGTTACTTGGTCTATGAAGACCCATCTAATCAATGCTATGGTTTTTCTAGTAGTCATGTACAGATGTGAGAGTTGGACCATTAAAGAAAGCTGAGCACCAAAGAATTGATGCTTTTGAATTGTGGTGCTGGAAAAGACTCCTGAGAGTCCCTTGGACAGCAAGGAGATCAAACCAATCAAACCTGAAGGAAATCAACCCTGAATAGTCATTGGAAGGACTGATGCTGAAGCTCTAGTACTTTGGCCATCTGATTAGAAAAGACCCTGATGCTGGGAAATATTGAGGGCAAGAGTAGAAGGGTACAGCAGAGGATGAGATGGTTGGATGGCATCGTCAATTCAATGAATATGAATTTGAGCAAATTCTGGGAGATGGTGAAGGACTGGGGAGCCTGGCTTGCTGCAGCCCATGGGGTTCCCAAAGAATCCAACACAACTTAGCAACTGAACAACAACAGCCTCAATTTTCTCATTCATAAAATAAGACTACAGACACTATTGCATCATGGAATAGTTGAGAAGATTAAATGAGATGACATTAGAAATGTTGTTCTTTTTTTAAATATAAATTCATTCATTTTAATTGGAGGTTAATTACTTTACAATATTGTATTGGTTTTGCCATACATCAACATGAATCCGCCACAGGTATACACGTGTTCCCCATCCTGAAGCCCCCTCCCTCCTCCCTCCCCATACCATCCCTCTGGGTCGTCTGAGTGGACCAGCCCCAAGCATCAACAAATCCCTGTAGAAACAGCAAATCCCTACTTACATGGCTTTTGAAATCTAAAGCCATTTAGTATTAATATACATTGAACTAATAGGTGCCTTCTGAGCTTAAGGTGTGATTAAGAGCAATTTTTTAAAACGAGCCTTATAAAACTAAAAATCTGGGAACAGAGAGAAGAACTGAGTAGAGAAGTTGTGGTATTGTGGGAAGAGCCATGGATGGCAGTCCTGGGCTATGATGCTGACTTTGCTCCTTATTAGTTACAGATGAGGGGCATATTGCTTAATGTCTTACTCAGCTTTGTTGTCTACCTCAAGGAGGAAACAATATCTCCTTTATGAACAACTATTTAAGACCTCTTTCCTACACACAGACATTGGGCATGAGACTGAATTTCCCACAGAAATGAATAAGACACAGTCAATGTCCCCAAAGTACCATCTGTCTAGTAAAAAATTGGTCAGGAATCCACTAATAAAAGCACATCCACTGACTATTTGATCATCTTTTAAATTACTTTTACAGAAATTTTCTATCTATCTATCTATCTTTCTTCCTTATCAGAAGATAACAGTGATAGGCACAGGTTTCTGCCAGGTAACATTCAATCCAGGCTCTTCTACTTCCTAGCTCTGTGAACTTAGGGAATAAAGTTATCCTAATTTTATAAAAGAGGAAAATAAAGAAATTGTTGTAAAGATTAAACAAGATAATATACACAAATATGAGGACCACAGTAAGTATTCAATAAAACATTAGCTGTTTTTAGTTTGCTAAAATGAAAGTGGGCTACAGCCCATAGGGTCATAGAGAGTTGGACACACACACACACACAGATATCCCTGTACATGGGATAGAAGAGGACAGGTTAGAGGGACCCCTCCTGTAACCTCTGTGTCCTTCACACTAATGATCCAGGAAAGAATATCTCCCACTGTCCACTGTAAAAAATGGAATTATTTTCACTAATAATCCAGGAAAGAACAGCTCCTACTCGCCGCTCTAAAAAATGGAATTATTTTGACATTGTTAGATATGTCTACAGTTTCAAAAGTCCAGACTTTAACATCTGGATTCCATTTTTTAAAGAACATAATGATGAAAACTACTTCTTTTCCCACTTTTTTATATAATTCTATCTCGCATAGTTTACCTTACCACATTTTTAATAAGAAAAGATGGTGATTTTATTTTCAGATTTTTGAAAATAGTTTCCAAAAAAAGAAAATGACAACACATACAAAAAATGAAATCTTTCATTGAACTGTGAACTCTTAGTAGAGGAAAGGATTTTTGAAATATTTGAGTCCCTTTCCTTCTGAAAGCAAAGATTGTGTCTAAAATGTCATTAGAAATTTGTTTTCTTTAAAAAAGTGAAACTGTTGCTCAGTTCTATCTGAGTCTTTGTGAACCCATGGACTGGGTTCCTCTGTCTGTGGGATTCTGCAGGCCAGAATATTAAAGCCAGTAGCCATTCCCTTCTCCAGGGGATCTTCCCAACCCAATATCTCTGACATTGTGGGCAGATTATTTACCATCTGAGCCACAAGGGAAGCCTTCTGTTTTGTTACCTAGGATTGATTTTCATTTGGTCACATCTCTCACTAATTACTATTTGTTTTATTAATAGCTCTGTGATAGCTGTTTTATTTTTTTGTTTTGTTTCTGCTTCATCCCAAGGGTTAAGCTATATGAAGTACAGTTAAATTAATGTACCTAAATGATTATCTCTGCTAATTTTTATAGAGAAAGATGACAGCAGCCCTTCACATTTAATTAATACAAATTCAAAGTTATTTTATTTCTTTTTAAGTCAGTGATGTGCCCTGCATATTGCAATGCCACTGCAAGGATGTGATTATTATCTAAAAGCACATAATTTAGAGGCTTGCTTCCTATATTTTATTGTTCCTTTTGTGCCACTTTTTATTTTTAAGAGTCTTCCATTTTCAATAAGAAAGCTTCTAAGTTACCCCTAAAAGTGAAAACATTGCTTGCTACAAGGAAATTGCGAGATGACAATGAACTCCAGGGAGAAAGACATGTAGTGGAGCAAAATTTACTGCCCCCAAATGTCTCTGGGGGCTTCCCAGGTAGCTCAGTGGTAAAGAATCTACCTGCCAGTGGAAGAGACATAGCTTCAATCCCTGGGTCAGGAAGATCCCTGGAATAGGAAATGGCAACCCACTCCAGTATTCTTGCCTGGAAATTTCCATAGACAGAGGAGCCTGGCAGGCTACAGTCCATGGGATCACAAAGTGTCAAACACAGCTGAGCACACACAAAAATATCTCTTTGGCATGTGGGTTAATTTGAGCTGAAAACAATGTAAAATCCAAAAGACTCAGGAAGGAATTTTGAGCTTCCCCCTAATTGCCTAAAAGAATGTATATTGAGGACCTGTTCCAGAAAGAGGACTGTCACCATAGATGACTATAGTATGAACTAGGGGTGTAGACAGAACAAACCTAGCAAAGTCTGCTTGTTGAAATTCCTCTCTATTTCCCATTGTCCCTGCATAGTTCACCAAAGGTTTGTTTACCAAACGTTTGCTTTTATCATCTTCATGTGAAATGCCTTCCTCCCCTTTGGAGTCCTGAACCATTATCTCCAACATCCTCTGGATTGCTTAAAATGGTGTTTAAGGTGACTGTTTGGGCCATTTTAGTGAGTAACCTGTTTTTCTGGGTCTCTCCTATGTATACATGTTATTAAACTTTTGTTGGATTTTCACCTGTTAATCTGTTAGGTAGTTAGAATAGGAAAATGGTGTCCAAAATGGGTGGTGGCTAAAAGAAAAAGAAGAGAGAAATCTGGGAAAATAGAACAAAGGAAGGTCTGAGGACCGGAGTGAGAACCTCAGGTGAAACAAACAGCCTTCCTGGCTAGCACAATTAACATAGGGCAGGCTCAGGGGGAGGAGAAAAAAACATATAAAAAGAGGAGCCAAAATTGAGCCACTCTTTTCTTTTGGGTCGAAACACCCTCACACCTAGAGGATGTATTTTCCTTTGCTTGCCAAGTAAAACTGAGCTGTAACAAAGCTGTGACGCTGGTCTGCCATTTCAAATTTTTGCTGCAGTGAGACAGAACCAAGGAAATTACTCCCCTGACAAATCTATCTCAACTCATTTTAATTCTTAGATCAGCCAGAGAACCTAGAATGGTAGAGGAAAATTTCTCCCTCCCGAACGTATCACATGCGGGGAATCAATTAGAAAAGGAAAAATTTTCAGCATCTCATTTTCAAGGTCCTTGGAAAGAAAACCTGTTTCAAAGGGAGAAGTATTCTTTTCACAAATGACAGTTTCAGTCCCTGGATCCTACTGTAATCTAAGCCCCAGCTGTGTTCATTTTACTTCATTTTACCTCAATGTGGAGATAGATAAGGCTGAAACACTGTGCATATGTTGCATCTTGTTTCCAAGGAGTCCAGTAGGCTTTCAACACATGAACTCATCAGTCTTCCCAGCAGTCTGAGAGAGGGAAGTGACAAACGGAATGCCCCCCACTCTTGCAAATGAGGAATCCAAGGATGACAAAGGGAACTGAATGGCCAGGAATGCTGCAGTGTGAGTGACAGTGCAGGGGAAAAACTGGGTATTGGAAATTGTGACTATTTCAACGGCACAAGAAATTCATAAATTATAAATAGTAAGATAAAACTCCAACTATTCATTGCTTAGAGTGTATTTAAATCAAAGTAGGGAACATGTGGGCTTTCAAATATTCACAATAGACCTCACATTCCTCCAGGTCCCTGGATGATGCTGGCAGATGCCCTACTGGGTTTTTCTTTGGCCCCTACAATTGTATGTCACTTCTCACATTGTGATAAATTGTCTAATGTCTAGTGATTGTCTATAGATATTCAACTCTAGCTTTAGAGTTCTGGTTTGTTTGTTTTTTTTTTTTTTTTCATTTTTCTCTCCTCTCATAACTCAAATGCAAATCATATATTTATCTTCATCCCATTCAAATTTTGCCTACATAAGGGATGATTAAATTCCCATCACTTTTCTTTAAAACGAAGGAAAATGATCCAGAAGACTATGTTCTTTCAATACAGGCATTGGTGAAACTGAATTGAAGTATATAATCCTCTAAAGCTCTTTTTCATTGAATGAGGGCAGTTGTTTTTATAATATACTTGGAATCATATTTATGGGTGAGAATATTGTTATAACTTTGTTGGTAGGAAAGTGGGAGTTAGAATTTTTATAAATCATCAGCTGGTTAGAAATGTCAAGGTACTTTTTTAAACAGTTCAAGAGAGTAGATGAGCAAACACTTTGGTATCAAAATCAAATCCCTGAGAGAAGAGAAGGCTGGGCGGGGCGGGGGGCATCTAGTGGTGGACATAACAGGCCGCTGCCTACTTAGAGTGGATTGAAATATGCTTGGGAAGAAGACTCTGAACTCAAGCTGCCTTCTATGCCAGTTCATTCACCAATGATCAAGAGACCCAGACCAGGAAAAATAAATCCTTACTTTACAAAATTAGCAAAAAGGCATAAAAGTCAACCATCCTGAAAGACTGCATTCTTTGCCTAAATTTCTCAAAATTCAAAACAAAATGTATTGTCTCTTCTTCTGTCACCCAAACCAGACCCTTCTCTTTGTGTGTGTGTATGTTACTGCCTCAACTAATTTTGACTTGGCCAATTTTGACTCTTTACCCTTCACCTAACATATTCAATTAACTTCCAGGTCTTATGTTTTGTTGGGTTTTTCACCTTGAAGGAAGCTTGTTGTTGTTGTTGAACAGTCACTAAGTCTTGTCTGACTCTTTGTTACCCCATGGAGTGCAGAGTGCCAGGCTTCCCTGTCCTTCACCATCTCCCAGAATTTGCTCAGATTCATGTCCATTGAGTCGGTGATGCTATCTAACCATCTCATCCTCTGCCGCCCTCTTTCTTCAGTCTTTCCTCTGCCCTCTTGCCTTCAATCTTTCCCAGCATCAGTGTCTTTTCCAATGAGCGGGCTCTTCACATCAGGTGGCCAAAGTATTGGAGATTCAGTATCAGTCTTTCCAATGAATATTTAGGGTTGATTTCCTTTAGGATTGATTGGTTTGATGTCTTTGCTGTCTAGGGGACTCTCAAGAGTCTTCTCTAGCACCACAATTCAAAGGCATCAATTCTTTGGCACTCAGCCATCTTTATGGCCCAACTCTCACATCCAGACATGACTATTGGAAAAAAACATAGCTATGACTACATGAATCTTTGTTGGCAAAGTGATGTCTTTGCTTTCGGATATGCTAAGTTTGTCATAGCTTTTGTTCCAAGAATCAAGTGTCTTTTAATTTCGTGGCTGCAGTCATCATCAGAGAAGTTAAAATCCTTCTTTGCATTTTTCTTAACATTGTTTTTGGCTAAGTATTCTTTATTTCTTTTTCAGCAGTTTCAATAACCTCCTAATTCATGTCTGTTTCCAGTCTAATATTTATATATTTCAATGAACAACTTGATCAGAAGTCTTTTTTGACTTTCCACCACTGACTGAATAAGAGAAAGAGCATCAGCTATTTGGGAACTTCCCTAGGATATCTCTAGTTTACCATACCAGTATTGACCTACACACTGTTGATGTACATGAATGAGCAGTTATATCACTGTAAATGTACATAAGTAGCCCCATACATGTGTGTCTGTGTATATGTAAGTAAGACAGGGTGAACAAAAGCATCAGTGAATTGTGCATAAGTCAGATAGCTCCAGTAAAAGTAGCTATAGTGTCAGGGACAGTAAAGGAGTGGAAAGAACTACTATGAGCTGGTAGTGGTAATTAATACATTACATGGACATGGACCATAGAGACTAGCAAACTACTGAAAGATAGCTTGAATATGAGCTTTAAAAGGAGCAGTCTTGTGTTGAGTAGTTATTGGATAGTGTTAATGTGATTCAGGGAAGCACTGGGGAGCAAGAGGTCCCTTTCCTGCTGCCTTTGAATGTAGACAAATCAGAGAAGGAGCAGCCTACCTTTCCTTCTCTCTGGATAGAGTTTCTACAGCTTCCTCTCTGTATGAAACACAATTTATGATGAAATGTTAGTGCTACTGTTTAAGAAGTAATCAGTGTTTCAGATACCAAAAGTAACTTCAGAAAGTGTCAGGTGTCCTGGGTCTAGGTTTTGAGAAAGCTTCCATCAGCTAGACAATGCATTGTTTCACTGCATAAGATCTCTAAACCAATGTTTCCAGCTATACAAAACATGGGGGATCATAGTTCCTTTAAAAATGTGAGCTTTACTGATGATGCACCGTTATGGTTGAATTGTGTTCCTTGAAAAAAGATATGCTGAAGTCCTAATCCCCAGCATCACAGAAGGTGACCTAATATTAGGAGAGAGGGTCATTGCAAAAAGTAATCAAATTAAAACGAGTTCATTAGGGCAGGCTCTAATCCGATATGATGGGTCTCCTTATCAAGAGGGGAAATTTGGCTGCAGAGACAAACATGCATAGAGGGAAGATGATATGAAGAGACAGAAACACAAAGAGAGCATCACATGGAGATGAAGGAGTGAGTCACTTATAGGCCAAAGACTGCCAGCAATCCACCAGAAACCCGGAGAAAGGCATGGAGAAGACTCTTCCTTACAGTTCTCAGGAAGAACCAAACCTAGTGATTTTAAACTTCGTTTCTGTTATTGTACTATACAGTCCCAGGAAAATAATACACACATTAATGTATAACTTAAATTACTAGTTTCTATTATACAGGAACAAAAGAAATAGACTTGGAGTACATTCTCCAAACATCATTGTTTTCATTCCAACTGAAGCAATTGCTTTTAGTCCCTCAGAGAAAAATATCTTTATATTTGAGCAAATACCTTTATGTTACCATAAGTGATATTTATAGTAAGACGTCTCACAAAAATCTCTACCCAACCTGTATCCCAGCTATAAACTATAGCACATTCACTCCTTAATTAAGTTCTTAGCCTTTATGAATGAGTAGGGAGTGATTGGGGGCAGGAGGAGAAGAGGATTACAGAGGATGAGATGGTTGGATGGCATCACCAACTTGATGCTCATGAGTTTGGGTGAACTCTGGGAGTTGGTGATGGACAGGGAGGCCTGACATGGTGTGATTCATGGGATCGCAAAGAGTCGGACATGACTGAGTGACTGAACTGAACTGATTGAATCCTTCTTGCCTTTTCATACTGTTCATGTGGTTCTCAAGGAAAGAGTACTGAAGTGGTTTGCCATTCCTTTCTCCAGTGACTGCAAGGAGATCAAATCAGTCGATCCTAATGGAAATCAGTCAGTTCAGTCGCTCAGTCATGTCCTGAGTATTCATTGGAAGGTCTGATGCGGAGGCTGAAACTCCAATACTTTGGCCACCTGATGCGAAGAACTAGCACATTGGAAAAGACCCTGATGCTTGGGAGGATTGAAGGCAGGAGGAGCAGGGGACGACAGAGAATGAGATGGATGGATGGCATTAACAACTTGATGGACATGAGTCTGAGCAAGATCTGGGAGCTGGTGAAGGACAGGGAAGCCTGGCATCCTGCAGTCCCTGGGATCACAAAGAGTTGCACAGGACTGAGCAACTGAACTGAAATGAACTGAATCCTTCTTGCAATGGTTCCCAGTGCAGCAAGGATATCAATATACAATTCAAACAACAGTGACTCCCATATCCATCTTATTTCTGAATTTTCTGTGGAGATGAAGACTAACCCAAGAAAAGCCTACTTCATCTTGATCTGTGACATCTCTTCAATGTTAGCTATTCTGTTAGACCCAAATGGAATGTCATTTGCTGTGACTTTTTTCAAAACTGGAAGCACTTTGCCAACTGGAAATTCCAACTGGAATTCCTACTAGAAGATGTGCTTTCATTTGTGACTTAAAGATGTAATCTGTTCTGAGCAAATGTGCAATTTCCACTGTATAAGAATTTAGCCATTTTTTCCCCTTGGCCATAATAAATATATTACCAAAATTATTGCCTAAATGTTTCAGATCTGAAGATGAGAAAGTTAATTCTTCTTTCTGAATGGCTTCATTTTGACTGTATCTCACTATGTTTCCCACAGGACTAGGAAGAAGAAATTTAGTTTGGTCCTAATTTACTCACGAGAGCAACTTTGTGGAGTCAACCAGAGCCAATTACTGCCTTGTGGGCAGTGTGTGTGACAGTTGAGGGAAGCTGCAGACGTTTGAAAGTGTTGTGAAGAACTTTATTCAATCTCCTGCCAAACACTAAGAGTAATTTCTTGCCAGGGAGTGTTTTCCCCCCCGAATTTGTGATTGCAAAACACCCTTTTGCAAGAAACCCTGGTTTCAATGAAGATGCAAGTGAGCCCATATTTTCTTTTTATTTTTTATGGATGTTGTCTCTTTCCATGTCTCTACCTTTCATGTATATTTGATCATTTTTTCCAGCTGTTAAAGTTCTGTTTCTTTCAGGCAAACATTGGTAAAATTCTTTCACCTCACATCATTTTCTAGACCTGTTTTCTTATTGGTAGCAAAGGGAAGTTCTCCAGAGAGAAGAACATGAATGGCAAAACACTGAAAAGGGGGCAATCTAAATTTAAACATGTTATTAGATCAAATCTATCATTTAAACCAAATGAATAATAGTTTATTTGCATGATAAATTACATTTCCATTATTTTTAAATCTCAAAGTTTCTGTTCTTGATCCAATAAAAATAAATGAAATAAGTGAAAACATAACAAACAAATTACTTGTCTACTTTTTCAGGGAAAAAAAAATGTTTCTCCAAGTCTTTCTAAGTCTCCTAATCAATAATGGATAGCCACAGCAATATAAGTCAATCTACTGAAAGCTAAAGGGAGTTGTATAAATTAGTAAGTGATAAGAAGATGATACAAACATAGTCCAGTCTCAGGTAGCAACATTGAATTGAGCTAATTGTATATTTCAATCAATGCACCCAATGTGCCCATACTAAGCACATTTACAGCATAATACATACAAAAGTTATGGTCATTATCTTGAAGGTTCTCATAGCAACTTGAAGTGCCAATCTCTCTTTCCCAGGCTATCCAAAGCTCTGTGACTGTCAGACATTTGGGAGAGGAAAGGTTCTATTGTTTATCTCCAGAAGAAGAGAAATATTGTGGGGTTGGCCAAGGCTCTACCAACAGGAGTTGTAGTATAAAAGTGGAAGTGGCCTCTGCTTACTAAGTTTTGAAAACATTTCCATGTACCTGAGTTCTCATAAGAGAGAATATTCCATATTATGCTGGTACCCAACTGTGTTGAGTAATGGAGAAATAAGCAAAAAACACATGAAAAACATTGCTTAAAAACTTCTTTTCTCTGGTCAATTTGGGGATCTGAGGAAAATAGACAAAGATGACAAATACATAAGCCAAATGGTCTTCTATTCCAATCCTGGCTCTATTATTTAGAAACTGTATGACCTTAGGAAATTTTTCCTTATCTTTGTTTTACACCTCAGTTCCATCACCTATGAAAAGTGGGAAACATCACTATCAATCTCATAAACTGTGATGAATAAGAGATAACATCTCTACAGAACTTAATTTGGAATTTGGCTCACAGTAAGCATTAGATAAATGTTGGTCCTATTGTAGTATCAAAACACAATTATCATATGCATAACAAAACACATGTACATATATTTTATTCATGTGCATATATAATATTGTATTTGTATTATATTACATACACTATGTATATTATATTACATATAATACATATATATACACAGTCTAATCTATAATTGAACAGGTACAATTCAGTTAACATCCAAAATAGCGGTTTGCCTGGACCATATATTCATTTAATCAAATTCAGGCAATTAAAACCCTACTGCTAAGAGTCAATCTTATCATTTTCCTTTTTTTAACAATACAAACTACATTCATATGGGTTTATTTTAATGGTAGAAACCCAATCAATATTTTAAGAGGGTCAGAAATATTATAATATTTGAGAGGCAGCTAGAATTTCCTAACACTTTCACATTACACCACCCAAACTGAATACACACACTTCACATCACACTGTACAAACTGAAGCTTATTTCTCCTATGAAGTTCCTATAAAGCTTCTCTCTCCTATAAAGACTACTTGACTTTGACCATTACATATTTTAGTTTAGACTTCTTAGGTTAATTTGGAGACAGTCTCCATCCTACACATGGTTGTATTAACTATCCCACCTAAGTAATTTCTTAAAAGGCAGTTTTCTTTCATCTCAATCATTGTCTCATTTTCTCCTTTTACATCAGACGGAGACTAATGACTCAATACCTTGAGCACTCACTGACTCTTTAAGCCCCAATATCTTTCTTTCACTTCCTCTCTTTCATTTACATGCTTCCTTTAGGAAGCTAGATAAAATCCAAAGGATTAATTCCAGATCAGCTCCTCATTTTGTAGGAGAGGAAACTGAGGCACTGAGATGTTAGTGGTAGAATCATAAATTCCTGAGCATCATTGCATGCTCTGTCCTTCTAAAAGCAAATTCCCCATTGCCAACTGCCCTCCTGACTTCCCTAATTCTATCTGTCACAACCATCATTTGGGCCCTTTAAGAATAAAATGGGTGGTCAGACTCCTTTTTTTTCAGGTCTCCCCTTCCATGAAGGGGAAGTGATTCATGATTCAGGGTATTTTTTTTTCTTTTTTTTAAATTGGAACATTTTACAATTACAATGTTATGTTAGTTTCTTCTGTACAATATTGTGATTCAGCTATGTGTATATATATATATATCCACTCCCCCTTGAGACTCCATCCACCCCCTCATCCCACTCCTCTATGTCATCACAGAGCACCAAGCTAAACTCCCTGTGTTATACAGAAACTTCCCACGAGCTATCTATTTTACACATGGTAGTGTATAAGGAAATGGCAACCCACTCCAGTGTTCTTGCCTGGAGAATCCCAAGGACAGGGGAGCCTGGTGGGCTGCCATCTATGGGGTCTCACAGAGTTGGACACGACTGAAGCGACTTAGCAGCAGTAGCAGCAGTGTATATATGTCAATGCTAAACATTTTCTGTCAAAGGAATAGATAAAATACTGTGCTTATGTGAGTCAGATGGAGCTAAGAATCCTGACTCAACCACTTAAGATATATGTGACTTTGGGTTTAATGCTTACTCTCTCTTTATCCCTCATCAGTGCAATGAGGAAAATAAAAAAGTATTTAGCTCATAAGATGTACATTTTAAAAAGGGATAGTATGAGAGGAAAGTGTGCCCTGAGATGAGAGCAATAAAGCTAGAGTTTATGCTGAGCCTTGTAATTCATGTAAAGGGGCTCAGGGTTTGGAGAGAGGATTTTACTTCAATAGCCCCAGAAAGATGCTAAAAAGTTTGGGGCAGATGGGCAACCAAGCTCAAGAGTCCTATACAGGTTTAGTTCATATTTTAAGATAATCACTCTGGCTACCACAGGGAGAAATGAAATGAGATGAAAAGTAGTTATTTGAGGAATTGAGGGCAACTTTGATGTTTTTTAGATCATTTGTTTTTCATCTAGTAAAGGAAGATCGTCTTAACTGTGGTACCCAAAATGTGGCCACAGCACCAGCAGCATCAGCTGGAAATTTGTTAGAAAGGCAATTCCTTGAGCCCCTCTGCAGACTTACTGAATCAGAAATTCTGGGCTTGGGGAGCAATCTGTGTTTGAATAAGCCTTCCAGGTGATTCTGATGCACTGTGAAGTTTGAGAACCAATGCTTAAGAAAACAAACTTGCCTCCAAAGGCAAGACTTAGAAAGACATGAAAATGTGGTTATAATATCATTCCACTTCAGGGTCTAGATTCTGGAAAATAAGAGTCGATGTAAAAAAAAACAAAGATGGGTATTGTTTGCAATGACAAACATAATTCAGGTTTTTCAAATTCCATATTGCATCACCAACAATGTACTCCTGGTGGAATAATTAGCAGCTGAAGGAAAAGATATTTAAACTGTTCTTTGAAGGACAAAAACAGAAATAACTAGTTTAAAGTTTCTTAGTAATTGCTAGGTAGCATAATGATTGTTACATGAGAAGAAAAACCATAAAACAGTTTCCAGAACTACCCAAAACCAAAATTCTTTCTAGTCCTGTATTTCTGTGATTCCATGAGACAGAAAGAGAATTTTAACTCTGGCATTTAACTATTTAGTATTTAGACCCAGATGACTATATCTGAATATTCAAAGTCCGAAGCCCAAACTTCTTTCTCAGTTTTAACCCTAAAAAGTACACATGAACAGAGAGATATTATTGGAATGTGATGGGATTTGACTCATGCTGTACAACAGTGAAAGGGCATAGCTTATCAAAAAGAAATAGGTGTAACAGGAAAAGGAAGAAGTTATAAACAGCATAGGAATTCAAAGTTGAGAGTAGAAATCCAGTAGGAAAAAACTGCATGTCATAAAGAAAACCAAATTTAACAGTAACAATGAAAGAGTACTACAAGCTTCCAGGCCAGAGACAGAAGACAGATGAGGTTTTCCTTAAACAGATAAAATACTTGGAGTCGGTCAAGAGAGTAGTGATGGGGATTCTAATTATTCTTATGGCCCTTGGAAGACATTCAGTTCCACCACAGAATATAAATATGTTTTCTTGTCTTGATAGCAATTTTGGCCTTCAGACAAGAAAGGAAATCACCTGAAAATCCATTTTTCTGGCCCTAATTTTGACTAACAGAGAAATGGTTTGTTTTGGAAATATATTTGAAAATTAGGGAGAGGCCATTGTGTTTCAGGGATTATAATAGCAAAGGAATAGAAATATTCAGAAAATATCCTTTGGAATAGCACTTGCTTTTGGATATGGATATTTATGCCATGTCACTCATTATTCTTGGAAGGTTCTTAGAATAATAAAATGTCATCTATGTCAACTACTTTATTCCAATGATAAAGCTATTTATTGTAGACAAGATGTACATCAATTGCTTGATTGGGTACCTGCTATCTAATGGAACTCTGAGTAATGAGTGGGAAGAGCTTTAACTGTTGGTCTCCATATTATCTATGTTAACTAAGGCTTTACCTAAAATGATGATTCTCAGACTTTTTGTCCTTGCTGGTGCTAAGTTGCATCTAATTCTTTGCAACCCCATGGACTGTAGCCCACCACACTCCTCTGTCCATGGTATTTCTCAGGCAAGAATACTAGAGTGGATTGCCATTTTCTTCTTCAGGGATCTTTCCAACCCAAGGATCGAACCTATGTCTCTGCGTTGGCAGGTGAATTTTTTACCACTGAGCTACCAGGGAAGCCCCTTAAATTACACTAGAATCACCTAAAAGACTTTAAAACAGAACTCTGGGCTCCAGCCACAGAACTTCTGGTTTAGTAGGTCCATTCTGGGGCCTGAAAATCTGCCTTTCCAACTAGTTCCCAGATGCTAATGCTGCTGGTCCCCCAACCATTTAAGAACCTCAGATCCAATGAAAGAAATAATGTCATGTTGCAGTCCTTCTAACTAAGACTTTCCAATTCTTTACTTTCTGTCTAAAAAGGAATCACTCTCTAGTTTCTGAACCTTGTCTAGACATTGAGGAGCACCTCTGGGATGTTTAAAAACACCTGTGTCCAGTTGCCCTCTGCCCTTGGTTCCAATTGAATGAATCTGTGTTTCCAACCTGACAATCAGTATTAGTTAAGTTTCCAAGTGATTCTATTCCATAGCCAGTGTTGAGAAATCACTGACCTTTAGGCTAACAGGTCTTCAGCATTCAGCTCTTCAACCTGATCCTGTTGACATCCTCAACTGATAGCTATCAACTGGGCAAGTTATCCTCAAATCTTGAGCTAATATGATAGGTGAAGTGAAGTGGAGTCACTCAGTCGTGTCCAACTCTTTGCGACCCCATGGACTGTAGCCTACCAGCTTCTCTGTTCATGGGATTTTCCAGGCAAGAATACTGGAGTGGGTTGCCATTTCCTTCTCCAATATGATAGGTAAAGATACTGAAAGGGTTCCTTTGTTGTAAAAAGATCTAATTAACTAGATCCCAGTTACCATAAACTAGCACCCATAATTTTGATTTGACAGAAGAAATATTAAGAATTTTTACTACCACATCATTTACAGCATACTAGAGAAAAAATTCCTTCATAAGCCTTCTGCAGGTATAGAGGGAACCATGATCTCACACACATGAGCTCTAGTGTTTTGGCTTCTTGTCAGCATTTTCAGAGAAAACAACATATGTATTGCCCTACAAATCCCTTTAAAAAAAGTCAGGGGCTAGAAGGATGGGATTGCTGCAAGGACAGTACACAGTGGGTGCTCATTCATGACTGAGTAATTTCACAACATCTGATAATTTTAAGCAAGTGAAAGGTAACCAATGTAAGCCCCTTGTTTATAAAAATATTTTCCTAGGTTTTGAAATCAATGAGACTACCAATTCTATATATACACTTTGTATTTTTTTTTCTGTGAAAACAATGACTGATTTGTTGCATGTGGAAAAATGGGAGTGATTTTTAATTCTATATTGTTCATTTGATTGCATTTCTTTCCTTATTTGTATGTCCTAGGGGAAACCTTTTTCAAATCAATGGGCTAGCATACTAAGAACACATGTTTGTTATATCATTCTTTTCTCAGGACCATGCTCAGAAACAACTGATAAATATTGATAAATTGATATATATGTATAATATGTCTTTCATCTTCTCAACAATGAAGAAAGACTATCTTCATGATGGCTGCATATATTATCAATGATTAATTCACCTACAAGAAAGTGACATATTTAACCATTAAATTATTGTGAGACTGTCATATAGCTTTACTAAAACAATTGATCATATTTGCATCTAGATTAAAGAAAATATATTAATTTATACTTGCAGTGGGAAATAGGTATTTTCATAACACTGACAAATATTTCAAAATATGGGACTAAATTTTTTTTTGCATCTAGATTAAGGAAAATATATTAATTTATACTTGTAGTGGGAAATAAGTATTTTCATAACACTGACAAATATTTCAAAATATGGAGCTAAATTTTCAAACACAAGTTCTCAATGTTTATTCCTTTAATCTGTGCATATTTTCCTCAATACAATAAAAACTTTTATAAAAATATTCAATTTTATGCAAGAAATTTATGTGCTTACTAAATATTAAACTTCAGTTCTTACAACACAGAAAATCTAGAAATGCTAAGGAAGAACCATAGAAAAATCATTGCAGAAACTCAGGAGTTCAACTCCACAATGCTTGCTAAGTGTGTTTCTTTCGAGAAGCATCAGAGAAGTCATCATTAACAAGAGTATGGGCAATAACCAAAGCAAGGCATTTTTAAGAGTGACTAAAGTGTGCATTGTAAATGGACAAAAGATGTAACTCTAATGAGAGCCAGTACAATTTGTGGCAATAGCCAAAAAAAAAAAAAAAAGTAGCTAAACATTTGAGCATTCATCACCAAAAAGAGAGAAGAAATGGCAATTAGCTTAAATACCTAATCAAACCATTAAGTATGCAAAACTGCTCTCCAATTTTAGGCATTTTATTTGCTCATTTTAAGAATTACACTTGTTATTGTTCATTTGCTCAGTCATGTCTGACTCTTTGCCACCCTATGGACTGCAGCACGCCAGGCTTCCCTGTCCTTCACTGTCTCTCAGAACTTACTCAAACTTATGTCCATTGAGTTAGTGTCACCATCCAACCATCTCATCCTCTGTCATCCCCTTCTCCTCCTGCCTTTCATATTTCCCAGCATTAGGGTCTTTTCCAATGAGTTGGTTCTAGCATGAGGTGGCCAAAATATTGAAGCTTCAGTCCCTCCAATGAATATTCAGGGTTGATTTCCTTTAGGATTGACTGGTTTGATCTCCTTGCAGTCCAAGGGACTCTCAAAGCATCAGTTCTTCAGTGCTTAGCCTTCTTTATAGTCCAACTTTCACATCCATACATGACTACTGGAAAAAACCATAGATTTTACTACACAGACCTTTGTTAATAAAGTAATGTCTCTGTTTTTTAACGTGCTGTCTAGGTTGGTCATAGCTGTTTTTCCAAGGAGCAAGCATCTTTTAATTTCTTGGCTGCAGCCACCATCCGCTGTGATTTGGGGGCCCAGGAAAATATAGTCTGTCACTCTTTCCATTGTTTCCTCATATATAGCCATGAAGTGATGGGACCAGATGCCATGATCTTCGTTTTTTGAATGTGGACTTTTAAGCCAGCTCTTTCACTCTCCTGTTTAACCTTCATTAAGAGGCTCTTCAGTTCTTCTTCAATTTCTGCCATAAGTGTGGTGTCATCTGCATATCTGAGGTTATTGATATTTCTCCTGGCAATCTTGTTTCCAGCTTGTGCTTCATTTAGCTCAGCATTTTGCATGATGTACGCTGCATATAAGTGAAATAAGCAGGGTGACAATATACAGCCTAGTATTCAGTTCAGTTCAGTCGCTCAGTCGTGTCCGACACTTTGTGACCCCATGAATCACAGCACACCAGGCCTCCCTGTCCATCACCAACTCCAAGAGTTCACTCAGTCTCACGTTCATTGAGTCAGTGATGCCGTCCAGCCATCTCATCCTCGGTCATCCCCTTCTCCTCCTGCCCCCAATCGTTTCCCAGCATCAGAGTCTTTTCCAATGAGTCAATTCTTCGCATGAGGTGGCCAAAGTACTGGAGTTTCAGCTTCAACATCAGTCCTTCCAAAGAAATCCCAGGGCTGATCTCCTTCAGAATGGACTGGTTGGATCTCCTTGCAGTCAAAGAGACTCTCAAGAGTCTTCTCCACCACCACAGTTCAAAAGCATCAATTCTTCGGCGCTCAGCCTTCTTCACAGCCCAACTCTCACATCCATACATGACCACAGGAAAAACCATAGCCTTGACTAGACGGACCTCAGTTGGCAAAGTAATGTCTCTGCTTTTGAATATACTATCTATGTTGGTCATAACTTTTCTTCTTCATGGCTGCAGTCACAATCTGCAGTGATTTTGGAGCCCCCAAAAATAAAGTCTGACACTGTTTCCACTGTTTCCACATCTATTTCCCATGAAGTGATGGGTCCAGATGCCATGATCTTCGTTTTCTGAATGTTGAGCTTTAAGCCAACTTTTTCACTCTCCACTTTCACTTTCATCAAGAGGCTTTTTAGTTCCTCTTCACTTTCTGCCATAAGGGTGGTGTCATCTGCATATTTGAGATTATTGATATTTCTCCTGGCAATCTTGATTCCAGCTTGTGTTTCTTCCAGTCCAGTGTTTCTCATGATGTACACTGCATAGAAGTTAAATAAGCAGGGTGACAATATACAGCCTTGATGTACTCCTTTTCCTGTTTGGAACCAGTCTGTTGTTCCATGTCCAGTTCTAACTGTTGCTTCCTGACCTGCATACAGATTTCTCAAGAGGCAGGTCAGGTGGTCTGGTATTCCCATCTCTCTCGGAATTTTCCACTGTTTATTGTGATCTACACAGTCAAAGGCTTTGGCATAGTCAATAAAGCAGAAATAGATGTTTTTCTGGAACTCTCTCGCTTTTTCCATGATCCAGCGGATGTTGGCAATTTGATCTCTGGTTCCTCTGCCTTTTCTAAAACCAGCTTGAACATCAGGAAGTTCACGGTTCACGCATTGCTGAAGCCTGGCTTGGAGAATTTTGAGCATTACTTTACTAGCATGTGAGATGAGTGCAATTGTGTGGTAGTCTGAGAATTCTTTGGCATTGCCTTTCTTTGGGCTTGGAATGAAAACTGACCTTTTCCAGTCCTGTGGCCCCTGCTGAGTTTTCCAAATTTGCTGGCATATTGAGTGCAGCACTTTCACAGCATCATCTTTCAGGATTTGAAAGAGCTCAACTGGAATTCCATCACCTCCACTAGCTTTGTTCATAGTGATGCTTTCCAAGGCCCACTTGACTTCACATTCCAGGATGTCTGGCTCTAGATTAGTGATCACATCTTCATGATTATCTGGGTCGTGAAGATCTTTTTTTGTACATTTCTTCTGTGTATTCTTGCCACCTCTTCTTAATATCTTCTGCTTCTGTTAGGTCCATACCATTTCTGTCCTTTATCGAGCCCATCTTTGCATGAAATGTTCCCTTGGTGTCTCTAATATTCTTAAAGAGATCTCTTGTCTTTCCCATTCTGTTGTTTTCCTCTATTTCTTTGCATTGATCGCTGAAGAAGGCTTTCTTGTCTCTTCTTGCTATTCTTTGGAACTCTGCATTCAGATGCTTATATCTTTCTTTTTCTCCTTTGCTTTTCACCTCTCTTCTTTTCACAGCTATTTGTAAGGCCTCCCCAGACAGCCATTTTGCTTTTTTGCATTTCTTTTCCATGGGGATGGTCTTGATCCCTGTCTCCTGTACGATGTCATGAACCTCATTCCATAGTTCATCAAGCACTCTATCTATCAGATCTAGGCCCTTAAATCTATTTCTCACTTCCACTGTATAGTCATAAGGGATTTGATTTAGGTCATACATGAATGGTCTAGTGGTTTTCCCTACTTTCTTCAATTTAAGTCTTAATTTGGTGATAAGGAGTTCATGATCTGAGCCACAGTCAGCTCCTGGTCTTGTTTTTGTTGACTGTATAGAGCTTCTCCATCTTTGGCTGCAAAGAATAGAATCCATCTGATTTCAGTATTGACCATCTGGTGATGTCCATGTGTAGAGCCTTCTCTTGTGTTATTGGAAGAGGGTATTTGCTATGGACAGTGCATTTTCTTGGCAAAACTCTATTAGTCTATGCCCTACTTCGTTCCACATTCCAAGGCCAAATTTGCCTGTTAGTCAAGGTATTTCTTGACTTCTTACTTTTGCATTCCAGTCCCCTATAATGAAAAGGACATCTTTTTTGGGGGTTAGTTCTCAAAGGTCTTGTAGGTCTTCATAAAGCCGTTCAACTTCAGCTTCTTCAGCATTACTGGTACACCTTTCCTAATTTTGAATCAGAATTACTTTGGGCTGATATTTTCTTTAAATGTGTATGTTTCCAGATAAATAGGTTGATACAGAAATACAGTTAAATGTATATTTTGTTGTTGTTCTGTCACTTTGTGACTCTTTGAAACCCAATGAACTCAGCACATCAGGCTTCCTTGTCCTTCACCATCTCCTGGAGTTTGCTCAAATTAATGTCCATTGAGTTGGTGATGCCATCTAACCATCTCATCCTCTGTTGTCCCCTTCTTCTTCTGTCCTCAATCTTTCCTAGCATTGAGGTCTTTTCCAATAGGTCTAGATAGAAAATAAGATGCTGATCTTTTTTTAGTTTTGAGAATTATTTTCCAGTCTTCTTCTTGTCAAAATAACATAATTTATAGAAATAGCACCAAATTTAGATAGTCTGAGCTCTAATAATTAAGGCATGAGATGGGATTTATTTCCTTCTATAATACTAGCTCAAGCTACCTGTTTCAGCAGTATCAGTCTCTCTGGAGTTGAATTACAGTTGTCATTTGATAAGAGATGTAAAGAAATGATAATTTTTTTTAAGTGTAAGAAGAAGATGGTAAAAAGAGCGAGTAGTGATTCTACAATTTAGTGATCCAAAAAGGCAAAAAAAGACAACATGCATGAGAGAGATAGGGTGGGACAGGATGACAGTTGTAGACGTCTACTGTTGCTGCTGCTGTTGAGTCGCTTCAGTTGTGTCCGACTCTGTGTGACCCCATAGATGGCAGCCCACCAGGCACCCCTGTCCCTGGGATTCTCCAGGCAAGAACACTGGAGTGGGTTGCCATTTCCTTCTCCGATGCATGAAAATGAAAAGTGAAAGTGAACTCACTCAGTCATGTCCAACTCTTTGCGACCCCATGGACTGCAGCCCACCAAGCTCCTCCGTCCATGGGATTTTCCAGGTGAGAGTACTGGAGTGGGATGCCATCGCCTTAGCTATGCACAATACTTATCACATAGCCTGTGGTTAATAAAATTGTATTGGATGACATGATGAAGGCCATAGTTATGGAATTACAATCTTAAATTTTCAGACAAATTAAAATAAGTAATAAGACTTTATACAGATTCTAAACATAAGGAAAGTCATAAAACATAGACAAAAACATAAGTAATTTTAACAAAACACAGAATCTATCATGTTTATAATTATCTGTTGCTCCTCAACAAACTCATATTCATTAAAGCAGACAAAGATGAATTGGCTTGGCCAAAAATTTCATTCAGATTTTTCAGTTACAGAAAACCTGAATGAACCTTTTTGCCAACCCAATACTTCCTGACTTATTTCCTCAATAGGGAGTGTTCCCTGCCACCCTCTCCCTCACTACTCAAAGTCCTCGCCTCCTGTAAGCTAGACTTGTCAGTTAAAGAAAGAAAGAATTTAGATCATGCTAATCTCATATTTGTATTTTCCCAGTTTCCCATTGGGCTTCAAAAACAAGCAACTCTGTATCATGAGCTACAAGTGCCTGCATCATTTGGCCTCTATCTACCCCAACTTCCCAACTCCCATGCGTCTTCTCCTCTCTCTCTGTCCCGTTGTGCTAAACCCTCTTCTCAGTTCAGAAATATACCAAGCTGTTTCCCAACTCAAGGCCTCCAGGGGCACAGCTCATTCTTCCTGGAATAACAGACTCCGTCTTCACTGGGACACAATGACAGTAGGTCCCTGCTTATGGTGACCCCTAAGGAGGGACTTTCTCCCATCATTCTGAATCTTTGTAGATTTCCTGGTGTTAATTGCTCTCTCATTACTCACTGCTTTCTCCCCATAGGACTTATCACAGTTGGGAATTATAATTGTTTGTATGGCATTGCCAGTCTCCTGTTTTTGAATGGGAACTCCATGAAGGTAGAAGTGTTTCTGTCAGGTTCACCACTTTATATTAAGCACCTGTAGCAGAAATCCTGCCATACAGTAAGTGCTCAGTATTTCTGAGATAAACTTATGAATTACAGTAATATGTACCCGGAGTCCACTTTAATTACCTAGATAAATTTTATTCTTTACTTTGAAACGGCAACTTAATGGCAAAGAAAGATTTAGTTCTACCTAATTGTCCAGGAAAAAAAAATTGCAAAAAGCTAACAGGACAATGCAATTAGGACAATGAGAATTGAATCCATCTTGTGTCCTATACATGAAATCTTAAGGCTTAAGTGGGACTAAAATATTTTATTCACCTAATTTTTTTGTATCTTATTTCCTTGTGTTAAGAAAAATTAACTTGAGATTTACCCTCAACAAATTTCTTAATGCACAATACAGTGTCATTGACTGTAGGCTGTAGGTTCAGTGTGGTACAGCTAATTTCTAGAGCTTATTCCTCTTGTTTAACTGAAATTTTATGCCAAAGTATGCTTATTTCCCCCTTCCCCTCATCTTCTGTCAACCACATTTCACTCTTCGGTTCCACGAATTTGACTATTTTAGATACAGCATGTAAGTGGAATGATGGAGTGTTTGTCTTTGTGACTGGCTTATTTCCCTTAGCATAACATGCTCAAGTTTCATCCATATTGTTGCATATTGCAAAATGTCCTTATTTTTCAAGGCTGAATGATATTCCACTGTATGCATATGCCACCTTTTCTTTATCTACCCACTTGCTAGATTATTTCCATATCTTCCCTATTATGAATAACACTACAGTGAAGATGAGAGACCTAATATCTCTTCAGGATTCTGACTTCAGTTCTTTTGGATAAATATCCAGAAGTGAGATTGCTGGATCATGTGGTAGTTTTATTTTTAATCTTTTGGGGGACTTCCATGCTGTTTTCCATAGTACCTCACAATTTTACACACCTACCAACTGTGCAAAGTTTCCAGTTTCTCCACAACTGTATCAACACATTTGTTACTGGTATTTTAAATTTATTTTTAAAATTTGGATTTTTAAAATATTCATAAATTTTCATTAAATTCAATTGTAAATAACACTAAATCAAGCACTGGAGAAATAAATAAAAACTTATGTCCAGCCTCCATTCTAAGGCAATGCATATAGTGATGATGATTCAGTGATGAGCCAAATGATAGCTGACACTTTCAGAAAGCCAGGGTCACATAATGAAGGAAAAGGAATTCAAATGCTTGCTCAGAACACTGTCACAATTTTCATTTTAAATTTTCAATGCAAAAAAAATAATTCTGCAGGATTTTCTTTTCATTTGAAAGACTACTGCTTAAAGAGGAAAAGAAAATAGCAATTAAAAACTGTTTAACAAATATGCTCAAAAGACCATGAGAAATGTTAATAACCAGACGCACTGAACCATGTGGATTTGGGTTCTTAAAGTGGTCTTTAAGTGATTGGAAAATACAAGTGCTCTCGTCTGCTGTTCTGAAGTGCATTTGTGTAACTTAAGAATTGCAACAAAGAAAATTGTTCTTGGCTTTGTAAATACTTTCTATGAACTTTTGAAATCCAATCTGGTAGCTTTATGTACACAATTACCACAAGGATAATAACTGCAGATGGTATGTGAACTCTAAATCCCTAACCGTCTGGGATTTTTCATTCCTAATTTTTGTTATCATAAGCTTTTTACCAGCATACTATGTAAACAGATTCTATTTTTAGATATTTTGAAAGCAAAGGAAAAGATCTATATATCTCTACTGTCATAATCTTTTCTTGGCTTACTTATATAATAGAGAGATGTAGTGGTGTAGTAAGATAGCTAAAACTTTATTTTAGGGAGTTGATTAAAAGAATTTTTTTTAATGACTTTTTTTAAAGCCTTCATTTCCCTGCTTTGGGGAAGTGTCACAATAACAGTAATATGCAGAGGGATTTTGTATTCTCCTCTTAAATTTCATTCATTACATCATTTATTTAAATATTTTTTTGGCTGTGCTGGTTCTTCATTGCTGGGCAGGTTTTTCTCTAGTTGTGGCAGCAAGCGGGGGCAATTCTTTGTTGCAGTGCTTGGCCCTCTCATTGCAGCAGCTTCTCCTGTTGCAGATCATGAGCTTGGGGCATTCAGGCTTCAACATTTGCAGCGTGAAGTGTCGGTAGGTGTGGCTCCCAGGCTCTAGAGCACAGGCTCAGTAATTGTGGTGCACATGTTTCATACCATATGGGATCTCCCCAGGCCAGGGATCAAACCCATATCTCCTGCATTGACAGACGGATTCTTTACCACTGAGCCACCAAGGAAGCCCCATCCATGACAGTTTAATAGAATTTCCCAATGATCCCCAAATCAGGGACTTTTCAGGAGACAAAAAATGACAGATCTGTAATGCCAGTTAATCCAATTTATTTTTGAATACAAGAGATTTTAGATAGAGCCTGAATGCTTACTGGAAACTAAAAAAGCTCCAAACCTATCTAGATAGAAGCGGAGATGGATATATGGTGATGGAGATAGGGTGGAGATGGGGATGGAAATGGTGTGGAGAAGGAGAAGAAAGAGGTAGAGGTGGAGAGAAATTCTCATGAACATAAATTAAAGTGTAGGACAAATATAAAAGGCACCTGTCAAAAGTTTTAAAGTACTTAGGTTATTAGTTTACAACAATATTTTTCTTAATTTCTCACTGAGATGATGAGTGCTTTGTCAGCTACAGATTAAAATAAAGCACTTACAGAAGATACGACCAAAAAGTGACAATACACCAAGAAGCAATAAGAACAAATAACCCAACAACTGATAGATTACACAGGCTTCCCTGATAGCTTGGTGCCTGCCAATGCAGGAGACATGGGTTTGATCTCTGGGTCAGGAAGATCCCCTGGAGAAGAGAATGGCAACCCACTCCAGTATTCTTGCCTGGAAAATCCCATGGACAGAGGAGCTTCAAAGGCTACAGTCCATGGAGTCGCAAGAGGCAGGCATGATTTAGGGACTAAACAACAGTAATAGATTATACAGTGCTCTTAAATTTTCTTGTCAGGAAAGAGTATTTGGGAAGTCAAAAGTTGCATCCAGAGAAATATTTAAAATTAAGTCGTCTGTTTATTGTTATTTATTTGCACCTATTTGTGTAGGTCACGGAGAAGGCAATGGCACCCCACTCCAGTACTCTTGCCTGGAAAATCCCATGGACGGAGGAGCCTGGTGGGCTGCAGTCCATGGGGTCACGAAGAGTTGGACACAACTGAGCAACTTCACTTTCGCTTTTCACTTTCATGCATTGGAAAAGGAAATGGCAACCCACTCCAGTGTTCTTGCCTGGAGAATCCCAGGGATGGGGGAGCCTGGTGGGCTGCCATCTATGGGGTTGCACAGACTGAAGTGACTTAGCAGCAGCAGTGTAGGTCACAGACTTAATGTCTTGGCAAACTTGCATTTTATGTATCTTCAGCAAGAGTGTCATTATTTCCCAGTAAAAAAATTCAGTGTTGATACTTATGTCAGGAGCAAAATGGAAGAACATGATCCTCATTTCTATATATACTTCACTTTGTTTTCTTTTCACTTGGAGAAGTGTCTCATCTCCGTTTAATATTAATCCTTCTATATGTGATCTTTGTATGATTCCTTCCCAAATTCTTGAGGATAATAACCCAGTATTTATCACTCTGTATCCTTCCCTATGGTTACCTCAAAGATGCTCAAATTCTGCCCCCCCCCCCAACTACCTCTGAATAATCATTTTTCCCTCTTACTTATTTTACTAAAAAACTTCAATTAGTGGATTCCTCCTGCTACTGATTCCCAGCTACTCACGTTCCCTGAAAACTGGCTTTTGCCTCATTGCTACCTGAAGCTATAAAGTCTCTATGAAGTCTTCTAATCATAAAATCTAGTAGTTTTCTAAATCCTCATTCTCTTCCTGTACATTGTTGACAGTTTGGGGTGTTTTTTTTGTGTGTGTGAAAAATAAACCACCTTCTCCTTCCTTGACAATATGCCCTGATCTCCCTTTTCTGAAAGAGCATTTACTTTAAAAACATGTAATTGTATCAACCCCAAATGCATGTTTTTAAAGTATGTAAAATAGATAACTATTGAGAACATACTGTATAATTCAGGGAACTCTTCTTACTGCACTGTGGTGACATAACTGAGAAGGAAGTCCAAAAGGAAGTGGATATATATATATATATATATCTACACATATATTGCTGATTCATTTTTCTGTACAACAGAAGCACAACACTGTAAAAAAAACTATATTAAAATTAATTTTTTTAAATGATAATTTTTTTTCCCCCTTTAAGGTGTAAATCTTCTCCCAGCCTTTTTGCAGTTTTAAAACCTAGTACTGACTTTCTCTAGGACCTGGAATTATCTCTTTGGATATAATCAAAAAAGATAAAGCCCATCTCTCCCAATTTCTGTGAGAGGGTAGGAGCTTACCATCAATAAATGTCAATTCCCTTGTGGCTCAGACAGTAAAGAATCTGCCCACAATGAGGGAGACCCGGGTTTGATCCTTTCATTGGGAAGATCGCCTGGAGAAGGGAATGACAACTCACTCCAGAATTCTTACCTGGAAAATCCCATGGACAGAGGAGCTTGGCAGGCTGCAGTCCATCGTGTCACAAAGAGTTGGACATGATTCAGCAACTAAACAACAAACCTGGGTGCTTAAGAACTGTCTTTTGTTTCAAGGGAACTGAAGTCAGTCTCTCTCTGGACTGCAATCAGTTCAGTTCAGTTCAGTCACTCAGTCGTGTCCAACTCTTTGCGACCCCATGAATCGCAGCGCGCCAGGCCTCCCTGTCCACCACCAACTCCCGGAGTTTACTCAGACTCACGTCCGTCGAGTCTGTGATGCCATCCAGCCATCTCATCCTCTGTTGTCCCCTTCTCCTCCTGCCCCCAATCCCTCCCAGCATCAGAATCTTTTCCAATGAGTCAACTCTTCGCATGAGGTGGCCAAAGTACTTCAGTTTCAGCTTTAGCATCATTCCTTCCAAAGAAATCCCAGAGTTGATCTCCTTCAGAATGGACTGGTTGGATCTTCTTGCAGTCCAAGGGACTCTCAAGAGTCTTCTCCAACACCACAATAGTCTTGAATAAAGTCTTCCTTGGCTGTTTAATTACACCAGGTGCAATTTTTCTTTGACTCTTGTCACCTCAAAGAATTATTAGCATAACATATGCATGTCAGATTCAGAAAAGAGAATTAAAAAAAAAGCTTTTGCATAGCCTATTCAATACTTTGGCAACCTGAGGCGAAGAACAGACTCATTGGAAAAGACCCTGATGCTGGGAAAGATTGAAGGCAGGAGGAGAAGGGGGTGACAGAGGATGAGATGGTTGGATGACATCACTGACTTGATAGACATTAAATTTGAGCAAGCTCTGGGAGTTGGTGAAGGATAGGGAAGCCTGGCACGCTGCAGCCCTTGCGGTTGCAAAGAGTCAGACACAACTGAGCGACTGAACTGATGACTTACTGATTCTGAACTAGTTAGTCCTATTAAAGACAAGTTCATATCCTTTAATAACTGGTCCCTGAGCATCATTGTCAGAGACAGATGACTGGGTGGAAGTGGACAGAGTGCTGAATTCATGACAGAATCTATTTATTTGGTCATTTTTTTGCATCCATTCAGTGTGATTTTTTTGGCAGCTTCTAAATATTAGGCAGGGTGAATAGGCATTTACTATTAGAAAGATGATAAAATCTAGTCTCCTCCCACATAGACCTCACAGTCTAGGCAACAGTGACAAAATGTAAACAGTCATTACAGTACAATGTGATCAGTGCTCCCAAGAGCTCTGATGCCAACAGTTATGCCAAGCTCTCACCCTTGTCACATGCCTCAAGTCTCCATGGATAATGCTTCCTTGTGAAGCCACCCAGTGCCAGCGCCAACCAGAAGATGGCTTTTTTTTACCAACAAATATTTATTTATTATTGGGGTATAGTTGCTTTATAGAATCAGCTATATATTTTCATATAACCCCTCGCTTCCACCCTCCTCATCACCCCATCCCCGCCCCCACCCCCAGGTCACCAGAACACCGCAAGCTGAGCTCCCTGTGTTATGCAGCAGGTTCCCATCAGCTATCTGTTTTACACATGGTGGTGTATACATGTCAATCCTAATCTCCCAATTCATTTCACCCCTCCTCCCCTACCCCATCATGTCCACACATAAACTGCTCATGCAGCTCAATATATTGAAAAAAAATTTTTTAATGAGCAGACCTAAATAGACATTTCTCCAAGAAGACATACAGATGGCCAAGGGGCACACGAAAAGATGATCAACATCATTAATAATTAGAGAAATGCAAATAACTACAATGAGGTATCACCTCACACTGGTCAGAATGACTATCATCAAAAAATCTACAAACAACAAGTGCTAGAGAGGGTGTGGGAAAAAAGGAATCATCTTGCACTGTTGGTGGGAATGTAAATTAACACTACCACAATGGAGAACTGTGTGGAGGTTCGTTATAAAGCAGGTGGCTTCTTAATGAAGAGAAACAGCAGAATTCACAACTCTAGTTACTTCATTTCTAGATTCCAGAAGGTAGATTTTCTCCAGGTGCCCAAACTTCTGAGCCTTGTTCATGATTGCTGAAATGCAATTAGCTTTGTAAGATACTGTTTTGACCTCTAACGTTTCTTCTTTGTTAATCTAAATGTCTCTTACATTTCTCTTACTATTCTATTAGATGAATAGCAATTAACCTTCACTTATGCTTACTCTGACCTTGAGTAGTTTGTATATTAAGGTTAGAAACTGACATTAATAAGTGGCACTGCAATTTAGAGCAGTTAAATAATTATTTTCCTCAAAACTGATATTCTTTCACTTGTTTCAATTTTTAGGTCAGGAGAATAAAATGCCAGAAATGAAGAGACTGGTCACCTTTACACTAAGATTATGTATCTGTTTTGAAGAAGTAGAGTTTTATTGCTACCATTTTTACTTGGGGAACAATAAAAGACAATCTTTTCTCCTGTCCCTGATTACTGATTTACTGTGCTTGTTGCCATAGTGACAAATCCATAGCTCCCAGGAGATCACTGTTTTGAACTCTGAATCTTTGACCCTCTGAAACGAACAATATAGAAAAGGCGGAAAAGCAACTTCTAAAATCCCTCAAGTGGACAAATCTATGAAAATGCATGTTTTGCTGCTCTGTTCCAAACTCTATCCAATGTAAATTCCCAGCATTTCAGAATAGAAAAGTGTGAATAGGCTCTGTGCCTTGAATTATCAAGCTATTGTGAAACTACTTTTATGAAAAATTCTGTTAGAACCTGTCCCCAGGCTTCCGTACATAACAACTTTGACCTTACAAAAAACATCATGATTAACTTTTTAGATATTTGGTTTTTGAGCTTAAAAAGCATGCAATAAAGTATACAAAAGTAGGTCTTTTCCTATAGAAGTTTTACAGTTAATTTATATACTAAGATTTCTAAATAGAAAACAAAAATAAATACTACATATAAATAACAGTTTTTCTTTACTTAAAAAATGGGAAGATCTTTCAAGGTTAAGGTACAATTTAAGGTAAAAATGAACTGACCACATCTCAGCATATTCCATTTATTTTTGCATTTGCTTATTAATTGTGTGCCTACAATGTGCCTCTGTTGCTAGCACTGAAGACACAAAAGTTATGCATTATGTCAATTGTCTTGGGTCTTGTAAAACTTCCATTCTAAAAGGGAGATAAAATGTAAACATATGTGTTTGATTGTATGTATATCAATAAGTATAAATGTATATTGATGCCACTGAATATGCATATATGCATGTGCGAATGCTAAGTCACTTCAGTTGTGCCTGACTCTGTGCCACCCTATGGACTGCAGCCTGCCAGGCTCATATATACATGCATATACATTTACTATATTTGCACAAACACAGACACACAACTTTGGATAGTAACTAGGCACAGGAAAGAAAGAAAACAGTGACATAACAGAGAGGATGGTAGGCATATTCAGGACCAAACAAAAGGCAAAAATTTCTAGTAAATAGAGTGAGTAGGAGAGAGGGGAAAGGGAAGGAATGAGGCCAGAGGGAGAGCCCGGAGTCAGATCTTGTAGACCCTGTAAGGGTATTTTAAAGTATCTGAATGTATTCAAAGTAGAGTGAGAAGTCATTGGAGGGCCTTAAGCAAGAGAGTTAATACAATTAGATCTGCATTTCCAGAAGTAGCTGCTGGATATTTTGTTATTTACAGCACTAATTTGATTATATATTTAGAAGTTATCAAGCAATTTAATTTTGCACAATTTTGTATGACTTGGTCATTGAAATGAATGGATCATCCATGCATAATGCTAATAATTGCTGGAACCAATTGCCTGTCTAGACAGGACATCAGTATGAATCACCTTAATTTTTGTGTGCCCTAAGCTCTGACTATTGTAATGCTACTGATGACAGCAATGATGATAATGAAACCACCATTAGTAGAAGGAGCCATCTATTAAGAACTTTCTATGTTTTGAATACCATACTGAATGATTTGTATAATACATTATATTTGTTACTTACCAAAACCTCATTCAATGTCCATTTTATAGATGAGTAAACAATCTTGGAATGATTAAGAGGTCTCCCTGATTTCAAGCAGATTAGATAATGAATTATGAGTTGATTCAAGATTTATCTAACTTCATAAAGCAAAGGGATTCATAAAGCCACCAGGGATTCCTTGGTGGCCCCTGGTGGCTCAGATGGTAAAGCCTCTGCCTGCAATGTGGGAGACCTGGGTTCAATCCCTGGGTCAGGAAGATCCCCTGGAGAAGGAAATGGAAACCCACTCCAGTACTCTTGACTAGAAAATTCCATGGATGGAGGAGCTTCGTGGGCTACAGTCCATGGGGTCAAAAAGAGTTGGACATGACTGAGTGACTTCATTTCACTTCATAAAGCGAAATTTTAGATGTTACACCTTTCTGTCCTGAAATGTAATCTGATAAAGTTCCTTTTAGAAAATCTGAACCCAACAATTTTCTTTTTAATTTAAAGTTTAAATTTTCTCCACTAAGTAGATATGACAACAAATTTTGATTTTGAGTAGAAAGATCTAGAACTCCATTCCACTGGTATTCATTATTTTTTCTTTTACAAAGAAGCAAGATTAGGACAAATTACAATATTGGCACTGTCATTTAATCTACAAAGTTTTGGTCAATACAGTACTTGGAAATTGTACTGTCCCTGAAATATGATAATTTTAAGAGGCATTAGCAAAACAAATCCATTTAAATCAATGGCATTTCAGTCAATAAAAAAAAGAAAAACAGAAAGAAATTAAACCTGCTGTAGCGTTTTCTGTCTTGATTGACACTGTGGCAACCTCTCATAAATGAAGGAGTGAATGACTCACCTTTTGCCCATTCTCCGAATTCTAACAGGTTGAAATTTTTAAATTACTAAATAAATCTTTCCTTAATAATGAATTCATCTGTGCTTTTCTTTCAGAATAACTGGGGCCTGGAATACAGCCAGAAACAATCCAGTTTTTCCCTTACAAAAAAAAATAAATAAATAAACAGTGCTAACTATTGTTTTAGTACCAACCTGAAGTCTTCCGGTAGACCTGTAGCCAGAACACCACTTCATTTCTTGTGAACTGATTTTTACTTAGAATTTTATAAATGTCTTTTAACTATTTTTGCTTTCTACTTATCAATAATCATCTAATACTCACTACCATACAGTTTCTATTTTTAAAAAATAAACCTAATAATCATATATTATTTCCATATTCATTTCTTTCTTTTGACTTTCTCTCTGCTGACTCACAGTAAGACACCTTACACACCTTGACATCACCCATCCATGCATGTTGCTTTGGGGGGGGAAAGTCGAAAAAGAGGAAATTAAAAAAGTATCGAATGAGTTTACAACTCTCTGATTCGCATTAGATTCTTTCCAATGATTCTTCTAATAGCAGTGTGATTAGTTTAATATTTGGAAAATTGACAAGGAGCTGTTACCACTCTCATTTCAAGATGATGTAAGGTTAGTTATAAAATCACAGAAGTGGAAATTCATGGCAAGCTTTCAAGATGTTTAGTTTTAGCTCAAGGAAAAAGACATACTATTCCAGGGTCTCTCTCTTATACCCCAGCACACATATAGTATGGAAAAATAGGTGATCAGTCATTCTTGAATGATTCATTACCCAGTCACTTCTGGGCCTTTACTCAAATATTATTTGAGTAATTTCAATGTGCTGTGGACCAAAAGGGTGCTTCTTTTGCCATCCCTTTCTTGCAAAACACATACATTCTCGGAGGAGGGAGATAATACAACATAAATACCACAGTACAGATCTGAATATAAGTTCATGAAGAGGAGTGCAGAGTTCCAGATTAAATCATTTTAACTAAGATGATTAGGGAAATCTTTATGGAGAGTAACACCTAATCCTTTAAGGAAGGGAAGGATTTTGACAGGCAGGGAAAGGGAAAGGAGAGTTTGTTGGAGTGAGAAGAAAAGGCGAGAAAAAAGTAAATTTGGTATAGTGGAAATAGCATTGGTCTCTGAGTTTGGGATCCTAATGGCAGTGCAAATCCTTTTATTTATAACCACATTGTCCTCAGTCTCTGCATCTGTTCAGTGAGTATTGAGTGAGGTCATTTTCAAGTTTTCTTCAAGCTCTAAAATTCTATGATATTTTAAAACTCAGAGGTGGTAAATCGTAGAGCATACTTGAAGAACAGCAAAGCATACAGCTTATCTGAAGATGATCTGATACACACAGGTATTGAGAAATGAGGTGGGAAGACTTGATTAAGGTCTCAGGGTTTTTAAATGCTGATTTAGGAATTGGGTCTGTAGACAGAAGTCCAGGGAAATCCAATGAGGATATCCCATACCACCCAAGATTTATTTTAGATCAATCTGATAGTTTGGAGGGTGGGAAGTGACCAAGAGGTGTGATTAGAGTGAAAATATAGATAGCTATTATAAGACCAAATTATGAGTAATAGGGGTGTCAACTACAAATTGGCACTTGCCACCTACTTCAATAAGAATTAAACCATGCACTACTGCAACTGTTGACTTTCAACACCCCCAAAGGGAATTCAAAGTGGAGATCAGGAATAAGGCACTCCGTGTTCTTAGAAAAACTAGCAGAACAGTTCTTTTGCTAGTTGTATATTTTCAGGAGATGATTTTATGAGCCCAATTCTTGCATTTCTTCATATCTAGAAAAGCACTTCATAGTGATGGCTGCTCCTCAGGACTAGCAGAAACCTTAAAAAAAAAAAAAAAGAATGTTTGATTTTGTGTACTCTGTCTTCACCAAAATCACATATATACTAACCTTCCTCTCCACCTCTTTGGAGCAGTTTCTCAGAGCAATCTGATATACTGTCTCCCAGGCTATAGTCCTCATTTTGCTCCAAGTAAAACTTAATTTGAAATTCACACATTGTTCATTTTTTAAGTCAGCAGGGGAGAGAACTAGTGCTATTGTGGTAGGAATGGAAATAATAATATACCACCTGAGAAACATGGTAAGAAAGCTACATCTATCCAAGGTGAGCCTAATTCACTAAGTCGTTTGGAGATATACCTCAAGAAGAGCATTCTTTTTCATCAAAAGAAAGTCAACAATATGTACGAGTCTCAAGGCCAAAATGTTTGAAGTCACTAGGAATCATCACTCTCTTTATATTATCTATTATTTTTGGCTTTCCTCTAGGTGTGGTGTATGTCTAGGGCTTTAAGGTGATCAAAAACAAAAAGAGCACTATGTGTTCCCAACAAGGTGGTGAAGAATTGTTGACTTTTGGTTCCTTCCCTCAGTTCACTAATGAGTGTCAGAACCATAGCATTTTGGTGTCTGTGTGCTTCTGCCACAGTAATAGGAAAACAGAAAATAGAAAAATAGATTAGTATATGAAGTCCAGAATTAGGCCCAGCAGAACCTGAAATATAGTAAGCCTGGTACCTCAAAACAAGGAGAAAATGATAGATAATTTGGTAAATTGTGTTAGGAAAACTTGATAACTATATGGAGGAAAAAAATTGTATGCCTATCCTATGCTCTATACAAAGATGCCCTCCCATATTTTAAAATTATAACTTCTACATCAGCATCTTGCATAATAAATTTCATGTTCTATTTAAAAGCTAAAAACCAATTATGCATTTTAAGTATGAATTTCTTGACTTGATAAGCCTTTTGTATAATAAAGAGACCAGAGGTATGGTGCCTAATGGAAAAAACTAATTCTGCCCCATTCCCTGATGTTAAATTTTAGTAGCTGGAATGAGGCCATACTTAAATTTCAACTGCTTTAATGATTCCATGTATAAGGAAGGTCTTACTCTGATTATAATAACACAATGGTTTATGACTCTCAAGTGATTTGATTCTGCAAATTATGTACTATGTGTGATACTTTATGGTTCCTAAGTGAATTCATTAGGAAAAAAGTCAGCAAAAGTCAAATATTCTAAAACCCTCGGTTTCAATTTCAGCAATCTAAAAATCTGCAAGCTGGGGAAAAATGCTTCCACCAGATATAGTCAATAAATAGCCGATCTTCTTGGTAAGTATTATAAAGATAAGCTACTTAATCTCTCCCTATCTCATCATCACCTAAGCAGCTAGTTATTATTGACATTTGGCATCTCATTAATGACAAGAAAGCCAAACCTATAAACACATGTCAAAATAAAAAGTTAAAACTTGGCGATTTTTAAAAAGAATGTGAAACATAAAGAACAGAGAGTTAAAAAAAGAATAGAGAGTTAGAACACCATATAGGTAATTTTAAATCCAACATCTTATATACACACTGAAAAGTTATCTAGGAACTAGCTAATAATGTAGAAAGATCAAGCAAAAGTATTTTTGATGTGTTACTTCTTTTTTATGTAGGGCTACATTTTCTTCTTTTCAGAAAACCATTCATTATTTAATAGTACATACAATACAATTTTAACTCAATAATATCTTTAAAGGATAGATGTTTTAAGCTTTTTAAAAATTAAACTGTCTTTCTTCTTTAACAGTTAAAATGAGTCTAAAGTTAACTACATTTAATTTCCCACTTCTCATCCTAGATACTCTGTTTTTGTGAGTTTGACTACTCTAGATGGCCAATATAAATGTAATCATACAGTAATTGTCTTTTTATGACAGGTTATTTGTCTCAGCATAAGATCATCAAGGTTCATCCATGTTGTAGCATGTGTCAGAATGCTTCCTTTTCAAGTCTAAGTAATATTCCATTGTGTACATATACCATATTTCTTTTTCCATTCATCCACCTATGGAGATCAGGTTGCCTTCTCTTCTTGGCCACTGTGAATAATGTTGTAATGAACATGGGTGTACAGATATCTCTTTGAAATCCTGCTTTGAATTATTCTGGATATGTACCTAGAAGTTAAATGACTGGATCATATGGTTCTATTTTTTATTTTTAACAACTTCCTCACTGTTTTCTATAATGGCTGCACCATTTTACACTCCCAGCACCAGTCTATAAGGGTTTCAGTTTTCTGCATCTTCAAGAACACTTATTATTGTCTAATTATTTGATAGTAGCCATACTAGTGGGTGTAAAACTAGACAAACTTCTAAGTGGAAAAAGAGAGAGGGGAAAGAACTGGCTTTCTGGCATTTATACTTACACTTGTTGACCACAAGTTTAATGTGAGCCAACAGTTTAACAGCTAGTGGAATGTTGCTTTAATTTTAGGCTACATGAATTGAATTTTTGAGTTCAAATCATAGTAGGTAGATTAGACTCTCCCTCTGCACTGAACTGCTTAGATTATATTAAAGCATTGTTTTCAATTTTGATCATTTTATAAGGCACAAAGTAGAAGATAGCTTGAGAAATTTTATTAGAATGATGAGAGGTATGAGAATCTTTGATGAAGGGAAATAATTGAAGGAATTAGGAACTCTATTGGGTAGAAGAGAGGCCTACAGGGAGACACAATAGTTATTTCAAATATGTAAGAATATCAAGCAGGAGACTTTGTTCTTGTTGCTCCAAAAATCAAAATGAAAACTGAAATAGGAAAAACCTTAAAAACTAACATTTAGGACTGCCTGATAATAGAATGAGCTCATTTGGCATACTGATGATTCCCTTTTCAGTTGATGGTCCAAGGAGAGAGTCAATGACAGTTTTTCATGATATTGTAAAGAGGAAATTACAATATTATGGACTCAAACCACTTTAACACTATATGCCATAATTACATTTTAAAATAGTGGAATAAAATAATTTTCAATATCATGAAATTAACCTCTTTCCCAGTTCTACTATGGAGCACATATGTGTACATGCCCACTCACAAAGAGACATTTTTAAAAATCTCTCCTAGTAACTAGTGTCAGTTCCCTCCTCTCCAAATATCTTTTCCACTCCTCATGTTAAATAATTACCTGAAAGCATAGCCAAAATGATCAAAGGAAAAGATAAAAGTCAACACTAGTCTCCATTAGTATTGCTCACATTCTCAGCTTTTGAAATTTGATTGATCCTTTTTGCCACTTTCAAGATGTCGTTCTACAAGTTATCTTTGAAAAACTACATGCTACAAATGCTGGTGACTTGTAGCATACTGCAATTTAAGTTTCTTGCTAGGAATGGCTGTTTTTTGTCCATCAAATATATAAAGTATGCACAGTTTGGGCTTTGGCAGAACAAAAATATTATGTTCAATTTCCCTGAATATAAGGAAGGCAAAGGTAATGTTTTATATTCAATTTAGAGCACTGAGAATTATTACTGTAAAATCTCTTTACAATGTTTTACAGCGTTAGGTCAACAGAAACCACTTATGAGAAATTTTTAAAGGAAATCTATTTTTTAAGTGCTTCTCTTTGAGAGTGATCAGAATAAATGTGTATAGAACTAGTGATTCAAAGGGAAAGAGGAAAACATCTATTCTATTTTTGATACAGAAGATGAAATTACATATTTAGGCTCCTCTCCCTACTTTCTTACACATCAATTTCACCCCAGACTTGCTGCTTGAATAAGTCAAAAAGTTAAATATCTATTAGGAGGTTCATCTGTATTTCCTTTGTGTGGTCCAGGGAAGGGCACCATCATTTCCTTATAATACAGTGACATACAATCTATTAATATTAACATGCTCCTGTATAGGAAAAGAATTCCATTTCATAGATGATTTGTTTGAGTCAAGTGATTATTCCTGGCTGATTACTGTTCTCAAAATATCACTGTAAGTTCATTACAACCTAATGAACTTCTAATGAAAAATATCTTTTTTTATATCAGCATTGAAAATTGCAACTACTATTTCTCCCGCCAGTTCATTTTATTGTTTTGAGTTAAAGCAAGTCATTTCTCCATATGAAACCACACTTTGAAATTATGATATTACAAGAAATTTGGACTTATTTCATTTGCATTTTATTTGCTATTTTAAAGAAATCTTAACCATGTATTTTTGTGCTTCAGCCTTAGTTAGTTTTAGAAATCACATACTTATTTCTAATTTGTGATCTCTGTTTTCATGATGCCAGCATATGGATCTTCAGGTAGAGACCAAAAGTCACCACTTACACTCACTGAAGACAGTGAGACCAGAGGAAACACTATGGAAATCCTAGAAAAAACTGAGTAGTCAAAGAACAAAATGGAAAAAATATATATATTAAGTGACTAAAAGCCACCTAATAAAAATAGGAAAACTGGCAAGCTTTCAGGGGAGTACACACACAAAAGAGCAATTCTGTTTTCAGTCTTTGAAAATATATTTAAAGAATTTTCCCATCTTGGGTCTTTTATCTGACATCTTGGCCTTCTAAATTCTTTCAATTAATTTTAAAATATATCAGATTTTCTTATTGAATTCTCGCTGTCCAAGAATTCAGGATAAATGTAATTTTTTGAAAAAAAAAGAGAGAGACAGTAATTTTCATCATAATATATTGATAATTAAAATGCATTTTACAAAAGAATATTATTTAGTGACAAAAAAGAAAAAATACTGATATATGATGGATGAACATTGAAAATATGATGCTAAGTGCAAGAACACAGATGCAAAAGAACATATACTGCAGGATTTCATTTATACAAAACATCTAGAATAGGTACATAGAGACAGGAAGCAGATTACCAGGATTTTTAACTTATGCTAGTTGATGCTCTAAAGCTAATATTTCATATTTCTTTTAATATAAATTCACAGTAGACACAAAAAAAGAATGAATGTTATTATATACTGCTAGGTCAGTAAAATATCACCATATAACAAGAAGGAAAAATGTAAAAATGTGTCTACAGTAAAGGTTTTATAGAAATATTCAACCTCAGAACTTGGAAATCACCATATTCAAAGTCATGTAAATCATTATTTGCCAGATTTTGTATTTCAATGTCTCCTTGAATCTCACTAATTGCCTTCAATGCTTGCATCCACTGTATTAGAAACTGAAGCATCTCTATTCAATCAGTAAACCCTGCTCAGAACCAACAAGGGGATTATTGTTTACAGATCTCAGAAGTAATTTCTTCCTGTCTCTTGTTTTACAACATTCATTAAAGTTTTAACTTAGTCAGATATGGGTTCCTCCTTCTCTCTATCAGTGTCATCTAAAACCTTTGGAGCTTACAGCCAACATCAATTCAACTCTTCTGAATCCTTCAAATAGCTTGATATGGAGATGCCTGCTGCTGCTGCTAAGTCGCTTCAGTCGTGTCCGACTCTGTGCGACCCCATAGACGGCAGCCCACCAGGCTCCACCATCCCTGGGATTCTCCAGGCAAGAACACTGGAGTGGGTTGCCATTTCCTTCTCCAATGCATGAAAGTGAAAAGTGAAAGTGAAGTCACTCAGTCATGTCCGACTCTTAGCGACCCCACGGACTGCAGCCCACCAGGCTCCTCCGTCCATGGGATTTTCCAGGCAAGAGTACTGGAGTGGGGTGCCATTGCCTTCTCCAATGGAGATGCCTAGAAGTGGCCAAAGATGTATAGTCTTCTGGGATCAGAGCAAAGTGAGTTTTCAGTGGCTCGGGATTCTTCATAACAAGTTCAATTCTATGAGCCTCAGAGGGATCAGGTACCAGGCTGGCAATATCTTGCTATACTTGCTCTTTTCCACATACATTTTAGATTACTTCTCCTTACAATTTAGAGGATCATGGTAGTGATGAAAGAAAGTCAGTACTTGAGTTTTGCTCAAAGTCTTAACTGGTGAATTAACATTGCCAAGTTCTTTACACTTACACCCACTTTGAATTTTTTCTTTCATTGTAACCACTTTACAGTTCTTGTGGGGAGAGCATGTTTGACATCTGTAGCACCTTTTAGATTTCCCTTTTCCCCACGTCCTCTGTATTTTTCAGTTCGGCAGCCCTAATACCTGTCCTCTTATGAAGTATTATCATTTCTTCTAACATACTTTGGTAATGTCTTTGTGGTTTCCAGACAGTGAATAATGGTGATATTGAATGTAAAACTATAAGATGAGGAAATAAAATTCTGTTCCTCAAATCATCTTCCAACCTGTCATTTCTAATTTTTCATGGCTAATTAGAGCCAATATTTTTTAGTTTTATGCTTTAAAATTTGGTTGCTATGCTCCAAAAATAGAGGATAGTATTACTGATATATATGAATTTTTTTCATCCTCTCAGCTGAGCCTTACATCCATAATAATAGTGCAAGACAATTTTTAAATAAATTTTGTGAAGAGGGAGTTACTGGTGGCAATTACCAATATGTGTGAAATTAGAAAATAATTTAAAACCTTTTAAGATTATAGCAGGAATAAAATATGATCATGTTGGACATAATGTTTTAAAATTGGTGTGTATATGCTACACAAATGAAAGTGTTTCATGATATTATGACTATGATTTTATCTTATATTCAGTTAGTATCTTCCCCAGAAGGTGTGAGAAAAAGATCCACAACACTTCTTTCATGTCCTCTTTGCTCCGTAACTTAGGGGCTTCAGTTCAGTCACTCAGCTGTGTCCGACTCTTTGCGACCCCATGAACCACAGCCTGCCAGGCCTCCCTGTCCATCACCAACTTCCAGAGTTCATCCAAACCCATGTCCACTGTGTCGGTGATGCCATCCAACCATCTCATCCTCTGTCGTCCCCTTCTCCTCCTGCCCTCAATCTTTCCCAGCATCAGGGTCTTTTCTTAAGGCTTACCAATGACAATTCTCAAGATCAATTTAATCAGGATTTTGCTATTTGGATCCAAGTACTAGTATTTGCTTCCTTTGTGGCTCAGCTGGTGAAGAATCCACCTGCAATGCGGGAGACCTGTGTTTAATCCCTGGGCTGGGAAGATCCCCTGGAGAAGGGAGTCTACCCACTCTAGTATTCTAGCCTGGAGAATTCCATGGACTGTATAGTTCACGGGGTCACAAAGAGTCGGACACCACAGAGCGACTTTCACTTTCACTGGTATTTGTAAAAGCTCCACAGATGATGAAAGGGCACAATGGCAGTTGAGTGTTGAGCTGAAAATCAGTCATCAGAACCTGCCAGGACTTAGTCAACAGCAGCCATGCAAAAACACTTGTCTTCTATCTGGGTTTAATTCAAATGCTTTCAGTGTATTTTTGTTATTGTTGTTTTGTTGTTTTTTCTTTATTTTTTATATTTTCAAGTTATGAAAGAAGTCTTCTATCCTTAAGGAAGGACCTTTGCTTCTTTGCCAACAAAGGTCCGTTTATTCAAAGCTATGTTTTTTCTAGTAGTCATGTATGGGTGTGAGAGTTGGACCATAAAGAAAGCTGAGTTTCAAAGAATTGATGCTATTGAACTGTGGTGTTGGAGAAGACTTTTGAGAGTCCCTTGAGCAGCAAGGAGATCAGACCAGTCAATCCTAAAGGAAATCAATCCTGAATATTCATTAGAAGGACTGATGCTGAAGCTGAAACTCCAATACTTTGGCTGCCTGATGTGAAGAGCTGACTCATTGGAAAAGACTCTGATGCCGGAAAAGATTGAAGGCAGGAGGAGAGGAAAAAAGAACAAGATGGTTGGATGGCATCACCAACTCAATGGACATGAGTTTGCGAAAACTCCAGGAGATGGTGAAGGACAGGAAAGCCTGGCATGCTGCACTCCATGGGGTCACAAAGAGTCGGACACAACTCAACGACTGAAAAAATCCTTAGTAAAAAAATATTTCTTTATTCAGGAAGTGATATTATTTGTAAAAACAAATCCAGATTTCTGTTTTCAGTGCTTTATCTGTCACATTTGATATATTTGTCTTGAATTATACTTTGATCTTTATTTTTATTCAGATCAATATCTTACATTTCTACCCTATTACATTTTAATGTTTATTATTTTACCTTAAATGTTTCTACATGGCATCATTTGCTAGGCAATGGCATCTTAAAACAGCCTTTGGGTTTGGCATCTACAAACTTAAATTTGTGTCACCGCTCTTTCAATTCCAATTATCAACTGTTCTCAGATTGGGCAATTAATTTAACCTTTCTAAAATGAGATCTGTTGTCTTTAGAATGGGGGTAATAGTACCATGTCTCTCACAGAGCTGTTATGAAGATTAACTAAGGCAGTTTGTAAACTGTAGAGTTGTTGGCAAATGATAAAATGACAGACATTTCATAAGTGGAATAGCTAGGGCTAGAAACCAGGTCATCCAATCCCAGAGTCATTTACATCCCACCCAGGCTTACCACTTTAAGACAATATGCTAACGTAGGATTTTGGGTAGCCTTGGGGATGTCTCTGTGAGTTGTATACCAAGGCCAGCTTTCAACAATGACTAAAAAGGAAAAATAAATAAATGGAACAGCAGCAGTCCTATTTTACTTCTGTGTGCATTTGTTTCTCCATGAATTTGTCTTTCAATTCCTTCCCAAAGCCCAAACAAGCTAGAGGCAAGTTTCCTGTAGCTTCAACTGATTAGTCAAACAGAGAATATGAAACATAGTAGATAATGTCACTATGACAACCAATGAGGATCTTTGGTACTCCACCATCTGCATTTTATACAGTGCATATTTGGTCAAACAGTGACCTAAAAATGTTCATGCAGTGAGATATTGAATTATGAATTCTATCCTCTTCTTAAAACACTTTACATTTTTTTCCTATAAGGTTTCCTTTCACCATTTAAAATTACATATGAAATATAAAAATGATTCTCTTTTAGTACAATTAAGCATGGCAGAACTATAGAACGTGAAAAGTGATGTCCCTCTCCTCTTGACCTTGCCAAGACATGCTTTCCCAAAGCAGCCACCATTTATGTGTTCCTGCACATCCTTCCAGGACATGCTTTAGGCATAGGAAAGCATACATAAACACACTCACACTTTACAATGCACTCATTTGATGTAAATGCGTGTATATTTTTTATCATCTACTTCCTTATTTTTATGGGATAACTTCCCCAAACTGGGACTCATTTTGTTAACATAAAAAATCACAATACATATACAAGACTAGGGAGAAGAACAGCATGGGGAGGGGGAGCAGTAAGGAGTAGACAGGGTGAAGGAAGAAGGAACTGTTTCAGTCCTGAATTTAGAGTTTCTAAGAGTCCTTGAGAGTTTCCTTGAAGCCAAACATACTTGCTTTTTTGCATTTATGTGAGCCCGTAAAAACTCTACTCTTTTGGAGCTAATTTACATATAGTTTTTGCATTTACCCCTGAAATGGTTCTCAGTTCAGTTCAGTTCAGTTCAGTCACTCAGGCGTGTCTGACTCTTTGTGATCCCATGAACTGCAGCACACCAGGCTTCCCTGTCCTTCACCATCTCCTGGAGCTTTCGCAAACTCATGTCCATCGAGTTGGTGATACCATCCAACCATCTCATCCTGTGTCATCCCCTTCTCCTCTCCTCCTGGTTTCAATCTTTCCCAGCATCAGGGTCTTTTCCAATGACTCAGCTTTTTGCATTAGATGGCCAAAGTATTGGAATTTCAGCTTCAGCATCAGTCCTTCCAATGAATATTCAGGGTTGATTTCCTTAGGATGGACTGGTTGGATCTCCTTGTAATCCAAGGGACTCTAAAGAGTCTTCTCCAACACCACAGTTCAAAAACATCAATTCTTTGGTGCAAAGTTTTCTTTATGTTCCAACTCTCACATCCATACATGAATACTGGAAAAACCATAGCTTTGACTAGACAGACCTTTGTCACAAAGTAATGTCTCTGCTTTTTAATATGCTGTCTAGATTGGTCATAGCTTGTCTTCCAAGGAGCAAGCATCTTTTAATTTCATGGCTGACGTCACCATCCACAGTGATTTTGGAACCCAAGAAAATAAAGACTCTCACTGTTTCCATTGTTTCCCCATCTATTTGCCATGAACTGATGGGACCAGATGCAATGATCTTTGTTTTTTGAATGTTGAGTTTAAGCCTGCTTTTTCATTCTTCTCTTTCACTTTCATCAAGAGGCTCTTTAGTTCTTCTTCACTTTCTGCCATAAAGAGTGGTGTCATCTGCATATTGAGGTTATTGATATTTCTCAATCTGAAATCTTGATTCCAGCCTGTGCTTCATCCAGCTGAGCATTTTGCATGGTGTACTCCACATATAAGTCAAATAAGCATACAACAATACACAGCCTTGATGTAGTCCTTTCCCTATTTGGAACCAGTCCATTGTTCCATGTCCAGTTCTAACTTGCTTCTTGACCTGCATACAGATATCTCAGGAGGCAGATCAGGTGGTCTGGTATTCCCATCTCTTTAGAAATTTTCCACAGTTTGTTGTAATCTACACAGTCAAAGGCTTTGGTGTACTCAATAAAGCAGAAGTAGATGTTTTTCTGGAACTCTCTTGCTTTTTTGACGATCTGGTGGATGTTGGCAATTTGATCTCTGCTTACTCTGCTTTTTCTAAATTCAGCTTGAACATCTGGAAGTTCTTGGTTCATGTATTGTTGAAGCCTGGCTTGGAGAATTTTGAGCATTACTTTGTAAGCATGTGAGATAGGTGCAATTGTGCAGTAGTCTGAGCATTCTTTAGCATTGCCTTTCTTTGTGATGGGAATGAACACTGACCTTTTCCAGTCCTGTGGCCATTGCTGAGTTTTCCAGAGTTGCTGGTATATTGAGGGCAGCACTTTCACAACATCATGTTTTAGGATTTGAAATAGATCAATTGGAATTCCATCACCTCCACTAGCTTCGTTTGTAGTGATGTTTCCTAAGGCCCACTTGACTTCACATTCCAAGATGTCTGGCTCTAGATGAGTGATCACACCATCATGGTTATCTGGATCATGAAGATCTTTTTTGTACAGTTCTTCTGTGTATTCTTGCCACCTCTTCTTAATATCCTCTGCTTCTGTTAGTTCCATAATGTTTCTGTCCTTTATTGTACCCATCTTTACATGAAATGTTCCATTGGTATCTCTAATTTTCTTGAAGAGATCTCTAGTCTTCCCCATTCTATTGTTTTCCTCTATTTCTTTGCACTGATCACTGAGGAAGGCTTTCTTATCTCTCCTTGCTATTCTTTGAAACTCTGCATTCAAATGGGTATCTCTCCTTTTCTCCTTTACCTTTCACTTCTCTTCTTTTCTCAGCTATTTGTAAGACCTCCTCAGACAACAATTTTACCTTTTGGCATTTCTTTCTTGGGGATGGTGTTGATCACTGCCTCCTGTACAATGTCACAAACCTCTGTTCATAGTTCTTCAGGCAGTCTGTCTATCAGATCTAATCCCTTGAATCTATTTTTGCTTCCACTGTATAATCTTAAGTATTTGATTTAGATCCTACATGAATGGTCTAGTCTTTTTCCCTACTTTTCTCAGTTAAAGTCCGGATTTTGCTGAGTTCATGTTCTGAGCCACAGTCAGCTCCCAGTCTTATTTTTTCCAACTGTATAGAATTTCTCTATCTTCAGCTGCAAAGAATATAATCAATTTGATTTAATATTGGTATTGACCATCTGGTGATGTCCACATAATAGAGTCATCTCCTGTGTTGTTGGAAGAGGGTGTTTGCTATGACCAGTGCATTCTCTTGGCAAAACTCTATTAGCCTTTGCCCTGCTTCATTTTGTACTCCAAGGCCAAACTTGCCTGTTACTCCAGGTATCTCTTCACTTCCTATATTTGCATTCCAGTCCCCTATGATGAAAAGGACATCTTTTTTGGTGTTAGTTCTAGACGGTCTTGTAGACCTTTTAACTTGTAGACTATTCAACTTCAGCTTTTTTGGCATTAGTAGTTGGGGCATAGACTTGGATTACTGTGATATTGAATGGTTTTCCCTAGAAATGAACTGAGATCATTCTGTCATTTTTGAGATTGCATCCAAGTACTTCATTTCAGACTCTTTTGTTGACTATGAGTGCTACTCCATTTCTTCTAAGGGATTCTTACCCACAGTAGTAGATATAATGGTCATCTGAACTAAATTCACCCATTCCAGTCCATTTTATTTCACTGATTCCTAAAATGTCAATGTTCACTCTTGCCATCTCCTGTTTGACCACTGCCAGTTTGCCTTGATTCATGGACCTAACATTCCAGGTTCCTATGCAATATTGTTATTTGTAGCATTGGACTTTACTTCCATCACCAGTCACATCCATAACTGGGTGCTGTTTTTGCTTTGACTCTGTCTCTTCATTCTCTCTGGAGTTATTTCTCCACTCTTCTCCAGTAGCATACTGGGCACCTACCAACTTGGGGAGTTCATCTTTTAGCGTCCTATCTTTTTGCCTTTTCATACTGTTCATGGGGTTCTCAAGGCAAGAATACTGAAGTGGTTTGCCATTCCCTTCTCCAGGATACCACGTTTTGTCAGAACTCTCCACCTTGACCCACCTGTCATGACCTACCAATAAAAGGATAACCCACATCAAATGGCAAAAGAGAAGCCCCAATAAGATGTAGGAAGGCATAATCACATTTAAATCAAACCCCAACCCAGCAGAGATGCTCAGAGGGCTCAAACAAAACCTTGTGTGCACCAGAACCCAGAGACCCCACAGAGACTGAGACAGACCTGCCTTTGAGTGTCTCTTGTGGAGGCACTGGTTAGCAGTGGCCTGCCACAGGGACAGGGGCTCTGGCTGCAGCAGACCTGGGTCTTGCTGCATGTGGCATAAGCCTTCTTGGAGGAGGTTGCCATTAGCCACACTATAGAGCCTCTGAACAGATGAAACACAAACTGCAGAACAATTATACCAAAGAAACTCTTGCACTGTTAAGAAAGTTCCAGGACCCACAACATACTTCCCAACCTGGGGATCTGGCAAAGGAGCTGAGCACCCCCAGTGAATTTGACTTTGGAGACCATGGGATTTGATTACAGAACTTCCACAGGATTGGGGAAACAGACTCTTGGAGGACACAAACAAAACCTTGCACACCTCAGGAGCCAGGAGAAAAAGGCAGTGTTCCCACAAGAGACTGAGCCAGACTTGCCTGTGAGTGTCCAGGAATCTCCAGCAGAGGCATGGGTTGACAGTGGCCTGTTGTGGGGTCAGGGGCACTGAATACAACAGTGTGTACACTAGTCATTTTGAAGGAGGTCACCATTACCTTCATTTCCCCTACCATAGTTTGGCCTCACGGAAAACAACAGGGAGTGAATGCAGCCCTGCCCATCAGTAGAAAATTGGATTGAAGATTTACTGAGCATGGTCCTGCCCATCAGAACAAGACCCAGTTTCCCCCACAGGAAGTCTCACCCATCAGGAAACTTCCACAAGCCTCTTATCCTCATCCATCAGAGGGCAGACAGGATGAAAACCACAATCACAGAAAACTAACCAAACTGATCACATAGATCACAGCCTTGTCTAACTCAATGAAACTGTGAGCCAACCTGTATAGGGCCACCCAGAAAAGATTCTAACTAGTAACAATCTACAAGAAAAGGAGATTAAGCCTGCAGTACCAAGAAATCATAAATAGTCTACTTGTTTCCTCATTTTTGTTCCAGGTCCATGTTCTTGGTACTGACCTTAGCATCAGGTGAAAGCACTGTTCACTATTGTACTACTTTCTGTCATGAATGTTACCTTCTCCTAACTTGTGTGAGGGCATTTCACAGCATTAAAACTGCCTGCTGATTTGAGAATTCCTTCTAGAGTTCTCTTCTAGTCACAACATCTTAGCTTTCACATGTTATCACAAAATACCCCTTGCACTTCCAGTTTTCATGAAGGTTTATGTATTATACTAGGCTTCCCTAGTGGCTCAGATGGTAAAGCATCCGCCTGCAATGCAGAAGACACAGAAGACTAGGGTTCAATCCCTGGGTCGGAAAGATCCCCTGGAGAAGAGAATGGCTACCCACTCCAGTATTCTTGCCTTGGAAATTCCATGGACAGAGGAGCCAGGTGAGATGCAGTCTAGGGGATCACAAAGAGTTGGATATGACTGAGTGGCTAACATTTCCCACTTCCTATATATACCAACCACTCTTTCAGTATCTCTGCATGGCCCCTCTCTCTCTGGGGCTTAGACCTATCTGAATGATGGATCTGGCCAGAGGACAAATAATCACTACATCATTCTGTCCTCCAAAATTTCTGCCATTATTCTCCCAGCAGCCTTTCTACTAAAACTTACTTCTCTCTTTTCAGAGATTCTTTAACTCCCAAACCAGTCTAGTTGGTACAAAACTTGCATATCACTTCAAAGTTTTTCTTGCCACAATAAATGTCATGAAACATATTTTCTCCGAACAGTGACCTTCAAAAGGAATGAAACTCATAGATCCATTATGTGTCATTCTCAACAATGAGACATTTGCCTAACAACATAAATGTTGATGACAGATGTATTCTGTCATCACAAGCACAAATATACACTAAGTTTATGTACTGATTCCAAATGACAATGACACAGCTGTGAGTAGGAGACAGAAAAATCAAAAATAACCATTGGAGAAAGTAGCCATGAAGGCTACTCCTATAAAAAAAATTATGACTGACAAATATATTTAAGTAAGTTTAGTTATTACTCATGTTTGTGTATTTGGCATGCTTTCAAAACTACTTAATGCATTTACTTCAGTATACAATGCATAACTTTTAAAAACAACACTACCATTATGCTAATTTATCCAATTTAATCTTATATTGACAAAAACTTGGGAAAATTTTCTGAAATTATCACAGGTCTAACTATATACCATGACCATTGCTTCTTTCTAAAATATAGATGAGGTCCTTTGCAGTTTCATACAAATTTTAGTATTTTTTTTTCTATTTTTGTGAAAAATGCCTTTGGAATTTTGATGAGGATTGCTAAGAGAGGAGATCCTAAGTGTTTTCACCACAAAAAAACAAAAAATGTAATTATGTGTGATAGTGGATATGTTAAGTAATTCGACTGTGATAATCATCTCACTACGTATATATATATATATATATATATATATATATATATATATATAAAATCATCACTTCATACACCTTAAAAAATCACATTGTGCAACCTGAATATATACTATTTTACTTGTTAATCATACCTCAAATAAAGCTTGGAGAAAAAAATTAGGTGAGATTCTATTGCCTACCTCTCCTAATGTCAAAATATTTGGGGAAAAAAATAACTGAATTAAATCCCTGATTTAAAAATATCTGACTAGTTGCAATGATGGCCAGATGTGGGATATTTTTTGAATAAAATCTGCCTGGTTTTGATCTCATGAGGATTTTGTGATTGATTGAATCATAAATAAGATAGGCTTAAATAAAATAGAATGTCAGAATGTTTGGTACCCTTGCCAGTATGGTACACAGCTAAGAAGATCAAAATTGTAAAGATACAGATGGATGCCCTAACAAATTTTTTTCAGTCAACATTATTTTGGCTGAGAGGAAATATATGATGATGTAGAAACAAGTTGATGCTAATAACAGGCCAATCACCAGAAAGTAATGATCAAACGAGATGTCTAAGAAGGAATCAGGATCTATAAAACTAATAGTCATTATAAGAAATACACATTGGGTGTAGTCGCTAGGGGGTGTGTGCTGTCTCTCAGTTGTGTCCGACTCTCTGCAATCCCATGGACTCTAACCTGCCAGGCTCCTCTTTCCATGGGATTCTCCAGGCAAGAATACTGGAGTGGGTTGCCATTCCAGGGGATATTCCTGGACCCAGGGGATCTGTGTCTCTGGGGGTCCTGAACTGATGGGTGGATTCTTTATCACTGAGCCGCCTGGGAAGCCCCAGTCTCTAGGATAAATCAAAGGAATTTTTATGGGTAATAAATATTTCTCAGGTGGACAACCTTAGAACATTAGTTCCTCTGTTGTGTCTGAAGACTTTGTATCTTTCAGTCTATTACCAAGCTCATTTGGAAGAATGTGATTTTGAGGATCCTGAGGAAGACATGCTAAAGTGACAAGTGTTTCTATGGTGAGTAATTTATTAAATTCTCAGAGAGTGAAGTGTAAATAAAAAGTTGAAAAGAAGACAATCCACTCTGAAATTAGAATATTAAACATGTCAATGACACAAAAATGCACATGTCCATAGACACTTGTATATCGGTCCAAATATACCTGTCTCCACTAATATGCTTATTATAGCACAATACATAAGAATGAAATGACCAGGAAAGAAAAACTCCTTTATGGGATTTCCTCTTCAGGCAGAGATGAACCAATTTGTCTAGACTGACCCCTAAGCCAAGAATAAAAAGACGTAGATGAAATATAAAACCATCTGTCTGAAACATCACCGAGCTAGCTTGGCAGCCAGCATAGCTGCTTGATAAAGATGAAAGGGAAACTCACTGACATGAGAACAACATTCTGCATTATTTTTATCCTATTTTGAAAGCAGAAATTAAAAAAAAAAAAAGGAAGTATTATCAGCAGTATCATAGATTGGGGGAAAATACTGTTGACAGTCAGGTCCTAATAAGACTCCAGCTTTAAGTTGGAACTCATAAAGGACAGTAGTATAATGTATTCATAAATCAAGAATACATCAAGCCTTACAAACAGTGAACATCAAGATTGAGTCAATTCAATCCTTCTTCGTCAAAACCTAAAGGAGGAAATGATTTACAGAAACAGCAGCATCCAAAGCCTTTATAAAATTTATAAATTTGGCTGGCATTCAAAAAACAAAAAATTACCAAAACACCAAGTTACTGGATGAAGAAGAAAAAGATAATAGAAACAGTCTAAGGATTATTCAGTTATTGAAGTTATTAGCTATTAGATTTTTAGACATAGAGACTTTTTAAGCAGCTACAATAGATATAATTAAGAAGGTAAATAAGAACAAGGAAATTTTATCAAAGAAGTATAACTTTTAAAATAATCAAGTGAAAATTCTTAAACACAAAGCTACTAAAGATAAGAACTCAATAGATTAATTTCCCAGCAGATTAAACTCAGATATATAGGAAACCAGTGGTGATTTGGAAGACAGATCATTTTTATTGAGATATAACTGACATACAGCATTGTATTAAGTTTAAGGCCTAGAGCGTAGTGCTTTGGTTTATATACATTGTGAAATGATGATCACAATAATTTATCATCTCTTGTTGATACAAAGCAAAAGAAAAATAAACCAATTTTCCCTGCGATGAGAACTCAGAATTTACTCTCTAAACAACTTTCATACATAACATAGAGCAGTGTTAATTATATTAATTGTGTTGTATGTTATATCTCTAGTACTTATTTATCTTATAACTAGAAGATTGTACCTTTAACCACTTTCATCCAACTCCTTCTCCTCCACCCCTATGTTTGGTAACACAACTCTGACCTCATTTACCATGAGTTTGTTTGTTTTTGAAGTAGAATTAACCTGCAACACTGTTAATTCTCGGGACACAACACAGTGATTTGATACTTCTGTAATTATGAAACACTCACTGTTAAGTCTAGTTACCAACTGTCACCATGCAAAGATAGTACATTATAATTGACTATTTCCCAACACTGTACATTTAATTCTCATGACTTTTTTATTTTGTAACTGGGAGCTTATACTTCTTAATCTCTTTCATCTATCTCTCTCATCCCCCCTCTTTCTCTCCTCTGGTGTTTATCTGTTTGTCTCTGTATCTATTAAGAGTTGCATCAACCTCTAAACTATCAACTTTCTCATGTTTAAAGACCATCAAACAGAGGAAAGAGTCAGTACACTTACAGAGGTAATTAACACTTACTGTCAGGAGAAGGCAGAACTTTTATTTCACAGAGAGCAGACAAGAACAGGCTCAGGTTATAGTGTTAGCTCGGGTGATCCACTGGGCTATCCTTGATCCTCTGTTTAACAGTGAATAGACAAGTACAACAGCCACAGACTGTCACAAAAACAGTGAACAGAGTCTGAGACCTCATATAACAACAGAGATGCCAGCAAGAAATAAGGGAAATATAAAATGGGTAGTGAAAACAGACAGTGATTGTCACTTGTAACTTTAATATTAACTGGAACAGTAAAGGCTATATTTGTCCCACTAACATAAGTTTCCTCAGATACAAGACTCATCAATATTCTGAAAAATCTATTCTCCAATGTCAGGAACTTACTATAAAAAGCACACATAGTTGAGAGATACAAATGGTGACCTAGTGTGTACTCTGATGTCACACAGACCATCTTCAGCAGTGGAAGACAGATGATTTTAACAGCCAATTCTGAAACTCAAAAAAAGCACAGATACAAAAATAGAAAAACAAAAATGAGCTTAAGAGACAATAGGTTAAGGTTACTACGTCTAACATACATGAAATTAACATCTAGAAAGGAGAGAAAGAGTACAGGCCAGAAGCCACTTTAGAAGAGCTAATTTCTGAGTATTTTCCAAAAGTGAAAAAGACAAAGGACCACAGATGTACGAAATACTCTGAAATCCAAACAGGATAATTTTTTAAAAAGAGTATGTAATGGTTAAACCAATGGAGGAAAAAAGGACATTTTATTCAAAAGACTACTAAGTCTTAAAGCTGACATCTCAACAAAAAACTTGGAAGCCTAAAAACACTGAAAGAACTGCCAACAAACTTACATAAAAGATATAATCTATATCTACATATATATGCTTATCTATAACATACATATTCCTATCTATTAAATGAATTAATCAAGAATTTTAAACTCTCTCATGGACTTTCTGGTTTCCATCAAGATGGAGTAAGCCCACTAAATCTAATCTCTCCCAATGTTTACCACTAAAAGCTCTGGACATTATATTGGGCTGGCCAAAAATTTCACTCTGGTTTTCCCAAAAGATGTTACAGAGAAACCAGAATGAAGCTTTTGGCCAACCCAATACAAAAAGCAACTACTGAAAATTACTCAATAGCATGAGAATTGGGAAAGTAAGCAAAAATTTAAAGACTGACTTGTATCAAGATGAATCTACAGCCTCTCTGTCTCTCCACAGTCTTGATTTCTTAGAGAGCAAAATTGCACAGCATGAAAAGGTGGCAAAAGAAAAAAAACCTGAAAAAATGCCCTTGGACAGAAGAGGACCTCTGTAAAAGAGCGTATAGGAGTGACCGCCCCTCCCCCCGTGTTTTCATTTTCTTGTTTGTTTTTCAGTCTTCCTTCCTTTACCTCTGCCTAAAGCCTGCCCCATTCGCAAAGCTGCACTGCCATGGCAGGACACGGACACCTAAAATCCCAAGAAAAATGTCTCTCTGGCCAAATAATCCAAGAATCTTGTGTTCCCAGGAATGTAGAGAAAAGTCATCTTATTATTTTTTTTTCTTTTTCTTGCCATTTTCCCCTGAGGGTAAAAGTCACAGAAAACTGCAAGAAAGTTCAAGAAACTAAAATGCTACATAAAACTCTAGCTTTCTAGCAAGAGGGCAAGGAAAATGTGTCTCTGGGAAATGGAGAGCGTAGAGAAAAGTTTGGAAAGGATAGAGTTAGTAAAGAGGATTGCCTACCACTATGAACTGGCAGAAGTCTTGGGCTCATTCTCATGCCGAACAGAATATATGCAAAGTAGAGACCAATGTCTTTGAGAACTGATCTATAATATAAATCAATGCCCAAGTCCCAGACCAAGCCTTGAGGAGAGTATGGATAAACAGCATGCAAAGTCTTTCAGAACTGAATTTACACTGGGACCGCTGCCCACAGAAATCTAAAAAGAGCACACTCTGAACCTAACCAAGTCAGTTGCCTACTAGGAGACAACACAACACACCACACACACTCATCCTAGAGAATTTTAACAGAACTCAGAGTCCACAGCATAATATTTTAAGGGTTCAGGATGGAATCCTAACTTTCTAAATATAGAACGATCCAAGAAAATATGACAATTCTCAGAAAAAAAGGTAATCGGGAGATGCTAATTCCCACATGATCCAAATGTTGGAATTGTCAGACTAGAGAACCTACTCACGAATGTCTTGGTTTTATTTTCCAAGACTTTTAAAAAATCATTGTTTCCATGTAAAACAAGTTTAAAAACCAATGAAAAAAAGTATTTGTGCATAATATGTAAGAGACTGAACTTTGTTCATTTTCTTTCAGGGATGATTCCTTATTGAAGACTAAAAGGTAAATCAATGATTCTCAATTTTCAGTGTGCATGCAGCATACCTGGAAACCTTGTCAAAGTGAAGATAATAATCCAGTAGGGCCGGGATGTGGCCTGAGATTCTACACTTCTCAGGTGATGCCAGAGTCACTGGTCCTCAGTTCAAACCTGGCAGCAATGTAATAAAGAACTTGGATTTGAAAAGTTAAGTAGAAAATATTGGAGGCCATGCTATTATTGATACTTCTCAAATGACCCAAGGACTTTGCTCCTTAAAGATTTTCTCAAACTGTCAATATTTCATCATCCAACAATTACTTCTTGGAAATGCCTTTGATGGAACTAATGGAAGGGTTACTTTTGTGTCTTCACTAAATGACTAAGAAGTGAACATAAAAAATACTTAATGATGGGACTGCAAGGAGATCCAACCAGTCCATTCTGAAGGAGATCAACCCTGGGATTTCTTTGGAAGGAATGATACTAACGCTGAAACACCAGTACTTTGGCCACCTCATGCGAAGAGTTGACTCATTGGAAAAGACTCTGATGCTGGGAGGGATTGGGGGCAGGAGGCAAAGGGGACAGCTGAGGACGAGATGGCTGGATGGCATCATGGACTCGATGGACGTGAGTCTGAGTGAACTCCGGGAGTTGGTGATGGACAGGGAGGCGTGGCATGCTGCAATTCATGGGGTTGCAAAGAGTCTGACATGACTGAGTGACTGAACTGAACTGAACTGAATGATGGGAGGAAAAAGTCATATATGACCGTGATCCAAGTTGTTTCCTACTTCCTTTAATATTGTTTTAAATTGAGGGCAGGAGAAGGGGAAGACAGAGGATGAGATGGTTGGATGGCATCACCGACTCAACAGACATGGGTTTGAGTAGACTCCGGGAGGCCTGGTATGCTGCGGTTCATGGGGTCGCGAAAAGTCGGACATGACTGAGCAGCTGAACTGAACTGAAATGCTTATCCTGGCAAATAACTTCCTCAATTTAAAAAGATATACATATACATGTGTATACAGATTGCTGTAGTTGTTCAGTCACTAAGTCATGTCCAACCCTTTGTGACCCCATGGACTTCAGCACACCAGCCTTCCCTGTCCTTCACTTGCTCCTGGAGTTTGTTCAGACCCATGTCCATTGAGTCTTCTCATCTCACCATTGAGTCAACCATCTCATCTTCTGTCACCCCCTTCTCCTTTTGCCCTCAATCATTCCCAGCATCAAAGTCTTTTCCAATGAGTCAGCTCTTCACATCAGGTGGCCAAAGTATTGGAGCTTCAGCCTCATCAGCCCTTCCAATGAATATTCAGTGTTGATTTCTTTTAGCATTGACTAGTTTGATCTCCTTGCTCTCCAACAGACTCTATAGATTCTTCTCCAGCACCAGTTTGGAAGCATCAATTCTTCGGCTCTCAGCTTTTTTATAGTCCAATTCTCACATGCATACATGACTACTGGAAAAACCAAAGCTTGCATACATACACACATATATGTGTGTGTGTATAAATATATACATAGTTCAGTTCAGTTCAGTTCAGTTGCTCAGTCGTGTCTGACTCCTAGCGATCCCATGAATTGCAGCATGCCAGGCCTCCCTGTCCATCACCAACTCCCGGAGTTCACTCAGACTCACATCCATCGAGTCTGTGATGCCATCCAGCCATCTCATCCTCTGTCATCCCTTTTGCCTCCTGCCCCCAATCCCTCCCAACATCAGAGTCTTTTCCAATGAGTCAATTCTTCGCATGAGGTGGCCAAAGTACTGGAGTTTCAGCTTTAGCATCATTCTTTCCAAAGAAATCCCAGGGCTGATCTCCTTCAGAATGGACTGGTTGGATCTCCTTGCAGTCCAAGGGACTCTCAAGAGTCTTCTCCAACACCACAGTCCAAAAGCATCAATTCTTCAGTGCTCAGCCTTCTTCACAGTCCAACTCTCACCTCCATACATGACCACTGGAAAAACCATAGCGTTGACTAGACGGACCTTAGTCGGCAAAGTAATGTCTCTGCTTTTGAATATGCCATCTAGGTTGGTCATAACTTTTCTTCCAAGGAGTAAGCGTCTTTTAATTTCATGGCTGCAGTCACCATCTGCAGTGATTTTGGAGCCCCCCAAAATAAAGTCTGACACTGTTTCCACTGTTTCCCCATCTATTTCCCATGAAGCTATGGGACCGGATGTCATGATCTTCGTTTTCTGAATGTTGAGCTTTAAGCCAACTTTTTCACTCTCCTCTTTCACTTTCATCAAGAGGCTTTTTAGTTCCTCTTCACTTTCTGCCATAAGGGTGGTGTCATCTGCATATCTGAGGTTAGTGATATTTCTCCCGGCAATCTTGAATCCAGCTTGTGTTTCTTCCAGTCCAGCGTTTCTCATGATGTATTCTGCATATAAGTTAAATAAGCAGGGTGACAATATACAGCCTTGATGTACTCCTTTTCCTATTTGGAACCAGTCTGTTGTTCCTTGTCCAGTTCTAACTGTTGCTTCCTGACCTGCATGCAGGTTTCTCAAGAGGCAGGTCAGGTGGTCTGGTATTCCCATCTCTTTAAGAATTTTCCACAGTTTCTTGTGATCCACACAGTCAAAGGCTTTGGCATAGTCAATAAAGCAGAAATAGATGTTTTTCTGGAACTTTCTTGCTTTTTCCATGATCCAGCAGATGTTTGTAATTTGATCTCTGGTTCCTCTGCCTTTTCTAAAACCAGCTTGAACATCAGGAAGTTCACGGTTCACATATTGTTGAAGCCTGGCATGGAGAATTTTGAGCATTACTTTACTAGCAAGTGAGATGAGTGCAACTGTTCTGTAGTTTGAGCATTCTTTGGCATTGCATATACATAGCAAACTGCCAAACAATCACAGTAACGTTTTGTAATAGAATGAGATATTCTGTGGTAAAAGACGATCATTACAAGTATGACATGTTGAAAGTCACTTTCCTTTATATATAATATCAGAACTTTGTTTTGATTTTTGCTCATTTTTTTGTTCATTTTTCTCTCAGCTAAATTTCAGGTAAAAAGATATTGAATTAGGTAGTTCAGTTTCTTCAAGTTTTCAGAAAAATATTAACAGAATTCAACCTAGAAACTTAAAATTACATTAAAACATCTCAAATTTTACCTAGAATGAGAAGATTTTAGAAAACAGTAGCAGGTCATAAATGGTGCAACAAAGTGGAAAATGTTTACCATGTAACACCAGAAAGATCACGACTGTGATTAAACCCCACTGATTACAGACTACAGGTGACTTAACAGAAAGTCTAAAATCTAGGAAATCCTAGGGCTCCTCTGCAAATAATCTGTAAGTCATTGTGTTTTATTTCAAAGTATAGAACAAAATGAAGTGGGGGAAAAAATCCTTCTGCAAAATGACAGTCCTAAAGTGAAACACTTTTCTGCATAGTACAGAAGCTTTACAAATGACCTGGTATCCAAGGCAACACAGATAATGACTAAGTGGTAAAACTTGAAATGAAGCACCATCAGAAAATGCACAATCTTAAACTAATAGAAAGAGTCTACGTTAGGAAGCAGATATTTAGCTAGCTCTACAGTTTCTAACAATACATCCAAAACGTCCATAATGTATAATAAAATGTTCTTATCTTTCTAAATATTTTAAATAACAATCCATTATAAATTTCTCCTATAAATTTAACCAATAAAAATTGTATGAGCCTCATTGTATGCATTAATACATGTGGACAGTGCATTATTAGACGAAAAAGATGTCTTTAAATTTTTGTATGGGACTACTGTTACTAGAAAAATAATTATACAAATCAAAATTTTTTATGATGCAATATAGTTGAAATTCACAGGTAACAGATACTATAATTATTCTGATACTATTAAAATTATACTAAATATTATCTCCATGTTTTCACTGCACTTGAGTTGTGTATTACTAAGCATATTTCTCATATGTTGATAAGGTTTTGCTATATTTTTACTTCTGTTACTACTTTGTGAACAATTTGAAGGCATAGATTATATCTTTTTCATCTTTGCATCTCTCATATTAGTGTCTGGTACATGGAAGTTCCTAAGAAATGGTAAATAAATATATATTCACTTCAAAGTCGGTTTTCTTTTATGGTAAAAAATGATATTTTGATACCCTTTGAAATGATTTTCAAATTCTTAAAATGAATGTCAATTTTAACATGACCATCAGTGAGCATGTTAATTGCTCTGCACTTTAGGAATTCACAGAGCTCTATGGCCTTTCCATTCAGAATACTGATGCATTCTTTTATGCCAGGCCTGATATTATAGTCAGGAGAATTACTCAGCTGCCTGCATGGATCACCTCCTGTTAACTGCTCTCCAGACCCTAATCAAATATACTGGGATTATTTAATAAAAATTTATTTTTCAGGATCTATTCTCTGTCTAGCACTGAGAAAATACATAAAGTAAACAGAAACTTCAACCTCCTTTGTTATCCAGTTGGGAAGAATAGATACACAAATAGTTATTAAACAAAGAGTTATTCTATACTATCTCATACCAGTCAGAATGGTCATCATTAAAAAGTCTACAAATAGCAAATTCTGGAGAGGGTGTGGAAAAGAAGGAACCCTCCTGTTGGGGATAATATAAGTTGGGGTAGACACTATGGAAGACAGTATGGAGGTTCCTTCAGTTCAGTTCAGTTCATTCGCTCAGTCGTGTCCGACTCTTTGCAACCTCATGAATCGCAGCACACCAGGCCTCCCTGTCCATCACCAACTCCCAGAGTTCACTCAGACTCACATCCATCGAGTCGGTGATGCCATCCAGCCATCTCATCCTCTGTTTTCCCCTTCTCCTCCTGCCCCCAATCCCTCCCAGCATCAGAGTCTTTTCCAATGAGTCAACTCTTCACATGAGGTGGCCAAAGTACTGGAGTTTCAGCTTTAGCATCATTCCTTCCAAAGATTCCCAGGGCTGATCTCCTTCAGAATGGACTGGTTGGATCTCCTTGCAGTCCAAGGGACTCTCAAGAGTCTTCTCCAACACCACAGTTCAAAAGCATCAATTCTTCGGCACTCAGCTTTCTTCACAGTCCAACTCTCACATCCATACATGACCACTGGAAAAACCGTAGCCTTGACTAGACGGACCTTAGTCAGCAAAGTAATGTCTCTGCTTTTCAATATGCTATCTAGGTTGGTCATAGCATTCCTTAAAAAGATAAAAATAGAGTTGCTACATGATCCAGTAATCCCATTCCTTGTATATATCTGAACCAAACTATAATTTAAAAAGATAAATGCACCCCTATGTTCATAACAGTACTACTCACAACAGCCAAGACATGGAAACAGCATAAATGTTTATCAATAGATAAGTGGATAAAGACGATATCTATCTATCTATCTATCTATATACTGCATATATATATATATATGCTTCCCAGTTGGTGCTAGTGATTAAGAACCTGCCAATGCAAGAGACATAAGAGGTGGGATTTGATCCCTGGAACCCTGGCTTGGGAAGATCCCCTGGAGGAGGGCATGACAATCCACTCCAGTATTCTTGCCTGGAGAATCCCATGGATAGAGGAGACTGGTGAGCTATCATCCATAGGGTTACATTGGAATATTACTCAGTCATTAAAAAGAATGAAGTAATGCCATTTCATTAGTCCAGCTACATGGATGAATCTAGAGATTATGTACTTCACAAAGTAAGCCAGAAAGACAAATACCATATGGTATCACTTACATGTGAGATCTAAAATATGACTTAATGAACTTATCTACAAAACAGAGACAGACACACAGAACTAGAGAACAGACTTGTAGTTGTCAAGAAGAAGGGGTGGTAGGGGAGGGATGGACTGGGAGTTTGGGTTTAGCAGATGCAAACTGTTCTATATAGCATGGATATATAACAAGGTCCTATTTTATATAGCCTACCAGCCTCCTCTGTCCACACAGTTTTCCAGACAAGAATTCGCTTCTCCAGGGATCTTCCTGACCCAGGGATCAAACCCAGGTCTCCCACATTGCAGGTGGATTCTTTACCATGTGAGCCACCAGGGAAGCCCATTGTGTAGCACAAGGAACTTTGTTCAGTATCCTGTGATAAAACGCAATGGAAAAAATATTCTGAAGAATGTACTGGAATCATTGAATCATTTTGCTGTACAGCAGAAATTAACATTGTGAATCAACTATACTTCACTGTAAAAAGAGCATTCCTATACATCAAAAGTGTTGGAATATACTCAGAAATCATTTTTATTGGTTTAACTGGCTCTGCAGTTTACAATTGTTTACTTTGGAAACTTACTGCAACAATAATGCTGCTGTTCAGATACCACTGAAATTCATCCTTTGGTATTATCACAATGGAAGTTTTCAAGCTATACACAGGAGTTAGTCTTAATACTCTATAATACTGATGACACAAATTTTAGTTGCCCATGCATCCACAACTCATGCAGTCTCTTCTATAGTAATTTTGTATCACTAGGCAAAATGAAATCAATGTTAAGTGAATATTAACATTTATAATATTTAATGATTGCGTCTATTAAAATAGCTTGAGCCCCCACCCTATTTTAAGGGAAACCCAACCACTCAATGCTCTTTTATTTCTTCGACTCCTTTCTTACTCTCTGTTCTGATAAATTATAATTCTCAGTCTTCTCTCATGTCAATGGCTATTCCCTTCTGTTTGGCCACCTGGACCCAAAAGAGCTCACTCTCTTCCTTTTCTCTGATGAAAAATCAACAGACAAACAACCTTATAGGCACTGGTGTGTCATAGGTTTTATTGAAGTTTAGAGAATAAAGCAAAAAGGTTATTTCACCGCAAACAAAACTGAGAAGTACCTATTAGACATCTGTTTTTTCTTAAGTCTCTCTTCTATTTCAACCATTAGAAAAATTTCAGTCAATTAATTTTTAATAGATACGATAATCTCAGTGCAAAGAGTACAAAAATGTACAGAGGAAAAGCAATTTCTCCCAACCATGTCTTCTAGTTCCTTTCCCCAGTGGCAATCACTATCGCTGACTTCTTATGTTAACTTTCAGAGATATTCCTTCATTTGGACAATTTTCACTGACAAGTCCCTCTCTTTGATAGCCGGTAGAGGGCTCCTTCTTTATAAAAACATATCTTTTTAAAAAGATAAATGAGTAATTTTGTTTCCTGTAAGTAGTCCTGTTTAAATTACAGGGGTGGGAAACAGACTTCTCAGGGTAAACCAGTATTCAGACCAAAATCATGTTCAACTCAGCAGTGTTTTCTTTAATCTTATTTATTATGATAAAATAGATATAACACAAATTTACTATTTTAAAGTCTCAGTTCAATGGCATTAAGTATATGATCAATGTCATACAACCACCACCGCTATATAGTTTTAGAGCTTTTTTTTAAAAATCACTTCAAATGGAAACCCCCTACCTATGAAGCAATTACTCTCTACTCTCCCTATCAGCCCTTGACAACCACAAACCTGCTTTCTGTCTCTATGGATTTGTGTCTTATGGACATTTCATATAAATAGAATCTTATAGTATTTGGCATTTTGCGTCTGCCTTCTTTCACTTATGATCACATTTTCAAGGTTCATCCTTACTGTAGCATGTATCTGTATTTCATTCCTGTTTATGGCTGAATAATATTTCCTTGTGCAGATAGATCACATTTTATTCACCCATGCATCTTTAGTGGACGTTTAGGTTTTTCCATCTTTGAGTTACTGTGAATAGTGCTCCTGGAAACATTCATGTGCAAGCTTTGTTTGAAAGCCTGTTTCCAATTCCTACGTATATACCTAGGAGTATATACATATATACATAGGAGTATGCTGGGTCATGTAGCAATTCTATATTTAACTTGTGAGTCCTTTTTCATAACTTTTGCACTGTCTTCTTTCTTCAAAAAGTTTTTTGGAAATTCCACCACACTTTTCTCTCTAATGTACTGTGAAAACCCCAAATTCACCTCATCCTCCTGTGCAGAGTCATTCAATCCTTCTTTAATTCCATCATCTCCTTTCAGATGATAAAATGAGCCTGTCTTCACTAATCCAGATTGTCCATCAAATGCTTGGCTGAAAATAAGATCATTCTGTTCTTTAAAAAAAGAAACTTCGTATGTATTTTTCAGATATAGTCATAAACCATAAATAACAGTATTGCAATTTATTCACCTACTGTATTTACCATAATTGGTTATATAAAGGAATTGGTGCTTTCTCTCCAAGGCACAATATATATGCTGAATTGTATAGTATACAGTTGATTAAGAAATTTTCTTTGAATTAAACCCACTGGTTTTGGTTATGACAGGGTTGTAGAGAAGAAATTAACTTAAACTAATAGATTTTTGCCTACAGGAAAAAAGTTTTAAGTTTCAAACACAGATGGATTAGTAAATCATAATATTTTAATTGTTTCAAGAAAAAAAAATAGCTATATTATTTGAGCCTCAAGCCTATAACATACTTCCTAAGGAAACAAGTGGATTTTCATGACATGATTGTTGGTAATGGGTATTTTCTTGGAAAGCCAGCTACTACATTATGCTGGAATGATGGATATTTTACGTCATGAGGAAACTATAGTAAGTCCAAAAGACAGAAGTTTTGTTGACCATATTATCTGATTACTGTTCAAAAAGAACATAAACTAATAATATCATTGTCAATTGCAAAATACAGCATCTTCTAAATTAAAAAGCATCCTCCTAAAATCCTTCCTAAATCAAGAAAAAATACTGTGAGAAAAAAGTAACCACCAGTTATTTTTGTAAATCAGTAAACATAAGAACATAAAATAGCAAAGCCTAGGTAAGTGGGCAATGTTATATTCAAAGATAAATACCTTGAATTACATGTGCTTATTGTTGGGGAGTGAGAAAGAATACAATAAATTCAGCTTCCACTTTAAATTTCATAAAAATACAAAAAAATCAATCCTTTGGGACACTGGCGAATTACTAGATAATTACTAAAAATCACAACAGAAACACAAATTACACAGTGGAATTGATAAATCTAAGAGTTAGTTCTTTGAAAATTTAATAAAATGACAAAACTATGTGTAAATCATCAATAAAAAGGCAAAATCCACAAACTAATGAAAACAGAACATAAAACATAATGAAAATGTTCAAATTTTCACCATACAGTGAATTTACTAAGAAGTGAATAGCCAGTCTTAACTAAAATGAAGTAGAAGCCAAAAGACAACTGTTCCTACACTGAGAATATTTTTAAACTCTTCCTGAAATTGCTTGACTAGAAATGTGATCATTAAATCCATGAATCAAATAATAATAGTATCTTATTATTTGACATTGTTTGGAAACGGAACGGTAAGAATTGAAGCAAAAAAAATAAGCTTTACGTAGGAAAGAAAAAGACAAAAAACATATTTATTGGCCATGTATGGGGTTGTGTTCCTAGAACTTGAGGGAAACATTCAAAATTATAAGTATTAATAAAATAGTAGGGAAAGTTGGTAGTTATAAGAACATACAACAAGGGAAATATCATTCTGTTCTATCAATTAATACTTCCCTCACTAGTGGGATCATTAGACTAATATCCTGATGCTAAGTGAAATCCTCAAAGCATAATGTTTTTTTGGGGGGTGAGGGATCACCCGAACATGATACAAATTTAAATTTGTTTCATATAATATTTTCTAACTAGAGACTATTGTAGGAGTAAATTGATTATTGTGTTTTGGAAACCAGAATGCTAAAATGTTTTTTCTTACATTAACTAATTTTCATTTTGTGTGAAACTTCATTATATCAGAAAAAAAAGGAAACATTCAAAAAATGCTGTTAACTTTTCAAGAGACTTTATGTGAAAAATCATAACCTGAATTACATGGTAATGATTCATAAGAAAATCTACATAAGAAAGCAAACCCTGTCTTTGCCTCAAGAGCTGTCTTCCTGCCTCTTCCCATTTTGAAAATTCACTTACTTTCTATTAGCCTTTATTTAGTCTTCCTTATACTTGATTTGCCCTGAAGGAGGGCACCACAACCCACTTCAGTGTTCTTGCCTGGAGAATCCCATGGTTGGCGGAGCCTGATGGGTTCAGTCCATGGAGCTACAGTCAGATACGACTGGGCACATACTTGATTTAATTGCATTGTAGTTGAAAAAAATTTTTTTTGCTTATCTGCTACAAATTATTTAAAATTTATTAAAACGTGTTCTATAAATCTATAATGTGTCCAAATATTTTTTGCAAAATTTCATGTGTTCTTCAGAAAAAAATGTGAATATTCTCTAATTTGGGTGTATCTACATGTGACCATTTGTTCACATTTGTAATTGTGTCAAATTTCTAAAATGTATGCAAAATTTCAAAGAAAGTATGTTTTTCTTGTGCAAGTCTGGAGGTTTTCTTTTGGTATCTTTGTTTCATTTTTTAAAATTAAATGTTTTGTCATTCCTATTATTTTAAGCATAACTATTTCATAAATGATATCCAATTACACACACAGTTCAAAGTTCTCTGTATTTTAATATGCTCTTTTGGTCTTCAATGACTATAACTAATTGATAATTGTTTCCTTTTGTATTTGTTATTTTAAATTGCAAAGTCAAGTTTGATGAAATTTCATTCGTGGGAAACTTGATATAGCTAAGTTGGAGTGAATTCTCCAGAGAGATTTTACATTTGCTTCTTCTAGGTGTCCCATAAGTATTGCCCATGAAGAACCATTTTGAAATATTAATTTTTATTTTTCACTAAAATGACATTGGTACATAAATTCCAAGTCCAAATCCATGCACAGAGAGGGAGAGAGAGACAGATTATCACAGATTTTTTTTTTAATCTCTTCAAACTACAAAACAAGATGGGCAAACTTGCCTGTCATCTTCCTTAGACAGCAGCAGAGGTATTATACAGTGATGTTGTCCTTTAAGAATTTTAGAATTTGTGGAGGTTTTAATTTAAACTCTCTTCTTTATAATAGAGTCTAAAACCTTATCTCCCCACTCCACCTCCATGTAGCCATTACAACTCAAGTCCCTTGACTGTAAAAATCTACAGTGTTCCTCCAAACTCTACAGAACAGCCTAGATTCAGAGTTTCTTTCTATTCTCCTTTCCAAGTTCACCTTCATCACTAGCCCATGAAAATATCCTTCTTTAGGGTTAAGTTATGCACTTATACAGATGGGAATGCCAGACCACCTTACCTGCCTCCTGAGAAACTTGTATGAGGGCAAGTATGCAGTTAGAACTGGACATGAAACAATGGACTGGTTCCAAATTGAAAAAGGAGTACGTCAAGCTGCATATTGTCACCCTACTTATTTAACTTATATGTGGAGTACATGATGTGAAATGCTGGGCTGGATGAAGCACAGGCTGGAATCAAGATTGCTGGGAGAAATATCGATAACCTCATATATGCAGATGACACCACCCTTACGACAGAAAGCAAAGAGGAGCTAAAGAGCTTCTTGATGAAAGTGAAAGAGGAGAGTGAAAAAGCTGGCCTAAAGCTCAACATTCATAAAACTAAGATCATAGCATCCAGTCCCATCACTTCATGGCAAATAGATGGGAAAACAGTGGAAACAGTGACAGACTTCATTTTCCTGGGCTCCAAAATCACTGCAGATGGTGACTGCAGCCATGAAATTAGAAGATGCTTGCTCCTTGGAAGAAAGGCTGTGAGGAAACTAGACAGCATATTCAAAAGCAGAGACATTACTTTGCCAACAAAGATCCACAAATCAAAGCTTTGGTTTTTACAGAAGTCATGTAGGGATGTGAGTGCTGGATTATAAAGAAGGCTGAGTGCCAAGAATTGATGCTTTCAAACTGTGGTACTGGAGAAGACTCTTGAGAGTCCCTTGGACTGCAAGGAGTTCAAACCAATCAATCCTAAAGGAAGTCAACCCTGAATACTCATTGGAAGGACTGAGGCTGAAGCTGAAGCTCCAAATACTCTGGCCATGTGATGCAAAGAGCCAATTTGTTGGAAAAGACCCTGATTCTGGGAATGATAGAGGGCAGGAGAAGAAGTGGGTGATAGAGGAAGAAATGGTTGGATGGCATCACTGACTCAATGGACATGAGTTTGAGCAAACTTCAGAAGATAGTGAAGGACAGGGAAGCCTGGCATGCTGCAGTCCATGGGATAGCAAAGAGCAGGACACAACTTAGCATCTGAACAACAATAGATTGTTTATCACATAGCCTGTTCATGAATTTTGTGTCAAGGGTATTTTAGGATATTTAATCCATCTGGCATTACGGGAAACACACCATATAAAATTTTCCTAGATTCATTCTTCCTTTTTTCATATATATTTCTTACCCTGAATTACCTCAGAGAACACCTGACCCTTTGCACTTGGGTTGATCACAACAAGATATTCTTCCAAAGGAATCCCCTTTTCCTTTTGACCACAAATATACATCTTCATATGAGAAGTTAACTAAACACAACCAAGAACATAAAAGAGAACATAGAGTAAATAATTTATTTTGTTTCTTGTAATTCTGCTCTTACTATCTCTTGAACTTTATGAGAAAAAAAAACAGCTTGCCATTTTAAGCCCAAGACAAAACCAAAAATACTCCGAGCAGCTGGAACTCAAACTCTTTTTATAATAAAATTTCTTTTCATCAGACATATTTTAGAAGAATTAGTTGTCTTTGCCTACATTGCTATACTACTGTCCTAATTTTTCTGATTATCTCTATTAGAAATTGAAACATATATGACTGTCAATTTTAAACAGGATTTCTTTTTGACAGGAAACAGTTATAATCTGATGGCAGGATGTCCCATGGGCATAGCAACAGCATGGTCTGACTTGATTACTGCTTCCCCCACACCACCTGGGATGTGCTGTGCAAATAGTCAATGTCCAATAATAGCTTGTTCATTAATTTATGAAGTAATTATTCAACTGGCATAAATTACCAAACATCTTCCATATGTCGATGTCTTCAGCTAAATAAAATGCCATTTACACTTTAGAAAAATGAAGTCAAGTGTTTGCTAACACCGTGCATTTGCAAGGTGGTGATGAACCAAATTTGTCATTTTAGTTTCTCCCTGGTGAGTTTCTAGATCATGCTATCTTTTGGCTTTACAGTCTTATATGTTGTATAAACCTCTCTACTTTGTTCTTGAATTATTGATGATTCCATTTGGGGGAAGTTTTCATGCGCTCTTGGCCTTTTACAAATGTAATAAACAAACCCTTACTTTTAGGGCCTTTCAAATCAAAACAACAATGGAACAGGAAAGGACTCTTCAAAAGTCTTTCTTTATTCAAGGAATAATTACTGAGAATGTTTTCTATTTATATAATGTGTTGAAATATTCTTTTTCCCTACCGGTCATAATATATTTTTCAACATTATCTGAGGTTTCTAATGCCAGTTTTCACCACCTGAAAACAGGCAGCATTTTCTTCATCATTAAAAGGGAATTAAATGGCCCCTTCATTTATTCAGGGACTATTATCCATCAACCTCACATTCCAGAATCAAGAAGTCAGCCAAAGAGAGTTCTGAGGGGTCAAAATAGACCAGTTTCACATGAGACCTATAGAATAATGATGAGAAAGAAAGAGAACAGAAGGCTGAATGCTAGTGTAGTGATAGAAATGACAGCTGGGATTTTCACAGTGAGGAAGAAGATAGAAAACTATGAAAGTAAACACCTCAAAAACACACCAGTCTGCAATCATTTAAAACTGGGACAAATGAGCTCATATATCTAAAAGCAATAGAGAACATCAACTTATTACCCAGCAACTGAGCATTACAATGATATCTGCAGTCAACTAAAAGAGATTTACTGTTTGAAAAGTAAATAGAAGTTCAAACTATTCAGTTTTATATGATTATTTTATTTAATTCAATTTGGAAATGTTTCTATAAAATTTAGTTGTTGTTGTTCAGTTGCTGAGTCATGTCTGACTCTTTGCGACCCCAGGAACTGCAGCATGCCAGGCTTCTCTGTCCTTCACTATCTGGCTGAGTTTGCTCAAACTCATGTCCATATCAAATTTGGTTAATTAATAATAATCCCCCAAATACATTTTGTTTGAATAGCTTGGCCCTTCTGTGTTATAAATAAATTAACATATTCTGTCTTGATCTTGACAGTAAATAAATAATTCATGTTTTACAGTTTCAGATTAACTCATTCCAGTAATGATTACATTTTCAAGTGCTGCATACATAAGAAAGATTTTCTGTGGTGTTAAAACATTCAACCTCAAAAATCTACAAAAATGATACACATCAGTAAAATACATTACAGTAAAACTCTTCTACTTTCAAATAATGGGGAAAAGTCCAGTATAGTAGTAAACCTTTCAAGTATACAATATTTCTGAAGAAATGAAACTGTATTTCTTTTAAATGTTATATAAGAATTAATATGTAAAACTAAAAATATATTTCTATTTGGTAAATGTGCATTTGTATTACATAATTATTATATAATAGTAAATATGTAGGAGAGAATCAGGCTTCCCTGGTAGCTCAGACAGTAAAGAATCCACCTGCAATGTGGGAGACCTGGGTTCGATCCCTGGGTTGGGAAGATCCCCTGGAGAGGGCATGGCAACCACTCCAGTATTCTTACCTGGAGAAACCCCATGGACAGAGGAGCCTGGAGGGCTCTTGGGGTTGTAAAGAGTCGGACAGGACTGAGCAGCTAAGCACAGCACAGCACGGGAGAGAATCAGTAAATATGTTAATGATTCAAAAACATACTTAAAATAATCCCTATTATATAATAATTTTCAAAAACATAAGCCCCTTTAACATAAAGTAATTCTCTGTTTGATACAGAACTTTAAGGCATTCTGAGAAATTGATGCTTTTCTTGAGCTCCAATTTTTATTGTGGCTTCTCCTTTAGAAAGGACAAGAGGAAATAACTTTAAACTATGCTTGTAAAGAATATGCGTAATATTTCTCAAGTATCTGATGTACAGAGTTAGTAGAACTGTGATAAAGACCCTAGAATCCATTTCTACTTCAGCTATGCTAGAATTGCTTTGAATCTGATGAGCTTTCTCATTATTCCCCAAGTCAGAGGAGGCACTGCTGTTTTTTAACACAGCTCTTCATTTTGGATAATTTCCATCCATTCTCATGTTTAGGCTACTCAGGACTCTCGGTGCAAGTGACAAAACTCAACTGAAACTTGCCTTCTGAGATCAGTAATGGGTTGCCTCACAAGACTGAGAAGTCAAACCTAGAGCTGGACTCGCCAAACGCAGATTCAGGAGTCAAATGACCAAATGGTTGGTCATCTCTCTCTCTCCATATCCATAAGATGTACAGGAAGCCGAGTATGGTCACAAACAATTCCAGTTATCAGCCCCAGAAACAAAGGAAAAGGGAGAAACTCTCTGTTACCTCTCCCTGCTTCAGTGGTATGTGTGTGTGCCTATGCGGTGTGTGTGTGTGTGTGTGTGTGTGCAGGGAAGAGGACAATGCACATATAATAGAGGACTCTGACCCAGATTTGTCCAGTCCTGGATCATAGGTCTATCTGACTATAAAGACAATGTATCTTTATACTTTTAAATTTTTTATTAGAGTATAGTAGCTTTACAATTGGAGAAGACACTGGTGACCCACTCCAGCACTCTTGCCTGGAAAATCCCATGGATGGAGGAGCCTGGTGGGCTGCAGTCCATGGGGGTCGCTAAGAGTCGGACATGACTGAGCGACTTCACTTTCACTTTCATGCATTGGAGAAGGAAATGGCAACCCACTCCAGTGTTCTTGCCTGGATAATCCTAGGGACGGGGGAGCCTCATCGGCTGCCGTCTATGGGGTTGCACAGAGTCGGAGACGACTGAAGCGACTTAGCAGCAGCAGCAGCAGCATACATGTGCGTGTTGTGTGCTGTGCTCAGTCATGTCCAATTCTTTGTGAGCCTTTGAACTGTAGCTCACCAGGCTCCTCTACCCATGGAATTTTCCAGGCAAGAATACTGGAGCAGGTTGCCATTTTCTACTCCAGGGGATCTTCCCAACCTAGGGATCGTAAGAGTGTCTCTTGCACCTCCTGCATTGGCAGATAGAGATTCTTTACTACTTTTCCACCTGGGAAGCTCATACATATATCCCATTTTGGATTTCCTTCCCATAGACAATTGAGTGGCTGCAGAGCATTGTGTAGGTTTCCTGTGCTATACAGTACGTTATCATTAACTACTTATTTTATAAGTAGTATCAATAGTGTATATATGTCAATCCCAATCACCCAGTTCATCCCATCCCTGTCTCCCGCTTGGTGTCTATACGTTTGTTCCCTAAGTGTGTTTCTATTTCTACTTTGCTGTCAGATTGCCTACACAAATTTTTTTCAGATTCCACATATATACATCATTAATAATATACAATATTTATTTTTCTCTTTATGGCTTACATCACTCTGTATGATATTCTCTAGGTCCATCCATGTCTCTTTATTGATTGCTTCACTAGAGTGGTAAGGGAACAGAAATGGAGGTGGGACACTGTTGATACCAGACAAAGAGGGCAGGCCTGTTAGAGTGACAGTAAAAATGTCTGTCAACTACATGTACATGGTCTCTTACAAAGGTGAACTTAGATTCCTCCTTTCCCACCAGGAGACTTCCAAGTAAGGAATTCTCTGCAGATCATGGTGGTTTACTTGCTAAGTCACGTCTGACTTTTGCAACCCCATGGACTGCAGCCCGCCAAGCTCCTTGGTCCATGGGATTCTCCAGGCAAGAATACTGGAGTGGGTTGCAGTTACCTTCTCCAGGGTCTGCAGATCACAGACACTTTAAAATAAACCTCAGTTGTCTATAGTTCTTATGTAAGTAGGAGCTACATGATGGATGCTCTTTGGGAGGTGATTCAGCCAGTCACCTACAGGCATCTTCAGTCCTCAACTGAAGCCTGAAACTCCTTCTTGGGGAAAGGGTTCCAAAGAGCAAGGAAGGTGTCCAATGCCATGGTCCACAGAAGAAAGGCCATTTGCTCTAATTCTCCACTGTGTTAGGGGACTGAACTTCATTATCCAATGAGACAGTTTTTACCAAAAAAACATGAACTTGAAAAGTGTCTGGGATCCCCAGTCTCTACTTTTGTGTAGTTTTATGTGGGACACCCAAACCTGGCAAAAAATACCCAAGGCTATTTCCAATTAAAATAACTGACTTTCACATCTGCCTTAAGGTTTCTGCTGATTCTTCACTGTTAATGGGAAGAAAGGTGATTATATTAATAGGTTTGGGAAAAAAGCCCAAGAGAGCAATGCGTAATGAAGAATTGGACAAGAGAGGGTATAAATGGGCAAATTTTGGAAATGTGTCTTCAGTCACAAGTTTACAAATATGCACACAACCAAGAAATAGCAATTCCCATAGAGAAAACAGCCCCTGGAGAAGGGAACAGCTACCACTCCAGTATTCTGGCCTGGAGAATTCCATGGACTGTATAATCCATGGGGTCGCAAAGGGTTAGACTCCATTGAGTGACTTTCACTTCACTAGAGAAAACAGCACCTAAAGCAAAGGGCGGGAATTCAAGTGATCTGAAAGGGATCACGAGCAGGAAGCAGAAACTGGCAAAATCGACCAGGTGAGCTTGCATCCATACTCTAGGTAACAGCAGTAACTAGAAGAACTGGAGCACACAGTTATCTCAAAGCCCTTGTTCATTGACTTTAGTGTCTGGATTTCCTGTGGGCCTATATCTATTTTCCATTTATCTTTTCACGGCGCTTTGATCATGTAATCTCATTTCCATTCCAATTGCCAGTTTGTGATTAAAAGGCAGGAATTTCATCTGAAAGGTTGTAGAGCTAATTTGAGTATCTGAATGAGCACTCTGGCAGGCAGTTATGGTCAAGGTCTAATCCATCTGACACTGAGCTGCTTCAAAGCAAAACTTCAGCCTTTGTGAAGGCCACTCTTTATTAAAAACCACTTATTCCAGGGGTATAGTCCTTCATCAATGTTAAGTGAAGGACTCAAGTATATATTAGGACCTTCCTTCTTAATAATCCCTGGACTCTAGTTTCTAATTCTATAATCCCCAAAACTGACAGAAGATTTTCTCAGCTTCTAAGCATCTCAGTGACTTCCATTAGAATGGGCAAATGATTTAAAGGGAAAACTGGTACCAAATTTGGTACCCACTCCAGTATTCTGGCCTGGAGAATTCCATGGACTGTATAATCCATGGGGTCGCAAAGGGTTAGACTCCATTGAGTGGCTTTCACTTCACTAGAGAAAACAGCACCTAAAGCAAAGGGAGGGAATTCAAGTCTATTTTGAGTTACTTTATTTTGGCCTTTTGGGCCTTCAAGTCCTTGCTGACTTGGTAACTTCCAAAACCTTTTTAAAAATTTTGTTGGAATATAATTGTTTTACAATACTGTGTTAGTTTCTGCTATACAGTAAACTGAATCAGTTATAGGTATACATAAATCCCCTCCTCCTTGAGCCTCCCCCTCTATCCCACCCCTCTAGATCATCACAGAGCACCAGGCTGAGCCAGGTCTTCTGCACTGCAGGTAGATTCTTTACCATCTGAGCCACTAGGGAATACTGTATATAAGTATGTGCCTGTGGTATGTCTATATCATAATATTTTACAGTTAATATTATGTATGTGTCAGTAAATGTGTCCTTGTATTTTTTCCATGCCTTGAGTCTGCAGTCAGTGAGAACCAGTGAGGCACATTCTACTGAGCGCTCCAGCCAAAATTATCAGCAGCAGCAGCCAAGACTGCTCTGCCATTTTATCCAGCATTGAGGATATTCTGCAACAAGTATTTACTCAGCTGTGGACTCGTTTTCTGCCATTAGCTTTGTGTTCTGGCAAACAGTGTCAACACTACTGGATAACAAAAGTATGCAAGTGATAACACCGGATCGCCTTCAAAGAATCAAAAGGAAATACATCAGGCTGGAGGTGAAAGTACAAAGTTTATCGTGACTTGAGTTGCTTCAAGAAATGAGAGAGGATTTCAGAAGGTAAGGGCTAACAAATGATTTGGGATTTATGAAAGTCCTCTGATATAATGAGGGGCATCATACAATCCCTGCTGCCTGGGACAATTGACTAGATGGCTCATGGAACATACTTGTGAGAAAATGCACAGAAAACGAGTATGTTTTCAGAGAAAGTAAAGAGAAAAAAGCAATGATTACTGTAGTGTGAAGCAAGTATACATAACCATACCTTCCTTTTTCTCCCTATTGCTGCTGCTGCTGCTGCTGCTGCTAAGTCGCTTTAGTTGTGTCTCACTCTGTGTGACCCCAGAGACAGCAGTCCACCAGGCTCCTCTGTCCCTGGGATTCTCCAGGCAAGAATACTGGAATGGGTTACCATTTCCTTCTCCAATGGATGCATGCTTGCTAAATCACTTCGGTCATGTCAGACTCTGTGCAACCCTATGGACAGTAGCCCACTAGGCTCCTCTGTCCACATGATTCTGTAGGCAAGAATACTGGAGTGGGTTGCCATTTCCTTCTCCATTTTTCTCCCTAGAGTAGTCAAATTCATGGAGTCAGAAAGTACACTGGTCAATTGCAAGGATCAGAGGGTAGGGGTTGGAGAAGAGAGAAATGGGGACTTGGTGTTTAATGGGGACAGAGTTTCAGTTTAGGAAGATGAAAATTTCAGGAGATGGATGATGGTGAGAGTTGTACAACATTGTGAATGTACTTAGTGCCACCGAATTGTACAGTTAAATGTGATTAAAATAGTATGCTTTATTATGTTATGTGGCATTCATCACAATAAAAAAGAAAAAAAAAATTAAAAAAAGAATACATAGCCATAGAGACTGGATTTCAAAGTCCCTTTGGTGCTCTGAAGCACTGGTTTCGCTGGGACTCCCATTTGATCTTATGCTTCTCTGTATCTCAGTTCCTTACATTCCTTACATGGACTGTGTGTACAGAGTCACCCACTCTAGTTGGGGGTGATTTAAAAAACAATTCTTAAAAAAAAAATTAGCGCTCAAAATATATAAGTTAGCAACTATCATCAAGACATATTAAGTACTCTTTTAAAATCCGAGAACTATATAGCTACATCCATTATTCATCTATATTTGTACATTATGAAAAAGTTCAAGAAAAATACACGCTAGATTTTTCCAGAAGTTACATCTAGGGTAAAGAGTTAATGGGAATAGAGTAGAAAAGTTAAATAAACTTTAATTTATAGGTAAATGTTGTCTGAATTTGTTTAAACAAATTTGTATTTAAGTAGAGAAGTACATAGAATAAAACGCTAATAAATAAAAGTTTTTATTGCTGTGTACCTTGCAGAATTATCTATTAAAATTAATTCACATTTTACTTTAATAATCATATTCCTTAAAGAATCAAATTTGAGAGTGATGTAATAACAATTTGAAGAAGGAAATGGCAGTCAACTCCAGTATTCTTGCCTGGGAAATCCCAAGGACAGAGGAGCCTGGTAGACTATGGTATGTGGGGTCAAAAGAGAGTCTGACACTAGTAGGCAGACGTGCATGCATAATAACAATTATTATTTTATGAACTTGACAACATATGGCACATGGCCTATCTGCACAGAATGTTGTGCTTGATGTTATAAACTTCAGCTCTTACCACCTGAAACCTGCTCTTCTGACTGAATTTCTGAAGAACAAGAAAACCTTTGTTAAAAAAATGAAAAAAAGAAAAGAGAAACAAAAAGAAAGACAGCTCCATTGAAGAGAACTCTTTTTGTCTGTGTGCTAGAAAAGCAAAATCCCTTTTATCAATATATTGTCAAATCTTTTACAGAATTATACTTCCAGCAAAGAAAATCTTTCTAAGAAATTAAACAACTTTCTTCAAACTTGAGCTTAGATAAATATTTTATATGTTTCTTCTCTCTCTCTCTCTCTTTTTTTTTGGTCACAATGTGGGGATGTGGGCAAATACAATTTCTCTTGGTAGTTTCTAAAATGTAGTATGTGAATGATGGCAATGCCAAAATGTCAACGGCTGGATAAACAGAAAATATATCACCTCCTCAACTGAGCATCCTTACAAAAGGAAGTTCATTTGTTTTGGGTCATCATGAAACTGACAGCAATATGAAATATCTCCTCAACCCCAAAAAATAAATGAAAATTAGCTATTTTTCCAACAGTGAATATCAAAGTTTACTGTTTCATTTATTGCATTAAAATTTATTTTCCCAGACTTGGTGATAGGTTTCCTATCTGCTGAAAGAATATTCAACTAGAAGTTCTCAGATCCCAAGATCTCTCACTAACCATCATCATCACTCCCCTCCCCCATTCCGCCCTACTCTAAATATTCACTCTTCAGTGGTTAGGAACTATAACCAGGAGTCTTAAAATTGGCCAGCCAGGGTCCTTACAAAGATGTTATTCAAAACCTAGTTTCTCAGTATCAAATGTTTCTTCTTTAGCTATTCATATATTTTAATGGAAATCTTCGGGTTTCTGCTTAACTAGATTGTATTCTGCCTATTAGCTTCATTACCCTAGTTGAGACTCTAGTTCATTTCCCTGTTTAACCTCTCTAGGCCTCGGCTTCTCCTATGTCAAATGGAGATAGTGATTGTAAATACTTCACAGGACACTGATGATGACTAAATTAGTTAATATATTTAAAGTGTTTAGAATGGCACCTGCTACATAATAAGCATGCAATGAATCATTTTGTTGGTGTCAGAGTTGGTATTGATACTTACAAAAAAGGAGCTCAAGAGATGAGACACTTATACTCCTGTTTCCTCTCTTTGCTTCCTGATATACCCAATAGAAAATATCAGTTAGATCTAAAAGAAATCTCAACCTAGAAAAAAGGAAAAACTTATAGTCCACAGATCCCAAAACCACTTTCTAAAAGAAGTCAGAAGGATTCAATTGCTTTGGTCTAGTGTGCATTGATTAGATGGTATGCTTCTCCAATTTCGGCATTATATGGGGGACAAGAATCTATCTAGCAGTCTCTAGAGCTCTCCTTTTTAGACCATTTAAGCTCAATTTTGGAGAAAATAAGAAAATGAAGAAATTTGCATAGTGATATGTTTGTATTTCTTTTTTTTCTAGTTTTTAATTCACTTTAATAGTATAAACCTCACTTAAGTAGAAGTAGTAGGGCACAACAAAAATGCCACACTGAAACATAATTTAATAAAATGCATAAAGATAATTCATGTACTGTAATACTCTATATGCAAATTCTTCTTCAAGACTGAAAACATCAATTAGATAAAAAATTTGTTATTTTTGTAAAAGAAAATCAGCTTATTGGAAAGTTTGAAAACACTTCATTGAGACCACAGTACTCAGTGGCTTTTGTGAAATGCTGTGTCATTTAGCCATCATCTTCCCATAGCTTTGATGTGACAAAGCTCCTACTACTCCACCAGCTTCATCCCACAGTGATTGTTTGACCTTTCCATGTCTATGCATGTTGTGTTTGATTTCCAAGTGCTAAAATCTATTTTATGGGGCACACTGAAGGAAAGTGTGTCTCTCTGACAGGAGGCTGTCCTGGTCAGTTCAGTTTAGTCACTCAGTCGTGTCTGACTCTTTGCAACCCCATGGACTGCAGCATGTCAGGTCTCCCTGTCCATCACCAACTCCCAGAGCTTGCTCAAACTCGTGCCTATCAAGTTGGTGATGCCATCCAATCATCTCATCCTCTGTCATCCCCTTCTCTTCCCACCTTCAATCTTTCCCAGCATCAGGGTCTTTTCAAATAAGTCAGTTCTTTGCATCACATAGCCAACGTATTGGAGTTTCAGCTTCAGCATCAGTCCTTCCAATGAATATTCAGGACTGATTTCCTTTAGGATGGACTGATTGGATCTCCTTGCTGTCCAACGGACTCTCAAGAGTCTTCTCCAACACCACAGTTCAAAAGCATAAATTCTTCGGTGCTCAGCTTTCTTTATAGTCCAACTCTCACATCCATACATGACTACTGGAAAAACAATAGCTTTGATTTATGGACCTTTGTTGGCAAAGTAATGTCTCTGCTTTTTAATATGCTGTCTAGGTTGGTCATAAATTTTCTTCCAAGGAGCAAACATCTTTTAATTTCATGGCTGCAGTCACCATCCGCAGTGATTTTGGAGCCCAAAAAATAAAGTCTGTCACTTTTTCCCCATCTATTTGCCATGAAGTGATGGGACCAGGTGCCATGATCTTAGTTTTCTGAATGTTGAATTTTAAGGCAAATTTTTCGCTCTCCTCTTTCACTTTCATCAAGAGGCTCTTTAGCTCCTCTTCACTTTCTGCCATAAGTGTGGTGTCATCTGCATATCTGAGGTTACTGATATTTCTCTCAGAAATCTTGATTCCAGCTTGTGCTTCATCCAGCCCAGTGTTTCTCATGATGTACTCTGCATATAAGCTAAATAAGCAGGATGACAATATACGGCCTTAACATAATCCTTTTCCTATTTGGAACCAGTCTGTTGTTCCATGTCCAGTTCTAACTGGTCCTGGTCATCCTCAGGCTATCTTCCCATCTGAGATTTTTCAGTCTTTTGACTTCACTTGCATTCTAAATTACCTACTTTCTTCACCCCAAGTTATTCCAAACCAACTATTTGACTTTTTGCTTATCAGAGTTCTATGCAAAGATAAATTGTAACTTGATAGACTAGTGTTCCCCTTCCCCATTAAATTTTAGATTTTGGAAAGATAGAGAAGTTGCATAAAAATGGTCCCTAGTTGCTACTGATAAGCAAAACTAGCAAATTTGTATATATTATATACTGTGATGTTTCCTGCTTAATATTTTTTCAAAACAATATTTTACTGGCAACACCATTTCTGTTATTCATCTAATCACAGAAAAAACTGAAATACAAAACACTTTCCAGTCCATAAAATCATCACTTGACCAATACCTCAAGTAGCTGGCTGGAGTAACTAGATGCACATGCATTTGAAGCCTTTACAAGTGATATTGATAAACCATGTCACTTTTAAAGACAAAAAGAAAAAGATGAAAATTCAGCATTGCATGCCTTTCTACTTGAGAGTAGAGCAAAAAGACTAACTTTTTCAAGTTTCAGTATTTTCATTTCTTTATATGTGGCATCAATATACCTTGAAAATATGATTTAGTGTATAGCAAAAGCTATTAAAATTGTTCAAAAATTATTTTAAAGTTTTGAATTTAAAAAGATGACATGTACTGTTCAATAAAAGATGTCAGGCAAATTTACTATTGAGAAAAAAATCAATGTTCTACTCACATCATAAAACACATCAGGATAAATTCCATATCTATTAAAAAGAGAACTATAAAATATTAAAAACCATAAAAAAGCGATATCTGGATGGCACAGTGCTTTCAAGTCACAAAATCAATCTACCAAAACAAAAAAATTAAAATTTCTACAGCTCATAAAAAGCCAACATAAAAATATTGCAGGGAAACCAAATGGGAAATATAGTTAACCATAACTATGATAGTGGATTAATATGTTACAAGTGAAATACAAAATAGATTCTAAAAAATTCAAGCAAAAAGCACCAACTAATAATGTATTAAAATTAAAAATAAAGTTTTATGTATTCGTATATGCATAATATGAACTTACCAGGTGGCTCAGTGGTAAAGAATCTGCCTGTCAATGTAGGAGACACAGGAGAAGCAGGTTCGATCTCTGAGTTGGGAAGATCCTCTGCAGAAGGAAATGGCAACCCACTCCAGTATTATTGCCTGAAAAATCCCATGGACAGAGAAGCTTGGTGGGCTACAGTCCATGGGGTCACAAAGAATCAGACATGACTGAAATGACTGAGCATGCACGCATATGCATAATATAAATTAATATATTTATATCTGTGCATACACATCTGAAATATACAAACTTACTAACAAGGAAATGTAAACTAAAACCAAGAGCTGCCATTTTCAACCAATATGTTAGTGATAATTTTCTCAAATAACAGAATGTTGGCATGAAGTGGTATGATTGTCTCGCTCATAGACTCTGCAATGAGAGTGGAAATTTCCGTAGCCTTTCTGGAAGGTAATCAGTTGTATTAAATCTTGAAATTTTCTGAGCTTTTGACACACAAATTCCCTAATTAGTAATTTTTCCTAAAGCACATAGAAACGAGAAAAATATAAGCACCAACATTTTGCTACTTATTTTCTAAATAAAACTAAAGAACATATTTATCATTAGGGAAATGTCTAAATAAAGAGCACTCATACTAAGAAATATATAACCTTTAAATGATACTGTCACAAAATTTTAATGAAGTGGCATATGTTCATTATGTATATTATGAAAGCAAGATAAAAATATATATTACCATATATACTATGTTTTATATGTATATAAAATTATTCCCCAAATAAGACTTTCTGCATTATATTTCTGTACTACCAAACTGTATGTCACTTGAGGACAGCGCATGCACACATGTATGCACATGCACAAACACCCACAAACACACACACATTATTCAGTCCTTCTCACAGTGTATAGCACATTGCCCGGGATCAGCTTATGTTTTCATAATCAGTTGAATAAACTCAGCAAATAGGTATATGTAAATACTTAACAGGATGGAATTAAATTTATCAAAGAGTTAGCGATTGTGTGACATAGACCTCTCCCTTCTTTCTCTATTTTTACAGTAAACATTAATTTTATAAAATATTAAAGAAACAGCTTTAAGATCTAACTGAAAAAAAAAAACATTTCATAGTCAACTGTAAACATTAGAGAAACTTGAGCAAGTATTGCTTTATTTTAAATGTATATAAACTTGACATTGCTGATGCTTCTAATTGATTTTTTTTTTCAAGTGTTTGGCCTCAGTGAAGGAAAGGCTGAGTGTTCTCTCTGTGTTTGGGTAGAGCCAACAGATAAAGGATGAGTAACTTCAGTCACAGCCCTTTATATTCCAGCCAAAAGAAACCTATTGAATAATAACAGATCCACGAAGAAAGCAAACTAACAAACATGGAGTAGAACAAATAATCCTCAGATTGAATCCAGGGCTCCCTGGCTACTATGACTGCTTCTCATTTGCAAAGAGGAACTTGAGTTCCATTTGAGGTGATTTGGAAAGTCAGAAAACAAATTATATCATGAAGCAAGTTTTCATGCCAGTCTGCTACAACTTGTGTTGACTTTTGCAGAAGACTGTTTGTAGCCTTGGTTTCCTTCTTGAAAAACAAGGAAGACAAAGCTTTCCCTGCTCACTAAGAGTCCAGATTTCTTGAAACATTCTCTAGTTACTGTATGGATTATTGCAACACCCGAGTGGCAATAAATAAGTTTATTAGGGTAGAATATATACATCAAAAATACAATGTACTGTTCAAATGTATGTTATTAAAAGCCTTCCAGTGAGGTGAAGTGATATCTTTATAAGCCAATGCATTTTTCATGAATGGTACTCTGTATTGTTTTTGGACTAATATTAATTTAATGAGCATTTCTGTTTGCTACAGATTGGCTAATACATTTTTTATTTCCTATAGTTTGGGTCAGGCCTTTAAGTAATTGGTCTCTAGACAATTTCATGCAACACACCAACATTAATGGAGGTCTAGAGAAAGTGTGCTATTAAACAGTCTGCTTATGAAAGATTATTTCTAATCTGATATCTGTGTCAGATGATGTACCCTGGAGGGTTGCCATCTGGTTCATGTATTTTTAATAATTTCAAGATTAGGTTGCTAGAGTTCAGATCTACAGCATTCTTTGTTTTATTTAGTTGGGAGTTAAAATGAGTCACTGTAAGAACAGAATCAGCAATTTCATATGATTGAAAAGCATATGGGGTGAAGATGCCCAATTCACTTGTAATGGAACCATGTCTTTAAAAACAACATTTACATCTCAAATACAAGTTCAATTGGAAATGATTAAGAACACATGTGACAAACCTTTGTCTTGTAAGAATTTGACACCTTGTGAAATTTTACCATATGGGGGCAGCTTTGACTGAGGAGTACTAATTTTAAAATTACTTAAGTTTTATTTTTTTTAAATTTTAATAAGGAAAAGTTGATAGGCTCAAAGTCTTATTCATGTTCCTAAGAAACTATGTGAGAGAATATTAAACCTTCTAAGTGAGTCAGATACACTGGATGCTACTTTAATCTTTTGAGATCACTGGACCGGTATTTCCTAAAGGACAGTGAAAGGATATCCTAACTGACTTAAAGAATTATTGCTGCCAACAAAGTGACTCAAATCCAGCAAAGAGGAAATAATGCACAAAGAGTATCTTTTTGTGACCTTTTCATTTGTTTTCCCAGTAGAAATAGCAATTTATGGTTTACACTTTGTTTCCTCCTTTCCCCATAATATCTTCTCTTTACAGGTTATGATTGGAAGTGACAAATTGCATTTTGTGCTAGTTATGGTTTGAGATTAGAAACATATCTGACAAAATATGTGTGCCAAAATTGCTAAGCATATCATAATTTGGCATTTAACCAATTTAAAAATCAAATTTTCCTTTAAAATCCTAAATATTGTTTTTTAGTGTATTTCAGTATACTTGCTGAAGAAATACATTTTCATTTCTACACTAGAGAACACAGAATGAAGTTAAAGGAGAAATGAGAAAACATTTCTACATTCACCCCTCTGAGAAAATCATTGAAGAGTGATTGATAGGGATATATTGTCTTTCGTTTACACACTAAAGTATGTATATAAAATATACTTACATAATTAAAATCACAGCATACTTCCAGTAGACTCCACTGCATAATTATTTTGTTCTGTTAATATTAACTGCTCTTTAATATGTCATTTTAAATGATCGTGTCATGTGACATCCCATCATTATACTATACCTTATTGAACTCTCTGTTGTTATGTGTTTATGTTGCTTTTAGACATAATTACAGAAATATTTATTCAATTTTCTGAATGGATTGTTTAGAATAAATCCTAAAAGGAGGTGGGAGGGGCAGTGGGCCCAATGGCTGTTGGTACATATTGCTAAATTATTTTCTATATAAAGTTTTTCACAATTTATTCTCTGACTAGGCTTCCTAGGTGGGAAGAATCCACCTGCCAATGCAGGAAACAAAGGAGATGTGGGTTTGATCCCTGGGTAATGAAGATGCTCTGAAGAAGAAAACAGCAACCCACTCTTCTAGTATTCTCGTCTGGGAAATCTCATGGATGGGGGACCCCAGCAAGCTCGGTCCACAGAGTAGCAAAGAGTTGGAAATGACTGAGCGACTGGGCATGTATGTATGTATACTCTGACTAGCAATATAAATCTCACCCATCTCATCAGCATAAAGTATGCCATTATTTTTTAAAATTACTTTGATGCTTGAAATGTGATATTATGAATTGGTATTCCCTTGATTACCACTGAACATCAACATATTCCCATGTCTGCTCATAAATATTTAGTCTTCTATGAATATTTTCATACCCTTTTCTCAGATCTTAAATTTATTCTTTTCATGCTTGTCTTTTCTTTGTATTGGGTATCCATAGCTTTCTGCAGTGCTTAAAGTAGAAAAAAATGAAAGCAATGTCAGTTTTGTTGCAATGAATATGAAGGAAGGGCATGGAGAGGCTTACATCCTACCTCAGTTTTTAAAGTCTGGTCAGTTCTGTGAAATTCAGAGCTTAAGGTCTATTTAAAGAGAGAGCAGGAGAAATAAGGTAGACAGAAATCAGAAAGTAGAAACATGTTTTCAATACTTTTATTACATTCTTTTATAGATAAGAAAAGTGAGGCTTTATAAAAACTGAGTAATAGCAAGACCAAGATTAAGATTGAAACCCAAGGTCATCAGACCTCAGATTAACACTGATTCACATTTGGAAAGACAGAACCTTCTAGATTCCTTTGGCACAGTGCCTCAGGCCTGTCCCAGTCAGAGCCAGAGCACATCATTCATCTGGGATTAGAGGAAGAGGGTATTGAGTCCACACCATGGGGAACACTGCCAAATTGCCATTTTCGTCCTCTCTACTTCGGGGGAGTATAAAATTTCATTGATCTGAAAAGTGTAATTAATGTCCTAAGAGATTCTGGCTGGTTTTGTCCTGGGGCTTAAGATGTGGCCTTATTTCAGGCCACTGGCACACTTGCATTAGAAACAGCATAACAAAAGCTGATTTGGACAGGACCCTGCCTAAAATGGCAGTGATACAAAGTTGATTAAGAAGATTTTGGCCAAAACCCAATGAACTTGCAATTCTAATGCGCTGATATTGAAAGAGGACTCAATAGAAAGATAAATTACAGTAATTGAACCAAAGTTGCAATCAGCAAATGTTTACACTGGAAACCACCTGGTTCTTGAACATTTCTGTTTTTGATGGGTCCAACTGAGGTTTCCAAATCTATTAGTATTCTTACCAGGTTTTGTTTCTTCTTTCACAAAGATAGCTGATGGGTTGTATCATGTATTTTTAATAACAACTGTTTGTATCCCTGGTATAGGAGAATTCTGAGTCCTCTTCAAAAGGGATCAGAATTACAAGGATAATTGGGGGTATATCTACCACACATGCAAATTTGTCAAATCTCTGTGTCACCACCAATGTTAAGAAAAGGGCATGACAAAAATGGTGCTGATGGACACCACAGGAAAAAGACCACTCCATTATCCCACACTGTGGGTCTCGTAGGCTCAATAAACTCTACCTACACCCCATGCCTAATCCCATTCAGGGAAACCTTACAGAAAAATAAAAGTCATCTTGAAGATTCCTTCCAATGAATATATGACTTGATTTTAAATTTCCCTTAAAAGGAGTAAAATTTCTAACTTGGCTTTTTCAATTATTTCCCTTTGTAGATTCATATTAAAACTGGCCTCCAACATGTTAAACGTATGACACAGAGAAGAATTTACTTAGTTCCTCGCCTTTTAACAGTGAGTTTAACTGACATGAACAATCAGCATAGATATATCTACAACAGTTAGTTTGTTCAACTTAACCAGAAGTGCTGATAGTTACAAAGTGCCAACTCTTTGTTAAGGAAATAAAAATACAACCCCAAATTAAGAACTACGTATCTCAAGAAAAGTAACTTACAAACAAAACACAAATATAACCCTGAAATAACTTTCACATTTCTCAAGGGAAAGTAATTTCTACTTTTTGAAACATGCAATTTACCAACAGCTCCTATAATCACAGCAATTCTCACATTAGCATAGAGCGCATGCTTATAACTTTGTAGTCTAGCAGTACTTTGAACCAGTCTTTTTTGCCGTTGCTACTTAGATCTTGAATTTAACACTCATATATTCTAAAAGGACATGAGAGAGCAAATTGAGCTTTATTCTTTGAAGTATCTTCATATTTGACTCATTTATCCCCTTTGAATTAAAAATCATCCATATACTACTATTTCCAGCATACATACTATAATTTTCAAGGTACATGTCAGACCCAAGGAAAAAAATAATTCATTATGTCTGTCAAATGGATCCTGAATCCATTCACCCAGATCTTTTCTGATTCCAGATACACATTTCCAACCTTCTTGTAGACTCCTGCACTGATACCTCATGTCCCCATTTTTATTAAAGTATCACCAACAACTTTAAATCAAAAAACTCTTCTGGTTTTCACTCTCCCTTGTCCCATTATTCTCACATGTGATAATCATGAACTTCTTTTTTCTAATATTATTACACCGTTATTCTTCTTGTTTCTATAAAGAATCACGATGGTGGTGGTGGTGCTGGTTTAGTTGCTAAGTTGTGTCCAACTCTTGCATACAATCCATAGGGACTGCAGCCCACCAGGCTCCTCTGTCCATGGGATTTCCCAGGCAAGAATAGTGGAGTGGATTGCCATCTCCTTCTCCAGGGGATCTTCCTGATCCAGGGATCAAACCATCAAACCATGTTTCCTGCATTGTAGGCAGTCTCCTATATTGCAGTTGGAAAGAATCACCATACTTACAAACAAAATGGGAGACGAACTCAAATCATTAGCTCCAATCTACACCTGCTTATTTAAGTTCTATGCAGAGTACCTCATGAGAAACGCTGGGCTGGAAGAAACACAGGCTGGAATCAAGATTGCCAGGAGAAATATCAATAACCTCAGATATGCAGATGACACCACCCTTATGGCAGAAAGTGAAGAGGAACTAAAAAGCCTCTTGATGAAAGTGAAAGAGGAAAGCGAAAAAGTTGGCTTAAAGCTCAACATTCAGAAAACTAAGATCATGGCGTCTGCTCCCATCACTTCATGGGAAATAGATGGGAAAACAGTGGAAACAGTGTCAGACTTTATTTTGGGGGGCTCCAAAATCACTGCAGATGGTGACTGCAGCCATGAAATTAAAAGACGCTCACTCCTTGGAAGGAAAGTTATGACCAACCTAGATAGCATATTCAAAAGCAGAGACATTACTTTGCCACAAGGTCCATCTAGTCAAGGCTATGGTTTTTCCTGTGGTCATGTACGGATATGAGAGTTGGACTGTGAATAAAGTTGAGCACTGAAGAATTGATGCTTTTGAACTGTGGTGTTGGAGAAGACTCTTGAGAGTCCCTTGGACTGCAAGGCAATTCAACCAGTCCATTCGGAAGGAGATCAGCCCTGGGATTTCTTTGGAAGGACTGATGTTAAAGCTGAAACTCCAGTACTTTGGCCACCTCATGCGAAGAGTTGACTCATTGGAAAAGACTCTGATGCTGGGAGGGATTGGGGGCAGGAGGAGAAGAGGACGACAGAGGATGAGATGGCTGGATGGCATCACTGACTCGATGGACATGAGTCTGAGTGAACTCTGGGAGTTGGTGATGGACAGGTAGGCTTGGCGTGCTGCGATTCATGGGGTCGCAAATAGTCAGACACGACTGAGTGACTAAACTGAACTGAACCGACACCCTCTAGAGCAGAAAAAGCACACAATAGATACTAACACACAAAACCCCGAGAGGCTGCTGTTAGTACTTCAGCTTAAAGACTCCAAATCTAAATTGTCTCATGAAGCAGCTCACAGGATCTACCATCACACCTGGGACTCTGTTAATCTCAGGTTGAGGCCGACAAGCAGATCGCAGGCATGCCAGGGTTACTGTCCTTCCTCGGTCTTCATTCATAAATAGCTATGAGAAATTTTCCAATGGCAAAGGCCTTTTCTCAACATGGATGGTGGCTTCCAGGAAACTCTTTAAAACTTGTGAATACATAGCTTCCTCACACCACCAACCTCCTCCCTGGATAATGGCAGTGCTCACCACAAGGTCTTAAGAGGGAACCCCCCTATTTTTAATCCTAGATGAAAAATACAATTTGTCACACCTTGCATCCAGACGTTGTAAAATACATCCATATTCTCCAGTAAAAAGGAACCAATCCACCTTGGAATGCAAAGGAAATAATTGACCCATGGACTGGGGCAGTAAATAGAGGAGATGAGACTGGAGCATCTGGAAGTTCCAGAGACAAAGGACATACCAAAAAATCACAATGATGGAGAAGTGTCAGAGGGAAATGGGAGCATCAGATGTACAGAGCCAGGAGATGATGGGATGCTCAAATCCATGACATCACATCCGCTTTGCAGTTTGTTGTTGTTGTTGTTGTTGTTGTTTTCTGGCTGGGCCACATGGTATGTGGATCTTTGTTGCCTGATCAGAGATTGAACCCAAGCCCTCTCTCTGCATTAGAAGCATGGAGTCTTAACCGCTGGACCATCAGGGAAGTTCCTGCTTTGCAGTTGTAGGAAATGAGACGGATCACACAGTCTTCAAATGAGCTAAGTCAATGACTCCGTGTCTGGAATAACATGTGCTACATCTACTGGCTGTAAGAATCGCCCTGATATTTGTCTGAGTATCACAATACTCGTGTCAATCTTAACTTCAAGAAGGAAAGAAAGGAGTCCGAGGCTCTCAATCCAAACAGACCCAAGCTTTTGACTTGAGTGATAGCTTTGAGTGATGGCAGGAGAAAGTTGAGATCCTTGATTTCTTCTGCTAAAGGCTTGAGTTTTTTAAGGATAACTTTTCTGTATGTAAGTACCAACAGCAGCTGATGTAGGAATATAGGTAGAATATGTATGGAGGTGATGTACATACCCCTTTCCTCCCAACCTCAACCCAGCAGCTTTCAGCCCTCTGACTTCAGCAGTCAACTATTTCTGCATTATTCAGGGTTCGCTGAGAAACCCAAAGCAAATTTGTGTCTATATGTGCACTCTCTGCCTTGAATAAACAACAAATCCAATAAAAATAAGAGTAATTGCATTATGTTTCTAAAAAATTCATGAGGAAGTGTGTCTCTCTTTCCTAATTAAATAAGTTCACATTTTACAAAGCTGCTACAATTCTTGCATTACTTTCTGACAACATTATGATTTTTGCTTAAAGATTTATAAAGGAAGGGCCCACTTTAGACTATAGAGGGTGAGTGGTCCCTGGAGGGGCAGATAATGTTTGATGTCATTGAACCAGGAAAGAGGCAAGACCTTAGGGGAGAAAAACCCGCAATAGATCATCATCCTTAACCTTCCTTATTCATCTGAAAGCTGGGGGATTCAGATAGCCAAAGGAAGCTCTTGTGAGACAGCCAGTAAAGAGAGAGTAAAGAGAGAACTTGTCAAGAGCTTATTCTGCCCATGGGAATGGACCAGATCTTAACATTTAGAGAAGAGTGTAGCAAACTGCAGCCTAACCTACAGCCTACAGCAAACCCTGTCTGCTTTTCTAAAATGTCATTGGAATTATTTAGAAGATTCATTGTGTTCTTCTATGATGGTTAGATAGCATCATCAACTCAATGGACATGAATTTGAGCAAACTCAGGAGATAATGAAGGACAGAGGAACCTGGTATGCTATAGTCCATGGGGTCACAAAGAGTTGGACGTGACTTAACGACTGGAAAAAAACAATAGTGTTCTTCTATGATTGCTTCCCTTTTAATTCTTGATTTTTGGTAATGGATATAAAAAATATTCTACCATATCTCAGTTAAGTTATTGCAAAACAAGAGCAAAGTCCTTTCTCTAAATTTGGACCAGAAAGTTAAAGGACACCTCTGATGGCCATAATGGAGATAGCAAATAATCCCAAGGGGGTGGTTACAGCCTCAGGGTCCAGCTCTGCCAGGAGATTCCTACAATGAGATTCTCCTCTGGTGCCAGCCTCAATTGGCAGTATTTTTTTCCTTATTTTTTTTCCAAACCCCAAAGATATATTTATTTGTGTGTTTTGTTTTTCACTTTTTAAATCAGCCTTACTGGTGTAGAATTAACATATAACAAAAGTCACTAATTTTGTGTGTACAGCCTTAAAAGATATAAATATAGTAGGCCACCACCACCACACTCATAATGCTAAACATTTCCATCACCCTCAAAAGTTCACTCATAATTCTTTGTAGTTAATCCCTTCTCTACTTCCTGGCCCTAGCAAACAGTAGTCTGCTTTCTATCATTACATTTTTGCTTTTCCTAATTTCTCACATAACTGGAATCAGGATATAAATGTCTTTTAAAATAAAAATAGTATATATTTAAGTTGTACAACATGATGATTTGCTGCTATATGTGTGTGCTTGTATCTGCGTGTTTGTGTGTGTATCTGTGTGTGTGTGTGCTCGGACACTCGGTCATGTCTAACTCTTTGCAACCCCTTGGACTCTAGCCTGCCAGGTTCCTCTGTCTATGGGATTCTTCAAGGCAAGTATACTGGAGTAGGTTCTCATTTCCTCCTTCAGGGGATCTTCCTGACCCAGAGATCGATCTCATGTCTCTTATGTCTCCTACATTGGCAGGTGTATCTTTACCATTAGCATGACCTGGGAAGCCCCAAATTTGTATATAATGATGTATGTATATAATTAGTACAATATGCTGGGTTCAGTTCAGTTCAGTTCAGTTGCTCAGTAGTGTCCAACTCTTTGAGACCCCATGAACCACAGCACGCCAGGCCTCCCTGCCCATCACCAACTCCCAGAGTCCACCCAAACCCATGTTCATTGAGTCGTGATGCCATCCAACCATCTCCATCCTCTGTTGTCCCCTTCTCCTCCTGCCCCCAATCCCTCCCAGCATCAAGGTCTTTTCAAATGAGTCAGTTCTTCACATCAGGTGGCCAAAGTATTGGAGATTCAGCTTCAACATCAGTCCTTCCAATGAAAACCCAGGACTGATCTCCTTTAGGATCGACTAGTTGGATCTCCTTGCAGTCCAAGGGACTCTCAAGAGTCTTCTCCAACACCACAGTTCAAAAGCATCAATTTTTCGGCACTCAGCTCTCTTTATAGTCCAACTCTCACATCCATACATGACTACTGGAAAAACCATAGCCTTGACTAGACGGACCTTAGTTGGCAAAGTAATGTCTCTGCTTTTGAATATGCTATCTAGGTTGGTCATAACTTTCCTTCCAAGGAGTAAGCCTCTTTTAATTTCATTGCTGCAAGCACCATCTGCAGTGATCTTGGAGTCCAGAAAAATAGTCAGCCACTGTTTCCACTGTTTCCCCATCTATTTGCCATGAAGTGATGGGACCAGACACCATGATCTTTGTTTTCTGAATGTTGAGCTTTAAGCCAACTGTTTCACACTCCTCTTTCACTTTCATCAAGAGGCTTTTTAGTTCTTCACTTTCTGCCATAAGGGTGGTGTCATCTGCATATCTGAGGTTATTGATATTTCTCCTGGCAATCTTGATTCCAGCTTGTGCTTCTTCCAGCCCTGCGTTTCTCATGATGTACTCTGCATAGAAGTTAAATAAGCAGGGTGACAATACACAGCCTTGACATACTCCTTTTCCTGTTTGGAACCAGTCTGTTGCTCCATGTCCAGTTCTAACTGTTGCTTCCTGACCTGCATACAGGTTTCTCAAGAGGCACGCCAGGTGGTTGGTATTCCCATGTACTTTCAGAATTTTCCACAGTTGATTGTGATCCACACAGTCAAAGGCTTTGGCGTAGTCAATAAAGCAGAAATAGATGTTTTTCTGGAACTCTCTTGCTTTTTCCATGGCCCAGCAGATGTTGGCAATTTGATCTCTGGTTCCTCTGCCTTTTCTAAAACCAGCTTGAACATCAGGAAGTTCACAGTTCATGTATTGCTGAAGCCTGGCTTGGAGAATCTTAAGCATCACTTTACTAGCGTGTGAGATGAGTGCAAGTATGCTAGGTAAAGGAAGCCAAATGCAGGAAGAAAACAACCACATGATCTCAATTACGTAGTAGAATCTTAAAAAGTTGAATTCAGGGGCTTCCCTGGCAGTCCAATGGTTAAGACTCCCATACTTCCAGTGCAGGGGCAAGAGTCCAATCCCTGGTCAGGGGAGTAAAATTGCACATGCCACTTGGTGTGGCCAAAAATAAAATGGAAAAAAAGTCAAATTCCTAGAAGCAAAAAATAGAACCCTGTTTACCAGGGATAGAGGGGAGATGGGGGAAATGGGGAGATGTTGAATTGCCGTTCTATAAGATAACTAAATCTAGAGATCTAGAGGCCAGCATGATGACTGTAGTCAATAATACCTCCCTGAATACTGGAATTTGCTGAGAGTGGATTTCAAGTGCTCTCATCATTAAAACAAAAGAAAAGGTAACTCGATGAAGAGATGATATGCTAATTACTTGGCTGTAATAATTATCTCACTATGTCAAAGTCAGTGTTTATTCTGCTTGTGCCTTTATTATTTACAATATATTTCTAACCCACTTACAAGAAAAATAAAGGAAGCTTGTAATAATAAAACTTAAAATAGGAAAGTTTTTAAAGATTGTTGTAGAAAGACCCCAAATCACAGAACAGGGATTCCTCTGGTGGTGCAGGGGCTGAGACTTTATGTTCCCAATGCAGGGGGCCCAGGTTTAATCCCCTGTTAGGGAACTAGATCCCACAGGCTGCCACTAAGACCGGGTATAGCCAAATAAATAAAAATAAACAAACTCACAGAATAACTTCTTATTGAGAATCATACTCCCAGTTGACCACATGTTTAGAACAAGTTTGATCTCCAAACCACCGTTGCTAAGACTACATTAACATAATCAGGATACAGCCTCCCAAATGATAGTAGATTTACAATTCTAGAATCTGTTATAAAGTATGAAAGGCCATCCTGTGGAGTCAGTAGAGTTGGCTGTCGTTTTCTCACTGTTTATTTATGCATTCATTCAACAAACATTCATTGAACTTTGTCTTGGCACTTGCATGGAAGCACAGCCACAGCCCAAGCTGAGATCCTTCTGAAATTTTCTCAGTACACCTAGTGTGCTCCTATGGCAGGGCAAAGTTTTTCAAATGTATCGTAGATAAAACTATTGACAAAGTGCCAGCATCTCTATTTTGTTAACATTGAAGAGCTCGGAGAAAAATATCCCTGTATTCTCTACCCTTTAAAAGTGAGCACAGAGAGTAGGGCAAACACAGGCATTCCAAACCAAAGGAAAACAGTAGATGTTTGATGTAGAAAATTGCTTCCAGTTTTGAGAGGGATGCGAGAGAGAAGGAAGAGGCCTCAGTGGGGAAAGCAGGGAAGTGTGCATTGGCTAAAAGGACAAAAAACAGAAGACATGAAAATGGGGAGTTAGTATTCAACCGTCTCATTGTGCCTGGGGAAATATTAAAGTTTTTTGAGAATGCCTTTGCAGTGTCTCCTCAAGAAAACTGTGAGAGATAAATCAGTAAGGGAAGGCTTCTGCCAGCCAAGGTTTCACCCTTCCTTCAACAACTTAATAAGAACACGTACCAAAATGGACTGGCCCTCGCTGATCACTTTTTCTAGAGCATTGTTGATTCACCCTGGGAGTAGTTTTGAGTCAGGTTCCTTAACCTGCAGGGTAAGTGGACTCCATGTATCATAGGTACCATGGCTGAGACATAAGAGCAAATTCTATGACATTATTCCTCAAAATATTCTATTAACATTTAATCACTTTAAAGGGATAGAGTTATATTTCCTTTCAAAAATCCTAATAAAAATTAACATGACAGCAGTTTGCTTGGAAAGCAGGACCCATTAGGATGTGCTGTGCTAAGGTTATCAAAGATGAGTTCAGTTTTGCAGGAAGGAGAAACAGGGTTTATGAGAGTAAGATTTGATGTGTTTACTGAAGTCTCCAAGGCAATCAAGCGTGAGATGGCAAAAATTTCTGACCAAAGTGAATGCTTTTGAAAGGAAGGAAGAATGAATGCCATTGTTTAGATAAAAGGGAAAAGCTCAACGTAGATTTCTTTTTTTTCTCATTGTCATAATCCATACATAGCTTCCTAGTCAATACTTGATCTGCAAAACCAAATGCACTTAAAGATAAATGATTCAGTTCAGTTCAAGTTCAGTCGCTCAGTCGTGTCCGACTCTTTGTGACCCCATGAATCGCAGCACACCAGGCCTCCCTGTTCATCACCATCTCCCGGAGTTCACTGACTCACGTCCATCGAGTCCGTGATGCCATCCAGCCATCTCATCCTCGGTCGTCCCCTTCTCCTCCTGCCCTCAATCCCTCCCAGCATCAGAGTCTTTTCCAATGAGTCAACTCTTCACATGAGGTGGCCAAAGTACTGGAGTTTCAGCTTCAACATCAGTCCTTCCAAAGATATCCCAGGGCTGATCTCCTTCAGAATGGACTGGTTGGATCTCCTTGCAGGCCAAGGGACTCTCAAGAGTCTTCTCCAACACCACAGTTTAAAAGCATCAATTCTTCGGCACTCAGCCTTCTTCACAGTCCAACTCTCACATCCATACATGACCACAGGAAAAACCATAGCCTTGACTAGACGGACCTTAGTCGGCAAAGTAATGTCTCTGCTTTTGAATATACTACCTAGGTTGGTCATAACTTTTCTTCCAAGGAGTAATCGTCTTTTAATTTCATGGCTGCAGTCACCATCTGCAGTGATTTTGGAGCCCCAAAAAATAAAGTCTGACACTGTTTTCCCATCTATTTCCCATGAAGTGATGGGACCAGATGCCATGATCTTCGTTTTCTGAATGTTGAGCTTTAAGCCAACTTTTTTGCTCTCCACTTTCATTTTCACCAAGAGGCTTTTTAGTTCCTCTTCACTTTCTGCCATAAGGGTGGTGTCATCTGCATATTTGAGATGATTGATATTTCTCCTGGCAATCTTGATTCCAGCTTGTGTTTCTTCCAGTCCAGCATTTCTCATGATGTACTCTGCATATACGTTAAATAAGCAGGGTGACAATATACACCCTTGATGTACTCCTTTTCCTATTTGGAGCCAGTCTGTTGTTCCATGTCCAGTTCTAACTGTTGCTTCCCGACCTGCATACAAATTTCTCAAGAGGCAGGTCAGGTGATCTGGTTTTCTCATCTCTTTCAGAATTTTCCACAGTTTCTTGTGATCCACATAGTCAAAGGCTTTGGCATAGTGGATAAAGCAGAAATAGATGTTTTTCTGGAACTCTCTTGCTTTTTCCATGATCCAGCGGATGTTGGCAATTTGATCTCTGGTACCTCTGCCTTTTCTAAAATCAGCTTGAACATCAGGAAGTTCATGGTTCATGTATTGCTGAAGCCTGACTTGGAGAATTTTGAGCATTACTTTACTAGCATATGAGATGAGTGCAATCATTTGAGGATTCTTTGGCATTGCCTTTCTTTGGAATTGGAATGAAAACTGACCTTTTCCAGTCCTATGGCCACTGCTGAATTTTCCAAATTTGCTGGCATATTGAGTGCAGCACTTTCACAACATCATCTTTCAGGATTTGAAACAGCTCAACTGGAATTCCATCACCTCCACTAGCTTTGTTCGTAGTGATGCTTTCTAAGGCCCACTTGACTCCACATTCCAGGATGTCTGGCTCTAGGTGAGTGATCACACCATCATGATTATCTGGGTCATGAAGATCTTTTTTGTACAGTTCTTCTGTAAATGATTAGCTTTAATAAAAATTAGTCACTATGTAGTTACTGGAAAGACATGTTCATAACAGTAAAGGAAGCTACAAAGTTCTTTTAAAACTCTGTCTATGCTGAGAAAATGTTTATTTCTTTCAGGGTTTCATTTTTTCAAATTGCTTACAGGCTTGCTAGATTTTTGTAGAAATTTTCATCGACAAAGCGAGGTTTCAAATGATTTTGTGAACTTCTATACTTTGCTAGAGGATATATTTCTGATTTTTTTTTTTCTTTTTCTGCTTCCAAATTGCATTTTCATTCACATTGTGTCACTCTGCAGTTTTCCCCCCAAAGTGTGTGATGCATGAACCATTTGTAAATATTTATTGAATAGCTTATGATCAGCAAAGACTGACAAATAGTCAATGGCCAGTTAAAAGAAAGACACTGAAGGCATTTTGAGTGTATGTTTATTCTGAGAAAATCTCTTGGTTTTGGGGGAATAAAAAGTATATGAAATGTAGATTCTACCTCAAGATATGGCCTAGAAAATAGAAGGTGCTCATGAAAGTGGTATTGAAAATCATCATGGAAATTCAAAGTTGGAAGAACACCACCCTGATGAGGTTTTAGAAAAAGTACTTTTGAAAAGGAGGCCATTGAACTTGAAGTAGAAAGATGTGGAACCAGAGGCCAAGGCCATCATGGGCCAAGCACAGAGTTGTGGAATGCATGCAACACTTCAGTTCCTGGCTACAAATGAAGAATTGTAAGACATGCTACTGGAACAAAAGAAGGGTTAACATACAGGCAAGAGAGAAAACCATCAACCCAATTCTCAATTTAATGTATTTTGTCCTTGAACTAGGGCTTCCCCAGTAGCTCAGTGGTAAAGAATTCACCTGCAATGCAGGAGACATGGGCAACGCAGGTTCAATCCCTGGGTCAGGAGGATCCCTTGGAAGAGGAAACGGCAACCCACTCCAGGAGTCTTTCCAGGAAAATCCCATGAACAGAGGAACCTGGCGGGCTATAGTCCATGGAGGTTCAGAGAGTCAGACATGGCTGAGTGACTAAACACCTCCACCACCACCATCCTTGAACTAGACTCCTGTTGGGTGCTCAATTGAAGCTTGCCTTAACATCCAAGAACTGGTAAAGCAAAGACAAGTAAAAGAAAATTTCTGCCCTTGAGTTTCCACAGTTTAGTAGTGAGACCAGCACAAAAATCAATGCTTTAAACATAAGCACTGTGATTAAAGAGCTGGGACAGGGAAAGAAAAAAAAAAAACTAAAACTAAAACATATAACTCTGGCTGGGGAGGAAAGTCAAGAAAGGCTTCCTAAGAAGAGCCTAGTGAAACTCAACCCTGAAGGATAAGAAGCAGTGAGCAGGAAGTAGAGAGGCTTTTCAGACACAGGCAATAAGCTGATGTATAGAAAGTGAAGCGAGGTTTGCTATAATTTTATTTCAACACATGCACTCCCAACATGGATTATCAACTACAAACCCATTTCAGCTTCACTTTATTAGCACTTGCTTTATAAACAGGACATTAAAATTTCATTCCCTTCAACAAATATTTATCAAGCCAAGAGTCTACACAGTGTTCTCAACTTTTTGAAAACCTCCCTAGCTTTTTCTCATGTAGTTTTCTCTGCCTGGCCTGTCAGTCTTTTCCATCTTCACCCATCAAGTTTCAATCCACCCAATGAAGACCTGATGCAGCCAAAATTAAATAATAAATAAAATAAATAAATATAAATATATATATTTTAAAATTTCTCTCCATCCACCTAGGCCCTTCTATTCAAAAGCGATCATTGAACTTTGCTGATTTATCAAATTCTTTTTTCGTCTTTCAAGTACCCAATATACTTTTTGTACTATCTTGTTATGCCTACTATATTTTGCCTTATAATTATATTTCTACCAAAATTTGTGTAAGAGCAGAAAAAATTGTGTTTTGTTATCCTTTTCTATTTTTATTTTCTATAAGACTAGAACAGTGCTTTGTACTACCAACTTTTGCTAAAATACATGCACAAGATTGTTCTAAGAATAAATCAAATACATGTGTGGGTCAATATTGCCCATTTCCCAGTCTACATACATATGCACATATTTGCATATACAGGTCAATGTATAAAAGTCTATACATTTATAAAAATAATATCTACCATCACGAAATTTTCCTCTAGTATTTATATTATTTTTTTCCATAGTTAATTCATTTGTACAAAGAATAAAAACACTAGAAAAACAAAACCTTGGAAACTATGATACAAAGTGTCAAAACTGTATGATTCCAATTATATGACACTAAAGAAAAGGTAAAACCAGAGGGAAACAAAAAGTAGACCAGAGATTCCAGAGTTTGTGGATGGGGTGTGAAGCTGAACTGCAAATGATACAGAACTATTCTCTGCGGTGATGAATGTGTTCTAAAATTTGACCATTGTGGTTGCTGCAGGACTTTATATATTTATAAAATTTACAAAAATTGCCTTTACTCATAAGATGTGTGTTTTGTAGTATGTAACTTAAACCCCAATAAAGTTGTTTTATCTATTTGTTTATTTTTGGCTGTACCAAACAGCACATGAGATCTTAGTTCCCCAACCAGATATCAAACTCGTGTCCTCTATAGTGGGAGCACAAAGTCTTAACAATTGGACTGTCAGGAAGTCCCAAGTTATTTCAAAACAACACATATTATATGTAATTCCCTGGTAGTCCAGTGGTTAGAGTCCTGTGCTCTTACTTCCAAGGGCCTTGGATCAGTCCCTGGTTAGGGAAATAAGATCTCACAAACCACACTGCAGCCAAAAAGAAATAATAAAAATTTTAAGTATATATATTAAAAATGCTACCTTAAAACTACATATTGTACTAAAAAATTTTTTTACTTTAAGCCAGGTCCTTGAAAATCAAGTATTTTTGTATGTTATGTAGCTCTTGACAAACTGTTGAAGAAATATTTTGGAAAAGGAAAGAGATTATCACGTAACTCATATTATGTAATAGCAATCCACAGACTCCCAAGTAAAATAAAAATAGTTGATGAATGTTGGAAATAGTATATTTGTTGATTTTGCTGAAAAACTATATTCTTAAGATGTGACAAAAATGTCAGCATGATTTAAAGGAAGATAATAGAAAGAAATGATAATCAACACAGCTGCCACAAATGGAGAATTAGGTACAAGGTAAAAAAGAGTGGCTCTGGGAATATTTATATATCAAGAAACCTTTAGCTCCTCAACAAAAAAAAAAAAAAAAAAAAAAAAAAAAAGATGAGGAAGAAAGGAAGCCAGAGAAGAAGGGTGACAGCCAGGAAACCAGAAAATTGATCACTGGAATTTAAATTACTCTGAAACAAACTTTAATTCTGTGTTCCTAAGTTGATGATGAAAGAACCCACATTTGAGAGAATGCCTGGACAGAGCTGTTAAACAGTGGGACAATTATAAAGCTGACACACAGGAAATGACCTCAGGATATTAGAAATGGAAATATGCATGGAAAGGAACCTCTGGTGCTTCATGACACAGAGGTCAGATATTACACAGGAATATTCTAATATTAGTCTCCAGTTAAAATTTTATTTTCAAATCTCATTTCCAAAAAACTCCATAGTGCATCCACTTTCTGTTGTTGGCAGTTTCATTACGGTGAGTGTTCTATTCCCAGTCAACAGACCCTGGAAAGCAAAGGTCTCTCTAGGAGTTGCTATGAATTAAGAAGTATAAAGAATCTCCCGAATTACTTACTTTTTAGTAAGGAATTATTTAAGAAACTATTATGGATTCATCTCATCCTTTCTTAGTCAGAAAATCTTATGTGTATGTTTTGTCTCTGTGGTGAAAGATGGAATAGGTTTCCCTGAGCAGGTAATTGAGATGGAGAATTCTAGCTTTTGAAGTCCATTGTCTACTAATGTTGCTGCTAAGGGGGTCCTGCCCTCTTGTCCATCTTGCCTCTCCCCCCACCCGTTTCATGCTGCTACCTTCTTTAGAAGTCTCTGATACCAAACGCAACACAGTAAAGATCCAGTTCTTTTCTTCATTTGAAGTTTAACTTCTCACATATCACATCAACTTTGGTTAACCAGCTTCCACCAGGTCTAAGAGAAAATCAGAGATAAAAGAAAGATAAGTCTGAGTCTGGCAGAAAAAGTCTTGGACTTGGAACCATAAACTGGATTCAAGTTCCGCTGACTTCTGGACAACTTAGAGAAACACATCCTGTGTGTTTTCACAGCACCCTTCTGCATGCATTAAGTACAGTTCCATTCACTGTAGCATAATTACCTCTTAATTTGTTCCCACTCCCACCCCAGGACCTTAGGTTCTTCAAAGGCAATATCTGTCTTTGTTAATGAATCCTTCCTACCCAAGAGAACATCTGGAATGACTGCTGGACTAAATAACAGTGAACAAGTCATTTCACCTCTCTGCATTTATTTTCCCATGTGTTTATTTTACATTAAAAATAAAATAGCTTCTTTAGGGGTTATTATGACTTTTAAAAATATGTACAAATATAATGAAAAAATTCATTGCAAGCTAGGAAGTTACATGTCATCTTTTTATTACTTATGCTCATCCAACAATTAAAAAGAACATAATCTATAGCAGAATGATTCAGTGCATGTTATAGCAAGTACCATTGTAATAAAAATCCATTTACAGGGGAATAATGTCAAGCGATTTTTGGCAATCTAGGTATCTAAGCAATAGGTTAAATAGATAAATCAAAAAAAAAAATTTTAATGTAGTTTGGGTGACCCTTTCAAATCTGTAATAACAGAAATTGCCTGTTAGCCAGATACAAAAGAAGTTGGCATTTATTTGTAGCCACATGTTTCTATGACCAGGAGGTAAAATAAGACAAATCCAAAGTATTACTACATGCCCCCAAGGAGTGATCAGATTTTATAAAGACACATGGTGAGGTGTTAGATATCTTACAAGTAGCATGTAAATAAAGTCGTCAGTTCACTCACCCATTCCTCCTTACAGTCTATCCATCCAATCAGCAACTTGAATATCAATTCAATAAACATTGCATTCTACACATATGTTGTAAGAATCTACCAGATGCTAAGTTATCAATGGGAAAAGTGACAAATATGACATATTCTGTGCCTTAAAGTTTCTTACAGTTAGTAGGGAGATGAATTCATGAAGCTGTATGCACGGGGGTCATGCTATGTACTTATTTCCCTGTTTAGTGTATGTGCTACATATATCGCTATGGATAACTCTGAATATTTATTATACTGCCTTATTTACACATGAAGAAATATACGCTGACAAGATCATACAAACACTTTTAACATGGACTTTTAATGTCATATAAAATGCTATTTTCTTGAGAAACATTTCCATTGAAAAATATATACCTGAAAAAGTTGATTTGTTCACTAAGTCATTACCCATTTATATAAAATGGGGGATACACATATTTTGTAAATGATTTAATGGTGAAAATGTGTATACATTTAGTTGCCAGATCTAAGATATGTCACTGTTGTTAGGGACGTTAAAAGGGAAGAATAATTATCTCTAGTAGGTTAGAGTAAATGAATATGTCTTATTTGACTTTGTAGAGCCATGTCTAGCACAATGTGAATACACAATATATTGAGAGAATGAATGAAGAATGTTAAAATGATAGCAGCCTGAGACACAGAAGTAAGAACTAAATCAAATTGAAAAGAAACTAGAATTAGTCTAATTAGTCTTCTTTTCTTGTGGAACCCATTGCTTCTCACCCTCATCTATGAAAGGATAGTAACATAAAATAAATGGAATTTGGAGTTTAAATCTAGACTATTCCAACTGGGTAGGCAATGTAATCTTTTGAAATTCCATTTATAAAATGTTAATTAAAATATGTAATGTGTGAAAACATCTAGCATACACAATTTCTGACACAGAATTACTGTTCTACACATTTTTTAGATTTAAATTTTTCTAGGAGCTAAAAACCCCTGATATTATTCCATTGCAATAATGTGCCAAGACTCCATCCAATGTCATTCATCCTGAAGTCATTTTTATATCACTGATATTTTCAAAGACACGTGTGAAGACAGGTAATTGTAGAAGAAAATGTCCTCTTCTTCCCTCTCACCAGTCAATCAAGTGCTCCTAAGCTCTCTTGATTTATCAGTAGCTGTCTATGTGGTATGATATGAAGGATATGTACAGTTATTTCCTGTTTTAAATACCTTTCTAACAGTCTATCTTGGAGACTAGAAATAACATCATTGGAACCTCTTGTTTGAATTAAAGCAGAGGTCAACCCCTGAATTCCTATCAGATAGCTCTGAGATACTAATAAATAAAAAGAATGAGAGAAAATTGGGCTCAGAAAAAGTTTAACATATCAGTGGAGCAAATATGAACCAAAAGAGTAGACCTCAAATATAGGCTTCATGTACTCCTGGACAATAAAGGGGGAGTTTCTGGGGAATAACGACACTCAAAGACCTCCATATAAGACAAGGTACAAAGCTCATGATTACTACTTAAAACCAGGGCTCAAAGAGGACTCTCCTGTTCCATATAAAGAGCCTGACCATTTGTCAACATGGAACAATTACTTTATTGGAAGCTCTGAACCCCAGGAGGCAGGGTAACATTGACACAGTCCCACAAACAGAATCTGAGACAAGCTGATTGCTGGCTATGTGACTGAGTTCCCAGTGTTCACACTGTCATTGTGGAAAAAAGTGAAATATCATCGTAAAACTGGTCACAGACTAGCTCCCTGGGAGCAGATTGACAGCAACATAAATACGAAAGGAGACACAGGGAAAAAAAATTATAATCCAACCTAAGTATGTACAAAAATAAATTGCAGAAGGCACAAAGACCTCTATTAAAAGGAAAATTAAACTTTATGAATATACAGAATGCCTCAGTGAATTTCAGGTAGCATTGCACAACAATATATGACAAACAAATTGAGGTCAGAAAATAATTTGCAAGTGGGGTCAAAAGATCTTGAAAATGTACCATGAAATGAAAGGGGGTCAAGATGCCTCCAACATTTTTGAGCTAAGCAACAGAAAAATAATGTGCTAAATCCTGAGTTTGGGAAGACTAGAGCAGCAGCAAGGTGGAGAAGGAATATTAGGAGTTATCTTTGGGCAAATTAGAATTGAATTTCCTATTAGACCTCCAAATAGAGGTGTGTATAACATGTTGAAAATATGAATCTGAGCTCTGGAGAGAAATCATATCTGGAAACTGAAATCTGGAAATTAGAAGCTAATGGTCACTATGTAGAGCCATGGAAGTTGATGAGATTTCTTGGGGAGAAAGAACAGTTAGGAAGGAAATGGTGAAAGATGACACCCTAAGGAATTTCATTAACTAGAGACTGGGAAGAGCAGAAAGAAAGAGCACAAGAGCTTGAGAATGAGTGATCATAGGAGAAAGGATCTGGAAGATCTTATCCTAGAAGGAACCTGAATAACATCTCAAGAAGGAAAAAAAAATGGCTACAAAAGAAGTTTCTGACAGAGCAAATAAGAGTTAGAGCTGATCTCGTGTTCGAGAATATGGAGACTGTAGTGACCATGAAGGAGAAATTTCGGTGGAGGGATTGAGATGCGTGACAAGAATGATGTGTGACAAGTGATGCGTGACAAGAATGGTATAGAGGAAAGGAAATAAGGAAGTGTGTGTCTGGACAGCTCCTTCAAGGAGTTTTCCTAATAAAGGCAAACAGAGAAATGAGTCAGTAGCTGAAAAAGGAGAATAGGAAACAATTTTTTTCCAAGATAGGAAATATGACATTTTGTTTTTGTTGTTTAGTCACTAATTTGTGCCCAACTCTTTTGCAACCCCATGGATTTATCTCACCAGGCTCCTCTGTCCATGGGATTTCCCAGGCAAGAACACTGGAGGGGGTTGACACTTCCTTCTCCAGGGCATCTTCTCGATCCAGGGATCAAACCCCTGTCCCCTGCATTGGCAGGCAGATTTTTTATCACTGAGCCACCAGGGCCCATGGCATTTTTAAGCTAACAGAAATATTTCATTAGAGAAGAAGAAGTCAATGATGAAAGAACAAAAATATGAAATTATAGGAGTCAAGTAAGCAAAGAGAGAATGAGAACCCATCCACTAGAAGGGCGTTTAGCCTTATACAGAAGCAGAACAGTGATTCCTTCGTAGCATTTATGATTGAGATCATTTCACTGTTATAGAAACTTTATTTATTTATTTATTTTAGTTTTAAGATAATAAGATACCCAGTCACATGTGTATCTCTATCACATACCCCTGACTTTGGGAAATTACACCCTCACCCCCACATGTGAAGTCAGTGTCTGGCCCATATATGCACTACTTAAATCAAGTGATGCTGGTGAATCCCTCAACATTTCAAGAAAGTAGTCTTTAAAATTAATTGTTCCAGAAACTATTTTAAAATGTGACTTCCCTGGTCACCCAGTGGTTGAGACTTTGCCTTGCAATGCAGGGGGTTCTGGTTCAATCCCTGATCTCACGGCCAAAAATCCAAAACATAAAACAGAAGCAACATGGCAACAAATTTAATAAATACTTTAAAAATGGACCACAACAAAAAAAAAATCTTTTTTTAAAAAAGTCACACACAACTCAGTTCTCTAGGCAGAGTTATCTGAGCGGAATTAAAATTTGATGCACTGCTTAGAGGGGTAAGAAGATTTCCCATGGGGGGAAAAAAATGTTGCTGAGCACATGAAACTGAGTTGAGGGTTAACACTGACTTGAGAAATACTTTTTGTTTTAGAAAACCTTCAACTTTTTAGATACAAATGCAATGTAAAGCCCCTAAAGTAAGTTGATGTAAAAGGTATTTCTGAGTTTCCAGTTTCATTATATTTCTTCATTCATTCTTTGTGTGAGCTATATATATGTAAAAGACATTGCTAGAGCTTGGAATAAATAAAATAGTTTTGTTATTTCTAGAATGGCATGCTCTCCCTTTTGCTTTCACTTGAAACAGCATAAAAGTTTTCTAACAGTCTGCATTGATGTGATCAGAAAATTACCAAATGTTTCAAAAATACCTTGCACAGAACTCTGAAGAAAAAAATTATATCTGAAAATTAATTCATGCCACATTACTTTGAGGTTTTAGACAGATTTTATTTGAAAGTCAAAAGCTAAAGAGTTGCCAGGAATGATGTGAAATTCAACACCTATCAATTATTTTCCTCAGAATTACTATGGTTTAATTTAAGCAGTTTCAAAAGCTTAACATTTTCTTTCTTTATATACAGCACTCTAAGCAAGTCAGGAACTAATAAAAGTGTGATGATTTCAAATGTTCTTATTGTATTTTCCCTTCTATAGCTCAGGGTGCCATAACATAATACCATACACTGGTTGCTGGTTGGCTTAAGCAACAGGAATTTATATCTCACAGTTCTGGAAGCTGAGAAGTTCAAGATGGAGGCACCAGTCAATTCACTACCTGGGAAGAGCTCTCTTCCTGGCACACCTGACAGAAAGAGATCTGATATTTCTTCCTCTTCTTATAATCCCATCCCTCATGACCTCACCTAAACCCAATAACCTCCCAAAAGCCAAACACCATCTTGTTGTGGGGAAGGAGTTCAACATGTGAATTTGGGGGTGAGGGGGGAGACAAACAACCTATTTCATTCATCTTCTCATGCAGTTGTTGCGTTAGTCATTCAGTCATGTCCAACTCTTTGTGACCCCATGGAATTCTCCAGGCAAGAATACTGGAGTGGGTTGCCGTTCCCTTCTTCAGGGGCTCTTCCTCACCCAGGGAATGAATCTGTGTCTCCGGCATTGCAGGCAGATTTTTTTACCATCTGAGCGTTAGGCAGGTCTAAATATTGCATCACTTCTAAGATATGTGAGGTTTCAGACAACACTTTGTCAAGAAATTTCTCATTGTGCACATATCAATACATTTCTGTCAAAGTACCAAACTGAGCATCCATAAGTAAGGAATGAAGGGTCATTCATAAAAACCACAGTACCTATTAGGCCTCTAATCAGAACATTTAAACTAAGACCAGATACTTCAGGACACATTTTCCTCTGAATTCTGTAATTTTACTGTGCTTCAAAACGTCTACAACCTAGCCATGAGTTGCCAGGGTTTTTATTTTCTGCCAATTTGGCATTCAGGTTGGTAATGAATGAATCCAGTGACTAAACATGACTTAGTTTGCAATTCAAGTAGGTTTTGGGTTTTTGTTCTGTTTTTAAGTGGAAAAGAAGGAAAAGCCTTTGTCACATACAAATGTAACATTTGGTTTAAGATCTTAAGGAATAATTTTTCACCCATCAATGGCTGACTTTAAAGTAGAGCTGATTCCCTATCCTTGGCCATCTAAACCACAATTTTGTTTTCCCTAGGTCCGACATCTTCAGAAGTGAAGTCAAATAGACTTTAAATATTAATGACTGCATGTGGTGTTGAGCAGAACAAATAACTGACAGGCAGTTTTCAGATTTTACACACTGTTCTGGATAGGCTTGCAAAGAGCCCTTTGGCAGGGACTGCCTCTGTAATCTGTGTTGTTTTTATTTTCCTTATGCTTATGTCCAGCTTGCATAACTACAGAATAAGATGCATGCAAAAAATCAGAGACTTTGTATGCAAAAGTACTCACAACACATTTGGTGGAGGTGAGCTACTCCTCCTTCTCAAAGGATAAAAGATATGGGAAGAAACTGGGGGAGGGACGAGGGCAAGACTAGATTATAATCAATCTAGTGCCTCAACAGAACCTGAAGTTATTTCCACCTATTGTCACGCCAAATCACATCTCTATTTGTCTCCCTATCACTCTCTCCACAGTGACAAGTCAGCCCTGACTGACATTATTAACCCTGGAACTGCTAAGCATTACTGAATTCAGTTGTAAGAAGGAAAGCAGTTGAAACTATCCAAAGTGGTAAGTGAAACTGAAAATTTAAGAGTTCAATCTACCAATGGACTTTTTCCTAGGAGTATAAAGGCTGTGCCACAGGAAACATGAAAATACAAAATATCTGCTGCTGCTGCTGCTAAGTCGTTTCAGTCGTGTCCGACTCTGTGCGACCCCATAAACAGCAGCCCACCAGGCTCTTCTGTCTCTGGCTACACCTTCAGAAAAATTAGAGAAAGCAGATTTTTAGTAAAAAGGTAAGGTTGCTAGAGTATAGCCTGTATTGGCAAGGATACTGGAAAAGCCTCCATAAATTCTTTTCTTTTAAAAATGTTCATATTTCCAGTTGTGGCTTTTTATCATGATAAAAAAAAAAAAAACTGCAACTGAAAATATTGCATGGTGTACCCCCCAGCTCCTGCCTCTAGCAGCCACTCATCTACAATGAGTAAAGGTGATCAAAAGGTACAAATTTACAGTTATAAAATAAATAAGTTATGGGGATGTTATCTATGGCATTGTTGCTGTAGTTAGTAATACTGTATTGCATATTTCAAAGTTTCTAAGAGAGTAGATCATAAAAGTTCTCATGCTGCAGCTGCTAAGTCACTTCAGCCATGTCTAACTCTGTGTGACCCCATGGACTATAACCTGCCAGGCTCCTCTGTCCAAGGGATTTTTCAGGCAAGAATACTGGAGTGGGTAGCCATTCCCTCCTGCAGGGGAATCTTCCTCAATGAAGAATTGAACCTGAGTGTCTTGAGTCTCCTGCATTGGCAGGTGGGTTCTTTACCGCTAGTGCCACTCAGGAAGACCCAAAGTTCTCATGACAAGAAAAAATAACTTTTAACTATACATGGTGAAAAACCTTGACCATACTTAATATGGTGAAAATTTTGCAGTATATGTGAAAATCTAATCAGTATGTCATATACCTGAAAGTAGTAAAATGTTATGCATGCCTGCTAAGTCACTTCAGTCATGCCTCACTCTTTGTGAGGCTATGGATTATAGCCCACCAAGCTCCTCTAATCCATGGGATTCTCTAGGCAAGAATACTGGAGTGGGTTGCCATGCCCTCCCCCAAGGGATCTTCCCAACCCAGGGATTGAACCCACATCTCTTACATCTCCTGCACAGACAGACAGGTTCTTTACCACTAGCGCCACCTGGGAAGCCAATATAATATGTTACATGTCAATTATATCTCAACAAAAAACTGCATTGAGAAAAAAATTTAAACTTAAAAAATAAAATGTTCATATTTTCTACATTCTTTTAACTTGAAGGTCACGTTTCTAAAGCCTCAAGACAATTCATCCAATATTTAGGAATATTTATTGGATGTTTGCCTTACTGGGTGCTAAAGACAGGGTAAGAAAACATCCCTTAAGGGACTAGGTCGCTGGAGTATAAGTATGTATAATTTTACAGAGAACCCAAATTAGCTTGTCCAGATGAACACTGAGGTGATGCCTTTGAGAGAGTGGCAAGGGGAGGTTGACCACCAGCATGTTCTCCATCTCTCAGAATATTGGGTTTGCAACTATAGTAGGCACTCAAAATTTGATGAATTGTATTTAATGAAACATTAAATAAGAATTCCCTTTCCCAATAAAGAAGATTCTATCTTATCTATGGATTTTTCTTTCTAACTGAGTGACCCAGCACTGGAAGGAGCTGTGAAAAGATATGAAAACTTCTTTCCTAGAGATTTCTTAGGATAAAAATGCTTCTAGTCTGGAAGCTTGGACCAGACTATGTTCCAAGTCTTTCCCCTTCTGTTACTCATATGTATTTTAATTCATATAAGAAATTTTGGCTCTGCAAAACATGGAGTATGTATACACCATCTTGTCTCCCTCACTGTTATGTAGCTGTTATGTGCAGACGTAACCCAATAACTGGAACAGATGTTTCAAACTCTAAAAAGAAACGAATAGTAGGTGGATTTGGCACAAGAGCAGTGTTAAAAGTACCACCAAATCTTGCATTGAATTTTGATCTTGTTTTTTTTTTTCCCCCTCTGATATCCCTCAGCCACGATTCAAGGCTAGTGGACAAGTCGAGTCCTCTGCCATGTAGAATAAGGGGTGGGGTCAGGGGAGAAGTCCCCTGTTCTTTTTCATTTCTTCACAGATATGGGTGTCCATGGCCATCTTCAAATGTTGCCCATTAGATGCTAGGAACAGGCTGGCCATAGTCAGTAGGCTGACCTTTGCTGTTGGAGATCAGACGAGTTTAGTTTTGAACGGTAGCTGTGCCACCCAGAAGTACTGTAACTCGGCGATCATTTAACCTCCTTGAGAGTTCTTTTCTTTGCTGGGTTTCCCTGGTAAAGCATCTGGTTGCAATGCAGGAGACCAGAGTTCAATCCCTGGGTTGGGAAGATCCCCTGGAGAAGGAAATGGCCACCACTCCAGTACTCTTGCCTGGAAATCCCATGGACAGAGGAGCCTGGCAGGCTACATTCCATAGGGAAAGAGTTGGACACGACTGAGGGACTTTCTTTGTTAGCACAATGATAATAACACTTAGAGGACTGGTATGCAAACCACACTCCTGAGTTGCTAAAAGTTTTCACTCCAAGAAAGTATAATGTTTCTGAATTCGTGTATAAAATGTAATGCAAGTTCTTTATAATTTCCTAATTTAAGGTGTAAATTATGACAGTTCTTCAGTCAAATTTAATGGACTAAAGTTTTCAGAAAAATGTGCAGGTACAGTTTCCACTCCTGTTGCTCTAAGGTTAATTCTCTAGTTCCCACTTCTGTGCTCAACAAAATAAGGTCAAAGACACAAAATCTCTGCTTGTCCTTGGCATTCAAATTGGCCTAGACATTTGGACTGCTTCAAAATTGCTCCAGTGAAATAGATTAATATCCCAGATAACTTGTTAATTTTCTTCTCCAAAACTCCCTAAAATGTTCCTTCATAAAGTTTCAAAGGAATGATTGCCCCAATTGGCATTTGAAGGGGATGAACTAGAATGATTCTTAATGTCTTTTCCTGCTTCTGACATTCTATAATTCCTTGATTTGTAGGATTTCCAGAACGCAGAAATGCATTTTTTTCTTCTTTTTCCCTAGTGAGCCCTAGCTTGATAATTAATACCCATTTCAAGGATAGCTCAAGAACATGTGTATGAAAAGTTGCAGCAAATTCTCTCATAATAAAACTGAGCTTCTTAAGAACAAAGGCCACATCTCTTATTTCTTTCCTATCACCCACAGCATATTCAGCACAACGGTATTCTCAGATAATCATAACCAGTTCTCATCCCCAGGTGGCCAAAGACTGGGCATTCTGTAGGTTCAGTGAAATCATGTTGAAACTCAAATAGTAGAACTGTGGCTTTTAAAGGCTATTTTTGTGACAAAGCGAAATAATATATCAAAAATCACACATAAAAGTTCACTTCTCTTCTCGGACTGATTCAGAAAGAATCTAGGTAGACCCATGTGTGAAGTGAAGTATGGCAAAAGCATTTTTGATCAGTAGATAAATAATAACCCTCTTGAGAACTACAAGCAATCATTTTATTCACATGTTTTCCTATATTTTCTTTCTTACATATTTATTTTCAGCTTTCCAGTTCAGCCTATTTTTATAATCTCAAAAGATGATTATAGATTTTCATGGACACTGCTTAAAATCTAGCAATGACCTCACTAAGAGAAGAATTAAGTAGAGGAAAAATATGTAAGGATTGAGCCAATTTTGTCACTATTCAGATGAATCCTTTTAAAAAAGGAAATATCTATCATTCCTACCTCACTTTATTTATCATCCATATTGTGTTTCCCTTACTACTCATGATTTGTGCCCTGACTACTCATGATTGTTGTGCAATATATGACATCAAGGATGTCCTCAGTAACTAAGTGAAGACTCTTACTGGGGCTGCTTATATCTGCTGGGCATATGCACAGAGCTTACCACTGACGAAATCCATCGAAGATTTACATTCAGATTGTGTAAATGATGCAAAGTATACTGACAGAATATCAGTCAACTCAGTATATAAAATTGGCTTGGGGAAATATATGTTTTATATATATAATATTGAAAGAGGAAAGTGAAAAATCTGGCTTAAAACTCAACACTCGAAAAACTAAGATCATGGCATTTGATCCTAGCAATGCATGGCAAATAGATGGAGAAAATGTGGAAATAGTCTCAGATTTCATTTTCTTGTTTCCAAAATCAATGCAGACAGTGACTGCAGCCATGAAATTAAAAGATGCTTGCTATTTGGAAGGAAAACTATGACAAAACCACACAGTGCATTAAAAAGCAGAGACATCACTTTTCCAGCAAAGTTCCATATAGTCAAGGCTATGGTTTTTCCAGTAATCATGTATGGATGTGAGAGTTGGACCATAAAGAAGGCTGAGTGCCAAAGAATTGATGCTTTTGAACTGTGTTGTTAGATAAGACTCTTGAGAGTCCCTTGGACTGCAAGGAGTTCAAACCAATCAATCCTAAAGGAAATCAACCCTGAGTATTCATTGGAAGGACTAATGATGAAGTTGAAGCTCCAATCCTTTGGCTACCTGATGCAAAGAGCCAACAAATTGGAAAAAAATCCTGATGCTGGGAAAGATTGAGGGCAAGAGGAGAAGGGGGCAACAGAGGATGAGATGGTTGGATGGCATCACCGACTCAATAGACATGAGTCTGAGCAAACTCTGGGAGATAGTAATGGACTGAGAAGCCTGGCATGCTGCAGTTCATGGGGTTGCAAAAAGTCGGACACGACTTAACAACTGAATAACAAACAACAGCACATATTAACATATATTACATGTTACATATTATGTATATACATTATAATATATATAAAAATATATTTTTTCAAGGAGCCACAGCCTCCAATTTCAAGTTTGGAGATGATCATTTCAAAAATTTCATTAAAAAAAAAATTCATGTGCACATAGCAATGACATGACCGGAAAGCTTCAGTTTCTCTCAATATACCTCTGAAGGTATATTTTATTCTCTTCTTAGTGTTAGGTTTACTATACATGAAAAGAAAGTGAAAATGAAAGTCACTCGGTCGTGTGCAACTATTTGAACCCCATGGACTGTATATTCTCCAGACCAGAATACTGGAGTGGGTAACCTTTCCCTTCTCCAAGGGATCTTCCCAACCCAGAGATCGAACCCAGGTCTCCCACATTGCAGGAAGATTCTTTACCAGCTGAGCCACATGGGAAGCCCAAGAATACTGGAGTGGGTAGCCTATCCCTTCTCCAGTGGATCTTCCCAACCCAGGAGTCAATCCAGGGTCTCCTGTATCACAGGCGGATTCTTTACCGACTGAGCTATGAGGGAAGCCACTTATACACACAGTCACAGGTAGTTATTTATGGAGATGCTTTTTCAACTGTTGATGAATCTAGTTTTTCTTAGCAGTTAACAACACTAAAAATTTTAAATTTTAGCTAAAAATTTTTAAATTTTTCTAAAAATATAAAACAATGCTCTATCTTTTAATATTCTTAAATAAGTTTATTATTCTTTCAACCAAGGCTACACATTCACTCTAAAGACTTTCAAATAATCATGGAACTTCATACGAGTCATATAGTCCACTCAAGTTTTGGAGAGATTAACCCTCAAGTTTCTGTTCACTCTGTTGTATGCACACACACAAGATCACTTGGCTATTTGGGGCAAAGCAACAAGTTGAATTATCATGTTCCACTAGAACAGAAAGAAAACGTCAACATTCAAAGCCACCTAATACCTCCCAGTTCTATGTACCAAGAAAAAGAAAAACAAGTTTATGATTTGCATATTTTAGCAAGTACTTTCTCTTTTAAGAGTAATATATTATTACTCTGAGAAAGGTACAACCTAATAATTATAGTTATGCTTTCAACTTTTACTGGAGCTCAGGTAACAGTTTTTAGATTTTTTTCTTCAGAGTTTCACACAGATTACAGAGTATCTGGAGAAGACAACCTTGCCCTTCCCCCTAACTCACCTATAATATATCCTGTGGACATCACAGGTGGCACTAATGGTAAAGAACCTGCCTGCCAATGCAGGAGACATAAGAAATGCAAGTTCAATCCCTGGGTTGGGAAGATCCCCTGAAGAAGGAAATGACAACCTACTCCAGTATTCTTGCCTGAAAAATCCCATGGACAGAGGAGCCTGGCGCGCGCCATAGGGTTACAAAGAGTCAGACATGACTGAAGCATCTTAGCACAAATGAACAAATATATCTTGTAGGTTGAATTAGGTTTCCATCTTAACTAGCCAAGGGGGCATAAGCTTTTCAGAAGCGACTTGGACACAGAGCAGAAAGATAATCTGACTCATCAGGGCCTCCCTCAGCTCCTGGATCTCCCATGGAAGTAAGGGTGCTATGGACACTATACATGCAGCCCAGACTGTAAAGTGAAAGTACTATTACCTGCATTAAGGAATTAGTTCAATGAGAAAAACCATGAACAAGAGAGTCAGCTTTGATTTAGCATTCTCAACCCCTACAACTAATCCCACAGCAATTTAGTTGTATTTCCTCAAATGTCTCTAATTCCCTCCATTTACAATGGCTCTGGCATGATCCAAGAAATTATCCAATTTTTTTCTACCAAGATCTTTTCTAATCAGAGCTTGTATTATTCTGGGAGATACTGTACTAATTGTCAATTATTTTCATTACAAAACAAATGTGAGCAATCTTTGGGCACTCTTGAACCTTGAAAAAACTCAGAATCAGTCAGGTTATACCCAAATCTGGAAGAAAAAAATATATATATCAGTCTCTCCAGGTACCTTACCTATATCTCTGCCTCCTGTTCTTCAGCCTCCTGGAAAGCTCATGTCCCTGAATATATGTTAGGCAAATTAATTGAACAAATACTGATTAAGAATATGGCATGTGTTTAGTGATGGGACACCAAAAGTTAGTAACAGAGTCGCCTGGTCAGGAGTGTGACAATAAAATAGTGACATAATTAGTTTACTATATAATAACAAGAGTGAAAAGTAACAGGAAGGAAAAACAAATCATGGGGAGAAAATGTATGTGTGTGCGTGCTCATGTGTGTATATTGATAGCTTACGGTGAACGATGTTGGATTCACGAACTCGAAAGAAGATTTAGCTTCCAGACCAGGGACCAGGCTTGATCACTCAAGAGCTTTTGTGTACCAGAGTTTTATTAAAGTAAGATAAGAGACAGAGAAAACTTCTGACATAGACATCATCAGAAGGGGGACAGAGAATGGCCCCCTTGCTAGTGTTAGCAAGGGAGCTATATACTTTTTAAATTAGTTATTACAATAAATCAAAAGGATGTCTCAAGTTTGTAAAGATCTTACTAGACCCACTCCCATAATATACATTTTAAGATAACAGGATTAGCCAGGAGATTTTCAGAAAGGAGAAACTGTCCTCAAGCAGGGTACATTGTTGTTATATAATCCTTAGTGCAGAGTTTAAACTGAGTAGTTTGTTGTATAATCACTTCCAGGTTTAAAGAAAAAAATGTTTCATGTGACTAAGACTAAGGTATGTAGAGGGAAAAAAAGATGGTTGTCCTTTCCTCCTCCTTGAGAATTCCAGATCCCTAACTCTGTTTGCGGAATGAAGAAGGGCAAAGACTAATAGAGTTTTGCCAAGAAAATGCACTGGTCATAGCAAACGCCCTCTTCCAAAAACACAAGAGAAGACTCTACACATGGACATCACCAGATGGTCAACACCGAAATCAGATTGATTATATTCTTTGCAGCCAAAGATGGAGAAGCTCTATACAGTCAGCAAAAACAAGACCAGGAGCTGACGTGGCTCAGATCATGAACTCCTTATTAACAAATTCAGACTTAAATTGAAGAAAGTAGGGAAAACCGCTAGACCATTCAGGTATGACCTAAATAAAATCCCTTATGATTATACAATGGAAGTGAGAAATAGATTTAAGGGTCTAGATCTGATAGAGAGAGTGCCTGATGAACTATGGAATGAGGTTCGTGACACTGTACAGGAGACAGGGATCAAGATCATCCCCATGGAAAAGAAATGCAAAAAAGCAAAATGGCTGTCTAGGGAGTCTTTAAAAATATCTGTGAAAAGAAGAGAAGCCAAAAGCAAAGGAGAAAAGGAAAGATATAAGCATCTGAATGCAGAGTTCCAGAGAATAGCAAGAAGAGATAAGAAAGCCTTCTTCAGTGATCAGTGCAAAGAAATAGAGGAAAAGAGCAGAATGGGAAAGACTAGAGATCTCTTCAAGAAAATTAGAGATACCAAGGGAACATTTCATGCAAAGATGGGCTCTATAAAGGACAGAAATGGTCTGGACATAACAGAAGCAGAAGATATTAAGAAGAGGCGGCAAGAATACATGGAAGAACTGTACAAAAAGATCTTCACGGCCCAGATAATCATGATGATGTGATCACTAATCTAGAGCCAGACATCTTGGAATGTGAAGTCAAGTGGGCCTTAGAAAGCATCGCTATGAACAAAGCTAGTGGAGGTGATGGAATTCCAGTTGAGCTGTTTTAAATCCTGAAAGATGATGCTGTGAAAGTGCTGCACTCAATATGCCAGCAAATTTGGAAAACTCAGCAGTGGCCACAGGACTGGAAAAGGTCAGTTTTCATTCCAATCCCAAAGAAAGGCAAGCAAAAGAATGCTCAAACTACCACACCATTGCACTCATCTCACATGCTAGTAAAGTAAGGCTCAAAATTCTCCAAGCCAGGCTTCAGCAATACGTGAGCCATGAACTCCCTGTTGTTCAAGCTGGTTTTAGAAAAGGCAGAGGAACCAGAGATCAAATTGCCAATATCCGCTGGATCATGAAAAAAGCAAGAGAGTTCCAGAAAAACATCTATTTCTGCTTTATTGACTATGCCAAAGCCTTTGACTATGTGGATCACAAGAAACTGTGGAAAATTCTGAAAGAGATGGGAATACCAGACCACCTGACCTGCCTCTTGAGAAATCTGTATGCAGGTCAGGAAGCAACAGTTAGAACTGGACATGAAACAACAGACTGGTTCCAAATAGGAAAAGGAGTATGTCAAGGCTGTATATTGTCACCCTGCTTATTGAGCTTATATGCAGAGTACATCATGAGAAATGCTGGACTGGAAGAAACACAAGCTGGAATCAAGATTGCCAGGAGAAATATCAGTCACCTCAGATATGCAGATGACACCACCCTTATGGCAGAAAGTGAAGAGGAGCTAAAAAGTCTCTTGATGAAAGTGAAAGAGGAGAGTGAAAAAGTTGGCTTAAAGCTCAACATTCAGAAAACGAAGATCATGGCATCTGGTCCCATCACTTCATGGGAAATAGATGGGGAAACAGTAGAAACAGTGTCAGACTTTATTTTTGGGGGCTCCAAAATCACTGCAGATGTTGACTGCAGACATGAAATTAAAAGACGCTTACTCCTTGGAAGAAAAGTTATGACCAACCTAGATAGTATATTCAAAAGCAGAGGCATTACTTTGCCGATTAAGGTCCGTCTAGTCAAGGCTATGGTTTTCCCTGTGGTGATGTATGGATGTGAGTGTTGAACTGTGAAGAAGGCTGAGCCCTGAAGAATTGATGCTTTTGAACTGTGGTGTTGGAGAAGACTCTTGAGAGTCCCTTGGCCTGCAAGGAGATCCAACCAGTCCATTCTGAAGGAGATCAGCCCTGGGATTTCTTTGGAAGGAATGATGCTAAAGCTGAAACTCCAGTACTTTGGCCACCTCATGCAAAGAGTTGACTCATTGGAAAAGACTCTGATGGTGGGAGGGATTGGAGGCAGGAGGAGAAGGGGACGACAGAGGATGAGATGGCTGGATGGCATCACTGACTCGATGGACGCAAGTCTGAGTGTACTCCGGGAGTTGGTGATGGACAGGGAGGCCTGGCGTGCTGCAGTTCATGGGGTCGCAAAGAGTCGGACACAACTGAGCGACTGAACTGAACTGAACTGAACTCTGTTTGGAGAACCCCAGCCTCCTTTCTCCTCCTGGGGGACCCCAGACCTTTTATCAACCTGCCAAGGAATTGACTCTCTCAGTATCAAAAAAACTGAAGTAGGGGGTAAGGGAGAATCTCTCTAAGGAATTTTAGAAAAGATCAGTTTGAGTCACATAAGCAAAGAAGAAGGATAGGAATATATCCAGGAAAGGCCCTGATAGACTATACAGCACAATTCCGGGGGAAGATGGAGACCAGGCAGAGGCAAGATAGAATCCTTGCTAGATTCTGAAAGGCATTAAAGATTCTGACATTTTCCCTGAGGTCACTAAGAAAAAGACTGCAGGGTTTAAAGAGGAGTGACAAGATCTTGTTATGCTAAGATAAGAGCAAAGTGAAGTGCACTGTGGCCTCAGTGTAGAGAACAGGCTGCAAAAGGCAGGAAAGTGGAAGCATGGAGATGGGTTAAGATGCTATCCTATCATCCACTTAAGAGATGATGACCTCTCGGACTCAGGTGGTGATCATGCAGATGGAGGGAAAGGACAGATCTGAGCTACATCATGAAATAGAAATAGTTAAGTGATGGGTGATAGTGTGTGCATGCGTGCTTAGTTGCTTCAGTCATGTCAGGCTCTTTGCAACCCTATGGGCTCTTGCCTGCGCAGCTCCTCTGTCCATGGAGATTCACCAAGCAAGAATAATGGAGTGGGAATCTCCACCAGGGGATCTCCACAACCCAGGGATCGAACCTGCATCTCTTATGTTTCCTGCATTGGCAGGCAGGTTCTTTACCACTAATGCAACCTGGGAAGCAAGAGACAAGTCCCAGGAATTCTCAAGTTTCTGAGATTCTGACTTAATCTTTGTTATAACTACATGATATATCATTTTATATGGATCATCTTATAGATTCATTTGTGCATTTGACAAATATTTCTGGAGCCTATAAGCACAATCAATCAAACCAGTCAATCCTAAAGGAAATCAACTCTGAATATTCTTTGGAAGGACTGATGCTGAAGTTGAAGTTCCAACATTTTGGCCACCTGATGGGAGTAGCTGACACATTGGAAAAGACTTTGATGCTGGGAAAGATTGAAGGCAAAAGGAGAAGAGAGCTGCAGAGGATGAGATGGTTAAATAACATCACTGATTCAAAGGACATGAATCTGAGCAAACTCTGGGAGACAGTGAAGGACGGGGAAGCCCGGCATGCTGCAGTCCATGGGGTCGCAAACAGTCAGACTGAACAACAACTGAACAACAAAATACTCATCTGTACATTTGACAAATACTTCTGGAGCTATTCGCACAGTGATTTAGAATGTTGGTGACCTGGCTTCGAATATTGGTTCCGCCTCTGTCTGCCTTGAGCAAGGTTCTTAACCATAAGTATGTGTATCCTCAAACACGTTCCTTAACCACTTGTAAGGTTTCTGAGATTCTAGAGATTGTGGGAAATAGATGGAATACACATCCCTGAGGAACATCCTGCTTCTTAGATATTTGACCTTGCATCATTGGTTTATAGGATGGAATCAAATACTAGTGCTAAGAAATGACTTTTCTTTTAGTGAAGGTCTCCAGGTGACTGTATTTCCAGCAGGTGAAACAGTATTTCAGAGGGGTCTCCTTGAGTTCACAGATGGCAAGGACTGCACCAACTGAATGTTTCTTTTCAGAGGTAGAGATGGCTACAACAGAGTTTGCAGACATTGGTATCTATAGGATGAGGTGGAGTGGAGGGGAGTGGAGTGGGATGGGGTGGACGTAATAGAAGAATTCTAACATTCCAACATCATCTTATTCATTTTTCAACACTGCAAACGGACACTCAGCCTCAGCATCCGAAATACAATACAGAATGACAGAGACCATGGTTGATAGGAAAGAACAGGCCTGATTAAATGAGACAGCAGATACTCATTTCCAGCTGTTACTAGTGTGCCTGGATTTTTTAAAAGAATCCAGAAATCCAGAAAATGTTAATGCTACCTCTCCTAATATGTAAATGTTGGCCTAATTTTTAGAATAAATTGATATATGGGTCATCAAAGACCTCCAATGTGGAATCTTGGGTTTCTACTACCTCAAATGGTCCACCATGGGATAGAGTAACTTTGGAAATGAATGAAGAGGGTGGAATCTCCACTGTGAGAGTAGAGCAGTGTGATGCTGACACAGAAACCTTGCCTCACCAAATAAGCAATGTTCCAAACGGATGAACTGACACAGAACATGAGTGTAGGCAAAGGAACGGAAATGTGAAACTAAAAGACAATTCAATCACTTCCAGTCTGGTGGTAAATAGACGCTACTTCCTGGGGCACCTATACTGCTTGCAACTGAACACAGCTGCAGCTGAGAAACCATGTTACTGCTAAATTACTGTTTCCATCTCATTTTTCAGATAATGTCCGTCCAGTTTATAAGAAACCCCTTCAATCCACTGCAAAAAAAAAAAAAAATTCACTTCTAAAAATAAAGGTACATGCGTTTTTCCTGCTGGTATTTCAAGATACCTAAAAGCAAAACCAGTTACACAGTGATAATCTGTTGTTATAAAAATCTTCATTATACAAAAGCTAGGAGGGTGCAGACTTTTTAAAATTTCCGTTTCTCTTTTAGATATGTTATACTCCACACTGTTGTTGGTGTTGTTTGTTCAGTTGCTAAGTCATGTCTGACTCTTCATGACCCCATGGACTGTGGCACGCCAGGATTCCCTGTCCTTCACTATCTCCCGGAGTTTGCTCAAATTCATGTCCATTGGGTTGATGATGCCATCCAATCATCTCTTTTCTCAATTGTCACAGGCATCACAGTTGCTTCTTCAGCTGAGCTGTATTGAATGAGTGGGAATCTGCTGGCTAAGATGGTATGATTCTCAAAGGTAAAATTCCTAGAAGTTAATATTTTGATTCATGTAGACTGCTACCAAGGCTAGACGCTTATCTTACTTTTTCTTTTCCAAAATTGGGGAAGCAATCTTTAGCAACCAAAATTTCTCAGTAGATAATCCAGCAGCTCTGAGCAATGCTGGAGAGCCTTCATCATTTCTGTTTGATGTACTTTCATGAGGGATAAAAGCATAGAAAACATTCCAAACTCAAACACCATGATGCTCTGTGACTTCAGCAGTAATCCTAAAATAGAACAAAATGTATCATATCTGTTTGAGGTTCTTCCTGAGAATTTTCCATCATGAGATGCAGCTTAACCTACCCATTGGAAGTGTACAGCTAAGGCGCTTCTGTCTTGTCTGACTCCTTGTGATCCTATAGACTGTAACCTGCCCGGCTCCTCTGTCCATGGGATTCTCTAGGCAAGAATACTGAAGTGGGTTGCTATTGTCTCTTAAGGGAGGCCCAGGAGGAATTCCTGAGCCATCCTGACCCAGGGATCAAACCCATGTCTCTTATGTCTCCTGCATTGGCAGACAGCTTATTTACCACTACTGCCACCTGGGAAACCCCACTGAGAGTATGACTAAAATATTTATTTCTTAATGTGTGCTGGGGTGCTTCAGTTGTTTCAGTCGTGTCCAACTATTTATGACCCTATGGCCCATAGCCTGCCAGGCTCCTCTGTCCATGGGATTCTCCAGGCAAGACTATTGGAGTGGGTTGCCATGTGCCCCTCCAGGGGATCTTCCTTGCCCAGAGGTCAAACTGGAGTCTCTTATGTCTCCTGCATTGGAAGGCAGGTTCTCTACCACTAGCATCACCTGGGAAACCCCAAATTCTTATTCTAAGTTTAATTCTTAGTAAACAATTTTGCTTGCAAAGCACAAGTTAAATTCAACGGTGCTTGAAAATGTTTTTGTGTTTCTCTTAAGGAAGGTTTCTGTTAAGGCTAAATGGTTTGGCTTGGAAATCTTAAGCAGAAACTTACAAAACTAAATAACTACAGAAAACTGATCAGTTAGGTTTAGCTATTGTGATGAGCTTGATGATATAACGGTAAAGAATCTGCCTGCTAATGCAGGAGAGGCAGGTTGGATCCCTGGATCAGGAAGACCCCCTGTGGGAGGAAATGACAGCCACTCTAGTATTCTTGCCTGGAAATTTCAGTGGACACAGGAGCCTGGTGGGCTGCAGTCCACGGTGTCATAGAGTTGATCTAACTGAGCACGCACACACTTCCTTTCGAGTCACTGAAATGTCTCACAATGTATGTGTTTGCCTTCCTCTGAATAAAAAAAAACTGAATATTTAAGGTCGTTTCTTTAAGAAATCTGCCTGCTAAGTTGCTTTAGTCGTGTCCGACTCTGTGCAACCCCATAGACGGCAGCCCACCAGGCTCCACCGTCCCTGGGATTCTCTAAGCAAAAACGCTGGAGTGGGTTGCCATTTCCTTCTCCAATGCATGAAAGTGAAAAGTGAAAGGGAAGTCACTGAGTCATGCACAACTCTCAGCGACCCCATCGACTGCAGCCTACCAGGCTCCTCCATCCATGGGATTTTCCAGGCAAGAGTAGTGGAGTGGGGTGCCATTGCCTTCTCCAGAAATCTGCCTAGCTTTCCTTAAACTTAGGGGGGGAAAATTACCATTTCTCTAACTAAAGCCTGTTTTGTGGTTTCCTTCTACAGAAAGTAAATTAGTAAAGGTGAGTACTTCTTGAATAAGTGCATGTGAGTAGCACAGAGCCACAATTAATACCAAGAATTTCCTTTGCCACAGAGTGACTGCTCCTGAGTTTTCTACATGAAAACACTCACAGTTCCTGACACACCTTGAGGAGGGTGTATACCTCAACTGAGAGCCAATGACTTATCCAAACCACTTATTATACAGATAAATAAATACCAAAGAATTGCAATGATTGGTTCTATCTTTTAAAGAATAAGATCAGAAGCCAGACTTCCTTGATTTCAAATTCTTGCTTTTTCCTAAATTGGTCAGGTCCTTCTTATTGCTGTGATGGGATACGTACAAATATATATTATAAAAAATGGACCAGAATCTCTTTGTTTAAATATTATCTTTTTTTCTAGTTCTTTCTTATATGTACACTTGGCAGTCACCAGAATATCCACCCCAGAGGTCATGGGAAGATGGCTCTGAACATGTCTCTGAATCAAGAATCACACATGCAATGTATGACTAATTTTGCTTCAACCTTTTTAAAGTCACATGTTTCTTTGGAATCATTAGCTTGATCAACAAAGTAACATGAGAAATAAATTTGTAAATTATAAAAGACACATGTATTAAATATTTTCTTTATATTTATTTAGATTAGCATACATTAATATAGTTTTACTAATTACTAAGTATTACTATCATTATCATCAGTTTTAACTGAACTGTTTCATGAAGTTCAGTATTCAAGATAGAATTTTCTATCTTTTCCCATTTTTTTCCTTTCTGGAATCTTCTAGAAATAATTATTGATTTAGTTTTAACAGAATAATTTTGTTAATTATAGCTTTATAATATTGAATATTTCTTTTTCATCTCATCCTAGATTTGTTTCTTTCCCCAAAATCTTAATATCTTGACCTGAGTGTATTATTGGCTTATGTCAGTATTGTTTCACAGGCTTTCTAGTTCTATTACTGTTCCATTTCCTATTTGTAAAGTTTTTTTTTTAAGGTCATTTAATAGATATGTAAACTTGGATAAATTTAATACCTTCTCTGAAAGTCAGTTTCCTTATCTGTAAAATGGAAATAAAAATATCTACCAAAATTTTTTAAACTTTCTATTTTCTATTGAGATATAGCCAATTTACAATGTTGTGATAGTTTCAGATGAACAGCAAAGGGACTTAGCCGAACATGTCATGTATACATTCTCCTCCAAACTACCCTCCCATCCAGGCTGCCACATAACATTGAACAGAGTTCCATGTGCTATACAGTAGGTCCTTTTTGGTTATCCACTTTAAATATAGCAATGTATACATTTCCATCCCTTATATGTATAATCTAAAAAGATATGATATAAATGAACTTATAAAACACAAAGAAACTCATAGACTTAGAGAACGAACTTATGATGACCTGTGGGGGAAGGACAAAGGGAAGGGGATAGTTAGGGAGTTTGGGAAGGACATGTACAAACAATGTTTTTATGAGAATTAAAAACAGAGGGGTTTTATTTTCCCCAATCTTCTTTCCTCCAATCTATTTTTAAATTGCAAATAAGTAAAAACTGAATTGGAAAAAATAAAATTAAGGGAAAAGGTCTATAATATTTTAATACTATATTTGTATTTGTGTAAATGTAACTTAGATTCAGAAAATTAAGTCTTTACTAACTTGTTTAAGGTTTTTTGCTTACTACAAACAAGAGTTGAAGTCCTTTGATCTAGTGGATACAGAGCAAAGTAATAATTGTTCATCTCTTTCATTTTTATCTTCTTTTTAAAAATTTTTGAAGGATAATTGATTTGCAATGCTGTGTTCATTTCAGATATACAGCAAAGTGATTCATATGTATATATATATATATATATATATATACACTTTATAAATTATTTTCCCTTATAAGTTACTACAAAATGTTAAGAATAGTTCTTTGTGCTGTACAATAGGTCCTTGTTGGTTATCTGTTTTATAAATAGTAGTGTATATGCTCATGTCTTTCTAGTAAGTAAGAGGATACAGAATAGGGAGACTGAAAACTCATAAAAAAGTATAAACCTACAAATTAATGAGGGTGACACTTTATTCTATATTAATGGTGAAGAATAATAACTTCTATTCAAAAATCACTTGCCACCTGACACATCATCTTGGCTTATACTATTTTGTGAGAAGTGATACTCAGTAGAACTAACCTTATGTGACTATATGGGAAGGAAGGATAAAAATAAAGCTGTTAAAGAGTAACTTGACCAGTAGCTTCAGGATACAAAGCACAGCTTTATAAACAGATGGACTGTTGGGGAGGGATAGCTTATAGTTAAAGCTTAGATATATGTTTTAAATTATTAATACTAAATTTTTGTAGAATGGACTATGGATGAAGATTATTTTATTACTGTGTAAAGCAGACATTCTCAGAGCTATAATGGAGCAAAGTCTGCATTTCCTGGGAATCTGGGTTATATGATCTATCTGCTCCCCTCAACTCTTGGATTCCATGAATTGATGAGGAAAAGTAGCAAAAGCATTTAAAGAAAACCAAGGAGAAATAATATTTGACCAAGATTATTTATTAAGCAGAGTACTTGATACCTAAGAAATAGCTTAATCAGATGATTGCCCTTGGAGACAGACTCTTTAAGAGTTTCACAACTTGCATCCGAATTCAGATAGGGTGAATTTTATTTTTTACAAGATATACAGAATTACAACTACCATCTGAACAACATATCAAGAACTCTTGATTGCTTCAAAAGATAAAGAATTAGTAACTTTTGCTATTGCTCTAGAAACTAATTATATTTCTTCAAAAACAAAATCACATTCAACCATTTTCCCACCCAGGATATCATTATTCCGTTCTACCAAGAGAGTCTCTGAAATTAGATTCCTTGTGCAGAAAGCATGTCCAGAAAACACACAAAAGGAGGACTTTGGAGTTTAGATTACGTGCCTGAGTGTGTAGAGCTGAAAATGAGGAGCAAAAATGCAGAAGACTGACAGCAACTGGGTACATTTTCTTCACAGTGGAAAATTTGAGAGACTTTTCCCCTGACACAAAACCAAGAAAATAACAAGATTGTTGACACCCCCAGGGATTTGTAAAATGCTTCACAGTTCCCTCATAATTATGAAAACGAAAGTCCTGATTTCTGAGATGTGATTAAAGTTTCACAACTGATCATTCAGTTCAGGTCTTGGTTATCCTTTCACTGACCACAAATTTTTAATGAGTTGGCTAAAATTTATGTTAAGGAAGAATAGTTGTGTCAACATTCTTTTTTCTTTTTCTGTTTTTATTCACTGAATCACTTATTCATACAGCTCTAATTGAACTTTAGTTTTTTCTAATATTCCCTCAAAACACTTCTATTTCCCCCTGATTCAACGCCCCCTTTAAGATTCATTTTTTACATTTTTAATCTAAAGACAGAAACAAATACCTGTAAAGACAGGTAATTTTGTTATTTAAGAAAAATGTGTTTACTACTACGAACATTCCTCATTTTAACCACAAACTTTTTTAAAGTAAATTTTTCTTACCAGATATTTCCTGGGCTTTTTATTTAACAAAAAATTATTGCATAGCTATCATATACCATGCATTGTTATTGAGGGGTACAAAAGTACTGGGGATATGAGGATGAATAAAATATAATGCATGCCTTCAAAGATGATTCTTTAATTAGGCAGACAGACTTGTGTATAATTACTTTGAGAATGTACAAGGTGCTTACAGAATCACAAAAGGGGAAAAGTCAAGATTCCAGCCTCAGTATGTTAGATGCACATAAATACATCACTGAGAAAGTTTTTAAAATAAAAAACATGCAATATTATTCATCATGTAACATTGCTCCTACAGAAAATCAGTCAGAATAATTATTCTTAGTGAAATACTTTTTTAGGAATGCAATTTGCCAGGAATAGAAAGCTTTCATGTTACTAGCAAATATGAAGCATTCCTCTTCTGTATTACTATTCTCTTTCTTATTAAAAGTAAAATAAAATATACATCCCACTCTCTTCAATTTCTGGAAGCCTGACTAACCTCAATGATCAACATTACTGCAATAATCATATATCTTCTGCTACCATTACCCAAAAATCAATGGGCATGAAGTGAGAAATAAGGAGAAAAAATCTGAGTTGTTGCAGCCAGAAAAATATATTTATTAGTATTACAAATGAAATGCAATCTTGGCCTTGCATCTGCAGAGTTCAAGGTCTAATTCCAATGCAGCATTCTGGCCAGTGAGGAGATGGAAGGTCCCTCGCACTGCACAAGAGCCACGGCTTTCACTAGACATCCTTAGAAGGCAGGGGAATCTTCAAGGACTCGCCCTCCAAAGAATAAAAATGAGCTAGGGTCTGAGTGTAAGAAACTAAGATAAAGTAGTGACATTGGTTCTCTCCTATTGAGCCCATATTGTCAAAGCAGACAAATGCAATTACAGGTTGTGAGCCATCTGTAACAGCAGAAGTGTGTACAATTCTGACCAAAGCCTCCTTGAATTAGACCACAGGCAGAATGAGTTTATGATTAAAACCAAGGTCACAGTGCAAGCCACTATGAGTCACTGTTGATGGAAACAACAAACAGATCTGCAAGGTCTGCAGAAGGGACATTTTGTAATATAAATAAACAAAGGAAGCAATCGCAAAGATGAGCACACAAGAGACTACCCGGAAAAAAAAAAAAAAAAAAAAAAGCTGATTGGGGAAAGTGGCAAGGAGGGGGAAGACTTCTAGAAATAATTTTTTAAATCATTTTTCTATCTTTGTCTTGAGTGTTTGGTTCATTTCTCTTTACGGTGCATATTTACAAGTAAAGCCATTGTTCTTTATTTTAAAAGCAAACACGTTTTAAATAATTACCATTGAGTTACAGGATGCAATAAAGGAGTAATTTTTTAGGATGTAAAGATTTTCAATACATATAGATATAGCAAAGAAATTCATGGGATTTGGTGCTTAAATGTTATGTTTTGAACAAATGCAGAAGTATAGAGAAGACTTATGGCAGAAAGTGAAGAACTAAAGAGCCTCTTGATGAAAATGAAACAAGAGAGTGAAAAAATTGGCTTAAAGCTCAACATTCAGAAAACGAAGATCATGGCATCCAGTCCCATCACTTCATGGGAAATAGATGGGGAAACAGTGGAAACAGTGTCAGACTTTATTTTTCTGGGCTCCAAAATCACTGCAGATGGTGATTGCTGCCATGAAATTAAAAGATGCTTACTCCTTGGAAGGAAAGTTATGACCAACCTAGACAGCTTCTTAAAAAGCAGAGACATTATTTTGCCAACAAAGGTCCATCTAGTCAAGGCTATGGTTTTTCCAGTGGTCATGTATGGATGTGAGAATTGGACTGTGAAGAAATCTGAGCACCGAAGAACTGATGCTTTTGAATTGTGGTGTTGGAGAAGACTCTTGAGAGTCCTTTGGACTGCAAGGAGATCCAACCTGTCCATCCTAAAGGAGATCAGCCCTGGGTGTTCATTGGAAGGACTGATGTTGAAGCTGAAACTCCAGTACTTTAGCCAGCTGATGCGAAGAGCTGACTCATTTGAAAAGACCCTGATGCTGGGAAAGATTGAGGGCAGGAGGAGAAGGGACGACAGAGGATGAGATGGTTGGATGGTATCACTGACTCGATGGACATGGGTTTGGTGATGGGAGTTGGTGATGGACAGGGAAGCCTGGCATGCCGCGGTTCATGGGGTCGCAAAGAGTCGGACATGACTGAGCAACTGAACTGAACTGAACTGAACTGGGCATGCAAGGGCCAGAAGCAGAATCTAGCCTTCCAGAACAAACAGCTAGAAGGAGAAGCAGAAGCTAAAGATCAGAATCAGACCAAAGACTTTTTCCTTAGCTACACTTATTGGAAGTAGTCACCAACTACTCAGTGATGCCAAATTAGACACTAATATAGAAATATACTGCATACCATTGGTTAAAAAAAATTGTATATGATTTTTCCAGCTGGTCACACAGGGAAAGGCAGAGATTCAAAGCATGAGAGGGACTTGGCACAAGGGAACTTTTTCAATCCTGAGATGAAAGAGACCCTTTGAAAGTGTTCCCTGGATTGGAGAGAGGTTCCCTACTGACAGCCAGCAATAAAATGGGGGACACAGTCCTACTGCCACCAAGAATTGAATTCAGCCAACACCCTGAAACCTGGAAGTAGATTCTTCCCTAAGGCTTTCAGATAAGAATCAAGCCCTCCCAACAACTTGATTTTGGCTTTGGTATTCTCCTAAGCAGAGTATTCACCCAGAGAGCCCTCTCAGACTTCTAACCTACCAAAGCATGTGAGATAATAAATGTGCATTAAGTTTGTGGTACTTTATTACACAGCAATAAAAATCTAACATACTTTCTGTAAACTTAAATCTAAGTTTAAATTTGAATCTAGGTTTGCTTAAACTAAACTTCAGATTTGACTATATATCTGAAGTTTCAAATATAATAAGTTATCAAATATATTTGATTATATATCTGAAGTTTCTAAACTTCAGATTTGATTATATATCTTCTTTTGCTTGAAGTTTTCACAGGCTTCCTGTTGAAGGAATGAATTCTCCTTAAGCTTATCATGACATTCCGGAAACTTTATAATCTGGCTCCTACCTACCTCTCCAGCTTCATTTACAGAGAGTCATTCTCAGGAAAGAAAGAAAGAAAGTGAAGTCACTCAGTTGCGTCCAACTTTTTGTGACCCCATAGACTGTAGCCCACCAGGCTTCTCCATCCATGGAATTTTCCAGGCAAGAGTACTGGACCGGGCTGCCATTTCCTTCTCTGGGGGATCTTTCTGACCCAGGGATCAAACCCGGGTTTCCTGCATCACAGGCAGACCCTTTGCCATCTGAGCCACCAGGGAAGCCCAGATTTTCAGGATACCAGGCTCCAGCATGGACCACTTGCCTGTCCTGAAACACAGTGGTGAAGGTACAACAGATTGCCTCTCTCAACATCCCTTTCAATTTGTATATTGCAGAATCTAGAAAACTAAAAACTGTATTCCCTATTGTGGTAGACCCACCCAGATGAGTCATGCCTATGTATAATCCTTCCTCATCAGGTGCAGGCAGAACCTGAGATTTGCTTCTGACCAATTAGTATATGTTAAAGACGATGAAATGTCAGTCTGATGGCTATCTTATGCAAGACTGTATCTTAGCAGACTGGAAAGATTCTACAGCACATGTTAAGTTGGGATTTTTTAGGTGTCTCTTTTTTCTGGCCTACTAATTCAGCTTAGAGGTGAAAAAGCAAGTTGTATATATCTCCATGGCATTGAACTCCACCACATCTAATAACTCTCATTGAACAAAACTACACTGTTAGTGCCAAATACAGTTATACCTGAATAACTGTAATCAGAGAAGCATCCAATGTTTTGTCAACTCTGGAGTATCAGGTGACTGATTCTCTTCCTGTGGCCAACATAGCCATGGGAATCATTTAATTTTGAACTTCATACAGAAAAAGAGTGAAAGAAAATATCTGTTTTCATGCCCTACAAAACTATCCTATGAACCCACTCTTTTCAGCTCTCCCAAAATATCACTAAACTTGCTTAGATAATAATTATCTCTCCAGATCAGGCACTTCTCTGACTTGTTTCCTTAGTTACTCCTACACTTAAGGATCTTGATAAACATTAGAATGCTTTCCAATATAAACGCAGAGGATTTTGAAAAGTAAAAATAATATCATCCAATTTTGTTATATTTTAATCGTTGTAAGATTCAAACATTGGTAATTTGAACTTTTTAGTAATGCCAATTAATTTTTCATCTCTTTTATGACCAAGAAACTAAAAGCTGGCATTTTTAAACTGGGAAAACATCTCTGAGGATGATCAGGCAGGTCTTGAACTGGATATAAATAAAATATTAATTAGGCTTGGTGGTGCCAGGAAAGACTTTAATGAGTAGCTTTCAGGAGATTCTGGAGCCAATACTAAAACACAAACAAAAATAAATCTTATTCAATATTTTACTCATGCATATTTTTCTACCTAGGTAGATTGTAAATTAGTAAACCACAGGAAGTATGACATATTTATTTGGATTTATCCCTATTAATAATTAGGTCTTGAAGAAAAGAGATTTGTCCAAGATACTCAATTCCCAGATCCTAACCCAGCTACTATTATAGCTATAAGACACCTCTTCTATGTTCCAAAAGAAAATATAGACAAATAAATGGAACTTCATAAAAATAAAAGCTTTGAGCATCAAAGACACTATCAAGAAGTGAAAATACAACAGGCATATTAAGAGAAACTTTGTAAACATATTCTGACAAGAGACTTATATTCAGAATATATAAAAAAACTCTTATAACTCAATAATAAAAAGACATTACTCAAATTAAAAATGGGCAAAGAACCTAATTAGACATTGTTCCAGAGAAGAAATACAGTTGATCAATAAGCACATGAAAAGATGCTTAAATCATCAAGAAGCCATTAAAAAAAATGTTTAGTTGGAAGTTTGGCAGTTCTCAAAAAAGTTAAATATAGAATTACCATATGAGATCTTGCAATTCCTCTCTTAGATACAACTCCATGAGAAATGATAACACAAGTCTTCATTAAAAAGTTGTATATGAATTTTCAAACAATGTTATTCATAAGTTAAAAAAATAAACAACCCAATATCCATTACTAAAGAATGGATAAATAGAATACAATAATAACTATGCAACAAAATGTTATTCAGCCATAAAAAAATAATGTACTAATAAAAATACATGGATGAAATCTGCAATATATGCTAAGCAAAAAAGGTTAATCTTAAGAAACATACTGTACTCTTTTTATTGCATTTAATTGTCCAGAATAGGCAAGTCTATAGAGACAAAAAATAGATTAGTTGCTTCCCACTGTTGGTGGGGTTCCAGGGAAGTCAGAAGTAACTACCAACAGATACAGATTTCTCTAGAGGGGAGTAATGAAAATAGTATTAAATTGATTATGGTGATAGTTGCACAACTCTGGTATATTAAAATTGCTGTATATTTTCAAGAGTGAATTGTATGGTATGTGAGTTATATCTCAACATAGCTATTTTTAAATGCCTTCTAGGAACTTCTTTGGTGTTGCAGTGGCAAAGGCTCCACACTCCCAATGTAGGAAGCCTGGGTTCAATTCCTGGTCAAGGAACTACATCCCACATGCAGCAACTTAAGATCCCATGTGCCTCAACTAGGACCCAGCATGACCAAAACTAAATAAATGTTTTTTTTTTAAAGCCTGCTAAAATTTGTACTAAAAATCTAAAATAAAGTAAATCCAAACTAGTGTTGGTGGGATGAGAGAGAAAAAAGGAATAGAAAACAATAAAATTATAATCACTTCAGGAAAAAGTAAAAAGGGATGAAAAAAGAAATAGAAAAGTACACTAAACAAGTATAAATATTAATTAATCCAATAATTACTACTAATAAGTACTCTCACTATCAATGGGTTAAACAAGTTAAATATAAATATAAAATATAAAGATTGTGGAACCAAGTGTTATATGCATGATGCCAACCTTAAACATAAAACATGGAAAGATTAAAAGAAAAAAATTGCAAAATACATACTCAGTATGTACAATAATTACACTACTAGTGATGTAAAAGCTCATAGAACTATATTAAAGTCAGATAGAGATAAAATTATATACATTACTAGAAATTTTAAAAGTCATTAAATATTAGTAAAATTTTAGCTTCCAGAAAGGTATATCAATACTAAACCACTATACATATAAAAAATTATAACTTTAAGATATATTAAAGAAGCAGTGAGCAAACTACCAAGAAAAGCTAAGCTCACCGTGAAAGTGGAAGATTTTTACATACTTTGTTCAAAAAGCAATAGATTAAGCAAAAAAAAAAAAAAAATATATATATATATATATATATATATATATATATATATAGTAAAACTAACTTTTGGGAATTAACAAGCTTAATTCAAGGAACAGGGGTAGAACACTGCATTTAAAAGTTGAAGAAATCAGAGTAAGGCATTAGGAAAATTTTGTGTGCCATAAACCAATTCTCAAAAACATTCTTAAAATTACAAATGTAAAAACTATGTTTTCTGACCTCCATGTTGTTAAGTTTCCAAAAATGAAAGCATAATCTTAATACCCTAACACCAAGTTTACAAGTCAAAAAAGAATTTGTGGACTTTAGAAAATACAAAATAAATGAAAAAAAATGCACATATAAGCTCAAAAGATGGTATTTAAAGGGAAATTTATAGTTCTAAGTAATTTGAAATTGTAAGTATTAGAAATTAACTAAATGTCTAACTTAAAAAATTAGAAAACTGAATGAACCCAACCCAAATAGACTAAAGGAAGAGAAAAATTGATAAGTGCTGAAATAAAAATAGAAGACAAATATTTAAAGTCAGCCTCAACAATACTACAAATTGATTTAACCATCTAAAAGATAAATAAAATTTTCAAATAACAATATCGTAAATGAGAAAGTAAGCAGAGCTACAGATCAGGCACATTAGTTATTGTAAACATTATTAGCAATTTCATAACAATAAATTTGAAAGCTTAGATAAAATAGACAAACACCTAGAAAACATTATAAAAATGTCTTTAGAAAATAAACTTACCTGAAGTGTCCTATATTGATTAAAGCAGTTAAATCTCTCTCAAAGATAAACATATGGCTTTGTAGGTGAATTCTATTGAACTAAAGGTAAAAAATGCAATTTATACAAACAATTCCAGGGAAAAAAAAATGAGGAAGCACTCACTGTATCTTTCAAAGAGGCTAATAAAACTCTGATTTTGAGAATAGATAAGTGCTGTATAAATATGTACGTATGTATGGCTGAGTCCCTTCACCATTCATCTGAAACTACCACAACATTGTTTGTTAGTCGCTATACCCAATACAAAATTTAAAGCTTTTTTAAAAAAAGAGAATTTATAGGTAAATCTAAGCCAGTGGTAGTTTTAAGATTCTAAACAAAATATGAGTAAATCAAATTCAGATATAAATATATATATATACACACACACTCACATATATATATGGCAGGAACCATCTGAGTTTAAATTAAAACATGAATACTTGATGCAACATTAGAAAATATTTTAATACAATTCACCAAATTCAGAGATTAATGGAATATTACCTCAAATGTCCCAGTGAATTTTTTTAATTGTTATAGATCACTACACATTTACTATTTTTTACAAAACTTTAATAAACTAAAAATAAGTAGCATATTGTTTAAGGGTATACTTATACACAGTTCACAATGAGATTGGAACCCATGACAAAGATGCAGTAGGGAGACCTGTTTCTCAGCTCTGAGGACCCCATGATCACCAGGGTGTCTGGCCTTTGGATGATAAACCTTAGAATGGCTACTAATAACTAAGCTCTTACTTTACATCTGCTATTTTACATATATTATTTCTAATCTTGACAGTGATCCTGGAAAGCATATATTTTAATCCCCTTTCTACAGATGTAGAAACTGAACTTCCTATTAGTTAGATAATATCCCCAAGTCACACAGATGATAAATTACACTCAGAATGTTAATCCAGTTGTAACTGAATCCAGAACCTGTGGACTTCCTAACTCTTCCATCACATTCATAAACACAAAAATTCTTAAAAACATTGAAAAATCAATATCTGTAAACAGATAGCCACCAATAAATAAAACGAGAGTGGTTCTGGGTTAAAACCATGTTTGTTTGTTTTTTTTAGAAGTCACACAGCTTGCTTTTACTTTTAATCAAATCTAGATTTGATTTTAAATTGGCTTTCAACAAGACTGGACGAAGTCACTTTACAGATCTATTTCCTTTTCTGTTCTCCCTGAAGACCAACTTGGACCTGGCATACTAATCAGTGTCTGAGGACTGGCAGAATAAATTTTAGGTATCAGAGGCTTGATAGCCTTTCTCACAAACTTCTGGTAGGAAAAAGTCTCTACGCTCAGCACCACCAAGGTGAAAGCCACAGACAACTGGCTGTCCTCCCGCTGGTTGACCCTCCTCTCCCCTAAAGACTCTCCTATTCTCTCCTCTTTGAGTAAAGTTCTATTTAGAGCCACAGCAAACATCAGTTTCTATTGAATGTCTTCTGAAATTTTCAAGGTAAACCTAAAATGTAGCAGAACTAATGCAGCTTATCTTCTTTTAATTTTTAAAAATAATTTTATTTATTTAGTCTGCAGTGGGTCTTCGTTGTTGTGCAGGCTTTTCTCTAGTCGCTGCAAGTGGGGGCTACTTTCTAGTTGCAATGGCTTCTCTTGTTGCGGAGCACAGGCTCCAGGGTGCTCAGGCTTTAGTAGTTGTGGCACATGGGCTCAGCAGTTGGGGCTCTCTGACTCTAGAGAACAGGCTCAGTAGCTGGAGCACAGGGCTTAGTCGCTCCATGGCATGGGGGATCTTCCCAGTCCAGAGATGGGACCCATGTCTCCTACACTGGCAGGTGGATTCTTTATCACTGAGCCATCAGGCAAGCCCCTGTTTAAAATTTTAAATGCCACTGTATTAGCATGATTGGTTGGTGTAATCAAGAGTGCAGCAAATTAAAATGAATTGCCTTCACCCCCACAATAGACAATAACATTGCATGATTTAAATAAAAATGTCAGAGGTTAACTGATGTCAAGGATTTGCTATTTCTCCCAGCAACCAGTCACACAGTGGGCTGTCAGTATGCTAAGAGCTCAAAATCATTCCAATTGATAGGGAGCTTGAAAGGTCAAGTGTAGGCAAAAGCAATATGTAATCCTTTCTGCATTTACTCCAATACCTCTTTCTAATAATAAACATCATTTGTTTTGATGTTTAATGTAACAAGGCTACATATGGCAAAGTATGGCTTTTTTAAATTTATATTTTAATATATATATGTGTGTATACAGAGCTACTGTCAATCAGGAAAAACAAATCCTTCTCTAATGTGAACATGTTAAGTAGTACAGTTTTTTAAATCTTTAGACCATATTGAGTTATTCAAAGATTTTAACAGTTTTACTCTCATTCAATAAAATCAAGTGAATTTGACTGTTCAAGCCATTAATAGTAATGATGAGTCTTATTAGCAACCAGCATTTTGCAGCTATTCTTAGGATAAATTTAGCTAAACTCAGCATGTCAAATTAGAGCAAAGGATTTGATATATTTTCTTCCTCTCCTCTCTCCACTATTCTTTACTTTGCTAAAAGGGTGATGGAAGAAAATTTAAAACATTCTTAGGCATTATCTTTCACTTTAAATAGAGCACCCATGGGTTCCAATAGGCATCCGGCTTCAGTGCCTGGGAAAATGGCAGAATTTTGTTTCACATAGATCAATTTTATGTCTCAAAAGATCTTGAAAGAAGAGTAGAAAATGTATATGCATACACAACGTCATTTTATTATTGCTTAGTGACTCAGATAGCAGCTGCAACAGTCGTAAATATGTCTTACCCATTTCTTACCCAGTATTAGCATCCATCTAGTCCAAGCCATATTTCACATACTAAATATCACATGGATGTCTTAGCTCAAGTCTTAACTGAAAACCAGATAAGGTTGGTATACAAGTGTACTATTTTATATGTGAGGCAGGGAGCAGGAAGTGGAAGACCAGGGAAGGAGTGATGGTTAATTTTATGTATCAATTTGACTGAGCCATGGGATATCCAGGTATCTGGTCAAACATTTTTCTGAGTGTTTCTATGAGGGTCTTGGAGCTTACCTGGTGGCTCAGATGGTAAAGAAGCTGCCTGCAATGTGGGAGATCTGGATTTAATCCCTGGGTTGGGAAGATCCCCTAGAGGAGAGCATGGCAACCCACTTCAGTATTCTTGCCTGGAGAATCCCCATGAACAGAAGAGCCTGGTGGGCTCCAGTCCATGGGGTCACAAAAAGTCAGACATGACTGAGTGATTAAGCATATATATGAGGGTCCTTTGGATGCAATTATATTTAAATCAGTAGATTGAGAACAGCAGTTTGCTCTCCTTAATGTGAGTGGGACTCATCTGCTCAGCTGAAGGCCTGAATAAACAAGAAGTCTGACCCTCACTCAATACACAAGAATTCCTCCTTGAGTTCCTTCAATCTGGGATTTCAGCCCTTTCCTGCCTTTGAACTTACACTGGAACAGGGACTTTTCCTGGGTCATGAGCCTACAGACTCACCCTATAGAAACATGTGAGTCAATTTCTTGTAATAAATTTATGTGCATATATGCACACACTTTTGTTACACACATACATACACACACCCTATCAGTTCTGTTTCTCTGGAAAATCTGACTGATACACAAGGTAAAAGAGAGAAGGTAACAAGTCTCTATAAGGCCATGTTCTCGTGTTGTAAACCAGTGTGGACAATGGGTGACCAACCTATCATGAAGCTAAAGGATATATCTCACAACTCTTATCACCAGCAGTTCTAAGTTGCTCACTGTGCTGGATGCATGCCCACAGGTCTCCCATTCCCTGAGTTAGAGAAGTTCCAGGGCAGAAAACAGAAGACCAGCATATGTCCTCCAGTTAGCAGGCTGTCAGCAAAAAGAGGCTCAAATCAATGAAACTGAATATAGGAAATCAACAGAGAAAATCAATAAAACCAAAAGTTGATTCTTTGAAGAGATCAATAAAATTAATGCCTCTAACCACGAAAAACTTTTTTTTTAAAGGAGAACAAAGAATATACAAATTACAAATCTAATATCAGAAAATTAAAGAAGAGACATCAGTATCTGCCACTGATATTGACATTGACATTGAAAAGGACAAAGAACAAATACTATGAACACTCCAGGCCAACAAATTTGATCATCTAGATCAAATGGACCAATTCCAAGAAATATTGATATTTGTTCATGCATGAGAGAATCTAATCAGTTTGAAAAATTTAACTGACGTGACTGGTTCACAGTCTATACTGCTAAAGGAAAATTGTTTGAAGAAATAAACATGATTGCTGTGTGCCTGGTACCTGTGTCCTTCCCTGATTGTTTTTCTCACCGCTTGGCCTCCTGGGCTCTAGCTGCAGGCACGTCAGTAAGCCACATGCTCTCCAGCCTCAGATCTGTAACTCGGCACCACACCCCCTGAATGTGCCTCATGTTGTCTATTCCATTGCACCTGACCAATTTCCACATGATTTCACAGCTAAAATTCAACAAAGATGTTTGTTTTCTTGGTTTGCTTATTCATAGTGACAAGTAGTGGAGTTGATGGAAAGAGTACAGGTTTTAAAGTGGCCAGAGATCTGAACAGAGATCTAAAAACTAGAGAAAATATTTGGTTATTGACCTGGTAGAGATGATGTAAGGGAGGCACATTAATGCAGTGCCCAGAACATATTAGAATAATAATAATTTTCATCATATTTCCTACTGTATGTTAGTTATTATGACTGTGTGTATGGGCATGTCTGTGTTCATCAGCATAACCTCCTCATTTGAGAGTCAGCATCTCTTTTTGCAGTAGAATGAGAAATCTCTTACTCTTACTGAAGACTAAAATGCCAATGCAGTGGCCTTGGCATTGATGAATGTCATCATTTCTGATATGCTTACACAAAATTATTATCGCCTTTTCCTCAGGCTATGTTCTTACTACCTATCACCTCATTAACATTTTTTTAAATCTTCTCTCTACTGATTATTGTTTGCCATTCTATCCCCAAAACATTTTTCTAAAGATATGACTTCCTGTATAGTATTTTCTCTATCAGTAGTTATTTACCTGTTTTTTTTTTCAATTAACAATTATTAACTGAATAGTTACTTTAAAGCCTTCACTGCATATACTGAGAAAGAGGTGACAAGGTTTAGTTTCTCTGCTCTCTAGGAGTTTATTTTCTACATGAATAACACAGAAGCCAAAGGGCAATTTTGATCATAAGCTAAGTATTATTAAGGGCTTAATACAGAGAGTCTAGGAACTAGGAAGCAACCAGTGGACCCAGTCTTAAAACAGCAGAACAGATTCCACAGAGGAACTGAAATGAGATGGAATGCCTGGAGGTCAAGTGGAAATTACTCAGGCAGAGGGGAGCAGAGAAAGCTTCCCAGGAGCATCAAGGGATACAGGACTATTACAGACCCAGGAGTGAGAAGAAAAATCAGAGTAGGACATAGGAACCAGGCACACGCAATCATGTCCAGATCTCCAAACACTTTCCCCAAAGCAGTATAGTCCATGTACCAGTCATTTCAGTTATATTTTTCAAACCGATTAGAGTCATTAAGCATTTGGAAGCCATCCCATTCCATATACTGCACTAGTCCCCAAAAACACAATGGAGAATAAACCAAAGACCGTGCCCTTATCAAGCTTGTGTTGCAATGAAGTAGACAGGCAATAAGCAAGTCAATGAATGCATGCATTTATTAAAATGTTTATTACTGTCATAAAGGAAATAAACAAGGCACTGTGACAGAGAAAGTAGAGTGAATAAAAAGGCCTTTTTAGAGAGATCATTCAGAGAAGGCTTCTCTTAGTAGAGAACATTTAAGCCAAGTCCTGAATAGTGAGGAGCCAGTCATGCAAAGAGCCAGGGAAAGAGCACAAAGGCAGTGGAAAAAGTTGTGCTGTGTTGAGGACCCAGGTGTGTTTCTGGAACCAAAATATGGCCAGGGTGATGGAACATGTGATGCAAGACTGAGAGTGGTATGAAAGGAGGGTGGCCAAAGAAGCAGAGTTGAATCATTCAGGACTTTGAGGGTCAGCGTGGAGTTTATTCCAAACACGACGGGAAGAATCCAAAGGGTTTTAAGCAAAGACGTGGCATGCTCTGGTTTATATCTTAATAACTTTTTCTGAGAAATTATTGAATGCTGATGATTGAATGTGTATACTTATTATTGATTCATCAACAAATGTTTGTAGAATGAGTGAATGAAAAATGTATCTGTTCCCTTTTCTATAAACTGAAACTTTCCACTAACTGCCACAGTTTAAGAAGCTACAGAAGGTTGTACTCCAACAAAACAAGGATAAAAATCAATAAAGAGAAAGACATGAGTCCAGGAATAAGCGCAAGGAAATAGTACAGTATTATTTGGCCAGCAGATCAAGGTATTTGCCAACCTCTATTAAGGCAAGGATGAGATGGCTGGATGGCATCACCGACTCGATGCACATGAGTTTGTGTGAACTCCGGGAGTTGGTGATGGACAGGGAGGCCTGGCATGTTGCGGTTCATGGGGTCGCAGAGTCGGACATGACTGAGTGACTGAACTGAACTGAACTGAACTGATTGAGGCAAGAAGATAGCTGGCTCCAGAAGAGAGTCTTTCAAGAAAGAAATGTAACTGATTATTATGCTTGACTATATCAGCTTTGTTGAACATTTAGAGGCTTCCCTGGTAGCCATGAATCACAGAGAACAGGACTTCCTAGGTAGCGCAGGTGATAAAGAATCTGCCTCCCAATGCAAGAGACACAAGAAACTCAGGGTTTGATCCGTGGGTCAAGAAGATCCCCTGGAGTAGGAAATGGGAACTGATTCCAGTATTCTTGCCTGGAAAATTCCATGGACAGAGGAGCCTGGAGGGCTACAAGCATGGGATCATGGAAAGAGTTGGACACAACTGAGCAACTGAGAGCAAACACACATACAGAATATTAAAACATATTCCAGTGAAAAATACAAATGTTAACATTAACTCTAAGGAAGAAAGGAAAAGTAATTGGAATATCGCAGGATACCATTTGGCTCAACAGAAAACAGGCCCAGGTGTCATTTAAAAACTGCCACTAATGCAACTATGTATCTATGCTTGCTTCTGGGAAGCCAGACTAGGAGGGGGAGAGGTGAGGCTCCTGTGTCTCTTTGCTGGGCCTGGTTTTAGCAGTGATGCTGTAGAAAGCCTGATTAAGAACTTTACCTATTTATACAAAGTTGGGTCCCAAGCTATCCAAACTGGTTCTAAATTCACTTTACCTATTCACAAGAGTATCTCATGTCTGCAGCTTGTCTTGATTGTTGCCTAAACAGCCTAGAGACTATGAGTATTACTCTTTATTTATTTTTCTCCCCTGAAGACTGAAGGTTCCATGTAAGGATATTAAAGTATCTTTACAGAATTATTCCCTTTGAGCATCACTTCTAAATCGGAAAAACGTTTCCATAAACAGAGAAGAAATATGTCTGTTATTACTGTTCCACATTCACTATTTTGCCCTGTCATGACCCAGCTGCAATTATTCATATAATCTCCTTTGTTTCCAATCCACTTTAGTCCTATTAAAGAAAAAAGCTTATGCAAAAACTTAATTACTATTTAATCTGAGGATTTCATAAGTTAATTTGGCATTTATGGTTTGCCAAATAAAGTCAAAAATTCCCACCATCACATCTAGCTCTAGGCCACCTTACAGAATCCATTAATAAATTATATGTAGTAGCTAATATTTGAACACAGAGCCAATAATTTCACTTTTAAAATTAAGATTGTGGCTTTTAAAGTGTATTTCCAGAATTCTAATTAACACAAGCTAATGAGCTGAGTACTGGGGGCAAGCCAAGGACACAATTAGAGAAAACTAATGAAAGACCAATAAAATGTAATTATTTTTCAAACCAGAACTTAAAATAACCACTGCCATTTTTAAAGCATGTGATTATGTGACATTGTATGTAGACACGATGACCTCATCAACTTAAAAAAGCCCTACTGAATGCAAGCTTTCTGAGGGTGGTGATTCTTACTGTATTTGTCAAAACTCAACACCCTGTGCTTTGAATGGTGCCTGGCACTAAGTAGATGTTTTAGTATTCTTTTGAATTCAGGAATAAAAATTTAATATACCATATTCTACTAATTGACACTTTAGCATGAGACCAATTGCACTTTTGTTCTGTAGCATGAAAATGAATTATCAGCATTATAACCCTGGAATTTCACCAGACCCTAAAGTTCACAATAAATGGTGGAAAATTCTGAAAGAGATGGGACTACCAAACCACCTGACCTGCCTCTTGAGAAACCTATATGCAGGTCAGGAAGCAACGGTTAGAACTGGACGTGGGACAACAGACTGGTTCAAAATAGGAAAAGGAGTACGTCAAGGCTGTATACTGTCACCCTGCTTATTTAATTATATGCAGAGTACATCATGAGAAACACTGGGCTGGAGGAAGCACAAGCTGGAATCAAGATTGCCGGGAGAAATATCAATCACCTCAGATATGCAGATGACACCACCCTTATGGCAGAAAGTGAAGAGGAACTAAAAAGCCTCTTGATGAGAGTGAAAGAAGAGAGTGAAAAAATTGGCTTAAAGCTCAACATTCAGGAAAGGAAGATCATGGCATCTGATCCCATCACTTCATAGGAAATAGATGGGGAAACAGTGGAAACAGTGTCAGACTTTGTTTTGGGGGGGCAGGGGAGTTCCAAAATCACTGCAGATGGTGATTACAGCCATGAAATTAAAAGATGCTTACTCCTTGGAAGGAAAGTTATGACCAACTTAGATAGCATATTAAAAAGCAGAGACATTACTTTGCCAACAAAGATCCGTCTAGTCAAGGCTATGGTTTTTCCAGTAGTCATATACGGATGTGAGAGTTGAACTGTGAAGAAAGCTGAGCGCCGAAGAATTGATGCTTTTGAACTGTGGTGCTGGAGAAGACTCTTAAGAGTCCCATGGACTGCAAGGAGATCCAACCAGTCCATTCTAAAGGAGATCAGTCCTGGGTGTTCTTTGGAAGGACTGATGCTGAAGCTGAAACTCCAGCACTTTGGCCCCCTCATGCGAAGAGTTGACTCATTGGAAAAGACTCTGATGCTGGGAGGGATTGGAGGCAGGAGGAGAAGGGTACGACAGAGGATGAGATGGCTGGATGGCATCACCGACTCAATGAACATGGGTTTGGGTGAACTCCGGGAGTTGGTGTTGGACAGGGAGGCCTGGTGTGCTGAGATTCATGGGGTCGCAAAGAGTTGGACACGACTGAGCGACTGAACTGAACTGAACTGAAAGTTCCTTCTGAATTATCAAAGGTACCACACCATTCATATTTTACTGTAATTTAATAATCACTTGTTTTTTATTATATTCTGATCCTTTGATCAGTGGCCAGGCCTCAAACCTGACAGAATGGTAATAAAATTCTTGTAGACATCTTTCTTTCCATTGCTTAAAGGAGGTCACAAACTTGTGTTCCTCAAGCTATATACAGTTTGCAGATATATCTTGCATTATTTGGTCTTCAAATCATTGGTATATATATATATATATATAATTTAAAAATTGAAATTGTTGGGACTTCCTTTGTGGTCCAATGACTAAGACTCCATGCTCCCAATGCAGGGGGGCCAGGTTCCATCCCTGATCATGGAATTAGATGGTACATATCATAACTAAGTGTTCTCATACCACAACTAAAGATCCTACATGCAACAACTTAAGACCTGTCACAGCCAAATAAATAATTTTTTTTTAATTTTCATTGCTATCAAAATTTATGTCAGGTCATTTCATATCAAATTTTAGATGTGTGAAATCCTTTGGAAAAAAAAAAGTATAATATCTGATGACACTGTGCCCAAATTCCCACATGGAATCAATAGGCAGAAGCTGAGCACCACCACTGTCTTTTAAACAGAGCAGGTACGTTCTGTGTTGTCATGCTTCCCACCATTCTCTTTAGTCTTCTTAATCAGACTTGTTCATTTCAGTGCTCAAACTGTTGATTCTTGGAGAATAATTAAGAAGGACATGAAATACTTTCCTTCGGCCTCTCTATTCTTTAATATTACCTATAGGAATTCAAGCTTGTAAGTCCTGGCCTAAAGGATAGAGTACAATTGCTTTAGCATGGCAGACCCAGCCCTTCATTCTCTGACCAAAAGAAACATGTTCATCTTTATCTTCTTCCATTACTCTTCATGAAGTTTACTCTAAACCAAATTCATTTCCCCAATAGACCATAACCGTTCATTCCTGCCTGTCTTTTGTAGGATCTATATTTGGCCCATTATGCTTCTACAGGAATTCTGTAAATTTTTTCAAATGCCATCCCCTCTCCTTCAGATAGTAAATGTACATATGCCAAGAATTTTAATGGGTTCTATGGGAGACAGAGGTAAACAAGGGACATAAATCCTACCATAACAGAAATTAACAACAAAGTCACCCTTATTAAGAATTAGAATAAAATGTGCTCTTGTCTGCTTTCCTGAAAGGTTTGCTCAGGGAGGGGTGGTGAGTGCACAAAACAACCTGAAATTTTTTAATTCAAAAGAAATTTCATATACTGTGTATTTGGTAAGATTTCTCATAAATGCTCTTCCCCTGCCGCAAAAAAAAAAAAAAAAAAAAGATGCACTAAAAACAGAAACAAACTGAAATTCAGATGAGAAAGTAAATGGCAAGAGAATAAAATAATCTTGAAATAACAGCTTAAAGAGTGACATGAGAAGATTAAAAAGTGTCACTGTGGTCACTGCCAATATCTCATCATTTCTAGTTTAGAATGTGAAGTAAAAGGAAAAAATGAAGAGTAAACATTGCAGAATGCAGTAAGAAAATCTCAGTCAGCAGGTTTGTATGGATTCTGTCAGAGAATAGACATTGTTTCTCATAACTTGTCAATAACCACATTAAGACACTAGAAGTTTTCACTGCATGAAGAATTAGAATTTGAAAATAAAGATGGAAGTAGGGAGGGTGTAGGGACAAAGAAATTTAGCACATGGGGGTTTGCAGTCATGAACTGAAGGAGGCAGATGTCAGGATCTAGCCTGGCCTTGGCTAGTCAAGGAAATTGGGATTGTACCCTGTACTCTCGCTCCCATTCTGAAATCCCGTCTATTCACTTTTCTGACAGCAAAATCATATCCTAATATACTTTCCCATCCAGGTTGCCAGAAGCCAAGAGAGAAACATAGATTTATGATTTTAAACTTCTGATGAGACCTTCACACAAATGCCTTATTCCTTCTAAGAGGCTTCCTAATCCTAAAATTTTCAATCTGTCACTTATAAATCAAAAATTTGGAGGCACAGAATTTAAAATTCTGCAGTGGAGATGCAATTGACATTTCCTACCTCTTCCTAGTGTGATTTTCTTCACAACATCTTCACAGGTGAAGACACTGAGGCTCAATGATTTAAACTCAACCTAAAAACCCAATATATACAGCACTTTGCTTTCTAAAGAGAAAATGATAGAACAACATTTGTTGAGGTAAGTTGAACTGTACATATATAACACAGTTTGAAATAAAAATCAATACAGTAGCATTTGTTTAACAAGAATTTATCAATAACCACATTAAGACACTAGAAGTTTCCACTGTGTAAAGAATTAGAATTTGAAAATGAAGGGGGAAGTAGGGAGGGCATGGAGAAAACAGAAATTCAGCACGTGGGGGTTTTAGACTTGAAATATTTTGAAGAAACACATGAAGAAAAAATACTTTTAAGTTATGTTGACTATAATGTTCTCCTCTGTCCGTGTGTGTGTATATATATATATATATATATGTGAATATGTTTATATTTGAATATATTTAAATATATTTAAGGACTTATACAGATATAGACATATAATTTTAATAATGATGTAGGATTATAAAAAGAATTTCTAGAATACTATCTAAATGAAAAAAATTCCACATTTTTTTCGACAATGGTTACCTAAATTAATTGTACATAGATCCTGAAGATCATATATTTGCTGACCTGCATGCTAATTTTACCTTATATGGGCTTTTCCATTATGATCAAGATGAAAAAAAAATTCAGAACTAAAGGCCAACACTGCTCACCTCAGACCATTTGGGGAGTTGGTTTGAACTAAAATGATCAGAACCAAACTATGAGTTGCTCTGGTGGCTCACATAGTAAGAATCTGCCTGTGATGCAGGAGACCTGGGTTCGATTTCTGGGTCGGGAAGATCCCCTGGAGAAGGGAAAGTCTACCCACTCCAGCATTTTTGCCTGGACAATTCCATGGGGAGAGACGCCTGGTGGGCTACAGTCCATGGGGTCACAAACAGTTGTATACAACTGAGCAATTACACACACACACACATCCATACTACACTGAATGGAATTGAAGTGACGTGATCTGAATTAACACCACCAGCAACTAAGCAATGCTTATAAACTCAAACTTATGAGAAAATGATAAGAGATTTTTTTAACAGCATAAAAAATAATGAGGTGAGCCATGGTTATAACAATCAATGAGCGAGAACACAGTGTGTTAGGCTTTTACTACGTCTTCAGCTCATCATTCTGGCTGGTGATTTTCACAGTGAAGATGCAGATGGAGATGAGAGCAGTGTTTAGGAAAAGACAAAAGCTTTCATGATGCTAGAACATATCTTAAGACCCAACTTTTAAGTGAAGTCCTTATCACAACATATTTACTCTATGTGCTTAGTCGCTTAGTCATGCCCAACTCTTTGCAACCCCACAGACTGTAGCCCACCAGGCTCCTCTGTCCATGGGGATTCTCCAGGCAAGAATACTGGAGTGGGTTGCCATGGGATCTTCCCAACCCAGGGATCAAATCCAGGTCTCCCGCACTGCATGCAGATTCTTTACCGTCTGAGCAAGATAAAATTTAGACCAATAGAACTATTATAATTATCAGTTCACCTATTTAACTTACCAACTAAACAAGAGTTCAGAAATGAAAGAGTCAATGCCTAATTCATTTCGTAAGTACAATTTCTAGCACAGTGTACATCACGGGTATGTAGGCATGAAATATTTACTGACTTGCCTCATAAAATTATTATGTACGACACACACCTAAATGAGAGAATCTAAATATTTGAAGTTTTCCAGTTTGCTAGCTTCTGATTGATGAAAATTTTACTAGTCACAAAGGTCCCCAGAGCTTGTGAGCAAGAACTAATAAACTAATGTGGTTTATCCCATAAACCTAGTCTATCCTATAAATGTGTGTTTATGAAGTGTTTGAAAGGTAAATTATGCAAATATGGGTTTAAGAAATTTAGACATCATGGATCATTGACCTGTTGGGCCTCAACAACTTCCTAAAACCATTAGCATCTGTTATGTCAATTCACACTTACAGAGCTAATAAAATGCACATTACTCAACCAAGAGCAGAATTACTTATCTGAGGTGGTCCCCTGTTTATAGGTCCAGATTTATTTTTCTTTTAAGAAGAATAGCCAAAACATTAATTTGAGAGCTGAAACTTGAATATAAGCAGGGAGTTTTTGTCCCTTTCACCTTTAATACCTTTAGACTTTTCAGTTTGGCTGACACAGTTCAGAGTAATTGATGGGTTTTCTTACAATGCAAACAACTGAATTTAGAATATCTAATATACCTATACTGCTACTGAAATATGCATGACTTTCCATTGCTTTTAATATATAGAACTTACGACTTTAAGATGAACTGGAAGTTATGCAGCAATAGAGTTTGTAGAAACAAATGGAAATGAAGAAAAACAATCCTACTGTTACAAATCAACTACAAATTCAATGTCATATTCAGGGCATATGAATAATGTCATCTTAAAATAGTGTATTATTGCAAAAGAAATTTAGCAGTGGCATACAATTGTTAAAAACCATTTTCTTTCTGTTAACATCTTATTGAACTTTTTGATTATTAATTTAAAAATCAAGGTTTTTTAATTAAAATTTTAGATTACATTAAAAGTTAATAAACCATATCAGAACTACCAAAGATGGAGGAGAGCTTTTTGCAGACTCATCAATTTGAAAATTATTGGACTCATAAATATAGTCTATGAAATCCCAGTAATAAGTGAAATGAGATACTTTGCAACATTCTCTTTGGAATATTACATTTAGCTTACCAAGCTAAAAAACTCTCTCCGGTTTTCTGATTCAACCATCTCACCTTCCTCCTAACATAGATGACTAAGTCCTTCTTCCTTTTTGCTTTCAGATAAAATCACTGCATCTTCTTATGAGAGGTGTATTCAAACTAAGGAGTCAAAACTTCATCAGTTTCTTGGGTCCCTGAGTAACTAACACAGTGGTGAGAATATAATTAAAGTCAGTAAATATTTGTGAAATTAAACCAATAACTCAAAGTAATGTGGCTTTAGTGGTGGACAATAAGCCTTGTTAGGACAGGAATAAAGATGCATGCTGGGAGATATCCACAGAGCCCCTCAATTCACAAACAGGAGCAATGGCTATTCATAGGCTGCTCCTGCTGCTGCTGCTGCTGCTGCTGCTGCTGCTGCTGCTGCTGCTCAGTCGCTTCAGTCATGTCTGACTCTATACAACCCCATAGACAGCAGCCCACCAGGCTCCCCCATCCTTGGGATTCTCCAAGCAAGAACACTGGAGTGGGTTGCCATTTCCTTTTCCAGTGTATGAAAGTGAAAAGTGAAAGTGAAGTCGCTCAGTCATATCCAATTCTTGGTGATCCCTGAACGGTAGCCTACCAGGCTCCTCCCTCCATGGGATTTTCCAGGCAAGAGTACTGGAGTGGGTTGCCATTTCCTTCTCCATTCATAGGCTAGAAGACCTGATGCTGGGAAAGACTGAAAGCAGAAGGAGAAGGGGACAACAGAGGATGAGATGGTTGAATGGCATCACCGACTGGATGGACATAAGTTTGAGCAGGCTCTGGGAGTTGGTGATGGCAAGGAAACCTGGCGTGCTGCAGTCCACGGGGTCGCAAAGAGTTGGACATGGCTGAGCGACTGAACTGAACTGACCCTGAAAGAACTAATTTACAAAACTACATAAATATTTTAGACCATCATTTATTATTAGAATCTCACTGACATCTGATAATTTTTTAATTTATATTTTAATTGGAGGAAAATTGCTTTACAATGTTGTGTTGGTTTCTGCCATACAACAATGAGAATCAGCCATGATTGTAAGCATATCCCTTCCCTGTTGAGCCTCCCTCCCCTCCCCCATCCCACCAGTCTAGGTCATCACAGAGTGCCAGGCTGGGCTCCTTGTGTTATATAGCAACTTCTTAGCAGCTATCTATTATACACACAATAGTGTATATACATCATTGCTGCTTTCTCCATTTGTCTCACCCTCTCTTTCCCCCACTGTGACGACAAGTACATTCTCTACTTCTATGTCTCCATTCCTTCCCTGCAAATAAGTTCATCAGTACCATTTTTCTAGACTCCCATATATATATGAATTTGAAGAAAGTCTCAGTGACTCAATATTTTTCTAGGTTTCTTTGGATGCTGTTTCTAACTTTATCCTCAGTGTCTAGCCTTATTATACACTTAATAGATGTTCAGAGTGCTTATTTAATATGTAAGTTTCAGGTTGATAGATTACTTGAACTGAAGTGAGTAGTCAAAATATATGTATTTTCTCATTTAGGTAAAACAACTGATTCAAAAGTTTGATGTAACCTGTTTCAGACTGCTTTTATTTAGCAGAGCAGGGGTGGGAGTTTTTTAAATATAACACTTCCCTTTCAAGCTGAAATTCCAAACTACTAAATAAGTCAATCCAAATTATTTAATCAAAAAGAACTATTTATATAATCTATTTGAACTTTTTCCTGGGCAATATATCCAGTATATAGAGATATGCTATTTATGCCTTCTAAAGCAATGAATGAAATGAAAAGTTAATTTTAAATAAATCTGTCAGTGATCCTAATTTGAAAGTAAACAAACTGAGAAACAGATTGTATCTTACTTATACCTCATAGATATTATGTTCGAAAAATGTGTTGCACTAAGGGAGAGAAGGAAGATTCTTTACCATCTGAGCTACCAGAGAAGCCCATAGTTTGGTTCTAATCAATTTAGTGCAAGCCAATTCCCCAAATGGTCTGTGGTGAGCACTGTTGGCCTTTAGTTCTGGCATTGTTTTTTCGTCCTGATCACAATGTAAAAGCAGGTAAAGCTAGCATGCAGGTCTGCAAATGCATTGTCTTCAGGATCTATGTTCGTTTAATTCAGGTAACCACTAACCATAACATTCTTTAAAATCTTTAGTTTCTGGGGAAATTTTTTCATTAAAAGAATATTCTAGAAATTCTTTTTATAATCCTATATCTTTCTTAAAATTATATGTGTGTATCTATAGGATTCCTTAAATATATCTAAATATATACAAACATAAACATATTCACACAGTCATATATATATACATATCTCATATCTCTGTCTCATAATGTGAAGTCTTGTAAAAAGAAAAAGCCACCCAGGGTTCACTAGCCCACACTGAAAGCAATGGGTTGTAGGAGATGCACAAAGTGAAGTTTTAAGCTACTAATGGAAGAATTAAAAAGAAAAAAAAAAGGCTGAGCATTATTTTGATGATAATTGGTATACAAACTGTTCAATTTCAGCACAAATTTAGTTCAGCGGTTTGTTTTTCAGTCAAACTTGGATATTCTCCAAAATACGTTAAGACAAAACTGGTTCTAAAATAATTTTTTGCTTAGGTCTGCATATACCCTACATAACCCTCAAAACTGATTAACAACAATGCCTAATTTATTCTTATCCTAAACTTGTCAGGATTCAAGTGTATTACAGCCAAAAGTGTTTAGCATGATTACTATTGCCAATAAGATGAGATTTATGGTATTGTAACCAATGCCCAAGTATGTCTTGACCTTGGCTCCAGAAAATCCTTATTCTCTCTTCTCATGGTTACTGAGACATATGGAAACACGCAATGATCAATGTGAAAAATACCGTTTTGTAATCTGAGTCATATCTTAATGCCCTGAGTGTGTATGTTAGTCATTCAGTCATGTCTGACTCTTGGCGACATCATGGACTGTACCCTGCCAGGCTCCTCTGTCCATGGGATTTTCCAGGCAAGAATACTGGAATGGGTTGCCATTTCCTTCTCCAGGGTCTTAATGCCCTAATACTGAGCTAACTGGTAGAAGGTGGTTCAGTATTCATAGCTTAGGTCAGCAGCAATTTTACCTTGTCTTAAGTCAAAATTCATGGCTTAATGAATTTGCCATGGCTATCCCCCTGATAAATAAGGGGTTTCCCTGGTAGCTCAGATGGTAAAGAATCTCCTGCAATGCAGGAGACACAGGTTCGACCCCTGGGTCGAGAAGATCCCCTGGCCAAGGGAATGGCAACCCACTCCAATATTCTTTCTTGCCTGGAGAATTCCATGGACAGAGGAGCCTGGCAGGCTACAGTCCATGGGGTTGCAAAGACTTGGACATGGCTAAGCAAATTCCACTAGACTAGACTATGATAGTCTAGCACAATGATATCCAACCAGTCCATCCTAAAGGAAATCAGTCCTGAATATTCATTGGAAGGACTAATGCTGAAGCTGAAACTCCAATGCTTTGACCACCTGATGGGAAAAACTGACTCATCTGGAAAGACCCTAATGCTGGGAAAGATTGAAGGCAGAAGGAGAAGGAGACGACAGAGGATGAGATGGTTGGATGACATCACCGACTCAATGGATATGAGTTTGAGTAAGCTCCGGGAGTTGGTGATGACAGCGAAGCCTGGCAGTTCACGGGGTCGCAAAGAGTTGGACACGACTGAGCAACTGAACTGAACTGAGACTATAATAAATAAACTCAGAACAATGAGCAGCTAACTCAGATTAGCATCAAGGAAGAGAACATTTAAACAAATAGTCTATCCCCAGAAGTTTTGCCTGGCTCATCATTATATAGAGTCATCCCTCAGTATCTACAAGGGATTGATTCTAGGATCCCACATGGACATCAAAATCTGAGAATGCTCAAGTCCCCTCTATAAAATGATATAGTATTTGCATATAATCTATGCAAATTTACCCAAACACTTTAAACCATCTCTAGATTATCTACCATACCTAATATAATATAAATGCTATATAAATATTTGCTGCAGAGAACAGATGCATGTTCTGCTTTTTTGAACTTTCTGGACTTTTTAAAACTATTTCAATTCACAATTGGTTGAATTCATAGCTGTGGAACCCATGGATATGGAGGGTCCACTGTACACCTCTAGCTCCTGGAAGCAATGAAGCAGAAGAGAAGAAGGGCTATAGTGTCATGTTTCTGATCACATAGTACCCTTACTCATCAGTAAATACAGTCTGTTCAAAGGAAGAGTGGTGAGCGAGCACATGGCTTCCCCAGCTGTGCAAGATGCTACTAAAGAACCCTGTCTCTATCCTGAAGCCCTCAGAGCATTAAAGCAAATTTTCATGACTGGGGAGTGGGAGGAGGTAGGAAGGAGACAGAAAAAGAGACAGATATTATCAGACATCATGAAAGAGACAGGATTCCTGCTGACATATTCTAGACTCCAGTGGGAAGCCTGCCCATGAGTTGCTAAAAAAATCTCACTCAAGCACCCTGAGTGCCAAACTCACACCTGCCCCAACTCTACAGCCAGCTCTTTCTATGAACTCCTGAGGGTAGTGGTGCAAGAAAGCTCAATCAGGGAGTGCACACAGAAAACAGGCTAGAGTCCGCAGGCAAGGAAACAGGAGATAGGTGATATACGTATCATGGTGGTGTAAGATGTCCCAAGGCTTCCCCGGTGGCCCAGCGGTAAAAATGTCTGCACTGCCGTGTTTACTGCAGCGTTATTCACAATAGCTAAATATGGGATTCTTCCATCTGAACAAGGATGGACCTTGAAGGCATTATGCTAAGTGAGATAAGTCAGGAAGTTGAAGACAAATACTGGATGATACAACTTCTAGGAGGACTCTTTAAAAAGCTGTAGAAACTCTATAAAAAGAATAGAACAGTGGGAAGCAGAGGTTGGGGGGTTGGGAAAATGGAGATATGTTGGTCAGATGGGGAAGACTTATAGTTAAAAGATGAATAAGTTCTGGACATCTAATACACAGCAATGCAATTATAGTTAAAAAATAGTCTATTATGTACTTCAAATTACTAAGAGACTAGGTCATTAATGTTTTCAGTACAAAAAGAAATTATAATTATGTGACATAATAGAGGTTTTAGCTAATGCTACAATGGTCATATTATAATACACAAATGTGTCAAGTCAACACATCTTACACCCTAAGCTACAAAGTGTTGTATGTTATTCATATACTCAATTTTTAGTATGAAGAAGTTTTGGGTTGAAACTATTTATTACAGCTTTATTATAATAGTCTTTTACATCTTTATGTATATCTGTTCAGCCTTTTGTGTGTTTCTACATATGCATGCATGATGTATGTGAATTTTTACACATGTAATATAAAAGTAACAATATACCATATACACAAATGTAGAATATATACCATAAATAAGTATGTATATATAATTCCATTACTTGATTCTTATTTATTTATTGATGTATTAAAAGGATTTTCTCATATTTTTAAATATACTGTCAAGTATATTTTTAAGGACTGCATATTAATCAGTTGGATGAGCCCTTATTTATATTAGCTATCACACTCAGAAGGAAAGTTATGACCAACCTAGATGGCATATTAAAAAGCAGAGACATTACTCTGCCAACAAAGGTCTGTCTAGTCAAGGCTATGGTTTTTCCAGTGGTCATGTATGGATGTGAGATTTGGACTGTGAAGAAGGCTAAGCGCCGAAGAATTGATGCTTTTGAACTGTGGTGTTGGAGAAGACTCTTGAGAGTCCCTTGGACTGCAAGGAGATCCAACCAGTCCATTCTGAAGGAGATCAGCCCTGGGTGTTCTTTGGAAGGAATGATGTTAAAGCTGAAACTCCAGTACTTTGGCCACCTCATGCGAAGAGTTGACTCACTGGAAAAGACTCTGATGCTGGAAGGGATTGGGGGCAGAAGGAGAAGGGGACGACAGAGGATGAGATGGCTGGATGGCAACACCAACTCGATGGACATGAGTTTGAGTAAACTCCGGGAGTTGGTGATGGACAGGGAGGCCTGGCGTGCTGTGTGATTCACTGGGTTGCAAGGAGTTGGACACGACTGAGCAACTGAACTGAACTGAACCGATCACAAATATTGTATGTTTAGCTTGTTCTCTAATTTTTCCTATAAGATAAATAGCACAAAACTATCCATGATTGAATGAAATGAAACTACTTTTTACGATACTCGTAATGGTGAATACATGTCATTATATATTTTTCAAAACCCATGCAATGTACAACACCAAGCATGAACTCTCATGTAAACTACGGGGTTTGAGTGATCATGGTGTGTTAATGTAAGTTCATGAACTGGTATGTGACATTGATGGTGGGGTTGTGTGCATGGAAGTCAAGGAGTATGTGGAAATTATACTTTTCACTCAACTGTGCTGTGAACCTAAACCACTCTAAAAACTAAAGTCTAGGGATTTCCCTGAGGTGAAGTGTCTGAGACTTCACACTCCCAATGTGGGAGGCCCTGGTTTGATCCCTGGTCAGGGAACTAGATCCCATGTGCCGCAACTAAGAATTCGAATGCTACAACTAAGACCCAGCACAGCCAAACAAATTGAGGGGGATAAAAAGCAAATAAATAGAAAAAAAAAATTTTTTAACATAAAGTTTGTCTATAAACAAACCATGATAGATCTGTGATTGTATATAAATCTGTGTATCTCTGATAACCAGTTTAATATATACTTCTAGATGGGAAAGTTCCAGGTCAGTGATCATGTTCATGGTTAGACTAATCGTCTTTTTTAAAAGTTTAACCAGTAACACTGTCATCAACATTAGAAAAGCATCCTTTTCCTCTCAATCTTTCTCACATGGGCATTGTGGGAATTTTAGTTTCAACATCTGGTTCACAGAATATCTTCCTGTGCTGCAGCAGGAAAAAACACTCTAGTCTGAGTCCAAATCCTTGGATTTACATTTATCTGTTTCATGAGGTTCCACCCACTGTCCCCCTCCAGGCTTCATCTTTATTACAGTATTCTTCTGCACACATTTATCTTGGCTATCTTACTCACCATCATTGCTTCATCAATATCTCTATAAGGATTCTTGTATTCTAAATTTACCTCTGAATATCAGTTTTTCTAAAACTCAACGTTTGTAGAATATGCCCAGTTGAATGACTCACAAGTATCAAAATCACATTTTAAAGCCAAAATCCATTATGTTCCTCAACTAACCTTGCTTTTCTTCCTACATTTTTCATTTTTAGGAAATGGCACCATCAATCATCAAGACACTCAGAAACCTTGGAATCATTTAAAATTTTTTTCTCAACCCACAGAAGTTCTACTAATTTTGTCAAAATTAAACAGTAAATATTATATAGCGCTTACTATTTTCCAGGCACTATTCTAATCATTCTCATATATATTAACTTATTTAATCTTAATAACAAATATTAGTACCTCCTTCTTACAGATGAGTAAACTGAGGTTGTTGTTTAGTTGCTAAGTCGTGTCCGACTCCTTTGTGACCCCATGGGCTTGTAGCCCACCAGGCTCCTCTGTCCATGGAATTTCCCAGGTAAGAATACTGGAATGGGTTGCCATATTTCTCTCCAGGGGATCTTCCTGACCTAAGGATCAGACCTGCATCTCTTATGTCTCCTGCATTAGGAGGCAGGTTCTTTACCACTGAGCCACCAGCAAGCCCAGGTAAACTGAGGTACATGGTTGGTAAAGAACTTGCCAAGATCATTCAGATCCAGAAATCAAGCTAAGGCAGTCTGGTTCCAGAAGCCATGTTCCTCCTTACTACAACATGTTCCCTCTTCAATCAAATGTTAGGCTAGCTACACTAAATTCTTCAGGAATTGATCATTACCAGCCTGTCAAATATAATCTTCCTATCCTCCACCCTATGCTTTCTGAATTCCAAACATTTGTAGTTCATAGTAGCAACAGATTTATTCTTCTTTAACTTTGCTCATGTTTTTCCTGCTTCTTAGAAGACCCTTCTCATCCCTTCCATCTTGCTGCTCTGTTAACATCTAATAATTCAGTAAGTCTTAGCTCAGATATTCTCTCAACAAAAAGCATTCCTTAAATACCCACACTGGCATGCAGGTTTCTTTTCCATATCTTCATAATCCCCAGTATACTGTTCTCTTTTCAGCCACCATCTTCTGTTGACATCATTTAATTACTGATAAGCCATAGATTTTTCAAAGAATAGAGGGTTTTTTAACCTTCAATCTCTCAGCATCTATTTAAATGTATGACATGTAAAAGCTTATATATAGTGAGGCCTTTAACTTTGCTACAGAGTCTTGCAGATGAAGTTAATATACCATCTCCATCACTTACCTATTGTATGGCCTTGAGCAAGATATTGATTGTCTATAATGCCACTATCCCAGAAAAATGTTGTTACATATTTTCCTATGACCACTATGTTGCTGACAAAAGAGCAGACAGAAAAATGTGTGAACTTCATCCTATTCAATAGTGTAGCCAACAGCATGTATCTAGTTCTAAGAAATCGCTTAGCCTTCTGAAAAGACATATAGCCCACAATATAAGGCAGTCGATCTAAGCCATTAACTTCAGAATTGATGAGAAAAAAAAATCTTCAAAATGCCAATGGATATCGGACAGCTAATGAAAATCCATGATAAATCTGCATTCCCTGGGGTTCTAATTAAGGGTCTTCTGGTTGCAGTTAACACACAACAGAGATTTGCTCTGACTAGATTAAGTATAAAGGAGAATTTATGGGGAGAGTGCTGCTGTTTCTCAAGATGCTGCAGAAGGAATTGAGCAAAAAACTTTCAGGAGAGGAAGAAATGAAGGTAACTTGAAGGAATCTCGCACAAGATACCAAGAATATGTTTACTGCTAGAGAACTACCATTTGAGTGACTCAACTCTCATGAGTCATAAACATTATGTCTCACTGTTTTCATATTTCATTTTCTTTTAAAGAGAATGTATAACCCAGTTTGTATCAGTGGCCCTGGTCAAAGGTGATTGTCATATATTGTAGAAAGCGATCCCAAAGAAAGGAGAAAGTGCCATGAGCTGGAAAGCATCTTATGTAGTTGAGATATTCAGCCTTAAAACAGATTACTTCTTTTATAATTAATACAATAAGACATCAAATAACTGATCTACTTATTAAGTTGGAGACAATCAAAATAATTGAAAAGAGAAATAAAAACATCTTCCTTGGTGTTAGTAAAGTATGAAGGCTTGTAGAGATAGAAAGAATTCTCTTTTTTTTCCTATAATTTTATGCATTGATTTATTTTTGGCTGTACTGGGTCTTCATTGCTGCTCAGGCTTTTTCTCTAGTTGTAGCGAGCAGATCAGGAGCTATTCTCTAGTTACAGTGTGTGGACGTCTCATTGTGGAGCCTTCTCTTGTTGCAGAGCACAGGTTCCAGGTATACAGGCTTCAGTTGTCGCAGCTCCCAGGCTCTAAGGCACAGGCTCAATAGTTGTGGTGCACAGTTTCAGTTGCTCCACAGTATGCGGGATCTTCCCAGACTAGGGCTTGAACCTATGTTTCCTGCATTGGCAGGTAAATTCTTTCCCTCTGGGTCACCAGGGAAGTTCCAGAAAGAATTCTGAAATACATATTTTTTTATACTAAAGATGAAGTCAAATGGTAGAAAATATTACAAAGTGGCAGATAATTTACCTCTTGTTGTTGTTCAGTTGCTCAGCTCAGTTCAGTTCAGTCACTCAGTCGTGTCCAACTCTTTGCGACCCCATGAATCACAGCACGCCAGGCCTCCCTGTCCATCACCAGCTCCCGGAGTTCTCTCAGACTCACGTCCATCGAGTCAGTGATGCCATCCAGCCATCTCATCCTCTGTCATCCCCTTCTCCTTCTGCCCCCAATCCCTCCCAGCATCAGAGTCTTTTCCAATGAGTCAACTCTTTGCATGAGGTGGCCAAAGTACTGGAGTTTCAGCTTTAACATCAGTCCTTCCAAAGAAATCCCAGGGCTGATCTCCTTCAGAATGGACTGGTTGGATCTCCTTGCAGTCCAAGGGACCCTCAAGAGTCTTCTCCAACACCACAGTTCAAAAGCATCAATTCTTCGGCGCTCAGCTTTCTTCACAGTCCAACTCTCACATCCATACATGACCATAGGAAAAATCATAGCCTTGACTATACGGACCTTAGTCGGCAAAGTAATGTCTCTGCTTTTGAATATACTATCTAGGTTGGTCATAGCTTTTCTTCCAGTCGTGTCCAACTCTTTGAGACCAAATGGACTGCAGCACTCCAGGCTTCCCTATCCTTCACCATCTCCTGGAGCTTGCTCAAACTCTGCATCCCCATGTATTTATCTCTGCATCCCCACAAATTTACCAAATTTAGCTCTGCATCCCCAAAAATGTGGTAGAGATGGACAACTGGCTACAAGAATTTTTTTTTCCTCTTCCAAGTTATAGAGTCATTGCAAGGATGCCAATGCATAAACATAGGCTCCATATCCCAGGTTTATTTGTACATATCTATTTGGGGCCATGTCTTTAGTTCTTATCAATACAGTGTGCATGGAATATATGTGTTACTATCTACACAGACTTAAGCCCTGAGTCTTCTCTGTGTGCTTTTCCCTTTCTACTGACTGGTTCTGGAAAATTACAGTACCAATGGAAGAGCTAATATTTCTGAAATACCTTATGGAAGAACGCCTCCCACCAGCCAGGAACTATTACATGAACAAGAAATAAGGCACTAAGAGTTGGGGGTCCATTTATCACTGCAGATAGCATTAATCCAGAATCGACCCAGAAGAGGCTGGAAAAGCTGGAAGGAGATACTGTTTTGGATGACAATTGCTGGATTAAGCAACATATTATAGGAAAAAGATAAACTCGGGCAAAAATTGGCTGGTTTGAGAAGTAGAGAAAAAAATTTATAAAATCTGATTGCTTCCAGACCTTGTATATGTAGAAGGTGGGAGAAATAAAATTTAAAAGTACTTGGTGCAAAAAAAAAAAAAAAAAAAAAAAACTGTTAAGATTCCTCAGTTAAACAGTCTATCCTTATGAAAAGAAACGATTAGGGCTATTGTCTTCTTAGTCAAAATGATTTTTTCAGATGACTTCAAGATAGCAGTCATTACATAAATTAAAAAAGACACAAGGACTAACAGTCAAGGAAATAATGCATGTTGGAGAACTATATCTAGGAAATTACACTGAGGGAGGGGAAGGGTGAATCCGGACAATGGAACGGACTGTAAAGAAATGAAGCAGATGTTTGGTGAAAGAAACCACAAGCATATCCTTGAAAAGTCTTTGACTGTTAAGACTTTCAAACAGCTCTGAGGATACCTGCCGAAAATTTGAATAAGCAGAAAGCGACTGGAAAACTTGAACAAATACAAAGCATGATGCTCTCACCAATACCTAGTTATGGTATCCATGGAAGGAAATGGAAAAGAAGATAGTGCTGGTGGCCGTGGAGCAAAATGAACAAGAGTTCCTTCCAGAGTTAGATCAAGTACCTAAATAAGGATTCTCTTTTGGCACAATTCTTCCCATCAGGATTCTCTCATTGCAACTGACTGTTAGGGGAAGCACACTGACTGAAGCCGCCCACCCTGGCCAGGCACCATAGTAACCATTTGCATGAGTTGTTATAGGACAGGAGGTCCTGGTAAGGAACACGGAACTAATAAGCCACTGCCAACCAAGAGAGTTCAGGAAAGGTCAAAAAGTGACACCACATGTCCAACTACCTCTCAGAATCCTCCTCAATGGCATCCATCTTGGCTGGACAAGGCACACACCACCAGGAAGGACTCTGAGTCAAAATGATTGGCTGAAGACAACCCATTACCATAAAATTTGCAAGCCACATGGCAAAGAAGTTCTCCTGGGTTCCCTTACCCTACTGCTCTCCACCCGGGCACCTTTTCCCAATAAAATCTCTTGCTTTGTCAGCACATGTGTCTCCTTGGAAAATTCATTTCTGAGTGTCAGACAAGAGTCCAATTTCGGGCCCTAGAAGGGGTCTCCTTCCTGCAACATGACCGGTAATTATTGTTGTCAATTCTTCCTTTTCTAGACTGGTGCCTATACTCCACCATTATATATTGTGTATATGTGTACTTAGCAGGGTGTAAAGAAGTAAAATAACCTCTCTTTGCCAGATTTTCAGGAGACACATCTGGATCTGATAGAAATGATTAACATTGTCCAGGGATACTGGATTTTGAAATAGATAAAGGAATAAAATTGAGCACTTAAGCTATCCCCCTTGAAGAGGAATAAATCTGTAGAAAGAAGAGCACAAGTTAACAAGTGGATATTTGGTAACCAGAAAAGAAGACTGTAGAGATGGTTTGCTGACAGGCAAAATAATATGTTTCCCCAGCAGCCAACAGTTTCTGTTCCCTCCCTTTGTATTTAGCCATGTGGCAATTATTTATTAATGGAATGAGAGAAGAAACCTATGAGTTTCAGGCCAAGGTTTTGAAGAAGCGAGTATTTATTTTCATTATTAAAATTATTTATTTGGCTGATATTTTCAGCTTATCTTATTTTTTAAATTAATTTATTTTAATTGAAGGATAATTACAATATTGTGATGGTTTTTGCCATACATTGTTGGGTTATCAGCCACAGGTGCACATGTGTCCCCCAATCCTGAACACCCTTTGCACCTCCCTCCCCACCCCATCCCTCTGGGTTGTCCCCAGAGCACTGGCTTTGAGTGCCCTTCTTCATGCATCAAATTTGCACTGGTCGTCTATTTTACATATGGTAATATACGTGGTTCAACGCTATTCTTTCAAATCATCTCACCCTTGCCTTCTCCCACATAGTCCAAAAGTCTGTTCTTTAGACCTATGTCTCTTTTGCTGCCTTGCATATGGGGTCATCATTATCATCTTTCTAAATTCCAAATATATGTGTTAATATACTGTATCGGTGTTTCTCTTTCTGACTAACTTCACTCTGTATAATAGGCTCCAGTTTCATCCACCTCATTAGAACTGATTCACTTGTGTTTCTTTTTATAGCTGAGTGATATTCCATTGTGTATATGTAACACAGCTTCCTTATCCATTTGACTGCCAATGGACATCTAGGTTGCTTCTATGCCTTGGCTATTCTAAACAGTGCTGCAATGAACATTGGGATACAGGTGTCTCTTTCAGTTCTGCTTTCCTCTGTGAGTATGCCCACCTGTGGATCATTGGGTCATGTGGCAGTTCTATTTCCAGTTTTTTAAGGAGTCTCCACACCATTCTCCACAGTGGCTATACCAGTTTCCATTCCCACCAACAGTGTAAAAGAGGGTGCCCTTTTATCCACATCCTCTCCAGTATTTAGACTTTTTGATGGTGCCATTTTGACCGACATGAGATGATACTTCCTTGTGGTTTTGATTTGAAATTTTCTAACAGACTGGTTCCAAATAGGAAAAGGAGTATGTCAAGGCTGTATACTGTCACCCTGCTTATTTAACTTATATGCAGAGTACATCATGAGAAACGCTGGGCTGGAAGAAGCACAAGCTGGAATCAAAATTGCCAGGAGAAATATCAATAACCTCAGATATGCAGATGACACCACTCTTATGGCAGAAAGTGAAGAAGAACTAAAAAGCCTCTTGATGAGAGTGAAAGAGGAGAGTGAAAAAATTGGCTTAAAGCTCAACATTCACAAAACGAAGATCATGGCATCTGGCCCCATCACTTCATGGGAAATAGATGGGGAAACAGTGGAAACAGTGTCAGACTTTATTTTTTGGGCTCCAAAATCACTGCAGATGGTGACTGCAACCATGAAATTAAAAGACGCTTACTCCTTGGAAGAAAAGTTATGACCAACCTAGATAGCATGTTGAAAACCAGAGACATTACTTTACCAACAAAGGTCCATCTAGTCAAGGCTATGGTTTTTCCAGTGGTCATGTATGGATGTGAGAGTTGGACTATGAAGAAAGCTGAGCATCAAAGAATTGATGCTTTTGAACTGTGGTGTTAGAGAAGACTTTTGAGAGTCCCTTGGACTGCAAGGAGATCCAACCAGTCCATTCTGAAGGAGATCAGTCCTGGGATTTTATTGGAAGGACTGAGGCTGAAACTCCAGTACTTTGGCCACCTCATGCGAAGAGTTGACTCATTGGAAAAGACTCTGATGCTGGGAGGGATTGGGGGAATGGGGAAAAGGGGATGACAGAGGATGAGATGGCTGGATGGCATCACTGACTCGATGGACGTGAGTCTGAGTGAACTCCGGGAGTTGGTGATGGACAGGGAGGCCTGGCGTGCTGTGATTCATGGGGTTGCAAAGAGTCGGACATGACTGAGCAACTGAAATGAACTGAATAATGAGAGACATTGAGCATCTTTTCAAGTGTTTATTAGCCACCTGTACGTCTTCTTTGGAGAAATGTCTGTTTAGTTCTTTGGCCCACTTTTTGATAGGGTTGTTCATCTTTTTGGTATTGAGCTACATGAACAAAGCTGGTGGAGGTGATGGAATTCCAGTTGAGCTATTTCAAATTCTAAAAGATGATGCTGTGAAAGTGCTGCACTCAATATGCCAGCAAATTTGGAAAACTCAGCAGTGTCCACAGGACTGGAAAAGGTCAATTTTCACTCCAATTTCAAAGAAAGGCAATGCCAAAGAATGTTCAAACTAGCACACAACTGCATTCATCTCACACGCTAGCAAAGTAATGCTGAATATTCTCCAAGCCAGGCTTCAACAGTATGTGAACTGTGAACTTTCAGATGTTCAAGCTATATTTAGAAAAGGCAGAGGAACGAGAAAGCAAATTGCCAGCATCTGTTGGATCATCAAAAAAGCAAGAGAGTTTCAGAAAAACATCTACATCTGCTTTATTGACTATGCCAAAGCCTTTGACTGTGTGGATCACAACAAACTGTGAAAAATTCTTCAAGAGATGGGAATGCCATACCACCTGATCTGCCTCTTGAGAAATCTGTATGTAGGTCAGGAAGCAATAGTTAGAACGACATGGAACAGCAGACTGGTTCCAAATAGGGAAAGGAGTACATCAAAGCTGTATATTTTCACCCTTCTTATTTAATTTATATGCAGATTACATCATGAGAAATGTTAGGCTGGATGAAGCACAAGTTGGATTCAAGATTGCTGAGAGAAATATCAATAACCTCAGATATGCAGATGACACCACATTTATGACTGAAGCAAAGAGGAACTAAAGAGTCTCTTGATGAAAGTGAAAGAGGAGAGTGAAAAAGTTGGCTTAAAACTCAACATTCAGAAAACGAAGATCACGGTATCTGGTTCCATCACTTCATGGCAAATAGATGGGGAAACAGTAGAAGCAGTGTCAGACTTTATTTTTGGGGGCTCTAAACTCACTGCAGATGGTGATTGCAGCCATGAAATTAAAAGACACTTGCTCCTTGGAAGAAAAGTTATGACCAACCTAGACAGCATATTGAAAAGCAGAGACATTACTTTGCCAACAAAAATCCGTCTAGTTAAGGCTATGGCTTTTCCAGTAGTCATGTATGGATGTGAGAGTTGGACTATAAAGAAAGCTGAGTGCCAAAGAATTGATGTTTTTTAACTGTGGTGTTGGAGAAGACTCTTGAGAGTCCCTTGGACAGCAAGGAGATCCAACCAGTCCATCCTAAAGGAGATCAGTCCTGGGCGTTCATTGAAAGAACTGACACTAAACTGAAACTCCAATATTTTGGCCACCTCATGTGAAGAACTGACTCATTTGAAAAGACTTTGCTGCTGGGAAAGATTAAAGGCAGGAGGAGAAAGGGACGACAGAGGATGAGCTAGTTGGATGGCGTCACCAAGTCAATGGACAGGAGTTTGAGTAAACTCCAGGAGTTGGTGATAGACAGGGAGGCCTGGCATACTGCAGTCCATGGGGTCACAAAGAGTCAGGCACAACTGAGCAACTGAACTGAACTGAGCTGCATGAGCTGCTTGTATATTTTGGAGATAAATTCTTTGTCAGTTGTTTTGTTTGCTAGTATTTTCTCCCATTCTGAAGGCTACCTTTTCACCTTGCTTATAGTTTTCTTCTTTGTACAAAAGCTTTTACGTTTAATTAGGTCCCATTTATTTATTTTTGTTTTTATTTCCTTTACTCTGAGAGGTGGGTCATAGAGGATCTTGTCGTGATTTATGTCAGAGAGTGTCCTGCCTATGTTTTCCTCTAAGAATTTTATAGTTTCTGGTCTTACATTTAGCTCATTAATCCATTTTGAGTTTATTTGTGTGTATGGTGTTAGAAGATATTCTAGTTTCATTCTTTTACACGTGGTTGATCAGTTTTCCCAGCATCACTTGTTAAAAAGATTGTTTTTGCAAGTATGTATTCTTAATGACTAATTTTGCTTCAGCAAGCTTGGTACAAAGATAAGGAGTTCCCAGGGAGTAGATGAACCATAAAATAGGAGGCATATGGGTTCTTGGATTAGCACATGGAAGAAAGATAATACAAGAGTCAGGAACACCCACTTGGGCAATTGCATGAGAAAAAAAATCAGCTTCAATTGTGTTAGTTACTAAAATCTGAGGACTGGAAGGTTGGTTTGGTTCTTTTATCATCTAGAATTTATTAATTATAATTTATGCTTCAACATGAGAGGCAAAACATAGATTTACTCTGTTGTCCCAAAATACACTCTTGTTAAAAATGACAGAAAAGGGGGGGAAAGGCATAAACACAAAACAAATGATGAGTAAAACAATGTCAATGATATTTGGAAAACTGGAAAATACACGATTTAGAAAAGTTGATGAATTATCAAGAAAACTATTACTGTAGAACATTAGATGATTTAGGAATTAGAGACCAAAAGTAATTTTTTTTTTTTTTTTTTTTGGCTGCACCGTGCAGCCTGAGGGATCCTAGTTCTCCAACCAAGGATTGAATTCAGATCTTTGCATTGGATGTGCGGTCTTAACAACTTGACCACCAGGAAAGTCTCAAGCCCAAACATATTTCTGAAGGTGGATATGGAAGAGAGATTGATGACAGAAGAGTGTATTGAAAATCAGTAAAGAGCAGTTAGACCTCTAGAGACCCACATAGTCCAGCTTCCTCTCTCTTAAGTAGGCTGAGGTTGTGGATCCACTGGAGGGATTCAAGAAACAGGCTACAGGAGCACTGAGAGCGGATGCCAATCATGAAACAGAATTGAACAGTGAGAGCCCCTCCTACCATCCCTACCTCCTCCCTCTGACTCAGCTTTGAAGGCCAAGTGATGACCAAGTTTCCCTATGTACTCTGGCCAATGCCAGTTGCAAGGTGAAGAGATTCTTCCTGAGGAAACCAGCCACTGGTCAAGGTAGGAACCTCATGTCTACAAATAGTTGTGGATTCCTCAAGGGAATATTGCAGTTTGAGGCAGTCACAAAACCCTCAATAAGTCCTATTGTCATATAAAGAGCTCCCAGTTGGTTTTTAAGAACTCCATCTTAAATATGAATGGACATCCAAGGTTCACTGGACATCTTGGGCAAAGCCACAGTATGAATGAGAAGGACCAAGACAAACTACAGTTGTTCTTCCTCATCTGCAGTTTCACTTTCCCCAGGTTCAGCTACCAGTGGTCAACTGCTATCCAAAAATATTAAATGGAAAAATCCAGAAATAAATAATTCATAAATTTAAATTTCTCTGTATTGTGAGGAGCCTGAAGCAATCTCGTGCAATTCTGCTCCAGCCTACCCAGGATCCCAACTGCAACATCCCCTGACATCCAACCATTGACATAGTTATGGCTTAATGATCCAGGATCACTCAAAGCAGATGACCCTCCTTTTGATGTGTCAACAAAAAGTCAGTAGTAGCCTAACTCTACATCATAATGCCTATGTCATTCACCTCTCTTCATCTCATCAGATAGGCATTTTATCATCTCACATCACATGAAGAGTAAGTACAGAACAGTAAGATATTTTGAGAGAGACACTACCTTCACCAAACTTTTATTACAGGATATTGTTGCAATTGTTGTATTTTACTATTATTTATTGTTGTTCATTTCTTACTGTGCCTAATTTATAAATTAAACTTTATCATAAGTTTATATGTATAGGGAAAAAACAAAGCAATTTTAGGGTTTGGTACTATGAGGTTTCAGGCATCTGCTAGGGATCTTGGAAGTTATCCCCACAGATAACAGGAGACTACTGTAATAGCTATAAGGAACTCAAAAGAAAAGTCAAAGGAAAAAATCCAGCAAACAAAAAACTAAATTGAGGTTTTCAGAAAGATAAAAAGATACAGTATATCCATTAAAATAAAAGAGTACAGCGTGGTTCAAAGAGAACTTTCAAGGAACCGAATGGGACTCTTAAAACATAATGACAGAAATAAAGATTTCAATGGCATGATTAGAAAATAAGGTTAAAGAAAACATTCCAAACAGTAAAACAAAGAAAGCATAGAAGGAAAATGGGAGACCAAATATAGGAAAGATCAGTACAAGAAGTCTAAATATCTCATTGGTAGGTGTTTCAGAAAGAGAGAGCAGAGAGCCCAGTGGGGAGAAAGTTGTAAGAACATCATAAAAAACAATTTCAAAGAACAGAAGAGAATGAACAGCCAGTTTGACAGGCACAATAAAAATAAATAAATAATGTTTTGAAACACCCCACAGTGCATTTTTCAGTACTTGGGGAATAAAGAGAAAATCTTAAAGCTTTTAGGGAGAAAAGCACTCACACACAAAGATGCAAGAATTGGGGAAAGCAGTTGGTGTGTCAACAGCAACACAGGCCTTAAAAGAACCATAGAGAAATGCTTTGAAAATTCTGAGGCACAAATGCATTTCAACCTAGAATTCTGATACCAATCAAGCAATTGAGAGTCAGAATAAAATAAAATCATTTTCAGATATGCAGGAACTCAACTTTTCACCTCTCATGCATTTTTTGTCCTTAGGATCTCCTGGAATATATCTTCCAATAAAATGAGGGATTGGGCCAAGGAAAAGGAAAAATGAGATAAAGGGCATGGAGAAGCCAACACAAGAGAAAATAAAGAAGAAACTTAAAGTATCAAAGGCAAAAAAAACAGTCTTAAAGGGCAATCATATAAGCAATTTGTATCAAAAATACTTGCAGTCAGCCTTTCTGAAATTGGTGTGTAAGACTGAAGGACACAGAATGAGAAATAGTATTTTTTAAGAGTTGGAAAGGATTTTAGATATCTTCTACTTTCTCATTTTATAGGCAACAGAGCTGAGATTCAAAGAAGTTGTCACCTACTTTTTTGGCAGACATATTCAGTTTGCTTCTGCTCAGAAGCCCATGTGGAAAAAGCTGGATGTACATAATTAAGAAAGAATGAGGGCTTCCCTGCTAGTTCAGGTGATAAAGAATCTACCTACAATGCCAGAGACCCAGGTTTCATCCCTGGGTTGGGAAGATCCCCTGGAGAAAGGAATGGCAACCCACTTCAGTATTCTTGCCTGGAGAATCCCCATGGACAGAGGAGTCTGGTGGGCTGCAGACCATGGGGTCAAAGTTGGACACAACTAAGTGACTAACATAAATGGACTGCAGTCAAGAGCGAGGGAAAACTTTTTTAAATTTTATTTTTGTACAATTTTAAAGGTTACACTCCATCTACGGTTATTATACAACATTTGCTATATTCCCCATGTTATATAATACATCCTTGAATCCTACTGTATATCCGATAGTTTTCACTTCCCATTCTCTCATCTCTATATTGCCCCTTCCCCTACCCACTGGTAGCCACAAGTTTGTTCTCTATACCTGCAAGTGTGCTTCTTTTTTTGTTATATTTACTAGTTTCTTGTATCTTTTAGATTCCACATATAAGTGGTATTATATCGTATTTGTCTTTCTCTGTTGGACTTATTTCATTTAGCAAATACTTTCACTTAGCATGGTGAAACGTCTTAAAGCATGCTTTCTCCCTTTTTTTATAGTTTCAGCTTGGATCTCAGCCAAAACTGTTTCCCATGTTCATGAGCAAAGATATACTTTGCAGTTTATTTTCTGTGCGTTTACTCTGGCATCAGATGATTTGCTTTTAGGTAAACTACTATATAATCACATTGCTTTTATTGTATAGCTTTTGCAGCAGTGGCCATAAACCTTGGGTAAATTTCTGTTGTCCTTCCAAAAATAATAATTGGCTTCTCCTGATTTACAATGCATTCTATTTTTATCCTGTGAATCACACCACCCATAATGTATACGCAGCTTTGGAAAGAATGCAAAGATTTGTAGCAGACCAATAAACCCTTCCATTTTCCTTTTGTTTGCGATTGTTCGACATGTGCTGCATAGATCTGCATCTCTTAGGAGAGTCATAATTTCAACTTTCTAAATTTTAAAACTAATATTTTCTTCTTTCTTCAGTTCTAACTGGATTACTCTCTTCATGAATTCTCTTCTTCAAGGAAGTGTTGGTACTTAATGAGAATCTGTTTGGCACTCAAAGATTCTATACATGGGCCACCTAAACATATACTGCTGGCCAGATGGGTTATTTAATCTTTTGTTTTAATTAATTAGATCAGTGTCTATCTTTCTCTGTTGGATTTATTTCACTTAATTAATTAATTCATTTTATATTTAACCTGCTCAAAAAGACCTTTTATTTAAACAACAGACAAGATGACTCAGTAGCCAGCTACTTCCTTATTCAAGTTTTTGAACTTTTGTGTAACTGTCACTTTTTCAAGTTTAATACGCTTAGAATGTGTATAAGATCAGACAGCGAATTGTGCCCGCTGATTCTCTTCTTTTACAAATTTTTGTGAGACGATTATACAATTTATTAACATCCTTTAATTTTGTTTTTCATTTGAAAGGATGTGTTTGTATTATTACTTAGTTCTTTAAAGATAATCAACTTGCCTTCAAAGGTAAACATCACTTTTGGGATCAGAAGATGATGACAGAAAACCTTAGGATAAAATCTTTAGAATGAAGCAGCAGTGGTCTCAATCTAAATTACCATTATCTGTCACATTTCTGTAGTGATGCATAATTTTTAAGGCATTTTCAGATACATCATCTCAGTTGATCTTCACAACTACTATATCAAGTAGATAGAAGAGAGATTGATTTTGCAAATGAAAAATCTGACTGACTTCAACCAAAATTAGAGGGAATAGGTGACAGAACTGGACCTTGAAATCAATCCCTTAACTGGGCATTCCAGTATGAGATTGCCAGAATAAAACCGAACTATTAGGTTAGAAGTCTAACTTAAAAGTTTCGTAAACATCCATGAAAAATCTTTGTAAATTTAAATAAACTGCTAAACATTTCACCACTTGACAAAAGCAAATACCTTGTAGGAAAAAATTTATATAGTGATAGATCTATTGTCTAAAATAAAGACATGACACTTCATTACATTCCTGTTTCCCTATTATAAATATAAAGCCATATCAAAACATTCAGGAATATTTTCATGCAGAAATTAATAACTCTTTTTCTCACTGGCCCAACATAATTAACTGGCTTTATTTTTTCAAATTCTGATTTTAACTTATCCATTTCCATCAATATTTCACATTGTCCTAATCATAGTCAGTAAATCATCTCATGTTTTTGTTTAATGTTCTATTATATATATTTCCATGTTATTCTTATATTACTGTAAACAGCATTATAATGATCATACTTAGAAACAGAGCCTTTTCCCTTTATTGAAAAAAATAAAAATAGGGCCAGTGGTCCCAAATGTATGAATGTTTAGAGGCTTTTGATACAGGCTGCCGTCTTGCTTCTCAAAAAGACTATGAAATTTGAGTCATTGGCAATGTTGGATGCCACTTTGTTCACTACAAATCCATGTTTTTGGTTGCTCAGGCCAAAACTCTTCAGGGCATTCTTGAACTCTCTCTTTCTCTCATCAGCAAGTACTATTTACTTATCTGCAAAATGTATCAAGAATCTGTCCCCTTCTTATCAACTCTACTCTATCTAGCCTCTCTTTGGTTTTCCCTACTTTTATCCTTGTGCTGTTAGAATCTATTCTCATTTTGTACACTCTCCACTGTGCTGACAAAATGTATAGGGGCAATGAGTCAGAAAAACCAATTATGAAGGTATCATTTAGTGAGAAATAATGGTAGCAGTAGTCCAGGGTAACAGTACCAAAGGTGCTGATGAGTGATCAGTTTCCAAATACACTGAATGTATTTTCAAGATAAAGTCAAAATATTTTAATGGTTGGGAGTGAGATATGAAGGAAAGGTCTATGTTAGAGATATAAATTGGGAGTTGCTGACATACAGAGAGTATTTAGAACCATGACACTGGGTAAGACTCAAGAAAGTGAATGTCAATAAAGAAGAGAATCACTAACGAAGCCTCAGAGAGCTCCATTATCAAGGTGCAGGGGACAGTGAGGGAAGAGCTGCTGCTAAAAAGTCGCTTCAGCCGTGTCCAACTCTGTGCAACCCCATAGACGGCAGCCCACCAGGCTCCCCCATCCCTAGCATTCTCCAGGCAAGAACACTGGAGTGGGTTGCCATTTCCTTCTCCAATACATGAAAGTGAAAAGTGAAGTGAAGTCGCTCATTCGTGTCTGGCTCTTAGCGACCCCATGGACCACAGCCCACAAGGCTCCTCCGTCCGTGGGATTTTCCAGGCAAGAGTACTGGAGTGGGGTGCCATCGCCTTCAGAGAAGCCTAAGAAGGAGCCATCGGTCAAGTAATATGAGACTGAGCATTGAACAGGGAATTTAGTAAGGTGACCTTAAGGCCTTGACAAGACTGATTTCAGCAGTGTGGTCATGATGAGATCTTGATTGAGACAAACATAAGAGAGAACCAATGAGCAAAGGCAACGATTTTGTAGAAATTTTGCTGTAAAGAAAAGTGAAGGAATGGATTAATGATGGGAGAGGTTTTGAAGGAAGATGCTTTGTTGCTGTTGTTGTTTTTAATAAAGGAAACAACTACATATTAAGAAGTTTTCCAGAAGAGAGTGAAAGAAATGACCCTGAGAAAGAAGGAGTGATATGCTTGAAAGATAATCCAAAAAAAAAAAAGGCATCCAGTGTACAAAGATAGTCTTTAGATAAGAGCTACAATATTTCTCTCTGGTTATAGGCAAGAAAGTACAGTATATTTTGGGCAATGTTGATGGTAGGAAAATAGGTGGAGTCTATGACATAAATGCCACTATGTTCATATTTTGGGTTTCCCAGGTGGCACTAGGGGTAAAGAACCTGCCTATCAATGCAGAAGACTTAAGAGACATGGGTTTGATCCTTAGGTCAGGAAGATACCCTGGGGGAGGGCATGGCAACTCACTCCAGTATTCTTGCCTGGAGAATCCCATGGACACAGGAACCTGGCAGGCGCAGTCCCTAAGGTCTCAAAGAGTCAGACATGGCTGAAGCGACTTAGCGTGCGCGCGCACACACACACACACACACGTTCATATTTTAATTTTCTCACAGAATTTTTAAGAATTGCCTGGGCATTCTTTGGACTTTGAAAAATGGCCACTTACTATCAGGTTGGGGAAAAAAATCAGTTTTAGAAACTACAAATAACTTAGAGGAAGACACCACATAATACAGATATAAAGATATAATATAAATTAATATATCCTATTTTGAAGTTCTCCCAAAGAGCTGAGTTCTGTTCAAAAGTGCAGTTTCAGTGAATGTTTGGGTCATTTTGATTTATTAATTCTATATTTAAATCTAAAATATCTGTGATAGTATGGGCTCCCCATTCCAACCTAATATGTTGCTCTGAGACTTCATAAAAATGTTGATTTTTGAGTTGATACTAGGAAAAATGATAAAGTTATACCAAAGGGCCTACTTTCAATTATGAAACAAGCAAACTTAAGTGAATTCTTTTTCCTTTCAGATTACAAGAATTTCTGTTATCTGCGAACAGTTAGCACATAGCTGTATCCCAGTGATAACCTGTACCACCAAAAATCTATTAGAGTGATAATTATCTCACTAAAGCTGATACTGAACAAGGTCACCTTGAAGTCTAAATGAGTGGAAATAAAATGTATTATCAAAATAAGCCAAAATCCTAAAGACAAAAAGACCTGTACACAAATATTGTAATTTAATTAGTAAATGTGTTTCTCGGAGGCATAAGTTAGCTATTCTGAAACTGCTTTATATGTGTACTAGGATTGAACAAATAAGTAAATATATTGGCAGTAACAGTAGCCAAGTTCCTTACTGGCAGGGGAGGAAACTACAAATAAAAAGAGGGGAGAGAGACCCTGTTGTGTTAGATTGAAACGGAAGGTATTGGTATACACTTACGTATTTTAATACTTACAGATACGAAAATTAACATAGCTGCACTTTATACCTAAGTGAATATACACACATAGATTTCATAGTTTTATCCACTGAAAGAGGTTAGAAGCAATGTTACCCAAACAACCCAAATAGCGATTAGTATTCCTGGTTCCCAGAATGGTTGGTTTCTAAACGTCATTCTCCAATAAAGAAGACTAGGACCCCTTAGAGAAGTGGTAGGTTCCAGGGCTAGGGTGGAGAAAACATAAGCCTCCATGCAAGACAGGAAGGGTTTCTAATGGTCAAATTTTTTTAATGAACAATAAAATAATTATAAAATAAAATTAAAATTTATGGCATAAAATAATTTAAAACTAATAATTAAGCTTAATTACAATTAAATAGGGCTTCCTCAAGGCTCAGTGGATAAAGAATCCTCCTGCCATGTAGGAGATGCAGGAGATGCGGGTTCCATTTCTGAGTCAGGAAGATCCCCTGGAGAAAGAAATGGCGACTCACTCCAGTATTCGTAACTGGAAATCCCATGGACAAAGGAGAGGGGCAGGCTACAGTCCAAACGGTTGCAGAGTCTGAAACGCCTGAGCAGCAGCAAGTGAGGTGAGATAATTAAATAATAAACTTATGTTAAAGAGTTGAATAAATAAATAGGAGAGTGGCTATATCTCTTCCTGGTTTCACATACAACCACTGTCAGTTTCTTTCTTTCTTGAGACAGCATGCAATATCTCAAGGTAATCTCACCTGACAGCATTGCTTAAAATTCTGCTATAGAATTCTGGAGAGCCAACAGCAAAATCTATTTCAGCTCTGTGCTCAGAGTCCTGCCTTCTCTCCTTTTGGTGGGAGCAAGTCCTGCTTCCGCAGTTGGGTAAGGTCTTCCAAGAAACCATGGGTTGGTTTTATCTGCTTGTCTCTGTCCAAACACCATGAGCAGAGCATAGGGAGACAGTGCATGATGAGGCATGGGCAGAACAAGGAAGAGAAAAGGAGAGCAGGGATCTTCACTCCCACTGCTCACTGTCTGTTGCCATTACCTTCTGTGCTCTCATTTTCCACCAAATCTGCACAATTGCTGCAGTCTCCATTGGATTTTCTCTTTGCTTCCTTGTGTTCTGGTCTCATCCAATGGCCAGTAAAAAGGGCATGTTTCCTTTGTCTTGCTGTTCCTATAGGACAATCAAGGATCACCCTGATCTGATCGCTGTGTGGGCCCCCCAGAGGGCCAAAATCTGCCACAGCTTGAGATTCTCAGAGAGATAGTCTCCACCCAGATCTCTTCTCAGGGAGCTGTCATTAGACCCACATATCATCAGAATGCCTCTGAATGCACATCATTTACCAGAGCAGATACAGAAAACAGGGGTTCGGTGTCCAATTGGATAGGTTAATGATACAAAGACCATCGCTCAGTTGTGTCCTATTCTTTGTGACCCTATACACTGTAGCCCACCAGGCTCCTCTGTCCATGGGATTCTCCAGGCAAGAATACTGGAGTGGGTTACCATGCCCGCCTCCAGGGGATCTTCCCAACCCAGGGATAGAACCCAGGTCTCCTGCATTACAGGTGGATTCTTTACCATCTGAGCCACCAGGGAAGCCCAGTACAAAGACAGATGGCTGTAAACTATTGAGCTCAAGAAAACATAGAGAATGTGAGCTGCAGGCCCACAGCTCCAACAAGGCCAAGGGGTAGAAATATAATTCTTTTTTGCTTATGCTGCAAAGGATGGCAAACTGGTCATTTGGAAGCAGAAAACTACCATTCCATGTGAGTCTAGATTTTAGTGAACTCGAAATGGCTGGCATTAACTTACCCCCAGAGCAATAGCCAGAAATAACAGATTGTCCCAATAGCCAGCCAAGACTTGTAGCCAAAAATGAGAAGCTCATTCCTCATATGCTCTCTAATAGGACAACAGATTAAAATACTTCAGCCAAAGTGAAATGTTGGTCTCTGAAAAATAATCATTGTTATTCATTTTCATTGCCCTCAATGTCCTGTCAAGCATCATAAAATGCTTGTGCCTGCCCTTGGAATACTTGCATTTGCAGTGAAGGCTGAATGTATTGCTCAGGTTTACAGAGCATTCCTTATCCAGGTGCAGGGTTACAATGGCTCACTCTTGAGTTCCTGGTCCACCACTCCTGTTTAACCCTAAGTTCATGATTCCCCAAGGAAAGAAGCACTGATTTGATTCCAAAATTGAAGAATATATTGTTTTTAAAGAGCTGGCTATATCTAGTTTAATATACCAATCAGCTACATTCTGCCTGTGTCGTTATTTTTCTAAGGTCGCTCATAAAATCACTCATCTAAAAATTTCAGCTTCATGCTGAATGTTAATGATGAAATTCTAAAATGCCATAGTGTTTGAGATTCCTGACAGCTGGTTCTTTTGCCTACTACCTAATGTCTTACCCGCTGGATAGGCACTGGGGTGGGTTTCACCCCACCATCAGTCATGTCATAAGGCATCTGGTATTCAAGAATATAAAGGGATTTAGGTCTTCACTTTATGCTTCTTCAACCATGTTGTACAGAGGCAGGCAGATGGTCTTTTCCAGGGAAATGACCACCTACCTATATGGTGTCTTCTGTTATCAGACATCATATTTCATATCATATGATGAAAATAATGAAAACTGTTACAGATGGATGTTCTCCTACCCCTAATATATAATCAGATCAGAATGGCATTGCTTTTGGATAAACTTCCACATCAGAGAACAGATAACATATAAACTTCCAAATTAGTATGAAGTTAGATTGCCTTTCCAAGCATGAAAAGAGCGTTTCTAGTCTTGTTAGTTTACAGCTTTATCAGACAAATAAACATAGTGCCAGGGCAATGCACTGTTGGATGTAAAATGACTTATGTTCTCTATGTTTCTTCAGAGCAGATGCTATGTCTGGTTCTGTATTGAGGGTCCAAGCCCTCGCTTCCCTTATGCAAATGTTTATTGTTAGACACTTTTTTTTTTTTTTGCTCAGTTGTGCAAAATAGAAAAATACTACCTTTACAAATATAGTTTCATCAAGAAAAAATACTTTAAGAATGTCATTTCTTAGCTTCTTTGGGGAATGTTGTCCTTTCATGATGCATTTTCAGACAATCTCTCTTTGCCAGGGGTCATTCTTACATCCTCCATTTCTGAGTTGGAATAGTAGAGTAATTTTGTATACCCCTAGGTGCTTCTTGACAACAGCCTTTCAATTCTTCTTTATAATCTTGCTCCCAAGACACTAATTATCTGCAAGAAGTAAAAGTTCACAGATTCCATCTCTAACTCAAGATCTCACCAAAATATTTCTGATAACACCATTTCTCAGATTAGCTAAATAACAAATACTATTCTCATCATCCCATGTGGCTTTATTTGTACCATTTCTTCCTTCTCCCTACTCATCCTGAAATACTTAAGGAAGGATTATTGACATTCCTCTTTCCCTCTTAAAAAATCAAATTTTAGGGAAGTCTCTATGTTAACAATAGTAATTTTTATTATTGTTGTTTTTATTGATATTATAGAAAAGTTTAATATGTACAAAACAATAAACCATGGACTCTGCAAATATTATTTAATATAATACAAGCATAGACTTAATATTATTCCAATTTTGCAAAAGAAGGAACTAAGGCTTACTGAATTCAAAAGCTTGCAAATAGAATTAGTAAGAAGTACCAGCATGGGGACTTCCCTGATGGTCCAGTGGTTAAGATTCTGCCTTCCAATGCAGGGGAATGAGTTCAATCCCTGATTAGGGAACAAAGATCCTATATGCCACAGAGCAAGTAAGATCACGCTTTGCAACTAGAGAGCACTTGTGCTGCGACAAAACGTGCCACATGATATGATGCAAGAAGATGCCATGAGCCACAGCTAAGATCCAGCAAAGCCAAATAAATAGATAGACAAATATTTTTAAAAGGGAGGGGTAGCATGAGTAAAGACCAGATAAACCTACATTTAGAATTCCATGAGACACCACACTGCCCTTCTTCAGTCCTTCTACCACTGACTTCTCATCCTGCTGTTCTTGGTACCTTGACTATCGTGGCACCAGGAAGCTCTCACCATCTTCGTTCTTAGTGAACTCCTCATTTCTACCCCTTAAATTTGCCATGATTGTATCCTTACCTGACTTCTCTGTCTCTAGAACTGAGATACAAAGTATTAAGCCACATTTTTTACCACTCTACATTATCAGTAACAATACAGCTTCTTTCTGAGATAAAAGAAGAGAAATCATCAATTTTACATGCAAGTTGATTCTAATTGTGTGGTGCCTATCTGAATGTTTTCTCTCCACTCTGTTAATGATAGCAAGATTTGAGAAGGTCACCTATAGGCCTCAAGAAAACCACATGGTTCTTTTATCACTTCTAAGGAAGTCTGTTTCTGGACTGGACCTTAGTTCTTTGACTCTGCAGAAAAGCTATTGCAGTGGTGTTTGGTCACTTGCTGTGAGTTCACACCCTCTGGAAAAACAGAATGAATATAGACACCTGTGCAATTTGTTCCCCAAAGGACTGTATACATTTCTTAGTTCACAAAATAGTATTTACCAGTATACAACTTACTTACAAGAGAAATGGATTTCCCTGGTGGCTCAGACAGTAAAGAATCTGCTTGCAATGCAGATCTGGATTCGATCCCTGGGTTGGGAGATCCCCTGGAGAACAGAATGGCTACCCACTCCAGTATTCTTGCCTGGAGAATTCCATGGACAGAGGAGCCTGGCATCTATAGTTCATGAGGTCACAAAGAGTTGGACATGACTAAAATAGCAAAAGAAATAGCATTTAAGAAGTAAAAAATACCTATTCATCTTCAAATAAATTCAAAATGCCAATCACCTCTTACAAACAATGCTCATGGGAACTAAAGTTAGTTTTAAAAGAAAGATCAAAATTTGCAATGAATTGTCTACATCAACACATTTGCTAAGGATAAAGCTGAAGTGTTTGTCAAGACAATATATATCTTCTTAATATTCTCTTGTACTACAAAGGGCTTGGGCTTCTTTGGTCACTGTTTAGAGATATTCTGAATCACCACTTACTTGGTTTGCAAGAAGTTCTGATTTTCCTAGGATTATCTTCCCCTGGATCTGACAGTCCTTGGGGATACTTACCTGTATAACAAAATGTCCCCCATCATCTGCCCACTTAAATATTCTAATTAAACCTCCTTAATAGCCTTTAATCTAGCTTCCCAAGTGGCACAGTGTTAAAGAACCCACTTGCCAATGTAGGAGATGCAAGAGATGCAGGTTCAATCCCTGGATCAGGAAGATACCCTGGAAGAGGAAATGGCAACTCATTTCAGTATTCTTGCCTGGAAAATTCCATGGACAGAGGAGCCTGCGGGTTACAGTCTATGGGGTTGCAAAGAGTTGAACATGACTGAGTGACTGAGAACACACACACATGCACAATAAACCTGTATTAAGGATTTTAACCTTTTAAGTAAAGAACCTCTGTTTCCTCTATTTTTTTTATTATTATTTTTATTTTACTTCATTTTACTTTACAATACTGTATTGGTTTTGCCATACATCAACATGCCTATCTTAGTCAATTTGGACTTCTATACAGAGTATCATAAGCTAGGTGGCTCATAAATAACAGAAATTTATATCTCACAATTCTGAAGACAAGAAATCTGAGATGAGAGTGCAGTATGGTCGAGTTCTGGTGAGGATATTCTTCCAGGCTGCAGATTTCTGACTTCTCTCTGTTTCCCCACATGGCAGAGAGCAGAGAGGGGGAGCAAGCTTTCTTGTGACTCTTGTGAAGTGAAGTCTCTCAGTCGTGTCCAACTCTTCGCGACCCCATGGACTGTAGCCTACCAGGCTCCTCTGTTCATGGGATTTTCCAGGCAAGAGTACTGGAGTGAGTTGCCATTTCCTTCTCCAGGGTATCTTCCTGATCCAGGGATCGAACCCAGGTCTCCCACATTGCAAGCAGACATACCCTCTGAGCCACCAAGGAAGCTCTCTTGTGGCCCTTAAGAGCATGCTAATTCTATTCATGAGAGTTCAATTCTCATCATCTCATCTAATCCTAATTGCTTCCCAGGGGTTTAACCTCTTAACTCCCTCACACTGGGGGTAGGGTTTCAACACATAAATTTGGAGGGATACAAACATTTACTCCATAACAGTCCCCAACAGGTAAGAAGGACAGCATTTCACACAGAATGCAAGTCCCTGTACTGTGGCTTGGCAGTCCCTCTCTTGACTAAAATTCTCCATGAGTTTCTGCTCCGTGGTCTAATCATTGCTCTGCTTACCTCAGGTCTTGTGAATTCCTCTCTGCCAGCATCTACATTCTACCTAGCACCACTAACATCGTTGGGGGAGTGAATTACCTTCATTCTCCAGTCAGTGTCCATGTCTTGAGCTTTCCGCCGTCTTGCTGCCACACCTCCAGTTTCCACCCAGTCCTCAATCATAAGAAAACATCTTCTTCTCTTTGTGCTCAGCCTTTTAAAGAGTAAATTCCACAGCAAAGAAACATGACTGTCTGGTCCACCAGAATCTGAGAGTGCCTGTACTAGAGCCCAATCAGGCACAGCCCATGTGCTACACTGAAAATCCTGTTCATTCTGGCCTACTCTATTACAATTCTTTGCCCACTCATATGACTTTTCTCTTCAGAATTGTACGGTGCCTCCTTGCTATATGGCTTTGGTAGGTAGAGTCTCAATCCCTCAACCATGTCTATGTATTATTCCTAAACCCCAGTTATATGCAGAACCCTAGTAAATCAGGAAAATTTTAGAGTCTTTTTTCTGAGAATTTCTTGACTATTAAATGGCATCTTCCCTGAGTAGACAGAGGAGCCTAGCAAGAGAGTGACAGCTAAATTCATGTGCCTACATGAACCTCACCTGAAACACCTTCCTTCACTTCTAGTTACTAAGAGTGTCTACAGAACATTTGTATTCACAAATATTACTTTGAGACTGAAATGTTATTAATAAACCATCAAAAAATTTTATTGCGGTTGGGATTCTAGATATAGTTTTCTCAGTTAAATATATATAGTAAAAGAAAATATAAGAGGATAGAGAGATACAACTCATATTCATATATACCTCTGCTTGGATGTAATAATCAAAATTACTAGTACATCTCTTTAAATTATTGATAAATTATTTGGTTAAGAATGGAGCTGGGAATAATCTGCAAATGTTTTCTCATGTTTCCTCTTCACCAAAAAACAAGAGAAGACTGTGTTTTTCACTTTTGAGGATTTAGTGCCTTTTTCCCAGTGTGTTAAAAATTAACTACTCATACTTCTATTTCTGGGAATAGTAGACCAACTCACTGGCTGCATATAACCAGAATTTCTAGACCATAAAAAGTGGTTGAACATAAGAGAGCATTGAGTCAGTGAAGACTAGGTAGCAGAAGAAATAAACCCAGTTTGTCAAGTTTGGTATTTGAAGCTATATTTTTACCAGGGGTATCTGACAGTTCTCTAAGAGGAGCTGAGAGTCTGGTTGCTAAATCCTTCTTTTAGAAATAAATATAAATTATGTCTTTCATATGATAAAATGATCCTAGGCTTCAAAATTAGTTTAAAATTTTAGTTATAAAATCCATTATTCAGTTGAAAATAACCTGGCTTCTGAGGAACAAAGCAATGTGACTGCAAACCAAGGAAACAAAAATAGACAATAGGAATAGACACACAGGATATACAAATAATGGAGCTGTTGCATAAAGTGAGGAGCCAGAGTGTGAAGGGCCATGCTGTCCACCAAGCCTTCCGCCTTATTCTATACTGGCACATGATCTACAGGCTATCTATCCTACTCAGTCTTCCCAATAAAAGACTGTTTTTCACAAGGCATGTAGGTGAATGGCACCTTTAGATACATGGCCAAGTTCCTCTAGGCAATGATGAACCATTACCTTTCACAAAGACATTCCAACAGGACAAAAGAAGCATCACAGGGGTGAAAGGAAGGCTGGAGCTAGCAGTGTATCAGTTAGGAGACTATTGTAAGAGTCACTTGGGCTTCTCTTGTGGCTCAGATGGTAAAGAATCTGCCCACAATACAGGATACCTAGGTTCAGTCCCTGGGTTAGGAAGGTCCCCTGAAGAAGGTAATGGTAACCCACTGCAGTATTCTTGCCTGGAGAATTCCATGGACAGAAGAGCCTAAGGACAAACTATGGGGAAAGAATCCAAATTGCTTTGAATCTTCTGTTGAAATAGTTACACACTCACTCTAAAACTACAGTCCAAGAGCACTAGGAGATTGCAACACTGATGGTGAAAACACACGCTTCCAGGCAATAAGGTGTCTGTTCACAGAAACCCCCACAGAGCCTTCACTCTCTCTCTCTTTTTTTTTTTTTTTTTTTTTGAGGCTATCTCACCAAAGGTGACTTATTCACAGTTTTTTTTTAAATTTTTTTTTTAATTTTTATTTTTATTTTATTTTACTTTACAATACTGTACTGGTTTTGCCATACATTGACATGAATCCACCACGGGTGTACATGCGTCCCCAAACATGAACCCCCCTCCCACCTCCCTCCCCATAACATCTCTCTGGTTCATCACCGTGCACCAGCCCCAAGCATGCTGTATCCTGCGTCGGACATAGACTGGCAATTCGATTCTTACATGATAGTATACATGTTACAATGCCATTCTCCCAAATCATCCCACCCTCTCCCTATCCCTCTGAGTCCAAAAGTCCGTTATACACATCTGTGTCTTTTTTGCTGTCTTGCATACAGGGTCATCATTGCCATCTTTCTAAATTCCATATATATGTGTTAGTATACTGTATTGGTGTTTTTCTTTCTGGCTTACTTCACTCTGTATAATTGGCTCCAGTTTCATCCATCTCAACAGAACTGATTCAAATGAGTTCTTTTTAACGGCTGAGTAATACTCCATTGTGTATATGTACCACAGCTTTCTTATCCATTCATCTGCTGATGGACATCTAGGTTGTTTCCATGTCCTGGCTATTATAAACAGTGCTGCGATGAACATTGGAGTACACGTGTCTCTTTCAATTCTGGTTTCCTCAGTGTGTATGCCCAGCAGTGGGATTGCTGGGTCATAAAGCAGTTCTATTTGCAATTTTTTAAGGAATCTCCACACTGTTCTCCATAGTGGCTGTACTAGTTTGCATTCCCACCAACAGTGTAAGAGGGTTCCCTTTTCTCCACACCCTCTACAGCATTGATTGCTTGCAGATTTTTGGATCGCGACCATTCTGACTGGTGTGAAGTAGTACCTCATTGTGGTTTTGATTTGAATTTCTCTAATAATGAGTGATGTTGAGCATCTTTTCATGTGTTTGTTAGCCATCCGTATGTCTTCTTTGGAGAAATGTCTATTTAGTTCTTTGGCCCATTTTTTGATTGGGTCGTTTATTTTTCTGGAATTGAGCTGCATAAGTTGCTTGTATATTTTTGAGATTAGTTGTTTGTCAGTTGCTTCATTTGCTATTATTTTCTCCCATTCAGAAGGCTGTCTTTTCACCTTGCTTATATTTTCCTTTGTTGTGCAGAAGCTTTTAATTTTAATTAGATCCCATTTGTTTATTTTTGCTTTTATTTCCAGAATTCTGGGAGGTGGATCATAGAGGATCCTGCTGTGATTTATGTCAGAGAGTGTTTTCCTATGTTCTCCTCTAGGAGTTTTATAGTTTCTGGTCTTACATTTAGATCTTTAATCCATTTTGAGTTTATTTTTGTGTGCGGTGTTAGAAAGTGATCTAGTTTCATTCTTTTACAAGTGGTTGACCAGTTTTCCCAGCACCACTTGTTAAAGAGATTGTCTTTACTCCGTTGTATATTCTTGCCTCCTTTGTCAAAGATAAGGTGTCCATAGGTGTGTGGATTTATCTCTGGGCTTTCTATTTTGTTCCATTGATCTATACATCTGTCTATGTGCCAGTACCATACTGTCTTGATGACTGTGGCTTTGTAGTAGAGCCTGAAGTCAGGCAAGTTGATTCCTCCCGTTCCATTCTTCTTTCTCAAGATTTCTTTGGCTATTCGAGGTTTTTTGTATTTCCATACAAATCTTGAAATTATTTGTTCTAGTTCTGTGAAAAATATGGCTGCTGGCTTGATAGGGATTGCATTGAACTTGTAAATTGCTTTGGGTAGTATACTCATTTTCACTATATTGATTCTTCTGATCCATGAACATGGTATATTTCTCCATCTATTAGTGTCCTCTTTGATTTCTTTCATCAGTGTTTTATAGTTTTCTATATATAGGTCTTTAGTTTCTTTAGGTAGATATATTCCTAAGTATTTTATTCTTTTCGTTGCAATGGTGAATGGAATTGTTTCCTTAATTTCTTTTTCTACTTTCTCATTATTGGTGTATAGGAATGCAAGGGATTTCTGTGTGTTGATTTTATATCCTGCAACTTTACTATATTCATTGATTAGCTCTAGTAATTTTCTGGTGGAGTCTTTAGGGTTTTCTATGTAGAGGATCATGTCATCTGCAAACAGTGAAAGTTTTACTTCTTCTTTTCCAATTTGGATTCCTTTTATTTCTTTTTCTGCTCTGATTGCTGTGGCCAAAACTTCCAGAACTATGTTGAATAGTAGCGGTGAAAGTGGACACCCTTGTCTTGTTCCTGACTTTAGGGGAAATGCTTTCAATTTTTCACCATTGAGGATAATGTTTGCTGTGGGTTTGTCATGTATAGCTTTTATTATGTTGAGGTATGTTCCTTCTATTCCTGCTTTCTGGAGAGTTTTTAATCATAAATGGATGTTGAATTTTGTCAAAGACCTTCTCTGCATCTATTGAGATAATCATATGGCTTTTATTTTTCAATTTGTTAATGTGGTGAATTACATTGATTGATTTGCGGACATTGAAGAATCCTCGCATCCCTGGGATAAAGCCCACTTGGTCATGGTGTATGATCTTTTTAATGTGTTGCTGGATTCTGATTGCTAGAATTTTGTTGAGGATTTTTACATCTATGTTCATCAGTGATATTGGCCTGTAGTTTTCTTTTTTTGTGGCATCTTTGTCAGGTTTTGGTATTAGGGTGATGGTGGCCTCATAGAATGAGTTTGGAAGTTTACCTTCCTCTGCAATTTTCTGGAAGAGTTTGAGTAGGATAGGTGTTAGCTCTTCTCGAAATTTTTGGTAGAATTCAGCTGTGAAGCCGTCTGGACCTGGGCTTTTGTTTGCTGGAAGATTTCTGATTACAGTTTCAATTTCCGTGCTTGTGATGGGTCTGTTAAGATTTTCTATTTCTTCCTGGTTCAGTTTTGGAAAATTGTACTTTTCTAAGAATTTGTCCATTTCTTCCACGTTGTCCATTTTATTGGCATATAATTGCTGATAGTAGTCTTTTATGATCCTTTGTATTTCGGTGTTGTCTGTTGTGATCTCTCCATTTTCATTTCTAAGTTTATTGATTTGATTTTTCTCTCTGTGCTTCTTGATGAGTCTGGCTAGTGGTTTGTCAATTTTATTTATCCTTTCAAAGAACCAGCTTTTGGCTTTGCTGATTTTTGCTGTGGTCTCTTTTGTTTCTTTTGCATTTATTTCTGCCCTAATTTTTAAGATTTCTTTCCTTCTACTAACTCTGGGGTTCTCCAATTCTTCCTTTTCTAGTTGCTTTAGTTGTAGAGTAGGTTATTTATTTGACTTTTTTCTTGTTTCTTGAGGTATGCCTGTATTGCTATGAACTTTCCTCTTAGCACTGCTTTTATAGTGTCCCACAGGTTTTGGGTTGTTGTGTTTTCATTTTCATTAGTTTCTATGCATATTTTGATTTCTTTTTTGATTTCTTCTGTGATTTGTTGGTTATTCAGAAGTGTGTTGTTCAACCTCCATATGTTGGAATTTTTAATAGTTTTCCTCCTGTAATTGAGATCTAATCTTAATGTATTATGGTCAGAAAAGATGGTTGGAATGATTTCGATTTTTTTGAATTTATCAAGTTTAGATTTATGGCCCAGGATGTGATCTATCCTAGAGAAGGTTCCATGAGCACTTGAAAAAAAGATGAAATTCATTGTTTTGGGGTGAAATGTCCTATAGATATCAATTAGGTCTAACTGATCTAATGTATCATTTAAAGTTTGCATTTCTTTGTTAATTTTCTGTTTAGTTGATCTGTCCATATGTGTGAGAGGGGTATTAAAGTCTCCCACTATTATTGTGTTATTGTTGATTTCCCCTTTCATACTTGTTAGCATTTGTCTTACGTATTGTAGTGCTCCTATATTGGGTGCATATATATTTATAATTGTTATATCTTCTTCTTGGATTGATCCTTTGATCATTATGTAGTGGCCTTCTTTGTCTCTTTTCACAGCCTTTGTTTTAAAGTCTATTTTATCGGATATGAGTATTGCCACTCCTGCTTTCTTTTGGTCTCTATTTGCGTGGTATATCTTTTTCCAGCTCTTCACTTTCAGTCTGTGTGTGTCCCTTGTTTTGAGGTGGGTCTCTTGTAAGCAGCATATAGAGGGGTCTTATTTTTGTATCCATTCGGCCAGTCTTTGCCTTTTGGTTGGGGCATTCAACCCATTTACGTTTAAGGTAATTATTGATAAGTATGATCCCGTTACCATTTACTTTATTGTTTTGGGTTCGGGTTTATACACCCTTTTTGTGTTTCCTGTCTAGAGAATATCCTTTAGAATTTGTTGGAGAGCTGGTTTGGTGGTGCTGAATTCTCTCAGCTTTTGCTTGTCTGTAAAGCTTTTGATTTCTCCTTCGTATTTGAATGAGATCCTTGCTGGGTACAGTAATCTGGGCTGTAGGTTATTGTCTTTCATCACTTTAAGTATGTCTTGCCATTCCCTCCTGGCCTGAAGAGTTTCTATTGAAAGATCAGCTGTTATCCTTATGGGAATCCCCTTGTGTGTTAGTTGTTGTTTTTCCCTTGTTGCTTTTAATATTTGCTCTTTGTGTTTGATCTTTGTTAATTTGATTAATATGTGTCTTGTGGTGTTTCGCCTTGGGTTTATCCTATTTGAAACTCTCTGTGTTTCTTGGACTTGGGTGATTATTTCCTTCCCCATTTTAGGGAAGTTTTCAACTATTATCTCCTCAAGGATTTTCTCATGGTCTTTCTGTTTGTCTTCTTCTTCTGGGACTCCTATAATTCGAGTGTTGAAGTGTTTCATGTTGTCCTGGAGGTCTCTGAGATTGTCCTCATTTCTTTTAATTCGTTTTTCTTTTTCCCTCTCTGATTCATTTATTTCTACCATTCTATCTTCTATTTCACTAATCCTATCTTCTGCCTCCGATATTCCACTATTTGTTGCCTCCAGTGTGTTTCTGATCTCATTTATTGCGTTATTCGTTATATATTGACTCTTTTTTATTTCTTCTAGGTCCTTGTTAAACCTTTCTTGCATCTTCTCAATCCTTGTCTCTAGGCTATTTATCTGTGATTCCATTTTGATTTCAAGATTTTGGATCATTTTCACTATCAATATTCGGAATTCTTTCTCAGGTAGATTCCCTGCCTCTTCCTCTTTTGTTTGGTTTGGTGGGCAACTCTCCTGTTCCTTTACTTGCTGAGTATTCCTCTGTCTCTTCATCTTGGTTATATTGCTGCATTTGGGGTGGCCTTTTTATATTCTGGTAATTTGTGGAGTTCTCTTTATTATGGAGCTTCCTCACTGTGGGTGGGTTTCTATCAGTGGCTTGTCAAGGTTTCCTGGTTAGGGAGGCTTGTGTTGGAGTTCTGGTGGGTGGAGCTGGGTTGCTTCTCTCTGGAGTGCAGTGGAGTAACCAGTAATGGGTTATGAGACATCAAAGGTTTTGGAATAACTTTGAGCTGCCTGTATATTGAAGCTCAGGGGAGTGTTCCTGTGTTGCTGGAGAATTTGCGTGGTATGTCTTGTTCTGGAACTTGTTGGCCCTTGGGTGGAGCTTGGTTTCAGTGTAGGTATGGAGGCATTTGATGAGCTCCTATTGTTTAATGTTCCCTGAATTCAAGAGTTCTCTAATGTTTTCAGGCTTTGGACTTAAGCCTCCTGCTTCTGGTTTTCAGTTTTATTTTTACAGTAGCCTCTAGACTTCTCCATCTATACAGCACCGATGATAAAACATCTAGGTTAAAGATGAAAAGTTTCTCCACATTGAGGGACACTCAGAGAGGTTCACTGAGTTACAAGGAGAAGAGAAGAGGGAGGGGGTAGTTAGAGGTGACTGGAATGAGATGCGGTGAGATCAAAAGAGGAGAGAGCAAGCTAGCCAGTAGTCACTTCCTTATGTGTGCTCTATAGTCTGGATGGCTCAGAGGTATTTACGGAGTTATACAGGGAAGAGGAGAGGGAGGAAGTAGACAGAGGTGGCCAGGAGGATAAGAGAGAGGAATGAGAAGGAGAGAGACAAATCCTGCCAGTAACCAGTTCCTTAGGTGTTCTCCACCGTCTGGAACACACAGAGATTCACAGAGTTGGATAGAGAAGAGATGGGGGAGAAAAGAGACAGAGGCCACCAGGTGGAGAAAAAGGAGAGTCCAAAGGAGGAGAGAGTGGTCAAGCCAGTAATCTCGCTCTCAGGTAAAACTGGGTAGTGAAGTTTGGGTTTTTAAATGTACAAAATTGACAACAAAAACCAAAGAGCAAAGATTAAAAATCTAGAGTAGAGGTTGGATTTTCAAAAATACAATATTAAAGAAAAGAAGCAGAAGGAAAAAGGAAGAAAGAAAAAAAGAGTCTTTTTTTTTAAAATAGTAATAGTAGGTTATAGAAATAAAAGTTAGAGGAGAAATAGAAGACTTAACAATTAAAAAAAAAGTTAGAAAGAAAAAGAAAAAAAAAAGGAATGATTTTAAAAATAGTAAAAATATATCTGGCCCTTCTCTGATGTTGTGGGCAGTGTGGGGTCACTTTCAAGGTGGTTCCCTCTGTTTAACTTCTTCTGTTTGCTGGTTTTTTAGGCTCACTAGTTCAGTCACGCTGTGGGGAGGGGGGATGCTGCAAACAAATAGCGCTGTCGTGTGCACACAATGTCTCAGCCCCGCTGGACCTGTCCCTTCTCGCGGCGTACAATCTGCTCCGGCTCTACGATGCTCAGCCGGGAACCGTCTGGGGCTGGCCCTGGGCTGCGTGCACTTCCCTGGTCTAAGCCGCTCAGGTTCGGCGCTCAGGTAGCCCTCAGAGGCACAGATTCGGTTGGGACTGCGTTTTGTGCCCTTCCCAGGTCCGAGTAGCTCAGGAGTTTGGCGAGCGCGGTCACTGCGACTTGTCACCTTTTCTGCCTCTGCTGCTCAGTTTTCTGGGTGGACCGCTGGCGCCCCTTGTGAGGCAGATGGTGACTGTCCAGCACCCCCAGACGTCTTAGCAAAGAAGCCTGCTTGCAGTTAGGTAAGTAAAGTCTCTCTGGCTCTGGAATTGCCCCTTTCCAGTCCTTACAGCTCTGGCTGCCTGTCCCCAGTGGGGGATGGTGTGCAGCCGGCTTTTTCCATTCCGTCCTTTGTTCTGTGCTCGGTCCTGGCACTGTCTTACGTTCGAGCTTTTCGTGCGGTAGCTATCCCACAGTCTGGTTTGCTAGCCCAAGTTAGATCGTTCTGGTTGCGTGTGGGGCGTTCCTGCCCGATTCTTACAAAGCACTGCAGCCCGCACCTCCTGTGCTTCCCTGCCCTGCCCCCACTTCCCAATGGCGGATGCAGGCGTCTGTGCTGCTTTTCCGCTGGGGGAGTTACTGTTGGGCTTGTAATCGCTTGGTTTTAATTATTTATTTATTTTTCCCTTCCTGTTATGTTGCCCTCTGTGTTTCCAAGGCTCGCCACAGACTCGGCAGGGAGAGTGTTTCCTGGTGTTTGGAAACCTCTCTTCTTAAAATTCCCTTCCCGGGGCGAGCTTCCCTTCCCAGGACGGAGCTCCCTCCCCACCTCCTTTGTCTCCTTTTTCGTCTTTTATATTTTTTCCTACCTGTTTTTGAAGACAATGGTCTGCTTTTCTGGTTGCCTGATGTCCTCTGCCAGCCTACAGAAGTTGTTTTGTGGAGTTTGCTCAGCGTTGAAATGTTCTTTTGAGGAATTTGTGAGGGAGAAAGTGGTCTTCCCGTCCTATTCCTCCGCCATCTTTACAGTTCTCAGAGCCTTCACTCTTACCTTCTGTAGAAACCCACCCTGTGGCCCATGAAAATTCCCCAATTTAGGGCACCTTGAAAGGACACACAGAACCTGCAGTTTGAAGAAATACTCATAATCCTCTTGGCTCAAATCCCACATTCAGCTTGCTAACCTGGCAAATCCCACCATTCCATAACAACAGGGTTTCCATTGCTAGCTCACTGCTGAGTCTGCCTCCATCTTGTCACTGCCTGAAGAGGCTGCTAGCCACCCAGTATGTACGGAACGTGATCAGAACCCAAAGAGCAGGTCCAAAAGGCACCATTTGGGAGACAATCCAAATTAGTGACACCATGTACCTCTCCTGCTAATAATGTCATACCACGCACACTGGTTTTTTGGGGGGTTTTTTATTTTATTTTTTATTTTTTGGAAAATGAAGAGAAAATTTTTTCTAAGGCCATTTAAAACTATATAGCTAATTTATTTTACTGGGTTTCTACTCGGAAATTCCAGCAACCACCTTCCACTGGTACTGCCAGCCTGTAACAGAAAGCCATAAACTGTGGATGGAAATCAAGGTGATTTCCCAAGACACACTATCAATTTCCTTCAAGTTTCTGACTCACTTGGTCGTTAATCCAAGAAGACTTAAACTTTGGGTCAACTCCAATTTCAGTTTCTTTCTCCGCCTCCTCCAGTTTTGCAGTTCATGAATTTTGCCTCTGCTTACAGCTTTGGGTCCTTGTTTTCTAATCTCCTTTCCTACCACTTTCCTGTCTGGAAAAAAAACATTCAACATAGCAGAGGCCAAGAGGAGCCTAGCTCACTCCTGTTCACTTTCAGGATTATGAATAAGAAAGTTGAACAATTTGAGGCAAAAATGTAATAATTCTAAAGAATATATGATTTGGAATTTTTCCCCTCTGACAAGGGAAGACAGAACAGTGAAATATCACTTTTGGCTGCAGGCATGTTTCATGGACCTGATGGCATTCATTTGGAAGAAAAGAAAATATAATAGAGACAGCCAGGAGAAAAGTGTTATGTGAACCAAAGTTTTTGAGCAAGAGTATGACTTGATCAAGTTCTGTGTGACTATGTGTAGGAGAGAAATGGGGAAGTGATATGAGAAAAGCAGAAAAGAAGAAAATTTGGCTAGAGGAATGAGGAAATCTGCTAGAGTTATTGGGTCACAGTTATAGATGAGGCATCAATAATTACAGAGCTAAGTGAAAGCTGACTTCAAAATAAAAAACATTTTGCTGTAAAGAATAAGATAATTGAAATATATTGCAGATTTCAGTCATGTATTCTATTGGTATAAATATATTAATTTTTTTTAATTTTAAAGAATTCTTGAAAATAAAAAAAAATGGAGTGAGAGATTTGACTTAAGTGCTCGACTGAATGTCCAAATTTTAATCTGGTGGCTACTGAAATTGACTGCAAAATATTTTTGTTTCACAGGCTTATGTTTCCATAAAGAACGTCTAGTGCATAAAAGTAGAATAGTCCTCTAGGGATGGTAAATATTATACAAGGTAATAGAAGGCTTTGGTATAAAAAGTTGCATTGCCAAAGAAAGACCATATACAAGACTATGACAGAAAAATATTTTGAGAAATACATCATAGCAACATGTACAACATGGTCATACACACAGAAACCCTGTGATTTTAATATAGCCTATAAATGTGGGCAGGGCTTCCCAGGTAGCTCAGCTGTTAAAGAATCCTTCTGCAATGCAGGAGACCCCGGTTCAATTCCTGGGTCAGGAAGCTCCACTAAAGAAAGGATAGGCTACCCACTCCAGTATTCTTGGGCTTCCCTGGTGGCTCAAATGGAAAAGAATTCACCTACAATGCAGGAGACCTGGGTTCCATCCCTGGGTTGGGAAGATCCCCTGGAGGAGGGTGTAGCAACCCACTTCAGTACTCTTGCCTGGAGACTTTCCTCCTGGACAGAGTAGCCTGGCAGGCTACAGTCCATGAGGTCACAAAGAGTGTGACATGCCTGAGCAACTAAGCACAGCACAGCATAAATGTGGGCACCTTTAAATGTAAATATAAAGATGCCAAGTATACAATTTTTGTGAATATATAAAAATGATTACACTGAGAAGAATGTGAATGGCAGGTTATTGTGTAGCCACTAAGTCGTGTCCAATTCTTTTGTGACCCCATAGACTATAGCTTGCCAGGTTCCTCTGTTCATCTGATTTCCCAGGCAAGAGTAAGGGTTGCCATTTCTTTCTGCAGGGGATCTTCCAGACCCAGAGACTGAACTCATGTCTCCTGCATTAGCAGGCTGATTGTTCACCACTGAACCACCAGTGAAACCCAAATGGCAGGTTACTATTTAGTATTAATAAATCACTGAATTAGTATATCATGTCCAATAGCATTTGTTCTAAGATCTTTCCACTTGGTCAACATAAGCAAGACAATAATATCAAACAATGCCACTCTTTATGGAGCACTTGCCATCAGACATTACGCATATGAGTCTTTCAAAGGCATTATCTCATTCATTCCTGTCAATAAATTCAGGAGATCTACCTTTAACAATAAAGAAACTAAGACACAGAAGATAAACCTAGCTACGTGTGTTATTCACTCAGTCGTGTCCAACTCTCTGCAACCCCATAGATCATAGCCTGCCAGACTCCTCTGTCCATGAAATTCTCCAGGCAAGAATACTGGAGTGGTTTGCCATTTCCTTCTCTAGGTGATCTTCCTGACCCAAGGATCAAACTCTGGTCTCCTGCATTGCAGGTAGATGCTTTATCATCTGAGCTGCAAGGGAAGCCCCAAAGCTAGCTATAGAGCAAAGAATAAGACAAAAATTGTTCTAAAGCCTGTTTTGCTAAGCCTTCCACTACACTGCCCACATTATATTACTGTTTAGTCACCTGTGAGACTGATAACACTGAGAATGGCAAGAATAGGACAAAAGCATAAGGAAGTAAATTAATCAGGATTAGATTTGACTCATAAGAAAGAACCCAAAAGAGTGTTTTTAAAAAATGACTACTATAGCTTTGTAGTATAGTCTGAAGTCACGGAGCCTGATTCCTCCAGCTCCAACTTTCTTTCTTAAGAATTTTTTGACAAACTGTTTAGAGTCTTTTTGTTTCCATAAAAATTAAAAATAATTTTGTTCTAGTGCTATGAAAAATGCCATTGGTAATTTGATAGGAATTGCATTGAAGTTGTAGTTTGCCATAGGTAGTATAGTCATTTTGACAATACTGATTCTTACAATCCAAGAACACAGTATATCTTTCCATCTATTTTTGTCATCTTTGATTTCTTTCATTAATATCTTATAGTTTCCAGAGTACAACTCTTTTGCCTCCCTTGGTAGGTTTTTCCATAGGTATTTTATTCTTTTTGACGCAATGATAAATGGGGATTGTTTCCTTGATCTCTCTTTCTGACCATTCATGTTATGGTATAGAAATGCAAAAGATGGACTTCCCTGGTGGCTCAATGGTGAAGAAACCATTTGCCAATGCGGAAGACACAAGTTTGATCCCAGATCCGCAAAGATCCCATGTGCCTTGGAGCAACTAAGCCTGTGAGCCTGTGCTCTAGAGCCAAGAACCACAACTTACTTGAAACTCACATGTCTGAACCAGTGCTCCACAACAAGAAAAACCACAGCAATGAGAAGCCGATGCACTGCAACTAGAGAGTAGCCCTCGCCTGCTAAAACTAGAGAAAAGTCCAAGCAGAAATGAAGACCCAACACAGTAAAGATAAGTAAATAAAAATTATTTTTAAAAAAGAAATGCAGCAGATTTCTCTGTTTTTTTCTCTCATGTGGAAGAAATTCAGAGTGAAGCAGTGCAGGACTGGGAATGCATCTCCGCACTGGCAGGTCACCCTTCTCCTATCTTGCTGCTCCACTATCCTTAGTATGTTGCCTCATATTTCAAAATGGTTGCTTGAACTCCAGCCAGGGAGCACACAGTAGGAAGGAACAAAAAAAAGTATCGTGAAAGACACTCATATTTTCTTTTAAGAAACTCCCTTAGAAGTTGCTGCATAGCACTTCCACTTATATTCCACTTGGGAGATGATGAATTATAAAGATATGCCTTTGAAATTATAGTATGGCTGAATTATGAATGAAAATTAAACAGATCTTTGTAGCAACGTTTTTTTTTTATTACTTTGTAGAAATAAGATAGTAATTCTGAATCCCTTTAAATATGTAAATATTAATCATTTAAATTAATTTAAGTATTTTTCCACTGGAGCACATTTTTACATTGTAAGTCATCCAAAACATCAATGAATATCCCAACCATTGTTCTTGAAGCTTAACAATTTATATTTATATTTTAGCTTAATTCCTCTAAAATATCCACTCTTTAGTGGATATTGGGGAGATTAGGTTTTGAAAAGAAGAAAAATGAGCATTCTTAGAATCTAGAGCATCATACCCAGAGTCACTGAAGTCAGCAAAATAAAAGCCTGAAGGCCGTTTGCCCAAGTTCAAGCAGACTTTTCGAGGAGACCCAGAGGAGTGACATGAGCATGGAGTGATTAACCAGCTTAATGACTGGTTAACTAAGATTTCATATGCTTCACTCCAGTTTCCCTTGAATACAGAAAACCGCCTGCTAGTGCTTGACCTTTGGCCAGATGTACAGGATGTTGTCCGATAGATGTGGGAAATACCAAGATGCTAAGTCAGATCTTCCACCTTCAGCCAAAAAGATTTTCGAGGACAGGCATCAGGACTTCCACGTCTCTGTTGCCCTTCTGCTTAGCTCAGCAGTTATCCCAAAGCAGGTTTTCAGTATATGTTTGTTGAGAAATAGTACTGAAGCGTTTTGCTCCAATCCAGATTTTGCTTTAAGGACCTGAAGAGCATCACATCAGCATTTGTATCCCCAAATCTGAAAGAGAGGAGGATGTAAATTTCCTCAGATCCTGCCTATTTAGACACTTCCATCCTTCCACTCAGTGCCCCCGTCTGCACTGAGCCTTTTCTTCTCGGCTCTGTCAATCTTTCCAGCTTCTGAATGCCTTAAGATGAATGCAACTTGGGACCAGGTAAGGCATTCTCTCATTCAGTGGTTCCAGTCCAGAGTCAGTTGCACACTGGCTGAGCCATCCATCATGAGAGCCAAATGCAGACTGAAATCTATGTCATATCTTTATGCTGTGAAAAAAAGTATGCAGAGCCCCTCCTCTGGGAGCTTCACACTGAGTTAACTGTTCCTCACCTGTTAGTCTTGTCTCACTGTCTAAACTGCAAGCTCCATTAGGGCCCAGACTGAGTCTCAAGTCACTTGGCTTTCCTGCCCCAGCCCCTAGCCCACGAGTCACTCCATAAACACAGTAACTGTGAAGGGCCGTCACCACAGTGGGAACTATCGCCATGGTGGATTCTTATGAAAGGGCTAAAGATCCGGTGGTTCCCAGAGAGGAAAATGATACAGCAATCAGGCAATCTTCAATTTCTCTTCCCATGTACATTCCTTCTTAGAAAATTTTTTTAAAACAGGCATCCTGGCTAGATTCTTCAACAACAAAGTTCATAAAACAATACAGACCATTTAGAAGAAGGTAATCTATCCCTGTCGGAGAAGGCAATGGCACCCTACTCCAGTACTCTTGCCTGGAAAATCCCGTGGATGGAGGACCTGGTGGGCTGCAGTCCATGGGGTCGCGAAGAGTCAGACACAACTGAGCGACTTTACTTTCACTTTTCACTTTCATGCATTGGAGAAGGAAATGGCAACCCACTCCAGTGTTCTTGCCAGGAGAATCCCAGGGCCGGGGAGCCTGGTGGGCTGCCGTCTATGGGGTCGCACAGAGTCGGACACGACTGAAGCGACTTAGCAGCAGCAGCAGCAATCTATCCCCATATGATTCCTAGAATAGCACTACCTAGAAGGAACTCACCAGTGACCTTTGGTGCCTTTGTTTGTACTCCTTTTCTTCCTTTATTTAAAAAGGAAAGAACAATACAGATCCAAGTCAAACAGTAATGAATTTCCATTAAACTAAATTTAAACCTGCCCCAAATCATTAGTTAAATTGTTTCATACTCTTTATAATTACAGTGTATTTGTACTCTACACTTAGATATTTAGCTCACTCTGGCCAAAAAGGATCTAAATGTTTTAGGAGGGTCACTGATTAATTAATGTTTAATTCAATAACATTTCCAAGCTTTATGGTATTTCAAAAAGCCACTGTAGCCTCAATTGTTGGCAGGCAACTCATTAAAGAGAAACCTGGCAGAAGGGCAATAGACAATAAGCATGACAGGGAAGCCATCGTGAGAAATATTTTAGGAGTAGCCAAGCCATTTTATGAGGAGAATGGAATGCATTTATAGCTTCTGCAGACACGATCTCTGGAGGTTCTCCTGTCTACATTCCACTGTCACTCCCCTCCACCTGGTGTGCACACTTGCAATAACACCCTAAGGAGTTTGTAGTCTCCTCCTTCTCTAGATCACCCTCCATCCTGCCACTAAAGTTGTCTTCCCAAAATATATGTTTGATCTTACTTAATCACTCTTCAGAACTCTTGACTGTCTCTCCAGTGCTTAGTGGATGTAGTCTAAACTCATTAACAAAGAATATAACACCCTGTATATTCCAATCACATGCTCTCTTTCAACACTTGCTATTGTCCTTTCTCTTCTCCATCTTCCCTGACTCCCAGCCTTTCATACAAATCCAAATACCAGTCACCTAATTACTTTTGCCCCATGCAAACAGTAACATTCACACCACTGGAACTGCCAATTTTGTTCCACCAACCTGGAATGCCCCCCTTCTTTACTTGAGCACTCTATATGCCAGATGTTGGGCTAAGTGCTTCCAAAAATCCTCTAGTGCCTTGGTTCCTTGATGTGAAAAAGGAACAATAAGATCCTAGTCTTCATTTCAGGATATTAAATATCCTCTGTGACTCCTTCATCTTTCCTGTCTCCCCCAAGATAGAATTAATTGAGCCTCCATATAGACCTTCATAGTATTTCATCTATCTATTATATCATGCTCACCTCAACCAGATCACATTTATTTTTTGAAAACTTTTATACTCTCTTTCCCATGCTGGCCAGAAGATTTTCTTTGCATCTAATAAGTCCATTCTCCTATTATATTACACAGGTATTTTTATTTTCAAAATAGCATGTCAGAAATAGTTTGGTTTCAAGTAATCCAAATTTATGTCTAAGCATGTGAAAAATAATGCATGTTAGAGAGAGAAAGCGTGTGTATGTGCATGTATGCTAAGTCACTTCAGTCGTGTCTGCCTCTTTACGATCTCATGAACTTCAGCCTGCCAGGCTCCTCTGTCCATCGGATTCTCCAGGGAAGAATACTGGAGTGGGTTGCTGTGCCCTCCTCCAGAGGATCTTCCCAACCCAGGGATGGAACTCACACATGTGTGTGCATGTGTATGCATGTATGTGTGTGCATACAAACATATATTTTAACAAAATTTGGGTAATACTCTATATTGAGGACATTTCTACATACAGGAACATGCAGAGCTACCTCACTGTATTCATGGCTATGTGCCAGGGTCCAGCCCCGGTGGATCCAGGGAATTCAAAGGGAAGACGGTGTAGGCGAGGAAAACTTATTTATTTAATTATATAAAAGAAATTAAGAAGAAATAGTATAGTAGGAAAATTTAGTGGAGAAAAGAGGCTGAATAACTCGGTTTATGTGGAAAGCCAATAAAGTTCCAGACAAGGAATTTGCACCATCTATGTTAGGCCACCTTCATCCTCTTGAATAGCGGGGGTGCCCCACCTTGGGCTCCCTCTCGCGTGGATCTTAGAAGCTGGGGCAAATAAGTAGACATGCCGAGCCTCCACGCCCCAGATGGGGATTCAACCAGAAAATGAGAGAAGGAGAATAAACCACAAGGAGGAAACCAGTCCAGTGACTGGCCCATCCTCTATTGTCCAGAAAGGCCTTTTATACCTTTTTTTTTACATAGAGATCAATGGATAATATATAAAATTATGCAGCGTCAGCAGCCCTGACTCTTATAGAGACCAGGCTTTCTCTCTGCATACCTAGTTATATACACAAGTCTTAGGTGATTTACATCATCTTCTGGCCAGAGGGCCAATTAACATTTTATGGCGCTTTTCTGATAAGGGTTTGTCAACCAGAAGATTTATTTGTCTTGTTCTTCCCAAAGTCTGGTGCCACTCTCAGAAAGCACTAAATAAAGTTACATTCTTACATAGAAAAGGCACAACAATTTACAACAAGTAAAAGGAGTACAGTGATTTATAACCAAAGAAAAGTAATTAACTCAAAAGTCTAGTGTTGCTAACAATCAAACTACTATATTCCTTTTTTCTATATCCCAATTACATTGATTAATATCCTTCAGGTGTTAAAAGATAAAGAATATGGAGGCCTGGCAACAGTCATTGACTCAACAGTGAAAACCCATCACCAATATGATTTTTAGCTCTTTAGAAAAGGCTCTGTATCTTTAAGATGCTTTAAGCTTTGTGCCTCTCGCGGTTGGGGAGCTATAAACAATTCACAAATTGTAAAAAGTCCGGGGGAACCTGTTAGGCAAGTTAGAGACCCGTCAGAGGGGGTTTGAGCTGAAACATTCCTTTCAAATGCAGAAGACTGAAGCCCTAAGTTAACTTTTTCCAGAGAGTGTCAGAAGAGTGCAAAAGCACAGTACAATAAAATCAGGCCAACTCTGGTTTTGGGGGTAGATGTTCAGGAAAACTCAGGGGGAACCCCTGAAGCCAGATCATGCCTTTGTGTTTTGTCGGGCTTCCTTCCTCATGACCTCTGCCGTGGGTGGGATTCCTCATGCTGGCTCCCGGCAGCTATGCAGTATTTTTGCTATATATAGAGATAGATATAGCATAAATATACATGTATATACAGATGCAGTGCACAGATATACAAACACATATATACCTAGTATATAGTATATATGCATATATGCCACAATTAATTTAATCATTTCCTTTTTGATAAACATTACAGTCTAGCTTCCACTTGGAGTGAATTAAAAGTAATCTTGCAGTTGACTTTTACATACAAGTACATCTTTATGTGAAGTGGAACTTCTGGATCAACAAATGGCATATTTAAGTTTTTTACACTCTTGCCAAATTTCTTGACAAATATGTAGCGCCCACCTCTGTTCCATTCAACACCGTGGATAAAGTTTCGTCTCTACTCTTTCTTAAATGGTGACAATAAAACAGGTAAAAAAAAAAATTTTATCTCAATATTGTTTTTAATTTCCAATCTTTCACTCATATTTTGAGTGTTCAGTGCATTCTTTCTTCTCTGAACTGACTTTTAATGTACTTTGCTCATTTTTATAGTAAATTTTACCTTTTTTTAAGATTAATCTTCAAGAGTTCTTTAAATAGTCCTTGTCAATTAGGTTGCAAAATTTTCCTAGTTGTCACCTATTAATTTTCTCTATATCTTTCTTATGTGAAATTTTCTTTTTAATGTAATCTTGTTTTATGTTTCATTATGCTTCAGAATATTTTATCTTTAAAAGATGTTTCAATCATAAATTTGTTTAATGTTCTCTTATTCTTTTAATACTTATCTTTATCTTAAAACGTTGAACTCTTTGAAATTTATGTTTATACTGTGAAGTGGCGGTATCTATTGAATATTTTTTCCAAGCCTATCAAAAATTGCTCCCAATTACAAAAACAGTCCACTTTTACCCATTTAATTAAATTTCCACCTTTATCCTATACTAGCTTTTAGAGTCCCACTAAGAAAACACTTCTGATATTGTAAATATTCTGTATCTATGCTGTTCATGAAGTAGCTACTAGTAGCTACTGAACACCCAAAATGTGATATGACTAAAAACTGAAGTTTTCATCTTACTTAATTTCAATTAATTTAAATGTAAATAGCCACACATGGCTGTGGGTACCATATTGGATAATCCTACATGAGCAATAAGCTTGCCATTACTAGAGTTTTATTATTTGATTTGATTTATAGTAAAGCAACACCATCATTTTCCTTCTTGCATTGTAAAATTTTTTGGGATTTTCTACTGCATTTGCCCTTCCAATTAAAATTTAAAATTAGCTTGCTAAGTTAGCAAAAAGGAGGGTGGGGCAGGGAGCCCTTATCACACTGGAATTATATGTATAAATCAATTTGAGAAGAATTGACAATATCTGTGATACTGAATCTTCTCATCTTGTCATGTAGCATGTCTCTCCATTAGGAAGGTTTTATAGTTTTATAAAACCTTCAGGGAGGTTTTATGGTTTTCTCCCCGGAGGTTTATGAGGTAGAAAGATGAATTGCACATTGAGGAGAAAATACCTAAATGTCTTGAAACTTAGGAGTCTGACCCATCTTTGCTGCACACCCATCTACCTATGCCCTCTTAACAACATATTGGAAGAAAATGGTAATGAGACTAACTTCATTATAATTGTTGACAGAGTGCCTTCAGGGGAAACTATATCCTCTAGGAACACACAGTAGATGTCAAATAGGATACACAGTGATAATCCTATGACAGCTAACAGTTTTGTGGAAACTATGATGGGCCAGAAACTGTTTTAAGGGCTTTATATGTATTAACTTTTACACACTGCAATCTTATTAGATAGGTGAATGGGGTTAATTATTAACCTGATTTCACAGATGGGACAATTCGGGACAGAAATTACCAGTGATTTGCCTGTTACATCTTAAAGCTGGGCTTCAGATCTAGGCAGCCTCCTCCAGGGTACGCTGTCACCATCAAGATGGCTTTTGCTCTGAAGATGCCTTTTGAAGTGGGATGTTGAGAGCTACCTGGGCTTGGTATCATTGAGTAGCCTTCCGCATACAGAAGGGGCCCTATCTGTTTTAAATCTAAAGGGGGCAACTGACATCAAAATGAATGCCTCCTGCATTTTATTGTTTACTATTATATCCTTATTATTTCCCAGCATTTTTGTGTTGCAGGTTAGAATTTTTTATTATCTTTTCTAACAGATTGTTTCTGGTATAAGGGACTGTTGCTGGGTTGTATGTATGCAACTTATATTTACTAAAATCTCTTTATTTCTAATAGTTTCTCACACCATCTGTGATAAAATAGTCATTTTATTAACTTATTAAAAATGGTTAATTTTCATGTCCTATGTAATAAAGAAGTTCTCTCTTCCTTTCTAATATATATAGCTTATTGCTTTTTTCTCCCTTTTTGTGTTAACTAGAAGTGCCATAAAGATACTGACTACTAATCATCCTGGTGTATACAGAGTGGAAGGAAGGATCATTTTTAATTATCCACATAAATAATTTGTTCCTTAAGTCTATTTGCTTTGTGAATGTACATATACTTCTTCCAGGAGCCACGAAGGACAAACTAGAGAAGTTCTGTGTACATTATCGCCATCAGCAGGCAAAACTCCACAAATATGGGGTTTCCATTCTAGTTCATGCCACTGTTTTGCCCACAGACCATGATGGAAGTTTTCTGTAAAGACTGTGTATAAAACAAACAAAAACTCCAGCCCAGGGACCCTTAGTCTACCACGTAAGACCAGCAAAGACCATTTGTACTCTTTTCAGGGAATCCCCTATGGCCATAAATTGCTTCAGTACAATTGCATGCTTCCCTCCAGTGCAGCAAACACATAGTGATTATTAATATATACCCAGCCTTGCAGGTTTGGTTGGCACTGGAAGAGGTCAACTTGAATAAGGCATGATTCTTACCTTCAAGTTACTATCTACTAATAACAGATAACGTAATGCTACATAGGGACTTTACTTGCTTTTCTTATTTTACACTCAAAACAACACAACGTCATGCCCATTTTTGCAACAAAGAACTTAAGTATATCTTTGTTGTCTTCTACCAGCCAGTGATATTACTCAGAAATCCAGCGCCTTTCAATTATATTCCCTGAATATACTCCTTTTTACATTTAGAAGTATTTATGATCTTCCCTTTAGTCGATGTGTTCTGAAATTTCATGGCAATATGCATAGATTTCTTTACCCTGTTTTTGAAAAATGAACATTCATTGGGCATTCAAATAATTTTCACAGCCTGGAAATTTATGTCTTTTGATTCTGGGAAATTTTTAAGATTATTTATTTGATTATTTTCTCCCTTATTTCCTCCTTTCTTTCTGAAACTCTTCTTATTAGGATATCTGGCCTTTTATGCCGATCCTTTAATCTTTTATTTCTTTTCTTCCACCTCTGTCTTCATAGTCTACTTCTGGGGGAATTTTATCAACTTTGCCTTCCAAACTTTTCTTGAAGTTTTAATTGCTATATATTTTCGTTTCTGGAGGCCATTTTCTGTTCCTATTTTGTTGTACCCAGTTCTTATTCCATGGAGACGATATCTTCTTTTCTCTGCCTAGAGATATTAATGATATTCTTCTGAGATTTTCTTTAGCTTGGTGCAATGTCTCTTTCATCTTTAAACCCCTTACTTTGCTTGTTTTGTCCTATCCTTTATGCTAGAAACTCTTCACAAAGCCATGAAAAAATGTGCATAGCCAGGGCTTGTCAACTGGCCTCCATCATTTCAGCATTACTGGGGCCAAACAATTTCCTGAGAATATGTAATGCTCACTACCTCTAAGTCTCTCTTCCTGGGCTGGTCAGATTCCCCAGAAGAAAGTCTCAATGCCCTGCCTTTGCCTCATAGACTTGGCTGCCTGCTTTCTCAGAGGCAAGGGAATCAGCTGGATGAGGTCGTTACCATTCGGCGTGCAGACATTCAGTGCCCGCTTTACTGCTTGTGTGAATGCCTACCGTTCCGACTATGCATGGAGTCGCCGAGCCCTGAGTTCCTCTGACTCTCTCCAGAGAGCAAACACCCAGCCTCCTGCTTGGGTTAAGGGAGAAGCAGTGAGTCCATGTTGCAGAGTAGAATAGGATTTCTGGGTCTAGAGCTTTACGTGCAGGCCTGCAACCAATCTTCCTATACTCAGTCCCTTCCTACCCATGGCCGCCATGACTTCCGCTTTCAGCGGTGCCTCATCCACCAGCTCCAGGGAGTTTCCAGGCTGCTGCTGCCTTAATCTACCTGCGTCTAGTCTCTCTCGCCCGCATGGCGTGCGTACCATGCCATACCTTTTTCTCGTCTACTGAATCTGTTACCACTCTGCCATGAGCTTTCCAAACCTCCAAAACCCTAACACTGTGCTTTCCTCATTCTTCTCCTTTACTTTTTTATGTGATTGCCTTTTCTTTTTTTTTAATTCACTTTCCTTCATTTTCATTGGGTTTAGTGTTTTCAGGACATTGAAAAGAATAGCCGTGACACACGTGACACTCTCTCCTGAAACTGGCATAATTCTCAGAAGACGGGGTTTTCTTCCTTTTCCTTCTTGTTTTCTATCTTGGGTAGAACATGACAGTATAACCATGGAATAAACTTTTTAAAATTTCATGTGTTTTAACTTTTTGTTTTGATATAATTTCAAACTTATATAAAAGTTACAAGAGTAGTAAGAAGAACTCTTGTTTAACTTTTACCCTGCTTCATTAAATTTCACATTTTGACACATTTTCTTATTCTATAGAGATAGAAGATATATAGATAGACAGGTAGATAGATGATTGATAGATACATACATACATGATGATAACAACAGATACATAAATACAGATTTCCCTTGGGCTGCAAGGAGATCCAATCAGTCAATCCTAAAGGAAATCAGTACTGAATAATCATTAGAAGGACTGATGCTGAAGCTGAAACTCCAAACATTTGGCCACCTGTCGTGAAGAACCGACTCATTGGAAAAGACCCTGCTGCTGGGAAAGGTTGAAGGTGGGAGGAGAAGGGGAAGACAGAGGATGAGATGGTTGGATGGCATCACCACCGCAATGGATATCGGTTTGAGCAAGCTCCGGGAGCTGGCAATAGACAGGGAGGCCTGGCGTGCTGCAGTCCATGGGGTTGCAAGGAGTCGGACACGACTGAGTGGCTGAACTGAATGAAATACAGGTACAGGTATCGCTCTCTTTTCTAAACCATTTGAAAGTGGTATGCATACCATGCCCCTTTTCACCCTTCATACTTGATCATGTATTTCTTAAAAATAAGAGGATTCTTTCAATTCGGTTTCAATTTGATTTCTTCAGCCTTTCTTTGTCTTTTGTGACATGGATGTCTTTGAAGAATATAGAATATTACCTAGGGTTACTCAAGTGGGGTTGCCCTGTTAATATTTCCATCTGAGTAAACTGAGCATCTCTGACTTATGTTTGTTGCCCCCAGGGTAATAGATCTAAAGGCATAAGCTGTCCATCTGCCACTAATTAGCATTGTTGATTTTGATCACCAGGTCACAGTGCTGTCTAGTTTCTGCAAGCACAGCTCCAACATAAACAATGCGTGAGGAAGCAAAGGAGACTGTGCAAACATCTTGTTTCTCCTCAAACCTTGCTCTCTAGTCTTAACAGCCATGGATAAACTTTGTTTGAATCAATCTTTTAAAATAATGGTTTCAAAATAATTTTTTCAACTTCACTGCTTCCTCCATATTTTGACTTTATTTCTGTATGTTGTATGAGAAATAGATTTATGCTTTTTCAAGTATTCATTTGTCTTAAGACCATTTATTTTAAAGCTCATCTTTACACCAGCGATTTAATACATCACCTAGGCAGACAGTTAATTTCCACACAAAGTTGGTTCTGTTTCTGAAATGTGCATTTCAATAGTCTATGTATGCATCAATACCACACACATTTAATTATATATCTTGATTTTCAATGTCTTCCTAACTATACCTGCAAGTTATTTTTAATAAACTTCCTTATCAACACATTTAGATCTAGTAAAAAAAATATTGTTAATAATTTTATTGAGATTACATTAAATTTATGTCAGCTTAGAGGGAACTGACTTCCCTGGTAGCTCAGCTGGTAAGCATCCACCTGCAATGCAGAAGACCCCAATTTGATTCCTGGGTCAGAAAGATCCCCTGGAAAAGGGATAGGCTACATACTCCAATATTCTTGGGCTTCTGTGGTGGCTCAGATGATAAAGAATCATCCCGCATTGGAGGAGACCTGGGTTCAGTCCCCGGGTCGGGAAGATCCCCTAGAGGAGGGCATGGCAACCCACTCCAGTATTCTTGCCTGGAGAATCCCCATGGTCAGAGGAGCCCTGTGGGCTATCGTCCACCGGATCACAAGGAGGTAGACATGACTGAACACCTAAGCACCGTACAACACAGAGAGAACTGACAACTTAATGATGCTGAGACATGCTAACGAAGGACAAAAGATGTTTTTCCATTTATTCCAGCATACTTTTGAATTTTTCAGGAGTGTTTCATAGAAGTTGTGAACATGTGTTAAGTTTATTCTCACATAAATCACCTTTTTTGTCACTATCGCACACAGGATTTTCTCTTCCATTGTATCTTCTAACTAGTTATTTGTGTACATGTTCACTATTGATTTTTTCACATTGATGTTGTATCTTGCTAGTATTCTATATTCCTTTATGTTTGAGTCAGATTTACCTTGATTCTCTAGAATTTTCAGGTATACTATGATGTCATCGGCAAATAAAGTGTATGTGGAGAAATTCAGACTTATGTAGTCATCAGTATCTTCCAGACCCAGAAAACACGATGTGCAGCACACACACACACACACACACACACACACAAACTTATTTCTTTGTGGAAAAAGGAAAAAGTTCTAAAAAGAAAAACAAATGATAATGCTGTTAATAGAATATTCAGGTCAAGAAAATGATGGCTCATAAGTTCAATATGGCTCATTATACAATATAGAATTTTGAGATACATTAAAGAATGTCTAGTTTGGCAGGACTCATAGCTGTAAGGTGAACATATCATGATATATCTACAGAGAAACAGGAAGAAAGCAATTCATGGCATTTTGGCTAGTGTTCCAGCCTCTGGGAAAATTAGCCATCAAGTAAGAGATAAAACTATAAATTGTTTTAGTGGCTTTACTGATGCTTTTCCCATCAAGTGTCTCACGGAAATGTTTGAAGAGTTTTATTTACTGATTAAACTGCATGTCTATCAAACCACTCATCCTCACATCAACAGTCAACCAACTATCCACTTTCACAGAGTTTGGCATCAATTTATAATGTAAGAACTCTTAAGAGTCTAAAGAAAATGCACATACAGTTCCATATCTTTTCCCACATTTTCTGTCAGTAACTTTATACTTCATTGATATTTATAATTTGAGAGACTCTTGAAAAATCTCAGGATATCCCTTAAATGTCAATCATCCATTTTTTTTTCATCTTATATCTGCTATTTTAAAGCTTCAGAGAAAAACCTTATTCCTGGTATATTAGAACTTCAGATGACCTGTTTAATCTTTACCCTTTTCATATATTTCACAGACTTTGATTACAGTCTCCTTAAACCAATTTTTTCCCCAACGTAGAATTTTCTCCTTTGGAAATCTTTTGCAAACAGTAATAAGATGAAATTAGAAAGGGCCAGAGATAAGGTACCTAAAAAATTAAAGAATAATCTATCAGAGAGGAAAATATAAAGAGATATATAAAGGAAAAATGAGGAAGAGAATTGAACTGAAAGGATTAGGAAAGAAAGATTTTTTAATGGAAGGAGAGGGGCTGTCCCCTGATCTCTTAGTCATATGGATTATTTCCTTTACTTCCTTCTCACTTCTAGAAACATAATACATTCTCATGTGGGTACTTCTCTAATTACTTTCCTAAAATATTGACTGAGACAGAGAATAATTACTCACACATTGCTAAGAAAACTCTGGAAGCTTAACCTCTGGTGAGAAGGTTTCTTGCCAACATGCCTTACACCATCTGTTCTGCCTGTAGACACATTATTTACATCCCTAACCAGCATGCAAAAGGCCTTTTTTGGCTATTTGACTGATGTGTATGTTGCACTCCCATTGTTCCCACCAGAAATGCATTCGATAGTGTAAGCCTCTCAGTTCATTACAAGCTGTCACTGAAAATGGATTGCCTTCTTGCTACAAAAACGCAGGTTCCATTCATTAACATAAAAGGAACAGAAACAGCTGATATCAAGCCATCTTAGGATGTGAGAGAAGTGGGATGGATGGCCAAAGAAGAAAGTAGAATGAACTAGGCATGTTTTATAAGATCCTTTTAGGAAATTTGATGAGAGGCATGTGATGGTTTCAGACATTTCCGAAACAGAAATGACATTTTACTCTGGTTAAGGACTCATTCCATGATCTGTCTTTGTACCCTACCCTCACCCCTTCTGATCCATTCTAAAACCCAAAGTACAGATGGCCAGTCTCTTACACTTATGTATCATAACTTCAAGGCTTCCCAGGTGGCGCTAGTGATAAAGAATCTGTCTGCCAAATCAGGAGACACAAGAGACATGAGTTCAATCTCTGGGTTGGGAAGATCCCCTGGAGCAGGGCATGGCAACCCACTCCAGTATTCTTTTTTTTTTTTCACTCCAGTATTCTTGCCTGAAGAATCCCATGGACAGAAGAACCCGGTTGGCTATAGTCCATAGGGTATCACAGAGTCAGACACGACTGAAGCAACTTGCAGGCAGGTAACTTCGCATCTTTCTGTTTTCTCGTTTCCTGCGACCAAGGCTCCAATTCCTTGATGTCATGAGGTGCTCTAGTCTCCTTAACCTTCTCTCTCAAGCTATTATCTTTTTGACATTAAACTTGCTTCTAACAATATCTAGCTAAATTATAATAAAATTATTTTGTGGCACTGAATTTATTTTACAATTACCTTTTGTTTACGATATGAAAAGTGATACTGCATTTTTATTTAGGATAATGACACACAATTTCTAAATAAATTTATGTAGGTGCAAAAGGGTACCTATAAGTAAAAATAGTTAGAAAAATATATCCAGGTTTTATGTGAATATGAAAAAAGTTGTGCAGATTATACTCAACGACAGAAATTCTGAGAACACCTGTCTGTTGGAAAGAGCCACATACTGATGTTAGTAAACCTGATTTTTAGTCGAAGCTCTCTCGTTTATTATCCAGAAGATATCAGAAAAGTCATGTAACTTCCATGTACCTCATTTGCTTCTCCAGGAAAAAGAGGAAGTTGACCTTCAGTGATCTTCCACTAAATAATAATAGCCTTCCACGGCTATTATTAGATCTTATTAGGCTAATTAGATTATTAGGCTAATAATAGATCTTCCACGGTTATATGAATATTTTATGGGCCAGGCTGTGTTGAGCTCACCACATAGGAATGCTCACTTGATTTAACCCTCATGACAACTTTACAGACAAGACACTGTCACTCTGACTTTACAGATCAGAAGACTGACTCAGGGAGATGAAGTAGCATCCCCAAGACTTCACAGGTTAGACTCAAGCCCAGTTTTGTCCGATAGTTAAGCTGTGTTTCCACCTCCTGAGGGTAGCTTGTAGCTCTCATCTCGTCCTGTGGCAATACTGATGGCATCTACAGCCTGCAAAATCTCTCTAAGAGACTCAACTCAAAAGTTTCTGGAGCTATATTAACAGGAAAAAAAATTACAAAGGGAAGCATAATTTTATACTACTTTTTTAAAAAACAAATTCTAGAATTCAAAAGTAACCTATTTATAGTACAAAATGCAGGGAGTACAGAAAAGTATAAAAAAGAACCAAACCATCATTTCTAATTCAACCACCTATAAATTACAATTTGGCTGTATTTCCTCCCAGTTCTTGTTCCATAGATGCATGTTTAACTGCCTTCCAGTCCTGGGAACAGTGGGTCCTCAGTAAAAATGAAGACAATGTTAATTGATTTCTTCAGTCCTCCTCCTCTCCCCTCTGCCCCTTTGGTTTCTTGAGCACTTACTATATTAAGGTATAGAGCTAGATCATTTCATTTTCATTACATCTTTATGAGACAAATAGAGGCTTTTTTTTACTATTACTGCTATTTGCATTTTATTGAGGAGACTTTGGCTTAAAAGGTAAAGACATCACTTTGCCCAAGGTAATACAACTAATATACACACTCAAGTCAATAGCACGCTAAAGCCTAGAATACCTAGTGAACTCTGCTTGAATGGCAGTAACTCATTTTAGGGTAATACTTACAATCCCGAAAAAGCACCCCCAGTATTGCATATACTGTATTGAAGTGTTCAAACCCAAATAATCCAGAGCCTTGGCAAAAGTTCCGAATTAGTTTTCTCCTAATCCTGACTAGAAGGCTTCACACGTGGTGCAGCAGTAAAGAATTTGCCTGCAATGCAGGAGACACAAGAGGCAAGGGTTCAGTCCCTGGGTTGGGAAAGTCCCCTGGAGAAGGAAATAGCAACCCACTCCAGTATTCTTGCCTGGAGAATCCCATGCACAGAGGAGCCTGGCAGGCTACAGTCCACGTGGTCGCAAAGAGTCAGAGGCAACTGAGCAACTGAGCATACACACACACAACCCTCACTAGAGAATACTAAGGCCTTCCAGTATCAACTGAAACCTGGGAATAATACTGGAAAACTAGAGATTCCCATGTTAGATGAGGAAACTAAACCTAAAGGTGACTTTGGATTAGCTTTACATAAGAAAAACCTAGAAAAAATTTATATAACAGGAAGAAAAAGTAGGAAAATTACACATCAAACAGAGGGGTCCCAAGGAAATGTCAGATTACAGTTCCCATTTTGTTGTCATGAACCAAATGACATCTTAATTTGTTTTTTGTTTTTCTATAACTGTAGACTATCACTAATAAAATCAAAGGTGTGTCTCTTCATTTAAATTGGCCCTTTATCTACCAGTAAACTGAATCAAAACACAGACACAGAAAATCCATCACTGGGCAGTGATGGTTGATAAAGTCTCCAGTATGAACAGATGCTGTAACCCTGCATCTGATTATATTAAAATCGACTCTCAGAAACAATCCCTTAACACATGTTCAGTCAGTCCAGCGTATGTGGAGAGCAGGCTGCTAGGAAAAATGACATAAACCAGCAGACATTCTAAAAGTTGTCATTAAAATTTTAAAGAAAAAAATCATAAATATATAAAATTTTACATATCTCATTCTCAACATTAGGCTTTTTAGCTACATGTAGGATGAATTAGTCTAATTACTTATTCCAATGTCTAACTCATTTGGGGTTTTGATATATTAATATATTGAAGTTGAGAAGAAAACAGATTTTTATCAATATCCTGGGGAGTAATTTAATGCTTGCATGATTCTATATATGAATAAATCATTTAAGATTAGTTGTCTTTGAAAAATAAAAAGTTACTCTGAATATTTCACTGGACAGTACATGTGAAAGTAAACACATCAAATATGGTAGTGTTTGGACACAAACAATTCTCAGTGTGTTAATTGTCTTTCCTCATTCCAAGTAAAGGCCTTCAATATTTCTGACGATTAAATTTACTTTAAAAACATTCAATGAACGATTTAAAGGAAATCTTCCAAACCCTCCAATTTAAGTGTTATACAGAGAGGTCAATAAATCAATGGTCATTGTGCAAAGGTTTTCTGTCAAGCCACTCTCCTAAATAAGAGACTTCTATTTATTTCTGTTTATCTTTTTAATGAGTTCAGAGAAATATGCTCAATATAAAACACCCAGCTAAAGTTCCTAACCCAGCATTGCTTTCTGAAAAGGAAAAATGTTTATCTATAAATTTAACTGTAGAAAAATTGTGGTCAGGCACACAACAATAGAGAGCAGGGGGAAAAAATTGCAGGCTATTTCTTTTTTCAAACTTCCTCATCAAATCTCATTGTGATTTGAGGGTGGTTTTAACTTCTCAACAGTCTGATCACCGTTAAACCAATTGGATTGTCTGTCAGACCCTGAAAGCTATCAGCTAACGGCACAAAGCTGTCATCACTCAAGGATTTCAACTTTTCAAGTCTCATCAGGGTACCTGAACAAATCCTAAAAGGGGAAGAAAGCTTATGACTGCACATTTTAAAAGTCAAGTAAATTATTTAAATATGATATCAGAGTTGAGATTATTTTTTAATGATATTTTAGAAACCAAGAGAATTTGGACCCAACTAAAGTTTCAAAGTCAAGGAAATTACAGGCCTTTTAATTCAAATTACAGTTCCCTGATGGCTCAGGATCTAAAGAATCCACCTGCAATGCAAGACACACAGGAGACACGGGTTCGATCCTTGGGTCAGGAAGATCCCCTGGAGGAGGAAATGGCAACCCACTTCAGTATTCTCACCTAAAAGATCCCATGGACAGAGGAGTCTGGTGGGGCTACAACCCAAAGGGTTGCAAAGAAAAGGACACGACTGAGCAACTAAACACATCAAAGTTTCAATGTCAAAGAAATATAGGCCTTTTAATTCAAATTATGCTACCCATCCAGTTACTGATCTAATTGAAATCTTGGCTTTGATTCCAGACTGAGACTGACTCTGCACGTATATCATCAGTTAGTAAAGCATTTCATGGTCTTAGCTCCCCCTTAACAAATACCCCATTGAAAAAGACCCTGATGCTGGGAAAGACTAAAGGTAGGAGGAGAAGGAGATGACAGAGGATGAGATGGTTGTATGGCATCACCAACTCAATAGACATGAGTTTGAGCAAGCTCTAGGAGATGGTGAAAGATAGGGAAGCCTGGCATGCTGCAGTCAATGGGTTTGCAAAGAGTCAGATACAACTGAGCGACTGAACAAAAAATGCCTGCTTTGGGAAGAAGTGCAGTAAAAATCTAAGAATGTGTGTTCTGTGGTAGTTTAGATCCTCTGTACCATTACACCCATGGGACCTTGGGCAATTTATTCAAGTCCCTTAAGCTTCTTTAAGTCTCTGACATGGATTTGTGAAATAGCAATTTTAGAAATGCACTTTATAATGTGGTTATAGGGATTAGGAGATTAAATACACAATATAAATGTTAATTTTTATTATTAAATTGCATTGATTTATGAAGGTTTCACTGAATGTTAGCAACCGTAATACAGTCTAATCCCACTTCCATTTACTGTCTATACTACCTTAGGCAATACATGTCATCTAAGTAAGTATAATTTCTCATCTCTAAAATGAAAATAATAGTATCCGTTTGCCTGTATCTCGAGTGCTGTGAGAATCAAATGAAAAATATTTGTAGGAAATGCTCTATTAAGATAAACTAGAAGATTTTTTTAAATATGAAAGCTAAGAACAAAGCCTTAAGATATAAATATAAAATATAAATCAAATAACCCCAATGGGGTCAACCCCAAGCAATCCTAAAGAAAATCAACTCTGAATACTCATTGGAATGACTGATGCTGAAGCTGAGGCTCCAATACTTTGGCCACCTGATGTGACCAGCCGACTCATTGGAAAAGACCCTGATGCTGGAAAAGATTGAAGGCAGAAGGAGAAGAGGGCATCAGAGTTCAGATGGCATCGCTGATTCAATGAACATGAACTTGGGCAAACTACAGAAGGTGGTGAGGGACAGGGAAGCCTGGCATGCTGCAGTCCGCGGGGTTGCTAAGAGTCAGATACAACTTGACGACCAAACAACAAGAACTGCAACACCACCAATGGAAAGGAGAACAGTTTCAGGGGTCTCTTCTTTCCAGACTATTCTCTCAACCATGCCAAAAGTTTTCAGGTCACTTCAGAAGCTTTTCAAAACATTGCCTCAGGAACAAGAAGCCAAGGAATCTTTGATTGCTGCTCCTTGTTACAGACAAGAACAAATTTTCACCAAATTGTAACCTAAAGAAAAGGCAGACACCACCTATTTATATCCTAATAGCTAGACACACATATCCTTGAATCCACAAGCTTCAGAGAAGTTGTTTTGACCTGTACTCTTCCACAAAACACAAACAAATCATGTTTCTCCTGATCTGATTCTGTCCCTTTACTAGTGACCAAAATCATTCTAAAGAAAGGAAATGAGCAGTAATGACAAGAGAAGAGGACGCTAGATGTGTTAGAAATGTAATGGAAAATGGGGAAAGAAAAACAGTAATTTCATCCTGTTAAAAAATGAAGTCAGAATACCTTACAGAGAGAACAATCTGCAAAATGTGAAATCAGTGAGGGAAGGAAAGCAAAGCAAAGGACCAGTCTGCCTCAGTGGAAGTCAGAATGGTAGAGAGACTCAAAGCATTGGTTTTGGAGTCCAATCCGTTTGAATTTCTGTTAAGGGCCACTTCTTACTAGAATAGATTCAACCTCATCAGTTCTCAATCTCTTAATCTGTATATCAAAGAAAATACTGCTAAAATATGAGCAGCTATGAGGATCAAGATCACAAATGTAGACAGTGTGTTGAAAAGCCGAGACATTACTCTGCTGACAAAGGTCTGTATAGTCAAGGCAATGGTCTTCCCAGTGGTCATATATGGTTGTGAGATCTGGACTGTAAAGAAGGCAGAAAGCCAAAGAACTGATGCCTTCAAACTGTGGTGCTGGAGAAGATTCCTGAGAGTCCTTTGGACAGTAAGGAGATCAAACCAGTCAATCTTAAGGGAGATCAACCTTGAATATTTACTGGAAGGATTGATGCTGAAGTTGAAGCTCCAATATTTTGGTTATCTGATGCAAACAGATGACTCATTGGAAAAGTCTCTGATGCTGGGAAAGATTGAGGGCAGAAGAAGAGGGCATCAGAGGATGAGAAGCCTGGACAGCATCACCGATGCAATGAACATGAACTTAGACAAACTCCAGGAGATGGTGAGGGGCATGGAGACCTGGCGTGCTGCAGCCCGTGGGGTCACAAAGAGTGGACAAAACTGGGCAACTGAACAACAGCAACAATCACAAGGATTAAATTAGACATGACATACATTTATAGGGCTTCCCTGGTGGCTCAGAAGGTAAGAGAACCTGACCTGGGTTTGATCCCAGGATTGGGAAGAGGCTGTGGAGGAGAGCATGGCAATCCATTCCAGTATTCCTGCTTGGAGAATCCCCATGGACAAAGGAGCCTGGTAGGCTACAGTCCATGGGGTTGCAAAGAGTCAGACATGACTGAGTGACTAAGCACACACACACAATTTACAATTAACTCAACACAGGAATCCAGTGCCTTTGACTGTGTGAATCACAACAAACTGGAAAATTCTTAAAGAGATGGGAATAGCAGACCATCTTATCTGTCTCCTGAGAAATCTGTCACAACACTTAGAACAAGACAGGGACTGGTTCAAAATTGGGAAAGGAGTGCATCAAGGCTATACTTGCTTGTATAGTCTCTCTGCTTACTTATGTGCAGAGTACATCATGCAAAATGCCAGGCTGGTTGACTCACAAGCTGGAATCAAGATTGCCAAGAGAAATATCAACAACTTCAGATGTGCAGATGATACCACTCTAATGGCAGAAAGTGAAGAGAAACTAAAGAGCCTCTTGAAGAGTGTGAAAGAGGAGAGTGAAAAACCTGGCTTAAAATTCAAACCTTAAAAAAGTTAAGGTCATGGTATTCTGTACCATCAGTTCATGGCGGATAGAAAGGGCGAAATGGAAGCAATGACAGATTATATTTTCTTGGACTTCAAAATCATTGCAGATGGTGACTGCAGCCATGAAATTAAAAGACACTTGCTCCCTGGAAGGAAATTTATGACAAATCTACACAGCATATTAAAAGTCAGAGACATTACTTTGCCGACAAAAGTCTGTATAGTTAAAGCCATGGTTTTTCCAGTAGTCATGAATGGATGTGAGAGTTGAACCATAAAGAAGGCTGAGCACTGAAGAATTAATGGTTTCTAATTGTGGTGCTGAAGAAGATTCTTGAGAGTCCCTTGGACTGCAAGAAGATCAAATCATTCCATCCTAAAGGAAATCAATCCTACATATTCATTGGAAGGACTGATGCTAAAGCTCCAATACTTTGACAGCCTGATGCAAAAAACCAACTCTTTGGAAAAGATCCTGATGCTGAGAAAGATTGAGGGCAGGAGAATAAGCAGATGACAGAGGATGAGATGGTTGGATGGCAACACTGACTCAATAGACATGAATTTGAGCAAACTCCTGGATATAGTGAAGGACAGGGAAGCCTGACACGCTGCAGTCCAGTCCATCCATGAGGTCACAAGGAGTCAGACATGACTTAGCGACTGAACAACAAACAACAACAGGAACACATTGGGTGTCCAGATATTGACTCTATTCAACTAAGTTGAGAATGGTGATAAATCAGGATATAGTTTCATCTCTATGTTGGTTTCTCAGGCTGCCGTCATAAGTTGTCACAAGCTGCATGACTTAAACTAATGGAAATTTGTTGTTTGACAGTTCTGGAGATTAGAATTCTGAAATTAATAGGGCCATGCTCTTTCTGAAGTCTCTAGGGGAGAATCTGCTCCTTGTCTTTCTCCTTGCTGCTGGGGTTCCCAGCCATCCTCACTGCTCCTTGGCTTGTGGACATATCACCACAATCTCTGTCTAACATCACAAGGCATTATCCCTGTGTGTTTTTCTCTGTGTTTCTTCCCTTCATATAAGGACAATAATCACTTTGAACTGAGTCCCTCCTACACCAGCGTGGTGTCATGTAACTTTATTACATCTGCAAAGACCTTATTGCCAAATAAGATCAAATTCACAGATGCCAAGGATTAGGATTTCAACATAACTTTTAACCTACAGCAGTCTCTAAGGCAGAAGACAGAAACAAAGAATGTACCCTTGGGCTTTTATCCCAACCCCATTCCACAGTCTCCTGGGCAATATTATATTTGGTTCTGAAAAGTCCCTAATCATAAAAAAGTTAAACATCAAAAGTTATACACAATAAAAAAACGCAAAACAATTTAGGAAGTGAAAGAGCTGACTAATAAGGAATTCTAGCAAAAGTGAAATAAATGTGTTGGAGAGGAAAAAGTCACAGGAAAAGAGTGAGAAGTTTGGATCAGTCCAGAAATCAGGAGAGTGAGATATTATTTAGAAAGGATTAATGGCAACCCACTCCAGTATTCTTGCCTGGAGAATCCCATGGACAGAGGAGCCTGGTGGGCTACAGTCCATGGGGTCACAGAGTCAGACAGGACTGAACGATTTCACTTCAAGAATAACAAAGGGGATGAAATCAAATGGGAAGATGATTTAGGATGGGTACCAGGTGATTTGCCAGGTTAGCAACAATTCTAATGAATGATGTGGTAAGAGTATGATTTTTTTAGCTCTTAAAAATGAAGAACATGGCATAGGGATTAATTACAGTGGCTCAAAAGTCAAAGACATTCATCAGTGCTTTGCTTTTACATACATCTTTCTATAAAGGGAAATTCAAGTGAGACATAAATGAGCTTGGTCTTCTACACCACTAAACTGGGTGTGGGGGCCCCCATTCCATATTCAGGATGAAGAGGAGAGCTAGGGTGATATAACAAGAAGTAGGGGGAGAATGCTTTACCTTTCTCAGTCCACCATCTCCTAGAACTCACCAGAACACTAGCTCCATATCCTAGCTACACCGGACACCTCATTCTATAAAAGGAGGCAATATAATATCTGACCTCAGAAGTTCAGGTACCTATATTTTTTAGATGATTACTGTATATTCGGAGAAGGCAATGGCACCCCACTCCCGTACTCTTGCCTGGAAAATCCCATGGACGGAGGAGCCTGGTAGGCTGCAGTCCATGTGGTCGCTAAGAGTCAGACACGACTGAGTGACTTCACTTTCACTTTTCACTTTCATGCATTGGAGGAGGAAAGGGCAACCCACTCCAGTGTTCTTGCCTGGAGAATCCCAGGGATGGTGGAGCCTGGTGGGCTGCCGTCTATGGGGTCGCACAGAGTCGGACACGACTGAAGCAACTTAGCAGCAGCAGCAGCGTAATTAAATTGACGATTTCCCCCAATTTAATGGATTTATAAATTAACTTGGAAAAAAAACCTTGAAACTAAAATTGTTTATAATGGTTGTATCCCAAGGCTTCAAGAGAAGTTGGTTTGTTGGATTTTGTTAAATCAGGGTAATAGATAGAGTTAAACTGGGAAAATAGAAAATGGGTGCAGTTGTTTAACATAAGAAACTTGCTGCATATGCCTGTAATTAGACCTGTGGTTTTGGGGAAATTAAATGCTAGAGAGAGTAGAGATATTAGGGACCTTCTCTAGTATAAGTGGAAATGTTTCAAGACTGGTGTAAGCAGTTGTTTTGTATAGTATACAATACAGTTCCTAGTTTCATTTTCCTGAAAATAAATCTTCCAGCATGTTTGTCCATCTACATGGGAAAAATAGAGGCCTTAAGGGCTCGTGGAGTAGGACCATCCAGACGGTCTCGACAACACTTTGCTCTCAAGCCCACTTCCTTGAAGTGACGCCTAGGGCAGGAACAGTGGGTAGAGCCTGCATCCCAAGGAAAGAGGCAGAGTGAGGACCCTCTGATTGTCCCGGTCCAGCTTTTGGGTCAACCACAGGTCACATCCTCTCAATGACCTCCTCCAGCACCCTCGCAGAAAAAAATAGTTAGGGATCACTAACCCTGTCTTTATATGTAGCCCTCCATTGCCTCAGAGCACAAGAGAAAGAGCACATTTTGGATCTGATTCTCAATTTGACACTATTACTGCTTTGACCTTAGACAAACTACTAACCCTTAGCCACAAATTCCTCGTAAAAATGAAGATGATAGTATATACAGTGCTGCTAAGTCGCTTCAGTCGTCTCCGACTCTGTGCGACCCCATAGATGGCAGCCCACCAGGCTCCGCCGTCCCTGGGATTCTCCAGGCAAGAACACTGGAGTGGGTTGCCATTTCCTTCTCCAATGCATGAAAGTGAAAAGTGAAAATGAAATCACTCAGTCGTGTCCGACTCTGAGCAACCTCATGGACTGCAGCCTACCAGGCTCCTCCGTCCATGGGATTTTCCAGGCAAGAGTACTGGAGTGGGGTGCCATTGCCTTCTCCAAATATACAGTAATCATCTAAAAAATATAGGTACCAGATAAATAGTAGAAGAGAAATTGTTTAAAAGCAGTTCTGATCTAATCATGAAAAGACATTTACATGGTATAAAAATTGGTCCTGAGAACTTTTCTAAGACACAAAACTCATTTACTCATTCTGCTTTCTATAAAAAGAGAATAAAGACAGGAGCTTATCTCCAACTCTTAACATTTCCCAGCAAGTAAAATTCCTTTTAAGCAGGCATTCAAATAGCATGAGTACGTGGACTTTACTTTCTCAAATCCTTGAATAACAATTTGGTTGCATAAAATAACTGTGATCATTTTGAATGAAACCAGAAATAGAACAATACAGTTAACCTTTATTCTCTGTACAGAATAATAGAAGTCTGCTGACTTCTGAATTGGTGCAAAGAAAGATTTGTGCATAATGCCAATTAGAGGAATCTAAAAGTATACCAGCAAAGCACATACAGAAAAGGTTACTATTGCTCTAAATTGTTTCAGATCTTTCTGAGATTATAGCGGTTTACTATTTTTTTGAAGTTCTGAAATTTACAAGGATAGAGTTTGTTAAAACAAATAATGTTCCCTCCGTTTTTATTCCTTTGCTTCACATTTCACCTCCCAGCTCTAGCGTAATTCATCCTGAGAACCTAGTACATGGTTATCAAAGGCCATGAAGTCTTATCCACACATATGTACATACACACATGCACATTTATATTCTCCCAACCATACCATGCAAATTCATACAATGATGAAACTCTCCTACACAGAAATCATGTGTGTCTCCAATGATTTTTTTTTAATTTTTATCAACCTAATTCATGCACACAGGAAGAAAAGATTACACAGCACAGATTTTAAAATGAAAAATAGAATCTACTGTTCCATCCTTCCCTAATCATCAAGTGTGCTGGCCAAAAGCCAGAACCCCTATTTTTAACTGTTGACTCTATTCTCCCCAGTTTCCAAATCCCAAACCTCTTTGAATTGGAAAGGGAAAAATTTTCTTTCTTTTTTAAAAATTGTATTTTCCTATGAACATTTGAAGGGTGTGATTTTCTCCCATCTTCACCGTCCATTATGTTCCTCTATTTATATCTGTCTAAAAAAAAAAAAGAAAGCAAGTTCAAATGTCTATTCCCATTGATGTCTGTTCTCCTATTTGTATATTTTTTTTTCACCCACTTACTAACAGATTAGTGAGGGCTGGGGGAAATGAAAGGAGACAAACACATTGACAGATCTTAAACCATAAGGTCACCCCTGAGTTCAATAAGAGCAATTAAAAGCAAAACAAACCAGAAGAAAGTGGAGACAACAACCACAAGCCCACAATTACTCACAGAATAATTGTGTTCAGGCCTATCATATACAATATCTCTTTTGATCATCACAGGATCAAAGAATATGTGATACAATCTATTGTTATTTATATTTTAAAATAAAGAAACTAAAGCTACTTAGGAACAAACCTCCCTAGATTAAAACAAATGGTAAACGGTGACCAGAATTTATATTTAGGTCTGTCGGGTCCCAAATTTGATCCATGTCCCACTAAACCACACAGCCTCTTTTTTCCTCAGGTGTATCCCAAAGTCACCGTCAAATTTAATCCATAGTTTATCTCACTTTTCAATGCTTTAAAATGATACCTGAGCTTCTCTGGTGGCTCAGCGGTAAAGAATCTGCCTCCCAGTGCAGAAGACCTGGGTTCTATCCCTGATGCAGGAAGATCCCACAGGCCTCAGAGCAGCCAGGCACGTGTGACGTGACTACTGAGCCTGTGCCCTAAAGCCCAGGAGCCGCGACTGCTGAAGCCCTGCACCCTAGAAACCAAGCTCCACAAGAAAAGCTTTGCCATGCGAAAGCCGTGCACCGCAACCAGAGTATTCCCCGCTCACCCGCCACAACTACAGAAGAGCCGTGCAGCCATGAAGACCCAGGACAGCCAAAAAGCAAATAAATGAAACTTTCAAAATACATTTAAAAACGACACTTGAAATTGTTAAGTATAACCATGAAACAGTGAGTAAGCCACACTGTTAAAAATATGACAAGATAGTATAAAACAACCCTTCCAAATCTATCCCTATTTCAACCACTTTCCTTACATTAGGAAAGAAAAACAAGGCTGAATGACTTTCAACAGAAAGTTTGAAACTAGCATTATAAATTTAATCTTTCATTAAAACAAAAGAATTCAATTAACCAGAACACTTTTGTAAGAGTTCTGACAATAAAGATTTAGCCATAATTTTGTAATTTGTAATTCTTTAGAAATACGACTGAACTATCTGGAGACATTCAAGTGAAAAAAATGATTGCAACTGACAGAAAGCCAAAACAAGAATATAATTTAAGTTAATAAGTCATATCAGAAGGCTTTTTTATCTTTCCCCCAGCTCCAGTGCTAACATGAAAAGTATCAAGATCATCAAAATCAGGTATGCTGATTCCTATTGTGACTAGAATTATAGAATAATACAATACTATGATTCAATGCTGATACCTTTCTCTATTTGCCAGTGAATTTTGTAGTCTGTTGAATCTGTTCTCCCTTTTGAGTAATTAATAAAGCAAAAGTTTTAGACACCCCAGTTTAACATCTGTCTAGAACGATTCCTGACATAGTGGGTGTTCAATAAATGTTTATGGACAAATGAATGGTTTTATAATATGTATTAACCAGAGAATTAATACATTTTTCAAAACTCCACAGATACATAGAACCTCAAGTCAATTATTGTTTAATCTTAACAGACTCTTTGGGAATAACAAGATTACAAGCTAAAAAAGATAATGATAGAAGAAAAGAATTGGGTGTGATGGATACATTTTAGAGCTTGTCAAACTGGGAATCTTCACTTTCCACTCTCGCGTAGATTACATTTCTTACACACTCATGAAAGCTAATCTTAACGACAGTAAAAGGGAATTATTGTACTCAATGCTCAGTTGTGTTCAACTCTTTGTAATCCCATAGACTGTATGTAGCCTATGAGATTACTCCGTCCACGGAATTTTCCAGGCAAAAATACTCCAGGGGATCTTCCCAACCCAGGGATCAAACCTGCATCTCCTGCATTAATGGGCAGATTCTTTACCACTGTACCACCTGGGATGCCCCAGCAAACAGGAAACGCGATACAAATTTGAACCTGAGCTGAACATTCAGTTCAGTTCAGTTCAGTCGCTCAGTCATGTCCAACTCTTTGCGACCCCATGAACCGCAGCACGCCAGGCCTCCCTGTCCATCACCAACTCCCAGAGTTCACCCAAACCCGTGTCCACTGAGTCGGTGATGCCATCCAACCATCTCATCCTCTGTTATCCTCTTCTCCTCCCACCTTCAATCTTTCCCAGCATCAGGGTCTTTTCAAACAAGTCAACTCTTCGCATCAGATGGCCAAAGTATTGGAGGTTCAACTTCAACATCAATCCTTTCAATGGACACCCAGGACTGATCTCCGTTAGGATGGACTGGTTAGATAGAGCTGAACATTAGTGTTTTATATATTCTACTTTTTTACAGGTAAGGTTCTCAGGAGACTAGAAATAGTCTAGACTAGGCTGGGTTCCTTATGACAAACCTGTGATGTAAGTAAGAATTATTATTTTCTCCATTTTACAAATAAAGACACTAAGCCATGGAGAGGCTAAGCAGCTAGCTGCAGCTCACAGAGCTAGTAAGTGGTCTACTCCGGATTCCAACTGAGGAATACGGACCCCACTCCAAGGTTTGTCAGCCCATGTGACTGAAGAACAAGGTGCAGCTCAACCTGGAGGGAGACATTGAGAAAAGGATTTGGGGACCAAATTAAAGGGCTTTGGTTGTAAGATAGAAGGGTTGTGGTTAATTTCACATGAAAGATTTAGCTAAGGAGAAATTTCTGAACATGTAATAGATCATAGGCCATACTGAGTCACTGCCTCTCTGCGTCACTAATAAGATGAACAAAAGTGAGCTCCCTTGATTGTGTCAAATACAACTTGTCCCCTGAATTTCGAGAACTCTTGTCTTTCCCTTTTTCCTCCCTGGGCTATAGAAGCATAGAAGATTACAGGGTAACAAAGGCTTAAATATTAATTCAACTTCTGCTTAAAAATGGATAAAGCTTTAAGAGAACATTTTTGCCACCCTAACAACTAGAAAAAGTCAAGAAGTCTACAAAATCATAAATTTTCTTCAAGTCATCAGAGAGCTGAGGTTGCAAAGCTCCAAGTGAAATGCAAAATTGAGAAGCTCTGAGGAGGAGGAAAGGACATGTGACATTTTCACAGAGCCAAGGAGAAAGAATCAGCTATTATGAAATCACGTGAGGAAAAAGCAGTTAAAACATTCATGAATTCCATATGCAGACTGCTAGGAACCAGTTTAGAGCAAAAGCTTGAAAGGGCTTGGAGAGGGTCAGGAAACTGCACCCTACACCCGCCCACACTGCGGCCCAGGTAAAGTCTACTGTTTCTTAGGGAGAAATACAGACAAAAGTGTCTCCTCCCTGAGGAAGAGCAGATCCTTTCTGTCCCCAGCTCTGACGCTTACGCTGAGTAACAAGCAATAGGAGTCTCAGCAAGGGGAAAGACAGGGCTAAAGGAGGTGTGTTGTTTTTAGTCACTCAGTCGTGTCCAACTCTTTTGTGACCCCATGGACTGCAGCTTGCCAAGTTCTTCTGTCCATGGGACTTCCCAGGCAAGAATACTGGAATGGGTAGCCATGTCCTTCTCCAGCAGATCTTCCCAAACCAGGGATTGAACCTGCATCTCCTTCACTGGCAGACAGATTCTTTACCACTGAGCAGTAAGAGATGTAAAAGACTTTTGACTTACAGGGAGGGGAAGATGCTGGGCTCTGGGATGTTGCACGGATTGCAGACAGAGACATGTTACCAGGGAGACGAGGAGGAGGGGGATCCAAGACCCCCCACAGATACAAGGAAGGGTTGGGGGGTCAACTATTATTAAATGGTAATTTAGCCTACCCAAATTTAACCATCCTCCTAACCTGAATCAATATCATGAGAAAAAGGGGGAATGTGGAGTCCATCTTCAGAAGAAATATAAGATCTGTATCAGCTTATGAAATATAGATCAGGCCAACTGTTTCTATAATGGGTTTGGGGCTGAGCATCCCTGGTGCAATTTCAGTTCCTGACCTCATTCCTATGACCCTATTAGTATTCTGATTTTTTGACTCCCAAGGAAAAATGTTCTAAATATAATCTAGTCTTTTAGGAATTTCTAAAGCCTGTTATATTTTTTAATTTTTATTGTGGACCAAACACCCTTCTAAATGTTTCCTGTGTAACATTCAAACATTTTTACCTAATGAAAATTGTTCCATTTGAGAATTTTTGGAATATCCCTGGAACAAATCACTTCCATGTTCAAATTTTCTTATTCTGGCTCCTGGCTTGCTTATTGACCTTTCCTTACCCTAGAGAACACTGAGATAGGATGTGAGGAATGCTGAAGAAATCCAAATAAGCTTTGCCAAGACCTCCCAGGCTCCCTGCCTCCAACTCACCAATCAACAATCTCAGTGACAAGCCACAACACAGCTCATGCAAGTCTTCAGTTTTTTGCCAACTCATTTACAGTGTACAGAGTCATCACCAAATACTCTTTGCCCAATCCTCATATCCCTGGCATTTTCAAAGAAACTATTTGCTTGTAGTGGAAATTTAACCAAGTTTTGTTCCTTAAAATTCACCAGAGACAAAGTATAGTTTCTTTCTTTCTTTCTTTTTCTTTTCTTGCTAAGTGAAGAAATCTAAACTCATTTTTTGCAAAATATTTGAAAACTGTGAATTTTTACAAAGACTTAGCAAACATGCAGTATCTTCTAGATTTGACTCAGCAATGTGTTTTTTTTTAATAGTTTTTTATTTTTTTTAATTTTAAAATGTTTAATTCTTACATGTGTTCCCAAACATGAACCCCCCTCCCACCTCCCTCCCCATAACATCTCTGTGGGTCATCCCCATGCACCAGCCCCAAGCATGCTGTATCCTGCGTCAGACATAGACTAGCGATTCAATTCTTACATGATAGTATACGACCCTGTATGCAAGACAGGAAAAAAGACGCAGCTGTGTATAACGGACTTTTGGACTCAGAGGGAGCAATGTGTTTTAAAGGTGATATTTTTAATAGATTTAACAGATACTTATGTAGTACAATCTCTGACTTAGGATGCTTCGATGTATGGTTTTTTCGACTTTTACATCCATGTGCAAGTGAGGCAGGGTGGGACCTGGCGCCCTTTGCTGGGATACTTTGCTGCAGTGCTCACACATAGACAAACATCTCCTCCAGCAAAGAATATTGAGAAGAAAAAAAAAAACTACAAAGGACTAAAAATAACTGCATGCATAGGCAGTTGGGGCAAGTTATGAGCAACAAGATAGAAAAAGACCAAAAAACCGACTACTGCTTCTGAGGTTCTGGGAGCAACAACAGCTTCTGCACATGATCCCTGCACATGGCACCACCAGGGGCTGAGTGGACCACCTCAGCCACCCTTCTGGCCCAACCCCTGGACCTGCCCCCACCCTCGACTCATTTGAGGGACCCACTCACCCCCTCTTAGAGAGCAAGCAAGGGAAGCTGTTACTTGTTTTTTGCTCCCTCCTCTTGCGGCCCAAGTCACAGTAAAGCCTTGCCTGAATTTCTCATCTGGCCTCTTATCAATTGTTATTGATTAAAGAGTCCAAGAACCCAAGTCAGCAATAAAAGCAATACACATTTAGTAGAAACCACACATGGAATTTTGAATTTTGATCTTTTTCCAGGTCAGCTGGGTATAGCAGGGTATAGCAGGATATGCTCTCATGATGCCAGGAGCAGTGACAAGCCACAGCTCCTAGCAGCCATGAGGTCACAGGGTAAACAAATAGATACACTTACCACCATCTGTTCTGTACCCAGACAACCATCCCATTTTTCACGTTCAGTAACAGTATCCAGCAAATTACGTGAGATATTCAACACTCTGTTATAAAATAGGCCCTGTGTTGGATGATTTTGCCCAACTTTAGGCTAATGTCGATATTCTAAGTACATTTAAGGTAGGCCAGGCTAAGCGCTGATGTTCAGCAGTTTAGTCACTAAGTTGTGTCAGACTCTTGTGCCCGCATGGACTATAGCCCGCCAGGCTCCTCTGCCATGGGATTTCCCAGGCAAGAATACAGGAGTGATTTGCCATTTCCTTCTTCAGGGGATCTTCCAAACTCAGGCATCGAGCCCACATCTCCTGTATTGCAGGATTCTTTACTGCTGAGCCACCAGGGAAGCCCAATGTTCAGTAGGCTAGGTGTATTAAATCCATTTTCAACCTAGGACAGTTTCTTGTCTTTTTTAAACTTACCTTGGGTTTATCTGAATGTAACCCCACCTTAAATCGAGGAAGACATGTACTATAAATGCACTAGACCCAGTACAAATATTTACTCATTTAATCCTGCTAATATCTGAGAGCAGGAAATAAACTATTCCCTGTTTTACAGATGAGTACACAGAGCATCAGTTCAGTTCAGTTCAGTCACTCAGTCATGTCTGACTCTTCGCTACCCCACGAACTGCAGCATGCCAGACCTCCCTGTCCATCACCAACTCCCGGAGTCCACCCAAACTCATGTCCATTGAGTCGGTGATACCATCCAACCATCTCATCCTCTGTCATCCCTTTCTCCTCCTGCCCTCACTCTTTCCCAGAATTAGGGTCTTTTCCAATGACTCAGTTCTTCCCATCAGGTGGCCAAAGTATTGGAGTTTTAGCTTCAACCTCAGTCCTTCCAATGAACACCCAGGACTGATCTTCTTTAGGATGGACTGGTTGGATCTCCTTGCAATCCAAGGTACTCTCAAGAGTCTTCTCCAACACCACAGTTCAAAAGCATCAATTCTTCGGCACTCAGCTTTCTTTATAGTCCAACTCTCACATCTAGCCTTGACTAGATGGACCTTTGTTGACAAAGTAATGTCCCTGCTTTTTAATATGCTGTCTAGGTTGGTCATAACTTTTCTTCCAAGGAGTAAGTGTCTTTTAATTTCATGGCTGCAATCAGATTTTGGAGCCCAGAAAAATAAAATCAGCCACTGTTTCTACTGTTTCCCCATCTACTTGCTATGAAGTGATGGGACTGGATGCCATAATCTTAGTTTTCTGAATGTGGAGATTTAAGCCAACTTTTTCACTCTCCTCTTTCACTTTCATCAAGAGACTTTTTAGTTCCTCTTCACTTTCTGCCATAAGGGTGATGTCATCTGCATATCCGAGGTTATTGAGATTTCTCCCGGCAATCTTGATTCCAGCTTGTGCTTCTTCCAGCCCAGCGTATCTCATGATGTACTCTGCATATAAGTTAAATAAGCAGGGTGACAGTATACAGCCTTGACGTACTCCTTTTCCTATCTGGAACAAGTCTGTTGTTCTATGTCCAGTTCTAACTGTTGCTTCCTGATCTGCATACAGGTTTCTCAAGAAGCAGATCAAGTGGTCTGGTATTCCCATCTCTCTCAGAATTTTCCACAGTTTCTTGTGATCCACACAGTCAAAGGCTTTGGCATAGTCAATCAAGCAGAAATAGATGTTTTTCTGGAACTCTCTTCCTTTTTCCATGATCCAGCAGATGCTGGCAATTTGATCTCTAGTTCCTCTGCCTTTTCTAAAACCAGCCTGAACATCTGGGAGTTCACAGTTCATGTATTGCTGAAGCCTGGCTTGGAGAATTTTGAGGATTGCTCTATTAGTGTGTGAGATGAGTGCAATTGTGCGGTAGTTTGAACATTCTTTGGCATTGCCTTTCTTTGGGATTGGAATGAAAACTGCCCTTTTCCAGACCTGTGGCCACTGCTGAGTTTTCCAAATTTGCTGGCATATTGAGTGCAGCACTTTCACAGCATCATCTTTCAGGATTTGAAATAGCTCAACTAGAATTCCATCATCTCCACTAGCTTTGTTCATAGTGATGCTTTCTAAGGCCCACTTGACTTCACATTCCAGGATATTTGGCTCTATGTGAGTGATCATACCATCGTGATTATCTGGATCATGAAGATCTTTTTTGTACAGAGCATCAGAGAGGCAAAGTAACTTACCCAAGGTCACACAGCTAGTGAATGGGAGAATCAGGATTCAATTCCAGGCCACCTGACCACAGAGACTATGCATGATACCAGGAAGGAGGGACATGAAGAGGCTCTGCTGGGAAAAATAGCCAGTTTCAAAGCCTTTATAGGAAAATCAATGAAAATCATAGTGATATTAATATAGTCAAGCCTGAAAGCCAAAGGAGTCCCTATTAATTTCCAAAAAATTCAAAGATCTGTGGCTTCCCTCAGACCTCAATTATTTGTGTTTATTGGCTGAAGAACATGTATGCAGAAATACTAGTCAGAAATAAGCCTGTCTTGATATTTATTTGACATAAATTTGCCAAATAAACTTGTTTTAATTGTATATATTTCATTCCTTTTCAGGTTAGATGGAAGATAAACTAGTTATGATTTGTAGAAATACCAAATAGATAAGACATACATCCTCTTGAAGGGAAAACAGTATTTATTTCTGATCTTCTTACAATCATTTGGTGCATCCAAGGTGGCAATGTTCAGTCTGGAGAAGGAGGGTGATTCAGCTGTGTGTTTTCTGACTGCTCAATGCCAGCATGCCTTCTGTGCTGGTGATGACTCACTAACAAACCACTCACTCACAAACCACGTGGAGTTTCTCTGCATGGTCTTACCTCTACACATGTTACAAATGTCAAACTATCAAATTATAAGTGGGTATTCTAGATAAACGTGAATTCATACAATAGTAAGTACATAACATTATCCACAATCAGAACTCACACATACATATAGTAACTTCCAGTGAGCACAAGAAAGTCAAATTTTTGAAAAATGTAAAAGGAATCATGATTGTTCTTAGTCCCCCAATTTATGCACAGCTTTCTGTCTAAATCAACATCTAATTCATTGAATGACCTCCAGCTAATATCTGATTAATGATGCTTAATTACCAAGAAGCACTTTAGAAATATGAAGAGCTGTGTAAATGTTAAGGATATTATCTTCAGAAGTCTTTCTAGTGCTTCCTTAGAGGCAGGATAAAAAGCTCTTCACTCCCATCTGCCTTCTCATTTCTTTTCGCTCACCGTGAACAACTCATTCTCTCCTGTAAGCCTGTTTTCTTATTTTTGCAACTCAGAACTAATTCCATCCAGAACTAATTCTCTAGGAATGGTATCTCCACACTATAGATGGCCGTTTTGACAGCTTGCCAAGCCATGGATTATGCTTTGAAAAATTCATAAGACATATAATTCGTTAGAGAAAGTGAGAGACTACCCACAAATGATATTATCTGCCAATAGGTAATCAACCACCTTAGCCTTCCTAGAGAGAGCCATATGAGCCATCACACAAAATGGAAAAGATAGTCATAAGCAAGGCAAAATTAAATACTCCAAATAAAAAATGCATTATTCTAAATGACCAAAAATATGAAGGTTACTATTTAACATAATGTCACCTTGTCACAGTATAACACAGATGTTAGCTGCCCCTGTATATGTCCACTTTCAACCCAACTTTCACCCAAACACAGAAAGCACATACATGCAAAGTCACTTCAGGTGTGTCCAACTCTTTGAGACCCCATGGACTGTAGCCTACCAGGCTCCTCTGTCCATGGGATACTCCAGGCAAGAATACTGCAGTGGCTTGCCATGCCCTCCCCCAGGGGATCTTCCCAACCCAGGGATTGAACCAGCATTTCTTATGTATCCTGCATTGGGAGGCAGGTTCTTTACCACTAGTGCCACCTGGGAATTCCAAACACAGGAAGGCATCCCCTCAAATTTCTCAAAAGTATCCACTTATACTCCACTAAATGGAAGAGAGAGAAATTCCCATATCACTGAAGATTATTACTAGGAGTCTAAGGGCAGAAGCTGAGGAGAGTTGACAAAGCACAGATGAAAACCAACTTAAAGATTCATAAAACACATTTCTCTTTCCCCAAAACTTCTTAAGATGTGCTGCCCCTGGAGCTCCCAGCTCTGACTCTTCTCCCTCACCCCCACCCATTTTGCCCACAAATTTTGTTTCTCGTCTTATATCTCCCTTACAGCGGTTAAGGGATTACCTTTTCTTTCCCAGGCCTGCCCTTTGGGTCTCACTCTCTATCCCAGGCAATTCACTGAAATCCCTCCCCACCCCTCCCCACCCACCACACACACACACACAGAACAAAGTGCTATCCCCAAAAGAGACACTCTGGCCATCAAACTTTTCTTCATCTTTTTACACCTTTTTGGTTAAACTAAGACTTTCTTGGGTTTCTGTTTGTTTCACTGAGGCTGGAAAGAAACTGAACCACTATAGTATTATTTCTAAAACAGGGTTTATTTCTGCTTTGTACATCCCTCACTATTCTCCCTTCTCCCCTTCCTAATGAAATTGTCAAAAATGTTTAAAAGAAATGACTATGGAATTAAACCTGGGCAGCTTAGCTAAACAGCAAGTGAAGCTGATAGCCACTTCAACCCTTAGTCCTTGACTTCAGAAGAGTCTTATTTTTAAGGACATGCTTTCTTACATGGACTTATAAGATGGTTGCTATCCTGTTGGTTTCAGAGAACCATTTTTGGAAGAGTGCTACTCTATGAAGCAAGTGCCAGATACTATAATCAGATTGTTATTCTAGCATTCCTATGGACATCATGATCCCTTTCATTTGACAGGTATCCAACAAGATGGGAAATTACCCACAAGTTTCTATTTCCACTTACGCATCACTCCATTTAGCCTTCATGATGAATCCTCAACTGGTTAAAATGTGCTTAATACTACAACCTAGTATTACACACACACATACACACAAACACACACACAGTGCCTGGAAGACCTGACTGTGGTACACAGTCAGGGCGGGTCAACTCCAGGCCTAAAGAGTTTGTCTCTGTTTTCTTCTCCCTCCTTAGCTGGGGTCCCTGCACATATCCCTTCCAGCCATACCTCCACAGGAGAACCTCTCTGACTAACTATGGGGAAGTTTCTTGATCTCTCTACTCCTAGATTTTCCCATCCACCTAATAGACACAGTACTATGAATTTCATAGGGTTTACTAAAATTTAAATGTGATAATATACATAAAACACTTAATGCAGTCCCCCTAAAACACAGTGGATACTCTATGAATACCAAGTGTTGTTATGGTTATTGATATCAATTGACTCCTTCTAGACCAAATTACACAGTAAAAGAGGCCATGGGAGAACTCTTTCACCAACTCTCCTCCAAAATCATTTCCCTTGAGAAAGAGTAATGGCCCACCTACTCCAACCTAACTCCCTCCCTCCACATCCTCCCAGAAATGATAATTATGGGTCTCAGTCTTAAAGAATTGCAGATAAGTGAACTTCCTGATGTTCAAGCTGGTTTTAGAAAAGGCAGAGGAACCAGAGATCAAATTGCAAACATCCACTGGATCATGGAAAAAAGGAAAGAGTTCCAGAAAAACTTCTATTTCTGCTTTGTTGACTATGCCAAAGCCTTTGACTATGTGGATCACAATAAACTGTGGAAAATTCTGAGAGAGATGGGAATACCAGACCACTCGACCTGCCTCTTGAGAAATCTGTAAGCAGATCAGGAAGCAACAGTTAGAACTGGACATGGAACAACAGACTGGTTCCAAATAGGAAAAGGAGTACGTCAAGGCTGTATATTGTCACCCTGCTTATTTAACTTCTATGCAGAGTACATCATGAGAAATGCTGGACTGGAAGAAACGCAAGCTGGATTCAAGATTGCAGGGAGAAATCTCAATAACCTCAGATATGCAGATGACATCAACCTTATGGCAGAAAGTGAAGAGGAACTAAAAAGCCTCTTGATGAAAGTGAAAGAGGAGAGTGAAAAAGTTGGCTTAAAGCTCAACATTCAGAAAACGAAGATCATGGCATCTGGTCCCATCACTTCATGGGAAATAGATGGGGAAACAGTGGAAATAGTGTCAGACTTTATTTATCTGGGCTCCAAAATCACTGCAGATGTTGATTGCAGCCATGAAATTAAAAGATGCTTACTCTTTGGAAAAAAAGTTATGACCAACCTAGATAGCATATTGCAAAGCAGAGACATTACTTTGCCGACTAAGGTCCATTTAGTCAAGGCCATGGTTTTTCCAGTGGTCATGTATGGATGTGAGACTTGGACTGTGAAGAAGGCAGAGTGCCGAAGAATTGAGGCTTTTGAACTGTGGTGTTGGAGAAGACTCTTTAGAGTCCCTTGGACTGCAAGGAGATCCAACCAGTCCATTCTGAAGGAGATCAGCCCTGGGATTTCTTTGGAAGGAATGATGCTAAAGCTGAAACTCCAGTACTTTGGCCACCTCCTGCGAAGAGTTGACTCATTGGAAAAGACTCTGATGCTGGGAGGGATTGGGGGCAGGAGGAGAAGGGGACGACAGAGGATGAGATGGCTGGATGGCATCACTGACTCGATGGACGTGAGTCTGAGTGAACTCCGGGAGTTGGTGATGGACAGGGAGGCCTGGCGTGCTGCGATTCATGGGGTCACAAAGAGTCGGACACAACTGAGCGACTGAACTGAACTGAACATCTAAACATTACAAAACTGCCTTTACTTCTCCTTCCCCCCATCCAACCAGAAACCAGTGGGTACCACACCAAACCAGAAAGAAGCTGTTTCAAGACAAAATTCTATATGGAGACCAGCTAACGTAGCTTAGCACACTCAACCTTGTAGGCCAGATGAAACTCAGGTATCTGTTCAGTTCAGTTCAGTCGCTCAGTTATGTCCAGCTCTTTGTGACCTCACGGACTGAGGCATGCCAGGCTTCCCTGTCCATCACCAACTCGCCCCCGGAGCCTATTCAAACTTATGTTTATCACATTGGTGATGCCATCCAAACATCTCATCTTCCCTGTCTTCCAACCATCTGTCTTCCCCTTCTCCTTCTGCCTTCAATTTTTCCAACATCAGGGTCTTTTCCAATGAGCCAGTTCTTCGCATCAGGTGGCCAAAGTATTGGAGTTTCAGCTTCAGCATCAGTCCTTCCAATGAATATTCAGGACTGATATCCTTTAGGACTGACTGGTTGGATCTCCTTGTAGACCAAGGGACTCTCAAGAGTCTTCTCCAACACCACAGTTCAAAAGCATCAGTTCTTTGGCACTCAGCTTTCTTTATAGTCCAACTGTCACATCCATACATGACTACTGGAAAAACCATAGACTTGACTAGACGGACCTTTGTTGGCAAAGTAATGTCTCTGCTTTTTAATATGCTGTCTAGGTTGGTCATAGCTTTTCCTCCAAGGAGCAAGCTTCTTTTAATTTCATGGCTGCAGTCACCACCTGCAGTGATTCTGGAGTCTGAAAAATTCAGCCACTGTTTCCACTGTTTCTCCATCTATTTCCCATGAAGTGATGGGACCGGATGCCATGATCTTCGTTTTCTGAATGTTGAGCTTTAAGCCAACTTTTTCACTCTCCTCTTTCACTTTCATCAAGAGGCTTTTTAGTTCCTCTTCACTTTCTGCCATAAGGGTGGTTTCATCTTCGTATCTGAGGTTATTGATATTTCTCCCGGCAATCTTGATTCCAGCTTGTGTTTCTTCCAGTCCAGCATTTCTCATGATGTACTCTGCATAGAAGTTAAATAAGCAGGGTGACAATATACAGCCTTGATGTACTCTTTTCCTGATTTGGAACCAGTCTGTTGTTCCATGTCCAATTCTAGCTGTTGCTTCTTGACCTGCATACAGATTCCTCAGGAGGCAGGTCAGGTGGTCTGATATTCCCTTCTCTTTCAGAATTTTTCACAGTGTATTTTGATCCACACAGTGAAAGGCTTTGGTGTGGTCAATAAAGTAGAAGTAAATGTTTTTCTGGAACTCTTGCTTTGTTGATGATCCAGCAGATGTTGGCAATTTGATCCCTGGTTCCTCTGCGTTTGTAACAAAACCTGGACAGGTTTAAATACTTTAAAAAAAGGAAAAAAAACCACCTCTCAGATTTCTCAGGATCAACTTGAGAATAACTGAGTCCATATCTTTCACATGTATATTCTACTATTCATAGTTTAAAAATGTGAATTTCATAAGACATAGAAAACTAATTCCAGTTAACAATTTTGTTTTATTATGAAACTGACAATTTTTTTAGTTTTTCCATCTGGTTTAGATGAATTCTTATCTAGGTGTCAGATGGTTCTTGCCCCATGCATCTATGTTGGGAATTCTGCTTTTTAATCCATAGCCTTATTACTAAATCCACATTTTTGAATAACCCTTGACTCAGAGTACCGAGTTTATGAATTGATTTCCATATATGAATATAATGAAGTGCTGCAGAGTCTTGGGTATAAATATGAGGGCATCTCTGCTAGTAACAGTTCATAGTGAAGTTGGCCCAAGCCTCTTCTTATTAGCAAAGCTAGTATCTTCTTAGGGTTCTCCCCTCCTCTGGGCAGTCTAGAGGGTCGAGGTCAACCCAACTTCTGCACACATGGGTGGGGAGCCAGAAAATCAATGGGCTACAGCAATTGCTTCTCCCTGACACAAAGAGCCCTGGTCCCTTTGTGACTCAGAAATCCATGAGAGTCATGTGGATCTTTGAGGGAAGATAATCCACTTCTCTTTATCTTCAGCAGAAGGCAATTCTGCTGATGTATTCCTTAAACAAACATTCACTGAACACCTCTAAGGCAGGGGGCAACAATGTCGGAAAGGACAGCATTGTCCTTACTTTCCTTGAACTGACACATGACAAGCACCGTGAGCCCGTGGGGCCCTGACATCTGGGCCTCACTCACCAAAGAGCAGCAGGGCCAAAGTCATCTTTGATTTCAAGTCCTCTCTCTCAATGTTCCCTTGGATGGTTTGTATTTATTTTGTCGCAGTAAGAACATATGAAATGTGCTGTCTTCAATTTTTAAGTGTATTGTTGACTATAGGCACAGTATTGTACAGCAGATTTCTAAACTGCCAGCCCCTGGCAACCAGCACTCCACTTTGACTCTATGAATTTGACTAGTTTATGCACATCATGTAAGTAGAATCATGGAGTAGACACCACCCTGAACACACCTCACTCAGTTCAGTTCATTTCAGTCAGTTGTGTCCAACTCTTTGTGACCCCATGAATCGCAGCACGCCAGGCCTTCCTGTCCATCGCCAACTCCCAGAGTTTACCCAAACTTATATCCGTCGAGTCGATGATGCCATCCAGCCATCTCATCTTCTGTCATCCCCTTCTCCTCCTGCCCCCAACCCCTCCCAGCATCAGAGTCTTTTCCAATGAGTCAACTCTTCACATGAGGTGGCCAAAGTACTGGAGTTTCAGCTTTAGCATCAGTCCTTCCAATGAACACCCACAAGGCATGGCTTAGTTTCATTGAGTTAGACAAGGCTGTGGTCCGTGTGATCAGATTGGCTGAATATACCTAATCTCATCTAATTGATTTTTTTAAATTTGCTTAACCTAGATTATTTTTTAATTTCTAGTTTATTTTTAACACAGCTATTAGAAAACAGGACACATCTACCTCACCCAAGCTTACAATACATTCAGTGTCATTTGAAAAGAAATATTGTGCACTGCAGAGAAATATTTGAAAGCATTGAAGGCAGGCAGGTACCCACCGGCCTCGTCTTAGGAAGGTTTTTGGTTTCACTCCTGTGGCCTTATCCCTTAGGGGTGTTCAAACTCAGAGTTCAGCAAGAGATCGGGAAGAACAATGGCATCTTGGTTGGGGGGGGCAGTGGTTGGGGTGCAGAGATGGCCTGAACTATCTGCAATCGCATGGCCCAGTTAGAACATAATTGCATACCCATGTGACTTTATATTCAGAATCTAATTTTATCCTAAGAGTCAATTGGCCCTGCTAAACAGCACAATGGTGTGAAGGGTAATTACAATGAAAGGCAGCAGCTTCCTAAGGGTTCTGGAAGCCAGCATGGTTTTTAACAAGTCATCTCACACACACTGTCCTGAGAGAAACAGAGAAACAAGGGCCAAGTGGATGGGGCTGGAGCCTGCCCTCAGAGCTCAGGAGTGGCTTTGCACACCGTCCATCTGCACCATTTGGGGAGCCAGCTGGGGAAGGGACCCGGAGGTTTCCTTCAGCTGCTCTGGCCTTGCAACTCTGCCGGGTTGTCGCTATGGGAGGCAAAGAGCAAAGAGTCTCGCCTGCAGAAAATGGACATTATGAATGCATCTGTTTCGCCAGCTCAGCATGGCAGCAAGACTGGAGATAAATATACTGGCAAACAATCTAACAACTGCTGTTTCCATGGAGGGAGACAGTAGTGCTTGAGCAACACGCATAAATTACAGGGTCTTGGAAAATCAAGAGTCCTAACTGCAAAGAGGCTGGTCTGATCTTGTGAGGATGGATGGCCACAGTGAATGAGGTGAGCTCAAGTGCTCATCTTTTAAACAACTGAATAAAGTTCTGTACCTCCAGGGAAGCTTTGAAGAGGTGGAACCACAGGAAGGTCAAGGTCTTTGCTGTCTGGCCACAGCCAGGTAGAATATTGCTGCCCCCAGGCCCAGGCTGAGGCAGAGGGAGGGGATGAAAAGCCTCCACGTCCAAATCCCCGTATAGGCCTTTATATGCATTTGGCTCAGATGTTAAACCATCTGCCTGCAATGAGGGAGACCTGGGTTTGATTCCTGGGTAGGGAAGATCCCTGGGAAAAGGAAATGGCAACCCACTCCAGTATTCTTGCCTGGGAAATCCCATGAATGGAGGAGCCTGGTGACCTACAGCCCACAGGGTCACAAAGAATCAGACACGACTGAGCGACGTCATTATCACTATCACTAACAAGCTTAGGCAACTTCATTTCTTCTAAACGTTTGCTTTGCATTTCAAATTAGCTCCCAAGATCCTTGCAGAAATTTGCAAAACTTCTCGTCATCTTTTCATTTTCACTGCGGTATATTTGCTTTACAATGTTGTTAGTTTCCGCCATATAGCAAAGTGAATCAGCTATGTATGTACATATATCCCCGCTTTTGGGGGGGTTTCCTTCCCAATTCGGTTACCACAGAGCACTGAGCAGAGTTCCCTGTGTTATACAATAGGTTCTCACAGTATCTATTTCATGCGTTGCCTCTCGGCCTTCTGGCTAAGATCAAGTGTAGTATCTACCTTATACATGGTAGTGTATACATGAATCTCCCAGTTCCTCCCACCCCCTTCTTTGCCTCCCTTGGTGTCCATACGTTTGTTCTCTATGTCTGTGTCTCTATTTCTGCTTTTTAAATAAGATCGTCTATACAGTCACCAATTTTTTCAGATTTCACTTATATGCGTTAATATACGATACTTGTTTTTCTCTTTTAGATTTGCTTCATGCATGACGGTCTCTAGCTCTCTCTGAAAGACAGAGTTCACACAGAGAGAAGGAAGCATCCACATGGACGGATCAATAAGGTTTTTACCTCTGACTGAAGCCAATTAAATAGATCAATGGAGTTTGGGACCCCCCGCCCCGGGGCATAATTAAAAGTATGCAAAGTAATAGTCAATCAACCATGGTTGATAACAGTTATGGTTATAAAAGCCTGGGATTCTCTGCTGTAGTGTCAGCACAACCCCCACCTCCCAGCCCTACCATAAGCTTTCCCAAGAGAGAAAGGTATATTTTTTTTTCATGGCTTCTGCATTCAAGACATTCAGAAAAAAAAAACAACAAAAAAAGATACAGGGGTAAAGAGGCCATGACAGCTTTTGGAGAAAGAAACTTCTCATTTTCTTGAGAAAAAGTGCCCTATATTTTATTTAAAAAAAAAAAAAAATTCCCTATACAGTCTATTGTTTTCCATTTTGTATTATATTACTATCTCATTTCTTTCTGAAAATTTGGAAGTGTTTTCTCCCTAGTGATAATGTTCATATTTATGACTTTACATAATACATTTAATCCTCTGTTTCTTTGAAGTTCAGAATAGAATAGCAGTTTCTTTGAATTATCACAGATTATAAATCCTTCTTTTATGGTTTGTGCTGTGGGATCCTTATTTAATAAATTCTTGCCTACTCAGTCACAAGGGCATATTTTTTGCAGTACCAATTAACTCCACACTTTGACCAAAGAGAAATTAACACATGTATTTTTGCTTTCTCATTGCCTCCCTCTACTCCTCTGCCTGGTTTAGCTGGATGATATTATCTTTTTTAGTATTTTCCTTTGTAATAGCAAGTGTAACTGTACGTTTATCCAGTGGATTACCAAGGATGACTCTATGGAAGCAGTTCATGCCAGATGCCAACAAGAAGAACATGCATTGTTCTTTAGAAAATATTTAAGCATAATAAAACCAATTACAAGTCAGTCTGGTTATTATTACCACAATGCTCTAACAAAACAATATCACTGATAAAATATTTTTTTCTTATAAGGAGAGACCACTCCACTGCCACCTATCCCGTTTGTGTGTCTCCATCAGTTGTTTTGTCAATTTAACATTAAAATCTTTTAACACTTCACTAAAAGATGAGAAAACCATCCAAATAATAATAATCCACTCTCCTCTCTTATTGTCTCTTTCCAATATCTGTCAGGGTTTGTAACATTTGTGTTGGGTTCTAGGCCATATTCCCCATGTTTGTTTATATAGATTCAGAACATACCACCCTTTTCTATATTTTGCCACTTATCTTCTGACTGGCTGAAGTTTATCCTTAAGTAATTTTCAGTACACTTGGAATCAAAATTCCCTGCATTGTAACATGTTCCAAATGTTTGTCTTAATACTTGAAGTTTGTATTTATCATTCTAGGTCAAATGTTCTTGGGAAATAGCATGCTCTTTCAAACTGTAGATTCTTTCACCCATAAAAATTCTAAATATTTTCCTAAATTATCTCCTTTTTTCCTCCTTAGGACACCAGTTATGCATATTACCCTTGTCTGTTCATTATTTTTTCTCTAACCTTTTAAACTCTTTGCTTGCGCTTTAATGTATCCCATTTTTATCAGGTCCCTTATTGTACTTCAACATCTAGTCTCTGTTGGACTATTTTGCCTTTAGTTCAGAGCAGTTTTGTCTATATATTTTTTTTTTTTTTGCTTTGACCCTCCTGAGCTCTGCCAGCTCACGCTTTATCTCCTCATAGCCTCTAACCACCACCTCTCCCTCACCTCGTATTTCTGCTTTGTCTCTTTTCTATATTAGAGCAATTGCCTTTTTAATTTTTTTAATGAACTGTGAAATATCTGTTTACAGTTTCCACCTGCCCTGTATTTCTGCTGAATATTCTTTATCAATGTTTTGTTTCTTGTTTCCATTTCTTCTTTTTTCTAGTAATAACTTTACATGTATGCTGATTTTTTAAAATTTTTCATCTTTTGAAAGAGGTAAAATTTTCCTGAATCAATTATATGAATGAAGGTCATATCGGGTAGGAGCCATGTCCTGGCTCCTAGTATCCCATAGAATGATCTAAGAGCTCTTTGGGAATTTGCTTTTCCCTAGCTGTGTGTGTATGTTCCATGGACTATAGCCCACCAGGCTCATCTGTCCATGGAATTTTCCAGGCAAGTATACTGGAGCAGGTGCCATTTCCTACTCCAGGGGACCTTCTCAATCCAGGCATCAAACCCAGAATCTCTTGTGTCTCCTGCGTTGGCAGGTGGATTCTTTAACACTGTGCCACCTGGGAAGCATTCCCTAGAGACTGTCAATTGTTTATAATATGAAGACCCATGCAGTTTCACCCATCACCACAAAGGTGGGCTGCCTTTTGCAAATTGTTTTACTTATATAATTCCTCCTTTGATCTCATTCTTCAATTCTGAGGAAAAAACCAAGCAGAGGGAAAATTTCCATGCCAGTCAGTGAACCTTGTTCCCAATTTCCTGGCAAATGTCTTAGTTTTGCACCTCCAAGGCCCCTGCCTTAGAAAAGCACACTGATTTCTGGGATCTATCTAGAGGAACACCTTCTAATTCTTCCCATCCCTCTGTCTGATCACCACCATCATTATACCACTTCATCTACTTTGTTGTTCCAAATTTATGCTGTCTCCCACTTTTCCTAAAGACAGATACTGTTTTCATTTTTCTTGCATTTGCATAAGACAAAAGGAAAAGAGGGAAATGCCAACTTTAAATGGAAGCCACTGGATCTTCTTACAAGAGAAACAATTCTATACCTAAAATGACACTTTGAGAGCAATCAATAGAAAGGGAGAAGAAGGAAATTCAACTTCCCAGTAGAAAAATCTGTTCCTTCTCAACAAAATCATAGTAGTCACTACACACTCTTAGGTTCTGGTTTGCTTTTTACACTGGTTACTATTTCTGTCAGGGAAACGCATGACCATGTCAAGTTGTTTGACATTTCTTGTTAACAAGAAGTTTATGTTACTTCAATCCCAGACAATTGTCATCACAACAGATAGTGCTGATTTAATAGCAATTGCCATAAGTTTTAACTCATAGAAGCAGAGACTAGAATGGTGGTTGCCAGGGGCTGGAGGTAAGGGGAAATGGGAAATTATTATTGATTAATATGTATAAAGTTTCAATTACAAGAAATGAGTAGGTTCTAGAGATCTACTGTACATTAGTATCTATAGTTAACTATAGGGTACTATGCATCATTAAATGAGGATTGATTTCTTTTTTTTTTCTGTTTTTTTTTTTTAATTTTTATTTTTACTTTATTTTACTTTACAGTACTGTATTGGTTTTGCCATACATTGACATGAATCCACCACGGGTGTACATGCGATCCCAAACATGAACCCCCCTCCCACCTCCCACCCCACAACATCCCTCTGGGTCATCCCTGTGCACCAGCCCCAAGCATGCTGTATCCTGCATCGGACATAGACTGGTGATTCGATTCTTACATGATAGTATACATGTTACAATGCCATTCTCCCAAATCATTCCACCCTCTCCCTCTCCCTCTGGGTCCAAAACTCCGCTATACACATCTGTCTTTTTTGCTGTCTTGCATAAATCATTGCCATCTTTCTAAATTCCATATATATGTGTCAGTATACTGTATTGGTGTTTTTCTTTCTGGCTTACTTCACTCTGTATAATCGGCTCCAGTTTCATCCATCTCATCAGAACTGATTCAAATGTATTCTTTTTAACGGCTGAGTAATACTCCATTGTGTATATGTACCAAAGCTTTCTTATCCATTCATCTGCTGATGGACATCTAGGTTGTTTCCATGTCCTGGCTATTATAAACAGTGCTATGATGAACATTGGGGTACATGTGTCTCTTTTGATTCTGGTTTCCTCGGTGTGTATGCCCAGCAGTGGGATTGCTAGGTCATATGGCAGTTCTATTTGCAATTTTTTAAGGAATCTCCACACTGTTTTCCATAGTGGTTGTACTAGTTTGCATTCCCACCAACAGTGTAGGAGGGTTCCCTTTTCTCCACACCCTCAAATGAGGATTGATTTCATGTTAATTGTTCTTACCACAAAACACACACACACACACACACACACACACACATACATGAGAATACAAGGACACCTTCAGAGAAGAAGGATATGTTTAGTATCTTGCTTGTGATGGCATCACAGGTATATGCATATATCCAGATTTATCAAGATATAGACAGTAAATGTATGGGGGTTTTGGTATGTCAATTACACCTCAGTAAACTAAAAAGCACACAAAAAGTAAAATAAAGCTTTCTCTTAATATCAATGAGACTATGATATATCACACTATAGTACTGAATATATTGACTTTTATTTTAAAACAAAATTATAAAGGGAAAACATAGAATCATTCAACAGGGCAGAAGAACTACCTGACACCCATTGACAGTCAGCTTTTTTGCACTTGTGGGTGGCACAAACACTGCTGAAACAAGAGAATTTTCATCACTGAAAGCATCACAAAAATAGCTGTCACATTTGACATTAATGTTAATTGTGGACAAACTGAACCTCTGACAAGTTTTCTGCAGCCAATAATTTAGTAAAAGTGCTCTGCTTTGGAAAGCCAAGAATGTCAGCTAAAGGTCAACCCCCAGGGCTTTGAAATGCCCCCTTTCTGCAACAAGATGTTAAAATTGGACTATTTCTGCCTCAGTCTAAAATTGGAGAAAGCAAACAATAGGTACTAAGTACCCCTACATTACAAAGTGCAGGGCGAGACCACCTGTGTAGAAGTTGCAAAGCAAATGATAGGAAATCAGTACTGAAATAGGGCCTCAGCCAAGATTTGCTCATCCACCCTCTTGAGTGTATAAAAGGATTGAAGTTTAAAGGGAGTGCAAACCAAAACTACTGAAGCCAGTTTGGAAGACCGTAATATTTTCTATTCCCATCATAGAGGAGGGAAGAGGGCAAATAAGAGAAGCATCAAGTGAATGGCTGAGAGTGGGTGCCTGGCATATCTGGAGTCCAAGATTGATGTCAGAACCATGCTTGAAAAAGACTGAGGCACGTAGCTGAAGCCCATAGCTATAGAGTAAAACCCTACACTGGGAACAAACTAAAATTCTTGGTGGGACAAAGATTTGTGAGCATTTTCAGTGGTGAGATGTGGTCCATGTGGGGAAGAAACTGACCTCAAGCTATCTTAAAGTAAACTTTGCTCAGGTGAGTCCCTGAGTGTATGATGGAACCCTGAAAGAGAGACTTGGCATGGAAGGGGCCGCTGGATATACAAAGCTTGAGACTGAAATCATGACAAATACAATTAGAGAGCCCCTTCAGGAGTATTTCTGTGGCAGCCTAAAAGAAAACTACCTAAAAAAAAAATATTCAGGGTTAGTTCAGCTCAGTTCAGTCGCTCAGTCGTGTCCAAATCTTTGTGACCCCATGAATCGCAGCACGCCAGGTCTCCCTGTCCATCACCAACTCCCGGAGTTCACCCAAACTCATGTCCATAAAGTCGGTGATGCCATCCAGCCATCTCATCCTCTGTCATCCCCTTCTCCTCCTGCCCCCAATCCCTCCCAGCATCAGAGTCTTTTCCAATGAGTCAACTCTTTGCATGAGGTGGCCAAAGTACTGGAGTTTCAGCTTCAGCATCAGTCCTTCCAATGAACACCCAGGACTGATCTCCTTTAGGATGGACTGGTTGGATCTCCTTGCAGTCCAAGGGACTCTCAAGAGTCTTCTCCAACACCACAGTTCAAACGCATCAATTCTTCGGCACTTAACTTTCTTCACAGTCCAACTCTCACATCCATACATGACCACAGGAAAACCATAGCCTTGACTAGATGGACCTTAGTCGGCAAAGTAATGTCTCTGCTTCTCAATATGCTATCTAGGTTGGTCATAACTTTCCTTCCAAGGAGTAAGCGTCTTTTGCTTTCATGGCTGCAATCACCATCTGCAGTGATTTTGGAGCCCAAGAAAATAAAGTCTGACACTGTTTCCACTGTTTCCCCATCTACTTCCCATGAAGTGATGGGACCGGATGCCATGATCTTCGTTTTCTGAATGTTGAGCTTTAACCAACTTTTTCACTCTCCTCTTTCACTTTCATCAAAAGGCTTTTTAGTTCCTCTTCACTTTCTGCCATATGGGTGGTGTCATCTGCATATCTGAGGTTATTGATATTTCTCCTGGCAATCTTGATTCCAGCTTGTGCTTCTTCCAGTCCAGCATTTCTCATGATGTACTCTGCACAGAAGTTAAATAAGCAGGGTGACAATATACAGCCTTGACGTACTCCTTTTCCTATTTGGAACCAGTCTGTTGTCCCATGTCCAGTTCTAATTGTTGCTTCCTGACCTGCATACAGGTTTCTCAAGGGGCAGGTCAGGTGGTCTGGTATTCCCATCTCTCTCAGAATTTTCCACAGTTTATTGTGATCCACACAGTCAAAGGCTTTGGCATAGTCAAGAAAGCAGAAATAGATGTTTTTCTGGAACTCTCTTCCTTTTTCCATCATCCAGCGGATGTTGGCAATTCGATCTCTGGTTCCTCTGCCTTTTCTAAAACCAGCTTGAACATCTGGAAGTTCATGGTTCGTGTATTGCTGAAGCCTGGCTTGGAGAATTTTGAGCATTACTTTACTAGCATGTGAGATGAGTGCAATTGTGCACTTCCCCGCCAGAGAAGTCAGATCAGGGTTAGGGACTTGCTATAAACAAAGGGAATCAGTGATAGAATTTCATCCTCTGTGCAGAGGCAACTACTGTCCAATATCATCATAGATTAGTTTCACTTTTCTAGAACTTTATATAAGTAAATTCATATAGTATGTCTTCTTTCATGTCTGGCTTAATTTGTTCAGGATTGTGTTTGAAATACATCCCTGATGTTGCATATTATCAGTGGGTTATTTTTCTTCCTTATTGTTGAGAATGTTGTTATTCAGTCACTAAGTCGTGTCCAACTCTTTGTGACCCAAGGACTGCAGGACACCAGGCTTCCGCGTCTTTCACTGTCTCTTGGAGTTTGCTCAAACTCATGTCCATTGAGTCGGTGATGCCATCCAACCATCTCATCCTCTGTCACCCTCTTCACCTCCTGCCCTCGGTCTTTCCCAGCATCAGGGTCTTTCCCAATGAGTTGGCTCTTCACATAAGGTGGCCAAAGTATTGGAGTTTCAGCTTCAGCATCAGTCCTTCCAATGAATATTCAGAGTTGATTTCCTTTAGGATTGACTGGCTTGATTGTTGAGTGTAGTCCATTACATAAATAATGTAACGATGTGTTTGTCCATTACATGAATAATGTAATATTTAATGTGCTTATGTAGATGTTCTAACTATTTTGTTCTTACATTTGATTCTATCTTCCAATTTGAGCTGTTTTATATATAGTGCAAAGTACGGATTGAGGCTTATTTTTTTCCATATAGACCTCCAGCTGTTCTTGCATCATTTCTGGAAAAGACTCATTTACCCATTAAATTATCCAATCACTTTTTCACCGTAATAAATTACCACAGGAGTGACTGGCTTAGAACAAAGCTTTTACTTTGCTACTTTATGGGTCAGCAATCTGAGAAAGGCTCTGCTGGACAGTTTATTTGTGGAGTTTCTCATGTGGATACACTTAGATGTTGCATCGGGTTGCAGAAATCTGAAGGCTCAATTCTGCTGTGCTCAAATATGGCTCACTCCCGTGACTGGCAAGCTGGCTGGCTGTAGAGGCTCAGCTGAGAGTGCCAACCAAAATGTTTACACATGACCTCTCCAGCATGGCAACCACAGGGAGACAAACTTCTTACGTAAGGAGTGGCTTCCCACAGAGGACGTGTCCAAAGAGAACCTGGCAAAAAAAAAAAAAAATGTGTTGCCTCTTACTCTCAGAAATCATAGTGTCAATTCCAACCAGGTTCAAGAGAACCCCATATACTGATGGGACGTATATCTAAGAATCTGCAATCATCTTTAAAACAATAACATCATGCATGTGTGGGTCTATTTATGGATTCTTTCCCTCCATTCTATTGACCTATTTGTCTATCCTTGTGTGCGTGCTAAGTCACTTCAGTCGTGTCCGACTCTTTGCCACCCTGCGGACTGTGGCCCTCTAGGCTCCTCTCTCCATGGGATTCTCCAGGCAAGACTCCTGAAATGGGTTACCATGCCCTCCTCCATGGGATCTTCCTGACCCAGAGACCGAACCCGAGTCTCTTACCTCTCCTGCATTGGCAAACAAGTTCTTTACCACTAGCGCTGTCTGGGAAGTCCCTTGTCTACCCTTATATCAATAATAATATTTGATTATAATAATTTAAGAACTACCCTGGTGGCTCAGACGGTAAAGCGTCTGTCTACAATGCGGGAGACCCTGGTTCTATCCCTGGGTGAGGAAGACCCCCTGGAGAAGGAAATGGCAATCCACTCCAGTACTATCGCCTGGAAAATCCCATGGGCAGAGGAGCCTGGTAGGCTACAGTCCATGGGGTCGCAAAGAGTCGGACGTGACTGTGCGACTAATCACACATCACATAATAATTTAAAGCAAATCTTGAAATCAACTAGTGTAAGTTCTTCAGTTTTAAAATTTGGGGCGCTATTCTAAGTCTTTTGCATTTCTATACAAACCAGCTTATTGCTTTCTATTTTTTAAACTGCTTGGAATCAGATTGTCATTGTATGAATCTATAGGACAATTGATTTCTTAATATTAAATCTTGTGGTCTATATATGGTATATTTCTTCATAAATTTAGGTCTTTTATACGTTTTTGCAATGTTTTTGGTATTTTGTATAGAATCCGCCTGTAATGCAGGAGACCCGTGTTCACTTCTTGGGTTGGGAAGATCCCCTGGAGAAGGAATAGGCTACCCACTCCAGTATTCATCAGCTTCTCTGGTGTCTCAGACAGTAAAGAATCTGCCTGCAATGCAGGAGACCTGGGTTCGATCCCTGGGTTGGAAAGATCCCCTGGAGGAGGGCATGGCAACCCACTCCAGTATTCTTGCCTAGAGAATCCCCACCCTTGCCAAGTCTCTCCCTGTACATTTATCTTAGTATTTGGCTAAAGATTTCAGGAGATCCCCAAGCAGATTTCTGAAGCTTATTTTCTGACCAGCTGCCTCCTTTCAGATATCCATCCCTACAAGTTCTAGCCTCAGCAGCCCCAAAGTTTGTCCTTAGTTCAGTGAGACTGCCATACTTTGCTAGGGTTTCAAATTCCTCTACCATGGCCTAAAAGAGCCTTCAGTCAAAAATCTGCAGTGATCATGAGGATGATGTATTTGTATTCTCTCATGGATTGCAGTCCATTGTTGTCTGTCATCCATCATCTGAAAACAGTTGCTCTATATCTATTTGTCTAGCTTTATAGTTGTTTATATTGCAAGAGCTAGTCAAATACCAGTTACCATCACGGCTGGAAGGTCAGTTGATATTCTCCCATCTAAGATTGCAAGATCCAACCAGTCCATTCTAAAGGGGATCAGTCCTGGGTGTTCATTGGAAGGACTGATGCTAAAGCTGGAGCTCCAATACTTTAGCCACCTCATGAGAAGAGTTGACTCATTGGAAAAGACTGATGCTGGGAGGGCTTGGGGGCAAGAGGAGAAGGGGACAACAGAGGATGAGATGGCTGGATGGCATCACCGACTCGATCAACATGAATTTGGGTAAACTCCGGAAGTTGGTGATAGACAAGGAGGCCTGGCGTGCTGTAATTCATAGGGTCGCAAAGGGTCAGATACGACTGAGCAACTGAACTGAACTGAACTAAAGATTGCCTAAAATCTCAGTGGATAGCTGAGATTTTATCCTAGTTACAGGAGTGAAATACCTATAGTGTTTGAGATACTGTGATAAATTGGTTCTCTACTTGTACCCTATGCTGCTGCTGCTAAGTCACGTCAGTCATGTCCAACTCTGTGCAACCCCAAAGATGGCAGTCCACCAGGCTCCCCCGTCCCTGGGATTCTCCAGGCAAGACACTGGAGTGGGTTGCCATTTCCTTCTCCAACTTGTACCCTATAGTTTCAAATAATTCAGTATACCAGATATGTTATCATTTCAAAATTTCTGTATGTAGAATAAGAAATAGAATGTATTTGTGGAGCACTGACACTGTACCTCAGGTAGGGAATAGAGAAAATGGTGACCAAAAAAACATTAATTATAAAGGGGTAAATCTGGAGTGGTTCAGAGCAGAGGGAGATCTGAGTTTGGACCCAGTTTCAACTCTATTAGCATTATTGAGCAAGATATGTAACCTCTCAAAGTCAGTGCCGCCTACCATTCCAGCTGGATTATAATACTGCCCCTTCCATTTAGTCATGAGTAGCAGATGTGAAACTGTTGGCAAACTTTCCATAAATACTAGTTTTCACTGATAGAAACTTGATTTAGGAGCTGTATAAAATAGAAAAACAAAAGCTGAATGCTAGAATGTGGACATAGATTCTATTTCCAAATCTGTCTTCTCTGAACATACATAATAATACTAGCAGTGCCCCTGAGTTCAGAGCCTACTACGTGCCTGACATCATTTCAGAGATTTTTAGTTATTTATTTCCTCCAATAAACTTAAATGACAAGGATTAACATCTTGATTTTACAGATTGGGGAACTAAGACTAAGCAAACGTAAGAAACTGGCTCAAGGTAAAATGGCAAGTTGAGAAGTCAAGCTCAGATTCCTGTGTCCACAAAGCCTATGTTCTTGCCATGACACCACATTGACCATGGACAGCCATCTTTTCTCTAGGCCTTAGAACTCTCTACCATGAAATGAGGATTTTGAATCATGCAGAAAGTATTACTATCCTTTCTCAACTAAACATGCAGATTACAACATGATTTTCTAATCTTATTAAACATGAAGCATAAAGAAGCTTAATCTAAGTTGATATACTTGGTAATGTTGAATTCCAGGAATATGTTTGGTTTGATTTTTATACTCGTGTGAATTGATCGGATACTTCTGATCTGATCTGCTACCAATAAAGACTTCCCTCAAAATAGTGATTTACTAATCTTATTCTAATCAATCACAGGATTTGATGCTCAACGTTTGTTCTCCTCTTTGCTGGTCATATACACAGTGCATTTCTAGCTGTATTATCTGCCATTGCTTCTCATGGGGAAAACGTATCCTGCTGCTGCTAAGTCATTTCAGTCGTGTCCGACTCTGTGCAACCCCATAGACAGCAGCCCACCAGGCTTCCCCGTCCCTGGGATTTTCCAGGCAAGAACACTGCAGTATCCTAGGTGGGTCTATTTGAAGACGAGATCCCCAGTTTATTCTAATCTCTCTCCACTGAGACAAACTGAAAAAAATCTGTGTGCATTTGTCTATGAACAGACCAGGTCATATTGCAGACATTTAATATTTTACGCTATACCCATTAGTACTAATTATCATTTTATCTCTTTGTTTTTGTTTCTATACAATCCATGGCAATACCGTTACTAGAGTGCAGAGTTGGCCTGAAAAGGGAGAAAAGGGCAAACATTCATCTTGATGTCTGCATCATTTTAAATCTTGACAAGATTTAAAATGGGTGGAAGGAAAAGCACACTTCTGCCTTCCATGCAGAAACAGAGAGGCCAGCCTTTGAGGCAAGAGGTCATTCCACAAGCATCAAGTGACAGAGGCCATATTTAAATAGGCACAACAAAACACCCATCAAAGAGACATTTATGCCCTTCCTGACAATCACCAAACTCCGTGACAGATAGTACTGTTGGATCTTTACCGTGTATGTGAAAGGCATTGAAGAAAAGGAATCATTGAGCAATAAGGCCAGTGAAATTGATTGTTTGACAGGATGGGTTCAGGGAGAGGATAGAGCTGTTTTCCAATGTTTCTGCTCTGGGTAGGGGGATGAAGAAGTGCTACCTGGCTCTTCCCAGCACAGATTCCCATTTTCCTGGCACAACCTGGAGCTCCAACATGGTCCTAACCAACCAGGTTTTTCTGGTTCAAAGCACTCTTGATAGTCTCTACCTTTATTCTCCAAAGATGATGAGAACCTGACCAGCAGTGAGGCACTCTCTAGGCTCTCACCTCCCAAGCAGTAATTTTCTCTATTTGAGTAATTGCCACAAGGGTCACTCACAAATCACCTGGCTGAACTACAAGCTTTTAAGGTGCTCTGCCTCCCACAGAAATTCAGTCAGTCTCCAGCCCCAAGTTGACCTCCTTTTCAATCTCTGGAATTTAAAATTAATTCAGCATCACTGTTTACTGCGTGATTGAAGATTCCAAACTCTGAAATGTAATCGTATGCGAAATGTTAGCAGGGCAAAAGATCAAGGACATGTATAAGACAATTTGACACATGCATAGGCCAAGTCAAAAAGGCCACATCACAAAATAAATTGCAGCTAGCAAGGGCCAGAAAGAGCAGCATGGCCATGATTTATAAATTTATGAGCGGTTTGGGCAAAGTGTAGACTCCTTAATTATTGTGGTGAGAAGGGAAATAGAACAAGAAACAGCAGCAAAACGGTGGAGGTATTAAGCATTGTTACCATTATAAAGTGTATATCAAATGCCTGGAAAGTATTGGTTTCACTTCAGTTTCGCCCAGAAAAAAAAAAGGGGTGGGGGGAGAATCCAATAATCAGAAGCATAGTTCTTAATATAAGTGAAAAAAAAATTCAGTCTGAAGAGAAAGTACTTTAATCAACTGCTTGCTGACATTTCTGAATGTCTCAAAATCACTGAAACTCTACATAAACACAATAAAAGGCAACACATTTCCATCACAAAGTCTTCTCCTAGGATCTGAAACAAGACAGGGGAGTAGAAATATCCTGAGTTCATCTCCTCCCACAGAAATAGCAAAATTACAGCTGCTTACAGAACAACTGTATTTGAGAATGACCTGAAGACTGGCAGAAGAGATTTTTCATAACTGAAGATGTAAAGAAGGAGGAATAACAGAGAGGGGAGGAGAAGCAGATGCCGGTGTAGTCTGGATCCCGCCCCGAGCAAGGTGACCCACCAGCAAGAGAAAACTCACAACTGCAGAGTTCTCCCAGAGGAGCCAGAAATCCTATTTCCACAGGGAACTCCCCAGCCTGGGGGTCCAGCACAGGGAAGATGAGCCTGCAAATGTCTGGCTTTGAAAACCAACAGGGTTTAAATCCAGTTAAAAAGATGGGTCGAGGACCTGCATATACATTTTGGCAAAGAAGACACACAGATGACCAACAGGCACATGAAAATATGCTCTGACATCAGTGATCATCAGGAAAATGCAAGCCAAAAGCAATGCAGTATTACCTCACACCTGTCAGAATGGCCATCATCAAAAAAATAAATAAAGGGGAGCCCTCATGCACTCTTGATGGGAGAGTAAGTTGGCCTAGCCATTGTGGACGAGTATAAAGGTTCCTCAAAAAAATAAAAATAGAACAATCTTGTTTTAATTTTAACAAGAACTATCATTGTTTAGTCACTAAGTTGTGTCCAACTCTTTTGTGACCCCATGGACTGTAACCCACCAGGCTCCTCTGTCCACAGGATTTCCCAGGCAAGAATACTGGAATGGGTTGTCAATTCTTGGGGATCTTCCCCACCCAGAGATCGAACTTGAGTCTCCTGCCCTGGCGGGTGAATTCTTTACCACTGAGCTACCAGGGAAGCCCCAGAACTAGAATACAATCCAGAAATTTCACTCCTGGGTATTTTCCTGAAGAAAACAAAAACGCTACTATGAAAAGATATATGAACTCATATGTTCATTGCAGCATTATTTGTTATAGCCAAGATATGGAAGCAACCTAGTGTCCAATGATAGATTAATGGTTAAAGAAGATATGATAAATCTATGCAGTAGAATATTACTCAGTCATTAAAACAATGAAATCTTGCCAACAATATGGATGAATTTAGAAATTATTATGCTAAGTGACATAAGTCAGAGGAGGACAAATTATCCTATGATTTCATTTTTATGTGGAATCTAAAAATCAAGACAAACAAAATAGAGAACATCCAGAGAACAAACAAACTGGTGGTTGCCAGAGGAGAAAGGGGTGGGGAATGGATAAAATAGGTGAAGGGGGTTAAGAGGTCTAAACACTTATTCATACAATAACTGTCATGGAGATGTAACATACAGGACAGGGAATATAGTTGCAATATTGTAGTAACTTTGTATCTCAACAGATGGTTTCTAGACTTATTGTGATCATTTTGTAATGTACAAAAATATTGAACCACTCTGTTGTACACCTGAAACCAACTGTATGTCAACTAAATATCAATAAAGAAATGCCTCTTGCAATTATTTGCTGTCACTGCCAATGGCACTACCCTTTATTTTCCCAAATCTTCAAGCCTGGAAACTTTTAAGTCATCACCCTCCCATCTCTAATGTTTATTGCCATCAACTCACTGCCTTCAAAGCATCTCTTCTTCATCTATTCCCTTCTCTGTGTTCAGCGCTTTCTTTTGATCTTTCATGTCACACTTAACATTTACATTTAACTCAAATATTGTCTGTACTTGCCTCTCAGTGTCCACTTATTTTAAACACATTTATTGCAGCAGCTCTTTTCCAAAACTGAAAAAAGTTCCCTCCTTTCTGTCTCATCAATTCTCCACCCACCAGCATAGTTCAATACAAGATATGAAAACTTATATGGTGTGATTTGCCACTTCAGTTCTCTCCTCTTTTCTCCAGTCAATATCAAACCTCTTAGAATGTATCATCCTCTTTCCTATCAAAGGCATGCTCTTTTTTCTCAAGGACGCAGACAGACACAAATGCTAAATATGAATGATGCTTTGACCTAGATTCAGGGAGCCCATTCTTTAGGTCTTGGTTTTGGCAATTAAGGTTTGATTATCATTAGGTGTTTGGACACCTTTGAGTTCTGGTACTGAAAGTAATAGGAGACAACAGGCAGCAAATCCAATAGCAGCACTGATACTTTGAGCAGAATTTAGTCTGAGCCATTGAGGATGCTTTGCTTACAGAATAAATAACTGTGGCTGATATAACCAGAAGTCCACATTCTCAGTGACTTGACTCAACAAAGATATATTTATCACTCATGCCATAGTCCAACATAAGTCAGTCTGAGGTGTGGAGAGCGAAGAGCAGTGAATAATAGGGGGACCCAGCCTCCCAGAGTCCCTTAAAATTCATGTACTTTTTAACATGACTTCTGAGGATGTGGCAGTCCAGAAGGAGAGAAGAGGTGAGGGTCATGCCTAAGAGCTTTTGGTGAGGCAGGCAGGGAAGTAACAGACTTCACTTTATCCATATTCCATTAGGCAAAAGTTGGTCAAATGGCCCGAGAGTAAATGTGAAGATCTGGGAAATACAGTTCAGCTATGTGCCTGGAAAAGAGAGGAAAAACACAGATATTGAAGATGGTTCTTTCTATCCATCCAAGGGTCCACTCACTAAGGGCTGTCTAAAACCTATTCTTAGATTTGATGTCAAATCCATACTTACTTGTTCCCACTTACATCTCCAATTCCTGTCAGGGACCGATCCTTTGAACCACTTTTATTCATGCTATTTGATCACATGTGTTCCATTATTCCATCTTCTGAATTTTGCCACCTCTGTTTGGTTTTGACTACTGTAGTTTTAGATGGCTACAGAGACCACGTTCTCATCCTGCTCTTACTTTGTAGAACATGAGACCCAGACACTGGTATCTGATCCCTGCTTCTTGAAAGAATAACAGTAATCTCAATTAGAGCAATATTCATACTATAATTACCCACATAGAGAGTAAATAAAACTGACTGCAATCAGTGAGAGGACCCGGATTCAAATCACGCAGGGCTTGCTACTATGTGACCCCACTGAGCTATTAACATGCATAAGCTTCGGTTTCCGTATCTGTAAAGTGGAGGTAGTAACATCTTTCAGAGTTGTTTTGAGGACCAAATGAAGTATTTGCTGTACACATAGATCACAATTGTCACATTAGTCAATTAATGAGGAGGTCATCTGTGTGTGTGCTGTCACTTCAGTCGTGTCCAGCTCTTTGCGACCCTGCAGACCATAGGCCACCAGGCTCCTCATGTGATTTTCCCTGCAAAAATACTGAAGTGGGTTGTCACGCCATTCTTCAGGGGATCTTCCCGACCCAGGGATCAAACCTGCGTCTCCTGCGTCGGCAGACAGATTCTTTACCGCTGAGCCACCAGGGAAGCCCTGAGGAGGTCATCTGGGTGTTGTCAAAGTGGTGCCAAATTCTTAATAACATCAAGGGAAGAATCAGTAATATTATTTAGGCAATAGCAACAGGCTGATGGGGGAGATGTATGGAAATCAGGTAACAATCTAGGAAGATTCTCTTACAAATCGCATATCTGAATCTGCTTTGTTGAGAACAAGAAAAAAAAGATCTGCTTTCGTGGAACAAATAAATACACAGCAAATGTTAGGTACTATAGTTCCTGTGATGGCTTTATAATGTGTCAGTTTGGCTGGGATGATTATATTTTCTAGAATTCCATTTCTGTGTCTTCCTGGTGAGACCAAGGGAAGATAGTTGGGAGAGCCAGAGGTACCTGCTGATCTGCCAAGTTACCCCGAGGCGCACAGCCCTGGCTGAGACGGTCTTTCTCCTTCCTCCTGCTGCTTCTTCAAAACCTGGTGTGTGTGTTTAGCTCCCTGATAAAGTGTCTTAGCTTCTACAAGTTACTCTTGTCAGTAAGACCAGCGACAAAAAAATGGATACAGATTTTAGTCCATTCTCATGGGGTTCCAGGCCATGCTTGTAGGCTCCAGTCAACCCTTTATCTCCCCACCCTACAACCATCTCCCCCTGCTGACCATCACCCTAGGGACACCAAGGGCCAGATGCAAATATTATGTATATATAAAACCTCATATAATATATAATATACATATTTATTATATTACATATTCATATTATGAAATATCATATTATAAATAGCACGTTATATACATACTTATATAAATTTTATATACATATAAATTCATATATGAAATTAATATATATAAATTTATATATAAATATATCAGTTCAGTTCAGTTCAGTCACTCAGTCGTGTCCGACTCTTTGAGACCCCATGAATCGCAGCACGCCAGGCCTCTCTGTCCATCACCGACTCCCGGAGTTCACTCAAACTCACGTCCATCCAGTCGGTGATGCCATCCAGCCATCTCATCCTCTGTCATCCCCTTCTCCTCCTGCCCCTAATCCCTCCTAGCATCAGAGTCTTTTCCAATGAGTCAACTCTTCACATGAGGTGGTCAAAGTATTGGAGTTTCAGCTTTAGAATCAGTCCTTCCAAAGAACACCCAGGACTGATCTCCTTTAGAATGGACTGATTGGATCTCTTTGCAGTCCAAGGGACTCTCAAGAGTCTTCTCCAACACCACAGTTCAAAAGCATCAATTCTTTGGCACTCAGCTTTCTTCACAGTCCAACTCTCACATCCATACATGACCACAGGAAAAACCATAGCCTTAAATATACATTTATATAATATATGATATCTATACAAAGATAATATACTGAATATAATATGTATAGTATTAGTTTGCTTTGTTGGTTGGCTTAGTCGAGTCTGACTTTTGCAGTCCCATGGGCTGTATAGCCTGCCAGGCTTCTCTGTCCATGGAATTTCCCAGGCAAGGGTATTGGAGGGGGTTGCCACTTCCTTCTCCAGGGATAATATATATATCCATATATAATTTCTGTGCCTAAACCCTGACCTGATACAGGTACTACAATGTTTTTAGAGTCAAACCAGTATATAGGAAATGGTTATTCTAGATAAAGTAGTCAGGTAAGTCTCTCTGAGAAGGTACCATTCGAGTTGAAATCTGAATGAGACAGCAAATGAGTCCTGAGAATATTTGAAGGGAAATTGTTCCAGCCGAGGAACTAGCAAGTGCAATGGCCCTGGACTCTGACTTGCTAACTCAGTCCAGGCCCTGGGAAGAGTCAGACGGAATGGGAATCTGCACAGGGGTTTGGACTATGGGGTATCAGTAGAAGTGATAAGAAGTATGCAGATTCAACACATATTTTGAAAGTAAAGCTGGTAGGAATCGTTGATGAAATGGATGTGAATGTGAAGAAAAGGAAACATCAAGAATGAGTTGATTTTCTTTTCCATTGAGGAAATATATGCTAAGCCTAGGAGGATCTAAAATAAGGCATTCACTATCCTCAAGAAAACAGTCTGTTCTTTGGCACAGAGGCCATTCTCAACACCTCCTTCTTCTCCACTCTTTCCAACTCCTCATGGAAATAATTGTGCGTCTCCCATCTTCACTCAACTGTGTGCTCCATAGAAGCAGGAATTAGTCTTCTTTGCCTTTTTTTGCCCAGTTCACTTAGTGCAGTGATTTGCAGAGAATAGGGTTTACTTAAATTTCTTTGTTTGTGTTGATTCTTCTTGAAAAAGATTTGAAACATGCAATCAGTCATAAGCTTCTCTAATTCCTTCAAATCACAACACAATGGTGCTTTAAGGGTTTCTTTGCTAGAAAGCCAATATGTGGATTTGCTTGCCTGTGCTGATTTTCTGTTTGTTTGTTGTTGTTGTTTTTTCTTTTGGCAAATTTCAGGGATCCAATAATATACCGGGAATCAAAGATTACAAAAGAGGAAATCCTTTTATTCCTGCCATTTATTTCACAAAAGAATTAGAATTTCCTTAACAAAGACTATTCACATATTAGATGGATTTTAGGCAACTAAACTCAAATGGAACCAACCAAAGCCAATTCAATATCTTACACATGTTGGGTATTAATTAACACAGTTAATTAAAGCAATTTAAAATCTCCCCTTTCCCAAATCCATTAGCACTGGCTTTCTCAAATAATAAAGAACCTTTCTTAAGTATAATGGATTGTTATGGAAATCACAAATTGTAGATGCATTTATGAAGAAGAAATAATTTATTCATTAATTACCAAAATTCACTGACCATAAATTTCTCACTGAAATAAAACTATGGCATTTATGCCCAGATGCACTCATAAATAACTAAATAATTAAACTCACAGCCTCAGAACAAAAGCTGCACAATGGGCACAATGAAATTCAAGTAAGTGTCTCATAGGACAAAAATAGAACATGTAATAAAAATTATGCTAATCTGCACGTGACCCTTTCAGATCTTTTATGCTAGCAGTTTATGGAAATTCTACTTTGCTTTCCATAACTTACTTCCTACTCGCTGCCCCTTAAGAGTGACAATGAAGGTACTTCCCTGCTGGTCCAGTGGTTAAGGATCTACCTGGCAATCCAAGAGACATTGGTTCGATCCCTGGTCAGGGAACTAAACTAGAATCCCACATGCCATGGAGCAACACTGAGCCTGCACTCCACAATTAGAGAGCCTGCATGCCACAACTTCTGAAGCCCGTGTGGCTTGATGCCTGCATACCCTGCAGTCCATGGGCCACAACTGCTGACCTATACACCATAACTAGGGAGTCTATGGACCTCAGTGAAAATCCAGCACAGCCAAATAAATAAATAAATATCTTTTTTAAAAAGAGTAACAAACTATTTGGAGCATCCCAAGGCAGACAGGGTCCCTGTCGACACTGTATGGGTTGTGACAATGAGAAACTGGGTCTTCCAGTTTCTAAAGCATATCTTCTCCCAACTTCTCATTTTACCAGCATGGCCCAAGGCCTCCTCCACTGGATATGGAGATGGAGGAAAGGGAAAGGGAGAGAGGAGAACCAGCATTTCCCGTGCACCTACTATATTCAGTAACAATTGCCCAACTCCTGTTCTGAACACATTCACTATGTAGCCCTCATGATCATTGTTTCTTCCATTTTCAAACCAAAAAAGGAAAAAAAAACTGATATTGAACGTTTAGTTTGATTTCCTTGGTCACACAGGACCAGATGTTTTGTACCCAACTCCTTCTGCCTCTGGAGCCTATATTTTAGTCTCTGAAATTGGTGTAAGAAGAGTTCTTCAGGCGTCTGGTGCGTACCCATGCTCTGAGGCATCCTACACGGTCAGTCTTAGTGAGGGCTATAGCTCTGCATTTAGTCCACCCTGAACTAACCAGCCATCTCAGATGACAGCAGCATCCTTATGCATCAAGCTATTTTCCTCAACAACTTCTTGTCTTTGGAGAGCAAATCAGTGTATTAAAACTAGCCCAGAGACTTCTGACATATCAGAAGCCTGTTGACTATAGGATATTACACACATATGCTGTGTTCTTAAATGGTGTACAAAAATATGTGGGGAAAAGCAACAAAAATCAGCGGAGGAGCCCTTAGATGATGGGTTAGATTTGAGAAGAGTGAGTAAATCTGAAAATAAATGGCAATTTCTGCTCCATCCTACTGGAGAAGGCAATGGCACCCCACTCCAGTGCTCTTGCCTGGAAAATCCCATGGATGGAGGAGCCTGGTAGACTGCAGTCCATGGGGTCACAAAGAGTTGGACACAACTGAGCAACTTCACTTTCACTTTTCACTTTCATGCATTGGAGAAGGAAATGGCAACCCACTCTAGTGTTCTTCCCTAGAGAATCTCAGGGATGGCAGAGCCTGGGGTGGCACAGAGTTGGACACGATTGAAGCGACTTAGCAGCAGCAGCAGCTCCTTTCTACATTGCTAGTTGTTTATAAGAATAACTGGGCTCACATCCATAGAATTTCAGTTTCTTATTTTTGCTTTCCCAGTTACTAGCTGAGTTACTTTGCCCAAGACTTTTACCTTACAGGGCCTCTGTCTCTTCTGCAAAATAGTGTGAATTGTCAACTTGAAACAGTTGCTAGAAGCTCAAATGAGATTGTGAGTATCCGAAAAGAAGTCAATAACTGCCCACATAAATGCAGTGAATGCAGCCCACATAAATGTTTCATGTGAATAGAGCCATTTTCTTAAATGGGAATTTGAACTTCAGGTTAACGCCTCTCCCAGTTGGCCACAGTCCCCACCAAACCCTACATCCGTCTGGCTCCTGAGGCATTTAAGTTTGTATATGTTTATATGTCTTCCGTAACTCTCAGAAACTGTGAGTATTGTAAATAAATCATACCTCAATGCCCTCATGACATGATAATATACAACAGAATGCCAGGGAGATATTGAACTCTAAATAGAAGCTTCTGGAAATGAAATCATGTTGGTGGTATCTTGACAGAAGTTGTGACATTCTCTATGGAGGATTCATCCTCACAAACACACTCAAACTGCAAAACACTGGGTCCAAGACCCTAAGAAGCTCTCCTTTCTCTTTCCAGAGATTCTTTCAAAGGAAGAATCTTAATGTGTGGCTTAGATTGACAGCATGTATTTGTATTCTGCAGCAATGGTTCAGGTCATGGACTTTTACAAGGAAATCAAATAAGTAAATCAATAGAACAGAAACTATTTACCCGAAGGCCCATCTGTTACCCTGTGGTTCATTACAGTACTTAATATTGCCATGATTAGTGTTTCTCCCTTGTGAATTCAAGGAATTCACAAGTATTTTGAATGTATGAAAAGTTATTATGTATTCACCTAAGTAACTTCAAAGAATCTTTATATGCCACTGAGTATTAGGCATTGAAATGCCCTGAGGGGCTCAGCCAGACCCTGAAGCATGAATCGCATGAAGCCAGCTACAGGGAAAGGAAATTAACAAAAATAGCCATTTCGGCCCCATGATTCCTAACTTTCTCTTGCAGGCTGAGTGCCTTTATTCCTATCTACTAGTGAGAGAATAAAATACACATAAGAAAATTGTACCTCTCCCCATTAATTTACATAAATGGAAAAAAAGTTCACATCAGTATTACTTCCTTATCCATAATTGGACAGTTTTCTCCAGTGGCTTAAATAATACCTTTCAACCAAAGCTTTCAGATTGTTCCTTCTTATTAACTTTATTCCTCTTGGTCCCCTATGAGCTGGGTTAATAACAGCAGTACTGGAGTCTTTATGTTGCACATAAAATGGGAGTCAAAATGATTAACCCCGAGTCCCAACTCAGGGCTAGAAACTGGATGCTTTCCCTAGCTCTTTTTCTAGTCCCACACCATATTATTGAAACAATGGCTAAAGTTGACAAGGATCACAGTTGGCAAGATGGGTGTCACCAGACGTAAGTGGTGGTCAACACAGACAGAAGTAGGGAAGAATGCATATCAGGCCAAAGACTTCCAAGACAGTGTGTCTGAGAGAGAGTTTAATAAACCATGCAAGGGACTTCCCTGGTGGGCCAGTGGTGGTCCCCTTGCAATGCAGGGGATGTGGGTTCGATCCCTGGTCAGGGAACTATGATCCCACATGCTGCCAAGCAATTAAGCCCGCAGGCCACGACTACTGAGTTCATGCATCACAACTATGACCAGACACAGACAAATAAATGTAAAGAGATTTTTTAAAAAATATTTTTAACCATCCAGTGTCCTTGTTTTCATTTGATAAAGTAGTAAACCTACACATGTAGGCCATCGATCACCTAGAGATTGGGAGAGCTAATACAAGGAGGGGTGGAAGAATCTGTATTTTCAAAGCGTATGCCCTCAAACATTGTCTGTAGATGACATAAATTTCTTGCACATAGAGCTTCTATTTTTAATCTTGTATAGTTTGTATGTGCTCCTCTGATTTATAAAACATCACTTCTTTGAAGTGCTATTAAATTTATTGCGGTTTTGTAATTATCAGTTCAGTCAGTTCAGTTCAGTGCATCACCACAATTACTATAAGCTCAGTTCAGTTCAGTCGCTCAGTCGTGTCCGACTCCTTGCGACCCCATGAATCACAGCACACCAGGCCTCCCTGTCCATCACCAACTCCCACAGTTCACTCAGACTCACTTCCATCGAGTCGGTGATGCCATCCAGCCATCTCATCCTCTCTCATCCCCTTCTCCTCCTGCCCCCAATCCCTCCCAGCATCAGAGTCTTTTCCAATGAGTCAACTCTTCGCATGAGGTGGCCAAAGTACTGGAGCTTCAGCTTTAGCATCATTCCTTCCAAGCGACACCGAGGACTGATTTCCTTTAGGATGGACTGGTTGGATTTCCTTGCAGTCCAAGAGACTCCCAAGAGTCTTCTCCAACACCATAGTTCAAAAGCATCAATTCTTCGGCACTCAGCTTCCTTCACAGTCCAACTCTCACATCCATACATGACCACTATGGAAAAACCATAGCCTTGACTAGACGGACTTTTGTTGGCAAAGTAATGTCTCTGCTTTTGAATATGCTGTCTAGGTTGGTCATAACTTTTCTTCCAAGGAGTAAGCGTCTTTTAATTTCATGGCTGCAATCAACATCTGCAGCGATTTTGGAGCCCCCCAAAATAAAGTCTGACACTGTTTCCACTGTTTCCCCATCTATTTCCCATGGGTGATGGGACCAGATACCATGATCTTCATTTTCTGAATGTTGAGCTTTAAGCCAACTTTTTCACTCTCCTCTTTCACTTTCATCAAGAAGCTTTTTAGTTCCTCTTCACTTTCTGCCATAAGGGTGGTGTCATCTGCATATCTGAGGTTACTGATAAGATAAATGTACAAATAGTATTTCTTTGAGTGTATGAGGGAGAAAAAATGAGCTGGGGCATTTAAAAAGCTGGGATCCACTATCCTCAAAGACATGCTCAAGTCTATCCTATAAAATACAATTACATCCAAGGAACTCAGTTTATTTTTGAATAATGGATACTTTTGAAACAAAATTTTCACCGTGTTTAAAGTCTCTACATTTAATATTTCCATTTATCCATGTGCCCAATCAAGTTTTGTTTCTTGATGAATAGCCATCAAATAATTTATTATTTGGTCATTTCATAGTAGCTATATGCTTTCTATTAGAATTTTTAAATTAAAAGTATCTTTCTCCATTCACTATTTAGTTTAGAGACACCTGATTGGGAATTGCAGCTTTGAATTTTTTAATTTATTTTGAGTTTATTTTTATAGTGATCACAGAATTTCTATCACTAGTTTCTCTGCTTTGGAGTCCCTGATAAACACAATGGGTATCTAATCACCACATTTATTTTTATCACTTTCTGACAATCAAGAACATTCTGCATCACTTAGTTTAGAAATAGTACTACATCCAGTGAGATAGTCCTTTGTTTCAGAACTGGCTCCAAGCCAGATAAGTATGATTGATTCTTCTGCAGAAAGAGTTTTATTTTCCAGAGTTTATTGAAGCAATCCCCAAGCAAACTTGCAGGCATGATACTGATTTCAGTGTAGACTTCCCACTGACCACTGTATTGACTCAAAAACTGCTGCCTTATGTTGGAAAATCTGAGAAAAGGGCAATTGTCATCAGGGGAATTGTACTGGTCTTTTTCTATTGTTGGAGTCTATGAGAGATTAAAAGTTTGGGAAGAGAAGAAATCGGAATTGTCTTAACCTAGAGGAAAAAAATCAAAACAAAACTCAGGTTGACTGTCTGTCCGTGCTGCCTCAGTCATGTCCAGCTCTTTTGTGACCCCATGGACTGTTGTCCTCCAAGCTCCTCTGTCCATGGGATTCTCCAGGCAAGAATACTGGACTGGGCTGCTGTGCCCTCTTCCAGGAGATCTTTCCCACTCAGAGATCAAACCCACATATCTTAAGTCTCCTGCATTGGCAGGCAGATTCTTTATACCTAGCACCACCTAGAAAGCCCCTGAATTTTTGGATTAGGCAAAAGTCTACCTGCAAAGCCATGAACTTGTCAGTGATACACAATCGATGCTATTGAGTTGGTTTACATGGATCATCATTTTTGTTATAATCATTATTATTCTACACGTAATGAAACCAAGGCTTAAAATACCACATTTTCATTGGGCTTAATTATAGAATAAAGGTCATATTTCAAATGCATTTTATGCACACACAAGCATGGTGTAAATCCTTCTGAATGTCCTATCTACATATCACTTTGCTCAGATAATTGACCTTCATAACCAGGGAAAGAGTTCTGGATCTCAATCAGGAAATAAGGGAGACTTCTCAAGAAAAAATAAATAACAATAATGGAATGTTCTCTCCAATAAGTTAGTGATCAAATCTATTATCAAAAATCACCTTGGGAATTTTTATTTTATAAGTGTAGCCCTGTGGCTAAAAGTCCAATTGGCCTCAGGCACAACCTGGGAGCTATATTTTTTTCTAACCCACAAAGTAACTCCTATTATCAGACAAGTTTGGGAACCACTCCCCTGACCTTCTGTCTTGAGATGTCACATATAATTTCATCACCTCCTTAGTATTTTCCTGGATACCCACCAGAGTTGCCAAAGGTGACAGCTGATCCCAGCTTCTCTGCCACTGAGGTCCAGGCAAGAGCTAACTTTGCCTCCCCATTGCTACCAATCAGAGAGACTGAAAACAAATGATTGGACTAATCCTGTCTAATATTTCATGGACACTTCCGGTCTGCATGAGTCATTTATAATTATCATCTGTTTTGAGGCTCACTGCCCGGGCCAGTCCAGTTGGTCGATATTTTCCATGATAGCACCAATACTAACCAGGGAGTAAAAAACTTGGGGCCATTTTGAGTGGTGCGTTTGCCATTTTTGCAGCAACTATAATGGATGTAGAGAAACAAAAGAAAAGATAAGAGAGGGACTTCCCTGGTGGTCCGCTTGTTAAGGATCCGCCTACCAATGCAGGGGACGTGGGTTTGATTCCTGGCCCAGGAAGATTCCACATGCCGAGGCGACTAGGCCCATACACCCCAACTACTGAAGCCATGAAGCTGGGGCCCATGCTGTGTAACAAGAGGAACCACTGCAATGAGGAGCCCGAGCGGCACAGCTAGTGAGTAGCCTCCACTTGCCGCAACTAGAGAATTCCTCTGTGTGAAGCAACGAAGACCCGGCACAGCCAAAAATACATAAATAAATTGAAAAGTTAAGGGAGCTTCTGCTTTTCCCCTCTTGTCTGCACCCAAAGTGACCACAAAGCATGAGAGAAGCCTAGCGATTTTCAGCTGGGAACCTATGTACCTGAGAGAGATGGGCCCTCTAGCTGAGTCTTTTTGGTTAAGGGTGACATATATCTTTTCCTTTTTGTTTTAGAGACTAATGGCCAAAACAGTAGCTTCTGTCCAGCTGAAGGGCCCACTCCTTTTGAGATCTAGATAAAATCGTCATTCTCACCATGATGTCTGACTCTCATCAAGCTCCTTTGCCTCTTCCCAGGGTTTCTGCAAGAACTCTGGTCTCAAACATTTCATGAATGTTAGTAGAGTTTATTCAAGACATATGGGGTCACAGGGAAACACATTGTGAAAAAATAAGACTTCCACCATTCCGCTCTCATCATTCTTGCCATCATCACTGCTGTCCTCCCTTCCACACCCCAGCTCTGAAACTTCAAGGCCAGACAGTACCAAAGTCTCAGATACAAGGCAGATAGTCTGAGCGTGCCTGCTGGGTCATTTCAGTCCTGCCTGACTTTTTGCTACCCTATGGACTGTAGCCCACCAGGATCCTGTGTCCATGGGATTCTCCAGGCAAGAATACTGGAGTGGGTTTCCATGCCCTAAGAATTAAAGGCAAGAATTCTGGAGTCAGACTGCCTGGATTCAAATCCTGCTCTGCTCAGCACTCTGCCTTTGGACAAGACTACTGACCAAGAGAGAAGTCATGTGTTAACCACGAATGATAATGGTGGCTGCCTCGCTGGGTTTTTGAGCAAATGATACCAGACTATGCCTTAAAGCACAAAACATTACAGGTGATCCTAAATATCCCCCAGTGGGCATGTTGATGATCCTCTGAGGTACTGAAATGATGCATCCTATCCGATCCCTGCCTCATACATGAGGAACAGAAATGGAATCTAATTCAGTATTGATTTTTATTAGCACTAAGTTAAATCTGGAGAGATATCAAACACCAATCATTTCAAGGAACTTCTCATTCAGTTAGGAATATACATATAACAAACACACGAAAGGGGAGATCTGAGAAGCAATATACAAGGTGCCGAAATTAATAAAATAGAAACTGAAAACTAAGCAAAGGAATGTTCAGTGTTGAGTAATGATATTCTAGGAAAGCATTTTGAAGGAGATATTTTGAACTTGATGTTAAAATATATATTAAAAAAAAAAAGAGGCCCTGATAGGTGGCGAGCAAAAGAGAAGTTATCTGAAATGCTGGATGTTGTTAGGAAACATACATTGATTTGCAGCCCTTGGAAGCAGCAGGTCCTAAGCTCAGGTGAAATGTGGATGGGGCAGAGGGATAACTGTGATGGCCAATGGAAGATTGTGTAGTGAATTCTACAGCATTGGCAGCTGCGGGCACCCAACAGAAAGAGTACAGAACCACAAGCTATCACCCCACGTTGGGCACCAGGTGGAGAGAGAACAGGAGAGGATCTGGTGAAGGAAGGCCTCTAGGAGGCAGCAGACCGGGTGGGAGACTGCTGGGGTGTGGCTTCAGAGCTCTGAGGGACCAATGGACGCAGTAAAGGTGAACCAGTGATGTTCTGGAAATAAGGTCCTAACTTAACCTTTTCTGCTCTAGCAACTTCCAGTTTTATGAAGCCAGAGTCACTCATAGAAAGAGATAAGGGGGGCTTCCCTGGTAACTCAGTGGTAAAGAATCCGTCTGCCAGTGCAGGAAAAATGGGTTGGATCCCTGGACCAGGAAGATCCCACATGCCGCTGAGCAACTAAGCCCAAGCACCGTGCAACTACTGAGCCTAAGATCTAGAGCCCGGAAGCCACAATGACCGAAGCCCTCACGCCCTAGAGCCGGTGCCCAGGAAGAAGAGAAGCCGCCACAAGGAGAAGCCTGCGCACCTAGGAAGAGTAGCCCCAGCTCACCGCAGCTAGAGGAAAGTCAGCACAGCAATGAAGCCTCAGAACAGCTGAAAATAAATAAATAAAATTATTTAAAGAGAGACAGAGAAATGTTTCCATGACGTAACTGTGCTCAGGATGACTGCAGGGGCGCATGGGCAGATTAGACCACGTGCACGGATTCATGCAGCTGTGGAAGGAGGTTAACTGTGGGAATAAAGCAGGGTCTGGCCCAGGGGCAATCAGACCTACATCCGAATCCCAGCTTTGCCAGTTGCCAGTTGTGTGACCTCGGGCAAGCCATCTAGCCTGGCTGAGATTTACGGTCCTTCCGGGTAAAGCATAAATAAGACTCACTTGCAAAGTTCATTGTGCAGGTGACAGGTAATATGTACAACACAGCACCTTGCACACAGCAAGTACTCAATAAATGCTAGCCATTGTGGCAACATACAATACAGAAAACTAAACCCAACAACAGGAAGGGTGTAATTTACAGTTGAGAGTCTTCAAACACCCCATCAGAAAACTCACGTATTATTGTGCATGCCTGCGTACTAAGTCACTTCAGTCGTGTCAGACTCTTTGCAACCCCATGGACCCTAGTCCTCCAGGCTCCTCTGTCCATGGTATTTCCCAGGCAAGAATCCTGGAGTGGGTTGCCACGCCCTCCTCCAGAGGATCTTCCCCACCCAGGAATCGAACCTGCACCTCTGGCATCTCCTGCATTGGCAGGTGGGTCCTTTACTACAAGCGCCAACTGGGAAGATCAACGTGTTATTGTACCATATTTTTAAAACTTCTAAAAACTTATTTATATTAAAACTTCTCATTGTTTACTCCTGCGTGTGAGATGTAAGCACCTCAGGGGTTGTATTTGCCTGCCCCCTAGTGGTATAACAAGTCCACTTTAGCTATGAGGCAAAATAGTTCATTTTTATCTAGAAATTAGAGGCTAGAGAGATAAAGCCATCTCCCCAAGATCACTATTAAAAGGCAGAATTGGAATCCAGGTCTCATCACTCTTCTCCTTGTTGTTTTTTTATATCCACTACTGGGCTGGAGAGGGCTGAGGGAAGTTTAAAGTGAAGTGAAGTCACTTAGTCGTGCCCAACTCTTTGCAACCCCAAGGACTTAGCCTACTAGGCTCCTCTGTCCATGGGATTTTCCAGCCAAGAGCACTGGAGTGGATTGCCATTTCCTTCTCCAGGGGATCTGCCTGACCCAGGGATCAAACCCTGGTCTCCTGCATTACAGGCAGACGCTTTACCATCTGAACCACCAGGGAAGACTTGGAGGGAAAGTTTAAACTGGGTGTTTAATGAACACAAAATGCTGGTCTCTCTGTGCTTCATCTCTCTTAAGATATAAAGGCTATTTTCCTCTGGTAATGAAGGGGTTTTGCCTTTTCATACTGTTCATGGGGTTTTCAAGGCAAGAATGCTGAAGCGGTTTGCCATTCCCTTCTCCAGTGGACCACATTTTGTCAGAACTCTCCACCATGATCCGTCCGTCTTAGCTGGCCCTACATGGCATGGCTCATAATTTCACTGAGTTAGACAAGTCTGTGGTCCATGTGATTAGACTGGTTACTTTGCTGTGATTGTGGTTTTCATTCTGTCTGCCCTCTGAAGGGTGAGGATAAGAGTCTTGTGGAAGATTCCTGATGGGAGGGACTGGCTGTGAGGGAAACTGGGTCTTGCTCTGGTGGGCAAAGTTATATTCAGTAAATCTTTAATACAATTTTTTGCTGATGGGTAGGGCTGTGTTCCCTCCCTGTAGTTTGGCTTCAGGCCAAGCTATGGTAGGGGTAATGGCAACTTCCTCCAAAAGGACTTATGCCAGCATGCCACGCTTCCCAGGACTGTTGTATTCAGTGTCACTGACCCTGCAGGAGGTCACTGTCAACCCATGTGCCCACCAGAGACTCTCAAATGCTCACAGACAAGTCAAAACTAGTGGAGGGGATGGAATTCCAGCTGAGCTATTTCAAACTCTAAAAGATGAAGCTATAAAAGTGCTGCACTCAATATGCCAGCAAATTTTAAAAACTCGCAGTGGCCACAGGACTGGAAAAGGTCAGTTTTCATTCCAATCCCAAAGAAGGGCAATGCCAAAGAATGTTCACACTACCGCACCATTGCACCCATTTCACATGCTAGCAATGTAATGCTCAAAATCCTTCAAGCTAGTCTTCAACAGTATGTGAACTGAGAACTTCTAGATATACAGCTGAATTTAGAAAAGGCAGAGGAACCAGAGAGCAGATTACCAACATCTATTGGATCATAGAAAAAGCAAGAGAATTCTAGAAAAACATCTACTGCTTCACTGACTATGTTAAAGCCTTTGACTGTGTGGATCACAACAAACTGTGGAAAATTCTTAAAGAGATAGGAATACCAGACCACCTTATCTGCCTCCTGAGAAACCTGTATGCAGGTCAAGAAACAACAGTTAGAACTGGACATGGAACAACAGACTGGTTCGAAATTGGGAAAGGAGTTCGTCAAGGCTGTATATTGTCACCCTGCTTATTTAACTTATATGCAGAGTATGTATGTGTGGTTAGTTGCTCAGTCGTGTCCAACTCTTTGTGACCCCATGGATTATAGCCCACCAGGCTCCTCTGTCCACAGGGATTCTCCAGGCAAGAATACTGGAGAATACAGGGCCCCAATACAGGCCCTTGGCCCTTGGCCACTTGGGTTACCATGCCCTCCTCCAGGGGGTCTTCCCACCCAGAGATTGAACCAAAGTCTCCCACATTGCAAGTGAATTCTTTTACCATCTGAGCCACCAGGGAAGCCCTATATGCAGAGTACATCGTGCAAAATGCTGGGCTGCATGAATCTCAAGCTGGAAGCAAGACTGCCGGGAGAAATATCAAGAACCTCAGATATGCATATGACACCACCCTTATGACAGAAAAGGAAGAGGAACTGAAGAGCCTCTTGATCAAGGTGAAAGAGGAAAGTGAAAAAGCTGGCTTAAAACTCAACATTCAGAAAACTAAGATCATGGCACCTGGTCCCATCTCTTCCTGGGGAAAGATGGGGAAACAGTGGAAACAGTGACAGACTTTATTTTGGAGGGCTCCAAAACCACTGTAGAGGGTGACTGCAGCCATGAAATTAAAAGTCACTTGCTTCTTGAAAGAAAAGCTATGACAAACCTAGACAGCATATTAAAAAGCTGAGATATTACTTTGTCAACAACAGTCCGTAAAGTCAAAACTACGGGTTTTCCAGTAGTCATGTACGGATGTGAGAGTTGGACCATAAAGAATGCTGAGCACTGAAGAAGTGATGCTTTCGAACTGTGGAGTTAGAAAAGACTCTTGAGAATCCCTTGGACAGCAAGGAGACAACCCAGTCAATCTTAAAGGAAATCAACCCTGAGTATTCATTTTAAGGACTGATCCTGAAGTTAAAGCTCCTGATGTGGAGAAGACCCTGATGCTGGTAAATATTGAAGGCAGGAGGAGAAGGGGATGACAGAAAATGAGATGGTTGGATGGCAACACTGACTTAATGGTCATGAGTTTGAGCAAGCTCCAGGAGTATGTGATGGACAGGGAAGCTTGGTGAGCTGCAGTCCATAGGGTCGCAAAGAGTCAGAGAGAGCTGAGCAACTGAATAACAATAAAGGTGTTTAAGTGGCCAGGCCCTTGGCCACTTGGCTAACCTTCCATAGACTCCATCACAATGGTAATTGGGAAAAAAAAGTTAAACTCCCAGAGGTAGAAGGAGCCAAGTCAATCCATATTAAGAAAATACTGATTTAGGAATCACTGAAAACATTTTCTATGAGTAAACTGGTCAGGGTGGGATAGAAGAGGTGAAAGCCCTCTCACTTGGGTGATAGTGCGCTGAGATAGAGAAGGCTCATAACCAGATTGTGAATCCAGACTGTGTCATCTTGCATCTTGAAATGGGAGAGCACAAACTTTAAAAAGTAACATAGTGGTTGAGGACATGACATAAACTGGCTAGAATCAGCTAGGTCCGAGATGGCTGAAGATTCAACTTCCAGGAGATTTTAGTATCATTACGTGCTCACTGGAACATATTAGCATATGCTAAACAACACAACCCCTGGTGCCCCGACAGTTCAGAGGCCAGCCATAAAAGGCCCCAAGCTGGGCAGTTGTCCAAGTCCCGGAAATCCCCATCCCTTCCCCAAAACAGTTGGAATAATCCTCCCATTCATTAGCTCATGAAATTAGCCAACCCATAAAAACTAACTGCCCCGTTTTGAAGCCGCTCTCTTACCTTTTGATTCAGACTGCATTCTGTTTATGGAATGTATATCTCCCTCAATAAATCTACTTCCTACCTATCACTTTGCCTCTCACTGAATTCCTTCTGCGCTGAGGCATGAAGAACCTGAGCTTCAGTAAGTCTTGACACCAGGTGGAGGATTTTAATTAAAAGACAGTGAGGTCAAGGCTCAGTCTGAGTTTTGGCTGGGTCTGAGTCCTAGTCCATGGCTCAAGTCCCAACATGAGTTGTGTGTGATTTCAATCTTAAACTAATCTAATCCTAGTTTGAGACCAAAAGTTGCAGGGGGTGAGAGGGGGGGGCGTCTATATTTGAGTGCCACATGCCAAAAGTTTCAAAGGTCAAAGTATTAATATTTTGCACATAATAGAGCTTCCCACAAATACAAATTGTTATCATTTTCACATCACAATAGAAGGTGGGTATAACATCTACATCATTTTAAGAAATATTTCTAAATCATTAAGGTTCTGAGGTGAGCAAGGCACTTAACCTCTCTGAGCTCACTTTATTCATCTGAAAAGATACTCACTTTACAGGTTAATAATGAGAGTTCATGGCATGATGTCTAGATGTTCCATAAATGTTGGTTGAATCTAAAATGAAAACAGCTAACCCTCAATTTTCTTCCTGTCATTGTCCCTCTCATGCCGTAAAATACAAAGAGCAGGAACCAGAGAAGGAACTCAAGTCAGTCTACTCCATAGTTTGGCTAGAAACTTGATTGACACATGAAATTTCAACTATGGATTTCTGTAAGCCTGGCCCTGTTAACATGATAAGGAGTTATGGCTCGATTTATAAAAAATATCTGCATTTTCTTTGAAATTTGTGGATCTTTAGGGTCTGCAAACTGTGTTCTACGAAACAATAAGATTTTGCAGGGTTCCCAGGCCCCTAAAAGAGAAGGACAGTAATAGAGGGCAGATAGCTGGTCTTCTCTGGGGGCTCAGATGGTAAAGAATCCACCTGCAATGCAGGAGATCTGGATTCAATCCCTGGATTAGGAAGATCCCCTGGAGAAGGAAATGGAAACCCACTCCAGTATTCTTGCCTAGAGAATCCCATAGACAGAGGAGCCTGGTGGGCTGCAGTCCATGGGGTCTCAAAGAGTCGGACATGACTGAGCAACTTTCACTTTCAACTGGGCTTCTAGGCCCCCACCCTGGCCCCCATCTCTGGTTCAACCTGAACAGCTGCATTTAACAAGATTTTATTTTGAACAGAAAGTTTCTGCTATAAGATAATTTTTTGAAAATATGACCAGGCTAGACCACAACCCTCATGAGGCCTGGCGGCAGCTCCCATCCTGATTAGTTGGGCCTTCTGACATGTGCAGAAGTGCCACCGTAAATGCCAATAACTGCTCCAATCAAGGAGAACTGATGAGGCTAAGGAAGAGCCTGAGCAGGAATCTTCCAGAGAAATCAGTCAGCAGCTGACATGCACTGCACAGCTTTGTGCCAAGCAATGGCTAATGTCCAAAATTAATTCAGCCGATGCTTGTAACCATTGCCTGACTTTTGGCACCAAAAATCTGCACACTTAACCTCTGAGCTTCATTGCTTATGCATACAGATAGATCGTGTGAATAATCAAAGCTGCAAACCAGCACCTCCAGTGTTGTTAGGAGGGTCCACACTGGTAGACAAGGGATCATGTGAGCTCAGTCAATAAGTCATGTCCAATTCTTTGTGACCCCATGGACTGTAACCCACCAGGCTCCTTTGTCAATGGGATTTTCCAGGCAAGAATACTGGAGTGGGTTGCCATTTCCTCCTCCAGGAGATCTCCCTGACCCAGCGATTGAAACGGAGTCTCCTACATCTCCTGCATGGGCAGGAGGATTCTTTACCACTGAGCCACCCGGAAAACCCAGACAAGGGATCATAAGCCCTCGCCTACTACAGGATAGAACCTTTAGACAGAACAGACTTACCTCAATTTTCTATGGAGGAAGCCCTAACTGTGCAAAGGCTGTGATGCTGTCCCTGTGGCAGGCCATTGCAAGGGAGAAGTTCTTCTGAAAGCTTGTTTTAGCCTAAAAATTCACATATGATCCACATACTTTACAAATGGAATTTACATATTTTTAAAAATACTTTGAGTGAAGTAAGCCAGAAAGAAAAACACCAATACAGTATACTAACACATATATATGGAATTTAGAAAGATGGTAATGATAACCCTCTATACGAGACAGCAAAAGAGACACAGATGTATAGAACGGACTTTTAGACTCTGTGGGAGAGAGAGAGGGTGGGATGATTTGGGAGAATGGCATTGAAACATGTATACTATCAGGTAAGAAACGAATCACCAGTCTATGTTCAATACAGGATACAGGATGCTTGGGGCTGGTGCACGGGGATGATCCAGAGAGATGATGTGGGGTGGGAGGTGGGAGGGGGGTTCAGGATTGGGAATGCATGTACACCCGTGGCTGATTCATGTCAATATATGGCAAAAGCAATACAATACTGTAAAGCAAAATAAAGCAAAAATAAAAATTTTTTTTTAAATAAGAAGAAAAAAAAATACTTTGAAATTAAAATGCCTAGTAACCTCACTGAACCTACCTAATCCCACTCCCCTTTACCTTCCACCATACATCCATTAGAATAACTGTCCCCAAAACGGCTGTGTTCACCGCATGGCCTCATGTCATCCCGGCTGGTGACACACAACTGCACAAGATGGAATATCTGTCTGCCATGGCCAATCAGGTATGTTTTGGAATGTGGTTATATTAAGTGATTCTCCCAAACAAATCCCACACTGCTGGACCTCCTTTCCTTTCAATGACCTAAGGGGAGGGAAGAAATATCTTTCCATTCTAGAAGAGCTGGGTTTTCCATGGAATTTTCGGAGCTTAAGTCTCAGGACCCCAGTTCGGGTGGTCAGGTGTGTCTGACTCTTTGTGACCCTTACTTGTACAGTAATGTGTCAACATAATCGTAAGATTTGTAAACCTTGCAGAAGAAGAATAATTTAACCACAACCGATTAAGACCTCTGTCTCTTTCTAGTCCTGTTTTCCCTCTGATACATCTTCCCTCTGGTCAGAAGGCAGTGGCATAGTCATGGCATTTTGGGGCCTCAGGGGAGGTAGATTAAAGGACTTGTAATTTGTGTGAGGTGCACCCCTGTGGCTTGTGGTTACTTCTGTGTGTTGTAGTTGTCCTTGTTCAGGAAGGGTTTCCAGAAAATGCCCACCCCTCCATGCTGACTTACCCTACCATGTCAGGATGTGAAGATAAGAGAGCAAAAGTCAAATGAGATATGATTGTGGTTCCACAGCCCCATTTTAGAATATACAGTAATAGGAAAAAAAAAAAAAAAGGCTGGAAATGAACAAAATCAGAATTTTCTCTGTGGAAAATTCTTCCAAATCTTATAGCTCATATTTCAAAGACATTTCAGGAATTTTTCAATGTTGAGAATCTTCGAAATTTACCTGGTATAACCAAAAAGAAACATGAAGCTGAAAGAAATTTACAAACCGTCAATAAGATTTTGCTCAACCATGTTAAAGACGAAATCTAACATCTCTGTAAAAATGTATTATACCACCCTAGTCATATGAAGAAGTGATCAAAGTGTATGTAGCCAAAACTATAGCAAAAAATAATTAAGTCATAGATGTGTGGGACAGTTCATGAGTATAATGTCTTTATTGGACTTTGACGCTTGCACAGTTTATCAGCTTTTATAATTTCAGTTTCTTGGGATTTTTATTTATGTATCCAATTTTGTATGTAATTTTGTATTCTCTCTTGCTGCTGTTCAGTTGATTAGTCATGTCCAACTCTTTGCGACCCCATGGACCACAGCACTCCAGGCTTTCCCGTCCTTCACTATCTCCTGGAGTTTGTTCACACTCACGTCCATTAAGTCAGTGAGAGTGTGACTGATTTTCATAAGACCCTCTCAATCTGCATCTACCCCCGAAGACCTCAGTGCCTCCTGACCCAGTTTCCTCAGAGCATTTATATGTCCTTCCCTCTGGAATAGTCTTATCCTAGGAAGTTGCCTGTTTCATGCCCTCACTTCATTCATGTCGTACTGCTTAAGCTGCTGTAACAGAATAACATCGGCTGGTGGCTCCTGAACAACAGAAATGTATTCTCAGAGTTCTGGAAGTGGGGGTTCCAAAATCAAGGCACCAGCGGATTTGGTGTCTGGTGAGGACTCACTTGCTGGTTCTCACACGGCTGTCTGTTCGCTGTGTCTTCACATGGCAGAGAAGGCAGGAGATATACGGAATCTCCTTTATAAGGGCACTAATCTCACTCACAGGGGCTCCACTCTCATGGCCTAATTATCTCCTAAAGGCCCCATCTCCAGATATCATCACATTGGGCATTAGGATTTAACAGATGAATTTGGGGGATGTCATGGTCCTGCATGGGTTGGAAAAGAATTTCCAGACATGAGACAGAATGAGAGGAAAATAAAGTTCATTAGTGGGAGACATGGTTAGAACTGCGGGCCGGCTCAAGGGAGAGCCAAACGCTTTCGCCGGCTTGCAGCCAATTTTTATAGCCTCAAGACAGAGAAAATTCCTATTGGAATGGTGGCATTAAGATGCTATAGGGTAGATGGTAAGGTGGGTATTTTCCAGAATATGGGGCCAGGTAACTGGCTGGTTTAGGCTCATGGCAACAGTTGCTGTGGGGCTTGGTCAGTTCCAGAGATTTTTATCCTGTGACCTTAGTACAGGCCTCCACACCTGTGACCTTGGTATAGGGTTCCACAGGGGAGACAGGAACAAGCCATGGTAATTCAGGTGTCTCCTCAGACATCACCACATTCAGGACTCCTTTCCTGGCCACCCTCTCTAAAAGGGAATCCCTTCACTTCCCGTCTCTCTCCAGCCCTTTACCCCGTAATTTCGCTTACCACCTGCCATCTTTGTGTACTACAACATAAGCGCCATAGAGGGCTGACGTACGTGTTTCACTCACTGCTTTATCTGCCTTGTTGATATCAATGCTGTGAGTGGAAAGTGTCGCCTGCCATATCAGCAAACAGAGGATGTTTCAGTTATCAAGCCATCAGCCATGCAGTCACCCCCCATTGTGCAGCTTCAGGGGATTTGAGAGGGAGAAAAGCAGGATATGGGCCCTATATAGATCAGGTGGATATCAAAGGAACGGTCTCAATGAGCCCAGACTCTCCATCTTCCCATACAGAGAAAAGTGCTAAACTCCTTGAGATGTCTGGCTTTCCTTTAATGAATGTTTTTGATTTTTGCCATATTGCAGATCTCAGTTCCCTGACCAAGGATTGAACCCAGGCCACGATAAAGCTCAGAACCCTAACCACTAGGCAACCAGGGGATTCACAGTCTTATGTTCTAACTACCTGGTCTTTGTCACAAATTTCTATCTATCCTGCCTCCTCCCTTACCTCTTCAGAGAAATCCCTCAAAACTATCTGAGAGGCTGCCTTCTAGGGTTAAGTCCTCAATTTTGTCCACCAGATAAAACATAATTCTCAACTTTTAGGCTGTATATTGTTTTTCAGTCAACAATGCCAACCTTATAGTGGGCACTCAAGACATATTTGCTAACTGAATGGATGGGTGGGGGCGGGAATCCAACCCAAAGGAATAGGAGTCCTCTTCATCCTTCTCTGGGCACCGTCCTTTTGGCCACTTGTGTCTGTGGCATGTTTTCAGTTTAACATGGGATAGTCAACCTTCAGCCTTCTCAGAGAAGCTCCAGGTGAAAAATCTTAAAACAGTAAAAAAAAAATGTATTTAAAAAACTGGTCGTTTTTAAAATTAAGGCCCAGACGTCCTGGCAATCCCTTGCCTCTCCCACAAAGAAAGCCCGTTATGGCTGCAGCAACACCCACCCGTGCAGAGTGTAGATGGCTCATTAGCTGAGGAAACCTGGAAATTCCTAAAACAGGGCAATCTCTCCAAGCTGGCAGCGTGCTCTGAGCTAGCCTCCAGGCTGCTGCTCAGTGGGCTGAAGCATCTCTAGGTCTATTCCTACGCAGAAAAAAAAGCCCTAAAATCGGGTGTAACCATCGTATATAGAGAAATAAGGACCTCACTTCACGTTGCATCAGCCAGGATTTCCTGAAGCAACGAGCATTTAAATTTCCTGTTATCCTTCAGCCGCTCTCCTGTAGGACTCAGTGCTGGGCTGTGCTCAGACTAAAAATAGGAGACAAATCGGTGATTCAAAAACTAACCAGAAAGTTATCAAACAGGATGGGGAAAGGGGAGAAAAAATTGTTTTTCCCTCCTCGTGCCAATACTGCCACCTCGTGTTAGAAATACATAAAAGGAACACTGCAAGTAGAGATCCTTGCAAAGAAATGGGGAATTAGGAACATAGCTGCTCTATTATTTATTGTTGATTTTTAAAAATTGTGTCAACCCTGTATCAATGCAAAAGCTGAAATAAAGTTTTTAGTAGATAGATTATGTCTTTCTTCCAACTCTGTTTGCCCTGCAGCTGAGTAGTTAACATGCACTTTGTTTCTTTTTTGCCAACCACTATCCTAAGAGCTTCACATGAACTGACTTGAGGCTGTTCTTGGTCACAAGATCTTGAAATATAGACTATTTGCAATTTCCTTATTATTTTTGTTTTGCACTTAAGTGAGGCACGGAGAGGGGAAGTTAAGTCACTCAGGGTTACAGGTCTAGTGAGCAGGGAGCCACAGACCCTGCTGCTGAGCCCTGCTGTCCTAAGCATCACATCATCCTGCCCTCATCCTACGTGCTAATGGCCATGAAGGTGATACAAAACATTTAGAAAATTTGGATCCATCCATCAAGGAGTTGGGGGACAAATACAGTTATTAATGGAAAAACGCAAAATTCAGGATAAGACCTAGCACTTTATTTAGTCACTAAAGGCTTTGGCTTTTCACAAGGAGATTTGTGCCTCTGAAAGTTCAAGTTTCTACCCCAGGTGTATCATAACCAAACAAGAGAGCAAGTCCTGATGCTAATGCTCCAGTTCTCCAACAAATGTGAATGTGTTTTACTGCAATTCCTCTCACCTAGACTAATTTTTAAAATATACATTAAAAAGATTTAAGATGGAAAAATCCCAAACAGAACAAAATCTAAGCTCAAGTTCTGGTCTGAAACTCGTTCATCAATTCACTTTTTTGGTTTTAGTTGCCATAACTGTAAACACCTTTAATCCCAACTTTATAACAAACCACCTCAGTTTAGCAAAAAAATTAAAAGAAAAGTACATTGCTTCCAATATTAATGTTTATGTATAAATCCTATATGAGCACTGCAATAGGATTTGTACATCAAAATGTGCTAAAAACAGAAGGTAAAAAAGGTAACTATAAAAACAGTATTTAAACTATTTGCTTACTGGTATTTAACAAAAGACTTTCCTTCCTCAAAATGTTTATTTTCCTAGATGTTTTGTGAACACAATATGAATATTCTGATTTTAAAAAATATCTCGGTTGGCGATGAAAAAGATTGGAAGATTTGGTTGTGGACTATTGTACGAGCAGCCTTGGTTTGATGGCTGGCACAAACAGGCAGGTGAAAGGAGTGTGTCCTTGGCTGGATTACAAAGCCACACTTAGCAATTTACTAAGCAACTACTCATTGCTCAATGCCATCTCCCATTTAGGAAGAAATTTGTTAAAGATGAGCTAATTCCCATCCCACTACTGTCACTCACTGACTCTGCCTTTTGTGTATATTTAAACAAACTGGTTCAAATTCTGCTTGAAGTGTATCACTTGAAAATATTGTTAAACCTTTTAAATGAGAATTGTTGTGTATGTGATATTTAGATTTTGCAACAAACCCATGCAACAATGGAAACTTTTTAAACATTTTCAAAATATTCTCTCATGGCACATGTTTCTTTCAAAAGGAGTTACATATTTTATTTGCTTTTAAATTATCACCTGTACTGTACAAGATTATTAAGCTTGTTTTTGTATTTTAAATATCTACTAGGAAAAAGACAGGCAGTCACTTAGGGAAAAGGTCAACAAATTCGGAACATTTTTTCTGCAAAGGAAAAAATGCAGACTATCTTCAACTACTGCCAAACGAAGTAACGAAAACAAAGCCATCAAACATTTTTGGCAAGGGTAGCAAAAAAATATTTCATGGTCATTCCCTTTCTCATTACAAAATATTGTTTTACTTTAGTACTAAAGATCTTGCTTTTAGAGAGTTGAAGTGATTGCACAGAGGCTCTGGGTGAAGGAAGTAGGGAGAGGTTGGTGTTGGAGAAGACTCTTGAGAGTCCCTTGGACTGCAAGGAGATCAAACCAGTCAATCCTAAAGTAAATCAACCCTGAATATTCATTGGAAGGAATGATTGAGGCTGAAGCTGAAACTCCAGTACTTTGATGAGGAGACCTGACTCATTGGAAAAGACCATGATGCTAGGAAAGACTGAAGGCAGGAGGAGAAAGGAACCACAGAGGATGAGATGGTTGGATGGCAGTACTGACTCGATGGACATTGAGTTTGAGTTAAGCTCTGGGAGTTTGTGATGGACAGGAAAGCCTGGAGTGCTGTAGTCCATGGGGTTGCAAAGAGTCGGACACAACTGAGTGACTAAACTGAACTGTTAAAAGGGTATAAACTTTTGGTTATAAGAGAATAAGGTCTGAGGAGTTGTCGCAGGAAGGGGACCCCTTCCAGGGCCTGAGAGTGGGCTCTTGTCTAACACTTGGAAATGAATCGTCCGAGGAGACACATGTGCTGACAAACCAAGAGGCTTTATTGGGAAGGGGCTCCAGGGAAGAGAAGTAGGGTAAGGGAACCCAGGAGAACTACTCTGTCACATGGCTCACAGTCTCAGGCTTTATTAGAGTCTTTCCTGGTGGCAAGAGCATCGGTCAGCCAAGATGGATGCCAGAGAGGATGATTCCAGGAGGTTGGCAGGACGCATGGACTGGTGTCTCCTCTCTCCTTTTGACCTTTCCTGAATACTTCCGGTTGGTGGTAGCCTGTTAGTTCCACGTCGCTTACCAGGACCTCCTGTTGTAAGGTAACTCAGGCAAGAGGTTACTATCCTGCCTGGCCAGGACAGGCGGTTTCAGTCAGTGGTTCCTCTAACATACCTAATGCAGATCATGGTGACTATAACAGATAACACTGTATTGTATAGTTGAAATCTGCTAAGAGAATAGAACTTAAGTGTTCTCACCAAAAAAAGAAAAAAGAAAAAGGATAAATATGTGTGGTGATGGAGGTGTTAACTGACTTCAAGGGGGAAATCCTTTCACAATGTATATAGCATATCATTCCATTGTGTACTTTAAACATCTGGCAATTTTGTCAATTATGCCTCAATACAGCTGGAAAAAAAGATTCTGTTTTTATAAAATGAACCACACTTGCTAACTTCTGACTACAATTTGAGACAAAAATTTGCAATAATCAATGCAGTAAAAGTAGTACAGTAATAATAATATGAGACATTGGAACTACATTCTGAAATCTTTATTCCAAAATAGCTATTCAATCAATGGGTAAATGTACTGAGTTTTACCATAAATCATTATTTTTAATAAAGAAGTAATTTACTGTTGAGTATCAGTCTTCTAAAATATTTTTAACAAATGGCTCACAGTTTTTCATATTTCATCATTGAAACAGAATTTTGCAAATACTATAAACTGAGATAAAATGAAGACACCTGTATTATGTAGCAAATTCCTAACCTCGGATTATTTTTCATTTTTGTTTCTTCTTGACTTCAGTGATACAACTTAGCAACTCAAAAACAACAAAATCTGAAAAAGCCAGAAAGAAGAAACAGATGAGACTAGAATCGAGCTTTCTTGCCTTTAGGTGGAATGGGACTCTAAGTAGATATTAATTTGGACTCCCCATGGAGTGTAGCCCACCAGGCTCCTCTGTCCATGGGATCTTCCAGGCACGGATACTGGACTAGGCTGTCATTTTGTTCTCCAGAGGACTTTCCCAGAGATCGAACCTGGGTCTCCTGCATTGCAGGTGGATTCTTTACCAACTGAGCCACTAGGAAAGCCACATTATGGACTATAAAATTGTAAATAATTTAAATTATAAAAATGTTAATTTTCATAACTGATTTCATAGTTATTTAATAGTATGAAAATACCACACTTGGTACCTGCTGCTGCTGCTGCTAAGTTGCTTCAGTCGTGTCCAACTATGTGCGATCCCATAGATGGCAGCCCACCAGGCTCCCCTGTCCCTGGGATTCTCCCAGCAAGAACACTGGAGTGGGTTGCCATTTCCTTCCTTTCCAGTGCATGAAAGTGAAAAGTGAAAGTGAAGTTGCTCAGTCGTGTCCGACTCTTAGTGACCCCATGGACTGCAGCCTACCAGGCTCCTCCATCCATGGGATTTTCCTGGCAAGAGTACTGGAGTGGTGCCTACCATGTCCCTAATAAATCTGGCACCTAGTGAATACTGGATAAAAGCCTGTTAAGGTGAACTCAGGTGACAGGTGAGGCTCTTCCCTGGCTTCTCTCTGCACTTTCATTGGCCTCCTCTTCAGCTGTGAGCTATATTCCTAACAACAGAACTTATAAGTATCCAGAATGAAGGCAACATGGACATCGTACACCTCATGATACATCCGAACTTGAAACTGACACAAACCTAGCATTTTACAACTAACAGACCCCAGGAAGCTAGACTAATTTGAAGGTAGAAATGGATTTAAGAACACACAGGACTTGCAAGTTTGACCCAGAAGTTCTCTTGGCCATCTTTGATGAACCTCTTCCTACTGCCACAGGACAGGCTGAAAGGGCAAGTGAGCTTCTGATACATGTAAGAGGAACTTTCTATTTAGCCTGAAATGGCAGCAGGCAGATCAGTGGCTCCCATGTAGGTCTGTGACACTGAATTCATCATAGATCTAATAAAGCACTTTAGCTATCAAAAAAAATTTAACTCACATAGCATGCAAAAATATGTAAATTAAAACCTGAGCGTAACTTAGAAACTAGCACTGCTGTACCCTTTGCCTGGCTTTAATAGGTCTCCCCTATGGAATTTTAAATAATTCCTTTTATTCCAGTCTAATTTTAATAGCAAGGAGTTTTGATAATCTTTCACAGGACTGTGTTATAAAATTGGTATTGGAAAATACTCTCCAGGATGAGCTTTGAGGATCTTTACAGTGTATGTATTAAAAAGCTTTATATAGAATCACCAAGAGACTGACTGGGTCAATTATATGTATTAAACAATGTATCATGGGATTAGAGTATATAAAATCCACAATCTTAAACTTTAAAATTCAATCATAAGAAGATGAGCACTTTACCCACTATTCCCTTTCATGAATTCTTATATAAGAAATTGGAAGAAGTATGGGTCTGTTTCTCACACTTTGTATTCACAAAGTATTCAGAAGTACTCACAAATTATCCAGGTTACCAATTTTTTGCCTCATCACCACCATGAGCTGATATTTTATATTTGCTTGAAGAGATTACATTGCCTCATATGAGTACTCCCTCACATGATCCTTGGTGGGTATCATCCAAGGAAATATTCTCATCTCCTCCCCTGTTCTGATAGTGTTAAGAAACTCACTGATTGACAAACTTTTAATTTTGAAAGACAACGTCTCACTCAATGCAAGCATCCAATTTTTAAGAGAACTTACAAAGACTAACTATGGTAAATGTTGTCTGACCCCCAACATTACTCCACCAAACTCCCATTAGTTGGCAATACCATGACTGGGAAATTGATTCTCACTTTAAGGGGGTCCCCTGGTTTAAAAATGGACAAACAACTCGAGCCTGGCCTATGAGAAGAAAGCGCTTCTGTTAATGGCTTCTGGAAAAGCTGCCCTATACACTTAACAGCACTGAGGGATCAGCGTCTCTTCCTGTGAACGTGAACAAAGAAGCATAGAGCCTGTCCGCCATCTTGCAAGGATGGTAGTAAGTAGCCTGAGGATCAGCCAGCATTGTGTGGCCAAACAGCCTGAGGTGAATGATGGTGGGTCTTGATGATATTAGACTTCTGGATAAACTGACCTTCTTGACTTTCTCTCAGGTGAAGAAATGGACTTATATTTAAGTCAATTTGAGCATGCAAATGAACAAATTTTAACAGACGTCATTTCTTTCTATTTAAACCCAAACTCCTACTGCAAACTACCTTCACCTCCTTCTTTTCCATGTATGTCAACACTTCAGTATGCCCAAAACAGAACACATCTCCTCTCTCTACAATATCTGTCTCTACACTGCCCAGGCTTCGGGTCCCACAGTTACTATTTTGCTTCTCTTTAGGTCCTGCCATGTTTTTGAGTCACAATCTCTCATCTACTGATTTATTCCTTTTTGCAGTCTCATCACCCTATGTCAGATTGTTACCACTCCATGGAGACATGATCCCACACAGTATATCCAAGGATCTCCTCATTCTTCTGGCAAAATAGGCCAAAGTGTGTATGGTTTTGATTGGAAAACAAAGTAAGGGAGACTCTGGGAGTCTGACCCCAACTGAGAAATGGTATTTTCTTCCTTCATCATGCTCTATCTGCTAAGGTTACACTGACTCTTAAAAATGAAGTTCAAATATCAACTCTGCTGCAAAGCTGCTTCAACTCCCTTAGTGCAAATGTCTCATGGATTCTTACACACTGGATTTCTCTCTTAGCCCTGGTCATTTCTATCAGGCACTAGAATTCTTTGGGTGCATACCTTTCCCCTCCTTGAGGTTATATATTTCTAATGTATCTCTGTACAGTTCTCATATCCTAGAATTATCAACTCCAGTTTCACTACTATGAAGGATTCAAGTTTATATTTTTGCTTGAAACATGCTAAAGTTCATTATTCTTGCACGCTCATGTCACGTTTCTAAAACATTAGTCTATATATATTTTTTGCTCTATATATGTTCAAAAATTATAATCTCCTCTTATTACCAAAGGAGCAAAAGAATAGGTAGAGATTCATGGCAAATCATTCAACAATTCATCATTCACTTCACCTCTTATCACAAAAACATATTGCATTCAAAAGCAACTTTCCATCAAAAACAAAGTTTCTTGTTAAAATTTTTTAGGAAAAACAATATCACAATTACAGTTATAGTTTCACAGGTATACACATGTCAAACTTGTCATTGTACAGTTTACATTTGTGCATTTTATTGTATATCAATTTATACCTCGGTAAAGATGCTAAAGGGAGAAGGATATGGCAACCCACTCCAGTATTCTTGCCTGGAGAATCCTGTGGAAAGAGGAGCCTAGAGGGCTGCTGTCCATAGGGTCACACAGAGTTGGACACGACTGAAGTGACTTAACATGTATGCATGCATTGGAGCAGGAAATGGCAACCCACTCCAGTATTCTTGCCTGGAGAATCCCAGGAACAGGGGAGGGTGGTGGGCTGCCATCTATGGGGTCGCACAGAGTTGGACACGACTGAAGTGACTTAGCAGCAGCAGCAAAGATGCTAAAAAGAAAACTTAGTATCAGAAAAGCCACACACTGAAACATAATTAAAAGTCTTGGAAGGCAGACAAACACAGATACACACAGAAGAAAAGGAAACACTCCTTAAATGCATCAAGCAAGTTTATTTACAAATGCAGTTGTACAGAAAGGCTCACTAGTTTCTGAAGAAAACTTCTGGCATACAAACCATGATAATTTTCATGAATGAAAAGACGCAGCTTTCTACTGAGAACTGCTTAGCAACAATTCTGGTGAAGAAAATAGAGCTCTCCTCATCAAGCAAATAAAATGTTACATAAGCTACAAAAAAAAAATTAATCATAATATTACATAAATGAAAAGAAGGATACGCAAAGCAAATCTGGGAGTGGATTTTAGTGAAATTTTCCATATGGCTCTGCATTAATTTAGTATATTTTATAATAAACAGAGCAAATGCAATTACATATTTATATTAACTATTTCAAATAATGTTTCAGAGTTTTTAAAAAAAACAATAAAATAACCCTCTTCAAAACACCCCTAGAAAGTCAATCAGATCATTATCAGTCTCAAAAAAAAATTTTGGAAGTTCTTGTTTTTTTCCTGTGCTTTTATGATGCTGAATTCAAAAAGGAAATACTGCACTTTTTGCCACACATCATTACCATCTTATAAATAAACAACAAAAATACAGGTTCTACCAAGACTATAATGCTCTGATGTAATCTAAAGAGGTCAGAAAAAGTGTTATTCTTTTTTAAAAAAACAGAGTGAAAGGATGTTACAACATGTATTTATAGATCTATATCAGCGGCAACCACCTCTTCTTCTATCTGCAACAGGGCTTTCGGGTGGAGGCTGACATCACATGGCAGTTGGCCGTCCAGCTGATCAGGCAAGGAGAGAAGAAAGAAAAGCACTTAGATTCAGAAACACTCGAATATTGCCTCTGGGATTCATAGTAGGGATGGCTCAGAGAATGACCCCATGAGGTAGAAAGAATAACTCTGTTACTCACTTAGGATAAAGCTAGGCAAACCCACGAAGTCTGGGTTAGCAAGTCTTTTCTTTGCAAAAATGAGAGTAAAAACTAACTGCTGATACAGAAACAAGTTACACTCAACTCTCTGTTATTTGTCCTAGAGGAGAGAAAAGGCATGGGCAGTTTTTCCATGTTGATTCCAAAAATCAATTACATTTGGCTTTGGAATTTGGACTAAAGAGAGAAAAGCTCACACACATACACACACTCCCCCCATTTCATGCCCAGCCTTGACAGTCTCCAGCCTCAGTGCTGGCATCCAGGAATGGCCTGGACCAATGGCAAAAGAAGGCTCAAACCACGCTGACAGATAAGAGAGAGTTGACTGAGCTGACGCCATTTCCAAAGCACTCTTCACAGAAAGGCCACATAAATACCTCAGAGCTCAAAAGCATATGGTTTTGCTGATACCACTTGTAACCAAGACCCTTTCACAATAAGGAAGAAACACATGTTACCAGCATCAAGGCTCAAAATATAAAAAGGAGGAATGGTTGTCTTTATGCAGCTATAAACAACAGGCGATCCAATTACATTATCCTGTATTTTATAGCACACTTACAGGCAAAAACATGCTTTGACACAAAATAGCATGTGAAGTTTTTAAAAACCCAGTTTTTTCAAAAATGACACTGAAAGACTATGCAATCAGAATTAATGCTCTTTTTAAACTATTGTATATGTTAATAGGATATGATTATATAGTAACAAACATACACCGACTATTCTTTATTATCCTTTTAAACCACAGTCTTTAAGTTGGTCATATTCTAAATCACATAATCGGACCCACATTGGTAAATAATAGAAATCAGCTAAAACTCTGAGGGGCCAAGTATCAGATGAGAGGCTATACAGAAGACTCATTTTAACTGACTTGACTTGTATTCTTGAGTCATTAGAAGCTTCTCTAGACTCTGAGCAGACTAAACTGCACTGAACATTGTCCTGACTCCCCAGGTCACATCCGTCTCCAGGTCCTTGGCCCCACACCCAACCCTGTGGAGCTGGAACCTGAGAACTGACCAACTGACTCATTCACTGCACCCTCTTTGAGGGCGACATGGTGGGATTCCTAAAGCCTAGAGCTCTAGGGCACAGAGCTTGAAGGGGAGCTGGAAGGGGAGCAGGTCGTAGGTTCAGGGCAGTACGTGGGAACCCGTGCTCTCTGTAAAAGACAAGAAATTTTCTCCCTGATTTGCTCTCTTACATTTGAATCTGAGATAGCAGTCATTGCAGTACAGCTGGTTGTTTCGGATTCTGACTTCGGCTCCTGAGGAAGAGCCTCCGAGGTCACGCTCGCAGGCCACACACTGAGAGACAAACAAAAACAACAGGAAACACCCACACTTAGCTCAAGAACCCCTGGGACACTCCCAGGAGGAAAAAAAAATGAGCAAAATAAAATGCAGTTTCTAAGCTCTTAGAGACATTTCAGCAAAGGGGGAAAAGAAAAAGGCCAAAAGATAATGAGGTTAAAATGAAGCCTGCTGGATGAAACAGTAAAGAATTCATAAAGCCAATTTTAAGAGCCAAGATTTCATTCTAACTATACCAAAAGAGTAGAAATGATTCATTGATTGGCTTAAAGAAGCTAACGCTTCCTTTCTCCCAGGGGATGGACAGGCTAAAGCACCATGGGAAGGAACTGGCCAACGGCAAGAAGATGAGGTTTCTGGCTCTCTGCCCTGGAGTGGGCCATCCGGGCATCCCCAGGAGTGTTCACACATGGTGCTTTCCCAAAATACCCATGGCTGGGCATTTTGGCTCCACATGCTCAAACACTAATGATTTTGACTCATTCTGTTATGCCAGGAAACAACCCAAGCCAGAGTCAGACAAGCTTAAAACAAGTTGAGCTCTGCAGGACTCCAGGATCCACAACCAGAAGTTCTCTCTCTGGCCCAACACAAGTTCAAGAATCAAATAGTGGTGTTTCTAAAGACAGATACTGCAAAATAAGGCAGTTATATAGCCTTACTTCTTTCTTATGTGTAAGAACACCTTAGCTGCAACTGTAAAAATATTTACAATGTAATTTCTTTCACACTCTCCCTATTCAAAGCTAGGTTTCTGGACACTTATAATTTATATCCCCATGCTGTTAATAACCATAGCAGCATGTTAGAGGAAGCATTTATGCACTGTAAACTTTATTTATAGAATCTTAGATTGGAGATAGGAAGCGCATGGTGCCTCCAGGGTCAAGGTTTGAGAAGGCAGCAGCAGGAGGAGGCCATTTGTGATGCCAAGTGCAGCGCAGACCCACGGAGGCAGCACCTAGCTTGTTAGTGGCGGGTCCACACCCAGCGCTCAAAGAAGCCATGCGCTCTCCAAGCAAAGCGTTGCAGGCCTGCAGGCTGTTTGGCTAGTCTCACCTTAAAACAATGCAAATGATAACAAAGACCCAGGGATTCGATGATCATGGCGGCTCCTTTGCCCAGAATGTTATGACAGTAGGAGCACACACGCTTCCCACTGACCGACCTAGATGCAGGACGAGAATGGAAGGGAGGCTTTCATCCATTTCAAGCCTCTCATCTAAAAATCACATTCGGGTATTAACACAAACCATTCTTAATGAAAATCTTTATATATCCATGGGAGGAAAACTTTCACCAGCCAACCAGTTATGGCTTGATTATACTGTACCTTGAAGGATCTCCACAATGGTTCTGGTACCCCTGACACCTAGTTACAGAAATGAACAATTTCTGTGTCATCGGTCCATTCTGCTATCGCCCATAGGCCACATCTGTACTCGGCAAGGTTCTCACGCCCTTCTAATCCAGCCAACATCTTCTTGCCAGGTAAAGCCACCCAAGCACATCCCTTATTATGTTCTTTGCTTACTGCCACTAAAAAAGCATCCCCAGCTACTTCCAAGAGGCACTGCAAGTCTATTAAACCTATCATCTCACCCTTATTTTGTCAACCTCCTTCTCATTCACCCAATAATCTAGTTAAACAGAAGCATTTCCTTAGTGCTTATAATGCCTCTGGCTTACTGGACTGCTTCTGAGAAGAATGACATGAAAACTACTACAGCTAGCATTCAGATAGGCATGGCGAGTCTCTACTTTGCTTTGTTTACAAGTCTTATCTCCTCTCCCAGGTGGGAAGGTGAAGGCTACTTCTTATCTTTGCATCCCGCAGGATGGGCACAGCACTTCAGTGTCACTGCAAAGGGCATTGCTGTTGAATGTCCCACGTTAGAGCACGTCGTGCTCTAGAGAGAGACATTTTCAGGGCAGAGAAGCCCATAGCCCTGTCTCCTTTCTGCTTTCCGAGGGCAGGATTCTCAGTAAGTAAACAGGTTCTCTTTCTCTCCTCTGCCTTCCCCTGATTCTATTCTTAACTCCAAATTTACCATGAATCCTCATCGCTCATTCCCTCAATTCAGACTCCGAGACACATTTTAGCTGGAATAAAAGTATCTTCTCTGAACGAAATCCTTTAGTTGATAGCTTTAAAAAAATCCCAACATTAATCATTGTGTTTCTACTTTTCAGTATTTCATCAGCATTACAGGCTGGGAGAACTCCCTTCAGGTCTCAGCAGAAACACTGCTAGATGCGGTTACATGAAGCCTACGGGAACTGTGGAGAAGCTACACAGACCTAAGACCCCAACACGTGTTCATGTCTGAGCTCTACTCCGTATCAAAAAACAAGACCCACCACTCTAACTCTCATATTTCCCACAGCATATGACCTGCACAATTCAGTTGATGTGATCTCAGCAAAATGCTGACCAGTCAGATAAGAGACAAGCAGTGGTTTTGGAAATCAAAAGCCCCAAATGCAATAAATAACTTGAGAATGTTTAAAGCCAGCTTGCTCAAAGTTCCACAGATGATGGGGCTGGGTTACAATGTCCTTTACACTCAGTCCCTGTAAAATGAGTGTATATCACAGTCTCATTAAAGTAGCCCAACATTTTACAGTACTGCTTTTACTCATCACTTTGCCATGCATTCACGAGCTACTGTACGTTTTTATGATTCCACAGCTGGGAATTATTTCGGTCTGCCTGCATTTGAGACACTGACCACAGGCCCAAGTAAATGAGACAGTGGCAGAGTCGTAACATTTTAAAGGCCTCCATGGCTTCATACGACATCCATAAATACCCTTGGGTTGCCACGGAGAGACATTAAGGAAGCCTTCTGAATTGATCTGGGAAAGGAACACTAAATTTGACACATTCAAAAAGCCTTGTTTTTCTTTCACTGGAAAGCTTGGACAAGATCTGGGGAAATTTTTAATGAAAACTACCCCTTGAGTCTAAAGAAAGAAAAAGGAAAACCCTAAGGGCCTCACCTGTTGCGTGGCTGGGAGCCTGGCTGCGGAGCCGCAGGGGAATGGCTACGCGGTATGGGGGACGGGGTGGTGGTCTTCACAGAACCAGCTGAGGGAGGGGGGATGCTGGAGGAGGGGTTCCGCATGTAGGCACGGTTTGATGTGGACAGCAGCTGAGGTGGGGGGCGACTGAAGTCTTGGACAGAGGAAGAGGCGTAGACTCCTGACGGCTGACTGAACCACGGGGACTGTCGCCAAGAATTGGTTCTTGGGGAATCCAGGTTATCTAGAGATTCACCTCTGAAACACAGAAAGGATTCACCAGTTTATCAGCGGTGGAAATACTAAACAAAAGTAGCTTCAGTATTCAGTTACCCCAGATACCTCTGCTTAGTTCATCCTCTCATCTGCAATTAATTTCTATCTATATATTTTCCTTAAAGTTGCAAATACCAGGTTTCCACACTTTGTGAACACCATTTTCATAATTCCAATCTTATTATAAACAGAGGCTTCATTTTTTAAAAATTCATCATTCAAGGAAGCACTAAGCACGTCAATTATTTAAATGCGTGAATCACACATCAGAACTCCACATCCAGCCTTGCAACCTACTAGCCACGTGGTTTTGTCCGCGTGCATTCCTTACTCAAGCCACAGCTTCTTTGTGGAAAAGCAGAATTACCATTCCTGCCTCAAGACATTCTTCCCAGATGAAGTGAGATGATGTACACAAAGTGCCTGCCATGTGTCTGCCACTAATCAGTGCTTTGCGACAAGTGCCCAATGACACTGGTTCTGCTTATCTTTCTCACAAAATCTTACGTAAGAGAAGAAGCGATGACATCTCTTTCATCCAAAGTAGCCAGCACGCCTAGAAATTAAATATCTGCACCTCAGTACAGAAAGGGAAATCATTCCAAAGACGTCTCACACCTTCTCATAATCCCAGGCAGACAAATAGGCTCTTTGTTGACACTGGAACTGCGCTGTCGGATCCAGCTGTTGTCGTCATAAAGGGAGGTTCTCTTCCTCATTTCTTGGAGGATTTGCTGTCTCTCCAACTCCGCTCCTGATGGCGCTGGTTCCTTCTTCGAGCTCTTCTGTGATGAGCTACTGCTCCCACTTCGGTCTGCGTATCTATTGCTTCCTAAATTAAAAATATCAAAAGCTGCTGGATTAGTGCATTAAAAACAGGGATAGTAATTAAATCTCCAAATACAGTGGAGCCAAAAAAAGAAAGTGACAGTGGGCACACAGGCTCACATTATCAATTCTCAATGAGACTGCTGCCTCAGAAGATAAAGCAACAGTCTGTCCTGTCCCTGGAAATTCCAATTCCAGTCCCAGAGGCATACCAGGGGGACACTCAGGAAAACTAAGGAGCTGCCTAAAAAGGAGACAACTGGTCTTGATTTCAGCAGTACTAAATGACAAACTGCTCATCCAGAAAGTTTCTCTTCCATTATGTCCTTCCTTCCTAAATTAAAATTAGTCAAGCACCTGCTCATTGAATGCTTGCTGTGATAACTCTGCAAGGGAACAGGGCTTTCTATTCTTTCAAAAAATATACACTCACCCTGGGGAGAGAGCCAGACATAAAGGCATATACCTCCAGCTGACAAGGGGCTTCCCTGGTGGCTCAGATGGTAAAAAATCCACCTGAAATGTGGGAGACCTGGGTTCGATCCCTGGGTTGAAACGATCTCCTGGAGAAGGGAACGGCTACCCACTCCATTATTATGGCCTGGAGAACTCCATGGACTATATAGTCTATGGAGTTGCAAAGAGTCGGACACGACCAAGCAACTTTCACTATCTTTTCTTTCCAGCTGACATGGCACACGTCTTCATGGTGTTAAGTCACAGAATAAGTCATGACCAGACCACAGGAATGACAGCATACTCAATCACTGAAATGGCTTTTGTGAAACTGAAAAATAGCCAAGTAATCCAAATGATGGCTGAGGAATGTTATCAGACTTTTATCTCTTTTAAGAGAACTGACTGTGGTAGTTTGGATGTTGAATTTATGAATGACAATTAAGTCAGGTTTTATCCTAAAGGTTTTGTCTCCTTAGATTTGCTGATGAATTCCTGATTTGCGTAAAACATCCATAACTTTGAGGGAATCTCCCCATTTTAACTTGGATTAGGAAATTTCACCTAAGGATTTTTCATTTACTCTCCAGATTCATGGCTATTGTCTTTCTTTCAAAATTCACTCCGCCATAGTTTATCTTCTAGGAAGCAATGAGCAAGGCCACCAAAAATTTCTTATACACATCTATGTTTACATTGGTACATACACACATCTCAACCATTTGGTCAGATTTAAAATAAAATGTTTTCTATTTTAAAGATGCCTTACAGGAATAACCAAGTTTTCCAACAAAATATTTGATAACATCTACTGTGTGCTATTCAGGGGAGAAAATATATGTACAAAAATAGCCAGATCAGTAACACAAGTCACAACATTAAGAAGACTATTTCTGAGAGTCACACTTGTTGTTACTAACAGGTCATGAGTTTACTTTCAAATGAGAATATGATCACTGTTTCATGTTTCATGGCAGATGGAAGTACTTAAACTTTTATTTTAATGGTGACCTCGGGGCACAGTTGGGGAGAAGAAACTGGAAATCCAAACAGGTAAGACCAGAGGAACCAGATCAGAAAGCATCTGATAAGTTGGAAAATGAGAGAATAGTTTGGTTATAGTTAAGGGACGCTTATGGGGGAAAAAAACAAAATAGGCCGAAGAGTTAAACTAGGACCAGATAATGAAAGGTTCTCTGTGTTAAGGGAAAGGAGGTGACCGTGAAACCTACTAGAAACTATAAATTCTACAAGCTTTAACTCGAGGTTGTAAACTAGCTGCCATCAGAACACTGGGGCCTGTGGATATTGTTTGGCTCACAGAGGGTTACACAATTTTTTAAATTCCTGGTCAAACTTCCTTAAAATAAAAATTCAGACTTTTTTTTTTTACTTCTGTGTTTCAATAGAAAGAGTTGGCAATCACAAGTTTGTATCTTCCCCCATGGCAGTGACAAACTGGAACTGGGCAGTAGTCTTCCACTTAAATGGGCATGTCCACCAAGTCCACCTCAATCTTCAGCTGGATCTTCAGTCGTTTACATAACTGACCAACACCTTCCTAACTCAAAGCCTGGTATGCAAACTCTGCTTAAAATGGTATTTCTGATTAGTTTTCTTCCCTTAGTTACATAACCTCAGTTATCTACGGTCCAGAAATTCACTTTATACTAAAAATATCAGGTTCCAAATTGCTTTTGCCACGTTAGTGAAATCATCATTTTGAATTTTTTGCTATCTTGTCATTTACATGTCCAGTTTCACGTTTATATACAATTTCCCTGGTCCTCTGCAGAAAACTACTGCCCCAATTCTTTGGCGGCAAAATAAAATCCACTATACCACAAGGTATTAGCATCACTTTGCAAATTTTTCACATAATTTCTAAGCTATCTATAATCATTTTAATCTTACAGTACTCCCTCCATTATAAAGTAAAGCCAAAAGAAGCACAAGATAATTCTGCTCTGATATGTAAATGCTAAAAATCTGTAGTATTTCAAATATGTAATCTTAATGAACCTGAAATGTCTTGACCTTAAAAATAGTAATCATAGGGTGTGATAGCATAGCTAAGCAATCATGCTGAAGAATTTTGAAAAAAATTCACATTTACCATTTTTATTTGTGGGGGAATCATCCAATTCAGTAGTTGATCTGGATTTATTCCTAAAACATAGAACACATTACATATATCTCATGAAGAACAGTCTTTTCATATTTATGAAATAAGAACACCAAAAAGATTATTTTTAAAGCAGTTGATTTATTTTCCATGTCTGTTGAGAGCCATATTTATTTTCATATCAAAGAATTTTTCATGTTGTACAAACTAGCAGAGAACGGCGACATCTCTAAAGAGAAAAGAGCATGATGCTAGAAACAGACAGAAGCATGTGACAATCCTCTCAATTTGATGACAGTGAAATCCTATGACTTTTTGGAATGACTTGAATACTCTGACCCTCTTCTCTACCAGATATCAATCTTACCAAGCTATATGAAGCATCTATTATCAGACAGCCTAACATCAGACTGTTAATGCTTCCTCCATGCTCCCAAGTGTTAAGAAGTGAACTTAGGGGCCTTAGGCTCCTACTCTGACGCAGTAACTCATCAAATGCCACCCTAGCATTCCAAAGAGGTGCTGGAGCACACTGGCATAGGCAGCTTCTGAAATGGCCTGATTCCATGATGGTAAACTTGGGTCTATATACCAATACATGCTCATCTCATTCTCCCTTTCTGGGCACAATTTTAAATACTAGTAATAATAACAAATAATAATATATAATGTGCATTATCATATATATATATATATGCACATTTATAACATTAATACAGCATATAATTACGTGCAACACAAACTGTTAGCAACATTCATGAATAGTTTCATTTGTATTAACATAGGAGAAAATGCTTTTAATGCATGATGTCTAGCTATACTCCTTAATGCCTCTAGGGCATGCTTTATCACAACTGCCTAGAATATTTCATATTTTCTAAGATTCCTTAAGTTTCCTTTCTCAGCAACCTAATTATTTTCTCAAGATAATGAGCTATATACATGAGGCTTATTTAAATATATAAATAAATCATATCTTTAAAAAAAGAAACATACACATTTTAATGATCTAAAGTTATTCGGAAACAATGACTGTAAATAAGGTCATCCATCACGAGCAATTTTTTCTAGCTTAATGTCAGCTCATTACTACCTTTATGTATATTCCATTTCTTTTCCCTTTCTAGTCTTGAGTCCTGTTCAGTCATCCTGATATAGAGATGAGTCTTCCCCTATCTCTAAGATAAACTTGCTGAAGAAATTTTAGCTGTGAAAACACTAATTAATAGTCATACAACAGATAAATACAGACTTTTTAGAAGTCCTAAGTGATCTCAAGAGTGCAAAGCATCTTTTAAATTACTTTAAAATATCAGATTTAATGTTTTAGGAAATGTATAACTTTTCAGGTATCTGAAATCCGATCTTCATTCCCCGAAACTGACCAGTAGGTCTCATCAAACTAAGAAAAAGTCTACAAGGTTCATTTCCGATGTCTGAATGGAACGTTCAGTAAACTCACACTATTACTTATAACTCCTTTAAAACAAAGCTCCAGGTAGATTGCAAAAACGAACACACTTTTTGTGTGTCTCTTCCGCTAGCATGTGGCTCCTCCCACAAAGAGGTAGGGTTCTTCTCCTCTCCGTGAACTTGGGCTGGGCTTGTGACTTTAGGTAACAAAATGGGGCAGGGCAATGGTGTGCCAGGTCAGATCTTAGACTACAAACTGCCTTGCATACTTCTTCTCTTTAATTCTCTCTCTTTGCTCTGTCTAGCCACATGTGGAGGAGACTGCACTGGCTTTCTGGATGTTGAAAGACACATGGCCCAGTTGCTCTCATTGCCCTTGCTGACAGCCAGTCAACTCCCAAAGCAGAATTGCTTAGTAAACTGGTGGTAGATACACTAGGAATCCAGTCAACTAAAAGAACCAGTGACTGAGTCTAGTCCAAAATGCTGACTCACAAAATCATAATCACATCATTAAGTTTAGGGGTAGTTGGTTACACAGCAAAAGCCAACTGATACAAAGATCAATCAGCAGGATATCTCTGTATCCCATAAAAGAGCAAGTGTTAACTTAGTCCTACAAAACTCTTACACAAGCCCTCAGATATTCATCTGAAGCTAATTACTCCCACCAGATTATAATTGAAGTTCTACACACCTGTCGCTAGGAAGCAAATCTGAAGATTCTTCTTCTCTCTTTGGTATGTCATAGGAATCAATAGGCCTAAAAGATGGAAAAGGAGTTTATGGTCAAAATGTTAGAATTTAATGCCATCTCAGAGTTTAAGAAATGAATATCAAAATAATGTTATTATAGCCTTTTTCTCAGAGAAGGCAATGGCACCCCACTCCAGTACTCTTGCCTGGAAAATCCCATGGACGGAGGAGCCTGACGGAGTCGGATACGACTGAGCAACTTCACTTTCACTTTTCACTTTCATGCATTGGAGAAGGAAATGGCAACCCACTCTACTATTCTTGCCTAGAGAATCCCAGAGATGGGGGAGCCTGGTGGGCTGCCATCTATGGGGTCACAGAGTCGGACACAACTGAAGCGACTTAGCAGCAGCAGCAGCAGCCTCTTTCCCAGAACAGACCATTCTCAGAATGATCTCTGAGTTGAAAACTAAACAAACAGAAGTATTTTAATCCATCTCTGCAAAAAAACAGAGACCCACTACCATCAATAGACATTTGCAATTCATTCATCCTGCAAACATACACTGATTGCCTGCTATGTTTCAGTACTATTCCAGGACTGGGCTGGTAAACAAAGCATACTTATTGGCCTCTTAATACATTTTAGTGGGATAGGCAGGTTAACAGACGAGTAAATAAATGTATAATGTAAAGCAGGCAAATGCATGCTGGAGAGAAGGGATGAGGGAAGAGGCTTGTATTTCAGGTGAGGTATTCTGCAAAGTCTGACAAGGTGACATAGGAGCAGAGACTTAAAGAAAATGACTGAGCCACACAAGCATGTAAGGGAAGCCTTCTCCAGATACAGGGACTAGAAAATGTGAAAGTCTCAGGGCAGAATAAATTGGACATTTTCATGGAAGGAAAAGGAGGCCACTGTGACTGGAAGCGACCAAGTGAGATGAAGAGTGGTAGGAAGCTGGGTAGACCAGAAAGCCAAGATGCAGCTCACCCAAGCTACCTGGGCTTTGGCAAGGACTTTGGATGATGTTGTAATATGACAGGGAGCAACAGGGGAATTCAGAGCAGAAGTCAGGTGATAAGCTCAGACTGACAATGGAAAGGGTTCACTCTGTTGGGTTCCCCTGTGTAGAGGATGGATGGTGGGGAGCAAGAGGACCAAGTAGGCGCCTCTGAAGTAGGGAATGGATATGGCTGTATCCATTCAGCTAAGCCAAGACAACTGAAAAACCACACGTGCCATCTGGCCGTGGAGACAGACCTTCTGTACTGGTATATTTTGATGGAAGTTTCCCTCTCTTTCTCTGCCTGGTGCTTCTGCTCCTCCGCTTCACGCCGCTTCTGTTGCTGCTCTTCCTGATATTGCTGCTCCTTCAACTTCCTCTCTCTCTCAAGAGTGAGTTGTTCCTGCAGCTTCTTCCTTTGGTCCTCATTTGCATCTTCCTCCTGCTCCTGGTGCCTCATCTGTTCCTCTGCCCGGCTTCCTTCCTTGTCAGAAGACTTGGACTCCTCACCTCTGGTGGCCAGGGCAGGCTCCCGGGCCATCAGAGAAATGCTGTTTGAGTTCAGGACCATCAGTTCCTACATGACCAGGGAGAAGAGAAACCCGTCTAAATCTGTGCATTTCTATCATTCCACAAAGATACGTCTATATTCAGTTTTAAATGATACTTATTGTAGTTGGCCCAGAATTCCACTCGAAATAATATATATAGTTTTAGAGCTCATTCACATTGTTGTATGGAAGAAACCAAGACCAATAATATGCTCTAATTAAAAATGTTCTAAAAAGATTAAAAAAAAAAGTTTTATCACAGACAAAATCACATGTGGGGAGTGGAACTGTAACACAGAAAAGGAAGACACACTTAGAGCCTTCTGATAGGATTGCTTAGTGACACAGCAGAGCAACTAGGAGAAAGGCTGAAACATCAAAGCAAAATTGTGACAAACCACAGCCTGGTACATTGAGAGAGAGACATAAGTGAATGTGTGGCCAAAGCCATGTGAAACGGGGTAGTTCCATTTTACAGCCACTTTCAGCAACAAGGTAGGGAAGAAAGAAAATGACACGATCCAACACTACCTCATTCAAGTACTTGGAATTCTCTCTCTCAGCCTCCTGCTTAGCCCTCTGCCACTCTTCCCTCAGTTTTTCCTGTTCTCGTTGATATTTTTCCTATAAGATGAGATGGCATATTAATTCATTAATATGCTAATGATATGAAACAATCCCTTATTTGCATTTTGGCCAGTTCTACCCTCTACCTCCATATTTAAAGACAGAGACGTTGATTTGACCAATCAGATTTGCATCACTAAAGTAGAAAATAGCTCATATTGAGCTAAAATGCAGATAGGGAAGAGTAGACATGGAGAACTGAACTCATATCCACCTTTCCCCATGGCTGTAATTCATGGAAGCCCCCAGCTAACTGGAAGGGGCACTGAATTACTCTGCAATAGACCGAGCATACAGTGTATGTGGGTGCAGTTCAGATCAGTTCAGTTGCTCAGTCGTGTCTGATTCTTTGCAACCCCATGAATCACATCACGCCAGGCCTCCCTATCCATCAACTCCCGGAGTTCACTCAAACTCATGTCCACAGAGTCGGTGATGCCATCCAGCCATCTCATCCTCTGTCGTCCCCTTCTCCTCCTGCCCCCAATCCCTCCCAGCATCAGAGTCTTTCCCAATGAGTCAACTCTTTGCATCAGGTGGCCAAAGGATTGGAATTTCAGCTTCAGCATCAGTCCTTCCAATGAACACCCGGGACTGATCTCCTTTAGAAAGGACTGGTTGGATCTCCTTGCGGTCCATGGGACTCTCCAGAGTCTTCTCCAACACCACAATTCAAAAGCATCAATTCTTCAGTGCTCAGCTTTCTTCACAGACCAACTCTCACATCCATACATGACCACAGGAAAAACCATAGCCTTGACTAGACAGATGGACCTTCATTGGCAAAGTAATGTCTCTGCTTTTGAATATGCTATCTAGGTTGGTCATAACTTTCCTTCCAAGGAGTAAGCATCTTTTAATTTCATGGCTGCAATCACAATCTGCAGTGATTCTGGAGCCCAAAAAAATAGTCTGACACTTCCCACTGTTTCCCCATCTATTTCCCATGAAGTGATGGGACCAGATGCTATGATCTTCATTTTCTGAATGTTGAGCTTTAAGCCAACTTTTTCACTCTCCTCTTTCACTTTCATCAAGAGGCTTTTTATTTCCTCTTCACTTTCTGCCATAAGGGTAGTGTCATCTGCATATCTGAGATTATTGCTATTTCTCCCAGCAACCTTGATTCCAGCTTGTGCTTCTTCCAGCCCAGCGTTTTGCATGATGTACTCTGCATATAAATTAAATAAGCAGGGTGACAATATGTGGGTTGGTCCTTACAAACCTATAGACCTCTCGTGAATAAGAAAAGCCATGAAATGATGATGCTACATTATCTAAAAATATTTGTTGTTGTTCAATTGCTAGTCATGTTTGACTCTTTGCAACCCCACAGACAGGGGTCTCCAGGCTCCTCTGTCCTCCACTATCTCCCAGAGTTTGCTGAAGTTCATGTTCATTGAGTTGGTAATGTTATCTAACCATCTCATCCTCTGCCACCCACTTCACTTTTTGTCTGCAGTCTTTCCCATCATCAGGGTCTTTTCCAATGAGTAAGCTCTTCACATTAGATGGCCAAAGTATTGAAACTTCAGCTTAAGCATTAGTCCTTCCAATGGATATTCAGGGTTGATTTCCTTTAGGATTGTCTGGTTTGATATCCTTGTAGTACAAAAGTTTCTCAAGAGTTTTCTGCAGCACCACAATTCAAAGAGCATCAATTCTTCGGCGCTCAGCCTTCTTTATGTTCCAACTTTCACATCTGTACATGATTACTGGAAAAACAATAGGTTTGACTATACAGACCTTTGTCAGCAAAGTGATGTCTCTGCTTTTTAATATGCTGCCTAGGTTTGTCATAGTCTTCCTTCCAAGGAGCAAGCATCTTTTAATTTCATGGCTGCAGTCACCATCCACAGTGATTTTGGAGCCCAAGAAAATAAAATCTGTCTCTCGTGGTGGTGGTGGTTTAGTTGCTAACTCGTGTCCATCCGACTCTAGAGACCCCGTGGGCTGTAGCCTGCCTGCCAGGCTCTTCTGTCCATGCGAGTCTTCTGGCAAGAATACTGGAGTGGGTTGCCATTTCCTTCTCGAGGGGATCTTCCTGACCCAGAAATTGAACTTGGGCTTCCTGCATTGCAGGCAGATTCCTTACTGACTGAGCTATAAGGGAAGACCCCTGCGAGGGAAGTCACTGCTTCCACTTTTTCCCCTTCTATTTGCCATGAAGTGATGGAACTGCATGCCATGATCTTAGTTTTTTAAATGCTGAGTTTCAAGCCAGCTTTTTCACTGTCCTCTTTCACTTTCTTTTTTTTTCCTCTTTCCCTTTCATCAAGAGGCTTTTTAGCTCCTCTTCACTTTCTGCCATTACAGTAGTATCATCTGCATATCTGAGGTTACTGATATTTCTCCCGGCAATTGATTCCAACTTGTGATTTATCCAGCCCAGCATTTTGCATGATATACTCTACATATAAGTGAAATAAGAAGGGTGACAATATATAGCCTTTTTGCGCTCCTTTCCCAATTTTGAACCAGTCCGTTGTTCCATGTATGGTTCTAAACGTTGCTTCTTGGTCTGCACACAGGTTTCTCAGGAGACAGGTATGGTGGTTTGGTATCCCCATCTCTTTAAGAATTTTCCACAGTTTGTTGTGATCCATGTAGTCAAAGGCTTTCATGTAGTTGATGAAGCAGTAGATGTTTTTGTGGGACTCCCTTGCTTTCTCCATGATCCAATGAATGTTGGCAATTTGATCTCTGGTTCCTCTGCCTCTTTGAAACTGAGCTTGTACATTGGAAAGTTATTGGTTCACATACTGCTGAAGCCTATCTTGATGGATTTGGAGCATAACCTTGCTAGAATGTCAAATAAGCACAATTGTACAGTAGTTTGAACATTCTTTGGCATTGCCCTTATTTGAGATTGGAATGAAAACTGATCTTTTCCAGTTCTGTGGTGCTGCTGAATTTTCCAAATTTGCTGGCATACTGACTGCAGCATTTTTACAGCATCATCTTTTAGGATTTGAAAGCTCAGCTGGAATTCTGTCCCCTCCACTAGCTTTGCTTGTAGTAATGTTTCCTAAGGGCCACCCAACTTCACACTCTAGAATGTCTGGCTCTAGGTGAGTAACACCACCACGGTCATCTGGTCATTAAGATCTTTTTTGCATAGTTCTGTTCTGCTTCTGTTAGGTCCATATTGTTTCTGTCCTTTAATATGCCCATCTTTGCATGAAATGTTCCCTTGGTATCTTCAATTTTCTTGAAAAGATCTCTAGCCTTTCCCATTCCATTGTTTCCTCTATTTCTCTGCATTGTTCACTAATGAAGGCCTTCTTATCGCTCCCTGCTATTCTCTGGAACTCTGTATCCAGTTGGATGTATCTTTCTCTTTCTCCCTTGCCTTTCACTTTTCTTTTCTCAGCTATTTGTGAAGCCTCCTCAGACAACCTGTTTGCCTCCTTACATTTCTTTTTCTTTGGGATGGTTTTGGTCACTGCCTCCCTCCTCCACAATGTTATGAACCTCTGTTCACAGTTCTTCAGGCACTCTGTCAGATCTAATCCCTTGAATCTATCTGTCACCTCCACTATATCATCTTAAGGGATTTGATTAAGGGCATACCTGAATGGCCCAGTGGTTTTCCCTACTTTCTTCAACTTAAGTCTGAATTTTGCAATAAAGAGCTCACGATCTGTGAGCCACACTCAGCTCCCAGTCTTGTTTTTTGCTGACTATATAGAGCTTCTCCATCTTTGGCTGCAAAGAATATAACCAATCTGATTTCAGTATTAACCAACTAGTGATATCCATGAGTAGAGTCATCTCTTGGTTTATTGGAAGAGGATGTTTGCTATGACCAGTGTGTTCTCTTGACAAAACTCTGTAATCCTTTGCCCTGCTTCATTTTGTATTCCAAACTTGCCTGTTACTCCAGGTATCTCTTGACTTCCTACTTCTGCATTATAATCCCCTATGATGAAAAGGACATCTGTTTTTCTGTGTTAGTTGTAAAAGGTCATGTAGGTCTTCATACAAATGGTCAACTTCAGCTTCTTTGGCCTCAATGGTTGGGGCACAGACTTGAAATACTATAATGTTGAATGGTGTGCCTTAGAGACGAATCAAGATCATTCTGTCATTCTGTCATTGCCTCCAAGCACTGCATTTTAGACTCTTTAGTTGACTATGAGAGCTACTCCATTTCTTCTAAGGGATTCTTGCCCACAGTAGTAGATATAATGCTCATCTGAATTAAATTCACCCATTCCCATCCATTTCAGTTCACTGATTCTTAAGATGTCAAAGTTCACTCTTATCGTCTCTTACTTGACCACATCCAACTTAATTTGATTCATGAATCTAACATTCCAGGTTCCTATGCAACATTGTTCTTTACAGCAATGGACTTTACTTTTACCACCAAACATATCCACAACTGAGCGCTGCTTCCACTTTGGCCCAGCCGCGTCATTCTTTACAGTTCAGTTCAGTTCAATCGCTCAGTCATGTCCGACTCTTTGTGACCCCATGAATCGCAGTACGCCAGGCCTCCCTGTCCATCACTAACTCCCGGAGTTCACTCAGACTCACGTCCATCGAGTCAGTGATGCCATCCAGCCATCTCATCCTCTGTCGTCCCCTTCTCCTCCTGCCCCCAATCCCTCCCAGCATCAGAGTCTTTTTCAATGAGTCAACTCTTCGCATCAGGTAGCCAAAATACTGGAGTTTCAGCTTTAGCATCATTCCTCCCAAAGAAATCCCAGGGCTGATCTCCTTCAGAATGGACTGGTTGGATCTCCTTGCAGTCCAAGGGACTCTCAAGAGTCTTCTCCAACACCACAGTTCAAAAGCATCAATTCTTCGGCACTCAGCCTTCTTCACAGTCCAACTCTCACATCCATACATGACTACTGGAAAAACCATAGCCTTGACTAGACGGACCTTAGTTGGCAAAGTAATATCTCTGCTTTTGAATATACTGTCTATGTTGGTCATAACTTTTCTTCCAAGGAGGAAGCGTCTTTTAATTTCATGGCTGCAATCACAATCTGCAGTGATTTTGGAGCCCAAAAAAATAAAGTCTGACACTGTTTCCACTGTTTCCCCATCTATTTCCCATGAAGTGATGGGACCAGATGCCATGATCTTCATTTTCTGAATGTTGAGCTTTAGGCCAACTTTGTCACTCTCCTCTTTCATTTTCATCAAGAGGCTTTTTAGTTCCTCTTCACTTTCTGCCATAAGGGTGGTGCCATCTGCATATCTGAGGTTATTGATATTTCTCCCGGCAATCTTGATTCCAGCTTGTGTTTCTTCCAGTCCAGCGCTTCTCATGATGTACTCTGCATATAAGTTAAATAAGCAGAATGACAATATACAGCCTAGTAATTGTCCGCAGCTCTTCCCCAGTAGCATATTGAACACCTTCCAACCTGGGGAGCTCATCTTCTGCCTTCATATCTTTTTGCCTTTTCATACTGTCCATGGGATTCTCCAGGCAAGAACAGTGGAGTGGGTTGCCATTTTCTTCTCCAGTGGACCAGATTTTGTCAGAACTCTTCACTGTGACCCATCCACCTTGGGTGGCCCTAAGCAGCATGGCTCATAGCTTCATTGAGTTATGCAAGCCTCTTCAGGCACAGTGATCCATGAAGGTGGCTAAAAATATACCCAGGGACTAATAAATAATTTAAAAAGGATGACTCTAGAAATTTTCAAAAACAGAAAAGTATTTCATACAAAACATGCTACATATCAAAACATTTGTTAATTATGTGGTTACTGGCTTTTCGTTTTTCAAGCTGCTTCTTAATACCAGTTGCCACTGAGCAGGAGAAGCTCTTGGGGCAAATGTAGTTCCTGCTGATCACCCTACTTTGCTCTACCTGCAGCAGTCGGTCTTGCTCCTTCTGCCATCTCTCCTGCCGCCTCCGTTCCTCCTCTGGATCCCAGGCCCAGCGACTTGGGGCACTAATGGTTGGGACTGGAAGCTGCCAGGTTATAAGAGAAGAGGTGCAAACCAAGAAGGATATGTTATTTCATGAAGTCATCTACTGAAGTGCTTTTGCATACATGAATTATTCAGATCACCCTTGGCCTATGCTGTACCAAAGGAGAATGGGCTTTATATTTCAAAGTATGTCTCTTAACACAAATGGAACTCACCTAAGAAACAGAAAGAGATTCACCAACATAGACAACAGACTCCTGGCTGCCAACGGGGAGGGGGATGGGGGAATGGGTGAGTACTGGATTGGGAGTTTGGGATTAGAAGATGCAAAGTGTTTTATATAGAATGGATAAACGACAAGGTCTCATTGTATAGCACAGAGAACTACATTCAATATCCTGTAATAAATCATAATGGACAAAATATAAAAAAGAACATATATACATATAACTGAATCACTTTGCTGTACACTGGAAAGGAACACAATATTATAAGTCAACTATACTTCAATTACAGAGGAAGCAATGGCACCCCACTCCAGTACTCTTGCCTGGAAAATCCCATGGACAGAGGAGCCTGGTGGGCTGCAGTCCATGGGGTCGCTTAGAGTCGGACATGACTGAGCGACTTCACTTTCACTTTTCACTTTCATGCACTGGAAAGGAAGGAAATGGCAACCCACTCCAGTGTTCTTGCCTGGAGAATCCCAGGGACTGGGGAGCGTGATGGGCTGCCATCTATAGGGTCACACAGAGGCAGACATGACTGAAAATGACTTAGCAGCAGCAGCAGCATACTTCAATTTAAAAAAAAGGTCTTTCCATGTTGGAAAAGTCATTCCTGGATAAACTCTCACGCAGCTTAAAGTAAAAATAAGTGATGCTACTGTGCACTAGTTCAGTCCCACCCAAGCCTCCTAGTTTATTCCAAAACCAAACGAAGACTACTTACATCAGGAACCACAGAATCGGAGCTTCCTGTGTTACAGCACGTGGGCAAGGAAAGAATAAAAAAACAATGTAAGTCTTCATTTCTATGAAATAATTCCCTTCAGAAAATCGTATCACTAAGCTGGTTCTATGCCAGTATACTAAGTGACATCAGTTGTTTTCAAACAACAATAAGCTTCTCTCTTTAGTTTCATCTGCTTGTCACTTATCTTCAGAATTCAAAGCCAGTGAAAAAGATCAACAGTGAATGCCCAAGTTACAGCCCAGCTTGAGGTGCTAGGGCAGAGATACAGGTATATTTCTAAGGGGTTTCAGGGTTCTTTTATTAATAGGGTGAATAATATTCTCATAGCCTAATAGAAAAAATTGAATTTCAAATATTACAACATCTATAGAACCCAACTTTTTACTTGTTGCTATTAATTACTCTGTGACAGGTGTAAGTCACATTTTTCAGGGCTTATTGCCAATGAGCTACTTTTCTGAAATAAGTCACCAACAAACATGTTCATGAAATATTTTCCTTTCCTTGCCTATTATTTGAAACACAAAGATTCAGACTTCACGTGTAAACTTATGAGCAGAAGGTCGTTCTTTTTATTCTTAGGGGACCTACATAACTGTGTTTGCCTGAATATAGTACAATGATTATAAACATGTAAGCAAATTTCATAAAATACATTCTCATATTGTAATTTTTCATTTTTCCTGAAACCTCAGCTGTCAGATTATTCACTTACACAACAAAATTTTACAGAAAACTGCTTTGAGATTTAGGAAAATACTCTTCCCTAAAATAGTCTGTTGAAGAAAAGGGAGTGAAAATTACCGTGGAGAAAGAAAAGGAATTGCTTTATTTTAGCCAACCTGAACTAGGAGTATCATATGGTTTCAATTAAATTACCACAGAAAAATCAGAGTTGAACAAAAAATGTCAAACCCACTAAGGATACTGACACAATTAGACCCTTGCACGTGCATAGCTGGTAAGCTAGTTCTATTTATGATTGAAAAGAGATCTTAATTCATCAAAAGTGCCTACGAGGAGATTAACACAAAATACACAGATCCAGTAAGTATCATGTTATAAGGCAAGTTTGTAAATATTATGGATAATCTTAAAAGTAAGAAACAATGACATTTTAGATACCAACAGCACACTCCCTATTGACTGTGCCATTGCATCTCAAATGTTGGATATTACTTTTAAGTTCTCGATTGCAAAACGCAGAGTTCAAACTGCATCCATGAGACAGAGCAGGAGAGAAACGTGAACGGGGAGGAAAAGCCACATGCAAAGCACCCTGTGAAGCAGCACTGCCCGACTACACCAACACAGGGAATGTCAAAGCACACTCGCTGACAGGCGTGTCCAAAATTTACTTTTAATTTACTTCAACGTCAACATAGCAGTCCTAGCAACACTCCAAAGTCATCATCCTAATAGCACTCAACGATTCTGCTCTTTATTCAGAGCATTCTCCATAACCCCAAATTTGATGTTTTAGGAGCTGGCCAATTGCATGTTGGTGTAATCCAATAGTACGCAATTTGTAGGAAGCAGTAAAGCATACATGAAATTTCTCATTTTTCACTGTCACCCAGTGGCAAGAAGTGTGTGTTTAAATAGCATCTCAATTTTTTTTTAATTAAAAAAAAAACAACAAAAAACAAACTTCAGAGATATACAAAGGACACGCAAAGACCCATTACCACAGAGGTAGACCCATGAACTGTAAGAAAAGCCTGATGACCCTAGGGAAAGAATGGAAATGGGTTATGTTGCTTGGTCATAATAATGGCCGAATTGAAGAGGCTCAGTGCCGAGCACCACAGACTATCAGGAGAGAGTGGAGAGTGGGAACAATTCCATGAAAGTACATGAATTGTTAGCTTGGCAGTTTACCTTGTTCAAAAAACTGTGATCGCCTTTTTAAGTTTTTCAAAGAAATAGGTTCAGAGGCTAGTTGAAAAATACAAAAAACAAAAAAGTACATCAATATCATGTCATTCATTTTAATCTCTCACCACTGGAAAACTAAATGATACTTGATACATTTTTCCAATCTGTAGCAATATTATTTTTCAAGTGACAAAACTGATAGCCATAGAAGATAGGGGTTATTTCAATGCACAAAGACACACATAGTTTTAGTAGTCTATAACTATGTTCAAATTAGTAACAGGAACTAATATTTTGATTAATAAATTTTAGCAGCTAGCATAGTTTCATAGAAGCCGAAGTACTATCTTCCACGCCAGATCACACAGCTTTAGAGAAATGGAAATTAAAATTTTTTGCTTAAGCTTATCAATTAAATTCTCAAGTACAAGAAGAACTGCTTGTAACTAAGAGTTGCATAATACATAGACGTTTTTAAAAAGGAACTTAAAAAATGGATAGAACAAGAAAATAAATATCCAGAGAACAATTTTTTTTTTTAAGCTATAATTAAAACATCCTTCTTAACTAGGCTTCTCTGGTGGCTCAGACAGTAAAGAATCTGCCTGCAGAGCGGGAGACCTGGGTTCAATCCCTGGGTCAAGATCTCCTGGAGCAGGGAATGGAAACCCACTCCAGTATTCTTGCCAGGAGAATTCTATGGACAGAAAAGCCTGGTGGGCTAAGCCCACTGGGTGGCAAAGAGTCGGATACAACTGAGCCACAGACTAACTATTTTGCTCTAGTTTCCAAGATCTTATAGCCATAACTTTAAAAAGGAAAAAAGCAAATGGAGCCACTTCCAGATATCATAAATTAAATACAAAGATAAATAATCAATAAAGGAAGGGAAATTCATAAACTTGGTTTGACTTTGACATCAGATATTATGAATTGACAAATGCAGACTCAAAATCACCAAACCACTGAGAAAACCCAGCCCTGTGCCTGGCAGCCTAATTTCATGCTAAGAGAAGCTTCGACTTCTTTGGGTTTCTCCCTGCCTATATGGACTAGATCTTTCTTATTTCCTTTGTCTGCCTAAGGCACAGCACACAGAATGTGGTGGCTCAGCTATTTGCAGATAACTGAACAGGAGAGGAGAAGGAAAGGAGTGGTAACTCCATACTACCAAGTTTCCCTAGATGCTGTATGGCTGCTTTTTCATTACAAATGGGTGTTTTTTTTCCTAACAGTCGTTATTTCCACTGGCATTTCCCTATTTCTAGGAGCTTCCAAGCTTAACCCCTTGACAACAATGAAGGGGGAAAGGAAACCTCATGCATTATTTCATATTTAACTAAGACTCCTCTTGCCAGCACACCGTAGCAAGAAGGTTGATGGCCTCCAGAAAACCAGTCTTTCTTATTTGTATTAGACACATAGGTGCTCAGAGCTCCTGCAGAGGCTGCCAAAGCTTTGTTTGCAGTTCCTGGACTATTCAACATTGGAACTCAACGCCCTTCCACCTGGCTGCAATTGGATCTGTATGCTAACCTTTGAGTTTCAGCTTGCACTGGATCAGTTTTGTTTTCACTCACAGATATTAATTTTTATAATAGCAGGACTTGAGTGTAGTGACTTTTCCTATATTTTAAATGTAAGTTATAATGGTAATGTTTACCTTTTGATTCAAAAGTACTGCTTTCATCACGAATTCCATTGATTTCTTTTGATTCAGTATTCTAGAAAGGATAAAAATGGCAGTTAACATTCTCTCCAGTGGGACACTGGGCTTAAATAATCCATTTTCATCAGTAGACATACCTGCTAACAAGATGAACTGTTCAGGATATTAATATATTCCTTATAGCCTTTTACATATAATAGAAATGTAATTTTTTCATTGTTTTTTAGGAGCTGTGGAAAATTAATGACTAACTGCAAGCATGAATAGCTTTAAGTTCGACCAGTCATTAATTTTCTAAGAAACATGATGGGCTAAATAACCATTTGTCCATTTGCTTTATGTTTGTAAATAAGCAACACAGTCATATAGAACCCTCTAACATTTAAACCTTTCTTATACAGGTTGCAGAATCTCCTTATTAGACAAAAGGAAGCATCTTGGGATGACAACAATTATATCTAGGGAGTCAATGTACACACATTTATTTGAAAATTTAATTATTACTTTGATACTTAGAAAAATGCTTACATTCTAATTAATCAATTTTAATCAATTAATGTAACTATGCATCTCTTAACTACATATGTAATTCTACCCATCAAATTCACCCACACAACAACTAAAACTGCTTCATGAGGTTTTTAAATTGCACACAATTACTATACTTATTTTACCAATAAAGACTAAGGAAAGCATAGAAAAGTTATAGCATATAATTCTACATAATTAACTTCTTCACATTCACAATGATCTAAGAGATGGGTATAATGATGAACGGTTGGTAAGAAACACCTTCAAAAGATCACTGTGGGATCTTTAGATTACTTTCATTATATAACTCACTATTACTCATAATTATTCATGAGTAATGCCTTATGATTTTCAAAGATATATTTTACTCTCATTACTATAAATTACCTTATTAATTATCTGTTTTTAAAATAGCATCAAAATTGTTCAAAGAAAGTAAACTCCTCCCCCACCTCCAACACACTTCCTATAGTTGCTTTGCTCTACCCAATACTAACACTTCTCAAAATACTTACAGAACTCTGAAGGCTTTCTGAGAAATCGGTTGTTATTGACAGATTTGAAGTTTTGTCTGAGCTGTAAATTCCGGAAGTGGCATCAATCCACTTTGTTTCAGGTGAACCTATAATTTTGGTAGCCATACTGGTGAGATTGAGGGTTTTATGCCGTGTAAATGGCAGGGAAGTCTGGTCTTTGCCCCAATCTGATTGTCACATGAAGATCAAGAAATGAGTACACATAAATGTAGAAGTGGAGAGAACAAAGTTACTGAAATGTACACACAAGACATACACACACACAAGACAAATAAATCAGACAGTATGTGAAAGAAATGAAGAGTTTAAGGCCTTTTACCGCCAAATAGCCTTCCAAAACCAGAGGGTTAGAGCATGTTAATAATGAAAAGACTGGCAAATTTGCTGAATCTTTCTGTAAACCAGGACTGGATATTATATTTTGATATCCTAAGTTGGTAGGTCTTGAAAAGCTTAATGCCCTTCCCCATCTAACCTCGACAATTAAGAAACACAGTGATGAAATGTACATGGAAACTTCCTTGAGAGTCAACAACTGGGATACTGACCTACTGTGTTCTTTCTTATACCAGTTACAGTCAGGATGCTGTAGAGGAAGTGAAACCACGGTATAATTCTTAATATTCAACATCAGCATATAACTCCCAAATGCAGACACAATTACAAGAGCCTTCAGTTGCTATCTGCATTCAAAGCCAGTTCAGCACATCGATCAGTCAATAAATCATGTAGAATTCAGTAAATTTGCTAGTGAAGTTTTCAGACAGAACATCCAAAGAAATATCATTCAAGACATTTCAACATAACCACAAACATCTTTCAGCCAAAAAACAAAAAAGTGAAATGGAGAGAGAAAAAAATGTTATTGAAGCAAGCTGTTATAACCACTTGCCAAAGACCAGCTCCCAGTTTAGAAAGCCAAACACAGTGGGATAACCAACTCACCAGACTTTCCATAGCGCCTGATATCCATAACTAGGCTCCCAGTTTCCTGGGCCTTAGCCATGGTTTCCTCCCACTCTTTTGTGTCCTTATATGAAAACCTGGTGTTGTTGATAGCGATAATTTCATCATCTACCTGTAGCTGAGAAAATTCTGCTGGGCTACCTAAATAAAGCAAAATAAATGAAACCACCAATGAAAAATAAAAACAAGTTTTACTAGTCACTGCTCATTTAAATTAAGGAAAACAATGACTTCTTAACCTCATCTAAGCATTTCTCATATCTTTCAGTTGCAGAAGAGTCACAGAATTTCTTAAAGTTATCAAATATTTGAGTAGCTACAAAATTACAAGGCAACCAAAGGCATTTTTTTTATTCTATGGTATGTATCTTTCTAAGCATTTAAAGGAGAAATGATAAAGTCATCTGTTCAATAAAATTGCTTTATTAACCTAAGAAGAAAAAATTTAAAATTATGTTTAAATTAAAAACATAAAGTATATATTGTACTTTAGCTGAGCTTCCAAAGCCAGATGTGCTCTGGAATGGGGATGAAAAAAAAAGGTCACTTAAAATGGCTTAAAATTACTACCTATCAGTATCTAATTAAATCAGCCTTGGAATCTCAAAGAAATAACCAGAGTGAGTATGCATTTTTATATAGCTAAAACATTCAAATGAGGAACTTTTGCATTGAGGAACATATTGTTTATACAATAGCTTTCATTTTAATTTCAGGTCTTGTAATATTTTGCCAAGAGCTCCTGGGCCTAATTTGGAATAATCCTGGGTGGAGGAGGGGCAATCCCTTTTGTAAAAGTCCTGAAACATCCTCCGGGGTCCAGAAAATACTGATGATATATAGTACTATGTACCCACCACAAACACAAGGACAGTTCTTTCTGGATCTTCAATTTAGTAGTTTGCTAGTATTTCCAAATATTAAGTCTAAAATTTTGATAAATGAATTCTGTTAACACTCACAAAATTACGACTCTTCAACACTAAAATTAACTAGGCAAGATCAAACAATATGTAATTCATAACTCCATTAGTCTCCAGGAAGAAGACATATCTCTTCACTTCACTGCTGCATTTTGCATGTGTGTTTTCTCCTCCCCTTTCAAATAAGCACATTTCTGGGCATCGGAAGGGGGTGGGAGGGGGACACTGAACAGCAAAAGACAACAAACAAGAAAACACCACAGTAGAGCAAAATCTATGATTTACCTGCTTCAACTGATGCTACGAAGATCCTGGAAAAAGCCCATTTTACTGTAAACCCAAAGTCAAGACTGCTCCCAGGCGTCTGGTTTATGCTGATTCTCATATCACTGAACTGATCCTGAAAACAAACATGAAACGGTGGGATCAAGTGTCCCTGGCACCCACATGGAGGAAAGTCTATCTGCCAAAGAAGGGAGGCTGTGTGCAGGGCACACTGGAGTTATTTCATGATAAACCAGAAACACCATTCTTCTCCCCCTTGGGTTTGGTAAAACTTTCATTTATATAAATATTTCTCAGTTTATTATTTTCTGCTAAAATAAGGGAAAGCTTCATATCTATGGCTATTGTTCTTTGCATGAATACTACAAATCAGTTGATTTATATGATAAAGCTTAGGCTTTTGCTCATCATACACTTAAGCCTCAGTTATAGACCATTTGTTGTTACCCAGGAATGGAGTTGACTGAGAAGATATGGCATATATATACATATACACATATATACACTACACACACACACACATATATACACACACACACATATATATATACACACACAATGGAATATTATTCAGCCATGAGGAAAAGGATATCCTGCCATCTGGAACAATATGGAAGAAACTTGAGGACATTATGCTAAAGTGAAGTAAGTCAGACAAAGGAAGACAAGTACATGTGATATCACTTATATGTTGAATCTCAAAGCCAAACTCATAAAACAGGGAGTAAAATGGTGGTTACAAGGGGATGGGGGTGAGAGGAAAGAACAGATGGTGTTTAAGGGTACAAACTTGTAATGAACAGTAAAATGAGCCCTAGAGATCTAATACACAGTATTGTGACTATAAATAATATCTTATTATAATCAAACTTGCTAAGAGACTAGAATTTGTAACCATAAAGAGAAAAGCTAATTATGTAATGTGAGAGATGTTAATTATCACTACAATGGCAATCACATTACAATATATAAATGTATCAAATTTACATGCCTATAAATGTATCAAATTTACATGCCGTTCTTTCAAGATTTACCTATTCTATCTCAAATACAAGGCAACAAAATGCCATCTTTGAAAACGCAAAAAAGATTTAAATCACTTATTTTTAAAATTCCACCATACTCTAAAAAACTATCTCCAGCATTTAACATATTTAGCTGAATAATTTTGAGGTTTGTAGACCCAAATTCAGCAACCAGAATCACTTTTCTAGGAGTGGTACCGTTCCCTAATAGGCATCTCTAAGTCTGCCAAGACATTTTTGCTTCTCCGACTGCTTCATGACGATGTAGTGGTAAAAGCTACTTATGCTGCAAAATGCAGAACTAGGTCAACCCCGAAGAACCACTAGTAAGATGCCAAGAGGGCCCCCGAGACAGCATGAGCTCCAGGCCACAACCTCCTTGAAGTAACAGCAGCTCGCAAGCACAAGAGCCTCTTGGACAGCTGGTAGACCTTTATTCCCATCTCCACTACAGTCCACAGCAACAAATTCTCAGTTTCACGGACTTTAAGCCATTTTCCAAAAGAAATGCTTTCAGTTTTACAGTACACTATGTTTGTGAAAAATTTAATTAACTTCCATAATTTATATTTTTTGTTTGAGGTAAAGGCCAGACATAAATTTGAGCGTTTGTTTCCCAGATCAGTGTTTCCAGGTCTTTGATTCACAATTATCAAGAACTTAAAGACTTAATTGTTTAAATAGAAAAATTCCTCTTAAAGTCACTTTATTTTCCAGGAAAAACCTATAACTTCTCAGTTTTAATTTGACAGTTAAACCCAGACCTAGGACCAGTGGGCAATTCACAAATTTTTGTACCTTTAAAATAAGTTTAAAAGTCAAGTGACTACATTCTAAGGAAAACTGTGATATTACATATGAATTAGAAGGAAGACAAGAGAGGCACTGAATAAGGGATCAAGAATTTACTGTATTATATGGACATGAGAAGTAAGTGCTATAACAATATACACTTACTCATTTGTTCAACATACATTTATTATCCATCTATTCTGATTAAGACACTTAGGAAATAAAGATGAATCAGGCATAGTCCTGCTGCTGCTGCTGCCTCTAAGTTACTTCCGTCATGTCCAACCCTCAGCGACCCCATGGACTGCAGCTTTCCAGGCTCCTCTGTCCATGGGATTTTCCAGGCAAGAGTTCTGGAGTGGGGTGCCATTACCTTCTCCGAGGCATAGTCCTAGGTCTCAAGAAATAATTACTGACTTTTCGAGAGTGGGTACAGAATTTTTTAAGAAAAAAAAAAAAACAAACAGTGTAGCTAATAATAATAGAAACTTTTTTTTCATCAGACATCATATAAAGCGGTTGAAATATGGGAACTGAGATGTAGGTAGTAAGAATACTCATTAATGATCAGCCTGATGGATACCAATCTCTGGAATATAATAAAACTCTGCTATGAATAGAAAAAATTACTGGTTAGTTCTACTTCTTAACCAAAACCACCACACACTTAAATTAGAGATGACTCAATGAAAATAAGTGGTCATCTTCACCATTCTTACCCCACTCCACTCCATATTCTGACCTAAAGCCAATTAGAGTGCAGAATCTATTGCTATATAAGGCCACAGAGACAAACCATGGATTAGAAATTCCAAGATACTAACTCAGGTTTTTTATATTTTGAAGAATAAGGGACAGGACAGAGTTTTAATAAATAGTTCCAAACTACAATAAAGAATTCTTTGTGGGCAAGAGTAAGTGAATAGTATCCCGTTTGGTGGAACAGCATAAAAGAGAATGAGCTTAAGCCATAGATGGAAGAGCCTCACAATGCTATTAGACCAGAAGAATTGTCTTCTAAAGGACTGCTCTTACCCTGGAGCTAAATCTCTACTTGAACATAATAAAAGGGCAAATGACCACCTCTCTGAAACAGTTAACAGAGGAGGTCAGCCTCATTGTGGCCACAGTCTGGCAGCCTGTTCTGTGGGTCCTGGGGATACACACAGACAAAGGAGAGAGCACCAATTACAGGTCTATTTCTGTCAACAGCCAGGTAGCCTCAGGCATTTCACTGAGTCTGGCAGAGACTTTCCTTCTGTTTCCAAAACCCTATTTTCCCATGCAGACCATCTTCCTCTCAAAACCTATACAGAAAGGATTAAAGTGGGTGGTCGCGGTTCGAGGAAAGGGCCCCATAGTCCCCTCTTGCATGGCTTCCTCCTATGACAGTCACTGTGGCATGTCTGTGGAATCCTGGGTTCTTGAATTAGATTATCCTGGAGACTTCTTGTAGGTAAGGTGGCTTTCCCTGGTGGCTCAGATGGTAAAGAATACGCCTGCAATGTGGGAGACCCGGCTTTGATCCTTGGGTCAGGAAGATCCACAGGAGAAACGAATGGCTACCTACTCTCTGTTCTTGCCTGGAAAATCCCATGGACAGAGGGGCCTGGAGGGTTACAGTCCATGGAGTTGCAAAAAGTCAGACATGATTGTGCAACTAACATACCTCTATAATTACAGTCAAGCATAATCCATTCAACTCTGACTTCACTAAGGATTTGTGCCTCCTGGTTTTTCTCATGAGAAATATGCCATGTGAGGATTCTACAAAGGGTCCAAGTTTCGCAAGATGATGTGGGAATTTCCTTTTGAACTGGATGGAACCAGGAATATACGTTATTGGGGGAAATCTAGAGTCTTGATGACTGATAAAGAACCACGCCAAGTGGTGACAGTTGCCTATTTTGGAAAAGATAGAGTACAATTACCAACATATCAGCATCTAAAATAAAAATAACTTTCCACAATTTAAACAGAAATATACACTTTTTAATTTCTCCTCATTCTTCTCAACCTCTTCGTCGTCTGACATTCTCTAGAATTTTTTATTCACTATTTTTATTTTTGCCTGTGCTGGGTCTCCATTGCTGTGTGGGCTTTGCTCTAGTTGCTGCAAGCAGGGGCTGCTTGAGCTTCTCTTATTCTCTAGGGTTCCCGGATTTCACTAGTTTTGTCACATGGGCTCAGCAGTTGCAGCTTGCAAGCTCTAGAGCACAGGCTCAACAGCTGTGGCACACGGGTTGCTCTGGGACATGTGGGATCTTCCTGGATCAGGGATCGAACCCATGTCTCCTGCACTGGCAGGAGCCACCAGCGACGCCCAGAAATACAGACTTCAGGCTGAGATTTGTAAACAAAAATATGATTATCTGGCATAGCTATGAGCAGATTTTTATGAGATCTAATAAATTAACAGGGCTTCCCTGATAGCTCAGTTGGTAAAGAATCCGCCTGCAATGCAGGAGACCCTGGTTCGATTCCTGGGTTGGGAAGATCTGCTGGATAAGGGGTAGGCTACCTACTCCACTATTCTTAGGCTTCCCTTGAGGCTCAGGTAGTACAGAACCCACCTGCAACACGGGAGACCTGGATTCGATCCCTGGGTTGGATTCTAGTATCACCACAGATGGAAAGTGATGAACAGCAGGGTCAACCTTATATACTAACAAGTCAGATGGGCATTCTCAAACTTTTTTGATCAGATAAACATGTTCATTTAAAGAGAGCTTACTTAAATCGATAAAATAAAAATACACTAAAAGTAGATTTAGGCTGTAAAATCATAAATGACAAAGGAAATAAACAATCTTTGATGTTGGCTACATGGTTCTTTCATGTCTTTTTTCAGGGTCTTAGTGGATGAGAACATAGTGAAAGTCGCTCAGTCATGTCCGATTCTTTGCCACGCCATGGACTATACAGTCCATGGAATTCTCCAAGCCAGAATATTAGAGTGGGTAGTCTTTCCCTTCTCCAGGGAATCTTCCCAACCCAGGTCCCCCACATTGCAGGCAGATTCCTTACCAGCTGAGCCATGGGAAGCCATAGTGAGTAGCCCTCAAATCATGGCACAGCTCCTCCTTCACTGAAGATGAGTCTATATCTACCTTCTCCCCTTCTCCATGACCCACTCCAAGGAAGCAGGTGATCCTGCCAGCTCTACCACGTGACTCAGCCCATTCCCAAGCTTCTCTCTTATTACCTACCAAATCCGTTTTCAGCCCTCATCCCATCAGGCACTGCCAACTCCTCTTGCTTTCAGGAAACAACCTTCCATGTCGCCCACTTGCCTTTCTCCTCCATCCCTCTGGCCCCCTCCTGCTTTCATTAGTGTGCTCCTCTCCTTTCCAGTTTCCTCTGGTTGCTGCTCCTCCTCCCTAGTCAGTCTCCCACTTTCTTGACCACTTGTTTTCCTGAGTAAACCTCATGCATCGTCATCAACTATTACCTAAGTCCAACACATTCAAAATTACATTTATTCTCTTCCTCCCTAAACCTGCTCTTCTACCTCTTGTTTCTCACATATGGGTTAATTACATCACTATTCAACCAGATGCCCAAGTTAGAAATATCAGGTTCTTTCTGGGCCTCTTCCTCCTTCCTCCCCCTAACTGCTCCCCAGGCTACCTCTACACAATGGGCCCCCCACAGTCCATCACACACATGCACTTAATAAAGTGTTAGCAAGTCCACAAGCCATAAATCTACCTTGAATATCCCATCCTTCCACCCTCCTTTAAGCTCATCTTAACTCAGGTCATAGTTTCCCTCTAAACTGCCGTGGGTAACCTTCTAATTGGCTCTCCTGCCTCCAGCCTTTCCTTCCTCCCATCTTCCCCACAGCTGCCTGAACTTTAGTTACAGAAAATGCCAATTATTATATCACACTCTATTTAAAAATTTCTGGTAGCTCCTTATAACCTACTGTGTAAATTTCAAAGTCTGCATCTCAGAATTATATTCAATTGGGCTAAGTTTTAATAAATATTTACCTTCTTTCAAAGTAATTTTAAGAATGATTTTCTCTTTATGAACCAGAAGATATTTCAGTCCACACTGGCTCTAAATTCTAAACACATGGCGATGTTAAAATAAGTCAACATTTGGTGTTTTAACTAGAAACAAGGTTCTTTTCCAATTTAAGCATGTCACATTTCAAAAAAATAAATTAGGGTCAGAGAAATTGCAACTGTGGCCTAAGAATCTAACCAGCCTGGGGCATGTTATATAACTTTCAAATCTCAAGTATTCCACTGGTAAAAGTGAGGATAATACCACATACTTTGCTAAATTATTGAGGGGATTAAATGAAACATTTAAAAGGTGCTAAGGCACATAGGTGATGCCTATTAATCATCTTCTTTTTCCCATGGAAACAATGCTATACATGGTAATATATGCTGCTTAGGCAGTTTCCAGAACAACAAAAGAAATTCCTATTTAACTCTCGCACACATGGCTCCAAAGCTACTATGATAGAACTCAGTCAGCATTCAGCAAATACTTACAGGTACAGGCACTGAACTAACAGTGAGCAAAATAGACTTGCTTCCCACCTTTAGATAGATTAGGGTCCAGTGAAGGTGACAAGCAGGTAAGATGAACAGGAGGAAGCTGTGAGAAGGTTAAAACTTGGGTACTCTTAAAAGAGGCACTATTGTAGACTTGGGCATCAGAAGTGTAAAAAGCTTCCTTCCCTCCACATGTATTTATCATCCTGATTCTGGGTTCTGATCTAATAATCTGGAGCAAAGGTTCTGAAACAAGGATTTGGTTGAGATTTGAGAGCAGAGGGCTAGGACAAGACAGAAAACAAAACAAAAACCCGGGCAACACCCTTCTGCGGGGGAAAGGCACATATGCAAGGCAGTCGGAGCAGGCCGGAGGACTCTGGGAGCCACACTGCTTCCTCTTGCCCTGGGTTCCCTTGAGAATTGCCCTGGCAGCCTGGATTGGCAGGGAAGAAGGAAAAGGAAGCAACCCCTAACAGAAGTAGAGGAGAACGGGAAAGAGAGCGAAATAAAACTCCAGATCAGCAATGGAGATGAGAAAGAAATTCCTGAGCAGATTTTTAAAAAGGTCATTACGTTCTTCCTTTGTTAAGTCTTTGCTCTTTATGCTATGAATTCCCTTCTTACCATAATTCTGTGACAGGCTACTAGCCCATTTCTGCCCTTAGATTTCACCTCCTTAAAATAATTTTCTAGAACATCACAGTGCTCACATTCCTATAATATCACTTAATCCTAAAAGTCCCACATTAAAGAACCTATAAGGACCTAAATTACCTGCTGGATCAAATTCATACTTCAGTCTAGTCATCAAGGCCTTGAATGCAATTCAACTCAGTAAACACTTAAGTGACAACTATGGGTAAAAGCCGAAAAGTGAAAAAAATGAAAGTGTTAGTCACTTAGTCACGTCTGACTCTGCGACCCTGTGGACTGTAGTCTGCCAGGCTCTCTGTCCATGGAATTCTCCAGCCAAGAATACTGGAGTGGGTAACCATTCTCTTCTTCAAGGAATCTTCTCAACCCAGGGATCAAACCAGGGTCTCCTGCATTGCAGGCAGTCTGAGCCACCGGGGAAGAATACCAGTGAAGAAGAAAACACATGGACAAGAAAAAATTCAGTGAATGAAATTTTCAAGGGGGAAAAATTCAGTGAACGAAACTTTCAAGGGTGAAAAATTCAGTTCCAACAAGGGGGAGGAAACAGACATCTTGACCCACGAAGGAACCAACCCTCTGGGCTTTGAAGGAACAAGAGGACTTCAAAACACGGAGATGACTGAAATGAACATTTTAAAATAGGGCAACAATAAGAATAAAAATATACGTGATGTGTTCATGAAAGTAAATGGTGTGTTTCAGAGAAGTCAAGCAGTCTCATGTGAAGAGCTTTCAGCTACTTGCCCTCTCTTTCTCACAACACAAGGTGGTGTAGGCAACCTTGAGTCAAATGGCCTAAGTTCAAATCCTGACTCCATCACTCCATACCCTGTGTGGACGTGGAGAAGTATCACGACCACTTCATGCCTCAATTTCCACAGCTACAAAACAGCAATAAGAGGTTCATTGTGAAGATTTAATAAATCATTCCGTGCTAAGCCTACTGACATGACAAGCATTCAGTAAACATGAGCTGTGCCAGGGCTACAAAGAGAATTTGGGACCAGTCATGAGGGACCCCACTGTTCTCGAGTGCTCTGAACTTCACAGAAGGAACCACAGCATGCCACTGGGGGCTTTGAAGCAGAGAAATTAGCCAGTCCAGCCTGGCATTGTGCAAATTAATCTGGGGCCAGCCTTGTGTAGGATGCATAAAGATCTGTGACTATTTTACAAAGTGTTTGCATTAATGAGGGAAAGGGCCGGAACTAGGGTAGCAGAAGCAAGGATAGAAAAGGGTAACAACATCGAGAGAGATGCTGTAGAAAGACAGGAAAGGATACTGCCCGCACACGTGTAGTAAAGAAAGAAGACCTGAAGAACACTCCTTTACAAAGCTACCAAGGTGTCTACCTGAAACCAATAGAATACTGCAAATTAAATACACTTCAGTTAAAAGAGAAAGACATCTCAATGTTCAGCCAGACACTACTTTTTATTTTTCTCTACTCTGAACTCCTAGAATTGGATAATTTGCAGGCATGTTGCATACACCCGTGCCATACTGGTCCTAGGCTGTTCTGTGCATTCCCCACCCTTTGCCCAGGTCAGCAAGTGCCTTCTGAGTGATAAGAGCAGGGCAATGCTACACAAGTCACTTTCCTCGGAATGTGGAAGTGGACACATCAAGCATCTCTAGAACAGGCAAGTAAGTGATCGTATAACATAGACGTCTGGTCAAGAATTCCAATTGCTCCACTTATTAATTCAAGCCTAATTTTGCCTGGTAGCATTCCACTTCAAGTTGGGTGACTACAAGGCATAAACACGCTAATGATGAAACCTGAAACCATGCCATGGTAACTCAGGTTCCTCTGAACTGCTCTGACCTGGAACACACACCCACACTTAGGCTTTTTCTTAATCCATGGATGCAGCTAGTCACCTGTTACCCTGAGGGAGCTGCCATCACTAAGCACACAGGACAATAATCAGGCTGCTTCACGGGATTTGCTATTTGAAAAGAGGAAGGCAAACAGGCAAGTCCATAAAACAAAAGGCACCTTGCTCTCTCTATTATTCATCCACTGGCACCTTATGATCCCCAAGTATAACAGAGGCTATTCTTCTCGTCCATTGAGACTTATGACGCTAATTACATATTCCCAGTTCTTTAAAATGGAAGTTAAAACGTAATTTACAACCAGTCATTTTTTAGCAACCTGAAGAAATTGCTTTAGATACTTTTGTAAATACGGATAGAAAAACTGGAAGAGATATACCTAAGTGTCAAAGAATCTCTCTAAATGATGGGATTACCAAACCATTTTTATTGTGTATATTTTCCAACATTTCCAAATTTTCTCAAGCACAGAGTCTTTTATAATCATGAAGAGATAAGCTTACTCTAAGCTTATAAAGCTTTGCTGTAGTGATAAAAATGAATGATACTAAAATACACTATGTCATATTTTACACAAAGGTATTTCATTAATATAACTTAGGCCACATTATATACTTGATGTTGTGCCTTGGAAAATATACACTCTAGTAAGGTACCTTTAGGCTAGACTAAGTCAAAGAGCCATAAAAGCACCTCCACACTAAAGGCTTCATACAACTCTCAAATTGCTTAATGAAGGCTTTTTCCAAAAGAGAAGTTTCTTTCGGTTCTCTAGACAAGCAACAGGGCCTCCCAGGTGGCGCTACTGGTAAAGAACCTGCCTACCAATGCAGGAGACCTAAGAGAATTGGGTTGGATCCCTGGGTCAGGAAGATCCCCTGGAGGAGGCAATCCACTCCAGTATTCTTGCCTGGAGAATCCCATGGACAGAGGAGCCTGGCAGGCTACAGTCCATGGGGTTACAAGAGTCAGACATGACTTAGCAACTAAACCACCACCACCACACTTTTCATATGGTAGAAAAAGAGGTGCCATGTCCTTACAGGCCAGTCCCTCTCATATGTATCAATTTCTCCTTGTGGTTAAGTTCACTTTCCTGAGAAGCGGCTTTTATTACCCATTTAACTACTAGACCTGCATCTAAAATTGCCTGAGTAACCCTTGCACCTGAACCTGGACTGATGAGCACCAGCAGTGCAAGTCAACAGCTGCTGAAGTGGGGAGTAGGGAGTGAACCCAGCCTAACCAGAGGGAGATTGGTCCCAAAAGTCTCCATACACCCATATCAAAAGGGTCATCTGGATCCATCACAGAGCTGGAAGAGATCTACCTCCTCCAAGATCTGTTAAAAATAAAATGCAACATCAATTTCTACATTATCGGTCAAGACTGTCATGCCCAGAGGTGAGAAATATGGTTTTCTGATTTAAATCCTTTAGTTTTTAAGCAGCAGGTTATTAAAAGGCCTTTCCAAACTCACCTGTGACCTGGGGACCTCTGCCGGTGGCGAGCTTCTCCCTTCTCCAAGCTCAGATGTTAAATCAGGGCTAGATATTGAAGACAATGTGTCTTTAGAAGTGGCAGCCTGATCCTGGGAAAGAGATGAGTAGGGGGGTGTAGGAGAGGGCAACCGCATCACACTTTCTCTGGGCGCTTCGGCCTCTCTTTCACTGGATGAGCCGGACGCAAGCTGGCTTGTGTCAGGTCTTTGCACAGAGATGCTAATCGAACTGCTCTGGGTTCTCTTAACGCCTTCTATGTCTCCATTATACTTCCAAGAATCATCCATCTAAATAAGAAACATCATTGTAAACTTGCTGTTCTGTTAGATTTCTGTTTTAAAGTATATACATTAGATTAATATTTTAAGGTAACAGAAGTAACATATAGCTCCCACAGCAAAGTAGCTATTACTAAAAGGCTGGAGGAGCATGTTCTTTGACACTAACAGATATGCACATATGAAGTGGGAGGAATAGCTGATTTTATGGAAGTGTTTCTATTATAAACAGACCTTTAAAACATGCTTTGCTCATTTATATTACTCCAGGTCAACAGACAGAAATCTAAACTAGTTCAGTTGGATACTCCACACTATGGATATCTATAATTTATTCACTTGATTATGCTTCAATGTCATTTAAAGTGTGCCCAAGATATTACATATACCAGCATGTTTATTTTTATAGCATAAATTCCTAAAGGTAAACTTAACCAAAGAATATATGTGTAATATAACTTTTGTATACACACACACATATATATATAGCTTTTAAAACTGTAACAATGCACTCCCAAATTAACGTGTAAGAATGTCAGTATCTCTGCAGCCTTGTCAACACCACACATTTTGAACATTTTAAATCTTTGTCATCTCATGGGTAAAAAGCTGTACAGTTCATGCTTGCTCTAATAAGACTACACATGCTTCTATGTGCTTTCTGTAACCAACCTTTCAAAGTCCCTCTCCCTTGAACTGGCCATTCATATATATATCCACTTTTCTACTATTTATCTTTTCCTTATCAATTTGTAGGAGCATTTTAAATCTTAGGGATATTAAACCTATATATAAAATATATTTTACTAATATTTTTCTGAGCCTATATAAATGTAGTCTTTTGACTACATTAACGGTGTCTATCATATAAATTTAATTTTTATGTTGTCAAATACGTCTGTGTTTACTTAATATAATGGTCAGGGGTTTTTCTGGTTAGTTTAGGCAGACTTTGCTCACTTTGAATTTTTTTAATCAAATCTTTTCTCTTAGATTTTTAGGATTCTACTTGGCAGAGGTAAAAGGAATTTGAATACCAAAGCGCTCAAGACCGTCCTGCTTCCTTTCACATAATTCAAATTAATACAGTCACTTTCAGGCACATGGCACTGCTTCATTCTCCGAGTAAATGATTCTATATTCTTTAAAACCCCAATAAAATATGTATTTTTTGAACCATGAGATACATTTTAATAAATACATTCAAATGTATCAAGTTCTAATGAAGTGGGAAATGAGGATACACAGAAAATTTGGGCATAATCACCTAAGAATATTTAGGTTAAACCGCATGAAATTGCTGTTTTATAGGTCAAAAAGAACTAACTACTGGCAACTTCATATAGTACAACCTAACACTTCACAATGGGGCTTCCCAGGTGGTGCAGCGGTAAAGAATCTGCCTGCCAATGCAGGGGGTACAAGAGACTCTGGGTGGGGAAGATCCCCTAGAGAAAGAATTGGCAACCCGCTCCAGTATTCTTGCCTGGAGAATTTCATGGACGGGCTACAGCCGATGGGATCACAAAGAATTGGAAGCAACTGAGCACACACAGTATTCAAAATAGACACATCTGAGAAAATATGACACTAAAAAGTAAATGCTCCAATGCATTCCTTTTTATAGCTGAGTAATATTCCACTGTGTGTGTACCATAGGTGGATGGAACTGGAGCCTATTTACAGAATGAAATAAGTCAGACAGAGAAACTCCAATACTGTTTCCATATATGTTAATGCATATATATGGGATTTAGAAAGACGATAACAATGATTCTATATGCAAGGCAGCAAAAGAGACAGAGATGTAAAGAACAAATTTTTGGATTCTGTGGGAGAAGGTGAGGGTGCAATGATTTGAGAAAATAGCATTGAAACACATATATTACCATATGTAAAACAGATGAACAGGGCAAGTTCGATGCATGAAGCAAGGCACTCAAAGTCGGTGCTCTGGGAGGATGAGGAAGGAGGTGGGAGTGGAGTTCAGGATGGGGGGACACATGTACACTGCAGCCAATTCATGTTGATGTATGGCAAAAACCATCACAATATTGTAATTATCCTCCAATTAAAATAAATTCTAAAAACTAAAAAAAAAATTTTTTAGGGTAAATGCTCTGCCTTAGGATGTAGTTTATTTTTTAAAATGTGTCAGCTCTCCTTTCACTGAATTTGAAATTTAAACAGTTCAGCATTGTTGCTGTATTTTAAGTATTAAATGTCTACTGAATCTAAAACACTTTACATATCTAATATCTCTAACGGAAACCTCTGCACAAATTCACCAGTGTTTTGCACTGGAGCACAGACCAAGGGAACGCACGTTTACCGTGTACGATCTCGGGAGTGATGAGATTCCCCTTGACTGAGAGCCAAAAGGTCTCGGTGTGACCACAGAGGTTAACCTGGCCGCATCGGTTTTCTGGTAACTTCTGGGGAGAGTTGCTGAAACTCGAGTCAACTCCATCTGTGTATTCAGTGAATGCTGAGACGACAAAGAGGCTGGGTGCTGTTCTTCCACAGGGCTTCTAGAAGGAAACCGAACTTCAGCTGTGACCTCCCTTTTTGCAAAAGTTGTAGAATCCTGCTTAGGAATTTCTGTCGGATGAGCCGTTCCTTTCTCTTCTGCTCTCTCACTCTGGGAATAGGCTTCTGGCATAGGCAGCACAGGGGGAAGCTTTTCTTCATTCAATCCATCATCAAAAGAATACAGCCTCCTTCTCGACATAACTGTAGACATCTGATTTTGGGATTCCCTTGGCAGAAAGAAACACCATAACCACAAAATTATGCTTTTGACACCCAGAGGTGGAGAGACATGTTATTTTGGTCATAACATAAAAAAAGGATAGGAATAAAAAGATGGCTGACTTAGTATAATAATGTAATAAACAGAATGTGAGAAAAAATACACGTGAATTTTTCAACATCAACATCACACAAAGAAGGATTAAGAGCTTGATTTTTTTTTTCCTTAAAGAGGCTAAGAAAAATCTCTGAAGTATTTGCAATTGTAAAAGGATTTTCACAGGAAAATAAGAAAATTTTAAATAAGAGATTATTCAAAGTTCCATAACACACTTTAAAGATAACTGACAACCAATTTGAACCCTCCAAAGATGCAGATTTCTTAACAGGGTTGAGAGAGTTCCTGTATACAATTTACAATAGTTTTGTAAAAATAGAAGGCCACAAAAGATTCAGACTTTCAATAAGATCAAGTTAGAAATCAAGCTGATTTCATACAGCTTGGTAGAATCTGCATGGACAGTTATGGCAGATTAAAAGTCACCATTTCTATTTTCAGAGAAATTGATCAAACAGTCTCTTGGCTATTATTCAGTAAGGAGTACATTCCAAGCCAACTGCATTGCATTCAAGTGAATGAAACTGTGTTTACCATTGTCTTCTAGGGACAAAGAAGCTTTGTTTAATTCTACCTGACAGCACCTTTCCTTTTTGACATCCTCCTTAAAGCATATTTGCCTTCTCCCTGACCCATAAATATCTCAAGGTTTCATGGAGCAACTGCTCCACAGGCAAGTTTAAGTGGACCTTTATCCTGTTATGTTGCAAAGCAAAATATAAACCCCTACAGTGATGTTTATATAGTCTTCCTTTAAAAATACAATTTTAATTGCACCATGCCAACATGAAAAAGAACTTTGTTACATTTTACACAATTTAGTTAACAATGAGAGCCATTTTTTAAACCATTCCATTCTTAAATTTACTTTAAAAGGAGGAAAAAGTTGTTTATTTTTGCAAAGATAGCCAACATCAGCCAATTCTGCATGTGAATATACAATGTATAAGGAAGGAACAACGAATGCCACTTTTAAATACACCTTTCTTTCATTAACTCAAATCACTACTTATTACAGCAGTACTTTGCTTTTTCACTGCAGAGCAAAACGCTCAAAGGTTTATGCATATTTGATGACAGTCTAATATTGGTGCATAAGTACAGCTCACAACACTTACACAAAATATCTAACACTGGTTTCCCCAACCCTGAGATGCATTTGGTCTCATTACCTGTCCTGCAGCATTTCGTTAAATGTCTTAGATCTTCTCTCCGACTTCTCAAGAGCCTGCTTCTCAATCTCCTCCCTCTCCTCCTTTTTCTTCTGCAGATCCGAAGTGTAGCTTTTCCGACGATCTTTCCATTTTGCAAGGTCCTGACAGAGAAAAATCACGTCAGCCCAGGCACACCTGAATTTCTATACACCCTTTCCAGCAGTGAGCGCACGCCAGAGGATCCCATTACGTCGCTAAAACTATTCACTCCAACTTGATGCCAAGGTGCCCTAATTTTGCTTTTTATAGCCAGCGTTTCTGTACTGAGCCTTTATCTCACGCTTCTGTCTGAAAGCCCTGACCTAATAAGATAGACCCCATTTTTGTTTTCCCAGGTAGTGCCTGCCTTGTTGCCCATTTCACAAAGAATGCTAAACGGTTGTAATTAGATGCCAGGTCAGAAAGGTCGGGAACTGTTGCAAATTTATTTTCATCTCACTCCAATCATCTGGTTCTTACGTGAAGTGACATGTTTCATTAGTCAAACTAGAACAGAAACATGACTGTAACATGGCTAAGTATAGAGACACACATGGAACAAATACAGAGGTCGGTCCCTACTTGGAGGCAACAGGGCCACAAACACACAGAGGAATAAAATGTGCTTCCTCTAGAGGAACTCTCAGTCCAGAAGGGAAAGACAGACAGGTAAATAAAGTTCAACAATGAACGTGAAGAGATTGCATGAGAGAGTCAGGGGTGTATGGAGAGAGTGGTCAATTCTACCCTGGGAAGGGAGGGCCAGGTGTGGAAAGGCTTTAACGGGAAAGCCAAACAGAGGATGATATGGCTGGATGGCATCACTGACTCAAAAGACATGAGTTTGAGCAAACTCTAGGAGATACTGAAGAACAGGGAAACCTGGCGTGCTGCAGTCTATGGGGTCACAAAGAGTCAGACACGACAGAACAATTGAACAATAAAGACTCAAGAATATGATTTCGAAGCAGTTCAACTCCCCGTAAGCACAGGGTGATAAGGAAGATCACACAGGAAGCAGTGGCATCTTTTCCCATCCATCCATCCAGGACGCATCCTGGGAGTGACCCCCGGGACACTCAACCTGATTCATCTTTAAAATTAGTCCCGGCGGCCTAGGCTGGTTCTGACATTCAGGGGGTTAGGACAGTTTGGATGGTACCGACTTCACTGTGCCACCCAGAGAAGTCCCACGCTGAGAACTGCTAGCAGCACTGCAGCCTTATGCAAAGTTCCAGACTTTAAAAAAAAAACCTCACCCCCCAGGCACATAAAATAGGTTTGGTTTACACCCTTTGCGAGCAGGCAGGGCCATTCCTGCTTAAAAAAAAAGCCTGAAATCAATATGAACTATTTCCAGAAAGAACAAAAGCAGTGCACATCGGTCCTGAAGGACTGAAGCAGAACTACTGTGAATTTTCATCTGACTTAACCTAAGGGATAACCCCTCCATATCTCTCACTTTCATCTCCAGTTACCATGTATTTTGGCAAACTGCCACTGAATTTCTGTTTCTTGACAATGACATTGAGATCCCAAATGAAAGAAGTGGAATTTAGAAACATAGCTAAGGCAGGGGTTTCATCTTTGTTACTTAATATTTAATTCCTTTGAAAATTAAGATTTACTATCTCTGACCCTTCTATTCATACTACCACTCAACCCTCTTACCATAAAGTTGTGCTCAGATTTCTTTGGGTCTGCTATATGTAATTTATCTATCGTAACTGTTTACACTCCTTTGCTGGGTGCTGTGCTCAGTCGCTCAGACATGTCCGACTCTTTGTGGCCCATGGACTGTAGCCTGCCAGGCTCCTCTACCCACAGAACTCTCCAGGAAAGAATACTGGAGTGGGGTGCCATTTCTTACTCCGTGGGATCTTCCTGACTTGGGAGATTGAGCCCAATCTTTGTGTCTCCTGTGACTCCTTCATTGGCCGGCAGATTCTTTACCACTAGCGCCACCTAGGAAGCCCCTTAGACTCCTTTGAGAGTGAATTATGAAAGTGAAAATCACTCAGTCGTGTCCAACTCTGCAACCCCATGGACTGTAGCCCACCAGGCTCCTCTGACTATGGGATTCTCCAGGCAAGAATACTGGCGTGGGACATGTCTCCTGCATTGGCAGGGAGGTTCTTTACCACCAGTGCCAGCAGGGAAGCCCATAAATATATACAGTGTATATGTGTCAGTGAAAGTCACTCAGTTGTGTCTGACTTTTTGTGACCCCATGGACTGTAGCCCACCAGGCTCCTCTGTCCATGGAATTCTTCAGGCCAGAATCCTGGAGTACCATGCCCTCCTCCAGGGGATCTGCCCAACCCAGGGATCGAACCCAGGCCTTCCACATTGCGGGCAGATTCTTTACCATCTGAGATACCAGGGAAGCCCAAGAATACTGGAGTGGGCAGCCTATCCCTTCTCCCAGGGGATCTTCCTGACCCAGGAATCGAACTGAGATTTCCTGTATTGCAGGCAGATTCTTTACCAGCTGAGCTACCAAGGAAGTCCTACACTCCTTTGGCCTGTAACAATTGACCCTTTTAAAAAAGGCACAGCTCTCTTCTGCCAGGGACAAAACTAAAGATTAAATCTTTATCCAAACAGACATCTGGATATACATCAGCTCTGTGAAAACATCTTATTTTGATTCACATTCAATAACTCCTTTTTTAACCAAAATAGTACTGAATTATTATTCACATTTCTCCCCAAACCTTCTCTATTAACTCTAAGAACACTTTCATCTCTCCCTGCTGATCCCCAGTCTCTGTGCTCGTCCCCTGCTCCCTCTAAACCTTAAGCAAAGTCTTCCCTTTCGTCAGCATCACTAACAGTCATACCTCAGATGCAACCACCAGAGCAAGTAAACAAGACCTACACTGCAATGAAGCAGCTTCTCATTTTTGAGAACCCACAGAAAATATCAGAAGATAAGGAGCTTCTGTGTTTCACAATGGCCTTTAAGATACAACAAATGGAGCAGAAGGGTTTAAAACCCTTTTTTAACGGGAGTTTGCTCATATTTTCTATGGAACTGTAATCCGCCATCAAGAAAAATCATTCCTTGAGTATACTGACTGTCTTCTTGGAGAAGAAAGAAGAGTCCAATAAACATATCCTCCCCATCTCCCAATAAGCAGCATACTCACATCCTGCCATTTCTGGTCCTGTTCTTTTAACTGGGACTTGATTCTCTGCATCTCCTCGTAACGTAGCTGACGCAAGCTCTGAATATCCTCTGCGCTGACATCACTCAAGGACTTACTCCTACAACAAAAATACTCATAGTAACCAAGGTTCGTGGGGCCGGATTCAAGGTTAAAACTGGAAGGTTGGGCTTATATTTGGAAATTCCATCTACAGTTCTGCGGTACTACCTAGATGCTTTCGTGATATCACAGAAATAGCACTACAGAGATAAATGGTGTTTTTCCAAAACGCAGAAACAAGAGCCTAGCACTCCAGCCAAATGTGAATTCTTTCACAGAATGGCTAAATGAACCCTGAACCATGCTGAAAAAAATAATCTGACGTTCATATTTAGGGGAGTCGATGCAGAAAAAGATTACATTAGAGAAAAAAAATTATTAGTCCCTAGATTCACCTGTCTTTATCTCCTCCAGAGATAATCTCTTAAGGTTTGGCTGCCTTTTCTGAGTACTTATTAAATTATTTAAAGATTACCTGATATTTTCTCCTCAAGTTCAATGCCATGAAGACATGTGCTGCTGCGGCTGCTTCTCAAGGGTTCTATAAAGACCTGCCCCACCACTGCACCGTGCTCGGTCTCAAAGACCACAGTGGTTTCCAACAGCCAGTTACTATATAACCTTTATTATAGTCTTCTTTGGTATTAAGGCAGTTTTTGTTTTGTCCACGTGTGACTGCTGCCATGAGGATGTAATGTGGATTAGGTCTCAAAAAGCTCAAACTAGAGTACTTTGTTTGAGTAGAGTGGGGTGTTGCCCAGGAATGTGTGCTATACACACATCAAAGGAGGGGGAACTAAGGCAGACCTCCTGGAAAGAGAGGCCAGATCTGCATACTAAGGAGTGAAGAGACACGAAGCCTGAGTGTGAGGTACCCAAAATGTTCTTTCCTACCACTTCTGCTTATATTTCATTGTAACTGACTCCCCTTTTAGTTGTTTAAATAGCTTTGCATCTCTTTCTTGGGCCTCTAAATTTGCCTTCCCCAAGATTTTGCCATCACCACACTTTTTTAATAATACACTTGCCCAGCTAGCTCAGGAATTCAATAACGATCTCTATGCCAGTGACTCCCAAACCCATAGCCTAGGACCAGTCTCTCTGAATCAATCCCAATTGCTTGTTAAATAAACATCTCTGCACGGATGTCCCCTAGGAATCTTCACTGTAAAAGGATCAATAGGAACAGTATCTAGAAAGAATTTTGTAAAGTGATAAGTCATATGACTATAAACACATGGTTATTTGGCTACATGATATAGCCAAAAATTTTGTCTCCAAACCTGCTTTTCCTCTTGTTAATAGTGTTACTTGCCCTCCAGTCATTCACATTTAAAATCAGAGAGCCATTTTTCACCTTTGTCTCTCCCTTCTTTAAATGTTCAATTAGTTACCAGGTCCTCTTACTCAGTGTCTTTTTCTTTCCATTTCTGTTGCCAATACCCTAGATCAGAGCACAATCAACTCTTACTCAGACTTTTAAAAAAGCTTCTTAAATTATCACTCAGCCTCCAGATGCAGTGAAGGTCTTTCCTGAACTCTCCCCTTCAACTTGAAAGCCCTTTCAACAGTATATATTCCTTTTTAAATGCCACTCATTCTTCAGGATCCCTGTAAGACTATAGTCTGGTTGTGTGTGTCTGTGCGTGCTCAGCTGATCCAGCTCTTTGCACTTCCATGGACTGTAGCCCACCAGGCTCCTCTGTCCACAGGATTCTCCAGGCCAGAATACTGGAGTGGGTTGCCATTCCCTTCTCCAGGAGATCTTCCCATCTCAGGGATCGAACCTGGGATTCCAGCATTGCCGGCAGATTTTTTTTTACCATAGTCTGGTTGGATGTATGCAACTATTCATTCTCTGCCTGGAAGTCTAATGGGCAACTCAAACTTCACCGAACAGACCAAGACCACGACTGCTTATCCTACAATCCACGTTCATCCCATAATCCATTCATCTCCCATCTTCCTCATTTCAATAAAAGCCAACTCCATCCTTCCAGTACACAGGCCAGAAATCTTGGAGCCTTCCCAGATTCCTTCTTCTTTCACATGTAACTGATCCCATTGGGAAATTCTGTCCCTCTACCTTCTAAATAGATGTAAGGGGTAACCACTTCTCACCACCTCCATCTTCACTACCCTGATCCAAATCATCCTATCTCCTGCCTGGATTATTAGAATCATCAGCCCCCTTGCTTCCACCAGGGTGTATTCTCAACACAGCTCCTCTGTCCATGGGATTCTCCAGGCAAGAATACTGGAGTGGGTTGCCATTCCCTCCTCCAGGGGATCTTCCCGACTTAGGGATCGAACCTGCATCTTCTGCGTGGCAGGTGGATTATTTATCACTGAGTCACCAGGGAAGCCCACTTAACAGGGTATGACTATATAAAAACCTGATTTGAGACTATAAATTCACTTAAGTTGTAACTGCAAAGAATCAGGCTATATGAGCTAATACAAGACAAGACACTAAAAAGATTTTTTTCAGCTCTAAGATATGAGGGGAATCTGGATGCCCAACACATGAGGTTACAGAAATTCCAGAACAAAACTGGAAACATCAGTATTTTAAGTAATATTTTGGTGGGAGGAAGGCCGACCAGTCTCAGCAGGTCCAGACCCTTTCAGTCCTCACCCTCCTTCATTGGGAAACTTTAACATGTGTTTTTTCAGAAAACACCGTCATTATGGGGTAGAGGCTCATCACTCTCCTGGGGAGCCCACAGCACAGCCTGGCACATAGAAAGTGTTAGGTGCTCAGTTGTGTCTGATTCTCTGCCATCCCATGAACTGTAGCCTGCCAGGCTCCTCTGTCCACGGCATTTTCCAGGCAAGAATACTGGTGTGGGTTGCCATTTCCCTCTCCAGGGGATCTTCTTGATCCAGAGATGAAACCTTCCTGCATTGCAGGCAGATTCTTTACCATCTGAGCCAGCAGGAAAGCCCTCAGTGGTCCCCTATATAAATAAACGAGCCAAACATTGGCCGGAGTAGACAGGTCCCTGTGGAAGGCAGGAATGTGAGCCCCCTGTGTTCCCTGGGATCAAGTTACCTCAAGAAAGCCTGGCACATTCCAAACAGGCTGTGGCAGGCACCAGAATGAGACAGGAAGTGAGACCCAGCAGAGGGATCTAATTTTCACCACTCCCTCTCTCCCCACCCCTACCACCCTCTGAACATCATTTAACTCTTCTCCATCTCAGTTCCTCATCTGGCTAAACCAGGAAGGAGTTGCTGGGAAAAACGGGTCAGTTTATGTTGATGGCATTTCAAAAACCCATCTGGTGCTACACACCAACTGTTCTTATTAAGGCAAATATGATCATGAAAGATCTACTGAAAACTGACTCCAAAGCAGTTTCAAATTAGAGAGGTCACCCCAGGCCCCACTGATAAAATCGAGAACGTTTTGAGTGTAGAAGCCTTTCAGCCAGATCATGAAGAATTCTTTCCTTCCTTATCAGAGTTAACAGCATAATAGCAAACTTCTGAGGGCTTACTATGTGCCAACAAGACTGCCCAGCAGTCTCCATCGATCACCTCATTATACAAAGCCCTAGTCTGATTTTACCAACTCAGGAGCTGAAGATCCTTGAGAAAACTACAGAGTCTATTTCTCTCTCTCCACGTCTCTAAAATGCAACCTAATACATACCTGACTACCTCCCCAAAATAAGTCCCATGGATATTGCCAGGAAGATTGTTTGGGAAAACTATAAAGGACTACACAGCCCTAGTATGTTTTGTATCAGTAGAATGAACTACTATTCATTGGCAAATCACAATTCTCTTGCAATTCATTTACCTCTGTATTTCCTTATTTGGAAAGACTCTGATTTAGAACTGCATTTGGACTTCTTCCAAAAAATACAGGTCTAACATGCTGCATTTTCAGGTGAATAATTTTTTTTTAAAAAATAGCATAGGGTGAAGAGAGAAAGAAGGGGAAGTTTACAAAAAAGGGGAGTAGATTATAAAACAAAGTCACTGAACCTTACTCTTTTTTCCCACAATGCTGGGACTAGTGTTACAATGAGCATTTTTCTAAAGAAGTCTCAGGAAATTTACAGATGAATATCTAAGAACTAAGGGATCAAAAAGGACTGACATGTGGCAAAATTTCCTAAATATAAAATCACTGATAATCTTATATTGTAAACAGCAATTCCATGATACTTAGTTTTGGGTCCTCCACTTTCAAGCAAAGATATGAATATATCTATTTATGCACCTCTAAATATATTTCCATTAACTGTTGCAGGAATTCTCTGAACACAAATCAATAGTAAAACCTGGGAAAGAGACTTTAGAATTATCATAAATTATACTGATAAGACAGGAGCAGGAAATGGCAACCCACTCCAGTATTCTTGCCTAGAGAATCCCATGGACGGAGGAACCTGGTGGGCTACAGTCCATGGGGTCACAAAGAGTCGGACACGACTGAGCGACTTAACTTAACTTAACTTATACTGATAAGACAACATACAAGACTTTTCCTTTATAGGTATAGAGTCTATTATCAATGTTTCTCTACAGCAGCACTACTGACATTTTGGGGCAGAAAATTATTTATCGTAGGGGGCAGTCTTGTGTATTGTAGAACATACAGCAGTGTATCAGTAGCAACCTTGCCCCAACCCATCCCATGTGACAATCAAAAATGCCTGCAAACATTGCTGAATGTCTCCTGGTGGCAAAATCTTCAGAAAGTAACTCACATTGACTAGGTTTTTCCTTCCTGTTTGTTGTCTTAAGCGCCTTTATTGCTGTTTAGCTGCTCAGTCGTGTCTGACTCTCTGCAACCCCATGGACTGTAGCCCATCAGGCTTCTCTGTCCATGGGATTTCCCAGGCAAGAATACTGGAGCGGGCTGCCATGTCCTTCTCCAGGGGATCTGCCCAATGCAGGGGTCGAACCCAGGTCCCCTGCATTGCAGGCAGATTCTTTCACTGCTGAGCCATCAGGGAAGTCCAGGTGCCCTTACAATTCTCCAGAATTTTTTTTTTTGGCCAAAACCCATAAGTAAAATACACATGTCTTAGTTGTCTTTGATTATAACTTCACCTTGAATCACTGTTATTTCCTGTTGATACTGGCAGTAGATGCCATGGCTTAATTAATGACATTACAAAATTACAGCTATATGCCATTACAAATTTCTTTGTCGTTAACAGTTTCTGCCAAGAGGCATCATAACCAAATTTTCAAATGTCATGGAACCATATGACAAGTCATGCAACACAAAAGCATACGTGAGAAAATGACAGCCACATATGAAGCATCTTACTAAAAATAAAGTGACAAGTGTTCAATGCCAAATAAAAAAGCAAGCCAGAAATAAACAATCTAAGGCTGGAAAGGGTGATGCACATTCTCTTTAACTCTCTGGTTCTCAACAAAAAGAAACCGTTCATGTTACAGGCAGTTTTTTTCCATCACAGGATATGGAGCAATAATGATTTTTCCAGGTAAGTATTCCACGCTGGAAAACATGCAAGCTGTCCAGAGAAATATCACCCAGAAATATCACTTGTTTCATGTCTATAATCATTTACAAACATATTTATAAACATGAGACAAATTCTAGGCTAAAAGTCTATCAGTTCAGTTGAGTTCAGTCACTCAGTCGTGTCTGACTCTTTGCGACCCCATGAATCGCAGGACAGCAGGCCTCCCTGTCCATCACCATCTCCTGGAGTTCACTCAGACTCTCGTCCATCGAGTCAGTGATACCATTCAGCCATCTCATCCTCTGTCATCCCCTTCTCCTCCTGCCCCCAATCCCTCCCAGCATCAGAGTCTTTCCCAGTGAGTCAGCTCTTCGCATGAGGTGGCCAAAGTACTGGAGTTTCAGCTTTAGCATCATTCCTTCCAAAGAAATCCCAGGGTTGATCTCCTTCAGAATGGACTGGTTGGATCTCCTTGCAGTCCAAGGGATGCTCAAGAGTCTTCTCCAACACCACAGTTCAAAAGCATCAATTCTTCGGCACTCAGCTTTCTTCACAGTCCAACTCTCACACCCATACGTGACTACTGGAAAAACCACAGCCTTGACTAAATGGACCTTTGTTGACAAAGTAATGTCTCTGCTTTTGAACATGCTATCTAGGTTGGTCATAACTTTCCTTCCAAGGAGGAAGCGTCTTTTAATTTCATGGCTGAAATCACCATCTGCAGCGACTTTGGAGCCCCAAAAAATAAAGTCTGACACTGTTTCCACTGTTTCCCCATTTATTTGCCATGAAGTGATGGGACTGGATGCCATGATCTTCGTTTTCTGAATGTTGAGCTTTAAGCCAACTTTTTCACCCTCCTCTTTCACTTTCATCAAGAGGCTTTTTAGTTCCTCTTCACTTTCTGCCATAACGGTGGTGTCATCTGCATATTTGAGATGATTGATATTTCTCCCAGCAATCTTGATTCCAGCCTGTGCTTCTTCCAGCCCAGCATTTCTCATGATTTCTCTGCATATAAATTAAATAAGCAGGGTGACAATATACAGCCTTGACGTACTCCTTTTCCTATTTGGAACCAGTCTGTTGTTCCATGTCCAGTTCAGTTCAATTTAAATTTTTGTTTTCATTGCAGATCAACTTAAGAAAAAACTTGTAACAGAGAAAACTTTTTAATCCCAAATAATAGATTTTTTATTGCAAGTGGTTTAAAATGCACCTGAGTTTTCTGAAGACCTATCTGTATTACTTTCCATTGTTCGACAAGTCATGCATTATTCATTGGTCTCCATTTATAGACAACCTCACTTTATTTGTGTTATCCTGGCAGTTAGCTGCATGGGGAACAGCATTTAAAACAAATAGTGTACTATGCAAGCAGCAGTCTTGAAACAGTCTACAGAAGGCATTTGCTGCTGCTGGCTAGGGCCCAGAAAAATCCTTATAGCTTGCTGAGCTTTGGCATTTGGATTTCTCTCTTCTCTTCTTAAACCAGTCGCACAATGTGTCCCTAACGGGGAGCACGTACAGTCACTGGAATAGCTGTACAGGTTTACATTTCCATCAAGTACTTGAACTCAGTGTATTCACATTTCCTTAAAAAAAAAGCAACCTGCTTACATTATAAAGTCTTATTTACCAATGAAAATTCTTCTGAAAGTTATCACTCAAAGTGCTTGATGTTGCAAAGATTTTTTATCTGTTACAGCTTTCCCATGACGAATCGAGATTAGCAGACACTTAAGTGTCATGCTAAAAATTGCCTCGTACACCCTCCTGATGGAGATGTTTTAAGCACACATGAGGAACCAGATAGGAGATAATGTATCTTTGCACGGCATACTGAAAACATGCTTGGAGCCTGATTTTCAACATCAGTGGCTGAGAATTACTGGCAATTAGTTGCTCATTGCTCCATTATGTCCTTGACATCTAGAATGGCTATACTGCTTTGTATAGTGATTTTAGTTGATTTAGTTGATTTTAGTTCCTTATCATAAAGGAAATCAACCCCAAATATTCATTGGAAGGACTGATGCTAAAGCTGAAGCTCCAATAATTCGGCCACCTGATGCAAAGAGCTGACTCTTGGAAAAGACCCTAATGCTGGGAAAGATTGAGGACAGGAAGAGAAGGGGATGACAGAGGATGAGATAGTTGGACATGAGTTTGAGCAAACTCTGGGAGATGTTGAGGGACAGAGAGGTCTGGCATGCTGCAGTCCATGGGGTCACAAAGAGTCAGACACGACTGAGCTACTCAACAAGTGATTTTGGTAACTTCTAAGATCTCTATCAAAATTATCCAAAACTATCAAAATCAGAGAACCTTTGAGATGAAGTAAGCTCCAGGAGGGGAAGATACTTAGCTCCTAAGGCTTAGGCAGATTAAAATATTTGTCATACTTCAATTTTCTTCTTGATCAAAAACTATTAGCAGTTGGGTTCACAAAGTTACAGAAAGTTGATATAAAATATTAAGATATAGTCACCTGGGTATTCTGCCCTAACAGTGAATGAGTCTACATTGGTAGTGCATGTGAAAAGTTAAAAAGTATTCGTTTTAATTCTGCTATTCGAAAAATGGGAAATATTTTCAGAAGGTTGTTTGTATAATATTTTATGTCTGCCAGGTGACAGAGTCAAATGATACAACAGTCAACCCCTTTATATCCAAGAGGACTGGTTCTGGGAGCTGCATTCCCAGATACAGAGGGTCAACTGTAGAAAAAACTGGGAACAGTAGCATCCTTGTAGCTTACATGGAAACTACCAATATTTTAACTTTTGCAGCTTTGGAAGTCTGATTTGGCTTTATAACACAGCTATGTTATAAAATTTTACCCTAGTCAGGAATCTTGAAAATGTTTGCAAATCCTGGAAAATAATGCCACTCAGCATCCCAACTAAGGAGGCTCTCCTTGAACTAAGAGTACACAGATAATGCCAACCACATGCCTTCTAAACGCAAAGTGAATACCAATATATTTTTTCCATTGAAGATTTTCTAAAATATAGTTATTTGGGCTTCAATATCCAGAAATGAGAGGTTTGGCCTATGTAGCTATCAGATACCAAAATAAATAAACCTAATCTCAGGTATATGTTTTTATGACTTTTAATCAACTCCTTAGAGGAGAAAAAAAAAACAGGATTTGAATTTTCAACTTCTAATAAACAAAATATTGCTGGCATACAGCATTGCATGCACTGGGTACTCAGGCAGAAATATGACCATTCAGTTGCAGAATTAGGAAAAATTTCCCTGCTTTAGGTCTCATGCACAGCACAGACATTCCCATTTAGTGTCATGCCAGGATAGAAGTGAAACGACATACCACACAAAGGACAAACAATATGTAGATTTTTTTACTGTGAACCACAAAACTTACCCGTTCTCACCATAAATCTTTTGAAAGAGTCTAAGAAATCAGAAAACCAAAAATTAAGTCATGTTTTTCTAGTTGTGTTAGTTTCTAAATATTCAACATCTTCAAGAGTCTAATTAGAGATGGACAAATCTCAAAAGGTTGCTTCTTCAGTCACATTCTTGATCATGCCTCAAATTCTCATTGATCTCATATCTCAAGGAATTCAGATCAAGGTAAAGAATTTCCTGTTTTCCTTTGAACCAAATGAACAAATTCATTTAGGAAACAAACAAAAACCTTCCTGTGCCAGGAACTAATAAGAAGTTAGATTTAGGTCTACCAATTTCATTTAACCCATTATTTGTCCATCCCAAAGTTCCACAAACTGAACATTCATCAAAACTTGGCAAGTTGCATAACATATAAATGCAGACTCATTATCAAAATGGCCATAATTACATACATGTAAAGTGTAGAAGACAGCAAATGACATTCATGCACTGTAATAAAATTTGCACTGAACTTTAAACCATCAATGTAAAAAGTCACACGTCAATAGTCTAAGAAGCCTGGGTCAAAATCAGACATCAAAATCAAGTTAAATGAAACTTGCAATGCCATATTTTAAGGGAAATTTTTACACCAAAAATCATGTACTCTGAAATACAAGAAACAGATAAAACCAAACTACAACCAGAGTGTTTCAGAAATGCCCGGACATGAGAATAAAAGTCTTGTAAACATAATCAGAAAACAGCTTTGTGAAATGTCATATGGCAGAAGCATATCACAGTCTTCCCTCAAGGCCAAGGGCACTGTTTGCGGATACACACCTTCTTAAACAGGTCTCAGAGAAGTGATTTTGAGACCTGCGAATATGGAATTGCACTTTTTCCACACAATGACTAGATCTGATTTTTCTCAAAGCAATATCAATGCTTTAACAGGATGCTTCAAAACAGCTCATGACATGCAGACTTGGGCAATCTGATGCTACTTTATCACACAAGGAAAGTCACACAAGACTATCCACGACAAGCATAATCCTTGCAGAAACACACTCTGACCTCTCCACCATCAGCCGCTTCCTGTGCCTAAGCCTGCTGGCCTCTCGGATGGACTCCCACTTCTGTAAGTCCGCCTCGCTGCAGGGACCAGGGGTGAAACTGACGGGAGGGACAGTGGTTCCCAGCTTCCAAGACTGGATCTTACGAGCCAACATGTCGTCTTTCTTCTGTCTACAGGAAGGAACTAACACTCTACAGCTAGTACTTTTTTCTTTCGAGGGGCATGTCCTTTCAAGCACACAGAGAAATTTTGCTTGAATTTCTGGAGGAAGCATCCAGGGTTCGGGCAATGGGACTGGCTGGTATCTATCAGGGCCTCCTGACAGAGGCACCTCTGTCTTCTGTGCTGGAATGCGGCGAACAATCATATCATCTTTTTCGAGGTCCGGAAGGACAAGTTCCCCTTCCCTACACTGCAAGATTATATCTCGCTCTACAGGATCGTCTTGCCCAGACAGACTTCTTAAGTCTTCGAAAGCCCGGAGAATACATGGGTTTGCATGGAAAGCCCTAGTCTTTCTGACAAAGAAGTCATCATTCTCTAAGTCGGGATCCAGGACTGGCATCTCCAGGGCATCTCCCGGTCCACACCCTGGTGCGTAAGAGAGGTTCCTTCTGCGTGTTATGAGCCGGGGGCCAGCCGTGGGGTCGATTTTGGTATTTGTTTCAGAAGACAAGATGTCATCAGAATATGTCTGGAGGGCCTGAAGTAATAAAAACTGACTGAAGCATAGGAAAGAAAAAGGAAGGGAGAATCTTATTAAGTTTGGGGAGAAAAGGTAATTAGCAGCAAACCAAAAACTAGCTAGTCCCTGTGGGTGAATTATTTAAGGGGGCCATGGGAGGGATTCTAGCTGCGAAGTAAGACCAGCATTTAACGCCATCACCCATGATACCATTTAATGAAATCAAAGCAGAGTCTACTTCTCAGAAAAGGTGGATATCATTGAGGCCAAGGGATGGCGCTAGAATGGGAAGAGAGTGAACCTGCCTGAAACACACAGTGCTCCGTCCACCCCTTCCTCATCCCATCGGCCACAATGGTCTGACTCCCTTCCCAGAGAAGCAGCGACGATCCTGAAAGGTTTCCAGAGCTGAGCAATGAATGCTTTATGCAAGAGGCACAGGTGGTCAGCTGAAATTAAATTCAATGCTCTGAAGCTTTGTTTAAAAAAATCTGTTGAATTTCTTCTTTGCATTTTCTCATCAGTCTTGCCTGTCCCAGTGTCTGTCTACAGGTTATTTCCTTTCTCCACAACTTCACACATAGCATAGCTGTATAAATTAGGTCAGCAGTCTAAAAGGCCTTTTTAAATGGTTTTCAACAAGAACTGATGATGCCATATGTAACTCTGTACTATTAACATGATTGTGCTAAAGAACATTTAATCCTATTAGACTTTCAAGCTCACACACTTGCACAGAAAGCATGATGTTATATGTTACGCTTTCATAACTCAGTATTAAGTGAGTGAGCGTCCATGATTCAGCTCATCACGGTCAGTGGTTAATGGGGCAGTGCAAGTTGGCACAGGTGTCACAGGCTGGACCTAAGCAGGCAGGCTCATGCAGGCAGGTACACCTGGGCTCATCTGAAACACCACGGGTTCTCCTGGCTGCCTGGGGGTCCCAGGAGTTTCTGGCCCGTTTGGTAGCCAGTTCCAGCAAGGGTGAAGGTCTTTGACAGTTGCTGTCTAGCCTATGATCTGCTTTTTGTATTCTACTAAAAATGGTGGAGCTTCTGTCAGAGCCTGAGTCCTCATCGTCAGAGTCTGAATTCCTTCTACTTGGAGTAACACAGAGAAAGGAAAAAGAAAAGACAACAAAGAATGATGTAACTAAAAATACTGTCCAGCTCTGGCTGTTTAGAAGACTTTTTAAAATCTAGATCCTTAAGTCTAAATTTAAACCGTTTTTTTCCCCCCAGTGAACACGTTTATAGATGTTGCTGCTAAGTCATTTCAGTCGTGTCCAACTGTGTGACCCCATAGCCGGCAGCCCACCAGGCTCCCCTGTCCCTGGGATTCTTCAGGCAAGAACACTGGAGTGGGTTGCCATTTCCTTTTCCAATGCATTAAAGTGAAAAGTGAAAGTGAAGTCGCTCAGTCATATCCGACTCTTAGCGACCCCATGGACTGCAGCCCACCAGGCTCCTCCATCCATAGGATTTTCCAAGCAAGAGTACTGGAGTGGGGTGCCATTGGAGGGAAATTAATCTCTCTCATAAAATGCACACATAGAATGCACCCTGTCAGGGTACCGAATGGACACTGGAATGAAAGAAACATGCACAAAGACAAACCTGAATCCCTGAAATTCTTTATACCACGGTTTGTAAGTTTCCCTTTTTATACGTTTCCAGTTCACATCCTCTGGGATCCAGCATTTGGGGAGAAACTGATCAAAAGCATTCCCTGGGCTTGGCATGACTGGGCTTAGCTTTCGCACGTAAAGATCATCCTTTACAGTGTTGGGAACGCTTGTCTTGTTTTCGTTCTCTTCCAAATAACAAGAGGAGTCTGAAGTTTCTTGTACTGTTGGCCAGTTCTCCACGTTCGTGCCCCAAGTTCTCCTCTCGTTACTGTTCAAAACATCCAACCAGTTAAGACACTGCGTGAGCAATTTGTGACACAGAACACAAGAGGCATGCTTTCTGTCTCACAAAGTTCACACTGTGAATGCAGCCAATTCGTTTCCATTCTCATCATTCTCATCATTCCAGCCCCTACAACAAAGTTAAGGCATTATAACAGCATCTCATTTTAATTAGAGAAGAGCTTGATATACAAGGGCCAGAGACACTTATAAAATGTGTTAAAAGAGAGAGAGAAATCGCAAACCATCTGGGGTGTTACTTTATGTATTAAAAATCAACAGCACAACAGGCATTCCGATCCAGGAGAAATTTTTCTGACCTCGTCAGTTTGTACAGCCCAGTGGTTAATGGGTCAGGAGGAGAAAAGATGGGTGAACAAGATTTAGGAGAGATGAAACTCTCAGGCCTCCTTTTCACTTGGAATCTACGGTTGGCTAAGTCATCCCAAACTACATCCGGCAGCCTCCGTTCCTCCTCCGAGTCCGATCCACTTTCAGAACCATACACCTCCTTCGGATAGGAAGCTGGATTCGAAAAATCACGCTCTGCTCTGCTGATTTGATGGGAAATTAAAGAATACTTTTTGTGTTCACTGAGCTCCAACAACACAGATTTTTAAAAAATGGAAACAAGCAACACAGCAGAGTTCACAATGAACAATGTAAGTCATCCAGGAAGCTGAAAGATAACCAGTGAGTCAAAGGCAAGCGTCTAAAAAAAGAACCGGCAAATCATATGCTGACATTCTAAAATGGAAGAAATCTCTTCAAGATATGGATGACTAAAAACACAGGTAAGAAAAAGAAAGATTTTCATTAATGAAGTTTTATGTTATCTATGAAATACATTTTAAGGATTATTCCTTTTACCAAAATTAAATATCCCAGCAAATTCCCCAAGCCAAATAAATTTTCAAACTCAGTAATCAGCTCACATCCCAGTACCTTGGAAATGTTCCATCTGCTTCTGTGTAGACGGCACTTGCCCAGCTTCGTCTGTTATCCTCATTTTTGTCCAGCTTTTTCTTCCTCAAAGGTGCCGGCACGTACGATGGCTGTCTACTCTTGCTGGGTAAAAAGCGATTGAAGGGTAAGGCAGACTTGGGTTCAATAGCCGAAATCCTTCTATAGGACATATCATCTTTATTATGGTCCTGCATTTTGAATGTAAATTCAGAATCTGTGTCACTTTCACAACCTATTAACAACAACAACAAAAAAAAGGCACAGGAATTTGCTTTAGTCTCCAGATTTTTCATCTAACTGAAACCCACACAGCCTGCCTGCTTTGTCTTTCCCTTGGAAACCCAGCGCTCTACTGCTCACTGTGGGGAATATTTTTAGAAATTTGTCACGAAGTTGTGATAAGACCCATTAGGAGGAACTTGCTTTGCATACTGGAGGTACGCACAGTACATTCTTCCACTGGTACACATTCTAAGTAGAAAAAGTTCCAGTTTATGGCTGAACCCCTTTTCTACTCAATCTTCTCATGATTTTTTGTTAAAGTTGTTGATGGAATATATGTAGATATCGTGTAGCCACAGAATCAAAGATGCCTAACATGAGATCTGAACAGAATTCAAGGGAACCTCAGTCATTTAAAATAAATTGTGCCATCATCCAAAATTTCTGTGAGGCAAGAGACCAGCAAAGACAAAGAAAAGATGCAAAAAGCACATGATCACAAAGAAGATTGACAGATACATATGAGACCCTTATGAGCAAGAATCACGCATAACATACGTGGTTGGACCAAATGACTCCTGAAGTCCTAAAGGAATATTAAGAGACCAACCACAGAACTCAAGGCATCTTCTGACAGTGGTCACCAAAATATTGGGAACCTTCCATTTTGACTCAATATCATTTATGCACATATCTGAAAGAATACAGTTTGATACACCTCAAGGTCAGATAACTACAAACACTATTCTGTTCTCAAAAAAAAAAAAAAAAAAAAGCCAGTCTGTCCTTTAAAATACATGGGAAGAAATGAAGGTACAAAACATTATAGATACAGCTGAGCTGTCTCCCTTCCTGCCCTTTTTTTCCTGCCTCTGTGTGTTTTGTGAAGGAAATTTGCAAATGCCATGGTCTTCGGTAGATTGGTAGCTGAGTACCTGGGAGCCACCTGCTCTTAGCAAAAGAACACTTCCAGGCTAACCTGAGCCAAAGGCAGTCTGTCTTCTCTTCCCTGGCTGGCAGGAGTCTGCAGCGAGTAACACTGAGAGAACCCTACAGGAAGCAGTTGAACACATAGCTAAGAGACCCTGAGACCAGAACAGGGAAAGGAGAGTCATGGCAAAAAGGGAGGAAGTATAACCAGGTATCACCAGAAAGATTAACAGTCAATAATCTGGTGCTTTGTTTTTACTGCCTCCGAAATGAATACATTTTTTTCTAAGTAAGAGAGAAATGTCAAGATTCTTACTAAAATTTTGAACATGTAAAATTTTAAGTATAAAGATAGTTCTACTTTGGAAATTTTTTAAGTTACTTTTTTTTTTAGTCCACTACAGTATGCTGGAGAGTAGGCAAATATTCTTGATATGGTAAGAGATATGGATGAAAACTATCACCTGTCCCATCAATAAACAAAGGATGTTTCAGCCATCAAGCTCTCAGCCACTGCAGCCATCCAGAACTGTGTGCCCTGAGGGGCTTCAGGGTAGATTAAAAACAGGATACTAGCCCTAGGTCGAGAAGGCAATGGCACCCCACTCCAGTACTCTTGCCTGGAAAATCCCATGGGCGGAGGAGCCTGGTAGGCTGCAGTCCATGGGGTTGCGAACAGTCTGACACAGCTGAACGACTTCACTTTTACTTTTCACATTCATGCACTGGAGAAGGAAATGGCAACCCACTCCAGGGTTCTTGCCTGGAGAATCCCAGGGACGGGGGAGCCTGGTGGGCTGCCATCTCTGCGGTCGCACAGAGTCAGACACGACTGAAGCAACTTAGCAGCAGCAGCAGCAGCAGCCCTAGGTAGTTCAGTGCTAGTGTTGAAGGTGTTAGTCACTCTATTGTGTCTGACTCTTTGTGACTCCATGGACTGTAGCCCGCCAGGTTCCTCTGTCCATTGAATTCTCCAGACAAAAATACTGGAGTGAGTAGGCATTTTCTTCTCCTGGGGATCTTCCAGAACCAGGGATTGAACCTGGGTCTCCTGCATTGCAGGTGGACTCTTTGCCATCTTAGACACTAGGGAAAGTGCATATAAAAGGAATGAGTTCAATGAGCTCAGTCTCCAGCAACTGCCTATACATAGAAAAGCTTGAAATTCATTAACCTGAGATGTCTGGTTTTTCTTTAATTAATAGTAATCTTTTGATGTTCTGACTACCTGGGTGTTTTGGGCTTTTTTGTTTTGTGATTGCTGCTGCTGTTAACTCGCTTCAGTCATGACCGACTCTGTGCGACCCCATAGATGGCAGCCCACCAGGCTCCTCCATCCCTGGGACTCTCCAGGCAAGAATACTGGAGTGGGTTGCCATTTCCTTCTCCAATGCATGAAAGTGAAAAGTCAAAGTGAAGTCGCTCAGTTGTGTCCGACTCTTAGCAGAAACCCCTCTATATCCTGGCTCTTCCCTTACCTCTTCAGAGCAGTCCCTCAGAGCTATCTGAGAGGCTGTCTTCAGGGCTAAGTCCTCAGCAAGTCTGCTAAATAAAACATAATTCTCAACCTTTAGATTGCCCTTTTTTTAATCTGTCAACAGAGGCTTCCTATAATTTAACTTAGGTATATGACTTTTTAATTCATTAACCTAAAAATATCAATCTTATCATCAATATTACTGATCATCAATTTGGGACTACAATCTGGTGTAGGTAGCAGAATTTCAACAGACTGATCAAAAAAAATAAAAAAACTTTTATCATCCTGGAGGGCTCACAAGATTTGTTTTCTTCCTTCCTTAGTTGTAATTACCAAGTCTTCACGTCCACCCTCTTCAAACAAGGTTTGCAACTCCTTTCCCATGATCAGGAAGCAGTGCGACAGTAAACCTCTGCTTTTCGTCACAGGGAGCAGGCACCCAGCCCAACAAGTGTCTGAGGAGAAGGCTCACACCACTGAGCCACTATATGTGAACTGACCAGAGGCTATAAACTCCCACACGCCTTCGATGCATGTCCCTTTTATTACTGTTGTGAAGTGAAAGTCGCTCAGTTGTGTCCCACTCTTTGTGACCGCGTGGACTACATATACACAGTCCATGGACTTCTCCAGGCCAGAATACTGGAGTGGGTAGCCTTTCCCTTCTCCAGGGTTTATTATTGTTGGCCAGATATAAATCCAAACAAAGCATGTGTTAGGTTCTTCAGTCCAGACAAAGTAATATAGTAGGTTGATCATTTCAACCTCTGCATTCACAGCTTTACTCACTCAGATGAATTATGAACTCAGATTTATTTCCTTAAAACTATCTTAAGAGTCATCTGGGCTACGAAAATGTTACACCGAGATCACAAACAGCCAACAAATACAGCAGTAATTTAAAAAGTTAACTTAAATAGCTATTCACTTTTCCTTGTTGTTAACATTTTTTTGAATTTTAATATGTTTTTATTTTTTATTTTTAATAGAAAGATAATTGCTTTATAGTGTTATGTTAGTTTCTGCTGTAGAACAACAGGAACCAACTATAAGTATATATGCGTGCATGCTCAGTCCTATCAGTTGTGTCCGACACTTTGAAACCCCATGGACTGTAGCCCGCCAGGCTCCTCTTTCCATGGACTTCTCCAGGCAAGAATACTGGAATGGGACGTGTCTCCTGCATTGCCAGGTAGGTTCTTTACCACCAGCGCCACCTGGGAAGCCCATGCAGGTGAAGTTGCTTCAGTCATGTGGGAAGCCCATGAGAGAGAGGGAGAGAGAGAGAGCGTGTGTACATACATATATATCCCCTCCTTCTTGAGCATCCCTCCTACCCCCTTTCCACCCCTCTAAGTCATCACAGAACATGGAGCCGAGTTCCCTGTGCTATTCAGAAGCTTCCCACTAGCTATTTATTTTACACATGGGAGTGTATCTACGTTAATGCTACTCTCTCAATTTGTCCCATCCTCTCCTTCCCCCATCCCATTCACTTTTCAAACTTTTAAAAGCTATCACTATTCAAAAAGCTAAATAATTTGCAGTTACAATATTTGCTGATTCATCTTACTTTGCAAAAACAAATTCAGTGTATACTGCTTTTATGTAAATTTAAATTAAGTAAACAGTAGTAATAAAAGGTGAATTCTAGCTCATGATTGCAGGCTAAAGCATTTAGAAACAAGTGTAATGTATTCTGAAGTGCCTTGAAAAATAAAATGGATAATTAATGCCTAGAGAACAGGAGCTTGGCGTGTAATAAAGGCATGCGTGGTAAATGTTATGATAGAACTAGGTGGCAGGTACGAGCATGCTAAGTCATTTCAGTCCTGTCCAATTCTTTGGGACCCTATGGACTGTAGCCTACTAGGCTGCTCTGTCCATGGGATTCTCCAGGCATTGCCATGCCCTCCTCCAAAGGATCTTCCCAAACCAGGGATTAAATCCATGTCTCTATGTTTCCTGCATTGGCAGACAGGTTCTTTACCACTAGTGCCACTGGAGAAGCCTGGCAGGTACATAGGTAGGCATGTAAAATTCTTCCAACTTTGCTGATGTTTGAAAATGTTCTATAATAAAAGCAGGAAATCATTTAAAATAAAAATATAATCAAAATAAACAAGCAAAGTGAAATCTCTAACAATCCAGCACAAACTCATAACCAGAACTCTCAAAATTTTCATGTTGCTGGTGGAAGCACAGAAATAGTTCAAGAAACTTCACTTATGGTTTCAATCTAGTCAAATCTGAATCACAAAAGGTTTACAGTCAGAAATTTCTGATGCCACCCAACAGCCATAGGAAAAAGACTTGTATTTAAATAATAGATTTTACATTGGGATTTTTGAAAGAAAACTCCTTCCCACAACAGAACGACTTTCATTAACACGTTCCTTTCATACTTATTCTGGGTTGACTTTGACCACGACAGAAGCAAAGGATGCTTTCTAACACAATGCCAGTGTTGCTCCTTAATCAACCAAAGTTTAGCATAATATTCTATGAAGACAGACATCAATCACTTCTTTTCTTGGGTAGCGATAATTATCAAAATAGTTTCCTGTTTTTTCTAAGAAGCTTTTTCTTTTTATCTTTTGCCAAAAAGAAAAGGGAAGAAAGAAGGTTATTCAGGAACTAAAACACACTTCTACAGAATCTTATTTACTTTCTTTTCTATGTCTAGATATATCAGTTATTAGGCTTCAGAGGCAGAGATTGTTAACCCTGAATACAGAGGAAAAAGAATTAGGATAGACTGTCACTTATAAAACAGGTCATAGTTAACTGTCTCTTCCCTTTTGTTTAGTCGCTCAGTTGTGTCTGACTCCTTTGGGACCCATGGACTGGAGCCCTCCAGGCTCCTCTGTCCATGGGATTTTCCAGGCAAGAATCCTGGAGTGGGTTGCCATTTCTTCTCCAGGAATCTTCCTGTTCCAGGGATTGAAGCCACGTCTCCTGAATTGGCAGGCAGATTCTTTACTGCTGCCCTAATCCCCTCCAAAAACAGATTTTGAAAAAACAAAACTATCACCCCTCAAGTGGCAATATAGTGCAGAAGGAACAAGAGAGAAAGAGAGAAAAGGAAGGAGAGACCTAAGGAAGAAAGGAAAGACAAGACACCCTCAATTCTATTCCAGTCTCCACGATATACACTTCCTGGTGAAGTGATTGTCTCAGTAATTTTCCCTCCATTTTTCTACTCTCTCCCATTCCCATTTTTATCTCAATACACTAAGAAATAAAAATAAACTGTCCAGTCCAAAATGCAACTCACCTTCACGTGCCCCCCTCAACGTGATATCAGAGGAGCAGCTTGTGAATGACCTTGATCCCAAAGAGTCCAAGCTCTCAAACGAGTCCTCCCTCTTACAGTTGTCTGGAGAAGCCAGAAGCTCCCCGCGCTCAGGGCCCCAGATGTCGCTGTAACCACTGTCCCTGCCACTCCTCTTCAGGCAGCTGGACTCTTCAAGTGCCTACAGGGCATTTGTTCAGGAATAGTAAGTGAGCAAAACTTCCAAAAATGTCATCAGTTATGGCGTCTTTGTTTGCATAGCTCAAGTCATGCTATCTCTGATTAGATGAGGCAATGAGATTTCCCAGTGAAATGTCAGAAAAAAATTTGATAGAAATCAGAATATAAATCTGTAAATGTTTTCCCATGACTTAATACTTTAGCACTCATGTGACAACATGGAGGTACCCAATATTACTTAGTAAGGTAATAGAATCTATTTAATAATGAGGAAATTTTCAGTCAAAGAACAGCTAATAAGTAGAGTAACATTCAAGAGCTAAAATCAATTCCTGTTTAGTTTTCTGGCAATAAACATAAAAGGAGGCAAAGAGAAAAGTCAATCTTAATTTTGATATTCAAAAGGAGAAAAGAATAAGATTGTATTCAGCCTACCTCCAGGAAATATTAGGGGTCATTTCTATTGAACAAATAAAAAATACATAACAAAGTTCTTCAACAAAAAGAAAAGTTTTAAAAGAGAGAGGGGTAAGAATAACAGCTATACACCTCACAAACTTGTCTATTTTCACAGATTATAAAACTAGATTTGAACCAAGGAAAGCTCACTGGTTACAAAACTAGATCTGAAGAAAGCAGGCTTGTTTGTTGATATATAAAACATTTCCCCTGTATCTAGATGAAATATTTGGCTCCTATATCAGTTATATAGAAATAAAGAAAATGTTATTAACCATAGGTTTGTAAATCATATAGAACTTACTAAATAATCATTTTTAACAAACTTTCCTCTAAGAAAGTTAATAGCAAAATACAATTGGACTTTTAAAAATTAGCATTTCAGTAGAATTTATAAAGCCTTTAGCATAGTAAAGGCTTAATAAACATATACATATATATCAGTGAATAGTTAGCAACTCTATAATTTTTTAATACAGCAGAGGTAATTTTGTTACTACAGTAACAAAATTATTATTTATTATTATTTTAAATATTTATTTTAAATAATTATTTTTTTATTTTAATTATTATTTTCAGATAATGATACTAATACAGAGATAAGAATTCCTAGGTTCTTTAACAATCAAATGTAATATGTGAACCTTTCATTAAATCATTATATAGACAAGAAGCTATGAAACAGAGTTGGGAAACAATTGGGATGTTTTGAATATAGACTGGATATTAAATAATGGGGAATATTCATGATTGTTCTTTGGTCTAGGAGACACTGTAGATATACAGAAAAATATTCTTACTGTTAAGAACAGCATACTGAGTATTTAGGAGTAAGCAACCTGAAATCTACATGAAATAATGGATAGATACCTAAACAAAGCCAATGTGGGACACGCTTAATGATTAAATCTGATGGAAAATAGGTGGGTATTTGTTACACTACTCTTTCAATTTTGAATTATGAAAATTTTCAACATGTGGAAAAAGTTGAAGAAAAAAGGTTTGTAATGAATAATTAGCAGCTGTCTAGGGCATACTTTTGGCTAAGACTGAATGTCAATTTGTGGTTGAATTGTGTGACAAGTGTTTAAGTGCCAATAAGGTCCAATAGATCTATTTGAGATTTTATATATTTTATCTGCCACACACACCCTGGAATTAGACTTGACATCTCATCATGCAAATGCAAGCGCCTACCTTGTACTCTATCTCCAAGCAGATGAAGAAGCTGGGACCACTGTTGGTGTCACCATAATACTTTTCAAAAAATACAAAATTTAAAATTCTAAGTAAATCTTTAGATTCATCAGGTTTCTTAAACACATATTTGTTGAAGCCTTCGAGTGCAACACACAGGAAATGATTTTTGACCTAGTACGTGTTAAAAGTTAATGATGATGTGCCACCATAGTTGTAAAAGAACTGGCGTTTGGCCCTGTTGCCTGGTTCCTACCCCTATCCCCACACCAAGGACTTTTCTCTGACAAGTCACCTAAAGTGAGTCACCTACAACTTATAGGATGACTCAAGGTCAACAGTTTACTGCAAGAATTTAAAAAAAAAAAAAAAAAACACCTAATTTAATTTTTTTTGGCTGCACTGGGTCTTCATTGTTGCACTCAGGCTTTCCCTAGTTATGGCGAGTGGGAGCTATTCTCTAGTTGCAGTGTACAGGCTTCTCAATGTGGTGGCTTCTTCTGTTGTGGACCATGGGCTCCAGGGCGCAGGGGCTCAGTAATTATGGCACATGGGCTTACGTGCTCCGTGGCACGTAGAATCTTCCCAGACCAGGGATCGAACTTGTGTCCCCTGCATTGGCAGTGGATTCTTAACCACTGGACCACCACGGAAGTCTCTGCAAGTATTTTTCTTTATTCATATTTTAGATTGGCCATTAAGCATAACTATTTAAGGGAGAAAAGTTTGATGAACACAATGATTTTGATTTTAACAGAACAGATGCAAAACATATACTGACATATCTCTTAGGGCTCTCCACCCGCCATAATAATGGAATGGAACCACAGCTTTAGCTTTACCTATGAAAAATTCTTTGTATATCTACTCTGGTTTTGCCACTGGTGGCAGGAAACAAACTCAAGTAAAGCATTCCCAGCACACTCTACGAAGGTTACTGAACCTGAGTCACACTGCCATAAAAAGAACCAAAGGCTGTAAAGAGAACACTAATGCAAGGGCCAAAGTCCCATGTTATTTTTAACTGGATGTTTTCTTAGCTGAAATAACTGTAAGGCAGACTCTGCTCATGCTTGAAGCCCCGCCACATTCATCCTTCTGAGCCCTGCCCTCCACCATTGCACTGACCTACTTGTTCATCTGTCTGCATCAAACAATTGTGCTCTAAGGATGGTTCATCTCCCTTGTGTGAGTGCTTTCTCAACACCTCATATCAGGCATGATATTATCTCAACAATTATCTGAATTAACTGTTTTAAGAATTTTAAATAGGATATTATCAACTCCTTACAATTTAAATATAAAAATCCAGAAGGAATACGCTAATCTTCAAGACCATAATTTCATCTCTCTATAATATATATGGCTGGCCTCAGGCAAAACTAAAGATGAGAGTAGTTATAAGGCAAAGAGATCATTTTCATCCTGGCCTAGAACATCTATTTTCCAATCATAGTAACTAGCATTTATTATATCCTTACAATGTACCAGAGACTAAGGCTAAATGCCTGATGGGTACAGAATCATTTACTGATCACAAAGACCCATCAAGCAACCACTATTAATTACATGGTGACAAATTATTTTGATGACATATTTTCTTCTGAATACTGAAGATTCTCCTACAGAAATACCCCCATGGCGATTAGTTCTCCCATTTGATCTTATGAATGAAGATGTGGCCAACTCTGGTTAGCCTTGGCACTTGACTCTCTTCAAACAGTCTTTAAACACTCAATATTTGCAGCACTGATTCCAAAATATGAAGGACTAGAAATGTGTTTAAAACCAAAGATTCTAACTTAAAAATCTTATGAAGTTTCATGTAACAGCATTTACTACTCTTTAGAAAACAGACGTAGCATGGTAGAATTGTGAAGATATTGGAATAAGTACATTAGAGATATAGTGACCCATGGCAAGACAATAAGATAAAGAAACTGAGTAACATACACACATTTTAATAGCCTGAAGCAGTTACAGGTCAAGTTCATAATTAATATAGAAACAGTTGGGTTATATAAAGTGTTGAAGAAAGAAAGTTAATGAGTATCTCACTGAGTTACCTAAAATTAAGAAATAAATACCTGTACCTATATTATATATCCTGGAAACTGGTCTGAAATACTCACTGCTTGGTGGTGACTTATGAAGTCAGCAGATAAGTAACAATCCTCTCTAGGCATCCCCATCAGAGCCACCATATTTTGTAGAAAAAGTAAAAGAAGGCAGAGGGCATGAAAACAAGAGAAGAAGGGGAAGATAAGAACTATTAGTTAGAGTAAGTGTCTTATATAGATAGAGTTTCCTTACCTTAGTCAGAGCTTGTCCTAAAAGATTCTCAAACGCTTTCAAATTAAGACAGGGACCATTATAGTAGGGGTTACTTTGTGCTTTTCTCCCCAGCCAGTACAAAGTTATCAAAACCTTAAAAAAAAAATAATGCCATGAAACAACAGATGAGTCAATTTAGTAATTAACAGCAAGCTCAAATGCAAGTGAGCACTAGATAAAAGACCATATGTATCTATCATTGAAAAGTAGATTTCCTTTTAAATTACATGAAGGAGAAGGGTCATCAAAAATGTTATTCTCCTCTGAGCACATTCTCACACCAAAAGCTTACACCCTCCAACAGGTTTTTGTACATTCTACCAGTACACATGAAACAGGAAAAAATTCACAGGAAGAAAACATAAATTAAACTTTTCAGACAATATTTTTCCAACAAACTTACAGACTAAACACTTAAAATCAATAATTCTCAGCTTCACATTTTTAAATAAAGCTGTCACATTTTTAGAAATTCTCCTAATATGCAGCATACTATAGACATGTCTACAGTGGCTAATTCCTCAGAGTTCTTAAACATTTAGTGTTTTTCCTTAAAGTCTGATTTTGGTGGCTTCTGACTTACTCTCCTAAAATTCCTATAGCCTGTTTATCTGCCTTTGCGTGCATGCTAAGTCGCTTCAGTAATGTCCAACTCTTTGCAACCCTATGGACCACAGCCTGCCAGGCTCCTTTCTACACAGGATTCTCTAGGCGAGAATACTGGAGTGGGTCCCCATGCCCTCTTCCAGTGGATCTTCCTGACTCAGGAATCAAACCCACATCTCTTGCATCTCCTGATTTCACAGGCAAGTTCTTTGCTACTAGCACCACCTGGGAAGCCCTTATCTGCCTTTACCACATTACTAACAAGTTAGGACTCACTTCCTAAATTTAACCCACCTTCTTATACTATGAGGTCAGAGAATACACATTTCAATCATATTTAAGCGTATTTAGAATTTGTTTCTAACAAAAATTCCATTAGAAAAAGGACAGAGAATATATCAGATATTTTTAGTTCTCACTACCTTATTACAGAACATCTAAGAAACCATTTATAATGTTCCATTAAATATGTATCTTACATTTTTCACTCTCCTATCAGTCTCTTCTTGCCTGTAAAGAAGAAAAAAGAAAATATTCATTAAGTAATATCTGTGAACCTGAAATTGTTAATTATTAACTAGAAAAAAACTCATTTGTATTATAAAGTTCTATGAATATTAATATCACCTGGAAGTTCAGAAACTTTACAGAGTATATTATCCATCAGAGGATTTTTCCATATTCATTTATTTCACGGAGTATAATGGTCAGTTTTCTATTAAAAGCAAGGTTGTCTTTTTTTATTTCATTTATTACAGCTTGATTTATAAAATGTACTATTTGCATTTTTAAAATTTTCATTTTAAACAATGTTTAAATTCAACCAAAAGGGAAAAAACATCAACATATGGTCATGGCAGAAAACGATCAGGAAAGGCAAAACATGTAAATAGGAAAAAACAGAAGTAATTTTGCATGGAGTTTTCTTTTCCATTGTGCCTGGTGGTTTTTCATTGAAGTTCCCCAGAGAAAACTGCTCAGAGACCAAACCCCTGCAGATGCTAAAAAGTGCAATTTTTAAAATGCCATAAATCTCTGCCTGTATTATAAGCATCATGAGCTTACCTGGTGGCTCAGAGGGTAAAGTGTCTGCCTGCAATGAGGGAGACCCAGGTTTGATCCCTGGGTCAGGAAGATCCCCTGGAGAAGGGAATGGCAACCCACTCCAGTACTCTTGCCTGGAAAATGCCATGGACAGAGAAGCCTGGTGGGCTACAGTCCATGGGGTCGCAAAGAGTTGGAAACGACTGCGTGACCTCACTTTCACTTTTCATAAGCATCATGAGTCCTCCCCCCCACCCCTATAAAAAGGCATGATATTTATGGGAAAAGTTAAAGAAACAGATGTCAGCACAGTGTGGAAGACAAATACACATGAGTTCATTAATAACCGGGTCACTCTAAACTACTGGTGCTTTCCAGAGACTTAAGCAGGATCATTGCTGGTTCAGGAGAGATACAAGACCCTGAGCTAGATACCCTTCAATGTCGCTTTCCAGTCTAAGAGTCATAGTAGTACACTTACAAGAAAAAAAAAACCATATATATATACACACACACACACACACACTGGCTTTCTTGGTGTCTCAGAGGTAAAGATTCTGCCTGCAATGCAGGAGACATGGAAACGTGGGTTCAATCCCTGGGTTGCCAAGATCCGCTGGAGGAGGAAATGGCAACCCAGTCTAGTATTCTTGCCCAGAAAATCTCATGGAGAAAAGAACCTGGGGGGCTGCAGTCCATGGGGTCACAAAGAGTTGGACATAACTGAAGGACTGAGCATATACACACACACAGTGTGTGTGTAAGACATAGAAAAAATACACACATAACATATATACACAGGGAAACAAAGGGGAAGAGAATGAGCTCATCAGTAGAGACAAATATTTAACTTAGCTTTCAAAGAATCCATGAAGACAACTACGACCATTCCTTCCCATACAACAAACATGAACTGAAGTGAACCTAAGAACAACATGCAACTCCTGTCTACCACCAGAACAGCATCACAAAAATAAAACTCATGAGCTCTCACCCTACTGTGGAAACGTAAATTCGTATAACTACTTGAATACACTTGGTAGCATCTATTCAAGCTGAATATATATGCATATTCTATGATCTAGTAATTCCACTCCTCAGTATATATCCAGCAGAAATACTTACAGATATTCAGCAAAAGTCACATATGAGAACCTTTGTAGAAGCACCATTCATAATAGAATGAGCTGGAGCTACACTTAACATCTTTAAGAGCCGAATGGATCGATTATGGAATATCTGCACAATGAAATATTCTGTAGCAATGAGAACAAACAACCTGCAGCCATACGGTTCAATCTCACAAACAACTGGGAATCAAATGAAGCCAGATAGAGCACAGGCTGTATTATCCATTCACGTCAAGTACAAAAACAGGCAAAACAAAGATAAGATGTTAAGATTCAGTATAGTGTTCACTCTGGTAGGGAGGATGGAAATGACTGGAAAAAGGTGATGCACTTCTGGGAGCCAATTATTTCTTACATTTTAATCTGTTTGATCTAGTTCTTATATTTTGAACGCACTGCCTACCTATGTGCATTCCATCTCTAAAGTTTGGAAACTGTACACTCAAAATACACATATAGAAATAGATACATATTTCAAAAAAGCAAATAAATTTCACAACCCAAGTACTTAAACCAGGGCTTATCTCTTCAGTAAAAAGAAAATTATAGTGCAAAAAAAAAAAAAAAAAAATCAACATTTCCAAAGAAGTAGGGGGAAAAAAACTCACTAGAAAGCAATAATAAAAATAACAAAGGTATAAAATATATAGCTTCCTTTTCTATTAATGGCCAACATACACACCTTAGACATTAATCAAAGCACAAAGAACCATCAACACTCAACACAAAGCATATACTAGGCTAAAAACCACCACACTATTAACATTCAACGCAAAGCACCCCACTTTTCTCATAAGCACCCTGAGGGCAGAAGGAACAACAGAGCTCTCTCGAACCCCTGACCTCCTTTCCACACAGCCTTCAGCTTTCTAATCCAACACACTCATTGGCTTTTTATTATGATAAAGCAATAATTGTAAACACAGGGTATGGCCTATTTGGGAATAAACACTCACAATAAACCGTGACCTTGTCACTACAACCTTTCCCTCATTTCACATTCCTGTCTGAACATGAGCATTTATAACATGCTCTTGAACACGGTGACACACAGGCCAGCCAAATTGCCGTTCTATCACTGAAATGTAATGCCAGGAATTCAAGTAGTCAATGATTTGCAGGAGTCAATAGAGGCCAGCTTCTGATACACAACAAACACATCCCACTGCTTAGAAGTCGAAAACTAGGCAGCTCCTTTTGCCTGCTGTGGCCACAGGGCACAACCCCAAAGCCTTTCAAAGAGAACAAGCGTGAGAGCTGAGGGGAAGCTTGTGGTATCAGCCTCTCCATGCACCATCCAAGATGCTGCCAGCCCAACAGAACCAAAAATTAGACAAATCCTATCTACAAATAGACTAATCCCTTATAACAGATATTTCAACTGTTGACATGGTATATATATAACATCGATAGACCTAGAGTCTGTCATACACAGTGAAGTAAGTCAGAAAGAGAAAAATGTCATATATGAACGCATATATGTGGAATCTAGAAGCACAGTAGAGATGACCTATTTGCAGGGCAGGACTAGAGATGAAGACATAGAGAATAGACAGGTAGACACAGGGTGGGAAGGGAGAGTGGGACAAATTGGGAGATTATGATTGACATATATACACTTCCATGTAGCTAGTGGGAACCTGCTGTAAGGCACAGGGAGCTCAGCTCAGTGCTCCGTGATGACCTACAGGGGTGAGATAGAAGAGGGGGCAGGAGGGAGGTCCAAGAGGGAGGGGATATATGTATACAAAGAGCTGATTCATTTCACTGAAGTGAACACATTGTGTTACTTTCACAGCAGAAAGTAACAAAGCAATGTGAAGCAATTATATTCCAATTAAAAAAAAAAAAAAAAAGGAGGATGGTCTTTGGGTCAGATGTAAGTCCCAAGAGCTATGTTCATCTTGGCAATTTAACTCTCGATGCTTCAGTTTCCTCCTGGAGAATCTGGAAATAATGGCCAGTATTTCAGGAATTCATCAGAAAAGTACCCGGGTACTTAGCAGAGTCCCTAGCCGTATGCTAAGTGCTCACTGAACACCAGTTATCACCAGTCTATAAGCTGTGTGAGGGCAGGGATCATCTTACTTACCAAGTTACCCACAAAGGCTTCCTAATGAAGCCATGCTGGACTGCAACATTTAAGTTGCAACCAGCCTGCCTGACATTCCCCATCTCTCATCCCTGCTTAATTTTTGTATTATAACCATCAACTGCATGCATTCATTTATTATCTGTCTCTTTATCATCCAAAAGGATTTTTTGTGATTTTATTTATCATCATACCTCAAGTGTCTTAAGACAGGGTCTACCACCTGACAAGGACATTAAAATACTTTTATTAAAAATGTCTAGCACGGTGCATGGCACACAGTGCTTAGCAGCAGTAATCTGAACACATCTTTTTAGGTTACAGAAATGTAAGTTAGCAAGAGAAAGCCTGAAATGATAAAAGCTCAGGAAAATTCCTATGTGATGTTAACAGTTAAATTGCATTAGCTTATTTACAACACCCAATTTTGACTCCAATTGCCCTGATGTTCATAACTGTGCTTCTTTGTAAAGTTACTTTCTTTAAAACTTCAATAAAAGGAATTATTTATAATCATAGATCAGTAACCTTAAAAAGGCACCGATTCAAAAACAAAGAGGAGCTGCAAAGTGCTGAGTGCAGAGATTAAGCGCTAATCTCTGTGATGTAAAAGCTTCCCAGCAAAGTTCTGAAAGACAAAGGCCAAAGAACCTAAACCTTCCCTGACACCCAACTTTACCATAAAAAGGGACAGAGATAAAACATTAATAGTTTGAAAAATTACTATGTTGAATACTTCTCTGTGTATTATATACTAATTTAAATATTGTGTTTAATACTCAAGAAATGGCCAAGTATAACATAGATACCATCTTCCACCCTGTTAATGGAACAGCTCTCATCATTGCCTCACTACCCAGCAAACGACCAGAAGACATGTGCTAATCACAGAGCTCTGAACTTTCTGCCAGAGGCCAGGAAGAAGAGAGCCACGAAAGCTCAAGAACGCCCATCTATGAACAAGATCCATCAGTAACCACCTTATCCTAACAGTTTCAAGGTAAATATAGAACTAGGAAGCTCCAGGTCTGACGTTTTCTTTATTCAAGGCTATTTTAAGATGGAGGAGCCTAGTAGGCTGCAGTCCATGGGGTCGCTAGGAGTTGGACACGACTGAGAGACTTCACTTTCACTTTTCACTTTCATGTATTGGAGAAGGAAATGGCAACCCACTCCAGTGTTCTTGCCTGGAGAATCCCAGGGACAGGGGAGCCTGGTGGGCTGCCATCTCTGGGGTCGCACAGAGTTGGACACGACGGAAGCGACTTAGCAGTAGCAGTGCAAATCATCAATCAAGAAGTACCGTATCTGGGGCCTCCCTGGTGGATCAGTGGTAAAGAGTCTGCCTGGCAATGCAGGGGACACGGGTTCGATCCCATATCTGGGAAGATCCCATAGGCATGGACCAACTAAGCCTGTGTGCCACACCTATTGAGCCCTCATGGCGCAGCTAGTGAAGCTTGTGTGCCCTAGAACCCAAGTGCTGCAACAAGAGAAACCACTGCAATGAGAAGCCTGCTCACTGCAACGAGAGCGTGGTCCCCACGCGCCACAACTGGAGCAAAGCCCATGCATAGCAACAAACACCCAGCACAGCCAAAAATTAATACATTTTTTAAAAAGGAAGAGGTACCATATCTAAGGAAAAGACCAGGGAAATAAAATTCATTTGGATGCTCTGGCTTCCATCAGGAGACCCCATGCCAGGCAGCTCACCTAGGAGGGCAGGCTCTGGGGTCAGACCTCCTGGTGTGATTTCTGGCTCCACTTGTAGGAGCTATGAGAATGTGGTCAAGGTATTTAACACTGCATCTCCATAGGCTCACCTGGAAACCACACGCCTGTCTCACTGGGCTGAAAAGAGACATCTGGAAAGTATTTAACCCAAGCAGATCAAGGAAAGAAGACACTTCAAGCCTACCCTCCAGTCATCCATCTCAACCACACAGTGTGGTGGGGGGAAGTGACTGGGGAACAGGCACGTTCCCCACACGTTTTTCCCCTAGAAGAGACATTTCTGTGAAGCACAATTCAAGACACTCTTTCATGATCTGTTTTCCTTTCCCTGTTTCTCTGAAACCGTTGAACAAGAAAGTATTTCAAGTATAAGGTCAAATAAAGAGCAAGGCAAACTAGCGTGGTATTACTGCTGTTGGCCAAACATCCACACTGGCCCCAAGCCAGCCCTACTCACCCGCCCTCTATCTACCAGCGACTGCCCAGGCCAACACCCTTCCATTTTCCAAAAGGTCAAAAATCTGAGGGGGAAAAATGTGTGTATGTGGCCAAAATATATCTCCCTCATATCTGATACCAAAGTTTGGGGACAGAGTGTTAAAAGGTGAGATTCTCCTTTTATTACAATTTGGTACAGCCAGCTATACTCTAGGACTTCATTAAAAATATTTCCAATACGTTCTGTTTCCCCAACAAGCCCACAAGCATGTACCCACCTCAACCTCTCCAGACATCTCTCCTGCAGGACTGTAGAGAGCTAGGACCATATCTGACTCACGGCTGTACCCCGGAGGGGTCAACCACAGGCCTGGCTGAGAGCCGCCCAGCATTCAAATGTTCACATGTAAGTCACCTAAGCTTCCTTGGTGACTCAGTGGTTAAGAATCCACCTGCAATACAGGATATACTGGTTCAATCCCTGGATCAGGAAGATCCCCTGGAGAAGGAAATGGTAACCCACTCCAGTATTCTTGCCTGGGGAATCCCATGGACAGAGGAGTGGGCTACAGTCCATGACTCTGCAAAGAGTCAGACACAACTGAGCAATTAACAACAAAAAGTCACCCAAAGCCACTCACAGAGCCAGTCCAGCAGATCAAGGACAGAGAGTTGGAAGAAACTGTCAGCCCCAATGAGATAAAGCTTCACAGAGCTTACAACCAAATCCCATCTTCCATATTTTGATGCATCTTTTCTTCAAGCTACTAACTTCTCACTGGGAGCACTGTAAGACTCACTCTTCTCATATTCTGCCCCAATCTCAATCTCAAAACCCCCTAAGCCCTGAATTATCTGTGCCCCAAAACCATCCCTCCTCTCAAATCCCAGCCCCCTCCCTGCCCACCTCAACCTCAAACACAGCCGTCTTACTGAACCATCACACACGGAAGCGTGTGTTTGAAACCTCGTGCTGGAATTTCTGATAGATCTTTGCTTCTGGTACGATGGAAGATTTCCCTACATCTTGACAGGAGAGATGAGCAGTGTGGTACCACCGTCCACTACCTCCAGCTTCTCTGACCACAAGGATTCAACAGGAGACACATGTATAATTTCCTACCCGACCAGGTCTCCTCCCTGCCAACACACACTCCCCACTCTTTCTCTCCCTAATCCTACAGTCCTGATGATCCCCTTTTCTAGGCCTCCGATAAGCCTCTACCTTTGTTCCTCAGAACAACTGCAACTCACTGGGGTGATTATGCCCCCAGGCATCCACTTCCTGAGGCCACTTCCCAGAGAAGGGCGTGGACCCAACCCTTAGAGTCAGCACTAGCCCTGCCCTGCCCTGCCCTGCCCTGGGCGGCACCAGCTGACCCGGTATGCTGCTGGGGAAACGGGGCTGACAGAGAGAAGCTGGCCTCGCACGATACTTGGTCCTCCTCCAAGCCACCAAGTTATCCGTGCCCTCCAGCTGTTGCTTATGAAGTCTGGCCACCTGTTCACAACTTTTTTAAAAATGGCAAGAAATGAGGCCCTGAATCATGATTTCCTAAGTGGTCACCAGTAGAAAAAGTGTGTGGGCTGTATCTGCTTTCAATCTGTCAGATATGTGTGCGGCGAGGCAGCAAGCATGTGTGTGGCTGGGGGAGATGGCTGAGACCATTCAAAGCAGATGCTCTTCTCATAATTGCAGTGGCATCGTTTTCTATAACAGGACAGGCTGCCTCCAAATGGAGGGGAAAGGAGGAATTCTTCCGGTTGTTCAGGATACTGAGTGAAATCTGAAGAAGCATAGTGAGAAAATGGGCTTCCCGGGTGGCTTAGATAGTAAAAAATCTGCCTCAATGAGGGAGACCTGGATTCGATCCCTGGGTCAGGAAGATCCCCTGGAGAAGGAAATAGCAACCCACTCCATTATTCTTACCTGGAGAATTCCATGGACAGAGAAGCCTGGTGGGCTACAGTCCATGGGGTTGCAAAGAGTAATTTCTAACACAACTGTATCTGAGGGAAGAGCCTGTTTTTATTCCAAATGAAGGCTTTTAGGAATGTACCAGGTAATGGCTCCTTTTTCTATTAACAGACATTTTTATTTATGGGAGCTCATCCACTGCATCCCATAAAATCTTTCTCTAGTGACTGGCAAATACAAGGAGGAAGAGATGTGTGGACAAAAGTTAAAGATGAATTCTTAGAATACTGTATTCTTTCCTTCTCTCTGAAAGTAAGCTGCATTTTTAAAAGTGAAGTTGAAACTCTTCCTTTCCTCCCACCTTCATCCCTAAAACTGAAACTGTATTCCATTTGACAATCTTCCAGTGAGGTGACACACACGTGACTCATAGCTTTTGACCTGCCACGGCTACAGAATGAGCTCTACCTGATGGTGGCAACTGCAGAAATGGCACTTGAGAAAATAACACCAAATCTGGAGATAATTAGTGAGCACGAATAGATAAACTTGATGATTTCTGTACTTAACCTATGTGAGAACAAACTCTTGGAAATTCAACAGTTTTTGCCCTAGCAACTGTAATGCTTATTCCAAACATGACAAATGAGTAAGTACCAGCTCGTTAAAAATAATTTGTTATTAAATTTCATACCCCTCCCACACGCTACTAAGAATAGCTAAGTTTCACTTAAAGAGAAAGAGGGAAAAGAAAAAAACATGCATTTGAAGACACCGGCACACATTCCTCCTGAGAAAATGAAACTGAACAGTGCTGCTGCAGGAGCTGAAAGGGGGGTTTTGCTTCTCTCTCAACCACAGACTGTTTGCAAATCTTCATTTCTACTGTTTTGGAGTATGTTTGCTATTATATAAAACTGATTTCACAATTGAGACTCACACATGCATATCTCCAGTTAGGTGGTAACCCAGAAACAGACAATTCCTGAATACAGAATTTAGTGTCCATGATGCATGCTCTTTTTACTAAATGGAGTTATGTCCTTCAACTATATCAAAGAATTATATCAAATGCATTCAATTATACCAAATATATATCAATACTGATACTTATCAATTATAGCAGAGGCTAGAGCTGGGTATCAATTACAGACCTACCCATCATTTTACTTTTGCAGGTAACAATGCCAGGTAGCAGCAGTAATGGAAACAGTGGGTTTGGTTTTTAGACATGGGAGGTCTGAGACACATTACAGACAAAACAGAAATGTGAAGCAACTGGTAATTAGACATACAAGGAGGATGTTCAAGCTAGAAATCTAAGCTGGAGATATTAATATAATCTGGGGAGTTGTCAGTATAAAGTGTAAAGTCATAAAGCTACAATGAGACAAGTATAGCTAGACAAGAGGTCTAGGATTGATTGAGGTCTGAGAAACCTAATGCATAAGGGCTAGAGGTAGAGGAGAAACCAGCAAAGCAAAGAGAAGGACTAGCCAATGTGATGGGAGCGAATGCCAGAGGGAAGGACAGACAGACAGAGGGAATAGTCCAAAATGTTATTGAGAGGGAAATGAGGATGAGTGTTAGGGAATTACTGCTATATTATTTTCTTAACCCTTATAATATCTTACACACATATACACAATTATGAAATTACTAATTATTTCTTTCCAAAGGAAGAAAAAGAATGAAGTATTAACATCAACAAAAATTGCATCAAAACCACTAATGTTTCTAACGAGACAATTTAAGAGAATACTGAGAGCTACATGGCTCAAGTGCCCTTGCAGACTTTTAAGTTCATGCTCAGTAGAGCCAATAAGAAAAGTTCACTATTGTTATAAGTCTTCTATACTGGAACAATAATGTGCCAAGTGAAGAACTTTTCAAGTCAGTATTTCTCAAACTGTGTACCATGAAGCAGGAGAAATGAGCAGACTGAATGGAGCATAAGGTCAAAACTTTTTGCCAAGCGTTGCATATTCTCTTCTTAAATGTACATAATAGAAAACTGAAGTTCTGCTAAGTCCTATAACAAGAGATCCATTTTACTTACACTAAGAAAAATTTACTCTGTCACATTTTTTGGCACAAATCTTAAGGGACTCTGATTTGATGAACTATTTCCCAACTGTGTTCTGTTTAACTCCACTTCATGCTTAATTACATCATCTATATTAATAATAATTGCCTTATTAAGCACTTTATACTAATCATTATCTTGACCATACTGCATTATCTCCTTTAATCCACACAATACTCTGATGATTTACAGAGTAGAAAACTTGGACTCCAAAGGCTTAAAGACTTTCCTAAAGTCACAAAGCTATGTAAGACTTGATGTGATCCATAGTTTTCATAGACTGAGAGCCATGAACTAAGATCCCTGACTTAGCATTAGTATAGTCACCTTTTCTACCTTAGTATATTTTTAATAGCTTGCTTCTTTCTTAATCCTAAAAAATAAGTCTCTCTGTAATACCCTGAAATATAAATGTCTCTCAATATTCTCTCCAAGTGTTGGCTCAAAATCTATCTATTGCATTAACACTTTCTTGCCTAAATCTGTCCCTCAAAGACAATGGCAAAAGCTCCCCGCCTTTTCTGGCAAAATCTATATAGGTATTGTACTATCTTGAATATACAAGCCATTATGGGATTCTGCAGATAGAAAATTGTCAAAGCATTTTCTAAAATTCTTCTAAGTTAATGAAATATATCACAATAATTCTCAGAGAAATGCAAGGCACAGATTACCTGTTCTTACCACAGCCAAGCCTTTATGAGTATGGTTTCTATAAGGCAAGTATCCATCAAATATAAATAAAAAGATTATAAATTAAGCATAAACAAGATTAAGTGGGAAAACATTTTGGTTAATTTCCTGAGGTATATTTTCTGGCCTAAAAAAAAAAGCAAAAAAGAGAACTATATCTACCTTCAAATTTGGGAAAATTAAACAAAAATATTTGAAGTGCTTAACACGCAAATACGTATTTTCTTTCTGATGAACATAAAAGCATAAGGTGTAAATTCTTATTAGTAAGTTATTACATCATTACACCAATTCCTTAGCTGTAGTTTATATTAAATGTGCTATATGTATATAATACAAACCCACATTGTCAAGGAAGTGTATTCCAAACTACTGATTCAACTACACATTCCAAAGTCTCCATGTTGCTTATATGTACATTATTCTCACCCCTATAGGTGAGACTTGTTTCAAAACTTTAATTTCCACCATGGGAAAAATCAGTACCAGGCCCCTAGCCCAAGTTCATCATAAATCACTTTTTAAAAAATATAAGTTTATTTATTTTAATCGGAGGCTAATTACTTTACAATATTGTATTGGTTTTGCCATACATCAACATGAATCTGCCACGGGTGTACACGTGTTCCCCATCCTGAACCCCCCTCCCACCTCCCTCCCCGAACCATAAATCTCTTTTGAACTAAATTTTGCTTGTCCTAGATAAGCCTCTTTTATCTTAGGGTTTTAAAAAAAAAACACCAAATTTCTCACAATTTTATCTAACCCAAAGGTTCATAGGGGCAACATAAATTTAAAACAGTTTCTTGACAATATTACCCTTTTGAACCTTACAATTCTTCTTTGTGGGGGATTATCCTGGGCATTGTAGGATGTTAAACAACATTTTTGGCTTTATTCACTAGATACCTCCTCTCACCCTAGTCAGTACAATTGGAAATGTCTAAGATGTTACCAAATATTCCCCCCAGGGGAGGGAGGAAGCAAAACTGCCCACAGTTGAGAACCACAGTTCCACAGATCCACAGTTTCAGAGGATCTAAGAATTTAATGAATTCTTCTTCATAAAGTATACTTAAGGTTCCATAGGCCTTAAATTAGCTGAAACCAAAACCAATCTATCTCACTGGTAGACGTAAATGAAGTATAAGGAATGGACTAATTGTCTGAGACAGATAAAATATTAAATTGAAAACATATTATGATTCTTCCTTGCAATTTGTATAAAGCTGCCTTTCATTGGAGAGTTAATACCGTGCATTATTTTAAATTTTCCATTTACACCTTCCATTGATGTGCCATTTCCTTCTTAGTCTTCCATATAACACTTCAAATTTCAGATTATCAAACTATCACCAATCACTCTGTATGAGTCACCGAGAAAGAATGGACATGCTTCAAAGGAATACTATAATTACTTCCAAATTCAGATTAATATAACCCTGCCTTCTTCAATTAACTTTCAAGTTCAATACACATTCAATCCCGGTGTCCTTCAGAGCAGTTTACATTTCTTACAATCAGTTTCAATTTTCCCACTTTATTTGTGAATACCTTTCGAAACTTCCAAGATTAATGAATCTAATGAGTTTTTTCTTGTTCTCTCTGCTTTCCACTACATTCAGTCTGAACCAAATTCAAATAATACTTCCCAGGCAACTCTTCTCAGATATGCCCTTTATATTCTCACTGGCATTATCTCAGCCCAGAATTTAAATTTACTGTCTTTTTGAGTGCATGTATCATCTAATCCCCAAGCCTATTCATCCTTTCACATGCTCTGCCCTGATGAAGGGTACCAAATTTCAGAGCCAGAAACCTAAGACCTAAGCCAAACAACATCTCCCTCAAACTCTCACTTCCCCACCAACCAAATCCTATCAATTCTAGCTCCTAAACCTCTCTGTGGTGGTTGAGTCACTAAGTCGTGTCTGATTCTTGAGACCCCATGGACTGTAGCCTGCCAAGCTCCTCTATCCATGGGATTCTCCAAGCAAGACTACTGGAATTGGTTGCCATTTCCTTCTGTAGGAGGTCTTCCCAACCCAGGGATCGTACCCAGGTCTCCTGCATTTCAGGCAGATTCTTTACTGACTGAGCTAGGAGGGAACCCCTCTGGAATTCACCTTTTCTCACTCAGGTGTATTTCTCTTTGGTCTTCACCCACCGCTCCTCCTCCTCCCCAGAGATTCCCGAAAAACCCTCTTAAAATAGAATCCTCTCTCTGTCTCCTATTGTGAAATTCTTTTTTCTTATGGTTTATTTCCTCAAGTAAAGTTCAAAATATGGCATTCACATTCATCGTCTGCCCTCTCTCAGCCACCACATTTATTGACCTGCCCCAGCATAAGCCCAACACTCTTTCTATAAAACAACCCTGGCACTCTCTCAGCCATGAACTCTCCCACCTCCACATAAGAGATAATAGGAGGTTTTCGCTACCTGGAAGGCCCTTGACTGTTCTCCATTTTTGAACTGATCGTTCTTTCAGATTAAACTTAAATGTCACCAGTCTCAGAAGCCTTCCTATCTTCTAGAGGCTTCTCTCATGTGAGCCTGTGGGTACTTCCATAACTTTAAAAGTGTCAGTTGCTCAGTCAGGCCTAACTCTTTGCGACCCCATGGACAATAGCCTACTAGTCTCCTCTGGAATTTTCCCGGCAAGAATACTGGGGGAGAGGGGAGGGGCGGGGAGGGATGCGGGTTGCCATTCCCTTCTCCCAGAGATCTTCCTGACCCAGGGATCAAACCCAGGGTTCTTTATCCAAGAATGCAGGTGGATTCTTTACCATCTGAGCCACCAGGGAAGCCCAAAGTAAAAGTGCTAGTCGATCAGTCGAGTTTGATTCTATGCGGCCCCATGGACTGTAGCCCACAAGGCTCCTCTGTCCAGGGAATCCTCCAATCAAGAATACTGGAGTGGGTAGCCAGTCTCTTTTCCAGGGGATCTTCCTGACCAAGAGATTGAACCAAGCCTCCTGCATTGAAGGCAGATACTTTACCATCTGAACCACCAGGGAAGCTCTTAAAGCACTCCATTAAATTCTCTTCCCAGTCTCTCCCACAAGACTGTGATCTTCATGGACTGTGAACTTCATGAATTCAGAGACAGAATTCTGTTCATCTCTGGCTAAGTACTTAAAATACAGGCACTAAAATACCACTAGGAAGAAAAGACTAATCTTCAGCCTCTTCTAAAAATCTACCCTACCATCACCTAGAATCCTATCTAAGGGGCCATTTTTGACCACAATGTTTACTCCCTCTCATTCCCACTAAATCCTAGGGCGCTCCAGGCTTTATCTTGAATTAATTTTAGTTACATCTCCATTTCCATCTTTCAGTCATTTCCTATTGCATCCTGTTCTGACTTTAGTCAAACAAGTCTAACACAGCAGGACCAGTTTACCCTCACTCCAGAGCTAAATATATTATATTCCTTCAGCCTCAAATGCCCAGAAATTGTCACATATTTAACTCTTAAATGTCAAATTCCAGGAAACTCCCATAGGACAATGCCATGTCTCTGAAACACTTTAGAGATCCAATAGCTCCTAAAAATATAGAGCCATACCATTATTCATCCACTTATATCCATTACTGACATTAATATACTTTGTGTATTTGTCTCACTGCCTTCAAAGTTACCTCTGAGGACTATTTTCCCTTCATAAACATCATTCATATACAGCTGACCCTTGAACAACACTGAATATGTAGTACTGTTCAGTTCAGTTGCTCAGTCGTGTCAGACTCTTTGTGACCCCATGGACTGCAGCACACCAGGCCTCCCTGTCCATCACCAACTCCCAGAGTTTACACAAACTTATGTCCATTGAGTCAATGATGCCATCCAACCATCTCATCCTCTGTCATCCCCTTCTCCTCCTGCCTTTAATCCTTCCCAGCATCAGGGTCTTTTCAAATTAATCAGCTGTTTGCATCAGGTGGCCAAAGTATCACATGTTAATTTCCTGGGTTTTTTTTTACAACATAAAATTTCTTTATATACTCAAAATTGGATTAGATGTTTCAAGTCTCATTTAATTTTATTTTTTTAATCACTCATAATTTATTTCTTATATTTTATAATTTTATTTTTCCTTTGCATTATAATCATTATCTACCTCTCTTTTTTATAATCTAAGTGTCAAAATGAACCTGGCAGTTACCATATTAAAACACAATAACTATATATTACTTTTCGGAGAAGGCAATGGCACCCCACTCCAGTACTCTTGCCTGGAAAATCCCATGGATGGAGGAGCCTGGTAGGCTGCAGTCCATGGGGTCGCTAGGAGTCAGACACGACTAAATGACTTCCCTTTCACTTTTCACTTTCATGCACTGGAGAAGGAAATGGCAACCCACTCCAGTGTTCTTGCCTGGAGAACCCCAGGGATAGGGGAGCCTGGTGGGCTGCCGTCTATGGGGTCTCACAGAGTCGGACACGACTGAAGCAACTTAGCAGCAGCAGCAGCATATATTACTTTCCTTTAGTATGCAAAATCCTTGGATGGTACGGAAGTTGCATTCTGAGGTATATCTATGCCATTTTGTTTTTGATGCATGGGAAAAGTTGCTCCAAAAACTGATATTTTTCTAGTCATTCCCTATATCTTCCCTTTATGATACATTTTTTTAGGTTAACAAGCGAAGTCTCTTAAAATGTAAGTACTCCAGAAGGAATAATAAATCGAGATGCCTATTTACTAATTTAGTAATGAGCCTGACAGCTGATTTAGAATAAAGCTGACAGTGTCTAGTTCTCTGATGGACCCGGAGGGTTTCTAAGACAACAGGTATATACCCAGAGGTAGTTGTGGGAATCAGTAGGAGTGGGTTGAAGAAAAAATGTTTTTTGTCCAGGGCTGGTATCACATGTTATATTTTCCCCATGCTCATCTGTATTATCTACTCCACACCTAATGAATCAGCAACTCTGGGGTTAGGAATCCAGGAATCTAGGTTCTCCAGGTGATTCTGATGCATGCAAGTGATTGAGAGTCACTGCCCTAGAAATATACCAAAGTTAAAACTACAGCTTAACTGAAACTATAGCTTCAACTAGTTAAGCTACTTCTCTGAAAAAGGAAGTTCAACGGAAACATAATTCCTCTAGCCTCACCCAACTAGAATTAAAGACAAACAAAAGCACAAAGAAACTCAGAGTTAAGTGAAAAGCCTGGAACTACTGCCAATGATTTTCAAGTGTTGACTGAAAAACCTCAATGTGCTTCACTGGGCTTGGGTGGGCTTAAGAGAGCACCATGAAAAGGCATTCAATTTCCTGCTGTCACTGCTCACTAAGTTTGGGTCTTAGGATGTCTTGGTCCAGGGATCTAAAGAACAGGCAAGATCCCTGAGTTCGCTACTTAACACTTCATGAGCACAAACATTCCATGGGATCCAGAAGAGAACACCCAAACATAAAAACACATCATGTCCACAGAACAGAATGTTTCAAGAAGCACAGAAGTGATTTCTTCTCTAAGTTTTCTGAAAAGTCAGCCACTGCCACTTTAAAGGAATGAATGCTATTCAGAAAGTTAAAATAAGTTAACTTTGTTACAGTCATCTTATAATTTCCTCATAGTTTCATGCATTTCTGTTGTATGTCTCTGAAGAAGGGGAATTGATGAGAAGCTAGCCTAAATGTTATTTTTTTTAATCACCTAATATCTAATTTGTTTTCCCCAGTTAACAAGGAGGTCTGGATTAAGTATCATTGGAATAATTCATCTGGTGAAAGATTAAATGAGCATGACTCTAAAGTCACCTTATTAGAAAATCCTACACACAAAATTATAATACCAAAATAGCTTCCATAAAAATAGCTATGTATATTAGACTTGTAACACACCACCAGCAAACATCAACACCAACCAATCTGTTGAAAACAGGCACAAAATATAGATTAAAAATGAGGAAAGGCTGCACAGACAAATTGCCACTGGTAAATTTCCTTCTCTATTTCTAAATATGAAAGTCTGATTCTAAATATGAATTCTATTCTAAATGTGAAATACCATGAACATATTGAGGTCTCCTAATTAAAAGAAGGTAGTTGTCCTTAAAAATATAAGTATATCTCTTATTTTATTCAAGTTACTAATTCTGAAGTAGAATAATAGGCTAAAATATAGATAAAGTATCAACTTAGTAAAGAAAATAACTCACTGAAATAAGAAAAAGTTAAAGCTAGGTGAAATTACTTTTTATTAACTTTTTATTTTATACTGGAGTAGAGGATAGCTCAGTTATTAAAAATGTCAGTTATAAAAAATGAATAAGTCTAGAGATCCGCTGGCACATTATGCCTATGATGATGATTGAGTCACTCAGTTATGTCAAACTCTTTGAGACCCCATGGACTGTAGCCCACCAGGTTCCTCTGTCCATGCCTATAGTTAACACTGTCTTGGGGATTCCTTGGTGGCTCAGTGGTAAAGAATCCTCCGGTTGATGCACAAGGCGTAGGTTCAATCCCTGGGTTGGGAAGATTCCCTGGAGGAATCATGGCAACCCACTCCAGTAATCTTGCCTGGGAAATCCCATGGACAGAAGAGCCTGGCATCCTACAGTTCATATGTTCACAAAGCGTTGGACATGACTGTGCAACTGAACACACACGCATGCATGGAAGCATTTAATCATCTGATCAAAGCAACCTACTTTAAATTCAAAACCATATAAAACCTTAAGAACAAACACTAAACCATCAATTCATTTGTGAGGGTGAAATCTAAATGCAAAGACACAAGCTGTGCCAGCCAGCAGCCTGTCAGATGGGGGGCAGATGCAGAAGAGGGGAGGCCTCACGTGCACAGACACAGAAGCACCCCAACCTTCAAAGGTCAATACACCTCCCTTCTGACACCTTACTGTGAAATACACTAAAGCTTCAATCACTGAACGTGTTTCAGGAGATAAGCTTACCAAAACAGTTTCTGAGTCTAACAGAATGTAACATTAATCCCAACAGCTAGTTTTATTGGTAGATTTAAAATCTACCAAACATAGAACTTTATGTAAAAATATGCTTAAAATACCGTATCAAAGAGAACCTTCCAAAGATGATCTCTCTACACCCTGACTTATTTTCTGATAATCCTATCACATCTCCCGTTACCTTACATTTCTATGCATTACTGTCCTCTCTATTAGAATTTATGCCGAAGGTGGGCAAGACTTTGTCCTTTTAACCACAAAACTAGATCCTGAATCCCTAGAACAGTGCCATGCCCACAGTAAGAACTCAATAAATACTTGTTAAACTCATTCATTTATCCAAACATTTACTGAATCAACTTCCCTGGTGTTGAACCTGTCCTAAAATACTGACAATTTTCCAACCTTGATGAAGAGAAGTGAAAACAGTTTGGTTATAAAATCTTGTCAAGCTGAATCAGATGTTTTGTAGACTATGTGGGTTTGTTTTCCAATGCTGTTGTTTGGGAATAGGGTTTGCATTGGTGGGGGAAAAAACAGGGAGCTAAGTACATTTTGTTATATGAATTTGGATGCAGTGTACCTGAAATAATCTATTCTAAGGGGGTTGCAGATATTTTTGTCTGGAAGAGTTGCTTATAAGAGATGCAGAGCTTAGATTTAAAAGATATTGAACAGATAGAAAAGAGACAACTTTTGCTCATGTTGTAGGAGAATGTACAGAATAAGTGAGTGGAGTTAGTTGTGGCCAACACTGGGCCCAGACTGTGACTACCACACAAACAGGGTTATTTACGATTTATCCCAAGCCCAGGACACACAGTGATGCTCAACTGTCTAAACTGATTTGAATATGCAACTGGCTCCAGAGGCCAAGCCCATGATGTTTATCTTGCAGGCATGACATTCCCACTGCCCTTACTCCAAAGTAGTTCCTAAGGCAAAAAATCAGCCTACATTTCTGAAAGGCCCTAGAGAAAACATTTTGGAATTCAAACAAAATTCCCTCTTCTTGTTGGAGTTTAAAATAAGAAAAAAAAGACCATAATTTCTGATTAAATGCATTAACAACTCCTACATTTCCATTTGGATGCTCCACTATCACGCCCAACACAATGTGTTAAAACTTCATTTTCATCTTGTCCCCAAACTGCCTGCCTTTCTGCTAATAGCTGCACAAGCTCAAAAACTGGTCCTTCTTTTTCTTTCACTCTAATCAGCCTCATCATGTCTACTTCAAATATCTACTTCTCATTTACACTTTCACTATTTTCAGCAGTTGGCATCCTTATGAAACAGCCATGTATGCTAAGTCGCTTCAATCATGTCTGCCTCTTTGTCATCCTATGGACTGCAGCCCGCCAGCTCCTCTGTCCGTGGGATTCTCCAGGCAAGAATACTGGAGTGGGTTGCCGTGCCTTTCTCCATGGGATCTTCCCGACCCAACCTGTGCCCCTTAAGTCTCCTGCATTGGCAGGCAGGTTCTTTAAAACTAGCACCACCCAGGGAAGCCCCAAAATACCCATAACCACTGAACTACCAGGAAAGTCCCAGAAGCAGAGATTCAGAAAGATGGGGTAATGGTGTACAGATAAAATGGACTGCCTGAGAACTGACTAACTTGGAGGCTGGGATAGATGTCAGGAAACTGTTGCAGTTCATGGGTGTTCTGCAACAATGTCCTGAACCTCGCCCAACCTCCATGCTAGTCAGTTCACAGTCAGTCCACCTTACATTCTACTTCACTACCCCATCTTTCTAACTCTGCTTCTGGGACTTCCCTGGTGGTCCAGTGGTTAAGACTCCATGATTCCAACACAGGGGCGTGGATTCAATCCTTGATTGGGGAAATATTAATAGGGTCCCACATATCAAGTGGCATGCCCCAATTTTTTTAATTAAATAAATAAATCTCTGCTTCTGACATCGTAACCTTCTGCACCAAGCTTTTGTTAATAATCCCACTAAGAGTTCAAGCTTTCCCAGCCACAATACTCGAAGTACCACTCAAGCTAGTCCCAATGGACTTGTCATCCTGCCTCCAATCAGCCAACCTAGATTAGAAATTCATGCCTCAACACTCCCAACCTCTCCCCCTAAACAAGTATAGGCCTCAAGAGTGGAGGTCTTACTTAACTTTACTCATTCCTTTGCATCTAAAAGGCTCTCTGAAATGACGGATTAGAACTCCTCTCTGCCTTTGGATTAACAAACCTTCCTGCAGCCTTCTCCCACCTCTCTTATCTTCGGTCCACACTCAAGCCTTATATCTCCCCTGCTATCTTTAGTAAACCCTCGCTCCAACATGCTATCACTGTCATTCATTGCATAAATCCTTGTTACTCAGAGTATGGTCTTCATTGGCATGGCCTGGGAGTTTACTAAAAATGCAGAATCCCAGCCCTGTCCCAACCTGATGAATCAGAATCTGCGTTTGACTCCAAGGTGTTTTATACACACACTGAAATTTGAGAAGCACCAGTTTAAAGCACTGTAACTCATTCAAGTCTAGGTAATTTTTCACATGTATCTTCTAAAAATTACAAATTCTTCTGTATCCACTGAACTTCCTTCCTACCCAACCAACTTAATAGACCTTGTGTCTGACAGATACATATTAACACATTAAAAATTCCCTTGTGTGATCATCCTCTGTCTTTCATTAGGACACATTTAGAGGTGTGTGTGTTAGTCACTTAGTCGCGTCTGACTCTTTGTGACCCCATGGACTGTAGCCCATCAGGCTCCTCTGTTCGTGAGATTTCCCAGGCAAGAATACTGGAGTGGGTTGCCATTTCCTTCTCCAACATTTAGAGGTAGAATTATTACAATTCTGGGTTTGAATCCTAATGAAGTTTCCTACTCGTGCTAAGGATATGACCTTGAATGAGCCACCAAACCTCTCAGATTCCATTCTGTAAACTCAGGCAACGACTCTTGTTTATAAAGAGGTTTAAGATTATACACAAGGCATTAAGCCAAGCATTCAGGTGCTATTTTCTTTCCACTCTCCTCCACTCCCTCTCTTAAAAGCAGTACTTTATCTCCTTTCACATAGTCAGTAGTCTTAAAACAAGTGCTTTCTATTATTGCAACTAATTCATTCCACTAGTTATTTAAAAGGAAATACTCCTATATTACCATATGTAAAACAGACAGCTAACTGGAATTTGCTGTATGATTCAGGGAACTCAAACCAGAGCTCACTAACAACCTAGAGGGTGGGAGGGATGTTCAAGAGGGAGGGGACATGGGTAAACCTATGGCTGATTCATACTGATGTTTGGCAGATACCAACACAATGCTGTAAAGCAATTATCCTTCAAATAAAATAAATATTTTTTTAATAAAAGGAAATGTATCCTTGTTTTCATTCTACTCCTGTATCTCTATCTCGGGTTACTATGACTTTCATCTATCTTTGGCCCTCTAAAACATCACAATATAAAAGTTTAATAAATATTTCTTCTTATGAATGCAAGGTTTACATTCAACAACTAGCAACAAATAACTTCTAATGACTTGGTATAAGAAGTGACCCCTCCATTTGTTGTAAGTCTTAGTAAAGGAATTCTGAAAGTGTCTTGGTGCTTGAGTCATTTCTTGGACTTCACTTTTTTGAGTCACTATCTGATCCTCCAGGAGTTTCATCTTACTGGAATTAGCCTGTGCTATTTATTGTAACACTTGGTGCTCTGTCTACCACCTGTTTCAAACCTTCCAATCACCACACTGATAGCATGACTTTTGGCAATGTACTCAAGTAATTCTTCTTCTTTAATTCAGTAAGCTAGGTAATATGACTGTGGTTGATCTTTTTTGCTTACAGTTTGAGCTTTCAAACAAGAGTTTCAATTATCACTAAGGTTTTGTATGAGATTTAATATAAAATGACCTAAGCTCTAATAAAAAATGTATATGTAAACAAACACACACACACATATATACACACACACACACACACACACACATATATAAATAATTTATAAGCACTTATTCCCAGCCAAAGATGTTTGGATGAGGGAGTTGTGGCTTAGTTTGGTTTGAACAAGTAAAATGAAGTATCAAAAACTGGTGAATAAATCATTTATTTAGAATAATTTCCTGCCAGTTCTATTTTAAAGATAGGCCTCATGCCACTGCTATAAAGGTCAAAGTGTGGTAGTATGATCCCAAGCAACTGAGATTAGTAAGGTTCTACAATCCACAATCTTTGACAAGAATGTTCCACTACCATGGCAAATACAATTAAACATTTATAACTATTCATGTCCTTGGAAGGAAAGCTAGGACAAACCTAGAAAGTATATTAAAAAAGCAAAGACATCACTTTGTCAAATCTATGGTTTTTCAAGTAGTCATGTATGGATGTGACAGCTGGACCATAAAGAAGGCTGAGTGCCCAAGAATTGATGCTTTTGAATTATGTGCTGGAGAAGACTCTTGAGAGTCCCTTGGACTGCAAGGAGATCAAACCAATCAATCCTAAAGGAAATCAACCCTGAATATTCACTGGAAGGAGACTGATGATGAAACTGAAACTCCAAAACTTTGGCCACCTGATGCAAAGAATTAATTCACTGGAAAACACCGTGATGCTGGGAAAGACTGAGGAGAAGAGGGCAACACAAGATGAGATGGTTAGATAACATCACTGACTCAATGGACATGAGTTTGAGCAGAATCTGGAAGACAGTGAAGGACATGGAAACCTGGCATGCTGCAGTCCATGGGGTCACAAGAGTCGGACACGACTGAGCGACTGAACAACTACCTGTGTGACAGTCATAAAGCCTATAAAGGCATTTATGTGTACCTATCAATAAAATCCAAATACTCCATTATTTCTCTACTAGCCAGGGTGTAAAGACCATACATGTAGCATATTTCTTCTTTTCTAAAGCACACATGAGTCCATTCAACATTCCTAAATTATATGAATTCCTAAGTATCACTGATTTTAGATTTGATGGCATACAGCAATATATTTATTTGAAGTTACTTAATTACAAACTTGGGGAAATTTTTAAATTATAACAAATATATTTGCCATGTATCAAACAAGATAATATCAATCATACACACAAATCCATCTGGGGTATAGCCCCCCTGGTTAAACAGCAACTCAATTCCAGTCCCATAACACTAGAAAGAATATCAGTAAGTTTTTAAAGGCTGTTGAAGTCTGTTTTGACAATAGAGAGGAAGCAGTCCAAGCATTGTAGGCTAAGACACCCCCTGAATTTAAATCCCAGCTCTGTTATTTGTCCAGGATAAGCTAACCAACTTACTCTTCTGACTCTTCATTTCGTGTACCTGAAGCAAAATAGAAGTAGCTGGCTAGGCTGTTACTAGGTTAGAAATAACTAATGTTAAACACCTGACAGACAGATATCATCCTCCAGTGTGTCTAAACCTAGACCTAATGGAGTAATCTGGAAATATTCTGGATACTCTAGTAGAGTGATACTCCCACTTAGGTGATATTCATCAGTCCAAATCCATTGTTCCCTCAGAGTTGTACACTGTAGATCATTGCAATGCTCCTTAAGACACAAAAGCAAACGTTAAGACTGAATGAGGCTTTTGTCATCGTCCCCATTTATGGTTCTAAGAAGGAGGTAGTAGGTCTTGCTTCTCTTCTAGCCAGCCAGGACTCAGGGTTCATAAAGAGTGCCTATTAAATAGCCAATGGATGCTGCTGACAAGCCACAGATACAAGGCATACAGATGAGGCCTCGATACCCCTAGGCTAAGCCTCATACACCTGCCCACCCACCACCTTCAGCCCATCAGGATGGCACTTCTTCTAGCTACCCAGCAGCAGACAAGTCTGATTCAAGGCTTACATCAATGGGTGTCAATCTTTAACGGAATGTTTCCCCCATGCCTCTTTCTGATAAGCAGAATGAAAGAGAATGGAAAATATGAGAAAGGACATAGAGTTCTATTTTTTAATCTGGGATTGGCATGACAATGGAAATGCCATTGGACACCTATATTTAATCACACTATTCCTATTTCTCCTCCAAGACAGGGACCAAGCCCTTCTGATGAAATGAATTCTTCACCAAAATAAGCAAGGGTCTAGGGACCCTCATGGTCTGGTGCCTCACTCTTCAAAGCCTTTTACAAATGTTCACATATGTTCTTAGTGTGTGTGTACATGTGTGCTCTATCGTACACTTTTGAGATGAATACACATTATACACAAACTAAAGCTACCCACCTAGTAGAGAATTTTTCTTCTCAATATTCAGTCAAAAGAAGTCTACTAGCATGTCAACCAAATTGTCTACCCAGGCAAAGATTCTCTTGAAGATTATTTCCATATCTCAATAAATGTAATAAAAAGTACAGAATAAAAGCATTGCAAAGTCTAGCAGCCATCAATATTATTATAAAGCAATGAAATGGTGAAATGTAATAACAAGGATACTTGATATTTAGAGATTTCTCCCCAAATTGCTCAAAATACACAGCACAAACCCTCATTAAACTAATGGTGGCTGATGCAAACAGAGCTAATTCAAAGCAGCTGCTTTTCCCAGGCCACCAAGATCTCCCACTTTTTCCATTTTTAACTTAAGAAAAACTGGTTTACCTGAAGTATGTTCATTCAAACTATGTTTTTAATCTACTTCTCTTTGAATGGAATATTATTACACTATCATATGCATTGAAAGTGGCAGGTGTACTTAAATTTACACAGCAGGTGTGTGCTGTTTCCTTAAAGGTTTCTCAGTAACACCTCATGGAAAATAGGGAAAAAATGGAAACAGTGACAGTCTTTATTTTCTTGGGCTCCAAAATCACTGCAGACAGTGACTGCAGCCATGAAATTAAAAGACAATTGCTCCTTGGAAGAAAAGCTATGATAAACATGGATGGCACGTTAAAAAGCAGAGACACCACTTTGTCGGCAAAGGTCCATATAGTTAAAGCTATGGTTTTTCCAGTAGTCATAGACAGATGTGAGAGTTGGACCATAAAGAAGGCTGAGAGCCAAAGAACTGATGCCTTTGAATTGTGGTGTTGGAGAAGACTCTTGAGAGTCCCCTGGCCTGCAAGGAGACCAAGCCAATCAATCCTAAAGGAAATCGACCCTGAATATTCACTGGAAGGACTGATGCTGATGCTGAAGCTCCAATACTTTGGCCACCTGATGTTAAGACCCAACTCACTGGAAAGGACAGATTGAGGGCAGGAGGAGAATGGGTCGACAGAGAATAAGATGGTTGGATGGCATCACTGACTCAATGGACATGAGTTTGAGCAAACTGGGATATACTGAAAAACAGGGAAGTCTGGCAAGCCTGGGGCAGTCCATGGAGTCTCAGAGTCAGACACAGTTGAGCAACTGAATAACAACAGCAACAGTTTTGGAACATGTTAAGTTTACTGCAAATATTTGGTCAATAGTGTCTAAAGCGATGCTATTAAGCTCTTAAGAGAAAGTGACCATCACCCTGCCTCCCGGTTCAGTAGGGATCCTCAGAAGGTGTATCTCTGAAAAACGGAAACACAGTCCATCAGTAGCCAATCCCGCCTGGGATGTCTGCTCAGCATGACAAATTATACCAGGGCAATTACCCCTAAAATGTAACTACTCCATTTATCTAAACTCTTTAAAATAACCAGTAAGTGGTCAATATACAACTTTTATACCCATTCAACATTTGATAGCAACAGTCTTCATTTTAAAAAAATCAAGTTATAACATTTATGTTAAAGCCTCAACATGAAGGTATACTTCCTACTTTCTTGACACATTTCACCATGTACGACTGGAAGTAAATAGTAACCAAGGTTTAACCTCACGGGGCTTCCCTGATAGCTCAGTTGGTAAAGAATCCACCTGCAAAACAGCATACCCCAGTTCAATTCCTGGGTTGGGAAGATACACTGGCGAAGGGATAGGCAACCCATTCCAGTATTCTGGCCTGGAGAATTCCATGGACAGAGGAGCCTGGCAGGCTACAGTCCATGGGGCTGCAAAGAGTCAGACACGACTAAGCGACTTTCACTTCACTTCACTTCATGACCTCACAAATAGTGGCTATTGCTATTTATGACTTTTTTGTGCCCAGGTTAAAACTATAAATATTTTCGATAATATAATCAAGACCTTTAGCTATTAGTACAGTAGCCTTTTCATGGACAGATGGGAGAGGCCCAAAAGGAGCAACCAAGATTTCTGAGTGAAAACATGACTGCAGTGTGCATTTGAGTTCTGTAAACAGTATACACACTTATCTTCCCCCCTAAAAATTTCATAAACCCAACAAAATTTTAGAGAATTAGAGAATTTTAAAAACTTAGACAATTAAAGAGATTTACACAAAATCTCTTTTAGAGAATAGCATCTGATCTTGCCTATCCAAACGACAACCACCTCTCTTCTCCCAATGACCAAAACATAGTTTTCACAGAAAAAAAAGGAAAAATGGGATGAAAAAATTAAACTACTAAATAAAGTAAAATTTTGGACTTGGATTTGTGTTATAGTCAGCTTGTGGTTTTATCATTTTTTTGCTTAAATCTGAAAACACAAACTTTTTAAGAAAAAATCCAAATCAAACTAAAACATTTTAATATTTCAAAATATACACAGAAAACTTTTTGAAGTCTCAGAAAGTTAATAAAATTATGTCAATTTCATATAAACAGGAGCAAGAGTAAATAACTTAGATATATTGTTCTCTGGTTTCCAGCTTTGCTATTCTAACAAAACAGACTGTACAAAGTTGACTAAACATAAATGTCAGAAAAACATGTTTTAACATCTACTAATTGAAAGAAGGGATAAGTCTAAAATGGCCAAAACTCTCATTCAAAAAGCAATGAACCTACAGCTAGTCACCACAATTTAAGTACCTGAAGACCACATTTTTCCCTCTATGTTCTTTTACAAGGCACACATATCTTCATCGGATCAAGAATCCGAATTGTGAAAATGATCACAATTGATAATTCAATACCGTTTACTGACTACTACTATGTGTGAAGCACTATACACTTTACATATGTGATTTATGAAAATCACTACAGTGTCCTTGCGGGATAGGACTATTCCTCAAACAGTATTATTTGATAAGCTCCAGGATATTAGCAATTTCATTTGTCTTGTTCACTAAAAAGGAAAGTGATCACAGGGAGGAAAAGTAACCTGTCTAAGGTCATTCAGCCACCAGGTGACTAAATGTGCTGTGTGCTTAGTCGCATCTGACTCTTTGCAACCCCAGGGACTGCAGCCCGCCAGGCTCCTCTCTCCATGGGGGTTCTCCAGGCAAGAATACTGGAGCAGGTTCCCATGCCCTCCTCCAGGGGATCTTCCCAACCCAGGGATCAAACCCAGGTCTCCCGCACTGCAGGTGGATTCTTTACCATCTGAGCCATCAGGGAAGCCCTGGTGACTGAATGGGATGGGATTAAAACCATGGCAGGCACCTAAATTCCTGCTTTTGTCTAAGATGATTATCTGTTCATGAGAACTGATGCACATCAACTGAACTTCTGTTCCATCCGGGGTAAGAAAGAAACTCAGCCTGGGGTATATTAGAAACAATTCAAATGAACTGCCAAGAAATCTTCATGTTTCTGTGTGCTCCTATTCTTCAGATGGCTTTTTATTATGCCAGAGTCAAAGGTAATTTGTGACGTTTTTCACATTGGCCTTGACGTTAAATGCTAGGCAAAGGTAAGAGGTACCAAGGCAGATAGCTTGACTTTGGAAGAAACAAGGCTTATTGCAAACTCGGTGGTAAAGCTTCTCATTAAAGTAACTTCAATGACTTCTCGTAAGTTACCTCCACTATTGATTTCTCCTTTTAAAAATTTCTATTCCTGACCCTTGAACTTCCATAAGATATCAAAACTACCTATGTAACCACTATCTTTTTCTACCAAGTCTTAAGCACGCATTCAGAGTGGTGATGATATGAAAACATTAAAATGTTTCTAAACCTTCATATAAATATAAGCATGGAACAGCTCTCAAATGTCAGAAAAAACAATATTAGTATTTATCATTTGACATCAGCATAAGAATTAAAATTCCACCAAATACTTTGGAAAGCACATGGTCCAAAATCCCAATTTTGGTTTTACTCACACAACTGAGAGGAAATACATATACTTCTTTTAAACTATATAAGTTTGAAATTATGTTGTAATATTCTGGAATGATAAATAAAAGGTAATTCATCTCAAAAGTTTAGTGACTGCTTTGCCAGATCTGCTTTGCAATTTTGAAAGATGAGGAAGACCTAGCTAAGAAAAATTCAGTTCTCATCATCAAAGCCTGGTTTTAAGACTTCCAGGACATGTTCATAATTAAAATCTGATTCTCAAATAAGCATTAAGCATTCAAATAAGAACCTGAAGGAAATAAGGAGATTAAAGGGAGTAAGTAAGGCATTATCTCTGCCCTCAAATAGTCTCAAGTCTAAGGAAAACTAGACCTAGGTAAAAACAAAAAATACTTTGAAAGCCCAGATTAGAAATCAACATCACCTTCAATGAGATGTGTTTCTTGATTGAAAAGTGGAAATAACTATTCATCTCTATAGTTCCAGGGAGCCCTGTGCATTCAACACAATGTATTCTAACTGAACTCATGAGGACATTCCCTTGCTTATAATGTGAACCCCTCTAAGGGCATGTCTCCACTTTATTTATGTCTGTATAAGTACCGGCCAGGCTTCCCAGGTGACTCAGTGGGTAAAGAATGCACCTGCAATGTAGGAGACATAGGAGATGCAGGTTCGATCCCTGGGTCGGAAGGTTCCCTGGAGGAAGGCACGGTAACCTGCTCCAGTATTCTTGCCTAGAGACTCCCATGGACAGAGGAGCCTGGCGGGCTACAGCCCATGGAGCCACAAAGACTCAGACAGGACTGAGCAACTGAGCATGCACAAAAGTACCAGCCACAGAGAAGATACTGAATCAATGCTTGTTGTAGGACTGGCAAGTGAATGAAACCAAAATTTCCCCTTACTGGATTAACTGCTGCTTTCTCCTCTGTAGCTCCAGAAAGTGTGTAAGCACATGTACCTTTCATGTACATGCTTCACTCCAATCATCAGTTAAATCAGACCAGGTTATAGCATGAAAACTGGGGGAAACACGCGCTTAACATCTCTAGTGACTGGTGAAGCTCTCATTTTCAAAAATGACTGACAGGACTACAGATATTACAGTGCATGTTGCTGTAAACATTTGATTAATTCTATACAGGCAGTCCTACAGATAATTAGGTGAAAGAAGAATCTCTTCAACAAAAATATATCTTTGGTCTAACCCTTTGGAGGACCAGGTTATAAAACAAATGTGATCTGATTGCGGAAGCAAATTTGACCATCCTCCCATGAACTGACTCAAGACAACTGCTAATCAAGATCAGCTACCAAGTGAGATTCTTTGGAGCCATGAATTTAGGATGGGTTACTTTTGAAGATAAAGATCCTAGCCATAAAATTCTACAACATGAAGTCTCATACAGCAAGCCAAGACAGAATCAAGCTCCATGGCTTTCTGGATTTGAGGAAGTGAGGAGCTGAGGGAGGAGAGTTGAAATCCAGAAGACATGTTGATCTATCAAAGGAATAAATTAAGAACCAGAAATGGAAAGAAACAAATACCAGATACAACTTCAGTTATTCTATAGTTTGCCCCTGCAACTCATATTCCAGCACCGTCTCTGTGACTAAGCAGAATATTAGATATTCAAACTTTGCAATCAAAGATCATTTGAAAATGTGACTAGATATTTTTGCTGCTAGCCTTAAACAGGACATTGGCAATACAAAAGAATCAATGTCCCCCTTTCAGAAACTACCTAACACCAGAGAATGAATGGGATAGAGATGTATACACTGCAGAAAACTTCCTTTCTGTTTTATTCTAACTACTTGGTAGGAAGAGAGGGAACATTTTTAAATAGTGACATGAATCGACAGGTGGAAGTCTCCATGCTCAAGTTACAGATCCAAGTTTGGATACCATTAAGGTTGCTTTTTTCCTTTTTTTTTTTTTTTAATAGATTAAGATATTGAGACACTCATTTGAAAGACATAGCCCCAGAAAAGTAGTAAAACCAGGTTTAAATCAGAAAAAGTTGAGAATTTTACAATTCAAAGTAGGTATATTTTTACTTACATGAATAAAAACTTTAAATAAATATACATACACATTCATCTCAAGTCCAATTTGGCAGACTATAAAAGAGACATCTGGGAACTTGATTCCTAAGACATGACTTTACAGTATTGCTGCAAAATCAAGCACCCTTTTGAAGCTTTAGAGAACAGTTAAATCCCTAAAATATCATTCTGAGCCTCCTCTATTTTCACAAGGGAAATATGCTAACACTAATCTTGCTTCCAGCTACTGTTCCTTTGGCAACTAGCACATGTAAAAATAACAGATTCTTGATTTCTCCACCCTCCACTTGATAAACAGGTCTTTTAAAAAAAAAAAAAAACAACTCCGCAGTAACATTTCAAGTCACATTTTAGACCTAACATATCAATGTCCTAAATAAGAGTGTATACCAAAATATACTTTTTTTTTTGCATGACTAAAATATTATGTTCCAAAGCTTCGCCATCTTCTAACTGTATTATGAACAGAATGTATCTAAGGAAGTGTGAAAAACTGGGTTGGAATGGTAAGGGGGGCAGAAAGGAAAAAAAAAAAAAACATTTATAATCTGTTCCAATTCTCAGTTTTAAAAATTTCAATATGGAATTTGGTTAGACCAATGGTTTAGATACAGGACATAGATGGAGTCAAACTGCTAGACACAAAATTAAAACCTTTAATGTTCAACCCTACCTTTCTGACAGCTTTAGCTCCTACAATCTAGGACGTCGGGGCTACGGTGCTGAGGTGCTCTCCACAACGAGTGATCTCTCTTTGGCTCTTAATGTCCAGACGCTACCACACAGCCCACGGCATCTGCTGTAGGCACTCTCCAGCGTGTGTGGCATGCCTCCCGTCACTGTGCTTGCCCTTCAGGAGGACTTTTATAGAAAGTGTGCAGAGATGGCTCTGTGGGGGTCATACCCTCTCTTCTCTGCAGATTATGTGTGTTTCTAAGCTCAGTATGGATAGCTTGGAAATGGTTAACAACACAACGCAGTTAATCATTGGTGGAGAAGCTAAATTTCATGGCCTCACTACACATCTCAGCTAGGATAGGTTCAATCTCCATCTACCATCACGGATAAGTCATCAGTTTGCCTACTACACTTTTGGGGAGAAAAAGAAGTGAAGACAGACCCTATCCATCCAAGTCAGTAACGTCAAAATTAAAAGTATCAACTGACTTTGGCATGTATGTTGCCCCAAAATAAGTGGAGTAATTCAAACATATTTGGAAAATTCAAACTATTACTTCCTTCAAATAAGATAACTCAATTAAGAAATTAATAAGTATGATTAAAGAAATATAGAGAGTACCCTAGCTTGTTTGACTAGTGAGAATTATTACAAATTAAACAGTATATCTCAAATTATGGGAAAATAAGATTTGTAGTTAGGTTCAGATTATTGAAGTGAAGTTATTGAACAGCAATGAGTCTTCAATTGCTTCTGTTCCTGCCACTCATTCTTACTACACACAGCTCTCCTAGGCTCTGTACATCATCTATGCTGTTCATCACTATTGTCCACTAACACAAAAAAAAAACTCTCACCTTTGCCAACATGTAGGTATGGACTGTCCTTTCCTATCTGCTCTCAGTATGTCCTGCAAACATGTATCTTAGATTATACTTGCAGCAAGACCGACAACAGGTCTGTGAACTGTGAATGCAGTATCTTAGGGGTTGAATTTTGATAGAGCATTTAAAATAATAAATAGTTTGCTACATTTTTGTTAATTTTAATGTATGCAGAAGAGCAAGATAATGTCCAAGTACTGCATGGTCCAATTTCAACAAACCTTTCCTTTAAATAAACAAATGTACTAACACAGAAATACCTGTCATTATATTCATAAGTAAAGTAATATTTCAGCTGAATTGAAAGTTTATCCTTCCTGCCGTACAATTACCTTACTGGCGTAAAAATCTACAAATTCTAAATCAGGGCCTCTCAACCTCAGCACTACTGATATTTGGGATCAGAAATTCTTTGTTATGGGGCCTGTCTTGTTAACTAAAGGGTTTTTAGCAGCATCTCTGACCCCCTAGGTGGCAACAGCACCCCCCTCACAGCTATAACAACCAGAAGTATCCCCTGTGCCATGCTTAGTCGTTCAGTCGTGTCCTACTCTTTGTGACCTTATGGACTATAGCCTGCCAGGCTCCTCTGTCCATGGGATTCTCCAGACAAGAATCCTAAATTGGGTTGCCATGCCCCCTTCCAGGGGATCTTCCCAAACCTGCGATCGAACCCAGGTCTCCTGCATTGCAGGCAGCTTCTTTACCATGTGAACCATCAGGGAAGCCCAAATGTCATCAAACGTCCCCTGGGGAGCAAAAATGCCCCCAATTGAGCACCACTAGTCTAACCAACACCAAGTCCTTTAATCTACAGTCAGTATAGGACAAAATCTTTGACCTACAGAAGCTGCCACGTTACATAAGAACTGAAACTAAAGAGAAACGCATCAATTACTGTTTCGTAAGGAATTATTTGCTTTCCTACACACCTGCTTCCTTTTATACAAATGCTATCTCAGGGCATAGGAGCTCTGACCAACACGTTTAGATGAGCCATTCGCCAGCTTTCTCAGGTCTCCACCCTTCGCTTCCTTTGCAGCAGGCCCACGGTTGACCCTTGTGCTCTTCGGTCCAACAGCACAGCACTGTCAGGGGCGATGCTCTTAATTCAAAGTCGAGCTCCCCACACAGGCCTTCTCGCTAGGACTCCCTGGACACCTCTTGCTTTTATGGACTTGCAGTTTCCACTGAAACAAGTTGTGCTGCATACTTCCTACTACGGCTGTAACTATGTGACCTCTTGGTTTCAGTTTGTCAGTAATTTAATTTCACTGAAGGCTGAGCCCAGATACTGATTTTGCCTTAACACTTTGGAGGTGGCGTCTCATGAGACAGGCTACAGGCAAGTCTTGCTCAGGGCACTTTTGAAATTGAAGCCAACAAACATGTTTGACTTAGTCCCACAGCCTACTTGAACATTGGCTACAGAGGTTCAAAACAGAATGATTTTGAGAGGGAAAGACATTTCTTCTTCATGGACGGCAACAACGGAAGAAAAACACTTTCAGAATCAAAAATGTCTCTGTCCGTCTGATAGGTGTTATGAGAGAAAGGCGATTAGGAAAAATAAATTCATCTATATAGTTATTGTTCACGGAAATTAAACATGACCTCAAATACTGCAGAAGTAAACGTGCCAGTTTGACGATGAAACTTAGGATCTCTCCACAGTCTTCGAGTTAGTGAGAAATCCTGACAGACTTCCCTGCTATGTACATTATTACTGCTGTGCTGTTTAGAAACGCTTAATCAACAGAACTAGAAGCACATAGATGCAAAATGGCCTGTTCATTTAAAAAATATATGGTTGCTTTTAAAAGATTAATCCTACCCAGATTTTTAGCTTATACTGCTAAGAGACAATATATACTATAAAAGATACTTATAGATGGGGTTATTCTTCTTTAGGAAAAAAATTGGTCATATTTAATATTTTGCAGACAGTTTTTTTAATAACTTTAAAGCTCTCACAACAGGGCTACTAACCAAACTCAGCTCTGAATTGGTAAAAGCTAATTTTTCCATTTCTATGATTTCTATAGATAGAATAAAGGTGTTTGTTTTTCCCCTTGGAAAAAATGCTAATGAGGTTTAAGAGCCACAATAAGGAGGAAGTCATTATTACAGAATTAAATCATTTTCCTGTCACACTTATCCAGTAACAAAAGCTTATTCTGATTCACTGAAAGCAAATTTAGATTTATAAGAAAAAAATCTTACAAGAGTTTAAAACCAGATTCCTGAAACCATATACTCACACATAAACAGCATTTTCCATCTAAAACACAACACAAACACCTGCGCACGTTTTCACACACATCCCCACTTTCACTTTTTCATCCATACTATTAAAAGAGTGGGGAAAAAAGTTCATTTTTAGAAATCAGACACAATTGACAAAATTCTTCAGTGTTGCATGTTGGTCCCAGGCGCTGCTGCTTTCCAAATATTGTCTCTTTTCTAACTATCCCACTCTCATTTTTATGTTAGCAATTATGTCTTAATTTCAAATAATTATTTTCACTCTGTAAACTAGACTATAACCTCTCCATTTTCTTTATAAATATAATAAGCCTCCTCACCATTAGCAACCAAACACAACCATGTTAGACAACCATTAAAATACAAACCACCATTTCGGTTAATATAGAGATTTAAAATAATAACATATCATGGTCTCAATTACAGACAGCTTCACACTCACAAAGCTATTTCTAAAATAGTTTGTTTTGGAATACAAACAGAGGAAGACAAGGAGGTGAATTTTCTGTAAGAAGAACTCTCAGAAATTATTCACACCAGCTACAAGCCCTAAAAAATAAAAACAACATATAATAAACCAGTGAAACTTACTTGACAGTGACTCGATTTGATAAATCCTGTAGATCCCCAGGATGGAAAAGCTGGGCTTCTTTCAATCCAATCTGTTCACAAGCTTTCAAAAAAACGTTTATATTATCCTGTGAAAAGAAGTGGAAAGTGACTGCTTAGCTGAGCTCTCTCTCAGACAAAGGTTACCAATTTTTATGATATAACTTCCCAGCGTCAAAGTCCAATTATAGCTGGCAAAAAAAAAAGGAGGAAGAAAGGCCAATGCATTCACGTATTTAAAAAAAAATTATACTAATCTGTGGGCATGTACAGCCTTTCAGTTTTCCGGAGCATAAACGGCAGTGTTCTCTGATGCCAGGCATATGCCGTTCCTGTGATCTTTGTGACTGGCACGTTAAACATTACCTGTTAGAGGACAAGTGCCTGGCCACCGAGCAGTAACCTACACTTTGATGTCAGGTCTGCTCTGCAAACAAACGCCCTCTTCCCAGCTTTGCACGACAAGCTTCACCTCTCCTCTTTAAAAATAACTCCAGCTACTGACATTCACCCACCCAGAAACTGTTGGCAGGGAGGAAGGGAGAGGAGGAACATTCTGTTTCTATGATTACAAATTACAGAACGACTGTGGAATACCACACCTGGAATCTGGGTTTGGTTGCTGAGCCGGCTCTTGACAGACAGCGAAACCGCACTCTAGGACCCGGGAGAAGCCTAGTGTTCATTGGCTGAGCCGCAGGGTCGAGGTGTGGTCCTACCTCACGCCCTGCACCTGCCTCAGGAGTTGCCTCCGCAACCTGAAAATCTCGGTGGCCCTCCTATCTAATTTCAAAACTCAAATCCTCCATTCACAGACCCAGGCTTCTGGTTCACGTCAACGGCCACACCCACACTAACAACAGGGACACACGCTGGTCGAGCAGAACTGGCTGGAGCTTCTGTCTGTACTCTGCATCGAGAAAGAAAACCCTTGATGGGGTTGAACTTGGGCTGCGGCCATGGGACTCTCCACCTCGGATTTGTTAGGTTCTCAGGCAGCAAGAGATTGGCCTCCTAAGACCTCTCTGCCCTCCCTGACAGGTGGTCATGAGGGAACTGTAAGGGAGGCAGCTCCCAAGAGGAGCTGCGACGTGGAGACTGGCAGTTACTCTTTCCCATGTTGGGAAGGCAGGCCAGGATGGCAGAGGAGGGGGGAATCATAGACAGGGAATGGAGGACAGTGAAGAGGCTAAATTCAATAGCTTGGATTCTTGAAGAGTGAGGGGATTTAGGGAAAGGGGAACAAACGTATGGCAGAGGAAGGCAGTGCTGTTAGGGAACTCAGGGACAGTATTTAAAAAAAAAAAAACCTGTTTGTAATGGCAGGAAATTATTCTAGTGTATTATCAGTGAAAGGCAGCGTGAATGACCTAGCTGAAGGCTGCAATCCATGATTCATTTTAAATAAGAGGTCAAAGATTAAAGGAACTTAATTCAAAAGTTGAACAGCTCAATGGAAGGCATTCAATCTGACTTTGGCTGGGGCAGGGCGGTGGGGAAGGTTGTTAATAGTAATGTATTGGCAACATACCAAGGGGGCAAAAGTGATTATTACGTTACATTCACATAACTTTTAAAACCTTTACAATCTAATTACCAAACAATTCAAATTAATGGTTCTAAAACTGATCCTCAGAGAAGCAGACAAGAACAAATGATTTGGGGGGGTGGGGGGGGGGGGGTTAGTGTCTCAGTCTTGTCTGACTCTTTGTGACTCTATGAACTGTAGCCTGCCAGGCTCCTCTATCCATGGAATTCCCCAGACAAGAATACTGGAGTGGGTAGCCATTCCCTTCTCCAGGGGAGCATCCCAACCCAGGGATCAAACCCAGATCTCCTGCATTGCAGGCAGATTCTTTACCATCTGAGTCACACAGGAAAGCCCCTACAGAAGTAAATCTCACTTCAAAAAGGAAAAATAATTCACTAGGAGTCTTCCCACAAATTCAATTTGCTTCTGAATGTTATAAAAAAAAAAATAAGTTAAATTGGAAGTAAACGCATTGAGCTGACAGCCCAAACAATTCTTCACATATTTTATAAAAACATAATAGCATTCATCCAGTTGACAGAGTGGCAAAAAACAGATAAAGCCACACATACCTCAAAACCCATCCAAGTATTTAGAAAGAAACCACTTAAAAACAAAAGGGACTATATTTCGTCGGAGACAAAGAAAAAACATACAATAAATATGATCAAATTCTGGTTCTAAGTAAAGCCTTTACATTAAAAAGCAGAATCTTTTAAACAGTTCAGTGATGCTCACGTTTTAAAAAAAATTTTTTTATGAACAAAGTCTCAAATGGCCTATGCAGCAGGAACAGGTTGTACGAAGATCAGAATTGTAACCTAAATTGTGCTTGCTGGACTTGAGCCCGCTGGTAATTTAGTTTTTGTAATTTCAAAGGACCTAGGTAGAGAGTTGCCTAAGGGGAGTGACAAAATTATTAAATAAAATTTTCATGTCTGTTGAAACATCAAGAAGCCACACCCAGCTCAACATATTAAAAGAGAAGGATTTAGTCATTATTTAGTGGAATCATTTTCCCTTGAAACTAGTAAAGATAAATGCAAGTTAAAACAAAGGGCAAGCCTAAAATGAATCTTATCTCATTGAACTGGTGGCCAGCACAAGTTAGCTCTGCCACTCACCAACTGTGTGGCTTTCAGAAACCTTAGTCAGTCTTTCTGGCCCCATTCACTTCATCGGTGAAATGAGTGAGTTGTGAATCTGTAACCCACTACACCAAAGGCTTCCCAGGTGGCTCAGTGGTAAAAAATCTTCCTGCCACTGCAGGAGATGTAGGAGAGATGAGTTCGATCCCTGGGTTAGAAGATCCCCTGGAGAAGAGCATGGCAACCCACTCCATATTCTTGCCTGGTAAACCTCATTGACAGAGAAGCCTGGTGGGCCACAGTTCATGGGGTCACAAAGACAGGCATGACTGAACCACTGAGCATGCATCCAACCCATTACCAAGGAAAACACCTCTCTTGCAAGGGGAGGGAAGCCCAACTCTCCCCCAGCCCAATCGAGCATGCAAATATCTCACACTGTAACTTGCATAAAAATCTCAAGTCAAAAGCCTGAACTAAGTAACTGCAATTCCTACCCTACGAGGACCCAAAGTAGCTTCACAAAAATAGAAACAAACAAGTGATCCCTGAAAATCTGCAATAGCTCATCTTAGTTTAAAATTTTTCTATGACATGAATAAAACCAGACAGTATATAAACAGAAAAGGTTATTTTTCTGAAGATTTTCATATTCTCTTCAATCCCTTTTCCACCCCCTTAGTCTTGAATAAATTATAAGGGCAGTCATAACAGATGTCGGGTGAAGGGAGTCCAGGCAAGCGGGAGATTAATGAATTAGGAATGGTACTCACTAACAACTGAGGCAGGAGGTGTACTCAGTCACTTCAGTTGTGTCTGACTACTCTTTGCAAGCTATAGACTGTAGCCCAATAGGCTCCTCTGTCCATGGAATTCTCCAAGCAAGAATACTGAGTGGGTTGCCCTGCCCTCCTGCAGGGGATCTTCCTGAACCAGAAATCAAACCTGTATCTCCTGCATCTCCTGCATTGTACGAAGGTTTCTAACCCACTGAGCCACCTGGGAAGCCTGAGGCAGGCAAGATGATGAAGCTACAAAAATTTACCAAGATTCCTAGGTTTCTATGAGTCCAGTGTAATACCTCTGTTGGTTATCTACTGCTTCACGGCAGATTATCCTAAAACTTAGCAGCTTAAAATCACAGATATTTATGATTTCACATAGTTTCTGAAGGTCAGGAATTTGGGGGTGGCTTAAGTTGCTTCCCTGATGGTTCAAAAGGTAAAGAATCCATCTGCCAATGCAGGAGACACACGAGACATGGGTTCCATCCCTGGCTTGGAAAGATCCCCTGGAGGAGGGCATGGCAACCCACTCCAGTGTTCTTGCCTGGAGAATCTCAGCAAGGACAGAGGAGCCTGGTGGGCTACAGTCCACAGGGTCACAAAGAGTCGACACCACTGAGCAACTAAGTTGCATGGTTCTGGCTTGGAGGTCTGTCATCAGGTTGACAATAAGGTCATCTGGGGCTACAAACTGAAGACCTTCTGGGGCTTGAAGGAGCCACTTACAAGGCAGTAAACCAAGGCTGGCTGCTGGCAGGAAGCCTCAGCTCTTAACCAAATGGAAAGCTCCAGAGAGCTGCATGACCGAGTGATCCCAGAGAAAGCAAGACGGAAGCTGTAGGTTTTCATGACCGATCTTCTTATACTTCAGATCAGGTTACATCAGTTCAATTCAGTTGCTCAGTCATTTCTGACTCTTTGCAACCCCATGGACTACAATGCACCAGGCTTCCCTGTCCATCACCAACTCCTGGAGCTTACTTAAACTCATGTCTATCAAGTCGGTGATGCCATCCAACCATCTCATCCTCTGTCATCCCCATCTCTTCCTGCCTTCAATCTTTCCCAGCATCAGGATCTTTTCCAATGAGTCAGTTCTTCGCATCAGGTAGCCAAAGTATTGGAGTTTCAGCTTCAGCATCAGTCCTTCCAATGAATATTCAGGACTGATTTCCTTTAGGATGGACAGGTTGGATCTCCTTGCAGTCCAAGGGACTCTCAAGAGTCTTCTCCAACACCATAGTTCAAAAGCATCAATTCTTCAGTGTTCAGATTTCTTGATGGTCCAACTCACATCCATACATGACTACTGGAAAAACCATAGCTTAGACTAGATGGACCTTTGTGGGCAAAGTAATGTCTCTGCTTTTTAATATGCTGTCTAGGTTACATAGGTCAGCCCTATTTAAGGTAGGAAGGACTATACAAGGCCGTCAATAGCAGGTGGTGAGAATCACCGGAGACATCTTTGTGGATTTGATAACACAGCTCACATTCTGGCCCCAAGATTCATGTTCTTCTCACATGCAAATACACCAACTCTCTCTCAAGGACCTAAAAATTCTCATCCTTTGATAAGGTGACCTCAGAGTCCAGAATCTCATCATACAAGTCAGATCCAGGTATGAAGGAGGCTCCTCAGGCGTAGTTCCTTCAAAACAGCCCTTGAATACAATTCTCTCAACTTGAATGCCAGGAAACTAAAGCAACAAAGTTACTGCTCCATACACCCAACACATAATGGTGGGACAGGTGTAGGATAACCAGTAAACTCTCTAGTTCAATGTGTGCCTAAATGAAAGGCATACTGATTCACAGAAATTCTGAAATCCTGCAAAGCATAGGTTGGTGGTCCTTCCTTAGAATTCAAGGCTGTGGAATATTTCCTTCATGGTTTTTTGCTTCACTCTCTGCACACTTCGTTCTACCTTAGAAATGATCTTTCCCTTTCCTTGGAAAGTAGCTCATGTTTGCAGATAGGAATTTTCTCAGTCTGCTCCCCGACTGTAGAAGTTTGGAGGATCAAATGTCCCTGTATTTTGTAACCTTTTGTCCCTTTCTAAGTCTGTAAAGTTCCTGCAAATACAATTCCATCAAAAATACTATATGTCTTCTGTGAATCTTATTGGATTTTGCTCCATTAGTCAAAAGCACACAACCACAAATCCTTACAAGACAAGCCCTTTTGTATCTTAGTCTGCTGAGATGACTAAGGGACACCACCCCTTAAGCTTCTTAGAAGTCCTACTGCTAGACTGAATAGATTTCCAAGGCTCCATGCGGGATCTTTCTAAGATCTTAAAGGATTTAACAGCCACACTCTCTCAGCTTCACTTTTAGATTACCTTATTTTCCCACCAGTGTTCTGAATTTGATCTTTGCTGAAATTAACTTCTCAATTTTTTTCTGAAAAAAATCATGATTTATAACATAAAGAGCCTGATAATTCTCAAAACCAGCAATTCCTATGGCCCCTAATGTTTATCATCCCACCCTCACTTTCTCTCTTACATTTTACTATAATCAGGAAGAGAAGGCCAGGCAGCACCTTAACACTCCACTTGGAAATCATTTCAGCTGAAGGACCTAGTTAATTAGGCACAATTTATAGATATAAGGGACTATCAGGTGAGAATCATTAGAACCACTTTAGAAGTTGGCGACAATACTCTTATAATGAAGCGCACAGACTAGACATTAATCTGGAGCAGAAAGATAAACTGTTTTAAAGATGGTAACTTTGAGATATCCATATCAAGATTCCCAGCTAATAGTAAATTGGGTTTGGAGGTCATGGGAAGTTTTGAGCTTAAAACATGGCTTGGGGAAATCAAGCACACATTAGTAGTAGCTGAAATTAAGGATATGAATGAGCCGTCTTAGGAAAAGCAAAGCAAATGAAGGATTCACTCAGACACCAATATTTTTAAGTTTAAAAAAGGGAAAAAAAAATAGCAATCAGAGAAATCAGAGGAAAGGCAGAAGTAAACAGCACCATGGAAAAGAAGGGAAGAAAGGACTTCCCTAGCTACCCAGTGGTTAAAATTTTGTGCTTCCACTGCACGGGGCATGGGTTCAATCCCTGGCCAGGGAACTAAGATCCCACATGCTATACACAGTGCAGCCAAAAAAAGAAAGGAAGAGTTTCAAGATGAAAGAGTCATATGGTCAAATGGAGCTACGAAAAGTTTCAACAAGGCAAGAATGGAAACTATCCAAGGACTTTGACCATCAAATGGAGGATCCTCAGTCAACATAAACTCCAGATGTTTAAGGAGTAAATAAGTGAAACTGAAGATTAGCCTGATGCAAAGACAGACTCATTTGAAAAGACTCTGATGCTGGGAAAGGTTTAAGGTGGGAGCAGAAGGGGACAACAGAGGATGAGATGGTTGGATGGCATCACCGACTCAATGGACATGAGTTTGAGTAAACTCTGGGATTTGGTGATGGACAGGGAGGCCTGGTGTGCTACAGTCCATGGGGTTGCAAAGAGTCGGACATGACTGAGCAACTGAACTGAAGATTAGCCATTTACTATAGAGTAAGAATCATCCAAAATCTCCCCTTCTCAGTGCCAGCAGACAGTCTTGTCTTTGATTCAAGTTTCCCATCACCCCTCCCAAAGCTACCATCTCCCAACCCTCCAATTTAGGACCCTCCAGTGCTCTGTTTCTGAAAGGAGATGAGTGGGAAAAGCAGTTCTCACGCTTCTCCTGGACCCAAATGTAAGACCATGTTCTACTTCCTCCCAGCATTTTCCTGGCTTAAACATGAACACAATTAGACATTTCTGTAGAGTCTATAGATCAGATCAAATCAAAGGAGATCAAATTCCTTTCTAACTCCATTATAAATCCTGAAAAGAGAGTTATGAGAAAGTAACATGAAGCCAACATGAATTTTCTAACAGCGGATCCAAAGGTAACACAGGACTTTGTAACACTTCCCCTTAGAACCTTTCATCTCATTTTCCTTCAAAAAGCACTTATCCAGTAACATATTGCTCATGTCATCTAAGGACGTTCCTGTGTTCTTTTATCAGAGATAATGGCAGCTGGGGAGCATGTCAGGAGCCCAGAGTTGAATGAATCATATTTTAGCAAGTTCTTATCAGTCAATATTTTGCTATTTTACTGTTTTCCTCCTCATCCCACACCTCCACTCCTCACTCCCAATCCACCCCCATTAAAATATAATTTCTCCCTAGGTACATACCCTAAATAACTGATTTTCAAACAAGTACAGTATATGCACATACACATTGATAGCAGCACTAGTCACAACAGTCAAAAGGTGGAAACAGCTAAAACGTCAATTAACAAATAGATGGATAAACAAATTGTGATACATCCATACAATGGATTATTCAGACATAAAAAAATAAATAAAAGTACTTACACATGCTATATGGTGGGTCAACCTCCAGAATACTGCAGTAAATAAACCAAAGAAGCTAGACACACAAAGATTACATGGTCCATTTATATGAGGTATCCAGAATTGACAGAGCCAAACAGAACAGAGATAGAATGTAGATTATTGGTTTCTGGGGGTAGAGAGGAGGGAGGGTGAAATGGAGAAAAAACAATTAAAAAGTAAGAGAGTAATGGGAAGTTTTGGTGGTTGTGCAACACTGTGAATATACTAAATGCCACTGAATTGGTAACGTTAAAATGACTAATTTTATATCATGGGAATTTCACCACCATAAACCATGGTGTAAAAGGTGCTTCTGCAAACTCTACCCAATACTCTGCAATGGCCTATATGAGAAAAGAATCTTAAAAAATGTGGATACGTGTATATGTATTAACTGATTCACTTTCCTGTACACCTGAAACTAACGCAACACTGGAATCCAACTATACACCAATAAAAATATAAAAATAAAATTAAAAGGTGTATTAGCATTTATATCTGAATTTTAGAATCACCTTGTTAATTTCTGACACTTGTTAACAATTCCAGAATGTTATCAGGTATGTGCCAAGAAGAAGTTGTAACCATTGCTGGAAATTGAAATTTATTCATTCTAAAGTCTATGCCTTAGAATAACAGTCTCCTATCACTCCTGTCAGAATCACCAGAGAGGCAGGCAGAAAGTAATCCCTCAAGTTATGCTGTGCTAAGTCACCTACCGTCACGTCAGACTCTTCGCAATCCTATGAACCGTAGCCCAACAGGCTCCTCTGTCCATGGGATTCTCCAGGCAAGAATACTGGAGGGGGTTGCCATTTCCTTCTCCAGGGGATCTTCCCAACCCAGGGATCAAACCCAGGTCTCCTGCATTGCAGGCAGAGTCTTTACTGTCTGAGGCACCAGGGAAGTCTAGTGATGCTGAGGCACCAACAAATTGAAGAAGAGCTGACCTAGACTGTAGATACTCAATATGAAGTCCACAAACCATAAGCCTTGGCATCACTTGGGAACCTGCTAGAAATGCAGAAATGCTGTATCTCCACCCCAGCTCTGAATCAGATTCCATATTCTAACATACTCCTCCAGGTGATTAGAGCCTTTGTAGACAAGTTTTCTGGCAAATAACAAGGAAGCAACTTCCAAATATGATCTAAAACAGAGTTTTTCCTTAGTGTGGACATGAATCACCTAGTGATTATAGAGATCACCATTAGACTGCCACCAAAGTGCCTGAATTCCATTTTTATGATACTCTAATCATCTCATGCGCTAGTAAAATAATGCTCAAAATTCTCCAAGCCAGGCTTCAGCAGTACGTGAACCATGAACTTCCAGATGTTCAAGCTGGTTTTAGAAAAGGAAGAGGAACCAGAGATCAAGTTGCCAATATCTGCTGGATCATGGAAAAAGGAAGAGAGTTCCAGAAAAACATCTATTTCTGCTGTATTAACTATGCGAAAGCCTTTGACTGTGTGGATCATAATAAACTGTGGAAAATTCTGAAAGAGATGGGAATACCAGACCACATGACCTGCCTCTTGAGAAACCTGTATGCAGGTCAGGAAGCAACAGTTAGAACTGGACATGGAACAACAGACTGGTTCCAAATAGGAAAAGGAGTACATCTAGTCTGTATATTGTCACCCTGCTTATTTAACTTATATGCAGGGTACATCATGAGAAACGCTGGACTGGAAGAAACACAAGCTGGAATCAAGATTGCCGGGAGAAATATCAATAACCTCAGATATGCAGATGACATCACCCTTATGGCAGAAAGTAAAGAGGAACTAAAAAGCCTCTTGATGAAAGTGAAAGAGAAGAGTGAAAAAGTTGGCTTAAAGCTCAACATTCAGAAAACGAAGATCATGGCATCTAGTCCCATCGCTTCATGGGAAATAGATGGGGAAACAGTGGAAACAGTGTCAGACTTGATTTTGGGGGGCTCCAAAATCACTGCAGATGGTGATTGTAGCCATGAAATTAAAAGACGCTTCCTCCTTGGAAGAAAAGTTACGACCAACCTAGATAGCATATTGAAAAGCAGAGACTTTACTTTGCCAACAAAGGTCCGTCTAGTCAAGGCTATGGTTTTTCCAGTGGTCATGTATGGATGTGAGAAGTTGGACTGTGAAGAAAGCTGAGTGCCGAAGAATTGATGCTTTTGAACTGCGGTGTTGGAGAAGACTCTTGAGAGTCCCTTGGACTGCAGGGAAATCCAACCAGTCCATTCTAAAGGAGATCAGCCCTGGGTGTTCTTTGCAAAGACCTATGCTAAAGCTGAAACTTCAATACTTTTGACCATCTCATGCGAAGAGGTGACTCATTGGAAAAGACTCTGATGCTGGGAGGGATTGGGGGCAGGAGGAGAAGGGGACGACAGAGGATGAGATGGCTGGATGGCATCACCGACTCGATGGACGTGAGTTTGAGTGAACTCCGGGAGTTGGTGCTGCAGTTCATGGGGTCACAAAGAGTCGGATGTGACTGAGTGGCTGAACTGAACTGAACTGAATCATGATCAAAATTATTTTAAAGCAACTCCCAAGAAGCACAGTGACAACAGTATGTCCAAATTTGCATTTTAAGTATGGTTTCCATTAAGAAAGTAGTTTAGTCAAAATTTCGATCAGCTGGCCCGAGCTTTTTTACATTGTTATGGAAAACTCATCCTGTAGTTTATGGCTTTGTTAATAAATGTAAGCGGTGAAGTAGCACATCTACAATTTCTGTCTTTAACATGTAGGTAAATACACAGAGATCCAGCTTCCATACTTATTTGTAAAGAAAGTAAGCAGCTGGTCTTTTAAACTCTCCTTGGGTCTTTACTTCTCTACAATGAAAAAGGCTCGGTCCTTTGCTGATAAGAAAGGAATTGAGGACAAGGAGAGCAGAAGTTTTGTCACATGTGAAAATAGGACCCAACCAGGAATGCTTAATAGGAACTGCCGAGGGACACTGAAGGCCCAGGAGATGATTTACGATAACTATGTCAGCAGCTTGGTGAATTGATTTTGTTCCAGCACTGCTTGGAGGCACAGGAGCAAAGCCAGCCTGAGAGAGACAGAACTAAAAGATGTAAGTTAGGGCTGCACCAGGTTAGAGGGATAGAGGGATAGAGGGCTGAGTGCTTTAGGAAAATACTCTTTATTGAAATGCTTAATCTACTCGGGGTATGATTAACTACACAGGAGCAATAATAGGCTTTGTCAAACTGCAGAATGAATTAAGATATAGTCCTGCATATTATCCAAACTAAATTTTATACCAAAAATGAAGTAATTCTAAGACTTACCTATATTAAAAAAAAAAAAAATGTTGACATGGATGCTTAAGAAGTTCTGTCAGGAGCTCATACCAGTCAATACCAGGAAAAAAAAAAAAAAACCTTAAAAAGTGGGAAAAAGACCTTGTATTACTGTTCATCCTGCTCACAGCACCAACTGTCTCACTGTTCACACTGTGCCCACTGTTCGCAGAAGCTAGGGTAGGTAAGGCAAGAGGTAAGAGGCTGGAAGAAAACTCAAGGAGTCGTAGGAACTGCAGACACATTTATTCTCTCCTGGCTGGCGCAGCAGCCGTAGCACAGACACACTGTATTCTCTTCTCTCATGGTTGACCCAGTGGACGCAGCCACGAAACAGCCACATGCGGCCTCAGTGCGGCCACAACGCAACCTAACCACAACGCAGCCCACGAGGGCCTTCAGGCGAAGCTTATATATGCTTACAGACCAACAGGAGCCAGTAGCCAAGCAAGCACCTTGTGACACACACATATGGAGTGCTGTAAGTGATCCCAGCTAGCGAGAGCGAGAGACCATGAGGCAAGAGAGCCTGACCACGCCATCTTGGCTAATTTGCTCTTTTGCTACAGACCTAAACAGACGTTTCTCCAAAGAAGACATGCAGATGGAATACAAACACATGGGAAGATGCTCAGCATCACTCATTATCAGAACAATGCAAATCAAAAATACAATGAGATATCAACTTACAATGGTCAGAAAGGCCATCATCAGAAAGTCTACAAACAAAAAATGCTAGAGAGAGTATGGAGTAAAGGGAACCCTCCTGCACTGTTGATGGGAATGTAAATTGATACAGCCACTATGGAAGAGAGCATGGAGATTCCTTAGAAGTCTAGGAATAAAACCACCATGTGACCCAGCAATCCCACTCCTAGGCATATACCCTGAGGAAACCAAAATTGGAAAAGACACATGTATCTCAATGTTCACTGCAGCACTATTTACAAGAGAACATGGAAGCAACCTAGATGCCCATCAACAGATGAATGGATAAGGAAGCTGTGGTATGTATATACAATGGAATATTACTCAGTTATAAAGCGGAACACAGTGGAGTCAGTTCTAAGGAGGTGGATGAGCCTACAGCCCATTATACAGAATGAAGAAAGCCAGAAAGAGAAAAACAAATAACATATACTAACACATATGTATGGAATCTAGAAAGATGGTACTGATGAAATTACTTGCAGGGCATCAGTGGAGACACAGAAATAGAGAACAGACTTATGGACATGGGTTGGGAGGGGAGGAAGGAGGGGGTAGGATGTACGGCAAGAATAACATGGAAACTTACATTACCTTATATAAAAGAGATAGCCAATGGGAATTTGCTGTATGACTCAGCGAACTCAAACCAGGGCTCTGTAACAACCTAGAAGGGTGGGATGGGGAGGAAGGTGAGAGCGAGGCTCAAGAGGGAGGAGACATATGTGTACCTATGGCTGATTCATGCTTATGTTTGGCAGAAACCAACACAATTTCTGTACAGCAAGTATCCTTCAATTAAAAAATAAAGACATTCAGATTTATTTAAAAAAGAAAAAAGTTCTGTCGGAGAACAGACTGGTGGAAAGAAGAGGGACAAAATGGGAATAGAAGAAACCAGTTCTGCCTGCAAGTTATCCATGTTGTATGTTTCAAGCAAAACAAGTAATTGCTTACAGAACCCTGTCATAATGATGCCAAAACACAGATTTTATAAATCAATAAAGCACATTTAATGGAAGAAAACTACACAGTAACACTTTAGAGGCTGCTGGGGAAGAATTGGTGTTCCTTCACTGCAGCTGACCCACCCCCTTCAGGGACTCTCTTACAGGGGATGCGTCTGAATCATTAGCCCTTGTTGAAGTCTCTCCAGCCTCAGGGACTCCCTGCTTTATTAGGCTGACTCACTTTTAGTCATTTCTATGTCAAAAATGCCCAAAGACTTCCTTGCTGTAATTGTAAAATATTGATCCTAACTCTGCCTACATAATGCAATATAAATTTCATCTTGCTTCCCCACAATAGCCCTTGAGCTCTCCTGCCTCATAAGTCCACATGGTCCCCCCAACTCACATTTTCTTATTAAATATCCCTGGTTTCCTCAACATCTCTGGTCCCTCGCATGACATTTTTCAGTTCTCTTATTATCCCAACTGGCCCTTCACTAATAGCTTATTTCCCCAACAACCTCAACTTCTCATGAAAAGAAGCTTACATCTTATTGTTCCCATTTTACACATGGTGAAACTGAGGCTTAAGAGTTATGTGACTTACCTAGGTCATCCAGTAAGTGGTAGAGTTGAGATTCAAACCAAGCGTTTCAACTTAAGTCCATACTCTTAACCACTGTATTAAGTTCCCACTAATGCTGTGACAAATTACCATAATTTAATGGCTTAAAACAAGACAAGTCTATGATTTAACAATAGCAAAGGCTAAAAATTCAAAATCCATCTCCCTGGACTAAAATCAAGGTGTCAGCAGGGCTGTGTTCCTTCTAGAAGCTCTGGGAGAAAATTATTTTCTTTTCCTTTCTGAAGCCCACTTCCTCCATCTTCAAAACCAGAAGCATTGGGCTAAGGCTCTCTTCCACAACCACCTATCTGCTTCTCACTCCACATTCCACTTAAAGGACCCTGGTGACGACAATGCTCCCCCCACCCCCGGCTAATCCGGGCTCCTCTCCTGCAACCCTAATTTCACCCTAATCCCCCCTCGTCTTGCAGTGTATTCACAGATGCAATGGACTAGACTGTGAACACCTTCGGGAGCTGGTCTGCCTACAACTACCGTGCCTCCTTAAAGACAGGTTCCTGCATGCTCCGGCCTCCCTTCTCAGCACGAAGCATCTATGGCAACTCAAAACGAGACTCCAAGTGTGGTTAATTATGACCAGAAGCCATCACTTGAAAGGTCATTAATAACGGTCATCTGGTAAAATGAGGATAACAGAGTGACTGTGAGGACGGAGTGAGGAAGTAGACATGGATTGTCACAGTTCCTAGCACTGAGGAAGTGCTCAGTGAATAGAGAGAAATTATCCAATTTCTCTTGCTACATACAGGCCGCGGCTACTTTGTATTGTGGCATCTATAGTATACTTACTGTCAGCTAACCAAGATCATGGGAGTTCAATGAAGATCCCCTGGAGAAGGAAATGGCAATCCACTCCAGTATTCTTGCCTAAAGCGCTCCAGGGACAGAGGAGTCTGGCAGGTTAGAGTCCACAGGGTCGCGAAAGAGTCAGACACGACTTAGTGACTGAACAACAGGAACAAAACTGAGATCACGCTGTGTTGGGCAAGAAGTTCATTCAGGTTCTTCCAAACGATCTTACAGAAAGATCAGAACAAACTTTCTGGCCAACCCAATACAATGGCAACAGCCAGCTGACAATGACATCACAGTTCACAGGAAGATGATTTGTGAATTTTAACAGATCAGGAGGCTAGTCTAATTTAGAATAAAAATGAGGTGGATGTAAAGAATCTGAATTGAAAATCATGTGACACTATTAGTGATGTGTCATGGCTAAAAGAATAAAAAGGATGATTCTATTTGTAGATAAAATGAAATCACTGGATTTATGATCGATTTTCTTCAACTAAAATAGTTGAAATGTGTTCCTGACAAAATATCCTTTTGGAGACTGAAACTCATCTGAATTGTTTTTAGTTTTAGATTTTGATACCCAGTTCATGATCTATGTGTTATTGCTCCAACATCTATAAACTAGACTAAATAAATTTCCCATGTTTTCATCCCACATTTAAAAATAAAAAATAAAAAGAGGACAAGTACAAGCTCAAAGGCAAGCTGCCAGAAATCTCTGTCCAAGTTAACATGGATTTACATCTTGGTCCTTAAAATTGAGCATTTTTTTCTCAACTATTTAAGATTTTGCCTACAGATATTATTATCTTGTCTGCTTTTCCATCACCTGTACTTAGGCCACAACAACAGACACACTGCAGGAATTAAGACAGATATCTGAGAGGAAAAGGATGGTATGCTGCTGCTAAGTCGCTTCAGTCGTGTCCGACTCTGTGCTACCCCATAGACGGCAGCCCACCAGGCTCCCCTGTCCCTGGGATTCTCCAGGCAAGAACACTGGAGTGGGCTGCCACCTCCTTCTCCAATGCATGAAAGTATGAATAAGCAAAATATAAATGACTAAAATAGGCATAATGTCAAGGAGATGGCAAAAGAGAAGAAGGAAACCAGAGACTCTTATCCTGTCTACAGGTTACCCCATATAAAGGTTGCCTTGGGGAAATGCAAGCCTGTTACCAGATTCATTGAAAAACCAGAGACTGAGGGTTTTATCTAAAATCTGAAGGTATGCAAATGTTGGTTTAAGTTTTTAAAACAAGCAGAAACTGTGAAAGTCAAACAACACCCATCATGGGCTACTGTATGACCTCTAGTGAGTCTCCTGGACCCCCTCCCATGGGACCAGTTCAGTGACCTGTTGCTTTAGAACATTTGTTTATGGTGGACAAGGCTGGCTTCTAGTGATGATCTTCCTTCTTATTAAATAATCACAAACCATCCCTTTAGTTATCTTTTCTATGATGTTGCTAGGGAATATTTGTAGCTGTGTCCCAAGTTCCTAGAACAGTACCTGGCACAGAGTAGTTGTTCACTAAGCATTTTTAGGAAACGAGGGATAGTCATGGGCCTAAACCCCATCAAGTAACCAATGCCCTGATACCAGTCTTACACCAGGGTTCCAGTTCTTATCATCATCATTGGTTCTTCCCTTTCCAATTTCTATATTTAGAAGGTGCCTAAAGAGAAATGTTTGAAGTGTTTTGTGTCTGAATAAAACTGTCATGTATGACATAATCTTACTCTGAATCAATTTTTTTTTTTAACTCTACAAGTTAATTACAGGGCTGCTTTAGGAATTCTAATTCATTAATGTTTTGAAAAAAGTTGCCCTCAAGGCTGAAAGTTGGCACATAAATGTTCATCTTAGACTTAAAAACAAGAAAGTTTTGGAACTCAAGGGAAGTGTTCCTAAACTTGTGCCAATGCCATGACTAAGAGATTATGGCTAGAAAGAAAACCGGAGTTTCCTGACTTACAGAGCTGCATCATTGTGAGGGCATTGTAACCAACTTCAATGTTGACACTATGTTTCTACTCTTAGTGGTAATTATCTTCAACTAGGAGTTAGAGAGTAGAGTGACAAGGAAACTTAAGGAAATCTCCTAAAAATACTTTATAACTAACTTAAAATCATCACTGACTTAATTACATGCCATTTACAAGGAGGTATTAAGGCATCTGGATAAAAAGTGAAAAATGTGAAAGTGCTAGTCTCTCAGTCGTGTCCGACTCTTTGCAACCCCATGGGCTGTGTAGCTCACCAGGCTTCTCTGTCCATGGGTTTCTATAGGCAAGAATACTGGAGTGGGTAGCAATTCCCTTCTCTGGGGGATCTTCCTGATCCAGGGATCTAACCCAAGTCTCCTTCATTGCAGGGAGATGCTTGAGCCACCCAGGAAGCCCAGGAAGCATCTGGATATTTAATATCTAGTATTTGTTACCTTGAAGACGTCCAATACAGTCAGTCTGTTTCCTCAGACCTGATAATTGGATAAACCATTTCAAAATACCAATGGTGATACAGAGAAATTCCAGTAAAAGATACATTAGAAAAAAATATTTACATTAAAATACAGCCACAGGAAAGATCATTTTAAAGGCACAAAGTGATCTTATTTTCAGTAAATAGCTAACATTTATGCTATGATTTCTTACACAAGTGTAACAGTAAAATAAAAATGGTAACACTATGGTACGCTTCTACATCTTTCTTAAGAAGTAAGAAAAAGTACTTTGTGTTATTGGTGCTTTGTTTTTAAAGAAAATAGTGAGGCTGGCATGCTAGTAAAATAACAGTTTAAATATTGGTGTTTGAGACATAATCACACAGCTTGGAACAGCAGTTCAAATTCCCTTTGAAATAAAAACAAATTTTTAAAGTAGATTTAATCAGGAGACTACAACTGAGCAGTTGTAGTCAAGTTTATTGATATAGTTTAACCTTCACAGTCCCTATTAGGAAATGAAAGTAAAAAATCTAACTCAATAAAACCCCAAGGTCTGATCCAACATATATGCAGTTGTTCCAAACCAGTAATAGGCAAGAAACGGCAATTCATAGAAGCATCTAGCCTTCGTTATTTATCAACTGTGTAAAAACTAAGAATGGAGGGAAGAGTTAGGGTTACAGGAGGGGACCCTCTTGTTTACCCTTATCCACTTAAAGATGGGGATCATGGCAATTAGAATTAGCTCAGCATGAATGCTGTTCTTATTGGCTAAATCATCAAATTGGCAAGGATGAGTGAATCAAAAAGAATCTGCTTGCTGGAAGCCTTTCCCAAATTCACTAGGTGGAAGATCTCCTTCAACAAATCTACAAAATCAGCAATAAAATTCAAGACCAGAAAATAGACACTACAGATGTTACCATGAAATAGTTACTTTATACTGGCTTCCCTGGCGGCTCAGACAGTAAAGAATCCACCTGCATCTCGGGAGACCTGGGTTCAATCCCTGGGTTGGGAATATCCCCTGGAGAAAGGAACAGCTACCCACTCCAGTACTCTGGCCTGAAGAATTCCAAGGACAGAGGAGCCTGGCAAGCTACAGTCCATGGGGTCGAAAAGAGTCGGACACTACTGAGAAACTTTCCCTTTCACACCATCTTCCCCTCTTCCCATGCTACAGCTTGTTATCACTGTTTTGCATATCAACATCCAAATATTTTCACCAATGGTCCTTATTACCAACTAGAGAGTTATTCCCTCTGAGATGCAAATTGGGTTTGACCTAGTACAGAGCAACCCTCAATAACCATCTTTCAAGCAAGGCATATATTTATACTGGCTACTCATCCAAGTCACATTCTAATATTCCTTGAGTACTTTCTCTTCAACCATACAAAATGTATTCTTCCCTCTTACCCAGAAAAGTACCACACTTGAATGAAAATAGTAATTATATTTGTACTTTTTACATTATTTCAACTTGGAAAAGAAACAGAAAAAAGCTTTTTTTCTCCTGAAAATACTCTGTCTTGAGATCTCACATTTTGGTCTTATTTGTAGAAGGAGCTCACAAACTCAGTCTCACAAGCCTCCTCTCTCCCAATTCTTGGGCTTATTTTACTAAAAATTATTTTAAATGGGATAAATATAGTAGTCATTGCTTGAGAGTAGTTTTTAGAAAAGTACATGACAGCATGCTTGGGGCTGGTGCATGGGGATGACCCACAGAGATGTTATGGGGAGGGAGGTGGGAGGGGGGTTCATGTTTGGGAACACATGAAAGAATTAAAGATTTTAAAATAAAAAAAAAATGTTAATAGAAAAGTACATGATAAAACCTGGATAAGAATATTTTAATTTTATAGCTGATTCCTCAGGTGAATTTTATATTATACCTGGAAGAGAATAACTAGATGTTTCAATAGTGACTTTGGCATAGACTAAGCTGTACTACTTTGCTGACACCCAGGTACAGGTGAGTGAAGATGAATGAATCAGAACTAATGTTACACAGGTATAAGAACAACAACCAGTAATAACCTTCCAATAAATGGCGGTAAGAACACACCCATAGATTTGTCTTATTTCTTAAAATAACCATTATGAAGGCGGGAGAAAATGACACGTCTAATAGCTTAAGCTAGCTGGCATCTTTGCTCATGTGCTGTGGCACCCCACTCCAGTACTCTTGCCTGGAAAATCCCATGAACAGAGGAGCCTGGAAGGCTGCAGTCCATGGGGTCACTAAGAGTCGGACATGACTGAGCGACTTCACTTTCACTTTTCACTTTCATGCATTGGAGAAGGAAATGGCAACCCACTCCAGTGTTCTTGCCTGGAGAATCCCAGGGACGGGGGTGCCTGGTGGGCTGCCGTCTATGAGGTCGCACAGAGTCGGACACGACTGAAGCGACTTAGCAGCAGCAGCAGCAGCAGCAGCTGGCATCTTTGCTCATGTGCTGTATTCTGTGGCATTCCTAAATGAGGAGACAATGTTCCCTAGCCTCTATAATCAACCTTACACATTTCTGCTCTTCAAGAAACCTGAAAGAATAACCCTTTAGAGCAAAGACGTTCAAACTGAACCCATATTTTTCATGCAAGCCTAGATATACTGAGAATTTCTCTACTAAGTCCACTGATGGACAGAAACATTCAAACAAACAAACGATTCATAGTAAAATTATCTAGGATACTATTGCTTTCAAAGGGAAACCTCAACTGAAATGGCAAGTGCAAGATCAATTCAATCTACAGTCAGCCAGCAAGCTAGCTCATGTAAAAAGGGTAGAGTTTACTTTCTTGATTCTTTACTTAAGTGATTCTCAACCAGGACAAATTTACCCTATAGGGGTTACTGGTAATGTCAGGAGTCATTTTTAATTGTCATAATTGGGGGGTGGAGGGCACAGTAATGCTGCTCAACATTCTACAACGCACAGGACAGATACCTACAACAAAGAACTGCCCAGCCCCAAATGTCAATAATGCTGAGGCTGAGAAACCTTGCTTTAGAAAATACTAACAAATCATCAGGGGTCCAAGATGACCAGAAGTCTTATGGTTAATAATTTGCTTGATGTTTTCTACACATATTGTATTTCATGCACACTAATGCAACCCATAGTAAAATATTATTCTGGTTCAATGGTTCTTTTCACCGTCAGAATATCTTGCCTGTTTTTCAGGGTTTTGTTTTGAGGTGGAGTTTTTTAACTCTCAAAGTTTTTGTTTTGAGTTTCAATGATTTGAACACACCCACATTTAACACCAGCTAACTTTTTGGAAGGCTGAAACTCTGGGGTTAGAATTTTTAGCATGGCTTTGTAAAGAACAAAGAGAATTTAAATGATAGGGGGAAATTTATTTCTTTACAAAACTCAGTCAAGCAAGAAAAGCCGTTATCTCTAGAAGATGTATGAGACTATAATTACTGCTTTCCTCAAGAAAAAAAATAATCATCTAATCATATGACTGTTTTAAGCAAAGCAGTCGATATATTCCTAAATCATCTTAACATCTCCCTCTGTTGTCATTACTCAGGAGATATTCCATGTGTTTTGCACAGGTCCATCTGCCATGAACGAATCCACTGCCTGAGCTTCATAGCTAAATACATATGGCAGTGGACATGGAATGGATGAAAGTCACAGCTGAAGAAAGGAGAGTAAAAAAGAAGTCATAGAAAGAGGGGGCTTGAATACTACACTCACACAGCTTAACAAACCCTTACATAGAAATTGTGTAATTATTTCTGTATTTGACTTAACTTGGTATCTACCCCACACAAATCTCATTTACAGAAATCACCTCAACCCATACACCTGAACTGAAAAAAAAAAAACAAAGGAAATGAATACTCTTGACCACAGCCTAGTTAGCCAAGACCACTCTCTCACTCAAGGAACTCATCTACCAGTCGGCCACTAACCCATGATATCTGTAGCCAGGAAAGAAAAGGTGATTGTAGACTCACGGATCTCAAAATAAAACTTAAGGTTACCAAGGGCAAAGTGTGAGGGGAAGGGAGAAATTATGAGACTGAGCAACATACAACACTATTATGTAACAGAAATGAATAAGGACCTACTGTATAGCAGAGAGAGCTCCACTCGATACTCTGTAACAACCTATAATGGGAAAAGAGTATAACTGGGTCACTTCACTCTACACCTGAAACGAATCAACGGTGCACGTCTACTCTGCTCCAATGAAAAGAAAACAAAAGGTAATCTGATCCATTCAGACTCTTCTCTTAGGAAATGCAACTAAGGGATGCCATTTGCTGTCAGAAAAGGGACAGAAAAAAGTAATCATGTGGAATGCAGCTGCCGTGGTTATGCCTGAGAACTAGATTAATAACAGTCCTTTGGAAAATCCTTAAAATAAAACACTCTTCATCTCACTTAGCTTGAAAGCATCTCTGCTCTTAGTTACTAAAAGAAACATTAGCTACATATAAAACTGGTGAAGCTGATTAAAGTCTTGGGATGTATCAGTGTGAAATCCTGGTTTCAATATTATACCACGTATACAAGATGTCACCATGGGGGAAACGGGGTGAAAGGCACAGAGGACTTTCCTGTACTGCTTTTCTGGCAACTTCCTTTGAATTTCAAATTAAAAACAAAAAAGATCTCAAAATTTGTTTAAAAAAGCAAGTTTTGACTAAAACATTTATCTATCTGTATTAGTTTCCTAAGGCTGTCATAACGAAGTACCACAAACCGAGTGACTTAAAAAAACAGATTTACTGTCTCACAGTTCTGGAGACTGCTGCTAAGTTGCTTCAATCATGTCTGACTCTGTGCAACGCCATAGATGGCAGCCCACCAGGCTCCCCCTTCCCTGAGATTCTCCAGGCAAGAACACTGGAGTGGGTTGTCATTTCCTTCTCCAATGCATGAAAGTGAAAAGTGAAAGTGAAGTCGCTCAGTCATGTCCGACTCTTCGCAATCCCGCGGACTGCAGCCTACCAGGCTCCTCCGTCCGTGGGATTTGCCAGGCAAGAGTACTGGAGTGGGGTGCCATTGCCTTCTCGGGTTCTGGAGACTAGAAGTGGAAAATCGAGGTGTTCACAAAGACATGATCCTATGAAACCTGTAGGAGAATCCTTCTTTGCCTCCTGCAGCTTCTGGCGGTTTGCTGGCAATATCTGCTCCTCCTTCACTCCAATCCTCAGTTGTCACACGGCTTTCTTCCTGTATGTATCTGCCTACGTAAGGTCATCTTCATATAAGGATGCCAGTCATATTAGGTTAGGGTAATGCGTACCCTGATTCACTATGACCTCTGTCCCTATACTCCACGTAACAACTCTATTCTCAGATCAGGTCACATTCTGAGGTACTGCAGCTTAGGACTTCAATATATAAACATACCACAGAGATATTGCGGGTCAGGTTCCAGACCACCACAATAAGGCAAGTCATATGAATTGTTTTGTTTCCTAGTGCATATAAAAGTTATGTTTATGTAGTCTATTGTAGTCTATTAAGTGTGCAATAGCAATATGTCTAATAAAACAGCCTACATACCTTAATTAACAAGTGTCATACCGCTAAAGCATGCTACCCATTATTTGAGCCTTCAGAGTCACAGAAGTAACATCAGAGATCACAGGTCACAGATCACCAGAACAAATATAATAACAGTAACAAAAAAGTTTGAAATACTGCAAGAATTACCCAAACATGACCTAGAAACATGGAGTGAACAAATGCTGTTAAAAAACGGTGCTGATAAAACTTGTACTATTCAGGGTTGCCATAAGCCTTCAATTTGTTAAAAAAAAAAAAAAAAAACTGCAGTATCTGCCAAGTGCACTAAAGCAAAGCACAGTAAAATGAAGCATCCCTGTAATGTGTCTTTCTTTGAAGGACACAATTCAACCTATAACACTATTCCATCAAAGACCTAATTCCAGGGACTTCCTTGATGGTCCAGTGGTTAAGAAACCACCTTGCAATGCAAGGAACATGGGCTCGATACCCGGTCGGGGAACAAAGTCCCCACATGCACGGAGCAACTAAGCCTGCATGCCACAAGTACCGAGCCCGTGTGCCCTGGAGCCCATGCACCACAACTAGAGTGTCCAGGCACCGTAACAGAAGATCCCACATGACATGACAAAGATCCCACACGATGCAACTGAGACCTGTTGCAGCCAAATACATTGTTTTTGAGAAAGGCCTAATTCTAGGGCCTATTACTTCTCACAATGGGTATCTTGTTCATTCACTCATTCAAACGAATTGTTGATCTGCTGTATGTACTAAAATTACTAGTATGTAGACTCTGGCTCAAATTTTATACCCTTCTTCTATAAGTGTCCAAAACTAAGGCTTCTGACATACTATTTTTGAGGAATTATTAGAGGTCAAGCCTCCTAGTCCAAATACAACTGCTCATAGGTGTTTAGCAAATGTCACTCTACTATAATTCTCTGCAGCATAGTCATTATCTGGTGCTTCCTTGCTCATTTGTTAACTCATTTGCCCAATCCCAACTCCCACACCGGAACATAAGCTCTTTGGGGGTAATGTCTTTGTCTTTGTTTCTCCCATATATCCCTATGAAAGTGAAAGTTGCTCAGCTGTGTCCAACTCTTTGCAACCCCATAGACTACATAGTCCATGGAATTCTCCAGGCCAGAATACTGGAGTGGTAGCCGTTCTATTCTCCAGAGGAGCTTCCCAACCCAGGGATTGAACCCAGGTCTCCCGCTTTGCAGGTGGATTCTTTGCCAGCTGAGCTACCAGGGAAGCCAATATATATCCCTATACACTAGAAAAACTCTTACCTAATAGGCACCCAAGTATTTACTAAAAGAATGAATGTGATACTAAAGAACATTCACAGACCAGACCATCTATATATCATCCCTTCCCATCCTCATAACAACCCTAGTAGGTAGATGCAGGGACCCTAATTTACACTTGAAATTAAGGCTTTAAGAAGCTGTGATAGGAAAAAAGCATCCTGACACATAAGCATGAGAAAGAGTTAAATGATGCATGATAATGACTTCAAACCAAATGCGCTTAGCTCAGTTCTATGGCTCTGGTCACTCTTCATGCTCCTAAACCCAATTAAAAATACTCAGTGTCCTGTAGTTATGAAAGTACTCTATTAAGTGTACCAGAAATACATTTTGCGTTAGTTCCTAGAGATAAAATCCAAAGTAGATAGAATTTCTCATACTTGAAATAGAAATGCTTGGCGAGATCTTCAGATTTAAATGTAAAATACATTGGTGCTTTCATCTAACCATAGACTCAGAAGACAGAATAAAACTTCTAGTGGCCAACCATAATAAACCACCACCGCAATTCAAGTGTTCCAAATATTTGAGGGGTTTGGAATCAAAGGTTAATTTTATTGAAAATGCATGTAATTGATCCAAGAAATGACAATTTAAAAATCTAAGCATTAAACCATCTGAGAATAACTCAAACCATCTGAAAAGAAAGAGTACTTTCAATACAATTCACACTTTAAATTTTCATAGAAGTCATTTCATAAAAGTTATTTCCATATAAAACATTTTATTAAACAATCTTTCTTTCTGGAAAGACTTCAGAAATCAAAGCTCTTTTTTCCCTTAAATAACATCTCTGACTTGCTATATTACTAGAAGTAATTCATGCATATATGTATATTGCAATATATGCATATATGTTACAGTATTATACCAAACTTGAAACCAATAAGAATACCCTATCAATTGCCTAGTCATGACAGAAGCAGAATAGCTACAACTTGGTAAGAAGAAAGGAATTAATATTTAGCCCAACTGCTCTGGGAACTTTATATATAGACAGCTGACACTTGAACAACCCAGGTTTGAACAGCAGAGGTCCACTTACACCTGGATTTTTTCAGTATATTAGAAAATTGTTTGGAGATTTGTGACAACTTGAAAAAACTCAGACAAACCATGTAGCCTACAGATATCAAAAGAAAAAGAGAAAAGCATATCAAGAGTGCATAAAGTATACACAGACACTGTCCTTACATAGGCATAAGGTGAGTGGCATTTAACATAAAATTATGTGTTAGTTTTCTTACTGTTTTATAACTTTGCTTTCAAGGAATTACAGTACAGTACAATATGGCGCTCTCTCTCTCTCATGATTGGAGAAACTGCATATCAGACTATCACAACAAGTAAGTGGATTTTTTAATGTAACAATGTTTCTAATACTATATCATGAATATGACTGTAATACTGTATGTCATAAAAATTGTATAATGATTTATTCACTAGTGTTTAGGCTTGGCAACTGTAAAGCAACCATAGTGCTATTTTTTGTTATCAATGCATGAATGTGAAAGGGTTGAATCTCTCAGCTGTGTCCGACTCTTTTCAATCCCACAGACTGTAGCCCACCAGACTCCTCTGTCCATGGGGTTTTCCAGGCAAGAATACTGGAGTGGGTTGCCGTTCCCTTCTCCAGGGGATCTTCCCAACCCAGGGATTGAACCCAGGTCTCCTGCATTGCAGGCAGATTCTTTACCGAGCCACCAGGGAAACCCAAAGCATGACTATATCTAAATAAATATCTTTTTCACATTACCTTCTGAATTTGATGTCTAGCATTAGTAATATGTATACTATCCATGGTGGTTTGTATCATGTGAGATAATATTGATGTATATACTGATAGATGATCCATCTTGTAAATGGATGATGTAAACTTATAGTATCGATAAACACAGTACAAAACTATAAATATATTTTTCTCCTCCTTATGATTTTAACATTTTTTTTCTAACTTCCTTTATTGTAAGAATATAGTGTATAATACATATAACACAAAAAATATTTGCTAATCAACTGTTTGTGTTATCAGTAAGGCTTCTGGTCAATAGTAAGCTATTAGCAGTTAAGTTTTGGCAGAGTAAAGTTCCATGCAGATTTTCAACTGCATGGGGTGTCAGCATTCCTAACCCTTGAATTGCTCAAGGTCAACTGCATCCTATATTTCAAGAGAAAATAGTAATTTTGTGATTTTTTTCCAAAGAAAAGAACTGCACAACTCTTCTTTCTTTCTCTCCTAGACAGATATTTTCTGCCATCAACTTATTCCTATCAAAAATCTGATGAGATCCTCAAGCCAACTGCAAACCCAGACATTTTAGTACTGCTACCTTTAATCTATAATGCCTTTAACATCTGCAAATACATGGACGGCCAAACAGAAGGTGCCTGAATGTATTATAAAGAAACTTGACTACTCCAAAGATAACATATATATTATTTACTTCCAGTTAATAGCTGTCTTAAACTTTAGTGTTTTGTAAAATTATTTTTTTTTAACCAGACTCCTATCATTAGCCTTGATTCTTTGGGATTACTAACATTTTGAAAAATATCCCTCATCTGTCATTACAAATTATTTATCTCCAGAGATATAGACCACCTTACTATTGATCTCTCAAGGGTCTTGATCCAGTAGAGAATTCATACACAAAATTCTGAATTTAAAGCTAGAAGGAATCTAGAGAGTCATGAATAGTTATCTTATGGAAAATATTACTGACGCGAAGCAGAAGACGGTGACTCACCCAACACCACACAGGATGTTGGTAGGAAACCAAAAGAGCAGATAGGTCCAAATACCCTCGAAGACCTGTGTGCCAAGTGAGGGCAATGCCTAAGCACAAAGCCCCTGAAATGTAACAATGCATCAGTTTTGGACAGTTTCCATAAACCATGGTCACCTAGCAACCAATGTATGGAAGCTGAGATTTGAAAAGAACACAATCCTCAACAAATGCAATCTGTGGAACAAATGGGCCAAGAAAGAGGACATAGGAAGTCCAAGGGCACAAAATGTAAAACAAAGAAAAAACTAAATAAATAGAATAAAAGCTTCGCAGGAAGAACAGAAACAGAAGAGAAACTAAAGCTATAAGGAGATCACAAAAAATACTTTTCTGGAGCAAAAGACTCCAAACGTGATTTCAATGATAATTCCAGATAAGAGAATCTGTTTGTGCCCATTTTTTTTACAGAGACAAATCTAGTTTTGAAGAAAATTTATTACTTACCAAGCCTGCTATAGGTGTGGACAGTCTGTTGATCTTCTTAATGACCCCAGGTTTCAGCTTATTAATCAAACTGGAAGTAAATAAAGAAACAACACATGTGGTTACAAGAAAGCCAACGTTAGTTTCATGTTCTTTACAACATTTTCAAAAAACATACATGTCACTCATCCATTTCCAATATTTTCTTCAGGCCCAAGAAAAAACAACCAACCAAGAAAATACACCAAGAAACAAAAACCAGCACTGTCAACAATAGTGAATAGTTCTCTGCTGCTAAGTCACTTCAGTTGTGTCTGACTCTGTGTGACCCCATAGACGGTAGCCCACCAGGCTCCCCCGTTCCTGGGATTCTCCAGGCAAGAACACTGGAGTGGGTTGCCATTTCCTTCTCCAATGCATGAAAGTGAAAAGTGAAAGTGAAGTTGCTCAGTCGTGTCCGACTCTTCGCGACCCCATGGACTGCAGCCTACCAGGCTGAGCATATAAACACACTTCTGCATTGAAGGACATGTCTTTAAAAATAGCTCCAAATTTGTTAAAGAAAGGTAATCTTTGATTCTGTTTCAACAGTTTATGAATTCCTTCCATTATAGCTTAGTTCTCTTCAACCTAAGAATACCTTTTTCTATTAATCATTTGTACTGATTTTTTTCCTCAAACTTATCCATGTTTTAAAAGGTAGCTACACATGCATCCATTTTCCCCCAAACTACCCTTCCATCCAGGCCATCAGATAACATTGGGACAGATGGATATGTGTGCATATAAGGCTGGGTCCCTTTGTTGTTCACCTGAAATTGTCACATTGCTAATTGGCTCTACTTCAATACAAAACACAAACTTTAAAAAACGGGGCGGGGGGGGTGGGGCGCGAAGTTGCCTAAAGTAAATGGAAGCTACCAGTAGACGTCTAAATAAAGGAGAAATTTCAACCCCAAATGGGCATATTCACTAATATCTTAAAATATAATTGCCTTAATTATATATTTTATTTAAAATACAGTTGCTGTATAATTTTTACATAGGAAAATTCACAGGAATTTCCCATACAGAGCTCAATTTCAACCACTAATTATGATACTGATGAACAAATTCAGTTGTTATCTGTTTCCAAAACACTAAAGAAACATTAAGAAGTCAAAATATATTATGTTGCTTTCATCACTGCCAATTCTGTATGGTGTTTTCATATCTGAGCCTGATAATTACAGTTTATAGGTATTTTGTTAAGCTATATTTCACATATATTTTTCTTGAGTATATGCTGTCTCTAATGAAAGAATATTCTAGAATATAAAAATATTAACATTTTTATTATTAAAAAATAAATTTAAAAACAACTAGATAAAAAGTAGCTTAAAAACCATGTCTGGGATTTTTTGTTTGTTTTGCCAGATTTAAAGGGTGCAATGGAATTCATTCAAGCAAACAACCAACTAGTAGTCACTGGTAACTCATTCAAGGCTGCTGCTGCTGCTGTTAAGTCACTTCAGTCGTGTCCAACTCTGTGAGACCCCACAGATGACAGCCCACTAGGCTCCTCTGTCCCTGGGATTCTCCAGGCAAGAACACTGGAGTGGGTTGCCATTTCCTTCTCCAATGCATGAAAGGGAAAAGTGAAAGGGAAGTCACTCAGTCATGCCCGACTCTTAGTGACCCCAGGGACTGCAGCCCACCAGGCTCCTCCGTCCATGGGATTTTCCAGACAAGAGTGCTAGAGTGGGGTGCCATCGCCTTCTCCTATGAATGCTTTATTATCACCACAGAATGACTGGGTAAAAATCGAATGCATCAGAATGCACCCAAATAGGATAACAGTTACCTCAGAATCTAACATTGAAAAGGTTTCTGTTGCTGTTACAGAATCTGCAAAGATATCTGTAAGTCTCTAGATTCTGAAACATTTTTAGAACTCAGCTTTGACACCTGAAATTTAAGAGTACAATTTTGGGTTCTAAATCTAGATTTTTGTGACTTCTATTTTTTTGTTGCAGTGCCCTGATAACACTGTCAAGCCATGTAGAAATTTAGTACTATAATAGTGCTTTTCTGCTATGGTTAGCCTGTTTAATCAATCATTAATCATTGCCAAGAAACTATCATTTGAAACAGTGATTTTTCTATTCAATAATGCTGCCACCCAAAAAAAAAAAATTTCTTTATTCTGTAACAAAGCTCCAAAATGAAAGCAAATATAGGAGAAAGAATCAAACATTCTGCATTTACTGGTCTCCCCTTCACAATGGGCAACAGAAAAAAAAAAAAACCTGACACTTGTGGAATGTCACTCCTTCAACATTCCAGAGATTTATATATACACTTGAGTGTGCTAAAAATAAAAAAAGACAAAAGTCTCAATTTAATGACCTTCAGAATGTTGTTCGACAGGATTCAAAATTACAAAACAGTGGCTTATGAAGACTTAGGCTGGTGAACAAAAGCTGTTTTTCTGTTTTCATACTTTCTTCACACAAAGATCTTTAGACAACTTAACACAGATGACAGAACCACCCTTCGACTGCAAGCATTTCCTAGAACTGTTCCTCTCTGACTCCTTATTTCTTATCTGTGCACTGAAAACCATGTAGGAAGGAAGGCTTTCTCTCTTCACGGTCACAGTATTTTTCTTTAATCACTAGCTGAAAAGCTAGAAAAGAATTAAGCAAGTTTATAAGAAATGACAACTCCAATTTAATTCTTGTAGTTGTTCCCTACGAAGCAAGTATTTCTTGAATTCTATGACTGGTGGCTTTTTGCAATGCACAGTACTAACACTGAAACATCACTTAACAGAAACACAATTCTAGCATAGTGTCAATCAAGAAAGCCACAGTAGTTGTTGATGGCTGGTTTGGCACTGACTTTCATATAGGAACTTGACTCTTAAAATGTAATCTTTCTGAGATATAAAAAGTTAGACACCAATATGAGCTGGGGCAACTTATAAAATGTCAGGGAAGTCTGACATCAGTTGTCCTTATTAAAGGAACAGAATCATAACTTCCTCCTCCACCCATTTGAGTCACTGGTGACATTGGCCAGAATAGTCAATTTACCTGTTCACGTCACTTACCATTTTTGTATTACTTTGTTAGTAATATCAAGAGAATTTTTTAAGACAGTTTCTAGAATGGATGATAACACAGCCTATTCTCAGTTAAGCCAATGGAAGGAAGAAAGGAATAGAAGTCAAGGAAAATAGCACAGATAAATGATGTCACCCAATAATGAGTTAATGGACTCCTCCCTCAGCAAGTTTCAGAGCTATTACTCAGCAATAACATACACCCAGTTGATTGGCGTCTTCCATTCCTGAGCATCCGCATATGTGTACAAACATGGACAAAACCACAAGGAGAAACACCACTCTGGATAACCTGCAAACTACCCTCTAAAATATGGTGTCACTAGAGGAAATGCAGTTTTACTTTGTCAACTGTTAAAATGTTAAGTGTCAGTTCTAAGCACTAGAGTATGGAGATAATTCTCATACAGTTTCGGTAAAAAGCAAACATCCAATCTGATTATGAATTGTTTGCAATTATTTTCATATACAACTAAAGGAAGAACTTCTAGGATATTTCTTCTGGGGTGAAAAATAGGTTCCATGAAATTTAAACTTCTGTGAAATTTAAGTCTATCAAATGAATAGGGAGGGCATAGCCTTATAATCAAATAAAACACACATGCCATACGAGAGGATACTACTCTCTTTCACAGATAGAACTTCTTTGCATAACAATGTTAGTTGCTCAGTCATGTCTGACTCTTTGTGACCTGATGGATTGGAGCCCACCAGGCTCCTTTGCCCGTGGAATTCTCCAGGCAAGAATACTGGAGTGGGTAGCCATTCCCTTTTCCAGGGGATCTTCCCAACCCAGGGATAGAACCTGGGTCTCCTGCATTGGAGGCAGATTCTTTATTGACTGAGACACCAGGGAAGCCCCTTTGCGTAATAAGCATTCTTTAATTATACATGTGGAATTCCTAAAGGCAACACTGACTTCAGGTCACTGGCTCTATTCAGGAACCAAATAACATGCTAACCTTCAAGCTACCTCTGTGCACAAGGAACAACAGGCAGTCAAGGGATCACTTTATTTGCCTGCACCCCTCTTATCCCACCCTTCTAATCCTATGTAGAATCATACCACAACTCCCCAAGCTTTCATCAAGCCATGGCATAAATATGGCCATGTGTTTTGCTAGCATACCACAGATTTGCTCTTTTCGGAAGATGAAAATCAGAACACCTAGAGGTAAAACCAGGAAACACCTATTCACTTTCTATCTCCCAAGACAGAACACTCCCACAAGAAGGCATGACTCAGCTCTTTCCTCTAGTTTCAGCTACTGCCTTTCCTCCTCCTCCCCAAATGTACCGCTCCCCCCCTCCAAAGAAGCTGACTTACAGAACAGATGTGAAGAAGCTGCCTCTGTTCAGAAACCTCGCCACCAGTGAATGCGGCCTGACTTTAAATATAAAAGTCATAGGTGACACTCCCAAGAAAACTGCACATAGAGCTCAACTTGGCGTCTGGTTCAGTTATTAAAGGCTTTCAGGAGAACTAGAACGTGATGCCCTGTCTCTTGGACTCCGGGAACTAGTTCCAAATGCCAAACCTCATTTCCCTTTTATTGGGAAGCTCTTGGGCAGAGGTAGAAAATCAAGAGGCATCTTGTGACTTCCTATTTCCAAAGATTTTTCCAAATGTATTAGAAAGACTGACATCAAAGAGCATATCAATGCAATGAGGATGAACTTCTTAACCTTCAAGTATTTGGTTAGTTGTTCACACATACATATTTCTAACCTTTCTATTGGCTACATTTTCTAAATATATATCCCCATATGAGTCAAACTTTTCCTATCAGTATGCAAAATATTTGTTCAAAAGATATGATAAAAATATTACAGATTTCTTGACAAATTAAAGAGCAATGCCTTGTTTTATGTGTTACGCATCACTTAATCATTTGCCTAGGTTTCTTCTAGATGCAGACTATGCTCAACAAATAAGTGTCAACTAAAGACAGAGCAAACAAGCAGTGAAGCTGCTAAGAGGACATAAAGATGTCCTCTCATTCCCAACACATCTCCCAGGACTGGTCGAGGGACCTGGCATCATCAAATATTTTATAAATCCACAGTCTAACTTCAAACACAGAAATTTTTCTGTGAATGATTCAAAACTTCTATCTTCTTCGTAGAAATGAACTTGGAAAAACTTTTTTTAGTTTCACTCAAATGCTAAAACTGATTTTGTGCTTTTTCCAAAGAGGACACCTCCCTTTATTATTTTCTTCTGTTGCCAGATGAGTTAAACCACATTGTTCTCTCCCAATTGTCAAATGCTGTTCAAGAGCGTAAGCTATCAGTTATATATTAATTTAGAGTGGCTACCTTGAGTAAATTTCTTACCAAGATTTTTAATTAATTATCTCCAGCTAAATTCAAAAATTCTAATGTTTTAAAAATAAAAACCACCTTGAGGAGTAATCACACATTCGTGGCAAAGTGTATGCAATTTAACATTTTTAAGTTAAAAGGCATTCAATACAAAATTCTATGATCACTTTAGTATTTTCAAAGACTGGTAGTAAAGTTAATTTACTACCAGTAACTATTAAGCAACTTTAATTTCTAGAATTCCTGTGGTAGTAATTTTGAAAACTGCTGAGTCAGGATAGAGTACAAATAAATGGTTAACAATATATGCTAAGATGGCAAAATGCATGGAGCAGCAAGAAGTGGGTACCAATGCAACTGATAATCATCATTTCAGGGTGACAGGACTTTCTTTTCAGCCTCACTGTGATGCCTGAAGCATCCTCAAGTGAGTCTGGCAAAGCTTGAGCGTTCTGAGAGCAGAGTCCTCTTATTTTTGGCAAACTCAACAGAGCACTAATGGATCTCACTGAGTGACGGACATTTGCCAATATCACTGTGATAGCAACAGGTGTCTAGAAGGAGGACTCTGGGTTCCCGTACTGGTTTTGTATTAAGTAACATCACAAATTCTGCTCATCGCTTTATGTCAATCAGAGGATTCTCATAGTCAAACTTAGGTTCCTTCCAGTGTTTGCCTCTGTAAAAATGCCTGGATGTGTGTCTGTATGTATATCTTTCTCCATGCTGCTTATCGTTCCTCACATTCTATTTCGAGATGAAATCATCAGTGTCAAGCTCTTGGTATTGTCTGTGTGTGTGTGCTTAGTCGCTCAGCTGTGTCTGACTCATTGTGACTCCATGAACTGCAGCCCACCAGGCTCCTCCATCCATGGGGATTCTTCAGGCAAGAATGCTGGAGTGGGTTGCCATGCCCTGCTCCAGGGGATCTTCCCAACCCAGGGATCAAACCCAGGTCTCCCGCATTACAAGCGACTCTTTACCGTCTGAGCCACCACAGAAGCCACCAGGAATGGTCTAGAAAGGAATCTGGTAATATGAACCAATTTACTTTGGCATCAGCAAGCGGCACTCCTGTGCCCACCCCATGGCATGAAGGAACAGCCACATAGTTTCCCGGTGCCTGTCGGCGGCTCACTGCATCATCTCTCCAAATGCTGTGGCTTTTATAAGCACTGCTTGTCAGGGATGGAAAAAGTTGTACCAATGTTTTATGTACCACGTTTTAGATACTGAAGCTCTTTTTAATATTTTCCACTATGAAGAGTCTTTATGAATATCTTCTTCCCCATGCCCACAAACAGTATACAAGTGTTTCTCAAATCATAGAGTTTACCATTACATTTTCAACACATAAAATGAAAGTCTCACACACTTCTCTAAACAATAAACCATGTTCTAAACTGTTTCACTACTGCTTTATCCCATAGTTCTTATCTGACTTTCTGACTGATGATTTTCAGTATGTAAAAATCTTAGAGATCAAGTCTCTCATATAAGGCAATGACTCTACTTTTTAATTGATGTGATATCATTATATACTTGCCCTTTTTGCAATATTCAATCCCCTTTCTTAACACTTCTCATTGCACAGACCAGAATTCCTGTACTTTCAACATTTACTAGCCAACATGTGTTTTTCCATTTACCTACCTGAGAGCCTTCAATGTATCAAAAAACTACTTCAAAAATAACCTCTCTCTGATCAAATCTAATATAAACTGTTTACATCACATACATTTAGCACATACATTACTCCCACTTATTTTCAGTAGAACAGAGGTCTCATTTTTTACCTCAGAGGCCCTGCACTGACATGTTATGTGCCCTCCCCTTAGTAATTTATATTTAGGGTGAGAAAGCCCTGTAGATGGTACATGCAAGCTCATGAAACAGGACCAAAGCTTTCAACCTTCAAGTTTGAGGCCACAATGTTTTAAAAACTTCTGAAAATTTTGCAGTCCATCTGTATAATACAACTACCATTTGTTGTTCAGTCAGTCAGTCAGGTCCGACTGTTTGAGACCCCACGGACTGCAGCACAGGCCTCCCTGTCCTTCACCAACTCCTGGAGCTTGCTCAAACTCATGTCCACTGAGTCGGTGATGCCATTCAACCTTCTCGCCCTCTGTCACTCCCTTCTTGTCCTGCCTTCAATCTTTCCCAGCATCAGAGTCTTTTCCAATGAATGGGTTCTTCGCATCAGGTGGCCAAAGTATTGGAGTTTCAGCTTCAGCATCAGTCCTTCCAATGAATATCCAGGATTGACTTCCTTTAGGATTAACTGGTTTGATCTCTTTAAAGTCCAAGGCACTCTTCAAGAGTCTTTTCCAACACCACAGCTCAAAAGCATCAATTCTTCAGCACTCAGCTTTCTTTACAGTCCAACTCTCATATCCATACATGACTACTGGAAAAATCATAGCTTTGACTAGACAGACTTTTGTCAGCAAAGTAATGTCTCTGCTTTTTAATATGCTGTCTAGGTTGGTCATAGCTTCTTTTCCAAGGAGCAAGCGTCTTTTAATTTTATGGCTGCAGTCACCATCTGCAGTGATTTTGGAGCTCAAGAAAATAAAAGTCTGTCACTGTCTCCATTGTTTCCTCATCTATTTGACATGAAGTGATGGGACCAGATGCCCTGATCTTAGCTTTTTGAATGCTGAGTTTTAAGCCACCTTTTTCACTCTCCTCTTTCACTTTCATCAAGACGCTCTTTAGTTCCTCTTCGCCTTCTGCCATAAAGGTTGTGTCATCTGCTTATCTAAGGTTATTGATATTTCTCCAGGCAATCTTGATTCCAGTTTGTGCTTCATCCAGCCCAGCATTTCACATGATGTACTCTGCATAGAAGTTAAATAAGCAGGGTGACCATATACATCCTTGACGTACTCCTTTCCCTATTTGGAACTAGTCTGTTGTTCCATTTCCAGTTCTAACTATTGCTTCTTGACCTGCATACAGGTTTCGCAGGAGGCAGGTAAGGTGGTCTGGTATTCCCATGTCTTTAAGAATTTTCCACAGAAAAACTGACTACCATTACAGAAGTCAAGTTTTTATTTGACATTTACCAAGTTTACCTTCAACTGTAAAAACTAATTCTTTTTTTAAAAAATTATGTTTTGCTGTATGCGGAAATAAGTTATAGAAAAAAATAACTGTGAAGCTTAAAAAGAGAGCACACAGATGGCAACTGTAAAACACTACCATGAAGAGAAGGCAGTTTAAATTATTTAATTATCTTTATGAACTTGAGGGATTCCCAATACTTGCATCTCTGTTTGCCTGTATGTGGGTGCTAAGTTGCTTCAGTCATGTTTAACTCTTGGTGACCCCATGGACCATAGCCTGCCAGGCTCCTCTGTCCATGGGATTCTCCAGACAAGAATACTGGAGTAGGTTGCCATGGCCTTCTCCACGGGATCGTCCCAACTCATTTCTTTATGTCTCCTGCATGTGCAGGCAGGTTCTTTACCACTAGTGCCACTGGGAAGCCCTTGTTTGTTTACTATTGGGTTATCAAATAGTATAGAAACTTCAAAACTTGTATTACTTTAAGTGAAAAAAATAGTTCTTATTACTTAAATTTTAGATGGCTATAATACGGATCAGGGTCAACAGGTTGGTGGGTTGGAGAGCTATATGAATGCAACTATCCTCAGGAAATTCAAAACAGAAAGAGCTCTAAGAATAAAAGCCCTAAAAAAAAAAAAAAAAAAAGAACAAAAGCCCTCACTCTTACAGATAGGCATTATACGGAGCCCAGCGTAGAAGTCCCAAGAACCCTCTGATGTCACTTTCACTCAACATGTGCCTGTCTCCAACTCGAACAAAGGAAATGAGCTCTCTCACATGAATGAGAAGTGGCCAGGTTCTCTTCTTGTCTGATGTTTTAAAACAATCACCTGAGTAGCCCGTAGTAAATTCACAGGAGTATTTTTTAATCATATTTTCCTTCTTCTTCTGAAAGTATCTTCAACAAAATCCTAGATCATTTCAGGAAGACAGGATAGTATTCACACAGCAGATAGAAACAGAAATAGGATTTCTCAAACTAATAGGTAAAAGTTTATTTGCTCCACTCTTTCCAAGCTGCAAATCAGGGAAAGGAAGGCCTGGCGACAATATGAGAAGAGTTTGCTCAATAATGTGAGCCATGAGTTCAAAAAGGCATCAATGTCTGAGTGGCTGACTTGGGATGGAGTAAAGACCTGGCGTAATTCCAGAGATAGGAAGTACAGACTGACTAAACAGAGACACGCCCAGTAAGATTACCTTCAAATACATCTTCTTACTTCATAAGGATCATAAAGAATGTTTTCATTTAAATATTTCCAAGATTGCTATCACAAGATGAGTAACTATGAAATTACTCACATCACTAGCTGGATATGCCCCAACTAAATACATTTAGAGAAGAGAAATAATACTGCAGAGCCACGGAGTAAGACTGGATTGTGAATATTTTTAAGTATATAGTAAGGGAGTCTTCACAAACTCTAATAAACACTGAAGAGAGGAGACAGATGAATGGACACTATGAATAAAATTCATAGAAAATTAGAACAAGGAGCTGAAACCACCTTTTAGACCCCTGTCAATCCTTTTGCTAATTAGAAAATCCCGCAAATTAGATTTTATTCCCATTTCACTGTTTAATAAAGCCAAGAGAGATTACTTGCCGAAGGTATACAGTAAAATGATTACTACAACAGACTTTCACCAGGGACGTATTTTTTAGCCCTCCACTGATTGGATCCCACAGTCAATCAAATTAAATGATACTAAAATGATTTACAGAAGACACTAACTTCAATAGCCAATCAGATTAAAAAGCAATAAATGCACATAACTACCTTCATTACTCAGATGCGTATATTGTCTGAAACCTCAGTGCAGCATTTATACCCAGTTTAAACTATCTGAAATGTCAGTACACTGCCAGTCGGGAAAAAACTATAATGAGCTCATTTCCTCCAACTCTTGACTTTGATATTCCAGAATGCCAGTTCAAACTACTACTAAAGCATAAACGGCTGCTGACATTGCTAGATAAAATGTAAGAAAACTCTTTAATGGTGATAATGAACTCTTTAATGATAATGTCTAGAAATTTTTAAAGAGGCAATATGCAGACCCTATATTTCAGAAGAATTGGTCATTTTTCTGGCAATGAACTAAACAGAAGTCAGCCTTTTCCTATAGACTATTTTAAAAATCTGAATTCGTTTTTAAAATCATATTTCAGCTAAAACTTGATATCTCAGATGGGTAAAATATTTGCAGACAGACAGTCCAATACATTTTGTTGCTGCTGTTTAGTCACTTGGTCATGTCCAACTCTTGTGCAACCCCATGGACTATAGCCCACCAGGCTCCTCTGTCCATGGGATTCTCCAGGCAAGAATAGTGGAGCAACTTGCCATTTCTATTTCCAAGGGATCTTCTTGACCCGGGAATTGAATCCACATCTCCTGCACTGGAAAGGGGATTCTTTACCAGTGAGCCACCTGGGAAGCCCCTGCTATATTTACCACTAATTTAAAAGTCAAGGTTTATAACACCAGGCTTCAGAGGGGCAGGTTTTACTTTCCTCTTAGAAATTACAACTGTTCAGGATGACGTGATCAAATAATGATGCTTAATCATTTTGTAGACCAACCAGCTAGGCTTTTCTTTAGTTATAAATTTATACAGAATATAATTACCTAGACTTTTTATCTACACTGGATCTATTAGATTAAAATGCATTCATTAACCAGGGTTATAAACAATGAAATTCACCAGTAAGAGTTTTGGGTTTTTTTTTAAACATCATGTAGTACTTTGGGATCTCATCTTAAACTAAAATTGCTGATTACCACAGTTAAATATTTACTTACACTACTCTTAGGAATATTCATTTAAGGAATAGTGAAGTGAGTGAAGTCGCTCAGTCGTGTCCAACTCTTTGCGACCACATGGACTGTAGCCTACCAGGTTCCACCGTCCATGGGATTTTCTAGGCAAGAATACTGGAGTGCCATTTCCTTCACCTAAATAGATTGACTACTTATTTGGTAATGTACAAAACCCCAAATTGATGTTACTTCAATTAGGAAACAAAGAATGAGCTTCTGAAGGCTGTGAATTTAAATGACATTTTTAAAAACCAATGTATCTGCCTCTAAACACGCATCCAAATGTTTGCTGTGGCCATCAAGGTAGAACTATGTATTTAACCTAACAATGCTGCTTGTCATCAAAACACTTGTTTTTTTAAAATCAACTTTGAATATCCTCGCTGGTGACAATCTACTCAAATTGGATATATTTTTTGGAAATCACCTCAAGTAAATCAGAGCCCAGGCTGGTACATAAATTGCATTTTAAATAAAACACCCAAGTGTCACTACAAGTATGTTTAATACCTAGTTCTGGAAAGTGATGCCCCTAAAAGGAAGATCCCTTAAAGTGTTGAGTAATAACTCATCACTGGAACTATAAAACCACAAAGTAACCTCTTTGAAAAGATCACCTATTTGGGTTGTTAGACGTGCACTCCTAAGTCTAAAAACACCTCTGTGCTCCATAGGTCTGCCTCCTGCTAAGCTAAGTCACTTCAGTCATGTCCAACTCTGTGCAACCCCATAGACAGCAGCCCACCAGGCTCCCCCATCCCTGGGATTCTCCAGGCAAGAACACTGGAGTGGGTTGCCATTTCCTTCTCCAGTGCATGAAAGTGAAAGGTGAAAGTGAAGTCGCTCAGTCGTGTCCAACTCTTAGCGACCCCATGGACTGCAGCCTACCAGGCTCCTCTGTCCATACAATTTTCCAGGCAAGAGTACTGGAGTGGGGTGCCATTGCCTTCTCCTAGGTCTGCCTCCTACATAAACCCAACTACACCAATCCTGACTTACAGGGCTTACAATTGACATCAAAATTATTTTTGCAGCAAGCTTCTAAATAGTGTATACTCATAGCTAAGGTTTCAGATCACATGTGTCTAACAGTCATATTTTCCCCTCCATCTTCTGAACACATTAAAATATATATAATTTGCAAACCAAGATAAAGTAATTTCCTTTGAATGATCAACTGAGCTGACCACATAGCCTACCAAGATTAAACACTATTTGGCTACAACAACTAAATGTGGCATCAGAAAAGGACAAGAAACCTCCCTTAAGCTTTCCCTGTGGCCCTTGTTCATATAACTGTCCTACTCTCTATTATGTAGAATTACATGAAATGGACATTTTCTGTAGGGCATTGATGGTTGAATATCAACACTTAATAAGGTTCAACTTCACAACACTGCTCTAAGACAATGAAGTCTGAACACCTACCAACACAGCAGATGACAGAAAGACTTTTATCTTCATGGCCATCTACCTAGTAATAACTTGTATGTACATAAAGTTTGATAGTTTATAGAAACCTTGACATATGTATTGGGTTGGCCTAAAAGTTTGTTTGGATTTTCTGTAAGATGTTATGGAAAACCCAAACAAACATTTTGGCAAACCCAATATTATGGGAACTTTGTGAATTAGGCAGATCAGATGCTCTGATCTCCCCTTTATAGACAAGAAAATAAGGCTCAGATATCGTCACTTGCTCAAATGTCTGAAAGTATGAAGCAAGGAATCAAACCTAGGCCACGTAACTCCTGATCCTTGCTGTAAACAACCTTCCTGTAAAAGGATAAACGAAATCATCTAAGTCTGAGCACATACACTCCCAGTGCATGCTTGTGGACAGATTCCATAAATACTTATGCCATAAGTGTCTAGATTGGAATACTTAAGTGCTTTCAAAACTGTGAGTACATACTTAAGTACATTCTTATACTTTATTTGCTCACATCTGCAATCTGCACCCTCACCCAGGAGTTCGTCCTTCCATTCCACAGCCTGCCTGCCCCTCCCTCTCAAAGGTCACCACCTGGCAAATTGTGCTCTTCCTCCACGGGGGAACAAAATATTACATTAAACATATACTTTAGGCTCCATACCATGAATCATGGCACAAGCCTCTTAGGATAACCAAAGCTTCAGATGTGATTCTTAATAACATCATATTAATTGAATGAACGGCTGGCCCATAACTCAAATTGATTGTGGTAATGTAATGACTCCACTAAAAAGCTCAAAGAAGAAATTTGCTACAGCCTAAATTTGTTCTGTAATCATCACTATGTACTGATGAAGGAAACAAGTTACATATTAACTTCTAAACCAGGCACCTCCATGTATTAGAATACTCACAGCAAGTGAGAGCTGGTGCTATGTGATAAGGCTTTCTCCTCAACCACCCACCACTACTGGCCCACCAAGCAATAATAGAATCTTTCTTGTTTACTAATTTAAAATAATATATATTTCACTAATGCTATCTTTAGATACAGAGACCGATAACCCCTTCCTACTGCCTGGTACTGTGGGGGTGTCAATTTGCAGGGATCAGATCTCATTTGTTACCAGGAAAACATGTCAGTGACTACAGTGTCCACGCAGCGGGGGATAAGACAGCTGATAACATGCATGTGCACACACACCCACACACAGAGACACATACACACACACACCTTTGCTTTTGAATTATTTTTTAAATGCTTTAAATACTTACTCACACAACAGAACACCATTCTCTAGAGAGGCTCGAAAATCCTTTGTTTCAAAATTCTTCTCTGTTACTGCCTGAAAGACAGATTTGGGGATTAATTTTCTCTTAATCAGGAATAATACACAAGTCAAACTCAGTATCAGATTATTTAATAGGCATCCAAAGTCATACTTAAAGAATGTGCAGATATCATCAAAAGTTGTTCCACATAGGAAATTGTACGTGCATTTCTGTGTTACAAAGAGAGTGGTTAACCACTTTAGTATGAACAAATATAAACAGAAAAAACCACAGCAAGTGTTCTTTATAATACTATCATTTTATGCAGAATAAACAAAACTTAGAAGCTTTATTTCTAGCATATTTTCTATTTTTAAAAAGCCTAAAAGCAACCTACCCTACTAAGGGTAAATAAAACCAAATTAAGGTATAACCTTGAAATATTAACTATACACACACATCATTAATTTCAATTCCACTCTGAAATCCCTCAAGTTTCATTACAAAACTGTATAGCAGAGGGCAAGACTATCCTTAAACATCCTCATGAAATGTCCCTGATTTGTGTAAAGAGCCACTTACTGTAATATCCTAAGAAGAAAATCATTAATCCTGACACTGACAGACAAAAGAGAGAGGGAATATGGTATATACTTTAAACAGACAAGACCACACTTAGGGCTTTTATATATGAGCAGACCATGCCTATGGTTACCAACAAAGTTCTTAGTGAAACTGCTGAGAAAACGTCTACCAATTCTATCTTCCTCTGTCTTTTGAGGGTGAGTGGTTGGGAGGAAAGGGGATCCCATAGAGAGAATGTTCAGTTGCTAAGTCATGTCTGACTCTTGAGACTCCATGGATGCAGCATGCCAGGCTTCCCTGTCCTTCGCTATCTCCTGGAGTTTGCTCAGATTCATGTTCTTAGAGTCAGTGCTATCTAACCATTTCATTCTCTGCTGCCCCCTTTCCCTTTTGCCTTCAATCTTTCCCAACATCAGGGTCTTTTCCCTGAGTCAGGTCTTGGCATCAGGTAATTAAAGCATTGGAGCTTCATCATCAGTCTGTGCGTGCTAAGTCACTTCAGTAGTGTCCAACTCTTTGCAACCCTGTGGACTGCAGCCTGCCAGGCTCCTCTGTCCATGGGATTCTCAAGGCAAGAATACTGGAGTGTGTTGCCATTTCCTCCCCCAGGGGATCATCCTGACCCAGGGATCGAACCTGGGTCTCTTATGTCTCCTGCATTGGCAGGCAGGTTCTTTACCACTAGTGCCACCTGGGAAGCTCAGCATCAGTCCTTCCAATGAATAGTCAGGGTTGATTTCTTTTAGGATTGACTGGTTTGATCTCCTTGCAGTCCAAGAGACTCTCAAGAGTCTTCTTCAACACCACACTTCAAAGGCATCAATTCAAAAACATTGGGACAACAGTAGAAGAGAAAATGGAAGCTATTCAGGGAAGGCTGCTCCAAGGACCTCCGAGGACTGGGACCCCAGCCAAGGGTGTTGGCAGATGCACCCCAGCAGCTGGGACAGCAGCGGCCCTACAGGTGGACGTGCCACCCACAAGCAGAGGCCTTGCTCTACCACCACTTCAGGAAGAAACCCAATCTCTGAAGCCTGATTGGAAAGTCACTCATCTTAAGCCCTCAGTGAACTATAAAGCTCCTGCTGTCCTTACTCACCACTGACAGCTTTACAGTCCACCTCCAGTCCTTGTATATCTTCTGTATCTTTTCCACAACACCCAGGAGTGCCATCGCTACTTATAACAGTGGGTAACTGACAAAACAATGGTTCTTTCTAACATTAACAGTAGTTTCTCATAAGCTGGTTCTATAAATAAGGACAGGAGCCTGGGTCAGAAGGTGACGCATTCAGCTGCAGGAAGTAACAGATCCTTTCCTACAAAGGGCATTCTCTAAGAAGGGATACATCGCTGCATGAATTGAACATTTGCTGAGTGTCTCCGTTAGATGCACTTACCTGGATAGTGGGTAGAGACCTTAAAAAAAATGCAAGGAGCTCACAGCCACAGAAATAAAACACAGAGTTTAAAAGTGCATTAAAACATATCCAAGTGGAACGGTATATTCCTTCAGGAGTAACCTCGAATGTCTCATGGGTTATCCCGGCTAACCTGTGAGGCACAAACTCTTCTGAATTTCCAAAAAAGATCCAAAAAACTCAAAGTGAGTACTGATCAGAGGTAGTGAAAACACAGTAACATCTCATTTATCTGGGAACTCCTGCATGTGTGCTAAGTCGCTTCAGCCGTGTCCAACTCTTTGTGACCCTACAGATTATGGCCTGCCAGGCTCCTCTGTCCATGGGATTCTCCAGGCAAGAACACTGGAGTGGGCTGCCATACCCTCCTCCAGGGGATCTTCCTAACCCAGGGACCAAACCCACAGTCTCTTATATCTCCAGCATTAGCAGCTGTGTTCTTTACCACTAGCACCACCTGTGAAGCCCTGGGACCTCCTACCCAAAGCTAAAAAACATGAACAAATCCCAAGAATAACCAAAGCCAATGTCAAAGTCCATTCTCTCTAGTCAGTCACAGGAAAGCCCCTCAGAGCTACAAATTCTTAATTATCCACCACTGAAACTATCTGTAGGTTATGTTCCTAAATGAAGGTAGATTAAAGGCAGTGAGGGGGAAGGGAAAACGGTTGCGCCCCACAGACACACAGAGAGCAGAGTGACAGTCAACAGCACTGGATGGGCCAGTCGAGAGGCAGTGTAGTGAGTGATGAAATGGAAAGAGAAAGGGCTCAAGCCAGACAAAAGCATATTCAAATCCCACTTTCATTATCGTGTAGCTGTGTGATCTTAAGCAAGTTGAATCACCTCCATGAACCCTAGTCTGCTCATCTGAAACTGCATAAATATCACCTATTTGTTAATAATGGCCAAGATGCTGTGCAATCAAGTACCTAAGGGTGGCTCACAGTGGTATATGCTTAACCTCACTACATGCATCAACCTTCAAGTAACACCCAGCAACACACTGCAATAATTAACCCTCAAAAGAATACCTCTGCTGTAAAGACAACACTGAGTTAGATTCAGAATATTAACAAAGTAGAAATAATAGGATACATAGAGATATTCAGAAAACCCAACTATCAGAGTGGTAAGTTTCTCCAAAAAGACAACAGAAAGGCAAAATCATAGTATGTAGCAGATTTAAGAGCATCTCCCTCCATATGTCAAAACATGAATGTACTCCTCTTTCTACGTGCACATGTGCACGCATGCTCAATTATGTCGGACTCTTCGCCACCCGTGGACAATAGTCCACCAGGCTCCTCTGTCTATGGAATTTTCCAGGCAAGAATACTGGAGTGGGTTGCAATTTCCTACTTCAGGGGATCTTCCCGACCCAGGGATTGAACCCATGTTTCTTTCGTTTTCTGCATTCTGCAGGTGGGTTCTTTACCACTGTCCCACTCCAGAAGCCCACTCATTTATAGGTACTTAATCAAAATCTAAATAATGATATAAGACCTGATTCCATTTACACTATATTTACAAAACTAAACAGATTCTTAAAAGTTTATATTTTGAGGACATGGGAATTTGGCATGTTCTATACACTACTGAACATAATATAAAATGACACCACTATTCTAAAAGGCAATGTATGAAATGTATCTGACATCTTAAACATGGCTACTTTGGGGCACACTATGTGCAGATCTAGGAATTTATACTAAGACAGGTAAGGACAGGTAAGGACAAGAACTCAGAGATATCTGCAGAACTGCTTCACAGCATTTTGCATAATAGCAACAACTAAAAACACTCTGAATGCCCAATAAAAAGAAATTGGATAAACTGTAATATAAACATAAAACAAAACTGCATGAAACTTAAACTCATGTCAGAAAAGTGTATTTATCACTTATAAAGAATACATAACATATTAATTATAAGGCAATTTGTGGAAAAAAAAGGGAACCCTCTTACACTGTTGGTGGGAATGCAAACTAGTACAGCCACTATGGAAAACAGTGTGGAGATTCCTTAAAAAATTGCAAATAGAACTACCTTATGACCCAGCAATCCCACTGCTGGGCATACACACTGAAGAAACCAGAATTGAAAGAGACACATGTACCCCAATGTTCATCGCAGCACTGTTTATAATAGCCAGGACATGGAGACAACCTAGATGTCCATCAGCAGATGAATGGATAAGAAAGCTATGGTACATATACACAATGGAGTATTACTTAGCCATTAAAAAGAGAATCAGTTCTAATGAGATGGATGAAACTGGAGCCGATTATACAGAGTGAAGTAAGCCAGAAAGAAAAACACCAATACAGTATACTGACACATATATATGGAATTTAGAAAGATGGTAATGATGACCCTGTATGCGAGACAGCAGAAGAGACACAGATGTATAGAACGGACTTTTGGACTGTGAGGGAGAGGGAGAGGGTGGGATGGTTTGGGAGAATGGCATTGAAACACGTATACTATCATGTAAGAAATGAAGTGCCAGTCTATGTTCGATACAAGATACAGGATGCCTGGGGCTGGTGCACGGAGATGATCAAGAGAGATGATATGCGGTGGGAGGTGGGAGGTGGGAGGGGGATTTAGGATTGGGAGCTCGTATACACCCGTGGCGGATTCATGTCAATGTATGGCAAAATCAATACAGTATTGTAAAGTAAAAGAAAGTAAAAATAAAATTAAAAAAAAAAAAGCTCAACATTCAGAAAAAAGAATATGTAACATATTAATTATAAGGCAATTTGTGAAAAAGTACAGAGTATGATCCCAATTTCTATAATTCTATGCATTATGTAAATATGTATATATAAATATGTGTACATTATATAAATAAATATAGAATGAAAATATTAACAGCAATGATTTCTAAGTTGTAGAATTATAGCTAATTATAGTATTTTTTTGCTTATGTATATATGACCAACCTAGATAGCATATTAAAAAGCAGGGACATTACTTTGTCAACAAAGGTCCTTCTAGTCAAGGCCATGGTTTTTCCAGTGGTCATGTATGGATGTGAGAGTTGGACTATGAAGAAAGCTGAGCGCCAAAGAATTGATGCTTTTGAACTGTGGTGTTGGAAAAGACTCTTGAGAGTCCCTTGGACTGTGAGGAGATCCAACCAGTCCATCCTAAAGGAGATCAGTCCTGGGTGTTCATTGGAAGGACTGATGTTGAAGCTGAAATTCCAATACTTTGGCAACCTCATGCGAAGAGTTGGCTCATTGGAAAAGACCCTGATGCTAGGAGGGATTGAGGGCAGGAGGAGAAGGTGACGACAGAGGATGAGATGGCTGAATGGCATTACCAACTTGATGGACATGAGTTTGGGTAAGCTCCAGGAGTTGGTGATGGACAGGGGGCCCTGGCGTGCTTCGATTCATGGGGTCGCAAAGAGTCGGACATGACTGAGCGAGTGAACTGAACTGAACTGATTCTGTAGTAACCACAGTGTTTCTTATGCAATAGATACACAAATTAAATTTTTATGACATTCAGAAGTCAGACTCCATCAGGTTTAGGTCAATTTCTTGTGTCTCCTACATTTTAAGGATAAAGAAAAGGACACCAGCTTTCAGGTAGATAATTTTTCTCATTATCTATGAAATGCATACAATCTGGAAGTTTAATAATCCTTACCATTCCCCTTTCACTAGTAAGAAAGTTGAGGTTCAGAAAGTTTAACTTTCTAGAAAGTTACAGAATCATCCACATGGAACAGACACCAAAAACCAACAGTATTTTACAAGCGCTCAGTAAGAGAATGTCTCAACTGCATTAGACACAGAGTATTCCTAAACTAAAACAAATTAAGTTGTCTTCCATCTGTGTGACTTCAAAAACAATCCCTCACTGTTAAGGGTATGAAAAAGTTAACTTAGTAAACAAAAAATGTTGAATTAATTTTTTCAATGTTCCTGAAAATAAGAGACTTGTGTCTGAACACATAACGATTGTGCATATGTTTGTGTGTGTATGCATGTGTGTATGAGAGAGAGAGAAAATGTACTCTAAATGTTAATAAAATGAAAAGTTATCTGTAAATGGCTTCAGCATTTCTCCTGACATTTTCATGAACATGAGAAAATGCTCATACTGTAGATACTATCTACCTCAGCCTCAACAATGAAAAACATCTGAACACTGTAAAGTAAAATTTTTCATTAGCAGTTTACATATCCATATAAACACATCAAGACCTCTCCTAAGAAATTAAAACAAAAAGTTCTTCCAAGAGCTTTAAACTGAAAAGAGAAATTCATAGAAGGGATTTTCCGTTTACAGCAGCTGCCTGGATCACGCTCCTTAAGAAACACACAGAGAGGCCCCTACCTTGGCCAGGTAAGGCCAGGGTGGAGCCCCGGAGCTTGTGAAGCCCCACCACCACCACTTCCTACCTGTAACCCTGGACCAGGGTGCTTAACCTCTTTGTTTTCTCACAGATACAGTACAAAGTACCTAGGTCACAGGGTTGCACAGAGAATTAAATGGATTACTGTTATGATTACTGTTATGCAGCCCTCAGCGCTTGCCCAATTCAGGAAGAGCATTCACCAATATTAGTACAATTAGCTATTACAATGCATCTGTAGAATGAAGATAAAAAGTTTCATCATAGCAAACAAAGAAAAAGTCCATGTTGCCAGAAGTAACATCTTTTACTTAAAAGTACGAAACTGACTTACCACATTATAAACCTCCACTAGACTACCTTCTATATCCTGGAAACTATTTTAAAAAAAAAATACAGAGATCTAGAAAGGACCTCAAAATACAGTCAAGGCAGTTTTTGGGACCCCCCCACAAAAAAAAACAAACTGAAATCATACTTTAAAAATGTGAACCCATCTATATTTGAAGAATTCAGTATGCTAAAGGCAGTTACAAAATCTTGAAAGAGAAACTGGTAGTTCTAATCCAACAATTACTCATTGTGTTTTTCAATAATTTTGAACCACACTCATTAGCAAGCTATTTGAGGTGTGATACATTTTATGTAATGAGGCTGTGATTCATAGGACTAAATAGAGACCACCTGTTTCCCAATGAGCTATCAAAAGTCAACACAAACAGGAGTAATCACTATGTCGCCAAACGGCCACACCTTCTCTTCTATAAAAACTTGTTTTCTTCCCTCTTCCTTGTCCCTTTCCATATTTTCCTAAAGAAGTTAAAACAAAATCATTACCACTTGAAATAAACGAAAACATATAGCAGATTTCATCTAGGATTCAATCCTGGATCCATCTCACACCATACACTTCTAATAAGTTATTGCTCAGTCCTGTAATTTTCAAACGGAAAGATGTATTTGCCATACCTATCTTAGAACCTACAAATGATATGCGAAAACATTTGACCCCTTCAAAAAGAAAAGGGGGAGAAAAAGGACTACACACTATAGTCGAGGCCAGTGCATCTTGGAGCCATGTGTCCCTGTGTGATGAATGGCCAGCCTGCTGGAAAGAAGCTGAGAAGTGACAGGGCCAAGTCTGAGGTTCTCGGGTGAGATGCTTCCTGTGAAGTTATAATTACTACCCCTGGGCATGTTAAGGGCAGAACAGTGTGGCAGAAAGCCCACTCTGCACAAACACCACAGCCAAACCTGTCCTACCACCTGTAGCCTCCAAAGAAACCCTTGATAGGAAGTCTTTTTGTTTTTTAGGTATTTATTTATTTGACTGCGTTGGTCTTGGTCACGGCACGTGGGATCTTAGTTCCCTGACCAGAGATCAAACCTGCGTCCCCTGCATTGGAAGGAAGATTCTTAACCACTGGGCCACCAGGGGAAGTCCTGATAGGAAATTTTTAAAGGGCATATGTTGTGGAAGAAAATACCTACCAACCAAATACATCCTCAGTAAGTGCCGAGTTGGCAAATGTCAAAAAAGCCATTTCTTTTGCTATGAAATATATTTGCTAAACCAATGAGAATGATCTTCATACCCTTTTGTTTTGTTTGGGGCTTTATTTTAATCTTCTTGCTGGATGAGCTTGCCCACCAATATATAAGCACCAAGTTTCTCTACAGCTTCACTTCTCAGTTCTGATTCTGGCCATGAAATCCAGATGTCTTAAATCCCAAACATTCTGGGAACTTCTAAAAGACTACTTCATACCAGATTGGTTATCAGCAAAATACCCATTAACACAACTCAGCAGGCACTCGCCTCTTTTAAATTTTTCAGTTCCTTTTAAGTAGCCATTTAAAAGACGTTTAGAATCCCCAAAGCACTCAAGACCACGTTTTTGTGTGAATCGCAGTGCAAAAACACAGTGCCCATTGGAGGTTGTTTTAAAAGAGGGGAAAGGATGTTTGCTGACAAAAAACTAGCTGATGAGCTTCAGCTGGGCTCACAGTTGATTTCAAGGTAAGTTACTTACTAATTAATTGGTCATCTATTAGATCAAGAGATTTAAGATACACATATGATCATCATCAGCCAACCATATTCATGTAAGTCATGCCAAACAACAACAACAACAACAAAAACCCAAGGAACACAGCATCAGAAGCCACTGAGGATCGCGGGAACCACATTATGGAACAATTCACAAACAATGCATCTGCCTTAACTGCTCCATTTAGGGACAGAATCTAGGCATCTACCTTCCAGTGAGAGCGCCCTTACAGGGCGTGGTTTCCAGAGACACGCCCCAGGCCAGCACACATGAAGAAGCTGCTGTTTTCAGTCTGAGAAGCTGCCAAAGAGATAAAAACACCCTTCCCTCCTTTTTCCATCAAACTTCATTCATAATATAATATAATCATTATATAATCCCCATGACACCACAAAACAGGTCCCATTTTTACAACGAATTCCATGAGACGTACATATTACTTATGACTCAATAACTTTGACAAACCTCATTGTCATGCTAAAAACCTATAAATGCAGGGATTATGGCACACAGTTGAAAATATTAGGAAAAAACTAAACATAATTTAAATAGATAAAAGTGTCTACCTCCTAGCTCTTTCCTTGCCCAGAGTAAAATTATTGAAAAGGTTATTCACAATTTTAGAGAAGACAATTCTTCCCAAAAGAATGGGCTCTGTCCTTTTTATTCTTTTTATTTTATTGGCGTATAGCTGACTTACAATGTTAGTTTGATTCAAGTGTACAGCAAAGTGATTCAGTTATACACATGCATATATTCATTCTTTTTCAGACTTTTTTCCCATACAGGTTACTACAGAATATTGAGTAGAGATTCCTGTGCTATACAGTAGGTCTTTGTTGGTTACCTGTTTTATATATAGTAGTATGTGTATGCTCATCCCACACTCCTGATTTTATCCCTTCCCCTGCCACACATTTCCCCTTTGGTAACCATAAACTCATTTTCAGTATCTGTGAGTCTGGGCTGTGCCCTTTTTAAACTACCCTAATAAAAATTTGAAGTCCGAGAAGCTGACTTCAAACTGTGGTGTTGGAGAAGACTCTTGAGAGGCCCTTGGACTGCAAGGAGACCAAACCAGTCAATCCTAAAGGAAATCAACCCTGAATATTCACTGGAAGGACTGATGCTGAAGCTCCAATACTTTGGCCACACGATGAGAAGAGCCTACTCATTGGAAAAGACCCTGACGCTGGGAAAGATTGAAGGCAGGAGGAGAAGGGGACAACAGAGGATGAGATGTTGGATGGCATCACCAACTCAATGGAAGTGAATTTGAGCAAACTCCAGGAGATAGTGAATGACAGGGAAGCCTAGTGTGCTACAGTCCGTGGGATCGCAAAGAGTCGGACATGACTTAGCAACTGAACTGACTGAATAAAAATTTGAAGTCAGAGAAGCTGAGATGGGAGTCAGACTCTCTTCGCGTAAATAAATAAAGTCTCCCAATTTCCTCAGCCTTCAATCTTCTCAGCTACAAATGAGGTGCTAGGATTACAACAGTCAACATTTACTCTGTTTACTTTGTGCACAATCTCCCTTAGTCTCCACAGCAACCCAACGTGGTGAATGCTTTTACCCCATCTTGACATGAATAAGTTGAGTTACACTATGGTAGGGACTTCCCAGGTGGCACTAGTGGTAAACAGTCTGCCTGCCCATGCAGAAGACTCGGGTTTGATCCCTGGGTCCAGAAAATCCCCTGGAGAAGGAAATGGCAATCCACTCCAGTATCTTTGCCTGGGAAATCCCATGGACAGAGGAGCCTGGCGGGCTACAGTTTGTGGGGATGCGAAGAGTCAGACACAACCGATCATGCACACAGCACGAATGCTTACGCTGGGACCTAGGCTGGTCCTTACGTAACAGGCAGGGAGCATCCTCTGAGTGTCTATGGAAGCACTGAGTGAACTTCACAATGTAATTAGGAACCTACCAGGCCCACCCAGCCTACTCTGCACACTCTCAAGTGCAGGACTGTCTTTCAACTTCTCATTGGTTGAAATACAGCTTACACATACTAGTTACTTATGTGAAATCTAATTACTCTTGCAGTGAATATTCACACTACAAATATTTTAGGCAGGGAAGAACAAGACCCCCCGAAAGGCATAACTGATGGTTAAACTTCAAGTGTCTGCGGGGTAGAGGGGTAGGGAATGGCTGTGTTTTAGAAGAACTTGCCTCAGTTCCCACAATCACTCACCCTAGTTTCAGCAGTAGCTCAAGAACAAACACATGCAAGAGTCTATAGAAGTGTATCACTAGTGATACACGTTTTTAAAAAGGAATATTCTTAAATGAAAACCTCAGTGTTGAAAGCTGTTCACCACTGATTTGCTACATAAAATTTTTCCAGACTGAAGAATACATTAGAATTCAGCTTTCCATTTAAGTAATCTTTCCTAATTTTAACTAAAATGCTAAGAAAGTATTTGGTTAGTCACTCATTCAAAAACCATGTAATGACAACGGCTATGCACGTACCTGGCCTGGTGCTTGGCACTGGGGATATAAACAGATAGAGCAATTCTCGGAAATTCCTCTTTAAAAGTCTAACCCTGTTTTGAAATATGTGGTGAAAGTGGTATTTTAAGCCTAGGCATCTCTCTAAAATGTGGTTAACCCTTTGAATTACAGCAAGTTCTTGGTTAGCTTATATTGTATATTCAGCATTGCTTCAAGTGACATAATTCACAAGTCACTGGCCTCTCTTAAGATCTGGCATTGTTCTACACAGCATCCTGACATACACTAGGACTCTTCTTTACCAGTGCTAAAATCACTTGATAGCAAAACCAAAGCCAGCTCACCCTCTTCCAAGGTACTGGTATGAGAACTGCACAGATCACAGAATTCTAAATGGAACCCAAAAGGCTCACAGTGGTAGAAAATCTAAACATCTAAACATTTTCTGCCCCACTGCCCACAGTAAGCCCTCGGTCTCAGCGGCTACTGTAAATTAAACCTCTCCACCCCACTTCTCCTGGGAAGCTCCCCAAGTCTTCAAGCAGTCAGAAAGGGAAGATGAACAGCAAGTACACAGCTCCTGGTGTGACCCTGGATAATTAAAAGCCAACCATCTTCATAAACACTCCAAATTCTCACTCGATCACCATTAGGCCAAATGCCAACTACACTCAGATTCTGGGGGGGAAGGCAAATAAAAAGAATAAGTTTAACCATAATTTCTGGTCCAGGAGAAGTGGCCACTTACCAATACCATTACCAACTTACAGCTTACAGTCTCCAAATATTTTTGCTAAGCCAGAAGTATTAATAAACCACAAATGGAAAACAACTGGAAAGAACTAAATAAAACCAAGGGAAGAAAGTTTGCTCTTGGGCTGACAATTTATGAGCTAGGTTTCATCTAGATATGAAATCCAAGACAATCTGAGCCCCATTAGCAGCTAGTTAAAGTCACCAAAAACCTTACACACAAAAATGTGCTCAAGTTTTACAGCTATACTTTGTCCTGTTAACAATCACAAAAACTACTTCTAGAGAATAAAGTACATTTTGTCTATAAATACCAGCTCATACTCCAAATTTATGCTGTGGCAGACAATAGGGAAAATACTGCAAGAGAAAGAAAGTTTACCAAAAGCCTAGTCTGGGGCATGAATTTTTTTTTCTCCTAGATCAAGGAGTTTTTGAATAAATAGCACACAAGATACATGGAGATATGAATATCCACTATCAGGATATTTTAAGAAGAGTTCAAATGCTTAATATAATCATGGGTTCTCAAGAGTCAAGAGACATCATTGTTTTGTGTAGAAATGTCTCACACACATTAGCAAGTCTCAACAATTACCTGCTTATCTCCTGGTGAATTATTATGAGAGTCATGACTGTGGGAAACATTCATTCTGGGGAACAGTGTGTCTGTATTACAGGTAAGAGTCACTGCTTATTTTACATGAACTTCAAATGGGTAGTTACACCCCTGGGACCCAGGATATACTTTACTCCCCAGTGTAAGTTTAGCATGAAGGGATGAACTTGAGGTGACTGAGACACAGGAACTGTCTAGATGAGTCTCAGTGGATTCCTACTGCAAGCTAACAACGTCAGCCTTCTGGTACCCAATCGTCAGCCTTCCTTCCACTTAACAATGAATTTCTAAGAAGAAAGAGATAATTACAATCCTATTCTTAGGAACATACTTGCGAGAAAATAAAAACATGTCCACACAAGGAACTTGTATATAAATGTTCATAGCAGAATTATTCGTGTTAGCCCCAAAAGTGAAAATAACGTAATTCATTAACTGATGACTGTATAAACAGAAACGTGATATAAACCATACAATAAAATATCATTCAGCCATGAAACAGAATGAAGAACTGACATATCTGCACCATGGACAAACCTGGAAAACACATGAAGCTCACTGAAAGAAACCAGACAAAAGACCACATATTGCTAGATTCCATTTACGTGACATGTCCAGGGTAGGCAAATCCACGGAAACACCGAGTACGTTAGTGGTTACCAGGGATTAAGCGAAGGGAAGGATGGGGGTGAGTGCTAACGGGTATAGGGTGTCCTTCGGGGGGTGAAGAAGGGGACAACTGAGGACGAGATGGCTGAATGGCATCACTGACTCGATGGACGTGAGTCTGAGTGAACTCCGGGAGTTGGTGATGGACAGGGAGGCCCGGCATGCTGCAATTCATGGGGTCGCAAAGAGTCCGACACGACTGAGCGACTGAACTGAACTGAACTGGGGAGGGGGGGAGATGAAAATGTTCTGAAATTAGGCAGTGGTGAGGGTTGCACAATTCCTTGAATACATTAAAAACCAATTAACTGTATACTTCAAGAGAGTGAACTGTATGGTACATGAATTATATCTCAATAAACATGTTCTTAAAAAGCTCAATGAACTGTACACTTAAAAATTAGCACATTTTATTCAAGTTTAATAAAGATGGCTTTTTAAAAGGTCTTCAACACCATCTGACACCACATACACAAAGAAAGTTCAATCTAAGTTAACTATTAACTTGTTTACTATCTTCTTAAATGTTTACCCACCTTAAAAAAATATACGTAATTTCATAGGAATAGGTGTAAATTTGCAAAGGGAAATTTTCATCTTACTACCTCACATACAGAAATGTTTTGACTATGGTACTTCATTTTATGTATCTGCACCTTTCTATTTTTAAATGCACCATCTTTGCAGTATTGCTAAACAATTTCACAACACTAAGTTTTCTTAAGTGCATTTATGGCTTTTTTTTAATATATATAGTTCACTTTACTTAAATGATTTCAAAACAGAAAATATATGTAAGGTGTGACAAAGAGGGCCACAGCACCTCCACATTGGCTCGTGTTGTGAATTAATTACTCCCTCCCCACAACAGAATGGTAAGAAATCAGTTTTCTTTAAACAACTTGTAGGAACAAAGCTTCTCTTGCATTCTCTTTAGGGCCCTAATATACCAGTAAAGCTTCCAGATTATCTCAAAACTAGATATTGCTCAGGGTTCTGTAACATGTCTAATGATCAGTTTAACATATCCGTGGCTGAGTAATAACTTTAATTTTTTATTGGAATCATTCAAGACTACAAAAATTGAAGCACTGAGAATAATTTCTTTAACACTACAATTGGCCCAGGAAACCCTGGGAGACAGTGAAGGACAGGGAAGGCTGGCATGCTGCAATTCATGAGGTCGCAGAGTCTGACATGACTTAGCGACCGAATGGCAACAGCTGGCCCTCTGCACCATGAGTTGGGAATGTGGAATGCACGAATACAAAGGGCCGGCTGTACTAGGGCGTTTTATCAATATATGTGGGACTTGAGCATCCCAGTATTTCGGTATCACCAAGGGATCCAAGAACCAATCCCGCGCAGTTACCAAAGGACAACTGTATTCTGGTATTAATGACATGTAAGAAGACTGATATGAATGTCCCCGGAAAGGATAACAGAGACTCTGCCTGCACCAATGAACGAGATTGTCTTTCTCAAAAACAATATGGCCGACGTTGAGAGCTCAGTGTCAGGAAGCATGCCTGACCCCCTCACACCGTGCTGAAGACTCCCTTTTCCCCCACCGCACCTTCTCCTCCTGGCTGCCCATGACAGTCACACCACTGCAAGCAAGTGCATATTTGCCTTTGTGGCTCCCCTACTGGCCTAAGTCCCTATAGGAGATAGGACAGTCGAAAGGCTGACTCCAACCTGAATACGTGTTTTGTTTGGCCCACGCAGAATGTTGAAGTTGGGAAACAGGAAGCAAAGATCTGCCTTACCAGCTTCTCTCTAAAAAGAAATGATCTGGCCCCACGGGGCATGCATTAACTCATAGCCACAGCTAGCTGCCCTGAATTAATGATAGGCAGCCTGGGAGGGAACACTCTGCAGACAGCCACAGACCCTACCCTCCCATCTGTTATGCCCACCCTTCCTCACTCCACTCACCACCTGGCTGGCCCCGCAGGCATGTAAGTTTGAAAATATATGGAGCTTGCTTATTCATTGTATCCTCAAGGCCCAGCATAACTCCTGCCCTGTAGGAAGGGCTCTCATTTGCTGACTCAATTTGGTGTGTAGAAGAATCACTTGCAGCCTGAAAAACAATAGGGGTCTTGGGACTTTCTCTAAGGGGTGATGGTTCAGTCGCTCAGTGATGTCCCACTCTTTGGGACCGTATGGGCTGCAGTCCACCAAGCTCCTCTGCCCATGGAATTTTCCAGGCAAGAATACTGGAGTGGGTAGCCATTTCCTTCTCCAGGGGAACGTCCTGACCCAGGGATCGAACTCAGGTCTCCTGTATAGCAGACAGTTTCCTTCATTGCAGGCAGTCTCCTGCACTGCAGTCAGATTCTTTACCAACTCAGCCATCAGGGATCCCAATTCAAACAGTCTGGACAGACATCCAGCAGCCCAGCTCTTTCAGAAGCACCATAACTGAGTCTTGCTAACAATGCTCTCTAATAAATACCTCTTTAGCGTTAGGTATCTCGAGTTCTTGTGAGTCTTGATTTGCGTAAAGAATTTGGAAACCAAGCAGGAAATCCGTTCCTGTTCTCTTCTACCACCTGCTGGCGAGTTTCTGGTACTGCAGAGGCATAAACCACTTGAGAAGTGAGAAGTGAAGTCGCTCAGTCGTGTCTCTTTGCGACCCCATGGACTACCGGGCTCCTCCGTCCATGGGATTTTCCAGGCAAGAATACTGGAGTGGGTTGCCATTTCCTTCTCCAAAACTGCACTTAGGGGATTCGTTTTCTATTTTTAATGGCTAGATCCAAGTACATTTTTTAAAGAAATTCAACAAAACAACTTCAAAATATAACACCAAGCTACATTTGGTGAAAACAAAAAAAGATAAATATCTCACAATCTTAGTTGTCAATTGTACCTCAATATGTCTGAGAAACCTGTGTGCAGGTCAAGAAGCAACAAGAACTGGACATGAAACAAAGGACTGGTTCAAAACTGGGAAAGGAGTATGCCAAGGCCATATATTGTCACCCTGCTCATTTAAAAAGCAGGCATAACAAATTGAAGATATGCCTGAATGTTCAAGCAAAACCAAATGCCTGAATGTTCGGGCAAAACCAAATGCCTGAATGTTTAGACAAAACCGCGCAGGGTTCCTGGCAGAGGGCAGCTGGGCGTGACAGAATGTGTGGGAGGTGAGAGGGTTAATCTGGAAAACTTCTCCATCGTGATTACTTCACCTCCTCGAAACTGTGAGGCCTGATCTGCCAACCACTCCCTCCAAATTCTTCAGGTCACCCGCTCAGTGTTCTTCCTCCACCCCCTATATTCTGCTCATTCAATTACAAACACCAAGCAGGTAGCCCTGTCCTTCCCCCAAGCACACCTCCAGCCTCACTTTCACGTCTCCCTTGCCTTTCCTCCTGAGAGCCCTTACTTACAACACCACACAGCCTGCATGGAAAGCAGACCTCCCTTTCACCCAGGACTAAACAGCCATATCCCACTTCTACTGAAATCCTGATGCCACGATGCCCAGCTGACCAGACTCAAAACATGAGCATGAACCTTCAGTTCAGTTCAGCTGCTCAGTCGTGTCCAACTCTTTGCGACCCCATGAATCACAGCACACCAGGCTTCCCTTTCCATCACCATCTCCTAGAGTTCACTCAAACTCACCTCCCTCGAGTCAGTGATGCCATCCAGCCATCTCATCCTCTGTCGTCCCCTCTTCCTCCTGCCCCCAGTCTCTCCCAGCATCAGAGTCTTTTCCAATGAGTCAACTCTTCGCATGAACCTTCTTGTCCCTCAAACCCACATCATTCTCTCCACCCCAGTTCTGGGCTTCTCCTCTGGCAGATGTAGCATTTCAACAACTGACTGATCACCCTGACTTAATCTGCCCCTTCTCTACTCTGTACTTCAAAGGCTACCTGTCTGTCATTCCTTAAAAATGAAAAAGGGCTCGATCACCCAAAAAACCAGTGCTCAGAATCTTCCAAAGGTCCATTTGACCTGTAGACTAAGCCCACCCTCTCTCCCTCCAGGTCTTTCAGCCCTGGATTCTCACACACAATTCCTTGATTCTGTTGTTGTTCACTCACTCAGTTGTGTCTGACTCTTTGCAACTCCATGGACTGCAGCAGGCCAGGCCGCCCTGTCCTTCATCATCTCCTGCTGCTGCTGCTGCTGCTAAGTCGCTTCAGTCGTGTCTGACTCTGTGCGACCCCATAGATGGCAGCCCACTAGGCTCCCCGTCCCTGGGATTCTCCAGGCAAGAACACTGGAGAGGGTTGCCATTTCTTTCTCCAATGCATGAAAGTTAAAAGTGAAAGTGAAGTCGCTCAGATGTGTCCGACCCTCAGCGACCCCATGGACTGCAGCCCACCAGGTTCCTCCGTCCATGGGATTTGCCAGGCAAGAGTACTGGAGTGGGGTGCCATTGCCTTCTTCATGCAGCATGCTCAAATTCATGTCCATTGAGTCGGTGATGCCATCCAACCATCTCTTCCTCTGTCATCCCCTTCTCCTGCCCTCAATCTTTCCCAGCATCAGGGTCTTTTCTAATGAGTAAGCTCTTTGCATCAGGTGGCCAAAGTATTGGAGTTTCAGCTTCAGCATCAATCATTTCAATGAATATTCAGGATTGATTTCCTTTAGGATTGACTGGATTAATCCTTGATTCTATGTAAATGCAAGAAATCAGCATCCTTTAATGCTTCCATCCCTCCCTCGCAACAACTCAGAGTATGCCCCTCCACTGTCTTCTCCAAACACCACTACGCCAGAAATTTTCCTTCTCTCTACTCTTCTGGGAGATTGATTTTCTGAGCCACTAATTCAGGAGTTACCCCGTTCTGCCTCATGTCACCATCACGTGGTCATCTGCTCTTCTGCCATAGACTGAAACTTTATGGAGGTCAAGAACCTCCATCCAGGTTACACATCTTCTCCTGCCTGACCCCACTGTGTGACATGCACAACAGAAAAAAAAAAAAAAATCTCAATTCATTTCTCTAAAGGTCCAAAGTGAATATTCGTTGGAAGGCTAGATGCTGAAGCTCCAACACTTTGGCCACCTGATAAGAAGAGCCAACTTACCGGAAAAGACCCTGATGCTGGGAAAGATTGAAGGCAAAAAGAGAAGGAAGTGGCAGAGGATGAGATGGTTAGATAGCATCACTGACTCAATGGACATGAATCTAAGCAAACTCTGGAAGATAGTGAAGGACAGGGAGGCCTGGCATGCTGCAGTCCACAGGGTCTCGAAGAGTCAAACACGAGTGAGCGACTAAACAACCACAACAACAAAAGGCCAAAAGGAGAAAAGTAAAGAGAAACTGCTGCGTGAGCTACACGGAGAACGTTTAGTTCAGGTTCAGAGATCACAGCTCAGCCAAAAATGATTCTAACTTTCTGGGGAAAATTTAAAAAAGTAGGTGTGATGAAAGATGAGGGCACTCACTACCTGGCAGCCATGGAAAGTGGGAGGAGACGGGAGAGCCGATGAGCCTCCCTGCCTCTCAGGCCATGATCCAGAAACCAGAGTCCCAGTTCAGACAGATGGTACCTACACTGGGGAAAAACACCTGAGAGCTTCTGGCAGCACACAAGAGCCTAGACTAATGTCTTGAGGGGAAATGGAAAAGCCAAAAGCCAGCGTTCACTAAGATCTTCCTCCCCTAACAGAGAATAATGACAGTCATCATACATCTTGGAACAGAGAACGGAATCGGAAGATGGAAAAGCTGGAGCAGAAGGAAAACAGATTCAGTGTCGGCAGGGACGGGGGCGGGAGAGCGCATGAAATAATGATCACCCCAGCCCGAGGCTGAGCCAGATGGCAGCCACGGACAATGGAGACCCACGCAGGCCGCATGAAATTTTGATGAATTCCTTCATGGCCACACCACGAAAGCCCATATTCCAGAAAGAGGCTCAGAATAGAACAAATGTCAGAGTGGAACAAAAAGACTAAAATCGCCAGCATTATTTACTCATCTATATTTGGACATTTTTCAAAATGTGGTTGTTTAATAAGTGCTTTCACGGATGAGAATGGTCACTGCCTATGACACAAATCCTGCTTCTTTTTTTGAAGCCTAAGCTGATGCTCCAGGCCACTGTGATGATTGTATGACCACAAAAGACGAAGTCATAGAGCTACCCACTCACTTGATCCAAAACGAGAGCCAGAGTCATGGATTAGGGAGAACCATGCTCTCCCATGGGCTTCCCAGCTGGCGCTAGTGGTAAAGAGCCCTCCTGCCAATTCAGGAGACGTAAAAGATGTGGCTTGGATCCCTGGGTCAAGACGATCCCCTGGAGGAGGGCATGGAAACCCACTCCAGTATTCTTGCCTGGAGAATCCCAAGGACAGAGGAGCCTAGCGGCCTACAGTCCATGGGGTCACAAAGAATTGGACGCAACTGAAGAGACTTAGCACAGCACACATACTCCTCCACGCCACTTTCTAGCATCTCAACCTGAGAAATCAAGCCAAGTTACGGCTTCTGTAAAGACGTACTCTGAATCCTCAACGTGAGCAGACCAACGTACAAGAGTATGCACAATGCCTGACAAAATCTAGCTTGTCTAAGCAAGGCAAGATGCTTCGGAATTGCATCCAGTCAAAGTCTAAAGTCAAAATAAGGCTGGAGGTCACTGGTCTTGCCTGCTGTTGATAAAAGCCTTGATGAAATTAGTTAAATCTGGAGAGGTTTTTTTTTTTTTTTATTCCGGGAAGATATTGTGGAAAAAGGCACAGCCATGTGATAACTGGTGTGAAGTGATGTTCCAGGTTGAAAGACCTAAAACTTGACTGGAAAACCCAGAAGGAACACTGAGTAGGTATACATGTGTGCAGGATCCAGAGGTAACTGGAAAAGAATTGAGGGAAAATCAACCCTCCTGCAAGTCCTGGGTAAATAACCTCTAATTAAGAGATACTGAGTAATGCACTTCCCTGGGGGTCCAGCGGTTAAGACTCGGTGCTTCCAATTCAGGTTCGATCCCTGGTCAGGAAACTAAGATCCCACATGCCGTGCAGAGAGAGAGAGAGAAAGAGACACTAACAGAACTAATGATTCAGAAACTAGCTGGGCAACCTGGAGTGTGTCCAGGTCAAGACTATTTGAGCAGGCTGTGGTTTTTCCAGGTAGATGTGAGAGGACAAGAAAGCAAGTCTGAAGACAATCTCCCATGCAGACTACACTAAGCAGGGGAGGGAAGCAGAGACAGGCAGCTGGTAAGAAGGAAGAAAGGGGTTTGAAGTTGAAAACCTGTTTTCAAATCAACAGGTTTAGTTGCAGCTGTAAGGTAAGATGTTGGACAAGCTGTAGAGTAAGATGCGGGGATGTAATAACACGAAAGTGCAGCCCTCCCAGGAAATAACGAGATCCAGGATGAGGACATCAAAGAAAGTGGCTGGAGTAGAAATCGAAGTCATGGGCTGGGCAAGTGAGAGAACCTGATGGGCCCTCCCAGTCTACACTGTTTTACCCAGCATGATGGCAGGTCAGGACAGGAAGGAAGCATGAGTCAGGTGCTCAAGTCTCCACTGAATAAAAAGGAGCAAGTGAAAGGTCAGAGGTCAACTGGTAATGAGCAAGAAAGATACGGGACAGTCTAAGGTACAGATATTTCATGTGAGCATTTCAGCCTAACCATCTGAAAGTGGCCACCTCTTCCAGCCCTGAGGTGTAGGAGAGATGGCAAACTCCACTGAGAAAAGCTACTGAAAAAGAGAGGCCTGGGTTCCTCTAATGGTACAGAGGTAAAGAGAGGGTTTAGGGGTGGGGTAAACATTGGCAGGTTTGCCATAAAATTGCTCCAGGGGACAGAGTGGAAAACTCTGGAAGGGAGCAGGGCACTGGACCAAGAAGACAAGCGCTGGGCGCCATGACCAAAGCCCCTTCATCTTGGTCATACGAAGGCTAAGGAAAGACACATGAGCTTAGTTGGCTGTAGGGAAGACCTCAGTGTGATACTAAACATTTCTGTGTTACATTTAAGAGTAAGTAACTCTTGACACTAAGTCAGGCCAGGACCATACAGATCCTGCAATTTTTTCTTATGATAAACCATCCTGCATTTTGAAACTACACTGAACAAACATCCTCTATTTAACACACACCCAGAAGATTGATGGGATGAATAATATTTCAAACATGAAGTCACTGGTCTATAAACAGAGAGCTATTTTGGCTATATTCACATTACCTGAAGCAAAACTAATTTTTTAAAGCTTTTCAAAAACATTCTTCTCAGTCACAGTTTGGTTTAGAAAATCCTTCTAGTTTTCTTTAACATGTACATTCCAAATGGACTTGTCAAAACTTTTCATTTATTAAAATCAAATCTCCAGTTTTTAACTTTAAATATTTATAAATACAACATATAGATGATCCTTCACATATTCTGAGAACTTCATTGAAGCATTATCAGAAAAACTAGCTATAATGATTATTCAGCCACTAGAAATAACTGTTCATCACTGAACAAAGAACATTCAAAGTACATTCAACAAAATCAATGTACTTTATGAATCTACTTAGTACTATGTTAAAACAACATGAGAGATAAGATAACTTATTAACTTAATTTACTGAAAAGTGGAAGTGTTAGCTGCTCAGTCATGTCCAACTCTTGCAACCCTGGATTGTAGCCTGCCAGACTGCTTGCCCATGGAATTCTCCAGACAAAAATACTGGAGTGGGTAGCCATTCTGTTTTCCAGGGGATCTTCCCGACCCAAGGATTGAACCTGGGTCTTCTCCATTACAGATTCTTTACCATCTGAGCCACCAGAAAGTCATTCAGTCGTGTCTGACTCTTTGCGACCCCTTGGGACTATGAAATTCTCCAGGCCAGAATACTGGAGTGGGTAGCCTTTCTCTTCTCCAGGGGTTGCCAGGTCTCCCACGCTGCAGGTGGATTTCTTTACCAACTGAGCCACAAGAGAAGCCCAAGAATACTGGAGTGGGTAGCCTATCCCTTCTCCAGTGGGTCTTCCTGACCCAGGAATCGAACTAGGGTCTCCTGCATTGCAGGCGGATTCGTCACCAACTGAGCCACCAGGGAAGCCCTTAAACCAGAGGTGGACAAACTAGGGTCTGTGGGCCAACCTCAAGGCTGTCAACTTTTATAAATAAAGTTTTATTAGAACACAGAACACAAACCTCAATTGACTGCAATGAGATTTCTCACTATGGTGGGCAGAGAGAATCAAGTAGTCCTAACAGAGACCCGTTACCCTATTACCCATGAAGCCTAACAGGAAATTAAATATGAGCTTGGGCTCCTGGTGACAGTTCCAGAGGGCCTGCCAGGAGGCCCAGCCTGGGTGGATTAGGCCAGAGAAGACCCCAGCCAGGCCCATACTTTCCTTAGAAGAGGCAGCTTCTAAGGAAAGGGTTTTTCTGTCCCACCCAAGTGAGCAGGTAAGGATGTTCCCACTGAGAAAATGGACTACATCTATAATCAGTGAACCCTGGAAAAAACAGTTCATGGAAATGTCAACAGTCTAGAAATCCCTGGAGAACCTGGCCACTGAGAGCTGTGCCCAGCAGGGAGTCTTCCCCTATTGGAAAGAGACGGAAGCTCTGCCCCAGAGCTTGCAGACTTCTGGGTGTGCAGCCAGCAAGAGATGGAGAAGGAGATGGCACCCTACTCCAGCGTTCTTGCCTGAAGAATCCCAGGGACGGCGGAGCCTGGTGGGCTGCCGTCTATGGGGTCGCACAGAGTCAGACACGACTGAAGCGACTTAGCAGCAGCCAGCAAGAGAAGGTGTGTCTGTTCTAAGAGTTACTCTCTTAAAAGACTGCTTCCTCCTGACCCAAGTTAAGTGATGCTCTATTGGACCCTAAAGATGAAACCTGAACTCAGAGGAAGAGAAAGATCAGATAATTAGAAAAACAAATTCCGATTTTTCCTTCAGAGGGACCAAAAGCTGAAACAGAGCTCCATAAAAATGCACACAAAGTGTGCCTTCCTGGAATTTTCTTAATAGGTGGAATAAAGTTCAAGAATTGCATAAATAACATTCCAAACATAAAACCCAAACCTCAAGATTGGGAAGAAGAAGATGCAGCAGACAGAAACTCTCCAGAAAAGATAAACTGAAGAATGAAGAGGCATCTTGTTGGGAACCATCTTGAAATAGAACCCAATGGAAGGAATACATTTAGTATTTTGGAGACAGTGATGGGTTTGAAGACAAGAAAAAAAAAAAATGATAATAAGTAAGGCCTTCAAAAACAATGACCAGGTTGTGGATGACTGGACTATGGAAAAAGCTGAGAATCCAGCAACCAAACAACTAGAGGAGAGCTAAGTGTGAAACTGTCAGAGCCACTGTCAGGCATAATTCTGTAAAAGTAAAAAACGATGCTGCAAATTCACAGGTTGTTTGAAAAAAGAATAAACTGGTAGGGGTTTCCCTGGTGGCTCAGGGGTAAAGAGTCCTCCTGCCAGTGCAGGAGACGCAGGTTTGATTTCTGGTCCAGAAAGATCCCACATGCCGCAAAGCAGCTAAACCCGTGAGGCACAACTACTGAGCCTGTGCTCGAGAGCCCGAGAGCCGCAACTACTGAATTCATGTGCGCCAACTTCCGAAGTCCACGCACCTAGAGCCCACGCTCCGCACCGGAGAAGTTACCACAATGAAAAGACTGTGTGCCACAACTAGAAAGCAGCTGCCGCTCGCCACAACTAGAGAGAGCCCATGCAGCAACAAAAACCCAGCAGAGTCAAAAAAAAAAATGTTTAACTTTTTTAAAAGAATAAACTTGTATGGGGAGGTGGGGAAACTAAAACAATATGAAACACATGTCACTTGGCCCACATCCTTCCCTACATGTGTGAGCTCCATGTGCTCAATTTACTGAAAAGATTTCCCTGCTTGCATTAAATGTGTCAGGAAATTGACTGAAGTAGGAAAATAACAACCATAAAATTTGGAACCTAATCATGGAATCTTTTCAGTTTTTCTCTAAGGAGTTTACAAAAACGAAATGAATGAAATGAAGCTTTCTGTTATTTGTATAAGAAATTTAAGCAGACATATGGGAAAATGATACACTTGTATATCCCTAGAGTGTAAAATCCATTTTAGTTTTCATCCATTTATTATGGCATAGTCAATGAGCTTCCCATACTCTAACTCAGTTTAACAGTACTTATTCTGAAATTCTGTATTGTCATTTGTTTATAACGGGTTAGTCATAATTGGATGAATCTCAGTTGATACTGTCTTTGTAAATGAGTAATTACTTTAATGTTAAAAAACAATTAAATTTTTATTGGAAAGGTGTAGTTAATATTTCAATCACATGGTAAAAAGCAGTTAATTTTCATGTTCCTTCAAATAAAATATTTCAGTAAAAAAAACAAAAATATAATAAGTGCTACATAGACATGTGTGCTGAAAACTGGAATAACTCCACTTGGGGAGAAAGGAAAAAACAGAGAGACAAAAAATGACATTTTGTTGGAGCTATTCAGGTAGAGAAAAGGTAGAGAGTGGGACAAGTATAAAGCAGTACTGTTTCTTCACTCCAGAGGCCACTCCCCTTTCACGCAGTCCTCAGTGATAGTATCTGAAAATACGAAAGCGAAAATGCTAATTGTCAGTCATGTCCAACTCTTTGTCACCCCACGGACTGTAGACCACCAGGCTCTTCTGTCCATGGAATTGTCCAGGCCAGAATACTGGAGTGGGTAGCCATTCCCTTCTCCAAGGGCTCTTCCCAACTCAGGGTAGAACCCAGGTCTCCGGCCTTGTAGGTGGATTCTTTACAGTCTGAGCCTTATTTTCTGTTTTTTCTTCTGTCCTGTAAAATCACTTTATTTTCTGCAAGGTAAACATTTTTCTTAGGCATTGTTACTAGAACAACCTCCTTGTAGGGTTTTATAGTTTGGAATAACTATATTTTTGAAAATTTTGTATTTTATAGAGTTGTAATACAAAAAAATGATTTATAGGCTATATTTTTCAGGAAGAAGTTACTAGACTATATTCCTATTGAAGAAACTTTCCTATTTAAATCTATGATATGGAATGAAAAGATGATTCAAAAGTCTTCTGATCAAAAAACTTGATCAGAAATAATAAGAGCTTCAATAAAGAGTTGTTGAATAAATACTGCCCTCTGGTGGCCCAAAAGTGCTATCCCTTATCAGGGCTTTCTCCCAAATTACTCCCAAATTTTATAATACTGTGTTCTAAAAATTTCCAAGTTCTCTTCCTTCAAAAGTTATAAATCCTTTATTCCAGTCACTTAAGGTTTCAATCTCACATGACAGCCTAATGTTACTAACAAAACAAATCCTAATACAGCCAAGGTTTAGCCCTTTCCTATAACCAGTATTCACTTCACAGAAACATATCCTGGAAAGTCACTGATAGTAAGTCCAGAACAGGAAGAAGAGCCTTCCTGAGGACAGGACCTGTAGACTGTCCCTCATTCCTCAGGGGCTGATCAATTGCACACATAACCTGCTTTCTCCTAAACGTTCCTCCGGTTCTTTCCCTGTGAGAATTTACTTTCAGGTATTGTTTCCACAAATTTTGCCTAGATCCTTCTGTACACATTCCCTTAGTCTGTCCTATGAAATATAAAATATATCAAGGCATTTTACCTCTCACTGGGGGTGTAAAAAAAAAAAAAAAACAAGTATGAGGGAGATCTTGATCTGCTGGAGCCTCCTTTCTCAGTGAATTAATACACCTGAGTAGCCACTCTCTCTTCCAATTTATTACCCCTTATTTCATATACATAATTACAGCTGATTAAAAAAAAATGGAGGCCACTCCAGTGGCCCAACGCACATCACAAACCTAGATCCAAGTCAGATTGCACTTACGGAAAACTGCCGAGACACCGAACATACACCAGTCACAATCCTCCAGTTCGACTCGGTTGGTTCACCTCACCCTGGAGAACAGGACCTGTTAGCTTTCCCAGGAAAGCCCTGGCCACCTGGTCACTCACACTCCAAGCTGCTGCCTGTAAGGTTCTCAGCGACTGTTAGTCGCTCAGTCATGTCTGACTCTTTGTGACCCCACAGACGGTAGTCCGCCAGGCTCCTCTGCCAACGCACTTTCCAGTCAGGAATACTGGAGTGAGTTGCCATTTCCTCTCCAGGTGACCTTCCCGACCCATGGCTTGAACCTGGGTCTCCTGCCTTGCAAGCAGACTCTTTACTGTCTCAGCCACCAGGAACTCTTGCCCAAATGCCTCAGGAATGGCGCTCTACTCCTTGTGGGGCCTTGTACTCCCCCAATCCATGGATTACCTTCCCTTGAATAAAGATATCAAACTTAATACTAAATTGTCATTTGTCACAACTCACAGACACTTCTCCTCTATATCCAGGCTATTAAAAGCTTCCTCCAGTTTCTCTCGCTGTTGAACATTTGGGTCTGTCAGCCACCACCACAGGCCACAGAGAGTTATGTGCTCAAAGGTGAGCCAGAAAGCACAGCTTTCACTTCAACATGTGCTTCATGAGCCATGCTGGTGCAAACCATGAACAGCTGAGTTCTGAGTGAGTTTCCATAGGACAAATCCAGTAAGTATTCCAAGGCTCTGCTGCTTCCTGTCCTTGACAGGGCCTGGAGGCCACTCAGAGTGGGCAGACGAGAAGATCAAAATGCACTGCCAGGCTTTCATCTTTTAATTGGTCTCTTTCTCTGCTTTGCTTTTGGAAGACAATAGTGTGGGATGAGGCTTTAGTTTCCTTCCTCTTTACACAAACACGAGTTAACTACAGCCATAAGGGCTGCGTGCCTGCTAGCTTAGTCACTAAATCACGCCCAGCTCTTCAGGACCCCATAGACTATAGCCTCCCAGGCGCCTCTATCAGATTTTCGAGGGAAGAATACTGGAATGGGTTGCCATTTCCTCCTCCAGGGGATCTTCCCAACTCAGGGATCAAATCCTCGTGAACCCCCATCTCCTGCCTTGGCAGCTGGGTTTTTACCACTGAGCCACCTGGCCAGAAGGGATAAGAATACTCAAATCTGTGGTGTGACAGCCCGGTTCCCAGGGGCCAACAGGGTTCACAGAAACTGCATACCCAGGTCACTCCAAGTTCAAATTTGCCTTTATAGGATGTTCACTAAGTCTATGAAAAATGAAATGGAGGCAAATTCCATGGAAAATCTAAACCAAAGGGTACTCAGAGGCAAAAATCTTTCCTGTAATCTAACAAATTCTAGGAAAATTACCTGTGGAATAACAGATTGGAAAGTTACAGAAAGTGCACTTAAATTTTCCAATTATCACTACTTTTACACAATAACTTACAAATAGCTGAGACAAGTAGAATTTACTAGAATTGATCCAATAAAATCACAGTGTCACAGATGATCAAACCTTGAAGGAGTGGCTAAGATTTCCTAATAACTGACAACCAAAGCTCTTTGTAAATTATAAATCACTATATATATGAGGATAAAACTAAGGCTCTTCACTGAAAGAGATAAAGAAAAGTAAAATGGTTAGTGAAGAATAGACAGTATATAGTAATAAGCACAGGCTTTCAGTCAGACGCCTGTTGTCCCATTCAGGCTCTGCCACTCTCTAGCTAAGTTATGGAATAGATAAGTCTCTAATTTTTCTCTTACTGAACCAAATTTTCATAAGAAGGAGGGCCAACTCCTATCCTTCCTGTAAGACTTTCTGCCTTCAATGGTAAAAATTTTTTTAAGGAAAAAAAAAAAAACTACAAATTTTCAATGTGACTAAATTTGGATACCTAGAAAATATTCTTTTCCACTACTCCATAGTACTAATAGATATATTTGATACATTAGTGGATTTAAAAGAACTGGAAAAGAATGGAATAGATGAACAGGAATCTATTAAGAAAAATAGAAGTATATGATCGCATTAAATAAAAGGATGACGATAATTAGTGTTGTGACACAAATTCTACTCTTGGAAAGATACCAAAAAAAAAAAAAAAAATCAAATCACTGGGAGAATTTTTACAAGACACAACTGATAAAGGAATTATATCTAAAATATAGAATGCATGTATGCACAGTCATGTCCAACTCTTTGCAGCCCCACAGACAGCAGCCTGCCAGGCTCCTCTGCCCACGAAATTTTCCAGGCAAGTATACTAAAATGGGGTGCCATTTCCTGTTCCAGGCGATCTTCCTGACCCAGGGATCGAACCTGAGTTGCTTGCATCTCCTGCATTGGCAGGAGGATTCTTTCCCACTAGTACCACCTGGGAAGCCCAGATTATAAAATGCTAGAAATCAATCTATTACATAGTTTGAATAGGAAAAAGGAGTCCAAAATAGCAGCGGCTAAAAGACAAAGAAAGGAAAAAGCCCAAGAAAATAGAACAAAGGAAGTTCCGAGGACCAGAGTGAGAACTTCAGGTGAAAGAGGAGCCAAAATTGAGCCTCTCACTTCTCTTCACTTCGCTTCTTTTGGGTCAACCCACTCTCATGCCTTGAAGATGTATTTTCCTTTGCTTGCCAAACAAAACTGAGCTTTAACACCAAGCTGTAACACTGGTCCATACATTGCTTCAAATTTTTGCTGCAGCAAGACAGAACTGAGGAAATTACACACTCCCCCGACAAACCCAATTTAAAAGATGGGCAAGTCTGAACACCCTATCAAAGTGTTTGTTATGTATCGATGGCAACTAAGCACACAAAAAACGCTCAACATCATCAATGTAATAAAGAGAAAGATTCACTGTGGAAAACAGTTTGTCAATTTCTGATAAAGTTAACATACAGTTACAAGAGGACCCATTAATCCCATGCCTCAGCATTTACTCAAGGAAAACAAAAAGCCTGTCATGAATGTTCACCATGGTTTTATAACTGCCAAAAACTAGAAACAACCCAAATATCCTTCAAATGGGAATCGATAAACTGCAGTACATGTGTCCCAGGAAAATCACTCAGCCATGAAAAGAAATGAAATTCTGATACAAACAACATGAATGAGTCTCAGATGCATTATGCTAAGTGAGAGAAGTATGATTCCATTTATGAGATATTCTCAAAATGACAGAACCATAAAACCCAGCACAGCCAAAATTAAATAAGTTTATATGAAAAAACAAAATATTTCTTAAGAAATAAGGAATTAGGACTTCTATTAGGACACACAAATCTAGCTAACTTCTACCTAAGCGTTTCAACAAATTCAGTAAATTTGGCTGAATAATATTAAGTGTAAACAGATAGGAGGAGATAATACTGATAAATATTATTAGATAAATATTATAAGGTAAGTAGATAATATTAAGTATTAATATCATTAAGTAATAAACAATATTTATAGTTATTCTGTATGTTTGTTTGGTTTATTCACTAACATATCCCAAGTACCTACAAAGGTCACTAGCCCTACAAAGGTCACTAGTCCTATTTACTGAATGAATATTTAAACAAAAAGCAGCTTATAAATATCAATACAAACCATATCCCCAGTGTAGTCAAAATTTAACTGCAGATGCTAGTAAAACTGAATGATAATGGTTAATCCTCCCAGAAAATAACTTCAGCTTTAAAGAAACATTAACTAAATGAATCTCTAATTAACCAAAAGTATTAGAGTAGATTGTTGTAGAAAGGACTTTCTGAGGTCTGTACCTCCCACTAGTGGCCATGCCATTACTCGAAACATGCAAATCTTTATTAGTGTTTAAGGTATGTATGACTAGCCACGGCACTTCTGAATTAAACAAAATCACAGAAAACAATCCAGGAAAAAAACCAAAAACTAATGGGTTCATTCTATACCATAGACAAGGCCTTAAAAGCCTTTTCTAAAGAAGAAAGATAAGTTGCTTTTATCTTGGACACAAAATAAATACTGAACAACCAGGATTTGATCCAAAAGCAAAACTTCATAGCTTTCATATCAAAATCTTCAATTATAGACTAAAAGTAGTAAGTCTAATTTACAATGTTAACCATCTAACAGGTTAAAAGCCCTTGAAAAAGGCCTATGGGTAATCACAAAGAATGGCCACCTTATTACAAAAAACTATTACCCCCGAATAGTTGTTTTTTGTTTTAAAAACAATAGTAGGGGAGGCGCTGTCCTCAACCTCTGTACCTAACACCCCTCTTGGCGGCTAAAAGCTTTAATAATGCAAAGTCTTCTCATCTTTGTTAGCTAGGGAAACACGGTTTAAGTTTCACATTCAGTGGGTAGCTGCTGTGGAATGCATTAAATAAGGAATGTTTTATCCAGAGGAGAAAAACCTAATCTTCAGGTGTGGATTGATACAAAGGGAGCGCCATTCACGGAATTCAGGAGAATCAACACCTCAAAAATTCTTGCTCCCTGACCTGGTGTTACATTACCTGCTACACTGCATCTAAAGTTCACTCTCCCCCTGCAGTCAAAGATGCAGAGAAGGTATCCATATTAATGTAAGGAAACCAGCTTCCAGTGCTTGGCTCCTGTGTGTAAAACTCAGACAGAGCAGGGCAAGTGCTGAAAAATCTATTTCTGTTAACTATAATTCCATTCACCATCAGAGAGATCAATGACTAGCAACAATCACTGTTCTATCTAGTCAGTCAAATATTCAGTCTTGAGTAAGTCACATACTTAAAAATTAATATGCTGTACTTGACAGCATAATATTACTCATCCATTCCATTAATATTTACGGATGGTCTTCTCTGCTCCAGGGAGGATGCTTTTAACAAAAATGTGACCACACTCTATACATGCGACCTTCTAAAAACATGTGGAGCGGTGGGGGGGGGCGGGCAGCGGCGGGTGGGGGGGGCGGCTTCCCCATGGCTCAGAGGGTAAAAGAATTCACCTGCCAATTCAGGGGACACAAGAGATGCATAGTCAAGCCCTGGGTTGAGAAGATCCACCAGAGGAGGAAATGGCAACTCACTCCAGCATTCTGGTCTGAAAAATCCCGTGGACAGAGAAGCCTGGTAGGCTACAGTCCAAGGGATTGCAAAGAGTCAGACACAACTGAACAAGTGAAAAATTTGTGCAGTTTTAGGGGAAACTTCGTAAATTTTCCCCTGTATTTTGTTTATTACTTTGCTTCCTCCAAGAAAAACTGTATAAATGACATCCGTGTGTGTGTGTTTTACAAGAAGGAGAAATTGATGAATAGAGAGACCAATTTATAAAATGTTCTTCCATTTTCTGTTACAAGCCTCATGTCTCATTGACCACTTTCTTCAACTAAGTAAATAAGTCATTCTTTGTTTGAAGAATAGCATTCCAGCAATGAATGGTTGGGTAACATTTAGACACAGAGCTCTCTCTCTTAGAAAGCTCACCCACCACCTCCTGAGTTTGCCACTAGCAACAAAGATGTCTTCGGATTTGTCTCGTTGGTTCAGACTTCCATCAACACCACAAAGGAGAGAATATATTCCAAAGAGTGTGTTTAAGTTATCTTTGGAACTAAAATGAATGCTAAGATTAGGAGAGGGGAAAGGATATATTAACCTAAAAAAGGGCCTGACTTTGTAAACAAGTTGATTTAAATATTGCTTTATGAAAGCATGTGTTCTATAGTCATGGGACCTAAGGTAAACCAGTTTACAAAAGACTTTAACTGAAAGAAAATACAGGATACAGATTTTTTTTAATTTTATTTATGTATTTACTTTTGGTTGCACCGAGTCTTCCTTGCTGGCTGACTGGGCTTTTCTCTAGTTGTAGTGAGTGGGGGCTACTCTTAGCTGCCATGCTTGGGTTTCTCACTGTGGTGGTTTATCTTGGTGTAGAGCTCAGGCTCTAGAATGCAAGGTCAGTAGTTGCGGGGCATGGGCTTAGCTGCCCCATAACATGTAGAATCTTCCCAGACCAGGGATCAAACCTGTGCTCCCTGCATTGGCAGGCAGATTCCTATCCACTACGCCACCAGGGAAGCCCACAAATAGGTTTGAACATTCTTCTGTTATAATCTAACCTGAAGATAAAATTATAAACAGCAGAGAAAGGGAGTTGAAACCATATATTCACCACAGCTATTTGCTGCTGCTGGCAGATTCAATCCAGTAATTTTGGTAAAAGATTATTTGCATTTTCTTAATAATTCAACCTTTATTTTTTAAATATGGGTTACTATTTATGTCATTACTCTAATCAGGATATTGTTTGTCAGCTGAAACCAAATAGATCAATCCTTTGAAGGGATTTTCTCTGCCTTTCAAAACCCAGGGTACAACCTAGCGAGAAAATGGACATATTAATATTAATTTGAGATGACTTCATATTTCAGTGTAGATCTGTGAAGACCCAACTGCCATGTCCAATTTGGGGAAGGCCAATATATTAGGAATAAAAACTAAGAATTCAGCCCTTCTGTTTCGTTGCATTCTTCCATTGTATTTCATACTCTGCTTTAAGGTTGCCAACATACACAGAAGCACTCTGACCTCTGCTGCCAGAGATAGGAATTTTTTCAACAAGTTTTTTATTTCAGTTGTATTTCTCTGTAAAGTTTATATTCGGAGAGGGCAATGGCACCCCACAGTATCCATCCTCAAAGTATCATCCACAATCATTTCCCCGATGGCCTACAAATGCTGGACACCTGCACTTTATACCCTCACCCAGGCAGGAAAAGAGGGAAATAGTAAAACCAAAAGGTTAGTTTATCGGCCTGTCCTTCTTTACCCCCAAGGGCATAGCTCTCCTGGAAGCTCCACCCTAAAGTCACCTACGACACATGGACACTCTAAGCACAAGGGTGTCTGAGAAGATAAATCTTTTCATCTGGATTTACTAACATTCTCACAAATATCACCGTTCAAAGGGTGACAAGAGAAGAAAGGATATCAGATAGACAACTTGTAATATTTGCCATAGGTAGATCACATTTTAAAAAGTGAATTCACCTAGGTAACTATCTGAGGGAAAAAGAAAGTTAGATCTATAGCTCAGGCCTAGATCAATGACTGTAAAGTCTAAAAGATCTACAAAATAACCTAAAGAAACTCGGAGATTTTTGTACTCTAGGAATGAGAAAAGTGCCTATAATACAAAACCAAAAAAGATTAATAAACTCAACTATGTATAGATTTAGTTTATTCATAGAAAAACAGTCCAAACACAAGCCAGCCTGAGCGCATACACACACATACACACAATAAAAACACCTGCAACTCATCCTACACAGAGAGCCAATTTCCTGAATTAAGAGTTCTTACAAAAAGGACTATAAAGACTTAATAAAAAAGCTACAAATTGCTCTTAATATGAAGAGATGGTCGGTCTCATCAGATTAATGCAAAATCAAAACTGCAAGATACCATCTCCATCTTTCTAACAAGAATACGAATACTGGAAACTGTTCTGCCTGACTGGTGGAAGTGTAAACTGGCAGACCCCTCCAGAGAGTAATACCAACAATTCATGGCTGGGAACCATCCTCCAGTTATAACTACATACATGCAAAGTGACATATGCCCAATGTCATTCACAGAAGCCCTGCTTATAATTATAAAAAATCAGGAAAAAATTAAGTATCTATCAAAAGGAGACAAACTAAATAAATTCTAGTCCTCTGGTCAATAAAATACTATAATTAAAAATATCAGATTTTGCAACTATCAAAAAAAGTTTTTAAAGCCCTTTATGTGCCAATATGGACTTCCCCAAATGGTGCAGCAGTAAAAAAATCTGCCTGCCAGTGCAGGGGTTGCAAGTTGGATGCCTGGGTTGGGAAGGTCCCCTGGAGGAGGGCATGGTAACCCACTCCAGTATTCTTGCCTGGGAAACCCCATGGACAGAGGAGTCTGGCAGACTACAGTCCATGTTGAGGCAAAGAGTTGGACAGAAATGAGCCACCGAGCATACACATGTACAGGTTCCAATATGTAAGAGCAGTCAGGCTATTCCGTTAAGCACCAAAATCATGGAACAAAGTATGTGTATACTATGCTTCCATTTAACTTGTAGGAATGAAGCATGTACAGAGATTATCCAAAGCATTCAGGCTTCTCAGAAGTCATGTGAATATTTTTTCCACTTTCTCACCAGGCAGTGACCACTCAAGGTGATATGCAGTTTTCACAGAGGTGAGGAAGGCGGTGGGCTGGCTCTGGACCTGAAGCTTCTAAGCTGATTTATTTTACTCCTTGGCTAAGAGAGTCTGGGAAGGGAAGGGTCCAAAATGTTGTTACTCCAAACTTAACCAACTGCAGATTCATTTCTTAACAAGTTTCTAGTTAAGAATTGAATGTTCTAATAAGAATTGATTATTGGTGGAGAATTTGTTGTTCAGTCGCTCATTCGTGTCTGACTCTTTGTGACCCCATGGACTGCAGCACACTGGCCTTCCCTGGTGGAGAATTAACTCCCATTTAATCTTTGATCAACTTTTTTCACCCTTATTTGATATTAGAAGTACAGTGACCCTGGATGGCTTCATGAGGGCTGGAGGGAACAGGAAGCATTCATGTGAAGGTAGCTGTCTTGGGTGAGGAGGGCACCCTGGGAGGCAGGAAAATATTCTACTTCTCAGGGCAGAACATCAAAAGAAACTGTAGGAATGAACCACAAAAGCTGCTTTGCAGGTTTCCTTTAATTGAAGGATATCCAGATGAATTCACAAAGCTGCAAAATCTCAACTTCCATACTTCAGCTGACCTTTCTCTTTTTTTATTTTTCTTTATTTATTACTGGTTATACCGGGTCTTTGTTGCTGTGTGAGGGCTTTCTCTAGATGCGGCCAGCAGTGGCTTCTCTTGTTGCGGTGCAGGGGCTCTAGAGCGCAGGCTCAGCAGTTGCGGCACCCGGGCTCAGTTGCCCTGCGGCATGTGGGATCTTCCCGGACCAGGGATGGGACCTGTGTCCCCGGCATTGGTAGGGGGTTTCTTAACCACTGGGCCACCAGGGAAGTCCCAGCTGACTTTTCTGATTCCCACAGGAGTTCAGCCTGGTGTCCCTCCCATCTAATCAATCTTCTGTCCGATTAAGAAAAGAAGCCCAAAAGTGGGAGGAGGGGAACGTGGGCAGCGGGTATCTATTCCATACTTCTGTTTTTCTCCTGGACAGATTTTTTGAGGGCCTTTCCCTATTCTAGGGGCTTACAAAGGGGAAAACCTTAGGAAGCCAAGCCTATGGTACAGAGCAACCTGGAATCCCCTCAGGGACCTGAGAGCATCCAAGGAGAGCTGTAAGGGAAACCGGGCGCAGAGATGCTCTCGACACCCTTGGCAATTTGACCACTGTTTCCACTGGATCGTGGTCCTATCCCATATCCTGAAATCGATGCCAGTGCCATTAACTATATGCAGAGCATAATAAAAAGGGTGACAGGGAAAGAACACCAAACTAAAGAGAAAAGGAAATCCTGGTTGTCATGGAGCCCATAATCTCTTTGGGATCAAAAGTTATGAACGTATGTATGCCAGCCCACACAAGCAGTGTCAAAGGCTGGACAGCAGAGCAGCTGTTACAAACTGAAAAATCTCAGGACATAAGCACAAAGAGGATAGTGTGGCAAGGGGCCTGCTACAGATGAGGCCAGGCGGGGCACTGCTATGCTTTTCTTAACCTTGCTCCCCTCTGTCAGGCAATCTCTCCTCACCTTGTCATCCAGATTTCCAGCAAGCGAATTCTATACTCCCGTCCTTACTTCCGCCTCTCCATCTCGGATTCACTTCTCAGTGAACTCCGATGTGTCTTCCACCTGCACTCTGAAATCGCTCTAAATCCTAGTGAGCTCCAAATTTGTAGATTAAATAGACATTCTTCAGTCATTTCCCTGAACTTTAATTTGACACTACTTCCTCTTATTTTTATTGAACTACAGTTAATGTACAATGCTGTGTTTATTTCTGCTGCATAGCAAGGTGACACTGTTGTACATATATACATTCATTTTTATATTCTTTCCTATTATGGTTTATCTCAGGACACTAAATATAGTTACCTGTGCTATCAGCAGGACTGTGTTTTTATCCATTCTATATGTAATAGTTTTCATCAACTCACCTCAGCTTCCCAGTCCATCCTTCCCCCACCTCTCCTCCTCCTTGGCAACCACAAGACTCTTCTCTATGTCTATGAGACTGTTTGCTTCATAGATAAGCTCATTTGTGTCATATATTTTAGATTCCATGGACAGGTGATAGTGGGGTATTTGCTTTCTCTTTCTGACTTACTTCACTGAGTATGATAATCTCTAGGTCCATCCATGTGGCTGCAAGTGGCATTATGTCATCCTTTTTATGGCTGAATAGCATTCCATTGTATATACGCACCACATCTTCTTTACCCATTCATCTGTCAGTGGACATTGAGGCTGTCTCCATGTCTTGGCTATTGTGAATAGTGCTGCTATGAACATAGGGGTGCAGGTATCTTTTTGAATTATAGCCTTGTCTGGATATATGCCCAGGAGTGAGACTGATGGATCATATGGTAATTCTATTTTAGTTTTCTGGAACCCCCATACTGTTTGCCATAGTAGGTGCACCAACTTACCAACTCCCACCAACAGTCCCCTTGTCTCCACACCCTCTCCAGCCCTTATTGTTTAGACTTTTTGATGATGGCCATTCTGACCAGTATGAGGTGGTACCTCACTGTAGTTCCGATTTGCGTTTCTCTAATAATTACTGATGTTGAGCATCTTTTCATATGCCTATTGGCCGCCTGTAAATCTTCTTTGAAGAAGTGTCTATTTAGGTTTTCTCCCCCTTTTTTGATTGAGTTGTTTGCTTTGATATTGTTCATTTCAACATTTTATTACTTGCGGGTCACACACCTTCCTGGAAATATGATGAATGCTATGAACCCTCTTCCCAGAAAAATCCTACACATACACACACTGCAGAGAGTCCAGAAACAACCTGAAACTTAATCTTGGACCAAATGGATCAAGATATCCCAGGTTAAGAACATGTGACCACTAGTCTGGTTTCTGTAACAACTTTTCCTTACAAATTACAGTTGACTTTTGAACAACTCAGCAGCTGGAAATCTGAGTGTAACTTTATAGTTGACCCTCTGTATCCACAGTTCCACATTCACAGATTCAACCAATGGCTCATGGGTCATCTGGTACTCTAGTGAAAATTTAATGAAAAAATTCATGTGTAAGTGAACCCATGCAATTCAAACCCAGATCATTCAAGGGTCCACTGTATTCCACTTACACTTTGAATCTTCCATTTCCCAGAGTTATGAATTATGGTCAATCTTCTCATTCAGAACTCCTACTTGTTCAATCACTCTCTCAATCTCAGTTATCACTGGCATCTTTAGAAGTCCTACACCTGTATCTCCAGCCCAAGCCACTCCTCTAAGAGTCATACTTCCATAACTACCACTTGGTAAATAACTCTCCTCTGGTTAACATCATACTCAGTGTGACCAGAATCAAATTCATCATCCTCCCCTCACTTCCCCACCTCCCACTTAATTAGGCTGTCTTTCTATCATCTTTCTCAGTAAATAATACCAATACATTATCACAATTCCATTTCTGAAACAGCCCAGGAGCTCTTATCAGATCGACTCTCTCAGAGAAAAGAACTATGAACCTAGAACGGATGCATTTTTTTAAATGTTCTGGAGAAGAAATGAAAACAAGCAATTACTGGCAGTGAGTTGACATGCGAAAGAATGAATGAACTGCACTAAATGGGGAGAGGCCCGAATCTGTGCCATGCAAGTGCGTAAATTCCAATAGAAAATCCACAGTCTCACTGGGCTTCAGAACTAGAGGACACAGCCCAGAACAACCACAGTCCCTAGAAGATGAGAGGAGAATTCCTGGCCATAGGCAGCTAGAGAAAGGAAGCATAAATACCACCCCCCAAAGCCCTGGAGGCCCCCAACCACAGATGTGCAGGGAGAGCCCAAGCATACAGACTAAGGGGGAGAGAGCTGAGCTGAGACTTAAGTCTTCACCACCATAAGTAAAACAGAATTTAGGGTCTGAGTCCAGGCCAGTGAAGTACCTGAGTGCTTGCTCATGCTTAGTCACGTCTGACTCTTTGCAACGCCATGGACTGTAACCCACCAGGCTCCTCTGTCTACAGGGTTTACCAAGCAAGAATACTGGAGTGTGTTGCCATTTCCTATTCCAAGAGCTCTTCCCAAGCCAGGGATCAAAACCTGAGTCTCCTGTTTCGCCTGCATTGGCAGGCAGATTCTTTACCACTGAGCCACCTGGAAGACCAATGAAGTACCTGCTTTAAACATAAGAGTAGAATAGAATAAAATAAAAATACCATTTCTTGGAAAACATGTAAGAGAACTGTGAATTCCCTCAGCTTATCATTTATAATATCCAGGATACCATCCAAATTAGTTGACCGAAAAACACCAAGAGGGCTTCCCTGGTGGCTCAGTGGTGGGGAGTCCACCTGCCAATGCAGGGGATGTAGGTTCGATCCCTGGTCCGGGAGCATCCCAAGTGCCCCAGAGAAACTAAGCCTGTGCACTACAAATACCAAGCCTTTGATCCAGAGCCTGGGAGCCACACACACCAAAGCTAGCACACCCTAGAGCCCACGCTCTACAACAGAAGAAGCCACCACAATGAGAAGCCCAGATACTGCAGCCAGAGAGCAGCCCCCACTACCGGCAACTAGAGAGAACCCTGCCCAGCAACAAAGACCCAGCACAGCCAAAAATAAACATTTAAAAAAAGAAAAGCACCAGGAAAGAGGCTCTCATTCCCAAAGGAAAAGACAATCATGCGAGAGTCTAAGATGCTTCAGATATGCTAAAGAGCAAGCAAATATTTTAGGTCCAATCCTCAGGAAAAGAGAGGGAAAATGCTAATAACAATGAACAACAATCTATACAATCAAATAATCATGACAATTAAAGAGAAATTGAAATGAAAAATAAAAAATAAAGACGCACTGATGCAAGACGACAGAAGAGTCAGTGAACCTACTGAAGATATGCTGAAGACAAAGCAATGTAAATGATTCAATCTGAAGAACAGAAAGAAAAAAATTTGGAAAAAAGTGATTCTAGGAACCTAAGGAACATTCTTAGTCTATGCTCCAGAAAAAGAGAACGAATGGAACAAGAAAAATATGTATATATACCTGATAAAAGGCCAAAATTTCCTCAAAAATGAAGAAATAAGTTTGGTGATTCAAGAAGATAAGCAGATACCAAGCAGGGTAAATACAAATAAGACAATACCTTGGCACATCAGAAACAAACTGCTAAAACCTAAATATAATCAGAAAATCCTGAAAGCAAGCTGAGAGAAGTGAGACAGTGCTTCCAGGACTACAATGATTCGAATTACAGTTCACTTCTCATCAACGTCAACAAAAGCCAGAAAACAGTGAAACAGATCTATAGAATGCTGAAAGAAGAAAAAAATTTTTAAAAGCCTGTCCACTCAGGTCATCATATTCCCGGCTGCCAGCACCCCACATCAGAAACCCAGGAATGAGCTGCACTTTCTTCCTCATCCCCATACCCTCTCAGGACCACTGAGTCTACTTCCTTTGTTGCTGCTGCCGACAAGTCGCTTCCGTCGTGTCCGACTCTGTGCGACCCCGTAGACGGCAGCCCACCAGGCTCCCCCGTCCCTGGGATGCTCCAGGCAAGAACACTGGAGTGGGGTTGCCATTTCCTTCTCCAATGCATGTAAGTGAAAAGTGAAAGTGAAGTCGCTCAGTCGTGTCTGACTCTTCACAACCCCATGGACTATAGCCTACCAGGCTCCTCTGTCCATGGGGTTTTCCAGGCAAGAGTACTGGAGTGGGTTGCCATGCCCTCCTGCAGGGGATCTTCCCAACCCAGGGATCAAACCCATGTCTCTTACATCTCCTGCACTGGGTAGCATCTAGAAAATTCTTAGCATGCTCTTGAGAGAATTAGGGTGAAAGGGGCAAATAAAATCTTACTACTGTTTTATAGTTTATGCTTATTTTTTACAGTTCATGTTTCAATAGTTTTGTACTTGTAAATTCTCCACAAAAGAGTCTCAGGGACCTGCAGGGGGTCTCAACTCACACCTTGAGAACTGCTGCTTCAAAGGGTTCCCTCTGAAAGCTCCAGCTAAACCAAGCTTCCAGGAATTCCCTGAGTGCACCACTCTCTCATGTTCTGCTCACCCTGTTCCCTCTCCTTAGAAGAAAAGGCTTTGAGCTCCACATTTCCCAGCTAACACCTACCCATGGACTGGGATTAAGTACAGCCTGTTTCTAAAGCATTTTCTAATCTCTTCCCTACAGTTTGATTTTTTTGAATGTTGAGTTTTAAGCCAGCTTTTTCACTCTTCTCTTTCACTTTCATCTAGAGGCTTTTTAGTTCCTCTTCATTTTCTGCCATAAGGGTGGTGTCATCTGCATATCTGAGGTTACTGATATTTCAGTACCTCAGAATTTGGGGACAAATGTGATGGGTAACAGGAATCATTTCTGATGGTGGAGGAACAACCCTCAAAATGCCTAGTTAATCACATTGGGTCACCAGGAAAAAATTCTAAGATGATAGATGAAGAGCTAAGATGGTCTAGCTGTCACAGAGAAATAAAAAAGCACTCTATGTTTTTCATATAAAGTTTACAAAATAAACAATGAGAAATGTTGAAGAGGGAAGAAAATATGAGAGGGACCAGCAACAGAGTTACAAGTATAGCCAATCCTCCTTATCCACTGATGAGGAACCCAAGGACATGAAGGGTGGACTGTACCAGGAGACTTTATACAAGTCATTTAAGCGTGTGTGGATTTGGGCGGGGGCAGTGGTAGATGGGGAGAAACCCAGGGTTTGGGCAGGGGGTAAAACCAATCTGTAACACACCCTTGCTTGTCAAGGAGGGCAGATGCAGAGGGGTGCAGTTCCCAGGCCTGGTAAATTAAATGACCTAAAAATGAGTCCTCTCTTAACAGCCGAGGACTGTTCAGTAATTTCTATTCGTAACTGAATGGACGTGAATATGAGGAGAGAATGAATGAACCAGTGCACTGCCTCTCCATCCCTGTGGAAGGCTGGGTGATCTTAGGAACACAGTGAGGCCCCAGGGATGCAGCAACTGGACACCATTCCAGGTGATCAACAATATTAAATGCTTTCATCCATTCTTCTGCCGATGGACATTCTGGTTGCTTGTATGTCCTGGCTATTGTAAACAGTGCTGCAATGAACACTAGGGTGCACGTATCCTTCTGCATCACGTTTTCCTCCAGATACACGCCCAGGAGTGAGACTGCAGGGTCGTACGACATCTCTAAGGTGTGGTACATATATACAATGGACAATTACTCAGCCATTAAAAAGAACGGAGGGTGGGAGGTGGGAGGTGGGAGCGGGGTTCAGGATTGGGAACTCATGTACACCCGTGGTGGATTCATGTCAATGCATGGCAAAACCAATACAGTATTGTAAAGTAAAATAAAGTAAAAATAAAAATTAAAAAAAATAAAATAAAAAATTAAAAAATAATAAAAAATAAATAAAAATAAAAAGAATGGAATAATACTATTTGTAGCAACATGGATGGACCCAGAGGTTGTCATACTGAGTGAAATAAGACAGAGAAGGATAAATATCATATGACATCCTTTACATGTGGAATCTTAAAAGAAACGATACAAATGAACTTACAAAACAGAAAGAGACTCTCAGAGAACAAACTTAAGGTTCCGCAGGGGGAAGGATGTGGAGAAGGGAAAGTTAGGGAATTGGGGACGGAAGTGTACACACCACTATATTTACAGTGGATAACCAACAAGGACCTACTGTATAGCAGATGGAACTCTGCTCGGTGCTATATGGTAGCCTGGATGGGAGGAGACTTTGGGGGAAAATGGATACATGTATGTGTATGGCTCGGCCCTTTGCTGTTTATCGGAAATTACCACAACATTGTTAATCAGCTATACCCCAATACAAAATGAAAAGTTAAAAAAAGAACTCTAAAAATGTGTAGAGAATTGTCAACCCTAAAAAATAAAGATTTTCAGAGTAAATAAATCACACTTTACTCTAATTAGTTGTGTCTAATTCAATAAGAATTGTCATAAATTACTTTCAGATTTTTATAATAACTAAAACCAGGTAAATAAATGTTCTTCTATTGAAACCAACATTTTTCAGCTATCAATTTCAATCATGAAACATAAATTTTTCGCAAAACACTATCAGTAGAAACACATATATCTATTGTTACCTTCCAAAGATATTTAGAAATATTTTAAAGGACCAGAAGTTATCTAAGTGAAAATCAACCTTGTCATTGGATTCCACATGTACCTTGCTTTTCATTTGGTAAATGTTAAGTTCAAGACTGAATACATGAAGAAAAATATATTATTTCTGAGTTATATTACTTGATTTTATGTAAAAAAAATTCATGTAAATGTTTCCAATTTTATGAGAAGTGATACATAAGTATTTTGATCTTAAACATTTGACATAAAAACCAAAAATGATCCCCAAACTAAAGTATACCAGTATTCACCATTAGTGCTGACTTTGAAACTTTGGAAGTTTTTACTTAAACATTTATAAGTCCTGTTTTGATTCTTAAAGACAAAAGCAATAGTTACAACTGTAGTACATTGAATTTTATGTCACTTTTTTGCATTACACTCCAGGAAGAAGTAGAGAAGGCAGTGGCACCCCACTCCAGTACTCTTGCCTGGGAAATCCAATGGATGGAGGACCCTGGTAGGCTGCAGTCCGTGGGGTCACTAAGAGTCAGACACGACTGAGCGGATTCACTTTCACTTTTCACTTTCGTGCGTTGGAGAAGGAAATGGCAACCCACTCCAGTGTTCTTGCCTAGAGAATCCCAGGGACAGGGGTGCCTGGTGGGCTGCTGTCTATGGGGTCGCACAGAGTCAGACATGACTGAAGCGACTTAGCAGTAGCAACAGCCAGGAAGAAGAGTTTTTGCTGTAGCTTCTACCTTTCAACAGAATACAATGTCCTTATTCTGTGTTCCTCACCATAATAATTTGTAAATAATTAGCTGAAAGACAATTAAAGATAAATCTAAACCTATTAGAGCTTACAATTAGCATTTGACCCCAAATGAGCCAAAACTGGTAGGACTAGCTCTACCAAAACATTAACCAAGAGAGGGAAATAAAAAAATACTGGCACTTTATTATAGTAATTTCAGTATTATTATGTATACTATTTTAAATTCATATTCCTTAAGCTGATAGTTTAAAACATTAAAATTTCAAAATCTTAATTGAAAACTCTATTTTAAACCATGTTGGATTAAAGAAGCATGTAATATGAAAAGGAATAAAAATTATGCCTGAATTTTGAAAAAATTATGAATCAATATTTTGTGTAAATCTAAATTTAAAACATAGATACCTCAGAGAAAATCCATAGATGGGCTTCCCTGATGGATATTGCAGAGAAACTCCTTAGATACAGAAGTCTAATGCTTAGCAATTGAGACAGTTTAAGGCCTTTGCTATGATCAGGTAAACTGTATACAGGGTCATGAAGGACATCTCGAAAGCTCATTAGCAATCGTCAACACTCTTGCCCCATACAAAACAAGTCATCTATCATCAGTATTAGCAAATGAAAAACTCATGTGTTGGTCCCCTGAAAGACATTATTTAGCTTAAGGATGCTACAAGTGCTCCTTTAAACTCTCAGCATTAAACAAAGTAAAAAAATGTCCAAATGGGGGAGGAGGGGAGATTAGAGGGATAATTAAAAGGAATTAAAAAGAGGTCCTCTCCTTTATCAACAGGGCCAGGGCTTGGTTTTATTCCCTGAAGCCAGTGCCTTTCCTCCTAGCGATATATATGTCTTCTTTTTTCCAGGTACACATAAGGAAATCAATACTACTCACTGAGTTAAAATTGAATATTTAAAAACTTTACTTCAACTTTTAATTAATGACTAGAATAACCCATAGGAAAATATTCTCAATCCATAAATGATATTAGGATTAAAGTCAGAGGCCCTCAGCTCCACCCTTCAGAAGCTATGTATAAGTTCTTAAGCGAGCTTCAGTGTCCTCACCTGTAAAATGGGAAGTTCATCTGTCAGTCCTAACAGAAAGGGATCAGATGAGGATCAGAAGGATTAAAAGGATCAGATGGATCAGATGAGGACTGGTAAGCTTCAGAGCACTAGCATCAATATGAGACATGTGGGCCTGGGACACTTAAATCAACACTTTTGCTCTCATCATCATCTTTTAGGAGTTAATCATTATCTCCTCAGGGTAACTGTAAAAAAACTATCTAATACTTGAAGAATGTAAAAGTAAATGAGAAAGACAAAAAGCAGCCGAAAATTACAGTCCTTGTGAAATGATCAGTTTCTAAAAATACCATCAGTACTACAGAGAAGAATGCTGGGAACATTAAGAAATCTAGTTTAACACATGATTAAAGGTGAGTCAAGGTTGGGCTTGAGTAGCCATTCAGTTACAAGCGTCACTTGTCACATAAAAAGGAAGCTGAAAGCCCAAAGAAGAAAACTTAAACTGCCAGGTAAATAAGAATCTGAGGCTATAAATTCCATATACAAAACGTCTGTAATTTACAATTTCTAGTAGTAAAGCACACCCATTCAAAAAAAAAAGATTGTTCAGCTGTAAGGTACAACCCTATGTAATTATGACAATTTCACAGTGTAGGGGGGATGCTTAAGAATCTTTAATAAAGCACAGGATTTTATGGGATATAAAATTAAAACCTCATATAAAAGTTGCTAAAATATATATAAAATAGAGCAAAGCGTAGAAAGAGACAGGGCACAGATGCACTCTGAACATGACATATAGCAACTTCTTTTATGCCTCCTGAGCTTCCCAACAAGAAGAAAAGAGAGACCGGAAGCGGTGACTGGAAGTCAGCCCAGGTTCCGAGTCACTGCTTATCCATTTGTGTGCTCCTAGCGTCTTAGTTACCCTTTCCGAATTTCGCCCTTTTCCTTACTTCTGGAGTCCACATCTTCCGCATTCCATAGAAACTACAGTTGAAATGGCTCTCTGCCTGAATCATTTCATCCTCCAAACCCTATGAAGCAGGTCTGACTACTGTTTTACAATAAAACTAAAGCCCAGCGTTCAGTAACTTTCTCATGGTCTCACTTAAGCAGTTTAAAAGCACATGTAAAGTTCATACATGTGAATTTTATTCTTGGCCATCCACTGTCAGGAAGCTACCTTTTTTGTCTAAAATTAGTATGTGACAACATTTAATAGGGCTTCCCTGGTAGCTCAGCTGGTAAAGAATCCGCCTGCAATACACAAGACCTGGGTTCAATCCCTGGGTTGAGAAGATCCCCTGAAGGAGGAAATAGCAACCCACTCCAGTATTCTCACCTGGAGAATTCCAGGGACAGAGGAACCTGACAGGCTACAGTGCATGGGGTCGCAAAGAGTCAGACACAACTAAGCACAGCACAATATTTAATATCTCAAACTTTTTGGTATATATCATATATATATACAGTACTAAGGGAAATACAAAGGTGAAAAAACAGGGTCTCAGCCCTTCAAGTTCCCACATTAGGATGGGAGTGGAAGTCAAGCAAAAATCACTATTTTAAAAGAGAATGACCCAGATAATCACGATGGTGTGGTCACTCACCTAGAGCCAGGCATCCTGGAGTGTGAAGTGAAGTGGACCATAGGAAGTTTACTATAAACAAAGCTAGTGGAAGTGATGAAGTTCCAGTTGAGCTATCTAAAATCCTAAAAGATGATGCTGTTAAAGTGCTGTACTTAATACATCACTAAACTTGGAAAACTCAGCAGTGGCCACAGGACAGACAGAGTTCACTTTTCTTTTCAATCCCAAAGAAGAGCAATGCCAAAGAATGCTCAAATTACAATACAATCACACTCATTTCACATGCTAGTACGGTTATGCTCAAAACCCTTCAAGCTAGGCTTTAGCAGTTTATGTACCAAGAACTTCCAGATGTACAAACTGGGTTCAAGAAAGGTAGAGGAACCAGAGACCAAATTGCCAACATTCATTGAATCATAGAAAAAGCAGTGGAATTCCAAAGAAACATCTACTTTTGTTTCACTGACTACATGGAACCCTTTGACTGTGTGGATCACAACAAACTGTGGAAAATTCTTAAAGAGATGGGACTACCAGACCACTTTACTTGTCTCCTGAAAAACCTGTATGCAAGTCAGGAAGCAGCAGTTAGAACCTTACATGGAACAACAGACTGGTTCAAAATTGGAAAAGGAGTAAGACAAGGTTGTATATCATCACCCTGTTTATTTATGTGCAGAGTACATCATGTGAAATGCTGGGCTGGATGAATTACAAGCTGGAATCAAGACTGCACAGAGAAATATCAACAACCTGAGATATGAAGATAACATCCCCCTAACTACAGAAAGTGAAGAGGAACTAAAGAGCCTCTTGAGGAGGATGAAAGAGAGGAGAGAAAAAGCTGGCTTCAAACTCAACATTCAAAAAACTGAGATCACGCAGGAGACGTAAGAGATGATGCGGGTTAGATGCTTGGGTGGGAAAGATTCCCTGCAAGAGGATATGGCAACCCATTCCAGTATTCTTGCCTGGAGAATCCCATGGACAGAGGAGCCCAGTGGGCTACAGTCTACGGGGTTGCAGAGTCAGACGCGACTGAAGTGACTTAGCACACATGCACACTACTATATATAAAAGAGATAACCAAGGAGGACATGCTATAGCACAGGGAACCATACTCAACATTTTGTAATAAACTACAAGGGAAAAGAATCTGAAATCCGATGGAGCAGGCACACAGGAGAATAACATGTAGGAGGAAGAATTACTGCTGGCAAAAAAAAAATCAATACTTCTTAGAATAAGGAATCGGAAGGAAAAAGAAGATTAAACGTTGAAATACAAGTTTGCAACCCTGACTCCACTGGTGGGGACACCACACGCCCTTACTGACATTCTAAATTCCATTGACAAAGTACCTGTTATCAGCGAACCTTGCTCCTCACCTGCAACTCCTGACAAGGCATCTCTTCTTACCACTCAGGAGGGAGACAAAAATCTCAAAAACTCCAGGGAATGGGTTTCTAAAGGTGGAAGTCATTACAAACTAATGGAACAGTATTTAGGAAACCAAGGTACCTTCTTCTCATGGCACGTGGCCAATTCGACAACCTCCAAAGACCCAAGTGCCCCTCCTTCCCTGGCAAGTGAAGGTCTCCGAGTAAAAGCAAAAGTAGAGACTAGAGAAGGGGCAAGAGACACGGAGTCTCCCAGGGCAACAACTGAAGGCACCGCGCCCCAAGAGCTGGCAATTTAAGAAGTTGGGAAAAGAGTACAAGCCAAGAAATAAGAAGTAAGACTGCTATTAAAGAGAAGGGCAGAAACAATGAAATGGAAATCCTATCCCCTGCAAGCACACCAAAAATAGAAGTAAATAAAATCAAAATTGGTTCTTGGAAATGACCAATAGGATACACATACCACTGGATAGTGTGGTGGAATTTTTCATTTTATTTTAAAAAGATAAACTACAATAACCAAAAGACAGACTAAAGTGGAGCAATAAACAAAAATCTAATATAATGTCAGCTTGTTCACTTTTTACCTCTCCCCACCAAAATGTCAGTAAGCCCAATGGACTCATGACTTACACCTACTTTTTTGTCGCTATGATGGTTTAGTTGCTAAGTTGTGTCTGACTTTTGGGACTCAATGGACTGTAGCCTGCCAGGCTCCTATGTCCATGGACTTTTCCAGGCAAGAACATTGGAGTGGGTTGCCATTTCCTTCTCCAGGGACCAGGGATCAAACTCTGGTCTCCTGCATTACAAATGGTCTCCTGGATTACAAATGGTCTCCTGCATTGCAGATGGTCTCCTGCGTTGCAGATGGTCTCCTGCATTGCAGATGGTCTCCTGCATTGCAAATGGTCTCCTGCATTGCAGGCAAATTCTTTACTGACTGAGCCATCAGGAAAGCCTGAAAAGAATAAACTGAATTCCCATTCGCACTCCTGTGCATCCAAGCATGCCAAGTCACTTCAGTCACGTCCAACTCTTTGAGACTCTATCGACTATAGCCCACCAGGCTCCTTTGTCCATGGGATTCCCCAGGCAAGAATACTGGAGTGGGTTGCCATGCCCTCCTCTAGAGGATCTTCCTGACCCCAGGGATCAAACCTGCATCTCTTGCGTCTCCTGTACTGGCAGACAGGTTCTTTATGACTAGCCACCTGCTTGTTGCTATTTCCCATTAATTATATCAGACGGAATATAGTCAGTGCTCAATAAACTTTTTTTTTTCAGGGAATACACAAAATTTTTTAATGAGTATTATAAATTGGAAACTATTAATTACAATGTGAAAATCTAAAGAGAATTGATAGTTTCCTGAAATCTTATGAAATGCCAAAATAAAATACAAGAAATGGATTTTTAATCAGTTCCTCCCTGAAATGTACCGTTTCTTAAATGGTCCAAAATAGGACAGAAAAATGCATTAAAGGAACAAAATATAATGACCATGAAAAATTTAAGACAAAATTGAAACACACTAAAGCTTTTTTTTTTATTCTTACATGTGTTCCCAAACATGAACCCCCCTCCCACCTCCCTCCCCATAACATCTCTGTGGGTCATCCCCATGCACCAGCCCCAAGCATGCTGTATCCTGCGTCAGACATAGACTGGCGCAAAGCTTATTTTTAAACAACACTAATCAAGGTTACCTGTGGGTGACAAAAACTTTAGTAATAATTTCTGTCCCTAAACAATGATGAGCTCCTATGAATTGGATATTAATTTTACTTTTTCTTAAAATGTAAAATTCTTTTTAAATTTTATGTGTGTGTGTGTGTGTGTGTGTGTGTGTGTGTGTGTGTGTGTACCTGCCTACCAATACTATTTTAAATCATCAGAGGACAAGTTTGTTTTTCTCACAAAAGGTGACAGAAGAGGTATTTGAAACAATACATCAAATTTCCCTAATATATTTCTTTGGTGTAATATGCATATCATCAATTAATGCATTTCCTTCTCCTGATAACACACAACCTCACCATAAAGATGCTGGGTCTTCCGTGGGTGATTCATGTCAATATATGGCAAAAACCACCACAATACTTTAAAAAGTTATCCTCCAATTACAATAAATTAATTACAAAAAATAAAAGAGAAGAAAGCAAAAGAATACTTCATGCCATTTAAAAATAATATAAAATTCAAAATTTCATGTGCATAAGTAAGGTTTTATTGGAACACAGTCATACTCATACATTTGTTTCATAACATATATAATGTTTACAACATATAAACACGTTTATACAATTTATAAACATATATATCATTTATAGCTGTTTCTGCAATCTGAGTTGAGTAGTTGTGACAGAGATCATATGGTTTGCAAAGCCTAAAATATTTACCCTGTTTACCCTATTTGGTGGTTGAAGGCAAGACTTGGAGCATTGGTTTCCTGTGGCTTAATTTCCAAAAAAACATTAAAATGTCTAATGCAAATATACTTTACACCAAAAAAAAAAAAAAGAGAGAGAGATGCTGGGTCATCAATAGGGAGTTGGTTTATACAAGAAGATAAAGCTAGGGAATCAAGCAGGATTTCAAATGTGAACCAGTCTCACTCTTTCCTTTGACTCTTGGAGAATATTTCTAGGTAATTATACTACCAGACACACTGTATTGCCTTTGAAATAGACTATACCCTCCTCACTCTGTTCCCCCAACAGCACCCAGAACATCAAGCTGCTTGCAATATGTGCTGCTCAATTTGCGACAACACTATCCCAACTCTAACTTCCAAACACACAGCTCTCTGTAGGGAAAGAAATAGGAAAAATAACAGCTAAGCATAAATTTTTAAGGACTAAGTGTAATTACAGGTTTTAAAAACTACACAATGACAAAAAACATTGGCGGGGGTGGGGGAGGGAGACTATACTCTAGAAAAGGATTTCTTGACACCCATACTGCTGGCATCTAGTGTAGGGGCTGACCTGTGGATTTAGGATGTTTAACAGCATCTATCCTCAGCCCATTAGAAGTCAATAGCATCCCACCCCAGTGACAGTCAAAACTGTCTCCAGACATGCCCAAATGTCACCTGGTGGGCAAAATCACCCCCCAGCTGAAAAATCAGTAACTCCAGAAGAATGGGATTATCATTCTGGCCCCAAGTCAACACAGAGCAGTGTAATATTCAAGAGGGATGCCTGACTCCTTGGAATATTGACTCAAGAAGGGAAAAAAAAAGAAGGATCCTGAAGTCTAATCTTCTTCATACGGTAGTCCTTAGGCTGCCAGTGTGCCAGACCTGAACTAAGCTTTCCCATAGCCAAAAGAATTGAGGTAACCTTTCCAAGAGCCACATATTTTACAACCAAATGAAAATTGTTGGCTAGGATTTCTCTCCAGTGATTATAAATGTCCTATAGTCTACTAACCACAAGCTAAACATGGCATCTCTGAAACCATAACTATGACAACCACTTAGTATACGAAATCTGCCTGCATTTAATCCAAAGTCATAATTTGAGAGAAAATGTTACAGTCGAGATTTTGATATGCAAAAACATCTTTATGCGCTGAAAAATGTTGAAGTTTAAAAACTTTTAAACCCTACTGTGCAGAGGAATAACTGCTTGGGATTGCTTAATAGATGGCCAAAACCTGATAAACATTAATAATGCATCCACAGAAAGCCTAAGACAGTTTTAAATAGAGTGGAGGTGGTAGCATATCAAATACATAGAGATTAGTGTGATAATTAAACACAAGGAATAAAGTTTCACTGAGCTGAATAAACTACGATATTTTCTGATCAAATATTACTAGAAAAAAATAGAATCAATTTCCATACAAGAACTGATGCTTTCAAACTGTGCTGCTGGAGAAGACTCTTGAAAGTCCCATGGTCTGCAGGTAGGTCAAACCAGTCAATCCTAAAGGAAATTAATCTTGAATATTCACTGGAAGGACTCATGCTGAAGCTGAAGCTCCAATACTATGGTCTCCTGATTCGAACAGCTGACTCAATTAGAAAAGACACGGATGCTGGGAAGCAGGAAGAGAAGGGGACGACAGAGGACGAGGGGGTAAATGAAATCTATGCTGGTTAGCTTGTTTGCTCTCACTCCCACCCCAATCTATTCTCCTGCTTCCCCTAGTCTGATTACACCCGCCTCCTGTCCCGAAGAACTGCATCATCTTGGCTACTGAGCCAACTGGTCTGATTGCATTTGTCCAGTGGAATTATCAGATGAAGGAGACAAATGATAACAGAAAGATCAGGGTTATTTTTTTCCCTATTCCCTCCCACAGCCTCTCAAGAAGCTTCACAACTAAAATGCAAACACGCCTGCCCTCCTCAATGGCCCCAGATTTGTTTTAGTGATTTCTAGCAGCTATATTTCCTTCTCTAACATTTTCATCCACCTTTGCTACCTTCTGTTCCTTGACATCTTTAATTGGTTCCCCTACCTCTTCCTACACATTTGTAAGAACTTGCCTTCTTTAAAAGCTCTTCCTTTGAATCGTGGGAATCGTGATCTGTTTCCTACTAGAATCCTGATATACATTCTAAATTTCTTATTTGGAGAAAGGGTAGGATAGTGTACCAATGATGAAAATAAGAAAGGGGTATTTTTCATATTAAAAAAAAAAAACCGAGAGCCAATGTTGTGTTATGATTCCATTACATTCACCATAAAGAGAACACTATGGTTGCAAAGAAAAGAAAAAGTACAAAATGAATTTTAATGATTTGCTCATTTTAAGAAGGCTTCTCAGGTCACACTCGTAGTAAAGAACCCATCTGCAAATTCAGGAGATTTAAGAGACTAGGGTTCAATCCCTGGGTTGAAAAGATCCTCTGGAGAAGGGCACAGCAACCCACTCCAGTATTCTTGCTGGAGAATCCCATGGACAGAGGAGCCTAGCAGGCTACAGTCCACGGGGCGGCAAAGAGTCGGACATGACTGAAGCAACTTGGCACAAATGCACGCTAAGATCATTCTGCATTATATGATTAGTAAAATCTAACCTAAAGTTTACATTTGAGTAAAATATAAACATCTCTAACATTCCTAGTGTCAACTTGTGAATTATTTATTGACTAATGATGCCAGAATTACAGGTCTAGATTCACTGAAATAACAGAAAACTATTTACTGGACTCTGTCATTAGAGACTTGAAGTATACTCCCTTTAACCACAAAATACCAGCACCATTACACACTGTTTCCAGTTGTACTGATGGCTTTCCTGCTCTTACTCAGCATTTTTTCCTCCAGAAGTTACCCGGCTAAGTCGCCAAGTCTCAGGTCTCGTTCAGTAAGAATTTATAGTACAGTATTGTGTGTAAAACACTCAATTTGTTCAACATTTTCTTCTTTCAAAAAAATTCTACTGAGCCATCATTACAGGTCCAGGCACTGTGCTTGGTCCTACGTGGTTTGGCAACTCCTCAAGAAGCTTACCCCATGGTGCACAGCATGGAGGCCATAATTAATGACACTGTTGTATATTTGAAAGTTGCTAACAGAGTAGATTTTCTAAAAAAGATTTTTTTTTACAAGGACCGTGTTTAAAGTCCTTATTGAATGTGTTACAATATTGCTTCTATTTTATATTTTGGTTTTTTGGCCGCAAAGCATGTAGGATTTTAGCTCCCAGACCAGGGATCAAACCCACACCCCCTGCACTGGAAGGTGAAGTCTGATCCAACCACTCTACCACCTGGGAAATAAATCCCTAAGTGAGTAGATCTTAAAAGTTCTCCTCGCAAGAAAAAAATACCTGTACCTATGTGAGGTGATGGATGTTCACTAAACTTACTGTGTTGATCATTTCATAAAATACCCATATATAAAATTGTTGCATTGTATACTTTAATACGAAGTTATGGTAATTATACCTCAATAAATCTGGGGGAAATAAAATTAAATAGTCAATCTATATTAGCTTGCAGCAAAGACAGACAAATAATCATCACAAGTGAAGGGCTGTTCCCATTTTGGGAAACCTTCACATGAGGGGTGTCACTGGAAGAAATTGTGATGTTGCAGACAGGAGGACAGAAGCCAGGAAACCTTGCTCTTCCCCGGGCACGTTACTCGGGCTCTCTGATCTTCAGTTCTCTTATTTGTAGGATGCAGTTGTTTGAAGTGACTGGAACCTAGTACTCAATGTATGTCAACTTCTTTTTTTCCCTTGAAGGGCCAGCTTTTCAGAGGTGAATGAAAGACTGTGCATAAAAGCTGGGGCTGTGGAAGGCACACATGCGGCCATGATTCTGTCTCTGAACAGACTGCTAGAAAGATGGAGCTTATAAACTATTATTATTGCAGATAATGGAACACACAGCAGAAACTGCAACTCATCTGTGGCTTTAGTTCATCTTTCTGATGCTGATTTTCTGCCTGTCCCACATTCACTATCCCTTTGATTGGGATTTAAATTTTGTCTCATTACAGTGTATGTATAGAGGTTTTTTTTAATTTCCATAAAGTGACATCTATTTTACTGGTATGAAATTCATCTAAGCAGGTTTCCGATTCAGGATGGTTGCGTAGAAGGACATGTGTTCATCTCCTCCTGTAAGAGCATCAAAATCACAACTAGCTGTTGAACAACTATCGACAGAAGGACACTAGTGTAAGTGTTAGTCGCTCAGTCGGGTCTGACTCTTTATGACCCCATGGACTGCAGCCCACTAGGCTCCTCTGTCCATGAGATTTTCCAGGCAAGGATACTGGAGTGGGTCGCCATTTCCTTCCCAACCCAGGAATCGAACCCAGGTCTCCAGCACTGCAGGCAGATCCTTTACCGACTGAGCTACAAGGGAATCCCCACTGGAATCCACCAAAAAAAGAAACCCCATGTCCAAAGACAAAGAAGAAGCTGCAAGGAGATGGTAGGAGGGATGCAATCGTGATAAAATCAAATCCCATACCCACCAGGTGGGCAACCCAAAATCTGGAGAATAATAACACCAAAGAAGTTCTCCCACTGTTGTGAAGGTTCTGAACCTCATGTCAGGCTTCCTAGCTTGGGGATTCAGCAAAAGAGCTAGGGATCCCCAGAGAATGTGATTTTGAAGGTCAGTGGGATTTGATTTCAGGACTTCAGATCATGAACTCCTTATTACCAAATTCAGACTCAAATTGAAGAAAGTAGGGAAAACTGCTAGACCATTCAGGTATGACCTAAATCAAATCCCTTGTGATTATACAGTGGAAGTGAGAAATATATTTAAGGGCCTAGATCTGATAGATAGAGTGCCTGATGAACTATGGAATGAGGTTCGTGACATTGTACAGGAGACAGAGATGAAGACCATCCCCAAGGAAAAGAAATGCAAAACAGCAAAATGGCTGTCTGGGGAGGCCTTACAAATAGCTGTGAATAGAAGAGAGTCAAAAAGCAAAGGAGAAAGGAAAGATATAAGCATCTGAATACAGAGTTCCAAAGAATAGCAAGAAGAGATAAGGAAGCCTTCTTCAGTGATCAATGCAAAGAAATAGAGGAAAAGAACAGAATGGGAAAGACTAGAGATCTCTTCAAGAAAATTAGAGATACCAAGGGAACATTTCATGCAAAGATGGGCTCGATAAAGGACAGAAATAGTATGGACCTAACAGAAGCAGAAGATATTAAGAAGAGGTGGCAAGAATACACAGAAGAACTGTACAAAAAGATCTTCACGACCCAGATAATCATGATGCTGTGATCACTAATCTAGAGCCAGACATCTTGGAATGTGAAGTCAAGTGGGCCTTAGAAAGCATCACTACGAACAAAGCTAGTGGAGGTGATGGAATTCCAGTGGAGCTGTTTCAAATCCTGAAAGATGATGCTGTGAAAGTGCTGCACTCAATATGCCAGCAAACTTGGAAAACTCAGCAGTGGCCACAGGACTGGAAAAGGTCAGTTTTCATTCCAATCCCAAAGAAAGGCAATGCCAAAGAATGCTCAAACTACCGCACAATTACACTCATCTCACGTGCTAGTAATGTTCAAAATTCTCCAAGCCAGGCTTCAGCAATATGTGAACCGTGAATTTCCTGATGTTCAAGCTGGTTTTAGAAAAGGCAGAGGAACCAGAGATCAAATTGCCAACATCTGCTGGATCATGGAAAAAGCAAGAGAGTTCCAGAAAAACATCTATTTCTGCTTTATTGACTATGCCAAAGCCTTTGACTGTGTGGATCACAAGAAACTGTGGAAAATTCCTAAAGAGATGGGAATACCAGACCACTTGACCTGCCTTTTGAGAAATCTGTATGCAGGTCAGGAAGCAATAGTTAGAACTGGACATGGAACAACAGACTGGTTCCAAATAGGAAAAGGAGTATGTCAAGGCTGTATATTGTCACCCTGCTTATTTAACTTCTATGCAGAGTACATCATGAGAAATGCTGGACTGGAAGAAACACAAGCTGGAATCAAGATTGCCGGGAGAAATATCAATAACCTCAGATATGCAGATGACACCACCCTTATGGTAGAAAGTGAAGAGGAGCTAAAAAGCCTCTTGATGAGAGTGAAATCGAGAAGAGCGAAAAAGTTGGCTTAAAGCTCAACATTCAGAATACGAAGATCATGGCATCCGGTCCCATCACTTCATGGGAAATAGATGGGGAAACAGTGGAAACAGTGTCAGACTTTATTTCTTGGGGCTCCAAATCACTGCAGATGGTGACTGTGGCCATGAAATTAAAAGATGCTTACTCCTTGGAAGAAAAGTGATGACCAACCTAGATAGCATATTCAAAAGCAGAGACATTACTTTGCCAACAAGGGTCTGTCTAGTCAAGGCTATGGTTTTTCCACTGGTCATGTATGGATGTGAGAGTTGGACTGTGAAGAAAGCTGAGTGCTGAAGAATTGATGCTTTTGAACTGTGGTGTTGGAGAAGACTCTTGAGAGTCCCTTGGACTGCAAGGAGATCCAACCAGTCCATTCTGAAGGAGATCAGTCCTGGGATTTCTTTGGAAGGAAAGATGCTAAAGCTGAAGCTCCAGTACTTTGGCCACCTCATGGGAAGAGTTGACTCATTGGAAAAGACTGTGATGCTGTGAGGCAGGAGGAAAAGGGGACGACTGAGGATGAGATGGCTGGATGGCATCACGGACTCGATCAACGTGAGTCTGAGTGAACTCCGGGAGATGGTGACGGACAGGGAGGCCTGGCTTGCTGCGATTCATGGGGTCGCAAAGAGTCGGACACCACTGAGCGACTGAACTGAACTGAACTGATAGGACTGGGGGAAACAGACTCCACTCTGGGCTCAAACAGAACCTTGTGTACACCAAGACCCAGGGGGAAGGAGCAGTGATCCTACAGGAGACTGAACCAGACCTACTTGCCAGTGTTGGAGGATCTCCTGTGGAGATATGGGTCAACAATGGCTCACCGTGGGGAGGATGGCACTGGCAGCAGCAGTTCTGGAAGGGGCTGCTTGGCACAAGTCCACTTGGAGATCACCATCAACCCTACCATAGAGCCCACAGTCCCCAGGGCTGGGTCCCCTCATTTCAAACAATTTAAGGGAGGGAGTACAACCCCATCCATCACCAGAGGATTGGATTAAAGTTTTACTGAGCATGGCCCTGCCCACCAGAGCAAGACCTAGTTTTTCCCACCACCAGCGCCTCCCATCAGGAAGGCTTATTTACAAGCCTCTTAGCCTCATCCACCGGAGGGCAGACAGAAGAAGCAAGAAGAACCACAGTCTCACAGAGGCTAGAACCAAAACCACATCACAGAATGTTAACCAGGATGAAAAAGCAGAGGATTTTGCCCCAGATGAAGGGACGAGATAAAACCCCAGAAAAAAATTAGCAAATGAAGTGGAGACAGAAAATCTTCCAGAAAAAAGAATTCTGAATAGTGATAGTGAAGATGATCTAGGATCTCAGAAAAAGAATGGAGGAAATTCACCTAGACAATCATTGCAATCTTCACTCAATCCATGTTTTTCTATTCTTTTATTCTATGATATACACACGCACACAACTTCTGCTTGAACACAATGAAGTGGTTACACATTTCTCTCCGTTGGCTTCCAAAACCTCACCAAAATGACAGCACAGAAATATAAGGCATTAACCCACAAAAACAAAGGGAATTCAAAAAGAAGCAACCGCAGAGGGAAACTTTGAATCAATATTTGGACATGGAAAGTAGGAAGGGCTGTAATTGACCAAACAGAATGGAGGAGATTCCAACTGCAGGACATGCAAAGATCATAGTGCAAAATCAAAGCAGTCAAGTTCCTCCAGAAAAAGACTCAGAGTCAGTAGGCAATAGGTCCTTTGGGTAGGGAGGGTCCACATACAGAAATTGACAGAAAATCTAGGCAGCAGTTAGACAGTGAGAAACTTTCCATTTAAAGGAGATCAAAAGAGGTGCTAATGCTAAAGAATCCCCAATGCGGGAGACTTCAGAGACTCAGGTTGGATCCCTGAATTGGTAAGATCCCCTGGAGGAGGAAATGGTAACCCACTCCAGTACTCTTGCTAAGAGAATCCCTTAAGAACGCTGGGATTCTGGCAGGTTACAGTCCATGTGGTCACAGAGTCAGACACGACTGAGCATCTGAGCACAAAACTGCAAGAAACAGATAATGCAGGGAGTAAGGGGAAATAAAACTATGATATAGCATCTTCAGAGAGCTAGGCCACTAGATTTCAGTCATAATAAAGCAAAACAATACAAGAAAGGAACAATCAGAAAATAAGTGTGACAGAGATTGCACTGTCAGTCTCTTCTTCCTTAGTAATGAAACCTCCCAATTGCTGGAAGCAGTTTTGTGTCCATCTACATTTTTAGACTCTTCTACAGATAAAGGTTAGGCATCTGGTCCCATCACTTCATGGGAAACAGATGGGGAAACAGTGGAAACAGTGTCAGACTTTATTTTGGGGGGCTCCAAAATCACTGCCGATGGTGACTGCAGCCATGAAATTAAAAGATGCTTACTCCTTGGAAGAAAAGTTATGATCAACCCAGATAGCATATTCAAAAGCAGAGACATTACTTTGCCAACAAAGGTCCATCTAGTCAAGGCTCTGGTTTTTCCAGTGGTCATGTATGGATGTGAGAGTTGGACTGTGAAGAAGGCTGAGCGCCGAAGAATTGATGCGTTTGAACTGTGGTGTTGGAGAAGACTCTTGAGAGTCCCTTGGACTGCAAGGACATCCAACCAGTCCATTCTAAAGGAGATCAGCCCTGGGATTTCTTTGGAAGGAATGATGCTAAAGCTGAAACTCCAGTACTTTGGCCACCTCATGGGAAGAGTTGACTCACTGGAAAAGACTCTGATGCTGGGAAGGATTGGGGGCAGGAGGAAAAGAGGACGACAGAGGATGAGATGGCTGGATGGCATCACCGACTCGATGGACATGAGTTTGAGTGAACTCCGGGAGTTGGTGATGGACAGGGAGGCCTGGCATGCTGCGATTCGTGGGGTCGCAAAGAGTTGGACACAACTGAGCAACTGAACTGAACTGAACAGATAAAGGTAACTAATAAAAAGTAGAAATATTTAGGTGAGCTTCCAAGAAAATTCTGTTTTATGACACTAGCAGAACTTCCTATGGGTCTTCCACATGATCTCCTTAAGGCACATCATAAACCTGTGCTCCAAAATGACCCACCCAAACGTAATTTTCCCCCAAATGCTCTAGTTGCACAAAGGATTTAACATCACATCAGCCATTACATGCACAGAGAGGAAGGCTGTACCTAAACTGAATAATGAAACCTTAATTTTAAATGACTTGGTAATAATCAAGAAGCCAGAAACTCATCTGGAGTTTATTAAGCCAAGAAGATTCATTTCCTTACACAAAAAGGATTACTGTAAATTACAGTGTGGTTGTCAACCACATTCTTTTACCAGAACTAAGGCCAAGTTTCAAAAGTATCAGCTATTTCGCAAGTGATACCTTTCGGGACTTATAAGCATTTTCCAAGTGTAAAAATGTTTGCAAATTGGCTTAAAAACAATCAGTCGCATACAGTTATCATTTGAATATAACACCTAAAATGCATTTCCTTTCTTCATGGAAATTATAAAAGCTTCTATTTTCTAAAATAGTTCATTAGGCTCCTTTTTAGGAAGACATCAAAAAAAAAAATGTCTTTATTGGAAGGATCTTACAATTGAATGCAACAGAAAAGCAAAATTAATGACATGACTCAAAGACACACACACAAAACATAAAAAGTAACTTGAAGGATTAAAAAGATGCTTGAAGAACAAAGAATAATTGAAATAACAGTGACGTATAGAGGTGGTGCCAATGATAAAGAACTTGCCTGCCAGTGCAGGAGATGCAAGAGACACGCGTTCTATTCTTGGGTTGGGAAGATTCCTTGGAGTAGGAAATAGCAACCATTGCAGTATCCTTGGCTGGACAATTCCATGCACAGAGGAGCCTGAAGCGCTACAGTCTATGGGGTCGCAAAGAGTCGGGCATAACTGAGCATGCACTGGCCCCTGCCCCACTCCCACTTGATGTATAGAGACTTGAAAAAATAATTTATATGAAAAGAAGCTTAATGCAAGTAATCTACATAACCTACTCTCTGATCTGAAACTAGAAGCTGAACAGAAAACAGCAGTGAGAACAGAACACAGGACAGTGTCTTCAACAGCACAATTAATACAGAATCTCTTCTTAAACTTGAAAGGTCTCAGGCAAGCTGATTAGCCTTAGATTTATACTCTAAGTCCACTGACAGGAAAGAATCAGAAGCAAACAAGTGCTAAAATGTACAGAGTCCCTAGAAAGAAAAAGATGACAGAGTATCACCAAGAAACAATTTAGGAAATTCCCTGTGGTCCAGTGGCTGGGACTCCGCACTTTCACCACCAGGGCCTGGGTTCAGTCCCTGGGTGGGGAACTGGGATCCCACGAGCTGAGTGGCACAGCCCAAAACAAAAGGTAAAACAAACAAACAAAAACACAACTCATTACTTGTAAGGCATGTGTTCATTCTAACTTCAAATCCTTATAAACGAAAGGATTTTTATCACAGCTTAAGAACACTACAGAAGGGACTGAATAAAGACTCAAGTTTGAAAATCAAAGGTCAGAATACACAGCAAGTTATCTGGATGCATTGTGGGATTCACACATGCAGGCATCCATGTGCTCAGGTGCACACACATATCTATAAAAATTAGCCATTCTAGGAAACAACAAACAAAAAAAGATATCAATTAATCACCTAATTTTTAACTATATACAGATGTGCATATATGTGTGCACAATCACTCAGTTGCATCTGACTCTTTGTGACCCCGTGGACTGTAGCCCACCAGGCTCCTCTGTCCATGGAATTCTCCAGGCAAGAATACTGGAGGAAGCAGCCATTCCCTTCTCCAGGGGATCTTCCCAACCCAAGGATCAAACCTGTGTCTCCTGCATCTCCTGCATTGGCAGGCAGATTCTTTACCATGGTTTCAGAAAAATAAGAACAAGGACACTTATTATCTGTTGAGTACCTACATATCTTTGTTTCCTTTTTTTTCTAAATCTTATGCCACCTTGCAATCCTCATTTTATAGCAGTGAGAACTTAGCCCTAGGGATGCTACGCATCCTGTCCATGGTCACACATTTTATCTGGACCTGCCACGTATGAGGTATGCCTGGACAGTATTATCCCACACTCTGCCCCTCTTGTCACTACAGCACACTGAACGCAACAAACGAACAAATCCAACATGCCACAAATGTACACCTTCATGGCAACAATGTGCCTCTCCAAAAGCTTAAAGAAGCTGTATTTTTTTACTACCATCTGTTTCTGATTAATATCACTTCTTAGAGTCACTAAATCAAAACTATTAAGATATATTTATTCTAAATACTATAAACAAAGTATCTTCACCAAATTAATATCAGCTCAAAACCCCAGGGAGAAGAGAGATACTTTCCCTGTTTAGGAAAGAGGAAATAAATTCAGAAGAAGATTAAAACGGCTTCCAGATGATCTCCAGCACATCAAGGGCACAGACTTCTAAAAGACAGCTGTGTACTTCAACTTTGGTACTTTATGGGGAGACCAGGATGATGCCTTCAGACCTGCTGTCCTAGAGTGTACTCCCTTAAGTATGAATGGTTTGTACCTCTGGTATACGTAAGCTGGGCGTAGGGAACAATTTTGTTAACATGAATGAAGAGAATATAGATTTCCTGGATAGCTCTTCCCACCTCTGCTTCCAGGCATGCCTGCCCCCATACCAAGACTTTCCAGAAAGATTTCCTGAAGCTTCATTTGGCTCCCACACTAACACGCCGAAGCTCTATTTTCAACAAGTGAGAGATTTCTCTTGCCAAATTCAACGGCCTTGTTCCATTTTCTTTTCCCTTGATCACTTCTTTTAGTCCTGAACCCTGCTGCTAATTCTCTTCTATCTTTCACGGAACCAACACTTCCCTTAGGATGCCTAACACACCCCTGGTTTTCTACCCAGTATTTTGACCACAACCTCTCTCCTCTTCCTTTCCTCTGAACAGAAGACATTTACTGCCGGGATACACACCTTGATCTTCTAGGTGATATGGTCATTCCCTCTTCTGGTCCCATTGTGTCCCCTGGGTTCCAACATCATTTGGAACCCAAGGGACAGAATTTATATTAAATTCTGTGGCATTTATATTACAAAATGTTAATTCTTTATCCACAGCTTGGGCTTGATATTCTCACTACCTTCAAATAAGCACCTTCCATGCTAAGTAGACTACAAGCTTCACTGTCCTGCCAACAGAACAATCCAAGGGGACCTTGCCCATGCCAGAGCCACTGCTGCTGCTAAGTCGTTTCAGTCGTGTCCGACTCTGTGCAACCCCATGGACTGCAGCCCACCAGGCTCCCCCGTCCATGGGATCCTCCAGGCAAGAGTACTGGAGTGGGGTGCCATTGCCTTCTCCAGAGCCACTGCAATCTAACTTAACTCGCCTGTACACCATGTTCCTCCCATCATCTCTCTGGCCCAACTCAAGGACCTTCTCTAAGAGCTTCCAAATTGTTCTCCCATCTCCCCAGAGATACGCTATACAACACGCAGGCATTTATACCCATGCTGCCCTGGAACTGTCTCTTACCAGCCAGGATGAGCTCCAAGAAGTACCACTAAAGTCAGTGCCCCATAATCCCCTTCCTCAATGCATACAGGCGCATGCATACACACTGTCTCTAAGCCTGTCTCATCTCAACACAGGAAGTTACTCAACAGTACATATTCACATCTTAGTGTTAATTCACACTACATTTATATTAAGTCTGAGCACTTTCTTATGCTTTTTAATTGTGAAATAAGAAAAACACGAGACAGAGGCAGACATACACAACAGTACAACAGCATGTACATGCCATAACATTAGGTCCAACTACAAAAGGGGGAGAGAAACAGGAAGATGAATGAAACAGTTAGGTTTTTCTGTTAGAAAAATCTAACTTCAAACACTGGTTCTATCAGTCCCAGACATGCTGGGAAAGACACTTAACTTCTCTGAGCCACTCTTTTCTTATCTGAAAAAAAACAATTATATTTAACAGCTGGTCACTAGACTTGTGGTGGTGATCACGTCGTAGTGTATACAAAGGTCAAATTATTATGCTGTCCACTTGAAACAATTATCAAAATCATATTTATAAAATAAAGCACTATCATTGAATTCACATGACACCTAGGAGGAATAATTTTTTTTAAGTACATTAAGAGAAAGTCAGTTTGCATCCAACAGACAGAAAGTTTCAGCTTCCCTTTGGCTCTCATGTCTCAATGCAGTTCTTTGGAAGCCTGCACTCCTCAGCTTTATGTGCCATTACAGAGTGATTCCTAAAAAATTGGTATTAAGCGCAGTGCTTGGGAAGTATGAAGTAGATTGATGTTTGAAACTGGGCCGAAAGGAGAAGTGTTCTCATTCTCAAATTTGCAATTATTTTCTCTTGTTTCCAAACAAGGTAAAGCTATTTTCAGCCTGTCTCCAGTTCGTTCCTGCAGATAGTCCATGCCCAGGCGAGAGGACACCAGTCAGGGAGTTGTAAGACTTTTTCATGACGAATACCTACAGTTTCATGATGATGCATTGTCCCCAGGGCAGGATATTCAGCTGAGGAGGCTCACCTGACAATTTTCTAGCATGTTTATTACCTTATGATACTTGCTTACCTTTGGGCATCTTTACAATTGGTTGAGCAAACTCAGTTTCTCGTGGTTGAAACTTGCATTTTAAAAACATGCTTTGAACTTGCTCAATCCAGAACTGAACTTAAAAAAGAAAAACAAAACCAAAAAAACCTTAATATAAACTCAACCTGTCTTATTGAGTGAAGAACTGCCAGAAAGCCAGTTATATCAGAGTTAGAAAATATCATACATAAAGAATTAAGACACTTGTTCATTCATCCATTGATTTTTCCATTTATTGACTGCCTACTAAATAAAATACTCATATTCTTATAGGAGTAACAGTCAAGTCAAAATATATATCATGTAACAGCAAGTGATGACAAGTGCTATGAAGTACAAGAGTATGGAGTCACAAGTATGATTACTGTACAGAGAGGGAGATGAGGAGAAGGTGGCGTCATTTAAACTGAGATTTAGGTGAGGGAAATATACTCATGCAGAAGGAACAGCAGTGCATAAAAAACCTCTGCACATTTGAGGAACAGCAGGAAAGCCAGGATGACTGGAGCACGGCAAACAAGATGGAAAGTGACAGCAGAGATGAGATAGGCACAAAGGGAATAGGTTTTGTGGGGCCCTGGAGAAAACGGGTTAAAAATTCAGATTTTGTTCTCAACATAATATTCACTATGGAGGGCAGAGAGGGAAGAGCTGAATAAAAAAAAAAATCTCTGGTTCACATTTTTCAGGAGGAACCTGCTGTTACTTTGGAAAAAAGCAGGCAATGATGGATACAGTGATAGGTGGGCAGATTCTGGGTGTATCTGAGGATATGAGCCACTTGGATTTCTTGTCAGCCTGGATGTGGGGTGTGATCAAAATGAGCATCAACAATGACTCTGAAGTTGGGAACCTAGCAAGCGGGTGACCAGTGGTGTCATTTACTAAAATGGGAAACACTGGGGGGATGAGAAGGCAGTGGTTGGGAGGGAGAGAAATTGAGAATTTTGTTTTGAACCAAGCGTGATGTGCCTATTTGACCTACAACTGGAAATCTTGAGTGTGTGTGAGACTGTGTGTGTGTGTATATATACACGTACATGTATGAGGTGGGTGTTAGAGACAATGTCAGGGTCATGAATATATATGTGGAGGCTATCAGCACACAGAGGGTGTACAAAGCTATGGATCCGATAATACCCGCAAAGGAGAGGTTGCAGACGAAGAAGGGATGACACGGAAAGATGAATGAACCACAGGATAGTCTAATATTTACTCGACGAATTAGGAGTCTACAAAGGAAAACCAGAAGTATCAAGTAAAATGGGAGAAAAACCCAGAGGACCATTGCAGAAAATGTTGCCAAGAAGCAAGGTGTGGTCAACTATGTCTGATGCTACTGATAGATGGATGATATTTTTACAGGCAACAGGGTAAAATTCCAAGTTGATCAAAAAACAGCACTCAAGAAGTAAAGGCAAAAAATGCTTATTTTCTCCTTCCTCAGGGAGAATGAGAGACTTTAAAACAAAGAAGAATTCCAGAATCAAACTTTGTTACAAGGTTGGTAACAACTGCCCTTCCTTTCAATATTATGAAATGGTGTTATAATAAAATAAATTGGGTATTCCCTTCCCAGCTTAGACACCTCAGTCAAATTTAAATCTAGTCAAAAATGTGGAATCTTTTATCATGATCTATGCTTCAGTCCTTACAAGTCTAAAACATTAACTAGAAAGTGCCCTTATCAAAGGGCTTCCCAGGTAGCGCAGTGGGTCAAGAATCTGCCTGCAATGAAGCAGACGCAGGAGACACAGGTTTGATCCCTGGGTCAGAAAGAGCCCCTGGAGGAGGGCACGGCAACCCACTCAGTATTCTTGCCTGAAAAATCCCGTGAACAGAGGAGCCTGGTGGGCTACTGTCCCAGGAAGCGCAGTCAGACAGAACTGAAACAACTGAGCACACACACATGCTCATCAAAAACCATGACATATATCTCAAAGCACTATATAGTAACAGTCTAAACAACTGTTGCTATACCATGGGCTACTTAAAATCAGGTGTTAGAAAAAATTGAGACTTTTGTAAATTGTTTGGAGAAGAAACTAGTTAGATATCATTTATCTCCTCCTCTAACTTAAAGTATAACTTCATGTCATGACATAAAAATCTTTCCCTTTTTAACACTTTAAAGGGCTTATGAAGCATCTATATACACCAGAGGGCTTCCCTGGTGGCTCAGGTGTAAAGAATCTACCTGCCAGCACGAGAGACACAGGTTCAATCCCTGGTCCAGGAAGATTCCCTGGAGAAGGAAATGGCAACCCACTCCAGTGTTCTTGTCTGGAAATCCTATGGACAGAGAAGCCTGGTGGGCTATAGTTCATGGGATTGCAAGAGTTGGACACTACTGAACAACAAATAACATACGCTAGAACATACAAATCTAAAGTCTGCAATTACTCAATCAGCAATGCTGTGGCTTAAAGCAATGTGTCTATCAGCAATGTTGTGGCTTAAATAATATTTGATCATGAGTTTTCCAGGCACTGACATCACAAGACAGAACCTGTTGCATGTGCAGGACTTGTCAGAAACAGAAAGCAGCTAATCTCACAGCTTTAGATGGAATGAAGACCGACAGCCCATTCCTTTCCTGATTTCTAAATCCTTCACCACGATTTACTGACCGGTGGCCTTGTGAACAATACAGTATACTGATTAAGAGTCAGACTGCCTGGTTTCAAATCCCCAATCACCATTTACTAATTCTAGTGTTTCCTGGAGCAAATTATTTTACCTTTCATCCTTCTTTCTCCTCATCTGAAAACACACACACACCTTTGGGAAATAACAGTCCTTCATTTTAAGACCATGTAAGTATAATACTCTAGCCACATGTCTTTCACATGATTAAAAAAAAAAAAATAGTGGCTGCTTCAATGGTCAGTTACTCACCTACTCTTGTAAAACCTTCACTAGGAGGCAACCCACCATTCAATTCAGTCCATTCTGGTGTAGGACTGCTCTTTATTTATAGAAGGTCTTCAAAACACTTGCACTGAAAGTCTCACTGTGCCCAATTAGTTATTACCAGTTCTGCCCTCTGTGTGCATGCTCAGTCATATCCGACTCTTTGCGACCCCATGGACTGTAGCCCACCAAGCTCCTCCGTCCAGTGGACTTTCTGGGCAAAAATACTGGAGTGGGTTGCCATTTCCTACTCGAAAGGATCTTCCCAACCCAGGGATTGAACTCACGTCTCTTGTGTCTCTTTCAGTGGCAGGCGGATTCTTTACCATTGCACCACCTGGCCCTCTGAGTCCAGAGAAAACTTTCCTAATCTCTCGCCTTAAGACAATCCTCCATGTACTTAGAGACAGATGTGATGTCTATGGCTGTGCACCACCATCTAAATGCATGTAAGCATCAAGTTGATCATCCCATACTCAGGAATTGCTTCCCTGGTAGCTCAGACGGTAAAGCATCTGCCTACAACGCAGGAGACCTGGGTTCGATCCCTGGGTTGGGAAGATTCCCTGGTGAAGGAATTAGAACCAGGTTTTGAGAAGCCAACTGGGGAGGATTTTACACTTTCTGAAAAAGCTGTTAATGGGGCCGTGTGGCAATTCATCTGTAAGTGGCAGAGTGAGTGTGCTCAACCTCTGTTTCAAAGCTGTGCAGAGATGACAGCTATTATCCTTAGAGCTTTGGGTACATCGAGAGTGTTTTTAAAGAAACATACCCAACAATTACCTTCAGCAAGAGTAAACACAGATACACATAATTTATCATTTCCTTCAGCTCAAATACATTACTGACAGTTGACAGGTTTAAGGAGATCTCCAGACATCAATTAAATCAGTCAACCCTTTGACTGGATGCAAAATTTCATTTGTTCAACAAGCACTTGAGAGCTTTCTGTCCGGGAGTGGAGGCAATGGGAACAATACAGGAAATTCAGTCTGCAGACAGCAACAGATGAAATAGTTAACCTACACTCTATTTTCTCTGAACTAAAACAGTCTAACTAAAAGGTAATTGTGTTGATGTTGCTTAGTTTTTCTTAACTAACATTTTCAAAAACAGTGCTTTTCTAAAAGTCACATGCTGTTGAGAAGTGATTTTTTTTTAACTTTTTATTTTGTATTGGAGTAGAGCCGATTAACAATGTTGTGACAGTTTCAAGTGGACAGCAAAGGGACTCAGCCATACATATACATGTATCCTTATGTTTCCTTTCTCCCCTCCCATCCAGGCTGCCACAGGAGAGATTTTACAAGGAAGGAGGCAGTAAAAGGAATCAATTAGTCTCAAGAGAAACCCTTGACCACCCGAAGCACCCTTGGCATCCAGAGAGCAAGCGGGCGAGTGCTTCCCCAGTGGGTTGAATGAAGCACATACTCCCTGCCACACACTCCGGACATTCTCCTCTCTCATCCTCAGAGAAGCTTTAAGATTTTCTGTGCTTTGCAAATGGCTGAAGCAACATCAAGGTGCCCTGCTTCCTCACAATGACAAACTGTTCCAATTTTCATCTCATAACTGGAGATGAGATGGAGAACTCGAAAGGTCTCTCCAAACAACCAAAAGCAAAGTGAGACCATCAGGAGATACTTCCCCGATGGCCCTACCATGCCCATGACCCTAGAGACTCACCTCAGGAGGCCAGGGGCCCTATGAGCCTCTTGTGACCTCCTTTAGAGAAGACAGAACCCTCCTTGCTTCAGCTTCACCCTTCCTCTCTGGAAGAAACCCAGTGAGTTATCTGTCAGATGGGGCTTCCCTAGCAGCTCAGATGGTAAAAAAAATCTGTATGCAATGCAGGAGACCAGGGTTCAATCCCTGGGTCAGGAAGCTTCCCTGGAGAAGGGAATGGCAACCCACTCCAGTATTCTTGCCTGGAGAATTCCATGGACAGAGGAGCCTGGTGGGCTACAGTCCATAGCGTCACAAAGAGTCGGACACGACTGAGTGACTAACGCCTTCACTTCTTCATTACTGGTTAGATAAATATCATTAGCGATCTGAGAAAAAGCAGAACATACATCCTTCATCTATTTACTTAGAAAACGCAAATGACAACTTCAATTCTGGTCAGAATAAAGAGAGTTTGGGGCCCCCTACCCCTGCTCATGGCTGCAAATTAGCACAAAGCTTTCAGAGGGTCGTATCTGTCTCTGCGACCCTGTGGACTATAGGCCACCAGGCTCCTCTAACCATGGAATTTTCCAGGCAAGAATACTGGAGTGGACTGCCATTGCCTTCTCCAAGGGATCTTCCTGACCCAGGGGTTAAACCCAGGGCTCCCACATTATCAACAATCAAAAAATCATTCATTGCCTTTGGCCCAACGAGTTCATTTCTCTAGCTGGCTCAAGAGCACTCTTTTTATGAAAGGTGCAAGTTCCTGGTATTTTCCCCACTTTAAGAAGAGGTCCATTTCTAGTTTTCAGTATGCCGGTACCTTGAAAGGAATCAGGATGACTGACACTGCTAGAATCCTCCCAGTTCCTCAGGAAATATCTTGTCGTATGTGTTTACACTTTCTGGAATCAAGCGATTCTAACAGCATCTCTACCCTGGTTCCTATTTGTGTGAATCAGTTCCTTCCCAAGAGAATTTTGTGAACGCCCTCATCTCTTCCACCCCTCCTGCCCTAAGACTCCTCCTTATTTGCTAAATAAAGGTGTGTGTAAGAAACAGTAAAATGCTGCATAAAGAATAAAAAAAACAAATTGACATCAAGACACCTCTTGGCTGCTTACAACTGCCCTGAGAAATCTTTGATGTTAGAAATCAGAAGAGTGGAATGATAAAGCCCTTCTGCAAGGAAACCTTCCTGAGCTATAAAAATACTTGATAACATCATTAGGTTGCTGGGCATGGACCTATACGTTTGACCAAAGGTAGAGTCTGCAACTCTGGGCTTCCCAGGTGCTGCTGGTGGTAAAGAGACTGCCAGCCAACGCAGAAGACTTTGGAGGAGGGCACAGCAACCCACTCCAGTGTTCTTGCCTGGAGAATTCCATGGACAGGGGAGCCTGGTGGGCTACATTCACAGGGTTGAAAAGAGTCAGACACGACTGAGTGACTAGCACACACATACACAGCCCAGCAAATACCTGGTACAGAGTAGGCACATCAAGGGCATTTTTGGATAACAAAATGACTTAATGTAAGTCCCCATGAGGGAAACCATTAACTAGAAGGCAGGAGTAGAGTGACCTCACTCAGGAACAGGGTTGGGGCAGAAAAGGAAATAGTGAGTAAACAGGCAAGCACACACTGGCACCCAGAGGAAGGCACATCGTGTAACTACTCCCAACCAACTGCCAAAGCGAAGAGCTCAGCTTCAGACACTGGAAGAAGAAAGAATCCTGGTCCTTCAGTTCAGCTCAGCCCAGTTGCTCAGTCATGTCCGACTCTTTGCAACTCCATGGACTGCAGCACACCAGGCTTCCCTGTCCATCACCAACTCCCGGAGCTTGCTCAAACTCATGTCCATTGAATTAGTGATGCCATCCAACTATCTCATCCTCTGTCATCCCTCTCTCCTCTTGCCTTCCATATTTCTCAGCATCAGGGTCTTTTCCAATGAGTCAGTTCTTTGCATCAAGTGGCCAAAGTATTGCAGCTTCAGCATCAGTTCTTCCAATGAATATTCAGGGTTGATTCCCTTTAGGATTGACTGGTTTGATCTCCTTGAAGTCCAAGGGACTCTCAAAAGTGTTCTCCAACACTACAGTTAAAAAGCATCAATTCTTCAGTGCTCAGCTTTCTTTATGGTCCAACTCTCATATCTATACTTGGGTAATGGAAAAACCATAGCTTTGACTAAATGGACCTTTGTTGGCAAAGTAATATACTGTCTAGGTTAGTCATAGCTTTTCTTCCAAGGAGCAAGCATCTTTTAATTTCATGACTGCAATCATCATCTGCAGTGATTTTGGAGCCCAAGAAAACAAAGTCTGTCACAGTTTCCATTGTTTCCCCATCTATTTGCCATGAAGTGATGGGACCGGATGCATGATCTTAGTTTCCTGCATGTTGAGTTTTAAGCCAGCTTTTTCACTCTCCTCTTTCACTTTCATCAAGAGGCTCTTTAGTTCCTCTTCACTTTCTGCCATAAGGGTGGTGTCATCTGTTTATCTGAGGTTATTGATATTTCTCCCGGCAATCTTGATTTCAGCCTGTGCTTCATCCAGTCCGGCATTTCACATGATATACTCTGCATAGAAGTTAAATAAGCAGGGTGACAATATACAGCCTTGATGTACTCCTTTCCCAATTTGGAACCAATGTGTTGTTCCATGTCCAGTTCTAACTATTGCTTCCTGACCTGCATACAGGTTTCTCAAGAGGGAGGTCAGGTGGTCTGGTATTCCCATCTCTTTCAGAATTTTCCACAGTTTATTGTGATCCACACAGTCAAAGGCTTTGGCATAGTCAATAAAGTCTGTTCCATAGGTTTTATTAAAGCCACAGCCTTGGGAATTCCCTGGCAGTCCAGTGGTTAAGATTCTGCACTTCCAAGGCAGGTTCAATCCCTGGTCAGGGAACTAAGATCCCACATGCAATGCAAAGTGGCAAAAAAAAAAAAAAAAATTTAAAGCCACAGCCGTAAGACTGTACTTTCACTCAGCAAACATTTATGCAGCACTGAATCAAATCTTCAAGATAAAATGTTGTTCCCGCCTTCAGTTAACACATAGTCTAACATGGAAAAATGGATGTAATTATACCACAGAGTACAGAAAGAGATGTCTACATAATAGAGACAAGGAAGAACGGAGTGGGATGGAGGCTTGGTAGCCCAGAAAAGGCCTCACACAAAGGTCAACCATAGACCCCAAGTGTGGGAGATTAAAGAGGTGTACTGAGTATTCCAATCACAACAGTCTGAAGGTGAGAAAACAGCACCCTGAGCAAGGGGAAACACAAGCAAGGATTAGGGAACACTTTTAATAGGCTTCCCTATTGGCTCAGATGGTAAAGAATCTGCCTACAATGCAGGAAGGAGACCCAGGTTCGATCCCTAGGCCAGTAAAATCCCCTGGAGAAGGGAATGGCTACGCACTTCAGTATTCTTGTGTGGAATATCCCACGGAGAGAGGAGCCTGGGGGCTATGGTCCATGGGGTCACAAAGAGTCAGACATGACTGAACAACTAACACACAACTTCTATACAGTCAGCACCTCATTCCGCTGGCCTAATCACCACTGGAGGCTCAAAGAAAACCGAGGCCTACAGGATTTGAGAAACTGAGCCACGATTTAAAGATTTAATTTCAAAATGGTGCTTTTTTTCTCTTTTTTCAATTGAGATTTAATTGACATACAGTTTTGTATAAGTGAAAGGTGGATCCCCGAACAATTTGACATATATTGTGAGATGAATACCACCGTAAGCTTAGTCAACATCCATCTCTTCAAATTGTTACAGAAAAGCTTTTCCTTGTGATAAAAACATTAAGATTTACTCTCTTAGCAACTTTCAAATATGCTATACAGCAATGTTAATTATAGTTATCCTGAATTGGATGAAAGCGGTCAAAAGTTACAAACTTCTAGTTGTAAGGTAAATAAGTTCTGGGGATAAATGTATAAATCTGTGCTCTTAATCTCTATGCTATCTGGCAGTTATGTAAATAGTAATGTACAAAATGAGCAAAAACAAAGACATAAAGCCACAGACCAGACTGTAAAGGGCTGTGGAAGCTACATTTCACAGCTTAATGTATATGCAGACTTTAAAATCTTTTCATGCCTCCTCAGAAAAGAAAAATCAAAATCAAGTTATGTTCTGAAAAACTAATTCCAGTTTCAACAGCTACAATAAGAACTGCTTTCTAACATTTAAAATTTTAAACAAATTTTTATCATCAGCGTCTTCTCAAGTTTAATATCTGTCCATTGAAACCGTATATTATTACCAGAAATGCTTCTATGAATTCAGCTAAGATTTTCAAATGCATGTTTACATCACTTTACATCCATCCGAAAAACAGCAGTACAAATCATGAGAACCTTTGTTTTGTCTGCAGACAACACTACTATGCACTGAGGACTCAAGTGCACTCAGCAAATCCTTTCACACCAGACCACAGATGGGAAACCACCAATAGAAGGGAAACAGCTTACAGAGAAAAAGAGGGAAATCACTTAGGCGAATTATGTAACTATCAGTGGGAGACCCACAGAGCGCCATTCTTTAAAAATTTAGCACTAAATGCAAACAAAAGTGATGACTAGCACACGATCCCTAAAGGACAGAAATGAACAGGTGGAGAAACAGACCAGCTGGAAGTAACTGGGGAAGGATTCATATTCTGGTGCCAGGCGTGACAATGAGCTCAATTGGCATCTCTTTGGTCCTTCTACAGGGTGACAGTGATACTGAAAATATCAAACCCAGAGATAACAGGACTGGCAGGGGAGCGGGAAGGTGTGGAATTAAACTAGCCTGTTCTGCTCCAGTCATAAAAATTACTACTGTGTTTAAACCTCAACCTAGATAGGAACATGAAAGTCACATACTGGAAATGGGCAACCAACCAATGCAGTGAGCAATAATGTTCAGTTTTCAATCTCATTGGTATTTTGTCTGTTTATTACAGGGTTTTTAATGCTCCCCCCCTACCCCACCAAACAAAAAGACAGAGGCAACTATTTGGTACAGAAAATTAAAAGGTGCTGCAGAAAAGGACTAAAATTAGAGGGTCTGGAGTGCATTTTCTGCCACTTCCTCTCCCACTCCATGACCGTGCTAGAATCAAGCTTCCCCTTTGCCATCACCTCCAAACCATTACATTATTTGGCTTTCAATGACCGTTTAATCATAAACTAGCTCGCTACATTATTAATATTCCAAATTGCATTTTCAACCAGATAATAATCCAATATCATGATGCTGAATTATCTTAGAAGGTTATGTTCCTACATTTGTTTTTATTTCAAATATGAAACTAAACAGAAGTATATATACACTTTTAAATAGCAAAGAAAAATTTGAAATAAAGAGTCATAAAATGACAATAACTGGCAGAATAAGAAGCACTAGTCCTCACCTTACCCTTTCTCCTCTTCCTCCCAAAACAAAACAAAAAAAAAAAACGATTTTAATTTTGGTTACAGGAGTAATACATTAGTTATTTAAAATTGCTGATGGAGCACCGAAATGGCAAGGACATACCGGCATGGACTCTGATTATCTTTCAAAGATTTACAAGGTTATTGGAGTCTTTTGACCTTGGGCTAGTCAAAGCTGCAGCTGAAAATAAAGGTAGCTGATTAGGTCATATTACGTACAATACATATAATATGTATATTATAGTATTGTTGTTGCTGTTTAGTTGCTAAGTCATGTCTGACTCTTCTGCTTCTACTCTGCTTCTGACTCTTCTTCTGTCTACTTCCCATGGACTGCAGTCCGCCAGGCTCCTCTGTCCATGGGATTTCCCAGGCAAGAAAACTGGAGTGGGTTGCCATTTCCTTCTCCAGAGGATCGAACCCGTGTCTCCTGCACCAGCAGCAGATTCTTCACCACTGAGCCACCAGGGAAGCCCAATATATGACAGCATATATCAAGGATATATTTATTTGTGTTTTATATGTACATACCCCACTCCAGTACTCTTGCCTGGAAAATCCCATGGACGGAGGAGCCTGGTAGGCTGCAGTCCATGGGGTCGCTAAGAGTCCAACACAACTGAGCGACTTCACTTCACTATACATAAATGCATATATATGACACGATTTATATAATAATACATATGTTCCTATATGTGCATTATGAATATATACATGCGTGTGTGAAGTCGCTCAGTCGTGTCCGACTCTTTGCAACCCCATGGACTGTAGCCTACCAGGCTCCTCCCTCCATGGGATTCTCCAGGCAAGAGTACCGGAGTGGGTTGCCATTGCCTTCTCCAGGGGATCTTCCTGACCCAGGGATCGAACCCGTGTCTCCTGCATTCCAGGCAGATGCTTTTTACCTCTGAGCCACCAGGGAAGCATGCATATATATGAATGAAACATTTATGCTTCAGTGTATGTAAAGTACAATATAAATGGAAAAATGGAGCAAGAATATTAGTCAGCAGGAGAAAGATTTACACTATAATAGTCCACGCTTTCCAAAATACTTTATATACTTTGCAATCAATATTTTATTTTCAAATTAGCAGTTCTCAGAGTTAAGATGTTATGGCAATGAGACAGTCAGTCATTCATCCTGCTTCTTTTGGCAAGAGCAATATTTTAAAATATGTAACCTGGTTGTAATGACAAAGCTAAGAGGAGGGATACATTCGGACACTAACTGAAGAAATAACATAAACCTAGCAGTGAACACTAAGCTGTCACTTCAATGTCCCAAGTATACCAAAAGTATAGGTGAATATGTAAATTATTCACATATCTTCAGAGAATGTATTGTACTGCCTTGCTTCCTGGGGCCCTAGAAAAAGAAGTCGATTTTAATTTCATAAGAGTTAACCACATTCAAATTATAAGGCAAAGCCTTTAGAAACATTCAGTTTTCTGTTAAGGAGGAACAAAACACTTTACCAAGTTACCAAATCATTGCTGACAAACACTTTGGGGGGAGTGGGATGGGGGTTGGGGAGATGAGCACATTCACCATGTACATGAGATACCTTCTATCACAACACATCACCCCAAAGTTTATTACAAATTTCTCACAGAAATCTTATCCAATTACAAGCAAGTTATCACTGAAACAGGAATGTTGAGATCTCAAAATCTTTATACTAAAAAAGGAAAGGATGTGAAGTCATCAATAATCACACTTAAGCAAACACTGAACTTGCAGGTGCAACCTCCACACTGGAGCCCTGTCTGGCCAAAAATGTATCCCATATTTCTTCCCTTCTCCCTCTCTACATCCCTAACACTCAAACACAGAAGGGCAAGTTTAACTTCTAAAATTATGCAGTACACATACTGCTAATGGAAAACTACCTTTGAAAGGCTTGACTTGTCAAGGTTTATGAATGGGGGAAGTTATTTCTCTTAACTACATTGCTGGAATTTTTCCACTCTCATTTCAATTCAGAATACAGTGTTTATTCTTCTACCAACCTCCCCATGTCCTCGCCTCACACCTTTAGGTCACCTTCAAACCAGCTCAAAGTTTCAGTACAAAATGATGGCAAAGCTAATTTCTTAGACGTCCTCCACCGACTGGCTAGGTGGTAGTGAGGCATTCACTTTCCCTTAGTGTGAAAACCATAGCATTTAAAGCTTATTCTTTTTTTTCCCACATACACTTAATTCTTTAGGAAGAACTAAATTAAGGTACTGTTTGCTTTGGGATTCTTGAATATGCTGTCTTTCCCATGGAAAAATCTTTAATCCTAATTTGAATATTTAAATACGTTGAATAGCTCAGCACCTGGGTTCAATAACCCCTAAATAACTGCCAAGCTGGTAAAGACAACACTTCTCTAACAAGCAGTGGTTCCTGATTCCCATCTGCTCGGAAAACTTCTTCAGCATCATTATAAAAGTCGTCTTTGACATCCAAAAAAATAACGGCTAGAAGTCCTAGTGTTAACTTTGCAGACAGAAGTAACCCTAAGGCGCTGATCCTGGATATTCCAGGAGACCGTCTCCTTTTAAAGGCAAAAACTGGAGTGGAAGATCTCCTTGAGGCATAGCTGGGTAAATAACCACCCTTGAGTGAGTGATTTCAGGAGATCTTAGTCTTATCAATGCCGACTTAGGAAAGCCTACGCGCCCTAAGTTACACAACCTGGGCCCCGGAAGCTACCTCGGAGAAAGCATCGCTCCAGGGGCGCCACAGGCGTCTTACGGTCCTCCATCCGCCCTCCCATCCGACACACAGTACTGCCCAAGCTGGTGTATTTCAGGCGTTTCCATTTCTAGCCACCGCCAGAAAAAGGCACCCGAAGACCCTGAGCCTTCTCCGCCCTGCAGAGACATCCCCGGCGTCCTGGCGCGGACGTGGGATGGTCCGCAGGGATGCGCGGTCCCAAAACCCCGCGGGGCCCTGGCAGAGGCGCTCCGGGGAAACTCAGGCAAACAGTTGTGGGGAGGGCAGCGCTAAGCTTCGCTGGACGTTAAATGATGAGACACGGAACTCGGAAAGTCTTCCGAACTACGGCGCGAACCAGCCTGACGCGACGCGCTGCGCCAGCGAAGGTCTGGGGAGAGGCTGAAAGTTTAGTGGCAAGAGCGGCCAACTCTTGCGGAAAGGAGAGGAGAAAAGGCACTCACCTCCACCCATCGCTGGGCCTCGGCGAACGCCAGGGCGCAATCGGCCTCCGCCTCCTCCATCCCTTCCACAACTAGGGTGAGAGAGAGGTGGTGGGTGCGCAGACAGGCGGCAGCGCCGCGCACGACGGGCCAGATGCCCCGGCCTCTCTCCGGCCGCAAGACGCCGGGGCACGCTGTCTCTCCCTTTGTTGCGAAGTTGTTGAAACTTCGGCAAAGTTTCGAACCACAAGAACTTGAAGACGTGGCTTTCTCCAAACTCCCGAAAACGCCGCGGGGACCGGACAGAGCGCGGGAGGCGGGGAGGGCGACCGGAGGAAGCGCGCGGCACCAGACCCGAGGGCTGTTTCGACTTCAAAAGTCGCAGCGCGGCCACCGCCCTCCCGGAATGCCCCGCCCCGGCCCACCCCGCGGCCGCCCAGTCGCCGCTTCCGTACCCTCTCCGCTCCTCCACCCCCACGGCGCCCCGGGGCTCCCGGCCGCAGCCGCCTTTGTGGTCGGACAGTCTGGGCGAGGGGATGCCACCGTCCTCCCAGAGGCCGTGGCCCGGGCCACGCTCCCGCTCCCGCGCCGCCCGCCGGACCGCGGGCCCCCATCCTCTCCCCGGAGGGGAGGCGCCCCCGCGCCCGCATCCTGTCCGCATCCTTCTCGCCTCCGTCCGCCTGGCCGCCTTCCCTCTCCCGGGGACCCGGGAAGCGGCGCCCCCACCGCTCGCGGCCGCTCGGCCCGCCTGACATACCAGGAATAGCTGCACACAATTGCACCTTTCCCGGCCAAGAACGTCCCCCGCGATGGAGCTCGGCCCGGCCAGCCGCCCTCACCTGCTCCCGCTCCGGCCGAGCCCGCGGCGCGCCCGCCCCGCCGCCAAGTGCGGACAGCCCCTCTCCCAGGTCTCCGCCCCCTTCCGTGGCCCGGGCCCTCCTGGCGGCAGGTGAGGGTACTGGCCCTAGGCACGTGCGGCCCATTGCCCCCAGCCTGGGCCCGCCCCGCTCCGCTCGGCGTCCAGGTGGGCAAGGAGGAAGGTACCTGCCATTCCAGTCCCGGCCCTCCGATAAGGGTCCGAAGAGAAAGAAAGTCAGCCCCCACCCTGAGGTCAAACCCGCCATCCTGCGTGGTTTGGGAACACGCCCGGAGCAGTAAGGTGATGCGTCATTGACCATCCGCAGGGGCCCTGGGTAGGTGCGTAGGTCTGGAGGTAGGAGGCTCAAAGGCTGGCGTGTGTGGATTCTTTTCATACTCAAATCAGATCTCCGGAAAGGAACCTGCTTATCTGTCTAGGCTCCCTGGAACCTCGCTTCAAGCTCTTGCCCCTGTCCCGGCCACACACTGATGGTGGCACGGTTAGAAGGCGATCGAGTTCTTATTCCAGCAGAGGAAGCAATCCTTTTATTTTTCTTCCTGGTGGATCGTTTACTCTATATGATGAAAAATGACGTCAAAGAGCAAAGAGACTAGCTTAATGAATAACTAGGATCTATTTTTGCCTTATTTACCTTTTCTACCTTATTCACCTTTTCTACTGAAGATAGATTTCCTACTTAAAGAGAGAATTATATTTCACCCATAGATAGCATAATAGACAACTCGTTCTTTAAAGAACACTTTTCTGCATATTATCATTTTCACACTTAAATAAAGCTAACCATAATCACTTAGTATTAATCTACACCCAGTCCAGACTCAAAATTCCTCCAACGGATTCCAAAATGTCTTTTTACCGCTGACTTAGACCAGAACCCAAACAATAACCACATATTGCCTTTGGTTACCTCTTTATTTTTTTTTTAGCCTAGAATAGCTTTCTACTTCTCTCCGACTCCACCATCCACCCCGTTTTAGAAGGACATTGCCTTAAGGAAACCAGTCAGCCTTCTAGTTTTATCTGATGGCTCTTTTTCGGGTGTCTTCACAATATTTCTCTTCCCTCAGTATTTCCTGTTACCTAGACATTAGACCTAAAGCTGGGATTAAACTCATTTACTCTTCTGAATAAAGATTTCACCAGCATCCTTCCAGATTTAGGTGACTTCTAGAGGATGGGGTTTGTTTATTATGTTTATTTTCATCCAACCTTTTTTTCACTGGCATTGTCTGTAATCACTGGGTCTGTTTAGAAGATCTCACCAGTTGTTTCTGCAAAGTGAAAAACTATTGGCTGGATCATCCCCTTGCCTCCTAAGGGCACCATGATCAGAACAAACCCAATGAGGATGAAAGGATTAAAGAAACTAGGAAGAAATGTCTTTCTGGCTACTTAAGACCTTAACCAAAAATTTCATTTGGGCTTTTCATAATATCTTATGGGAAAACCCAAATGAACCTTTTAGCCAACCCGATATTAAATATTTAGCAAGCACCTTATATATGCAATGTGCTGTTTATCATAAGTGATACAAAAATTTTAGATGGTGAATGCTATGGATTTCCAAACCAATAGAAAGACAGACATTCTGCAAGCTTCATGAAAATTACTATTACTACAGTTATTACACATATATATGTATATAAATATATGTGTGTATATATATATATATATCGGAGAAGGCAATGGCACCCCACTCCAGTACTCTTGCCTGGAAAATTCCGTGGACGGAGGAGCCTGGTAGGCTGCAGTCCATGGGGTCGCGAAGAGTCAAACACGGCTGAGCGACTTCACTTTCCCTTTTCACCTTCATGCATTGGAGAAGGAAATGGCAACCCACTCCAGTGTTCTTGCCTGGTGAATCCCAGGGACCGCAGAGCCTGGTGGGCTGCCGTCTATGGGGTCGCACAGAGTCAGACACGACTGAAGCGACTTAGCAGCAGTAGCAGCATATATATATATATATATATATATATATATATATATAAAAATACCATTTAAAGCTCCTGCTATGTCAGTTGACTTTCAGCGATGGGGGAAGCAGCCCAGGATGGCAAGAGATGCAGAGGCTTGGGAATCTGGATGACTAAGGTTACCAAGTTACCAAATTCTCTGAGCTTCAATTTGCTCACCTGAAAAATGTGATGAGAATAACTACTTCAAATGTTTCTTGTGAGAATTAAAATTATGATGTTATATGTAAAAGCCCAGGGCATTGCTTGGCATCAAGCAGGAACTTAGTAAATGATGATTATTTCCCATTCATCTCTATCAGTAGTGTGTCAAATATGAATTTTTCCTAGTAAGTGGGAATTTCATTTGTTTGCTCAAATACTCACATGGAAAGAGCTATAGGGTATTGCAAATTCTGTTTCAAGTCAGCTCAGGCACCAGCCATTTCTGTCTCTTTATTGTTGCAAATTTGCAACTCAGAAGACCCAAATCCAACTCTTTGCCGTCTATGGGGTCGCACAGAGTCGGACACGACTAAAGCGACTTAGCAGCAGCAGAGAGAAAGGACTTAAAATTCATAATGACAAAACATCATAAATATTATTTATTTTCCAAAAGAATTTGAAGTACCTTTCAATATTTAAAACATGAAACAATACAATTGTCATGTTCTTATGCACTAGTTGTGAAATGAACTGTTGATAGGAGAAAGTGACCATCTTTTTGGAAAGTAATTAGGCAATAAATATTAAAAATTTTTAAATGCCCTTGCTCTACTGCAGCAATTCTACTTCTGAGAATTTATACTAAGGATATGGGTGAAGATACATGCATAAAAGGAGCATCCTCAGGGGACACATAGAGGCACTAGCCAAATCTCCCTCTAGAAGTCCACCACGCCTGCAGAGCGCAGCCTCACCTGAGGCCATGCCCAGTGAAAGTGGCCCCAGGACTTGAAGTTACAAAAAGTCCGGTCATTTCCACCCAATTCGGGACAACTCTGATGGGCCCTTTCAATATAAGTGAGGTCTGTTGAGGCTGTCAGCCTGTGTCAGAGTTCAGCTTCTCCCTCACCCTCTTCACTTCCCTGGCGTCAGTCCCTGATAACTATCTTATGCTTCAAATGGCATTTCTGTCCGTCTCTGGAGGACTCAATCTGTGATGGCATTATGCATGATTTGTTAGAAATGAGATCCTCAAAGCAATCTAAACAATAGGGATGGTGGAATAAATTATGGTTTTTCCATAGAATGAGACATTGTGCAATCAGTGAAAATGTAAAAGGATAGTCCATGACACAGAGAGATGTTTAAAAATATATTACAAAGGATACATGTATATGTATGACTGGGTCACTTTGCTGTACATCTGGAACTATCACAGTATTGTTAATTGGCTATACTCCAGCATAAAATAAATAGTAAAAAAGAAATACATGCTTATGAAATATATATATATTACAAAGTGGGGGGAAAGTCATCTATAAAGTAGTCAAATCTGTGATTGTATTTTTCTTTTTTCTCTTTTTTATGTTTTAAATTATGAAAATATGATAACACATTTATAGGAGACTTAGAAAATACAGAAGAAAATTACATATAGTTCCACTATAAATTTCAATTTTTTAAGTAGAGAAATTAAGAATTTTAGTTGGAGTTTCATTATCAAACTCTCAAAACTTATTAGAATGAATACACAGAAAAGTAGAAGGATATAGTAGACCTGAAAAGCATTATGAACCAATTCAATATAATTAAAAGAATCTGCCTGCAATGCAAGAGACCTGGGTTCGATCCCTGAGTTGGGAAGATCCCCAGCAGAAGGAAATGGCAACCCACTCCAGTATTCTTACCTGAAGAATTCCATGGACAGAGGAGCCTGGTGAGCTACAATCCACAGGGTCGCAAAGAGTTGGATACGACTAAATGTCTAACACACAAGATTAATACAATTTACACAGAACAGTAGGGTACAAATTCTATTCAAGCTCCCATACACTGTTAACTAGTAGACAACGGAACATATCCAGGGATTAAGACCAGGTGCAAAAATTTCATGGTCTATAGGCAGTGAAATCATACCTTTAGATGACTCACATAAGAGTCTATTTTCTTATGTGATTGCATTTTCTTTTGTGATTTTCTGTTTTCTTATGTGATTGCATTCTGTGTGCAATTTTTCTACACAGAACAATTTGGAAGAAACCTCACCCCCGAAAAAATAGGAGTTTCCTGATGGCCTAGTGGTTAGGATTGCCAGCTTTCAGTGATGTGACCCAGGTTCAATCCTCGGTCAGTGAACTGAAATCCAGCAAGCCACTCCAGTATCCTTGCCTGGAGAATCCCATGGATGGAAGAGCCTGGTGGGCTACAGTCCATGGGGTCGCAAAGAGTCGGACACTACTGAGCGAGCTCACTTCACTTCACTTCACTTCATGTATGTTGTTGCTCACTCAATCGGTCATATCCGACTCTTTGTGACTCCATGGAGTGCAGCACACCAGGCTTCCCTGTCCTTAACCAGCTCCTGAAGCTTGCTCAAACTCATGTCCATTGCGTCGGCGATGCCATCCAACCGTCTTATACTCTGTTGTCCCCTTCTCCTCCTGCCTTCATCGGGGTCTTTCCTAATGAATCGACTCTTCACATCCAAAGTATTGGAGCTTCAGCTTCAGCATTAGTCCTTCCAATGAATATTCAGGACTGATTTCCTTCAGGATTGACTGGTTTGATCTCCTTGCAGTCCAAGGAACTCTCAAGAGCCTTCTCCAACACCAAAGTTCAAAAGCATCAATTCTTCAGCAGCAGAGACATGTAAACTACTTTTATAAATGAAAACATTTGTCTGACACAAAGATTTTCCAAAATTGATTTTCTGTCTCATCCCACAGGCTTCCCCTTGCTTTCCCTGACTTGTAAATGGTACCACACCTGAAATCTGGAGGTCATGCTGGACTTCCTCACCTCTCACCTCCATGTCTGCCCCATCCCCATTCCTGTCCTTGCTGTCTCCTCAATATCACTCCATTTGGCCCCTCTTCCCCATTCCCATTTCCACTTTAGTTCATTAGCTCTCAGCTAGCTTTCAGGAAATGTATGACCTTTCTAAAATTCAATCTTATCATGCCACCCAATTAACTCCTCCTTCTAGGACTCCCAGTTGCCAGCTTAGGGGCCACCTTGATGGTTGCCATCACGTCGACATCATTCAGGACTTGCTACTGCCCTCTTTTCTAACCATGTGTCCTGACCCATGTTTTTCTCTTTGTGAGAAATGTGCCTTTCTCCCTTCCTTTTCCTGCCTTTCTCCTACATATTCTTCCAGGCTCAATTCAGACCTCTTCCTTCTGAGGATCCTTCCAAAAATCCTTGCAGATCATCTTGGGCTACATTAGGTACGTCTTCTTTATGTCATCATAGCCCCTTCAATCACAAGGTTGAACAGTAACTCTTGTGTTACGAAAAAGGGAGGAGCAGGAGAGCACTGGGCTGAACAATGCCTGGGGCAAAGATTGTAAGAATGAAGGGACTCTGTGGCTGGAAATTCTTGCAAGAAGAGACAGGTACAGTGGAAACTCTTCTAACAAAATAACTGAGCTTTGTATTCCAGCTGGGTATGTTTCATAAAAATGTCACATGTTTTCCTCATAGAACCATGAGTAACTTAGGAGTGCCTGACCCTGCCTGACATGTACCTGGTTTTCAACAATTGTTTACTGACTGGTGTGTGTGTTGGAGGGGGGTGTATAAAAGATATAACTCTTAATGCACAGAAGTAATCAAACATTAATAGGAGCAGAGTAGAAAATACCAATGATTACTAAAGCTTATCTAAGTTTTTTTTTTTTCAGTAGGATTTCTCAACAAGTGTACTACTGAGAATCTGGGCTGGATAACTGTTTGTCATAAGGGATTGTCTTGTGTATGATAGTATATTAGCAGCATCCCTGGCCTCCACCCACTAGGTGCTAGTAGTGCCTCTGTAGATGTGACCATCAAAAACATCTCCAGACATTGTCAAATGTCTCCTGGGGAGAAACCACCACCAGCTGAGAACCACAGCTCCTCAGGGAGAGACTGACTTTGTCAGTTAATGCTTTGGTTCAGTAGATGGGTAACTCAGATCCAAGTGTTTTGAAGCAAGTGGGTGGGGTAGAGTAGAGAGGATTTAGATGAACTGGAGAAAAGGGAGTTACTCTGTACTATGGAAGAAAAAGAGGCAGGGGAGCACTGGGCTGAACAATGCCTGGGGCAAAGATCATAAAAATGAAGGGACATTGTGGCTGGAAATTATTGCAAGAAGAGACAGGTACCGTGAAAACACTTATAAAATAACTGAGCTTTGTATCCTGGTTGGATAAGGTTCATAAAGATTGCAGCCCTTACAGGTTGAGATAGCCAACATCCAAATTGCAAGTATATTTCTCATGCTTATAAAACACTTTTACTAACAGGAAGAATCAGTCCTGGAACATAGATTAAAAAACATATTAAATATGATGAAATCTTCTCTGTTTGCAGATGATACGTTCTTACATAGAGACGATTCTAAAAAATCCACTAAAAAGCTTCAGTTCGGTTCAGTCGCGCAGTCGTGTTTGACTCTTTGCGACCGCATGAATCACAGCACGCCAGGCCTAATAAAATAATTCAGTAAAGCTGGATACAAAATCAACATATAAAAATCATTTGCATTTCTATACACTAACCACAAACTATCTGAAAAAGAAAGAAAACAATCCTATTTATAAAACAATAACATACTTAGATTTAGCCAAGGAGGTAAAATATCTCTGTACTGAAATTTACAAGAGACTGATGAAAGAAATTAGAGAAGACACAAATTCTAAATGAAAAGATATCCAATGATCATGGATTGAAGTGACAGTCTCAGTCATGTCCGACTCTTTGCAACCCCATGGACTATGCAGTCCATGGAATTCTCTAGGCCAGAATATTGGAGTGGATAGCCTTTCCATGGATTAGAGAATTAATATTGTTAAATGTTAATACTACTCAAAGTGACCTATATAGATTCAGTGCAATCCCTATTAAAATCCCAATGGCATTTTCCACAGCAATAGAAAAAACAATCCTAAAATTTGTACAGAACCACAAAAGATCCTTCATAGTCAAAGCAGTCTCAAGAAAGAAGAGCAAAGCTGGAGGTATCACACTTCCTGATTTCAAATTTTATTTCAAAGCTATAGTCATTAAAATAGAATGATACTAGCATAGAAACAGACACATAGGCCAATGGAAGAGAATCAATAGCCCTGAAATAAGCTCACAAATATATAGTCAGGTAATATTTGACAAGGGAGCGAAGAATACTCATTGGGAAGGTAGACTCACTTCAATAAATTGTGTCAGAAAAACTAGATATTCACATGTTAAAGAATGAAATCGGACCCCTATTCTATACTATTAACAAAAATTAACAGGAAATAAATGAATTTTAATACCAGAAGCCATTAAAATATCTAGAAGAATAAATAGAGAGAAAGCTGCCTGACATTGGTCTTGGCAATGATTTTTGGATGACACCAGAAGTACAGGCAACAAAAGCGAAAATAAGCAAGTGGGACTACATCAAACTAAAAAGCTTCTTCACAGCAAAGGAAACCATCAGCAAAATTAAAAGTTAAGCTACAGAATAGGGAGAATAGTGACAAACCATCTATTTGATAAGTGGTTACTATCCAAAATATATAAGGAATTCATACAGCACACACACAAAAATCTGATTTAAAGAAAAAACAGTTTTCTGAAGAAGACAAATGGCCAACAGACACACAAAAAGATATTCATAATCACTAACCTTCGGGAAATGCATATCAAAATCACAGTGACATTACATCTGTTAAAATGGCCATTATCAAAAAGATGAGACAAGTGTTGGCAAGAATGTGGGGAAAGGGAACCCTGTACAAGTTGTTGGCGGGAATGTAAATTGATACAGCTACATGTGGGAAATAGTATGGTGGTTCCTCAAAAAATTCAAAACAGAACTACCATACAGTCTAGTAATTCCACTTCTGAATGTGTATTTTCAGGAAATGAAATCATTCTCTTGAAGAGTAACCCCATGTTCCTGGCAGCATCATTCACAATAGCCAAGACATGGAAACAACTGAAGTGTCTATTGGCAGTTAACTGGGTGAAGAAAAAATATACATATAATCTTAAAAAGCCAAACTCATAGAAATAGAGACTAGAAGGGTGACTGCCAGGCCAGAGGCTGATGGAAATGGACAGATATTGGTCAAAGGATAAAGACTTCCAGATTTAAGATGAATGAGTTCTGGGGATTTGATGTACAGCATGGGGGTTCCCTGGTGGTTCAGACAGTAAAGAATCTGCCTATAATGCAAGAGACCTAGATTCGATCCCTGGGTCAGGAAGATCCCCTGGAGAAGGAAATGGCTACCCACTCCAGCACTCTTGCCTGGAGAATTCCCTAGACAGAGGAGTCAGGTGGGCTACAACCCATGGGGTTGCAAAAAGTTGGACATGACTGAGCAACTAACACTTTCACATGGTGACTATAGTTAGCAATATTATATGCTTGAAAGTTACGAAGATATAAATTAAGTGTTGTAACCACAAAAAAGGAAGAAATGGTAATTACATAAAGTGATGGAAGTGTTAACTAACCTTATGGTGGTAATCATTTCGTGATTACATGTGTATCATATTATGTTGTACACCTTAAGCTTACACAATGTTATATGTCAATTATATCTCATTAAGTTCATATAAAGAGAAAAAAATGTACATATATAATGATAAAGTATCCCATCTTTACCTATAAAAATACCTCCTTCAGTGTCAGTAATTAAAGGATTACAGATGTCACTACGTCCATAATAGTATTCAGAAAGTTAGATTTCATTCTATATTTGGAAATGGGAGCCAGTGAGAAAAAAGTAGACACGGTGCTACAGACAACGTTTAAGAAATGAAGGTAAGAGGGAGGAATGTAGATGTCCAGGCAGCAGAAAGGGAAAAAACCCTAGGTGAATCTCATATCACTCCTCCAAAAGGGAGACGAACGTTGAGGAAGGCTTCAGTACGGTTTTTATTTTAATTGGAGTGTAATTGCTTTACAATGCTGTGTTAGTTTCTACTATAGAACAAAATGAATCAGCTCTATGTAAATATATATATATATCTCCTCCCTCTTAAGTCTCCCCCACCCCTCCATCCTACCCCTGTAGGTTATCAAGGTGACTGAGCTGGACCCTCGTCACATAAGATGTTGATGATGATGAGTCTTCTGCCCAGTAGATGAAGGCAGGGGTCCTAAACATGTCTTTTGAATCTGCTAGATGAGATGGACAGACCAGAGAGAAGCCCTTGGTACTTACTGACTTTTCCCTGTGTGCACAGACAGCTCTTTAGGAGACCAGCAGAGATGGTAGCTTTCAAAACATGGGGCCAACCCCATAATTTGAAGAGTAGCTGGTTATTTTCTTCCTATTATAAAGATCTTAAGGCTTTGGGTTTTGTTTTTTTTTTCCAGCATCTACAAAAGTTTCCTATCATTGAACTCAAAGTATTTAACATAGAATCTAAGACTTCTTTTTTTGTTGTTGTTAAGGTCCTGCATTCTAGCCAGATTTGCAAAACCGCACTATAATTCTCTAAGTGATAGCAGTAAGATCAAAAGGACTTACCCTAGAATTAGCTTTAAAATAAACTATTGGGGCTTCTGGGAAAAAAGAAGAAGAGAATGCCTGTTTACTAAACTTCTTTTCCTGCAACCTAGTGGAATGAGTAAAATGAACTCTGTGTTTTTCCCTAAAGGGATATATTTAGTAGTGATAGTCAAAGTTAAAAATAGTCAAGCCCTGTTTTCTCTAAAACATTTTTTTGCCTTTTTGTTTTTATGTTTTGGTACGAAAGTTCTACCTGACCTCTCATTTAGTTTACTCGATCAGAGGAACAGCCTTTTTGTTTGTTCAGCTTGTTTTGCTAAAAAGCAGGAAAAAATTAAGCACGACATTTACTGTACTATTAACTTAGAATTGTAATAACTATTTGCATTTATGTTTTGAAATATAAAATATTTCATTTTATCTTTGCAGGAGGGAACAGCCCTCTATAATAGGAAACTGATAAAAATTCAAACTCTATTTTAAAAAGTGTCTTTAATTGTTTAAAAACGTTTAGAAGTCTTTTTTATGTTTATTTTGTCTGCATTGGGTCTTTGTTGCTGCATATGGACTGTCTCTAGCTGCAGTGAGTTGGGGCTACTCTTCATTGCGGTGTGCAGGCTTCTCATTGCAGTGGATTCTCTAGTTCCAGAGCACAGGCTCTAGAGCATGGGATCAGTAGTTGTGGTGCTTGGGCTTAGTTGCTCTGTGGCATGTGGAACCTTCATGGACCAGTGATCCAACCCAGGTACGCTGCATTGGCAAGCAGATTCTCACCCAGTGTACCACCAGGGAAGTCCCCCCAAATTTTTCATTCTTCCTATTTCTGTGAATAGTGCATAGATATCGATTGATATGTTAGCTTCACAGAAGAAAGGATTCCAAAAGTATAAAATAGACTGGCCTGGGGAACAAGAGACCCAAATTGTGCTCCCAGATTCTCCCTTAGTAGTCATCAGAGAGTCAGTGGTGGGAGAAAGATGATCTCCAGCACACCTCACTCTCACCTCCATGTAGAGTGAAGAGATGTTATAAACACCTCTGAAATGAAGCCACTGGCTATTCTTCAGAGTTCCAGCACAGCCGTGAAATCTCAGTCTACACAGAGGAGAGTCAGCTGTTCCCTCAAGGGCTGGAAATAGCCATGGAAGAGGCCAGCCTTGACTCAGCTCCTTCAGAAGGTCCTTTGTGAAAGAAGGCAAAGGGATTTCCTTGAATGTAGACATCAGTTTAGAATGCTCACAAGGGTCTCTGAGGTAAATTGTCAGTCTACCAGGAGTTCTTGGACTAAGAATGGTCCATCCATGACTCTACCATGGACACTTGCGGACAGAAATATACCAGTCAGGCCAAACTATTTCAATCCTATGTAACTGAAGCTTTCATATACATATATACACACACAGATGCATATATCCATAACACTGGGGTTTTCCAGAAACAGGGAAAGAAGTCACCTATCTACTGCTCCATTTCTGCTTAGACCAGGAATTGGTGGGTAGAGGGTACTGGGGCAGGAAACACTAAGACAAGACTTTACATGGGCTTCCCATGTGGTGCTAGTGGTAAAGAATCTGCCTGCCAATGCAGGAGACACAAGAGATGCGGGTTCCATCCCTGGGCGGAAAGATCCTCCGGAGTAGGAAATGGCAACCCTCTCCAGTATTCTTGCCTGGGAAATCCCATGGACAGAGGAGCCTGGTGGGCTATAGTCTGAGTGACCTAGCACACACAGAACTTTACATATATACACACACAAACACAGGCACACATATATCCCCATAGATTACACACATCAGATATCTTCTGTTGGATCTTTGAATAAATAGAAGTAGTGATCAGGGGTCTATGGCTCTGTTATTTGAAAAAGTATTATAATAGGTGCCATTTTATTTTTTCAGAGATAGACCTCTGGTCATGATCTAGGTCAGAAAAATAGCGGGGGGAAAGTCTCTGCAACTTTGCTGTGTAAAATGTAGAATGCTGTTTTCTACCGTCAGGAAAAATTATTTGCGAGATGTATTGGCTTTCAGTTCAGTTCAGTTCAGTCGCTCAGCTGTGTCCAGCTCTCTGCAACATCATGGACAGCAGCATGCCAGGCTTCCTTGAGCTTGCTCAAACTCATGTCCATTGAGTCAGTGATGCCATCCAATCATCTCATCCTCTGTTGTCCCCTTCTTCTCCTGCCTTCAATCTTTCCCAGCATCAGGGTCTTCTCCAATGAGTCAGTTCTTCATATCAGGTGGCCAAAGTATGGAAGCTTTAGCTTTAACATCAGTCCTTCCAATGAACACCCAGGACTGATCTGCTTTAGGATGGACTGGTTTGATCTCCTTGCAGTCCAAGAGACTCTCAAGAGTCTTCTGCAACACCTCAGTTCAAAAGCATCAATTCTTCAGCATGCATCTTTCTTTATAGTCCAACTCTCACATCCATACATGACTACTGGGAAAACCATAGCTTTGACTAGATGGACCTTTGTCAACAAAGTAATGGCTTTAGAGATGTATTTCCTTTCTAAAATATGCCCTTAAATGGTCTCGTCTCTGAGAATAATTGTTCAAACTTGGGAGATCTTGCGTGAGTGTGTGTTTTACCCAAAAGGGACCCAAAGGAGATCAAAAGACATCAGGAGGAGTTAGCTTTCTTCCTACTGGCCCAGAAACCTCAGTAGAAACAGAATTTGTTATCCCCATCCTGTATTGCCATCCTGTATTGCTCTGTTAGAAATATTTATCATCACCCCCACTACTTTCACTACAAACCAAACCTTAGAAGATGTATTTCTGTGTGTCTTCTGGTGTCTAAGGATGTCTAGTGAGTTCTAGTGAGAAACCAACTCCCATAGGTAATGAGTGGAATATTCTAATAATACCCATAGGTAATAGTGGAATATTCTTAAGCGGGCATGAATTTGGCCTTGGGAAATATTAACATTTATGAAAAGTATTTCTCCAACAAATGAGAACAGGGTAGACTTTAAGGTAAGGCAGAAAGGCTGGGAAGCTGAATAAACCTATAAAGTGTTTAACTTCCAGAAGCGTTTAGGTTCCAGAAATAGTTGTATTCAAAGTATAGGTTTAAGGCAGTGGTGAATATTTTTATATTCTAATTCTCTTCTGAAGTGTGGAGACCTTCAGCAAAGTTGGATACACAGCTTTGTTAGTGGTGTCTTGAGGGTATGGTAATGCTCTGCGTGAGGCCAAGTGCTACCTGGGAAAGGTGAGTGTCTGGTATAGTTGAGAGACTGAGACAGGCAGTGAGAATTCTGCAGAAGTATACAGCTGAACCAGAGAAATCTGGAGATATGTTCACTCTTAAGAATCCTTGGAGGATTTCCCTGCTGGTCTCAGTGGCTAAGACTCCTTGCTCCCAATGCATGGGGCCCAGGTTTGGTTCCTGGTCAGGAAACTAGGTCCCACATGCTGCAACTAAGAGTTCATAGGCCATAACTAAGACCCAACATAACCAAACAAACTTTTTTTTTTAGTTTTTGAAAAGAATTCTTGGAGATATTTGGGGAAGCTGAGATGGTCGTTCAAGGCATTGTATTTGAAAATTAAAAGAGCTGTAACTTCCAAAGATCAAAGATTTAGGAGTACTCAAGAGATATCTGGGGATCATATGCATTTATAAACTGATTTTACTCTCCTAGTGGTGGAATAGGCCAGAAGAATGTTATTTACCTATCACTTCACTTTCTAAAATCTTACTAATCATTATGCCATGGCCAAATTTTCAATAGCTTTTATTTTCCTATAACATATATAAAAACAAATCTAAATTGATAAATTCCAACAGCCAAACTTTTCACCGTTTTGAAAGAAAAGTTTTATTTGACAACACATGCAATAAATTACCACTTTAATTATGTTAACGAGTTAACTTTTTCTGATTCTGCCTTAGAAATTAGAGAAAAATTTTACCTTAATAGGATTTGTCTTTCCAGAATTTCTTTTAATCTCCAAATTAATAACTGCACAAAAATTCATGACTAAGAAAGTTAAAACATTAACATGGGTGAAAAAAAGAAAATTAATTAATCAGCATATATTTATTGAGCAACAAAAAATATTTATTGAGTTGTTAGCTAGCAGAGATACCAAGACACATAAACGCTGGTCCCTCAAAAGTCAAACACAAATATGAACCTGATAAAATACTAGGAGTATTTTGACTTTAAGTCAAATTTTAGAGATAAGATTATTTCTGCTCTTCTAGTGGCTTGTAGAAATTTCACATCATTTGCAAAATAATTGCAATGTAATCCCACAAGAAAAATTCTTTGCCAATGAAGTGTTTTGTTCTTTAAGCCCTCACTGACAGAAAAGTTTACTGGATGCTAAATTAAAAGATCAGGAGCTATAAATTTTCAGATCTACTTTTAATTGCTATTCTGACATATTTGGCCAACACAGTGGAGAAAATAAATTCTTGTGAATAACTAAATTTTTTGAATCAGACACCAGTATCCTGCATGTTTATTGCCATATCTGTTGGATAGATCTAATGTCAAGTTAGGACAGTGGTTGTAAATTAACATGACACCCACCATAAACATCCATTTCTAGTCTGATCCTTTTGAAAAGATCCCTGGGCTTATAATTCTTAAAGTTCTTAAAAGCATTAGAGTAGGAGCATGAATTATGAAGGTAGTACTTAACAGACAATTATAAGATTTAGAAAAAGAACAAGAAAAACTTTTCAAAGTGAAAGTTAGTGAAAGTGAATTCGCTCAGTCATGTCCAACTCTGCGAACCCGTAGATGGTAGCCCACCAGGCTCCTCCGTCCATGGGATTCTCCAGGCAAGAATATTGGAGTGGGTTGCCATTTCCTTCTCCAGGAGATCTTCCCAACCCAGGGACCAAACCCAGGTCTCCCCCATTGCAGGCAGATGCTTTAACCTCTGAGCCAAAGTAAAGTCAAGCAGGATCTTAATAACACTGGGCCCACAGACCTCAACTAAAACTGGCGTCAAGTAGCTTGGCTGACATTTCTGCATATCCTCATCACCTTGTACATGAAAGCATGCTACCAACTTCAATACTCATTGTAGTACATTAATACCTCCCACCATCTGGGCATATTCTACCAATGCAAGAGATCAACGATGATTATAAGATTGATAAGGGAGAGAGAAATATTTGCAATATTGTGAATACTAAGAATAAAAGGTCTGGTAAAATGTGCCTGGGGATAGTCTGGAAAATTGACTTAAATTTATCTCAATAAATCTCAATTTATTTATTTTTTTAACCTTCTATGAACCTCCTTTTTGCCCTCTGCATGTGTTTCCTAAAGAAAACCAAATGAAAGAACTTCCCAGGAGGTCCAGTGGTTAACAAACCAGGGGATGCAGGTTTGATCCCTGGTGAGGGAACTAAGATCCCACAAGCCACAAGGCAACTGAGCCCACGTGCACCACAATGAAAGATCCTGCATGACGCAACAAAGATCATACAACAAAGACCCAGAGCAGCTAAGTAAATAATTAAAAAAAAATTTTTTTTAAGGCCTAGTACTGAGCATTAAAAATAAAACAAACAAACAAAAAAACAAATGGAGACATTCCTTCTTGGTGCTTTCAAAGCAACAAAGAAAGAAACTATTACTTTCTGTACTTCGGGCTACCTCCCTGAGATCCAGCCAGCCCACACAGACCCGGCCCCAGCCCCGGGACAATGATCAGTCACCTTCAAATTCCCAGAGCTCAGAACTGTGTTCTCAGCATAGGAAGTCCAAGTGTGAAAAGTGGAAATATTGTATATACACATTTTCTTCATAAGAAAGTGAGGAAGTGTTAGTCACTCAGTTGTGTCTGACTCTTTGTGACCCCATGGACTATGGCCCACCAGGTTCCTCTGTCCCTGGGATTTCCCAGGCAAGAATACTGGAGTGGGCTGCCATTCCCTTCTCGAGTTGATCTTCCGCACCCAGAGATCAAACCCAGGTCTCCTGCATTGCAGGAAGATTCTTTCCTGTCTGAGCCACCAGGGAAACCCTTTCTTCATAGCAGTTGTAATTAAAATTAAAATAGGTTTATATCATAACCTTATATTGAATATATTTTGTTTTGTCACTATATTGAAATTTGTCAAAATTCAAATAGCTGTAAATGAAGAATGAATAATAATAACTTGAAATGTTGAAATAATTAATTAAGGTGATTTACCTTCTGTAAACCTAGCTATCAAAGAAAAACAGCATTCTTGGCCCCTAAGAATAAAAGATTCAGATAAAAATGTTTTCTAATGAGCAGTATGCCTAGTCTTACAGGAAAGGCCAAAATTCTAATCAACCTTGCTAAAATTGCATGCCTGCTAACTTGAGCTATTTTGAGATATTTTTTTAAGTTAAACCATGTCCGAGTTACAGAAGAAATATGCACAGTTCTCTTGTGCATAGAAACAAAGCCTGATCTGTTCATTCCACCTTGTTATTTAAATTCTTTGAAAAATTAGATGAATCTGATAATTTATGAAACCAACTTTGAAATTATATTCAATGCAGCCTAATGCACTTGTGGAGTGATGTGATAATAATAGCCACCATTTCTTGTGTGCTGGTCTTTATGTATTATTGATACATATGTAATTCTCACAAAGAGACAAAAGAAAAAAAAATTGCATGAAAGTACTCCTACTTAAGATGTTAATAGTTTGCCCAAAACCACTCAGAATCAGAGTCAAGAACCAAACTATGTCTAACACCAAAGTCTGAGCTCTGTTTATGAAGCAATGATATTTAGATAATTGTTAGTGATCCTAATAATGTCTCATTTTAAAAATAGTAGAACCATTGCATTTTATGCCATAACCTCAGTATCTTGCTGTCCATCAAACATTGTGAGAACACTGAAATTCGAAATTATTAGAAAGGGAATTTAGAAAGGAAAGGGTACTAACTGGACATTAGAGGTGGAAAAAAATCTCTCTTAAAAAAGTTCCATAAGCTGGAATGTTCAGATCTCTCTGCTCCTCCTCCAACGTTCAGCTCTGCATCTGGGCTCTAGAATCTCCCTTCTCAGTGAGGTCCTCAGACCAGCAACCCAGGTGCTCATTAGAAACAGACAGTTTCAGAATCTGCACTTTAAGAAGATCTAGGTTCTCATATACTCATTAAAGTCTGAAACGCTCTGCTGGATGATACACGTCTTATCCTCCCCCACCCCTCATCCGTCCCCCGGTCATCCCATTTCTTTGCTGTGTTGTCAGTTTCTCTCTGCTGTTTTTGTTTCCTCACATAGAAACACTCTTATAAACAACAGCAACAAAAAACAACCCTCTCTGATCCTGCCTGAATCCAGCTATGACCATGTTTTGCTTCTTTTCTCAACCAAGTGCCTTGAAGGTGGTGTCTGTGCCCCCTAAATCCATATTTTCACCCTCTGTTCATATCCCAACCCACTGCAGGATGGTTCAATTACCTCCTGGATGTCACCTGGCATCTACTACATGCGAAGCACTGAACCGGACTCAGGATAAAATGATGTGCAAGAAACACTGTCTTTGCCTTCAAATGAGTATCTTCAAAATTGTTTTGACATAGATCACCACCGACTTCCTAAATTGCCAATTTCAGTAAGCACTTTTCTTTCATTATTTAGGAGACTCCAGTTGTCTTCCTAGGTCAGACATCAAACAGATTTTGTATTTTGTTAAATGCAAAACAATACTACTCCTCTCACTAACTTTTTAAAAGGAAACAGCTATTTTAATCGAAATGTTATCTGTTAACTTATAAGGTGTTTATTTTTATTTTAAAATACATTAATATTCTTAAAATTATGACTTAAATTTATGACTAACAAATCAACAGATATAACTTATAAAGTTCCTCTGGGCTTTGCACAGCTCAGAGGAGGCCAAGGTGCAACCTTCTTCGGTAGTCCAGAATCTGGGTTCACCTGACACCAGCCGCCTCTGCCATACTGCCTAAGCATGTGTTAGTCACTCAGTCGTGTCCAACTCTTTGCGACCCCATGGACAGTGGCCTGCCAGGCTCCTCTAACCATGGAATTCTCCAAGCAAGAATACCAGGGTGAGTTGCCATTCCCTTCTCCAGGGCATCTTCCTGACCCAGGGTTTGAACTTCGGTCTCCTGCATTGCATGCAGATTTTTTTCCAACTGAGCCACCAAGCCCAACGAGGTCAAAGTCGTGTACCTGTGGTATACCTGTGGGGAAGTCGGTGTCGTGTCTGCCCTGGCCCCCTAGGTCTGTTTCCAAAAGAGGTTGATGGTGATACCACCAAGGCAACTGGTGATTGGAAGGGTCTGCGGATTGAAATGAAAATGACGATTCAGGACAGACAGGCCAAGCCTGAGGTGATACCTTCTGCTTCTGCCCTTATCATCAAAGCCCTCAAGGAACCGCCAAGAGACAGAAGCAGAAAAACATTAAGCACAGTGGAAACATCACTTTTGATGAGATTATCCACATTGCCCAGCAGATATGGCATCAATCTCTACCCAGAGAACTAAACAGATCCTGGCAACAGGTCAGTCTGTGGGCTGCAATGCTGATGGCTGCCACCCTCACGACATCATACGGTGGTGCGGTGGAGTGCCCAACTGGTTAAGAACTACAAAGAAAAGAAAAATAATAAAGAGTTGACAACCAGTGGATTAAAAAAAAAAGTCCTCTGGGCTCCTCAAAATTTTTAAGTGTTAAGGCTTCTAAGATGAAAATGTTTGAGAGTAACTGGATCCCGTTTTAGAACCAGGTTAGTTGCTCAAAAAATCCTTAATATCTACATAGCAATCAACTGTGGAATTATATTGGAGGGGCATGAATAAACCAGCCTAAGCATTTTCCCTCCTATTTTTATTAATTTAGCTAAAGAAGTCACTTTCTCAAGGCATTCCATGCACAGTAAGGAAACACTAGATGACTGCTAGCCTTGGGAAACTAAGAGCCTCCACTGGAATCTTTGTATCAAATGAGATACATGGATTCTGAAAATGGAAAAAAGCAAGGTAAAAACAAAAACAGTAAGGTTAATGGCTTTAAACATTCTATGTTGATTTTGCCCACAAGTCATACTTTGTAAAATTCTTAAAATAAATCAGCACTGCTGTACTCTTATCTTGAATACTTCATATGTAGCCGATTATTAAGTCACACCAGAATATAGCTGAGAGAGCAAATATTCACATATTAAAATAAAGAAATATTTAAGGCATGTGTATTTTGTTTATAAAAGAAATCAGTTCTTCATAAGAATGCATCTTTTAAATTACACCCAGACCACAAAATATTCTTTGGTCTCAGTGGTTAAAAAAAAAAAAAGATGGACAGTGTAACATTCCTATTAACTGTATACACAATTATCAAATGTGTATACTTGTATAGCCGTGGTGGAGGATGGGAGGAATGTCTGCCTTCAAATAGTATGCAGGGAAGAATAAAGAAAAATAACTTTCTACTACTGAACTCTAAGGAAAATTCAAATGCAGTTTTTTGTTCATCTTCTAATATAGGTAAACTCTCAATACACAATGCAACTTTTCAGCAGATAGGTTTTACAACATTTTAAAATAATAGTCTAAATTTACAACTTTTGCATGTGCTTCAAGGCTTTCATGTTTTGTTGTTGCTAAATCGTTCAGTCTCATTCGACTCTTTGTGACCCCATGTACTGCAGCATACCAGGCTTCCCTGTCCTTCACCATCTCCTGGAGTTTGCTCAAACTCATGTCCATTGATTCATTGATGCCATCCAACCATCTCATCCTCTGTCGTCCCCTTCTCCTCCTGCCTTCAGTCTTTCCCAGCATCAAGGTCTTTTCCAATGAGTTGGCTCTTTGCATCAGTTGGCCAAAGTATTGGAGCTTTAGTTTCAGCATCAGTCCCTCCAATGAGTAGTCAGAATTGATTTCTTTTAGGATTGACTGGTTTGATCTCCTTAAAGTACAAGGGACTGTCAAGAGTCTTCTCCAACACCACAGTTTGAAAGCAATTCTTCAGTGCTCAGCCTTCTTTATGGTCCAATTCTCACATCCATACATAACTACTGGAAAAACCATAGCTTTGACTATACAGACATTTGTCGGCAAAGAAATGCCTCTGCTTTTTAATGCGCTGTCTAGGTTGGTCATAGCTTTTCTTCCAAGCAGCAGGTGTCTTAATTTCATGGCTGCAGGCACCATCGACAGTGATTTTGGAGCCCAAGAAAAGAAAGTCTGTCACTGTCTCCATTGTTTCCCCATCTATTTGCCGTGAAGTGATGGGACCAAATGCCATGATCTTTGTTTTTGGAATGTTGAATTTTAAGCTAGCTTTTTCACTGCCCTCTTTCACTTTCGTCAAGAGGTTCTTTAGTTCTTCTCTTTCTCCCATAAGGGTGGTGTCATCTGCATATCTGAGGTTGTTGATATTTCTCCCGACAATCTTGATTCCAGCTTGTGCTTCATCCAGGCCGGCATTTCACATGATGTACTCTGTATAGAAGTTAAATAAGCAGGGTGACAATATACAGCCTTGATGTACTCCTTTTCCTATTTGGAACCAGTCTGTTGTTCCATGTCCAGTTCTAACTGTTGCTTCTTGACCTGCATATGGATTTCTTAGAAGGCAGGTAAGGTGGGCTGGTATTTCCATCTCTTTAAGATTTTCCACAGTTTGTTGTGATACACACAAAGGCTTTAACATAGTCAAGGAAGCAGAAGTTTTTCAGAATTCTCTTGCGCTTTCTACAGTCCAGTGAATGCTGGCAGTTTGATCTCTTTCATGTTTAAGATACAAATAAACTTCAGGCAATTTGTTTTCATCTTGTCCTCACTGAACATATGCAGGACAGAGCTATCCTTTAGCTCTTAAGGAATAGACTATTGAATTTAACTGTTATTTAAATATCAACTATGTTTACATGTCATAAAGGCATAATTTCGAATGAACTAAAATGTATCATTCATATCATTTGGGACTTATTCTTGAACATATGGATTTTTAATTCAATTATACTCATATCTGTTTTATAGATTAGAATGGCTTTACTATATATTTCTATCCATATTAAAATTATAATATTAAATCATTCATCTTGCAAAATAGCTTTTATTATTGATTATGTGCATTCAGTGCCTCTAAATCAAGGATTCCCAACCATGCTATCAATTAGACAGGAAATTAATGCTCAAAACTTATAGCATTTGTTGTCTACAAAGCCTCCTGTATAATATCCAGGCATGGAAGACCTCTTGGAGGAGGGCATGGCAAGCCACTCCAGTACTCTTGCCTGGAGAATCCCATGAACAGAGGAGCCTGGTGGTCTATGGTCCATAAGGTCGCAAAGAGTCAGACATGACTGGGCAACTTAGAATGTACACATGCAATGCATTTAAGGGGTCAAAATTTGAAATCAAAAGAAACAATGGGGGACTTCCTTGATGGTACAGTGGTTTAAAAATCTGCCTTGTAATGCAAGAGACATAGGTTTGATCCCTGGTTGGGGAACTCAGATCCCACATGCTGTTGGGCAACTAGGCCCATATGCCATCACAACTACTAAGCTGGTATGTCACAACTAAGACCTGAATCAGCTAAACAAATAAATATTTAAAAAAAAAAGAAACAATGGGAATGACAAAACTTATTTTCTGCTGTCTGAAAACTCAGTATATTCCACATTTGGTTTCTGATAGTAATCTTGTTGAGAGCATAAGGAATCTAAGATTTTACTAGAGAATTTCATAAGATTAAAACATTACTAACATTTACACGTGTACAAGTCCATCTAAATTAGCTCTAAAAACCTTTACAATGATTACACACTTTTCAGAGTGGTTTTACTTTAACTTCAGTCAGGGATTTTCATAATGTGCAGAGAATTTTAGACCAAAGTTAGTTTCCTATTCAAGACATGAATGTGTATGTACATATATACATGCACATATGTGTATATATACATACACATATACATATATATACTTGTTAATTCCCAGATAATTTATATACACCCATGGAAATACACCTATATACATATACATATAAACTTTCCCTAGAAGAAATAACTTCTATAAATAGAAAAGTATTTTTAAAAGTAGTTAAAAGTATTTTTAAAAGTAATTAAACTATGCCTCTTTGCAATTTTCTACAAGCATCAATATATGTCTCTTAAGCCTATAGATGCTTCTTTTGAAAACTACAGTAGTAGTTAAACATTAATGGCTAAAAATCTCTTTTAAACTATATAATTTTCATTAAATGAAATAAACAGGTTTGTTGCACACAGCTCAGCTATAACACTTAGCTAACAAGCTCTGTCTGTACACAAATCTAAGATGGAAATTAAATGTAAATCAGATTTCTTTGTTTAAATAATTTTTACACTGAATTAAAGATATAATTTAATTACATATAATATATAAGGTTTTCATTTAAGATATAAGGGCTTCCCCTGTGGCTCAGTGGTAAAGAATCCACCTGCAAGGCAGGAGATGCAAAAGACGTGAGTTCAATCCCTGGGTCAGGAAGACCCCCTGGAGAAGGAAATAGCAACCCACTCCTGTACTTTTGCTTGGAAATTCCCATGGACAGAAGAGCCTGGGCTAAAGTTTCAATCCTTGGGTTGGGAAGATCCCCTGGAGGAGGGCATGGCCACCCACTGCAGTATTCTTGTCTGGAGAATCCTATGCACGAGGAGCCTGGTGGGCTACAGTCCTTAGGGTCACCAAGAGTCAGACATGACTGAAGCAAATGAGCATGCACACACGTGAAGTTTGATTCACCATAGAATACAGATAACTTTTGTTTTAGTCACAAATGAACACAAAATATTAGGAGTTAAACCTTGTAGAGTTCATAAATTTCCTCTGATTCATTGATTTAAAGCAAATCACTATGCCTAGTGAAAGGTGATGTTTAGTCAGCTCTTAAATGTCCACTGAGAAAAACATTTAAAGTTTCATTTTAATCTCACTTCCCCAAAACATATTATGGTCCTTAACAGCAACATGCAGAAATGACTCATAACTAGACATACAGTCAACAGACACATGAAGAGGTGCTCAACATTGCTTATACTGCTGTGCTCAGTCATACCTTACTCTTTGCGACCCAAGGGACTTTAGCCCAGGCTCTTCTGTCCATGGGAATTTCCAAGCAAAAGTACAGAGTGGGTTGCTATTTCCTTCTCCAGGGGGTCTTCCTGACCCAGGGATTGAACTCGTGTCTTTTGCATCTCCTGCACTGGCAGGCTGATTCTTCACCACTGGGCCACCTGGGAAGCCCAGGGAAATACAAATCTAAACCACGATGAGATATCACCTCATGTCTGTCAGAGTGGCTACCATCAAAAGAACCACAAATGACCAGTGTTGGTGAGGATGTGGAGAAAAGGAAACCCTCATACACTGTTGGTGGGAATGTAAATTGGTTGTAGTCTGGAAAGCGCATATGGAAAACAGTATGGAGGTTCCTCAAACAACTAAAAATAGAACTGCCATATGATCCAGCAACTCCACTCCTGAACATATAGCTGAAGAAAACAAAAACATTAAGTCAAAAGATAAATGCACCCTGCTATCCATAGCAGCTTTATTTACAGTTGCCAAGATATGGAAACAACCAAAGTGCATATCAACAGATGAATGGATAAAGAAGATGTGGTATCTTTACAATAGAATACTATTCAGCCAAAAAGAATGAGATTTTGCCATCTGCAACAACATGGATGGACCTAGAAGGTATTATGTTTAGTGAAATGTCGGACAGAGAAAAACAAATGTTCTATAACTTATATGTGGAATCTAAAAAAATAAAGCAAAGGAATGAACATAACAAAACAGAAATAGATTCACAGAACCAACTAGTGGTTATCACTGGGGAGTAGGAGAGGGAAGGGAGGAGGGGCGAGATAGGAATAAGGGATTAAAAGATACAAACTATCATGTATAAAATAAATAAGCTCTAAGGATATACTGCACAGCACCTGAAATAGGACAAACATTTTAGGATAACTTTAAATGGAGTGTAATCTATGATTTCGAATCATGTTGTACACCTATAATATGCGTGGCATGCTCAGTTGCTCGGTTGTGTCCGACTCTGCAACTCCATGGACGGTAGCCCACCAGGCTCCTCTGTCCACGGGATTTCCCAGGCAAGAAAACGAGAGTGGGGTGCCATTTCCGATTCCGGGGTATCTTCCCAACCCAAGGATCAAACCCATGTTTCTTGCATCTCCTGCATTGGCAGGATCTTTACCACTGAGCCACTTGAGAAGCTCCACACACTTAAAACATACTGTAAATCAAATGTAACAATAAAAAACATTAAGATTTTTTAAAGTTAGTGTTCAACCTAGAAAACTGAGAAACTACATACATTCTTGCTAATATGTCATTAAGAACTAAGAAATTATATAGGAGAAACCCAGCAAGGCAAGAGGCAGAACACTGCTTAGGAACGTTTAAAATATTTAAGATGATATACAAGACAAATGTGAGTACCAAATGCAAACAGTATAACAAGAAAAACAGAACACTTGGTTGTTATTGGCATGACAAAGCATCATCTCTATATACTATCTAGTTACAGAACTGTTCCCGATTTTTTCTTCATCCTTACTGCCAACATTTCATTCAGGCCCTCTTCAACATACATGGGTAGTACATTTAATAGACAGGTCCAAAATGACTTATAGTCTATTTTTTTCTAATCTGGTGCTTCCCAAACTTACGACTCACTCAGGGATCTTAAAACACTGGTTCTGATTCAGTCTCACAAGTTCCCCTGGTAATCTTGATGTAACCACACTTTGAATAACAAAGATTCCATGTACTCAACAAGCCTATTACTTCAAAAAAAGAAAAAGGTCTTTTTTTGGTTGTGTCTGGTCTTAGTTGCAGCAGGCAGGATCTTTTATTGCAGCCCACCGACTTCTAATCATGGCACGCTGGCTCAGTAGTTGGGCACCTTGTCTTAGCTGTTTTGTGCCATGTGGGATCATAGTTCCCTGAACAGGGATTGAACCCATGTCTCCTCCATTGCAAGGTGGATTCTTAACCACTGGACCACCAGGGAAGCCCCTATTACTTTTCTAAGTTGTACCATTTGTTTAACATATGTATTGCAAAGTCACTACTACCATAGTGTTAGTTAACACCTGCATCAAGTTACTTAAAATTTCCTTTAAAATTAATTGGCATATAGTTGGTTTACAATGTTGTATTGGTTTTGCTGTACAGCAAAGTGAACCAATTATATACATATATATATCCACACTTTTTTAGCCCTTTTTGGCTGCACTGTGCAGCATGCAAGATCTGTTTCCCAGACCAGGGACTGAACCCTGCCTTGGGAGGGCAAAGTCTTAACCAGTGGACCATCAGGGAAGCCCCTCTGTTTCATAGTTTTAAAACACCACTTATCTCATGTTACAGCCTCAGGAATCCACCCCAACTCAGTGAAGCATGTATAAACATCTACCTTCAACTTTATGGGTTCAGAACCTTATTCTGGATCAATTTGATCTGTTTACTGCTATTCTCATTCCAGTTCATTTGTTTTTGTTTCTGCCATTTTTGTTTTCGGGGGTAAAATATATATACAATAAAGTAACAATTCAATGAGTTTTGCTAAATGTATATACCAGTGTAACCAATATTCTCCTAAAAAGATGGACCATTACACCAACCCTGTGTGTTGATCTAACTCTACAAATACCTTTCCACCTTCCCCCTATCCTTTTAAGTTCCTTATTAAAAACACATCCAAATTTACCCAGATATCTCTATCTAAATTACTACTAATTTTAAGACCCTAGCCATCATCATCTGTCACTGAACTAAAGCAGTGGGCTTCTCACAAGTCTCCTCCTTTTCTTACCCCCTCCTCTCAATTTATTACCCACAATCAATGACCTAAAATTCTAAACCAAATCAGGTCACTTTCCTGTGTAAAACTCTCCAATGCATTACCTTCACACCTGTGCTAAGTCCAAATGCCTTTTCCTGTATTCCTATATCACTAAACTCTCCCACTCTGACCTCATCTCTTGGATTTTCCCCCTTGTTTTCAATGCTCTGGTTATATGAATCTTTTTTTTTTTCCTGGTCCTAAAACCCAGCAAGACTTGCCTACTTTAGGAACTCTGCAGTAAATAGTCCCTCTTCTCTTCCCCACCATCTTTCTATGACTAGCTATGTTTAGCTGCTCAGATCTCAACTTCAAAGTTACCCTTCACGGAAGCCTTCTCTAACCACAATATCCTAAAGGATTCACTCAATCACTAACACAAATCCAACTTTTTCTGTATAGCTATTATTACTGGTATGTATCTTATTAATGTGCTTGTGTGTGTGTGTGTGTGTGTGTAGGTTCAGTCGCAAAGTACTGTCTGACTCTTGACAACCCGATGAACTGTAGCCTGCCAGGCCCTGTCCATGGGATTTTCCAGACAAGACTACTGGAGTGGGCTGCCATTTCCTCCTCCAGTGGATCCTTCCAACACAGGGACTGAATCTGTATCTCTTGCCTGCGTCTCCTGTGTTAGTAGGTGGGTTCTTTACCACTTGAGCCACCCAGGAAGCCCCATTAATGTGCTTATCATTTGTCTGCTCTCACAGGAACATAAGCTTCATGACTATGGAACTTGCCTTAGTGTTCACTGTTAACTCCAGCCCCCAGAACAGTATCCAGCTCATTACAAATAGATGATAATGTCTGTTAAATAAATATGTATGTTTGTACTGTGCATATGGAAATTGTGCCTGTGTACCAACACAGACTCTCCTATGAAATTCAAAGAGAATAAGAAAGATATTGCTAGTCATCCAACAAGGCAAATCCTTCACAAGAAAGAAAGGGAAGAAAAGAACTGCAGCTTTAATTTGGGGCAAAAAATAATATAAAACACAGATTAAGTCAAAGTTTAGTTCACATAAAGTTTAATCCGTCAAGTTAATGAAAATATCAAAATTTGTGAGTTAGTGTCTGGCAGAGGAAATTTAATTTTGTTGCAAATAATACAGTATTTGGTGTTTCCATTCTGGATGGGCTATGCTGCAGAAAGAGCAATGGCATTGAATCTCAGTTCATCAGGGTCACGTTCCATAAACTTCTTGCAAACTTCTATGGCATCCTAGAGGGAAAAAGGATACATAATCTTTCAGTTTAAAAACATGTGTTTTACTTACAAATGATAAATAAAATGCTTCATAGCTTCCTAATTCACAGTAATTTTATACTGCAGACTTCTCTCAAATGCAAAATAACTCAGAGGACACCAGAAAAGTGAATAGCTGGTGGCCTAATTTGCTTAGTACAAAAGTATGAGATATGCTAAGTGTTCCTTCTTAAAAGGCTTTTAAGAAGGTTTTAATCTGAAAATTACATGTTTCATAGATTCTAAGCCATATAATTTGTTCATAAATTTTAAAATCTTTAAAATCAAGAAACAAATGATGGTACCTTGGATTTAATGAAACATGGAATACGATGTGCAATGCTTTCAATACTACTCTTGTGTTTTTTTTTTTTCAAATTTGATACTTGTTTACACCAAGAGTTTTCCAAACCTCTTTCATTGGCTGTAGATTTTTAACACTAGTTCAAATTTTTCTTTTTGGATTTTTTTCCAGAAAGCCAGGACAAGAAGATATACAGAGAAAAGTTACACCAGTTCTCTTTAGAAATGTTTTAAAGATAACAAGAATATTAATGAACTGAAGGTGGGCCAACAGGTTTTACTGTTACCTCTAATAAAGTTTCATCACTAGTTTCCCCATGGTTAATTGGAAATGGTTTTCGTCCATCTGTGGAAAAATAGACAGGTGAATGGTTAGTTGTTTGTATAGGATAATATGCTTTTTAATAATATGAACAATTAATGACATTTATTTCATTTAGAAATTTTTCCAGCTGACCCAGAAATATCCTTTATCCATGCTGTTTTGTTCTATGTGGGATCTAATCAAGAATCACATATTTTATTTAGTTGTCCTATCTCTTTAGTCTCCGTTAATTAAGAATGACAGGATAATGTATTAATATTTTCAACTTCCATTTTCCTCTTCCCATAGTGAGGCAAAAGTTAAAAGATAAAATAATATATCCTAGAACAAACTCTTTAAATGTGCTACATATGAATATTTTTAACACTAATGGTTATTTAGAACGTTGCTTACACGTTTGAATGTCTAACTTCATAAACAGATGCTATTAGGAATAAACACTATTGGCTTTAATTTCCTAAAAAGAATACTCAAGACTAATGTCAGCTTTTTAAAATCAGAAATATAAGAAATTTCAGGACTTCCCTGGTGGTCCAGTTCAGGAGGCCTGGGTTCGATCCCTGGTCAGGGAACTAGATCCCACAAGTTGCAACTAAGAGTTCATATGCTGCAACTAAAGATCTGGCATAGCCAAATACACATTTTTTTAAAAAAGGAAGTATAAAAAATTTCTTTCTTCACTTTAAAGCCTTCTGATAAAGGCTCCTAAGTAAAACTGACATTTATACCAAGGAAAGGGAACCACTGCAAGGTTAATATATTACTACTACTAACCATGTACCAAGGTAGGAACACAAAATAACAATCTAAATAACCTAGGATTATTTTATTGAACACCAAGAGTATTATCACCTTGAATAAAGTAGTACTCTTGCAACACTATGAAAAAATGAAAAAGTTCAGAATTACATAAACTCATGCAAACCCAAAGTTAACTGATACTCTATATCCATAATTTCAGATGTTTTATAAGTGGCACTTCAAGTTCAAGCCATAAAACACAATCCCCTCTATAATTTCATGGCTTCTAAACACAATAAAAATTTTTGAATCAATATGCATACAGTGATAGACCTGGACTAAAAGACACTACTTTTAAAGAAAAATATGAATGAAAATGAACCAAACAAACCAAAAAGCAAAACAGGACAGTTATTAAATTCAGAGAAATAAAAAAGTGAAAAAGAAAAGTACATTAACTATGGCTCATCTGAGAAAAACATTTCTGTAGTCATAAAAATCTAAACAACTATATACTGTATAACACAGGGATCTATGGTCAATATCTTGTAATAACCTACAATGAAAAATAATCTGAAAAATAATATATGTGTATATGTGTATAACTGAATCACCTTGCTGTGCACCTGAAATACTGTAAGTCAACTATACTTCAATAAAGTATACATATTAAAAAAAAGAATCTAAACAACTGTAACAACAGGAAAAAAATAAGTATGTATTTTGTGATTTGGAGATAGAAGTAGGTAAAGAGTGACAAAGGAAATAGATTCTTATCTTCATTGTGGGAGGCCAAGGAATAACAGTTAGATACCCTCCCTCTCCAGCCAGGATGAAATAATGTACTGGACTAGGTTTTCCACTGAAAACAACTAAAGACCTGGACAAAATACCTGAAATGGTTGTTTTATAGACTGGGAAATATGTAACTCAGAACTGTTAGGTAAGCCTAACAGTAATACTAGCTCTCTGCCAGTGCATGAGAGGGAGACCCAAGCAGCCTACAGCCACCTTAATTAGGAGACCAAAGCAAAAGAGGGCACAGTTTGAGGGGAGCAGAGTTCAAGGAGGCCGAGGCGGTTGGAATCTGCACAATGCCAGGAAGAAGGTAGCTACACTCTTGGGAGAGCTCCGGCTATTTGTCTGGGCCAGGCCAGGATCAGGGGGCCAGGTTGGGGCGGGAAGCAGTGTGTCTGGAACGGAGCTTTAGGCTGAGCAGCCAAGAGCTTGTTTATATATCAGGGAAGGCTTAAGTCAGAAAATACATAAAGGACAATGAGAGCTAGATTTCCCCTGTTCAGAAAAGGAAGTCACAAATATGGTAACACTAGCAAAAAATGTATAATATTAGCTTAGAATTAGAAATGTAGATGTAAATAAATGCTCTTTAATATAGAGAAACATATAACTAATTGATTGTGTGTCTATGTATATTCTTATTCACACATAGGTGTCTATTTATATAACACATACAAGTATTTACTAGCTCTGTCCTCTGAGAAAGCCTGAAAGTGACAGCATCTTAATACAACGAGCACCCAGATCTTGGTTCTAATCATCACCTTCCAAAAGAAAGAACCAGGGCTCCTTGGAGAAGGCTTAGGCATGGAAAATTAAAGAGGAGCCAGGAAATGCTGTTCTTCTAGAAAGTCAGAAAGAGCTCAAAGAATGACAGGGACAAATTAAAAGGACATATGCCAGGAACTACTTGAAGCCCTAAGGACAAGGACGGGATAATAAAAGAAACATGAATAACTCAGTCCCTTCCATTAGTTAACCTTACAATTAGGTACAGAATGGACATATTAAAGGCTATCACTACCCTCTGTTATATAATGGTCCTGCAGAGAGTCACCTGTACCGTGTCTATAATCATACAGCCTTATTTTAAAAATTAAAGGTATTCAGAAATAATTTTTTCCTTAAAAATCATATGCTGTTCTCTTAACCACTATTTTCTATGAACTAACTCAATACTTCCCTTGTTCAACATTCCTTTTAAATTAGGAATTTGCATCAGGGCTACCACCAATTCCCCTTGCAATGAGTCAGTAACTGTCCATTTTAATTTGTCTTGTATTAATATTTATCCCTATCCTCTATGACATCTCAAAGATTCCCGCTATTCTTTAGAGCCCGGAAATTCTTTTAAACTCATTTAAAGAATGTAATTCCCAAAGGGCTCTAATTCTCTATCAGCCACATTGATCATTCTTCCTGCTAAAGAATACTTGAACCAAACAAGACCTTAGTAGTTCTGCCTTTCTTTTCTGATGTTCTTACTTCAAGCCAATTTTAAGATCCTTTCATGTTGATCTTGGCGTGCTACAAAAGAGAACCATTCCTGCATATGTAGCCAACCCTTGATATATGTCTTTCCTTCCACTGCCCTTTAGCCTCTGAGCTCAGAGAGCCAGCTCATCAGTCAAACTGGGTTTTCAGACAATGTATTCCTTCTCACTGAGATAATCACAGATTTTTTTCTTCTAAGTATCTTTCACTGTTGTTTGTTCTATTATTAAGCCTCCCATTCTGAAAGTCACCATTACATTTTTATAATCTCTGGTTATGGGTCATATTTATCACTCCTCTGGCCTTTCTTAAATCTATGAGAATGTGTCTGATCAGTCTCAGCACTCTCTTTAGACCTCCACTTCTACCAGTTAGTCTTTAAAAACAATATATATATATATATCTTTATCTTTATTATTTCTTTTGGCTGTGCTGGGTCTTTGCTGCTGTGTTTCTCTAGTGGCAAGTGAGGGCTACTCTCTAGTGGCAGTGCAAAGGTTTCTGTTGTTGAAGAGCAGAGGCTCTAGGATACTAGGCCTTCAGCAGTTGCAGCACATGGGCGCAACAGTTGTGGCTCCCGAGCTTAGGAGCACAGGCTCGATAGCTGGGGTGCATGGGCTTAGCTGATCTGCGTCGTGTGGTATCCTCCCAGAAGAGGAATGGAACCTGTGTCTTCTGCATTGGCAGGTGCATTCTTTACCACTGAGACACCAGGGAAGGCGTACTAGTTATTCTTTAAGAGTGGAAACTAGCTTCCAGCAATCAGACATTTGAAATCCCCGACTGCTATTACATCTTATCTTTATGTAAGTTCCAGAGACTGAATTAAGAAAGCATACTGTCTAAATTGCCCCGCAGGTCTCGTATACTCCCGTGACAATGACTTCATTTTAGCTTGATTTCCTACTCAAATCACTGTACTACTGTAGATGATCCACGGTTGTACACTTCTTTCCTTTCCTTGTCCCCTTTAACAGAGCCCCTTCTTTTAAATAAAGTATATGATTCTGTTCTGTATTCCAAATATAAAATCCATCTAAATTTTATGGATCACGTTTACAGTCACACTCAGAGTCCTTTCTGAACTTTTCTGTCTTTATATAGGAAAAGGAAATTGTGAAAGTGTAAAGTTAATATTTACCAGCAAATGAGAAGAGAACTAAAAATCATGGTATCTAGAAACTGAAAAGGACTTTACTCTTTTGTTTTCTTTATTTAGTCTTTTTTCTAATCTAAGAAGTTTTCATAGAGGGCTCATAAGTACTGTAAGTATTATGAAAGAATCATAACAAGCTTATTCTGCTTGAATGACCCTATTAAAATTAGAAGAATCTCTAAATAGTCCCTGAAGTAGTCCATTGATATTTATACTTTTAAAAGATAAATGCAGGTATAGGCCAATACCAAGTAATTAATCATAGGGACTTTGACACATGCCTGAAGGAACTGTTGCCAGAAAACATAGATTCCTGTAAAGTCTTTTGAAAAATAAGATATGATACAAAAGGATGTTACAAAAGCTTAAACACTAGTGATACTCATCACTGAATATACACAGTAATCATTATGAATAATAAACTATGTTTTAAAACTAATTTCAGGATCAAGAAACTAATTTTAAATGGTCATCCAAGATGTTGCTGATACCAATTCAAAAATTTAGTAAAGAATTCTGAAGTGATTATAGGAGTTTCCTATAATAGTTTTTACTTGCCTGTTTTACAAAGGTGTTTGCAAGCTTTCTTGAATTATATTAATAAGTCACTTGAACAACAAAACATTTTTACTTTTTCTAGTAAGAAATCTTAAGCGGAAAACTGTTATTATGCCAACTCAGTGCTGAAAAGTAATCAATTTAAGTAAACACAATAAATATCAACAGTCATGTTTTTGTAAATACAGATTTTCCCATTTACTATTTTTCTCCCCAGGATAAATTAAAATAGTTCTTACCTAATTCATAGAGATGCCCATCTACATGAACTAATGCAATAAAATGAAGATCTACTTTTTCATCTATATTTGGTGCCTAGGAGGGGAAAATACATAGTATGTATGTTAGTAGTCAAATCAATCAACTTACATGTAAACACATATAAATAATATTAAATGACATGAAAAACATTTATAACAATATGATTCAAGGCTTAGTCTTTGATATGGTGGACAGAGAGTGAACATGCCTACCTTTATAACAAATGTGTTCACCCATCAACAAGAAAAACACTGACTCAAAGTACATCTCTCTTAATCTCAACTGACCTAAAAACCCAAGGTTTTGTTCACTTTGGAAGCCTCAGCCCCTAGCACAATGCTTGCTACACAGTAGACGTACAATGTATATTTGCTAAATGAAATGAATTCACAAACTAATTTGTCTAATTTTTGAAATTTTAATAAACTTTTTAGAAGTTAAATAGCAAAATGAGTTAAAGAAACTCTTTTCAAGTTAAATTTGAAGACATCAAGAAAGTGAGTTTTTTCCCTTAATGATTTAACCTTAATAATCTCATTTTTTGAATAATGCAATATAGACTTAGAATATTTTTTATTCATCCTAGATTCAAAAATCTAACTGGTTTGAAATGTAATATAATCACTGCTAAATGCAAGTACAAATTTTAGAGGTAAAAGTTTTAAAGAGGCATAAATCAAATTATATCTCATATCATTTAATATCCAGTAAGTAACACAAAGTATAGGACTGATGCTGAAGCTAAGGCTCTAATACTCTGGCCACCTGATGTGAAGAGTCGACTCACTGGAAACACTCTGATACCTAGAAAGACTGAGGACAGGAGAAGGGGACAAGAAAGGATGAGATGGTTGGATGGTATCACCAACTCAATGGACATGAGTCTGAGCAAGCTTCAGGAGTCAGTGAAGGACAGGGAAGTCTGCCGTGCTGCAGTGCATAGGGTTGCAGAGAGTCAGACACAATGACTGAACAAGGCAAAATTAACTTTCACTAACTTTGTCAACTCAAATTTTTATTTTTCACTCTCAAATAATTATATAATTTTAAGTTTTAAGTAATACAAAGTTCTCAGATACAGAAATTGAAAGGTACAGAATAAACATTGCTAACCTGGATTTACTGGGTGGGTACTTATTCGTGTCTAACTCTGTGACTCCATGGACTGTAACTTGCCGGGCTCCTCTGTCTGTGAGATTTCCCAGGCAAGAATACTGGAGTGGGTTGCCAATTTCTCCTCCAGGGAATTTTCCAAACCCAGGGACTTAACTTACATCTCCTGTGACTCTTGAATTGACAGGTGGATTCTTTACCACTGAGTCACCTGGTAAGCCATCTTGGATTTACTGGCTGCTTCTCAAAATATTTACAGATAGTGACTCATCTAAACTCACATTATTCTTCAGAGATTACTTCCCTCAAATTGCGAATGGGTGCAACACAACATACATTGCTGTGGCAAACTAGCTCTTCTTAAATTTGACTTAGAGCTAAAGAATTCCACAGTTGGTAAGAACCACAGTTACGTAGGATTACTGTTGTTCTGATACTAGACTGCTCTTGACTGCAGCCCCATTTGTGACAGCCCCGCCAACAACAGGGAACTGCCCCTAAGTTTTCAGGTAGTCCATTCCAGTTGGACAGTTTTGTTAGAATTATCCCACCTACTGAGGCAAAAAATGTTTCCCAGTATTTTCCACCATCTTAAAAAAGACTAATCCTTCTTGAACATGGTATTTCTCCAAACACTTAGATAGTAATAATGAGTTTCCTTATTTTACTGGTCAGAGAATCAAAAATTTTAGTGATCCCTCAAGCCTAGTACGCCCATTTTAGCAATGACCAGAGAGAACCCAATTTTTCAAGGGTAAATCTAGGCAATTCTACAAACTATAAATTCAATTCTGTACAAAAACACTAGAAAGAATTCCTTATACAATCAAGCCCCAGGAAAGGGGCTTGATTTACTCCTTTTAAGACAGAATTCTCCAATAGGACATCAAGTATTTTAAACCTTTAGGCTATTACGTTTTTTAAAATTATCACTTATTTTTACACCGTCTCTTAAGAATAATATCTCTTATATAATAGCTTCTGTTTTTCACATTTTGTCAGTAAATACAACCGTGCTAGAGATGAAAGTAATACAACGGGAATCAGAGACCCGACTATGTACTCAACCCCTCTGAGCACTGGGTTTCTTACCCATTTTCAGGTTTAAATGAAATTCTTGAAAGTACTTTGTTAACTGTCACATGCCATATAAATATTATATATTATTATAATATTAACACTACATTATCACAAATGTAAGAAATCACTAAATCTAAGTGACTTAAAATTGTGAGTCATTGTACCTTTTATCCAAAAGTGCATACTAAAAATCCAAACTGCTAAAGAAGGTATGAAAAGTCTTAAACCATTATAAAAGATAAGAAATGCTCAAAACTTCTACCCTTCTCACAAAACCTCAGTACCTATTACAAGCCTTTTCCCTTGGTCAGCTTCAATTAATCAGGGTCTGAAATCTATACTTATCCAATTGCTTAAGCAGTACTCCACTAGAAGCAAGAACAATCAGTAAAAAACAAATTCCAGATTAGCTCATCTTTGCCTACATTTTTATATCTTATTTTTACAAAGTTTCTTAATTTAGAACACAGTTCTCACTACCATGAAGAATCAAAAAGTGGTGTGACAAATCAGATAGAAAATTAAATACTAAATAGAAATTTAAAAACTAAACAGACATTTCAAATTATAACAAATAGCTTAAATTTAATTTATAATTGTGGCACTAAATATATACCAGATATTGTTCTAACCACTTTATAAGAACTGACCAATTAATAGTCATATGGACCCTATGAGGTAAGTAATATAGTATAATCCACTGTACTCATCATTGTCATACAGGCCCTATGAGGTAGGTAATATAGTTACATCCACCGTAAGTAAAGTCACTCAGTCGTGTCTGACTCTTTGTGATCCCGTGGACTGCAGCCCACCAGGCTCCTCAGTCCATGGGACTCTCCAGGCAAGAATACTGGAGTGGGTTGCCATTTCCTTCTCCAGGGGATCTTCCCGACCCAGGGATCGAACCCAGGTCTCCCGCATTGCGGGCAGACGCTTTAACCTCTGAGCCACCAGGGAACTCATTGTCATATAGACCCTATGAGTTAGGTTAATATAGTTACATCCACTGTACTCATTGTCATATAGACCCTATGAGGTAGGTAATACAGTTACATCGACTGTACTCTCAATCGACTCACAGAAGCATTAAGTAACATGCTCTAGGTCACAAAGCTAGTAAGTGATCTGGTTTCAAGTCCTGGCAATGTCATTCTACAATACACATTCTTAGTCACTAGGCTATGAAAACACTTATGAAGTTACAAAGCAATGATTAATATGGAGCAAACATTAATATTATGTAGAAATATAAAACTGAAAATGTCAATCTTTATGACATGTTCACTTATATTTAGAATATTTTTAAGTACAGAGGAATTTATTCCTATTTAGAATCAACTGTGCCCCAGTAAGAGTTATTAAATTAGGGTTTTACTCTGATCATCTGATTCACTTGCATCTCTTCCTACTGTGCCAGTGTATGGCATGGTAGGAAAGCAATAAACATCAGGTGGATAAATAAATAAAAATGAAAAATGCATGTTTGTGACCCAATGAGGACAATGAAATAGAGAGACACCAGTCTGTTGATGAAAGGCTATTTTGGTGACCATACTGGTATCTGATGGGAGATGTTTAAGGAAAAGTGCCAAGACTCCACTTTCTAGGAATAGCTCTAAAACAGTAAATAAGCAGAAGGAAAGAATGTTTGACACCAATTTTTAATTTTTTTAAGCATTAAAGTATGTATAATCAGACTACCTCTGGCTTCACAAGTCACAATGATTTCCTCAAGTGTTAAGTTTCTTATAAATGCACGGCATACACCAAATCTTTCAGATGTAGCATTTCTAGGTAGGCTCTGCTCATTACCATTTTCTAAAACATCAGAAAGACAAGAGCTATATAGTTGCCTAATCCTGCATTTTATTTCAATTATGAGAATTATTAGACTTCCATCATCAACCTCAACATTTAAGATAATTAGCACAATTACAAGAACAAATGTACTTTTTAGCAGTTTGCTAACATTACCAACTTAAGAAGGAGAAATTGTGAAATTTGTGGGAATTCTATGTCAATTCACAAGAAAATCTTCACCTCCTGCTTGAGAAAAGATCTTCAGAAACTGAATAGGCAGGGAAGATTGGATCAAGATTAAACCAAGTACCTGAGCCACCTCAGGGAATAAAATAGTTTAGATGAACACCCTACACCATGAAGGATTAGATTAAGGACAGAGTAAGTAAAAGTAACCCCAGAGCATGACAAGAGATTAAAGTCATGTTCAGAAAGATAAAAAAAAAAAAAAAAAAGTAAGAGATGGCAAAGAACTCAGAAGGTACACAGCATTTGTTGACCTAAGTCAACTAAATGAAACTGGAAAGATGAAGGGGTAAGAGAATACATATTCACTTGAACAACTGACCGGAACTTAAACATTATCATGAATGTCGATCAGCACTCATCAAAAGACAGGCACCTTTATGCTGGCAGGATATGGAGCGGAAAGATGGATGTTCACCAAGGCACTGGTCAAAGTCAAGCTGAACTGCAAAGCATAGAGGTATGCTTGCAATCTTATCAGGGGAGAAAAAGCTCATGGCTGATGAACCAAGAGAAAAGCACTCTGAAGACTGAAGAAATTTAAGGGAAAAAATGGACTACCCCTGTCACTGGAAGAAGAGATGGAAGATTGACTACACTTACAACAGAATGGAGACCCAAAGATGGCAGACGTAAGAAGGGTCGCCAGCGACGAAGACGAAGAGATGGACTGGTAGCCTTTGCAGGGCCTACATGGCTACGTTTGACCCAGGGCAGGGATGCATGGTGACACAATGATGAGGCCTTCGTTCTGCAGTGGCTAGAATGAGGCTGTGATGAGGATGGCGAGGAGGACTACATAATTAAAAAAGAGAACACTTTACTTAGACCACGTCACTGGGAGGTCAGTTATTCTTAAAAGCAACGTATGGTCAGACTTCGATTTATATGGTCTAGTACCTTTTAACCAATCATAATCTAGAAAAGGATCGTAAATGAACATTAGTTAAATGCATATAAAGTGGAAATACATAACCACAGTATCAGGTTATATTCCACAGCTTCTATTCAATACACATCTAAAATATTTACATATTCTCATTTGTACAGCACAGATTCATGGAATTAAAGCCACTAATATGGAATTATTACAGCAAATTCTTTTAAAAAAAGAACACACACACAAAACATGTAACACATACAAAGAATTACATGTAAAAGAAAACTGCATGGTGATAGGCACTGGTAAAAGATTTTCTTAGAAGGAATAAGTGATAAGAAAAAAAAAAGCCACTTCAAAATCCCTCAGAAACAGGATGCCATGCATAAATTATCCTCTTACTTATGCTGAGAAGTTAAATAGAAACTATCATGGCTTATTAGCCATCTTCTAGTTATGAGGACTTTCCTGGTGGCTCAGACGATAAAGCATCTGCCTACAATGTGGGAGACCTGGGTTCGATCCCTGGGCTAGGAATATCCCCTGGAGAAGGATATAGCAACCCATTCCAGCATTCTTGCCTGAAAAATCCCATGGACGCAGGAGCCTGTTAGGCTACAGTCCATGGGGTCACAAAGAGTCATACACAACTGAGCGACTTCACTTTAGTATTAGTTAAAATATGCATCATTTATTTCGTGCCAAGCATCCTTTTAAGCACTTTACATGAATTAACTCATTTAATCCCCCAGTAACCCATGAGATAGTTGTTATAATTATTTTCATTGTACAAAAGAGGAATCAGGACAAAGAGGTGAAGTAACATAACCCAGGTCACACTGCCAGGAAGTAGCAGGGCTGGGATTCAAATACAGGAAATCTGGTTCTAGAATCCAATGATCTTAATCGCCAGGGTGTACAGCCTAAGTGGCCAAGAAAAAGATTTTAATACTAATTTATTAGACTAGTTTCCTAGGTGTAATCCTCTTAAAGTTAGATTTTTGGGAAACATCCTACCAAACACTGCTGTACCACAAAAGGCAAACCCGACCCAAGATTTCCCATGAAATGTACATGCTGAATAGTAACTAACTTATTCATGGTAATCCAAATGATAATTTGACAACTGTCACCTCCAATAAATGATACCAGTACATGAAACTAAGTTTAAAGCAGTATGATAAAGTTATAGTCACTAACAACCATAGTGAGAAGTAAAAAGGGTAGTGGTATAAATTCCCTGGTGGCTCAGAGGGTAAAGCGTCTGCCCGCAATGCAGGAGACCTGGGTTCGATCCCTGGGTCAGGAAGATCCCCTGGAGAAGGAAAAGGCAACCCATTCCAGTTCTCTTGCCTGGAAAATCCCATGGACTGAGAAGCCTGGTAGGCTACAGCCCATAGGGTCACAAAAAGAATTGGACACGACTGAGCGACTTCACTAGTGATAATGGGTTTCACTAACCAAGACTTATTCTCTTAAGGAAAATGAAGGGGTTTTCCCTGAATGATTTCTAAGATTCTTTCAACACTAAAAATTCTATGATCCTACTTAGCACTTTTGATCCATGTAAACAATACAACAACTTAAAGCTATCATTGTGATGAGGGTTTTAAACTTGTTTGTGAACACTGTAGCTGCTCATAATAAGAATCAATCAGTTAGAAATACACAAATGAATGCTTTACTTGGCTCTTCAGGGGAACAAAGGTGTATATACTAAAGTGTCTGCTCTCACAAACAGTCTGAGGCCCAGATAGGCTGCACACACAATGGGCTGCATTACTACTACTTACTGAGTGCTTACTGTGGTGGCTCAGACAGAAAAGAATCTGTCTGCAGTGTGGGAGACTCAGGTTCAAGCCCTGGGTCGGGAAGATCCCCTGGAGGAAGGCGCAGGAACCCACTCCAGTATTCTTGCCTGGAGAATCCCACGGACAGATTAGCCTGGCAGGCTACGGTCCATGGGGTCACAACGAGTTGGACATGATTGAGCGACTAACACTTTCAGTTTCATAGAAATAAAAAGAGTATACAGGAAGCACCTAGATCTACCTATGACATTTTATCCCAATTTCCTTTACCATCTGTACCTACACTCTCTCTTCCTGTCTCTCTACACAGTTCTTTTTCTTTCCTGCACCATTTGAGGGTAACAGCAAGATCCTACTGTAGAGCCCAGGGAACTCTATTCAGTATTCTGTAATAAACCATAATGGAAAATAGTTTGAAAAAAAATATATGTGTAGCTCAACCACTTTGATGTACACCAGAAATTAACACAGCATCATAAATCAACTAATATTCAATTAAAGTAATATTTTCAGTATGTTTTCTATTTTTCTTGGTGACTTCCTCTTTGATCTACGAGCTACTTGGAAATGTGCTGTTTAATTTCTAAATATTTGGAAATTTCCTAGATACTTTTTATTGCTATTAATCTCTAATTTAATTCCACTGTAGTTAAAAAACATTCTTCCTATAACTGAAATTTTAAAAAAATTTGCCAAGATTCTGTGACCCAGAACATGGTCTATCCATGTGCACTTTTAGTTATCTTTTAGAACAACTTAAAAAACACAATATATATTTACCTTCACTTGTTCCATTGACAGTGCTCTCATGTGTGCCTCCAAGATGTAGTGCAGGTAAGCTTGTAATGAATTCTTTCACTTTTTGTTTGTATAAAAGACGTTCTCCTTTTTTTTGAAAAATATTTTTGTTTCAAATACTTCTTTTAGCACTTTAAAAATAATTTCATTGTCTGGCTTGCATAATTTCTGAAGACAAGTCTGCTGTAATTCTTAACTTTGTTACTTTGTATCTAATGTATCTTTTTCCTCCGGCCACATTGAACATTTTCTACTTATCTGGGGTTTCAAGCAGTTTGAATATTATGTATCTCAGGGTGTGTGTGTGTGTGTGGGTGTCTGTGTGTGTGTGTTGCGGTGGGTAGAGGTATTTATCCTACCTACTGCTCTCTTGAAAATCTTGAAGCTGTGGTTTGATGTGTTTAATTAATTTTTGTAAAACAGTTGGCCATAAACATATTTTTCTTCTGTTATATGCCCACTCCTCACACCCACCATTCTCTTTTGTATCTGATTCTACTTATACATATTAGATCATCTGAAACTGATCCACGGCTTTTGGATGATCTGGGAGTTTTTTCTTGTTTGTGTTTTTTTTACCTCCATGATTTTTTATTTTCATGATTCAGTTTGGGTTCAGTTCAGTTCAGTCACTCAGTTGTATACAACTCTTTGCGACCCCATGGACTGCAGCACACCAGGCTTCCCCATCCCTCACCAAATCCTGGAGTTCACCGAAACTCATGTCCATTGAGTCGGTGATGCCATCCAACCATCTCATCCTCTGTCATCCCCTTCTCCTCCTGCCTTCAATCTTTCCCAGCATCAGGGTCTTTTCAAATGAGCCAGCTCTTTGCATCAGGTGGCCAAACAATTGGAGCTTCAGCTTCAACATCAGTCCTTCCAATGAACACTCAGGACTGATCTTTAGAATGGACTGGTTGGATCTCCTTGCAGTCCAAGGGACTCTCAAGAGTCTTCTCCAACACCACAGTTCAAAACCATCAATTCTTCGGCGCTTGGGTTTCTTTATAGCAACTCTCACATCCATACATGACTACTAGAAAAACCATAGCCTTGACTAGACGGACCTTTGTTGGCAAAGTAATATCTCTGCTTTTTAATATGCTGTCTAGGTTGGTTATAACTTTCCTTCCAAGGAGTAAGCGTCTTTTAATTTCATGGCTGCAATCACCGTCTGCAGTGATTTTGGAGCCCCCCAAAACTGTCTTCTCACTGTTTCCCCATCTATTTCCCGAAGTGATGGGACCAGATGCCATGATCTTCGTTTTCTGAATGTTGAGCTTTAAGCCACCTTTTTCACTTTCCTCTTTCACTTTAATCAAGAGGTTCTTTAATTCTTCTTCACTTTCTGCCATAAGAGTGGTATCATCTGCATATCTGAGCTTATTGATATTTCTCCCAGCAATTTTGATTCCAACTTGTGCTTCATCCTGCCCAGCGTTTCTGATGATGTACTCTGTATATAAGTTAAATAAGAAGGGTGACAATATACAGCCGTGCCGTACTCCTTTCCCTATTTGAAACCAGTCCATTGTTCCATGTCCAGTTCTAAATGTTGCTTCCTGACTTGCATACAGATTTCTTAAGAGGCAGGTCAGGTGGTTTGGTATTCCCATCTCTTTCAGAATTTTTCACAGTTTGTTGTGATCCACACAGTCAAAGGGTTTGGCATAGTCAATAAAGCAGAAAGTTCACAATTTATTTTCACATTTACTTCACATATTTTCTTCTACTTTGCTGAGTCTATTGGCAAACCCATTAAAGGCATTCTTTGTCTCTGGTATTGTGCTTTTCATTTCTAGATTTCCACTTGATTCTTTCTTATAGCTTCCAACTCTGTTGATATTCCCTATCTGTTGGTACATACTGTCTACCTTTTCTACTTGAGCCTTTAACATATTAAAACAAACTGCTTCCCAGGTGGCACTAATCATAAAGAATCCACCTGCCAATGCAGCAGACACAGGAGACACATGTTCGATCCCTGGGTCAGGAAGATCCCTGGAGTAGGAAATGGCAACCCCATCCAGTATTACTGCCTGGAAAATCCCGTGGACAGAGGAGCTTCACGGGCTACAGTCCATGAGGCTGCAGAGAGTTGCACACAACTGAGTAACTAAGCACATGCAGTAGTGAATAGTCACACTAGTTCATATGTTCATTAGTCAACAATATTAACAGCTAACACTGAGTGCTTACCATTGTATACCAAATGTTCTATATAGATTCTTCCAATGATCCCACTAAGGTAGAAATTACGATCATTTCTATTTAAACATGACGATATGTGCTTCCCTGGTGGCTCAACGGTAAAGAATCTGCCTGCCAAAGCAAGGGATATGGATTCAATCCCTGATCCAGGAATATCCCCCAAGCCATGGAGCAACTAAACTTGTATACCACAACTATTGAGCCTGAGCTCTAGAGCCTGGGAGCTGCAACTATTGAAGCCTGTGTGCCCTAGAGCCTGGACTCCACAACCAGAGAAGCCCCTGCAATGAGAAGCCCGCACACTGCAGCTGAAGAGTAGCCCCTGCTCGCTGCAAATAGAGAAAAGTCCACGCTACAACAAAGACCCAGGACAGCCAAAAATGAATAAATAAATAAAACTATCTTTAAAAAAAAAAAAAAAACAACTGTTAAGGGGAACTTCCTTGGTGGTCCAGTAGTAAGGACTCCGTGCTCCTAATGCAGGGAGCTCGGATTCAATCCCTGGTCAAGGAACTAGATACCACATGTCGCAGCTAAGAGCCAGTGTTAAACAATGTTTTTGTTTTTTTTTAAAGAAAAACTGTTAAAAAACAATAAAGAAGAAGATACTATTTTTTCCCAAACATGATCAGATTATCTATGGGTAATTTTAGCCCTTTTTGTTCATCATGTTTTCCATATACAAGAGAAAGGAAAGAAAGAAAGATAGGATATGTTCAAAAGCACAACCTCCTGAGTAAGTTTCATACACCAAAGTTCACGAGTGTATGCATCTATTTCTATTGGCAAGTATTCTACAGTATCAAATACATTACTATATTATGACTGTCTTACTTGTAACTGCTTTGTGATGCACTTAGGAAAATCTTTTATCTACTATCATATTGCTAGCATACTAAGTATTGTTTCTGTCAGTAAATGACTATGTTGAGATATTAAGCATTAGAACCAATAATTTTAAATTTTTACTCATACTTATTTCTATTGCTTAAAGCTATAGGAATACAATATATACAAATTTTCTCCAACTGTACAATTTATAAAGACAATTTAACTCGTAATACAGACATAATAGTGTACATCATAAATATTTTCAATTCCAATGAAAAATTTATATAGTTCACAAAGGACATTCAAGTAATATTATTTTAAGAGACTTTGATATGAAGAATGCTATTAAGGCATCTTAAACTTCATAGGCTCTCTCTTAGAATTACAAAGATTAAAGACATATTCACCAACTTTTCCACTGTAGTATTAGTTACATAAGCAATTGCATTGACAGATAAGTCAGCTTTGCCTTCAAATATGAAAATTTAAACTGCGAGTAGAATCTTCAGAATAAATATCCAATTTCCTTTCCATACTAATTGGAAAAGATCAGACACTGATAACTTATTCTTGAGTCTTTCAGAAGATTTTAATCAAGAGCTCACTTTCTGGAGCATCTGAATAAAGCACTCAGTTCCTCAGTTTTTCAGCTCTGGTAAAGGAATCTGAAATTGTTAAAAATTGTGTACTTCATTCAGTTCAGTTCAGTTCAGTCGCTCAGTCATGTCTGACTCTCTGCGATCCCATGAATCACAGCACGCCAGGCCTCCCTGTCCATCACCAGCTCCCAGAGTACACTCAGACTCACATCCATCGAGTTAGTGATGCCATCCAGCCATCTCATCCTCTGTCGTCCCCTTCTCCTCCTGCCCCCAATCCCACTCAGCATCAGAGTCTTTTCCAACAAGTCAACTCTTTGCATGAGGTGGCCAAAGTACTGGAGTTTCAGCTTTAGCATCTTTCCTTCCAAAAAAATCCCAGGGCTGATCTCCTTCAGAATGGACTGGTTGGATCTCCTTGCAGTCCAAGGGACTCTCAGGAGTCTTCTCCAACACCACAGTTCAAAAGCATCAATTCTTCGGCACTCAGCCTTCTTCACAGTCCAACTCTCACATCCATACGTGACTACTGGAAAAACCATAGCCTTGACTAGAGGGACCTTAGTCGGCCAAGTAATGTCTCTGCTTTTGAATATACTATCTAGGTTGCTCATAACTTTTCTTCCAAGGAGGAAGCGTCTTTAAATTTCATGGCTGCAGTCACCATCTGCAGTGATTTTGGAGCCCCCCAAAATAAAGTCTGACACTGCTTCCACTGTTTCCCCATCTATTTCCCATGAAGTGATGAGACCGGACGCCATGATCTTCATTTTCTGATTGTTGAGCTTTAAGCCAACTTTTTCACTCTCCTCTTTCACTCTCATCAAGAGGCTTTTTAGTTCCTATTCACTTTCTGTCATAAGGGTGGTGACATCTGCATATCTGAGGTTACTGATATTTCTCCCGGCAATCTTGATTCCAGCTTGTGTTTCTTCCAGCCCAGCATTTCTCATGATGTACTCTGCATAGAAGTTAAATAAGCAGGGTGACAATATACAGCCTTGATGTACTCCTTTTCCTATTTGGAACCAGTCTGTTGTTCCATGTCCAGTTCTAACTGTTGCTTCCTGGCCTGCATACAGATTGCTCAAGAGGCAGATCAGGTGGTCTGGTACTCCCATCTCTTTCAGAATTTTCCACAGTTTATTGTGATCCACACAGTCAAAGGTTTTGGCGTAGTCAATAAAGCAGAAATACATGTTTTTCTGGAACTCTCCTGCTTTTTCCATGATCCAGCGGATGTTGGCAATTTGATCTCTGGTTCCTCTGCCTTTTCTAAAACCAGCTTGAACATCAGGAAGTTCATGGTTCATGTATTGCTGAAGCCTGGCTTGGAGAATTTTGAGCATTACTTTACTAGTGTGTGAGATGAGTGCAACTGTGTGGTAGTTTGAGGATTCTTTGGCATTGCCTTTCTTTGGGATTGGAATGAAAACTGACCTTTTCCAGTCCTATGGCCACTGCTGAGTTTTCCAAATTTGCTGGCATATTGAGTGCAGCACTTTCACAGCATCATCTTTCAGGATTTGAAACAGCTCAATTGGAATTTCATCACCTCCACTAGCTTTGTTCGTAGTGATGCTTTCTAAGGTCCACTTGACTTCACATTCCAGGATGTCTGGCTCTAGATGAGTGATCACACCATCATGATTATCCAGGTTGTAAAGATCTTTTTGGTACTGTTCTTCTGTGTATTCTTGCCATCTCTTCTTAATATCTTCTGCTTCTGTTAGGTCCATACCATTTCTGTCCTTTAGTGAGCCCATCTTTGCATGAAATGTTTCCTTGGTTCTCTAATTTTCTTGAAGAGATCTCTAGTCTTTCCCATTCTGTTCTTTTCCTCTATTTCTTTGCATTGAGCGCTGAAGAAGGCTTTCTTATCTCTTCTTGCTAGTCTTTGGAACTCTGCATTCAGATGCTTATATCGTTCCTTTTCTCCTTTGCTTTTCGCTTCTCTTCTTTTCACAGCTATTTGTAAGGCCTCCCCAGACAGCCATTTTGCTTTTTTGCATTTCTTTTCCATGGGGATGGTCTTCATCTCTGTCTCCTGTTCAATGTCACGAACCTCGTTCCATAGTTCATCAGGCACTCTATCTATCAGATCTAGGCCCTTAAATCTATTTCTCACTTCCACTGTATAATCATAAGAGATTGGATTTAGGTCATACCTGAATAGTGTAACGGTTTTCCCTGCTTTCTTCAATTTCAGTCTGAATTTGGTAATAAGGAGTTCATAATCTGAGCCACAGTCAGCTCCTGGTCTTGATCTTGTTGACTGTATAGCCCTTCTCCATCTTTTGTTGCAGAGAATATAATCAATCTGATTTTGGTGTTGACCATCTGGTGATGTCCATGTGTAGAGTCTTCTCTTGTGTTATTGGAAGAGGGTGTTTGCTATGACCAGTGCATTTTCTTGGCAAAACTCTATTCGTCTTTGCCCTGCTTCATTCTGCATTCCAAGACCAAATTTCCTGTTAGTCCAGGTGTTTCTTGACTTCCTACTTTTGCATTCCAGTCCCCTATAACGAAAAGGACATCATTTTGGGGTGTTAGTTCTAAAAGGTCTTGTAGGTCTTCATAAAACCGTTCAACTTCAGCTTCTTCAGCATTACTGGCTGGGGCATAGACTTGGATTACCGTGATATTGAATGGTTTGCCTTGGAGATGAACAGAGATCATTCTGTCGTTTTTGAGACTGCATCCCAGTACTGCATTTCAGACTCTTTTGTTGACCATGATGGCTACTCCATTTCTTCTGAGGGATTCCTACCCGCAGTAGTAGATATAATGGTCATCTGAGTAAAATTCACCCATTACAGTCCATTTTAGTTCTCTGATTCCTACAATGTTGACATTCACTCTTGCCATCTCCTGTTTGACCACTTCCAATTTGCCTTGATTCACGGACCTGACATTCCAGGTTCCTATGCAACATTGCTCTTTTCAGCATTGGACCTTGCTTCTATCACCAGTCACATCCACAGCTAGGTATTGTTTTTGCTTTGGCTCCATCCCTTCATTCTTTCTGGAGTTATTTCTCCGCTGACCTCCAGTAGCATATTGGGTACCTACTGACCTGGAGAGTACCTCTTTCAGCATCCTATCATTTTGCCTTTTCATACTGTTCATGGGGTTCTCAAGGCAAGAATACTGAAGTGGTTTGCCATTCCCTTCTCCAGTGGACCACATTCTGTCAGACCTCTCCACCATGACCCACCCGTCTTGGGTTGCCCCGCAGGCATGGCTTAGTTTCATTGAGTTCGACAAGGCTGTGGTCCTAGTGTAATTAGATTGACTAGTTTTCTGTGAGTATGGTTTCAGTGTGTCTGCCCTCTGATGCCCTCTTGCAACACCTACCATCTTACTTGGGTTTCTCTTACCTTGGGCGTGGAGTATCTCTTCACGGCTGCTCCAGCAAAGCGCAGCTGCTGCTCCTTACCTTGAATGAGGGGTATCTCCTCCCGCCACCCTTCCTGACCTTCACGTGGGATGGCTCCTCTAGGCCCTCCTGTGCCTGCACAGCCACCACACCACAGTTCAAAAGCATCAATTCTTCGGCGCTCTGCCTTCTTCACAGTTCAACTCTCACATCCATACATGACCACAGGAAAAACCATAGCCTTGACTAGAGAGACTTTAGTTGGCAAAGTAATATCTCTGCTTTTGAATATACTATCTAGTTTGGTCATAACTTTTCTTCCAAGGAGTAAGCGTCTTCTAATTTCATGACTGCAACCACCATCTGCAGTGATTTTTAAAGTCTGACACTGTTTCCACTGTTTCCCCATCTATTTCCCATGAAGTGATGGGACCAGATGCCATGATCTTCGTTTTCTGAATGTTGAGCTTTAAGCCAACTTTGAGTATCAATAATATCGACGTCTGCCAGAACATTAACACTGAACCCATGCCCCCTCTGCTTACTGTGGGGGTTTGCAACAGTACAATGTGACTTCATACATACCACTGCCCAGGCAATATAAACCTATCTCTTCATTACAGTTTGGAAAATCCCAGAATAGCCTTTTCAGAAACTCTAGGAATTAAATGCTTTGTTCTCCATAAAGAACTCTGAGTTTAACAAACCATTTCTGCATAAACAAATTAGATATAGACTTTTGAGATTTTAATTTAACTATTCTGATTATGACTTAAATCCTCTGAGTTTTAAAAAAATTACAGTTAGCTCTTTGGATACAGTCCATAAGCATCATGACTGTGTTAGCACTTTTCAGAGGCACAAGGGCTCAGTTTACTTGCCCAAAGCATGTAAGTAGTGACCAACGGCAGAGGCAGAACCCATGACTCTTGACTCATATTTCATTGTTTTCATCACACACGAATCCACCCACCTGTCAACTGCCAACTATCTTATTTGTAGAGGCAAACCTATTACTATCTCTATCTGTATTCCCAATCAATGGCTCAAATCTTTCTATTTTCAAACTTAGTTCAGTTCAGTGGCTCAGTCGTGTCCTACTCTTTGGGACCCCATGGACTGCAGCATGCAAGGCTTCTAAGAATGTCCATCACCAACTGCCAGAGCCTGCTCAAACTCATGTCCATCAAGCCAGTGATGCCATCCAAGCATTTTATCCTCTGTCACCCCTTTCTTCTCCTGCCTTCAATCTTTCCCAGCATCAGGGTCTTTTTCAAATGAATCAGCTTTTCACATCAGGTGGCCAAAGTATTGAAGTCTCAGCTTCAGCATCAGTCCTTCCAATGAATATTCAGGGCTGATTTCCTTTAGGATGGACTGGTTGGATCTCCTTGCAGTCAAGGGACTCTCAAGAGTCTTCTCCAACATCGCAGTTGAAAAGCATCAATTCTTCGGTGCTCAGCTTTCTTGATGCTCAACTCTGACATCTATACATAACTACTGGAAAAAACCATAGCTCTGACAAAACGGACCTTTGTTGGCAAAGTAATGTCTCTGCTTTTAAATATGCTGTCTAGGTTGGTCATAGCTTTTCTTCCAAGGAGCAAAGCATCTTTTAATTTCACGGCTCCAGTCACCAACTGCAGTGATTTTGTAACCCAAGAAAATAAAGTTTTCTGGCTGTTTCCATTGTTTCCCCATCTATTTGCCATGAAGTGATGGCACCAGATGCCATGATCTTAGGTTTCTGAATGTTGAATTTGAAGCCACCTTTTTCACTCTCCTCTTTCATCAAGAGGCTCTTTAGCTCCTCTTCGCTTTCTATTAGGGTGGTGTCATCGGCTATCTGAGATTACTGACATTTCTCCCGTAATCTTGATTCCAGCTTGTGCTTCATCCAGCCCGGCATTTCACATGATGTACTCTGCATAGAAGTTAAATAAGCACGGTGACAATATACAGCCTTGACGTACTCCTTTCCCAATTTGGAACCAGTCTGTTGTTCCATGTCTAGTTGTAACTGTTGCAACTGTTGCTTCCTGACCTGCATACAGATTTCTCAAGAAGCAGGTCAGGTGGTCTGTTATTTCCATATCTTGAAGAATTTTCCATAGTTTATTGTGGTCCACAGAAACAAAGGCTTTGGTATAGTCAATAAAGCAGAAGTAGAGGTTTTTCTGGAACTCTCTTGCTTTTTCCATGATCCAGTGGATGCTGGCAATTTGATCTCTGGTTCCTCTGCCTTTTCTAAATCCAGCTTGAACATCTGGAAGTTCACAGTTCATGTACTGTTGGAACCTGGCTTGGAGAATTTTTGAGCATTACTTTACTAGTGTGTGAGATGAGTGCAATTGTGCAGTAGTTTGAACATTCTTTGGCATTGCCTTTCTTTGGGGTTGGAATGGAATCCAATCCTTTTCCAGTCCTGTGGCCACTGCTGAGTTTTCCAAATATGCTGGCATATTGAGGGCAGCACTTTCACAGCATCATCTTATAGAATTTGAAATAGCTCTAGTGGAATTCACCTCCACTAACTTTGTTCATAGTGATGTTTCCTGAGGCCCACTTGATTTCACTTTCCAGGATGTCTGGCTCTAGGTGAGTGATCACATCACTGTGGTTATCTGGGTCATGAAAGTCTTTTCTGTATAGGTCTTCTGTGTATTCTTGCCACCTCTTCTTAACATCTTCTGCTTCTTTGGTCCATACCATTTCTGTCCTTTATTGTGCCTATCTGTGCATGAAGTGTTCCCTTGGTATCTCTAATTTTCTTGAAGAGGCTTCTAGTCTTTTCCATTCTATTGTTTTCCTCTATTTCCTTCATTGATCACTGAGGAAGGCTTTCTTATCTCTCTGTGCTATTTTCTGGAAATCTGCATTCAAATGGGTGTATCTTTCCTTTTCTCCTTTGCCTTTAGCTTCTCCTTTCTCAACTATTTGTAAGCCCTCCTCAGACAACCAATTTGCCTTTTTGGATTTCTTTTCCTTGGAGATGGTCTTGATAATTGCCTCCTGTGCAATGTTACGAACCTCTGTCCATAGTTCTTCAGGCACTCTATCTATCAGATCTAATCCCTTAAATCTCTTTGTCACTTCCACTGTGTAATAGTAAGGAATTTGATTTAGGTCATACCTGAAAGGTCTAGTGATTTGCTCTACTTTCTTCAATTTAAGTCTGAATTTTGCAATAAGGAGTTCAAACTTATAATTAGTTCAGAAAATCAAACAAACACACACCTGGGTCTTAAAAGGTCAGGTTACTTTCCCTTCACAGTTAATGCGTATGTCATTTTGTATGAAAAAATGAGTCAATTACTCTATAAACTGTTTAATATCCACAAAATTAGAAATGCCGTGGAGACTTATAAAATATTTCAAGTCTTTAATAAAAATATTTTCTTTCGAGTGTGTGATTTAAAAAGTCAAATTACTTTTCCTTCAGTTAGTATACATGTCTCTGTGAGCATGAAAAATTAAGAGATTACTCTTTAAAGTACTTAATAATAACTAAAGAATTAGAAATGCAATAAATGCTAAAAAGAAATGATATGGACCTTTTAACAAAGGGGGCAGAGGGTCAAACTAATATTAATTCTCTATTAAGAAATCAACTGATAGTTATGTTAAGTGCTTAAATCCAAATTATTCTAAAATGTTAAAATAAAGTAAGTAGATTTTTGGCTTACACCCAAAATGTTTTCCCATTTAAAAGGGCAACCCGTTATTAAGAAAAATATCATTATAACCATGTAATTTCCTAAATATAAAGGGATCATTGGCTGGTAGACACTTTAATGACTATTTTCCAAAATATACATAACATAATTACCAAAGGACTGGTTAGTTTATGGGTAAGATTTTAGATTTAACATAGGGAAAAATCTACTACTGACTAAGAGCTAACTTAGCTATAAGGGCAACAAAGAACAAAGTATTTGGCACAATGCCCAACAGTCATTTATAATTCATTACATAGTGGTATTAAATTATTTGCTGTATCTAACCTTGCTTTTAGGACAAACTAAAAATTTAAAAAACTTCACTTTGTTTTTGTTTCTTTTAGCACTTTTGATTCACCAATACATTTTGTTGCCTTAAGAGCATGGGCAGTACTTACAAGCTGTGTAACTTTGGCAAGTTAATAATTTCTTAGTCTTCCAGTCTGTAAAATGGGGTAGTATCTAACTTTCGGAACTAAGAGGATTAGAATAGGATACACACAGTGCTGATTATAATGCCCACCACTTAAGATGTATTTAGTAAACGGTAACGATCGTTATAAGAAGACAGACATACTTTTAGAAGCAATGAGATTGAAGAGAATATTTGGAAAATGATATGTATGTCAGCAGTCAATTTTAATTGCATTCACCCATAAATGACACAAGAATAGTCATGACTGATACTGTAACATCCCAAAGGGATTCCCAGTGTCTCCAGCAACCCTAGGTATCTCATGGTGAGAATCTTTTGGCTTGAAAACCTACCTACTAAATCACACTTTAAATTGACTTGTTGATAAAATATGTACGTAATCGTGAAATTAAATTTAAGTTATTTCCAGAATAGGACACGTCCTTTCAAACTTTAAAGATACCACTGAGTCTAAAAAATGGCACATGGAAAGGAAAAAAAATTAGGAACTTCTCTAGGGCTGCCAAATGCCACGAAAATAAGTAAAATTATAAAGGTGGCCATATGTTTCTGAGGGTATATACACATCCATAAAACTTTAAAAGTTTAGAATCAAAATTATAAATTAATCCCAAAGGGATTCTTGTAGGCTTGAATAAATTTCAGTGTAATACATTGAATCACACTAAATTTGACATACAAATTTAAAATAGGATTAACTAGATTCATGAAAAAAATGCAAATTTTCTACAAAGTATCCATGTTCAATTGGCAAAGAAGTCAAAGTGAAACATGGGCTAGATATCAAAATACACAAAATACGCCTACTTGTTCCATGGAAAAGGGCAAATGTCTTCATTTTGCTCACCTAATAAATCAAAATACCCACAGATTTCTGGATATTCTTTAGAGATTTGTTTCTCTTACTGGTTTAACAACTGTATCTTCTCACTTCCATTTACAATTATCCATGTCAGAAATCCCTATCAATATAATGACCTATATATATTACATTAAACTCAAGCTTAGTTAAGCTGACCAGACTAAGTCCCAGAAATTCCTTTTTTTTTTTCACAATTTGAGAGTAGCTCCAAATAAGACTCTTACTGACTACAAACAAAAACAAATAAATCTCAAAATAACCGTTTGTTTTGGAAAGCTGAGGTTTAAAATCAAACAAACAGAAGAGCCCCCCATCCTCAAATACAACTTCAACTCTATTTTTATTGTTGAAGATGTCTTTAAATAGAAGAGTTACTTCTAGTCAGGTCTGGAAGAGTAAACTGACCAAGTTCAATATAAGTTCAATACAAGAACTTGTGCTCGATTAATCGTGTTCGATTCTTTGCAACTCCATGGGCTATAGCTCGCCAAGCTCCTCTGTCTATGAAAATTTCTATGCAAGAATACTGGCGTGGCTTGCCATTTCCTACTCCATGTAAGAACTTACTTTAAAGTAATAATAGTAATATATCTCCATTCCCAAAGCCCTGATACTGGAGAAAAAAAGATGATGATGCAGAAAGCATAAAAAAGAAAAACAGACTACTTTAACTCTTTTGAACAAAATACTTGATAACCTAAAAGAAAGGGGAATGAAGTGTAAACAGGACAGAGTAATAACTACATTCTGACCCTTTTCATAACAAATTTCATTTACTTAACCATCGTCTATTTTCACGTGATATTAGATAAAGAAGAACTGATTACATGAATGGAGGCACAATATCACTGCGTGAAAACAAAAGACCAGAAAAAAGAACCATTTCAATATTTCCCCCCACTATGACTAATTTTAATTTGTACTTCCACCTTCAAATTTAGCTCTCCCACTCAACTCCACACATAATCTAAACTGGCTTCTATTCAGTAATGATATACCGAAAAAATGATAACAGAAACAGAGAAAAAGGCAAAAGAGTATGAAATTACAAGTTCCAGAGCATTTCTCAATTTTAAGAATGACATAAAGTTCATGTTTGAATGGAATAAAGAAAATGGGATATGGGAAATAAATGGGGGGGGGGAAGAGAGATCAGAAAGATGCAATTTCAGATTTCTTGACAATATTATCCAGCTTAAAATGCATGATACTTTTCATCAGAATTTCATTTACTGTTCCCATTTGATTCTCCCAAGACAATCAGGTATTTAAATTGTACATTATATAAGGACTCAATTTTTTCCTAATATTTTCAGTTTTTTTCCAAAGTCAAGGAAAGAAAATAAATCCCTAAGAAAGGAAAATAAATGTAAACATCTTGACTCTTTGTAACTCTAACATAATCAAAATAATGAAAAACTGTATTTCAGAGTAAAATGAAGTGAGGCAAATAATTCTTAAACATCTAATGAAGAAAAAACTTGACACAGTCTCTCCCTGCATTGACAGTCTGCACTGACTGGGCCAAAAAAGCCAACTACATACACAGACACGCACAATTTATCTTGAATTGTGTATAAATATACCTGAAATCAGAATTTACCCACCGCTTACCCAATAGTCAAAAAAAGCTTCTATGACAACACTAACCAAAATAAATTACATTTACAATTTAATTTCATGGTTGAAATTCATTCCAGAAACTTTTAAAACAACAGATCTTCAAATGATCTTAGCAATCAACCATATTATTTCCCTCTATTAAACAAACCAAAACTTAAAAACAGAATTCAACATGGGCAACAGCTAATTTTGAGACTATCTCTGCTGAAATAAGAGATCCTTGAAGACACAATTTGCATCTTACTTATCTCTGTATGTATAGTTTCTAGTACCATACTTGGCATAGTAGGTGCTCAAAAAAATCACTTGGTCAATCAAATGAAAGAAAGACAGTAATTTCATATTATGTAACAAGAACTTTAAAAACATTCTTCCCTTTGACTCAAGGTAATTCTACTTACAAGAAATAACCTTAAACAAAGGACCTAGAATGAATACAAGAACAAACAAAGATATTCAATGAAGTTATATTTTTAGCTTAAAAAATTGAAGATAATCTAAATATCAAAAGTTAAGGAAACTAGAAAGTAAATTATGATTCATTCGCATGAGAGTACACTGCCATGAGGAATTATTTATAAAGAGGGTTTTGATGAAATAAGAAAATACTCATGATAAAATATTAAGAAAAAAATCCCACAAGTGTTTGATCCCAACTGTTTAAAAAAAAAAATACCTAAGAAAAGATGTGAAGGAAATAAACACAAATATTAAAAGCACTTTCGCTACATTTTCCATATTGGCCAGTTTATTTAAATACATAGATAAAGCAACTGTGCCAGTTTCTATTATTTTTCAATATTACTATGTATTTGTATGGAGGTTCCTGGGCAATACAATAAATTTGGTTTTTTGTGTGAAAAGTTAAACAAACAATAAATTATCAGGAGATGTCTACTCATACTTGGGCTGACTCCTAAATTAATATGGACAATCACAAACGTTAGAAATTGCTTTACCCATGAAATAAAACTGGTGTTTGAAGGCAAATAAAATACTCTTTTGGATTTTTATTTTCTTTCCTTTACATTCGACTTTTAAGTTGTTTCCATTATAGCATCGCTGATATTTCTTCACAATTTAAAAAACACTTTAATCTCCTCATATCCTGCTGTTGTTCTTTTATTTTCCCAATCTCAAGTGAAACATGAAAGCAGTAACTTTCAGTATAAGCTAATGAAGCAAAAATGAGGTGGGGCTACTGTCCAAATTTCTGGATTAGCCAAAATCTGCTGGACAATCATGATGGGATGGGGAAAAACACACAAGTAAACAACTACTCTGTGGCCACATGTTATGGCCTATCTTCTAAAAGGACCTTTACTGATGTCTCAATTAGTCTACAAATCTCTGCATGCGATAAGGTTCCTACCTACTCCATTCCCATGAAAACGTTCTGAAAGAGAGGATCAATGATGTCGATTGTTATTACACTGCTGTCACCAGCTCTTCTTCTATCCACTCCTTTTAACATCCAGGTGCCCTAGGGGTTTATTACGGTTCACACTGTTCTCCCTCGGTAGAATTCTCACGGTTCTAACCACTTCCAGACAAGATATTGGGTTGGTCAAAAAGTTCATTCAGGTTCTTCCATGAGCTGTTACAGAAAAACCTGAATGAATTTTTTGGCCAACCCAATACAAGACACCAGGTATCTCCCTGGAGCTTTAGACTCCACATTCAACTTCTACACAGGTGACCCGTTAAATCACTTTAAACTCGATATGCTGAACACTAAACACCACTTTTGGTGACTCGGCATTGTTTATAAAATTAAAGCTACCCCCTGATCTGGCTTCACTCTACTATTCAGCTTCATCCTCTGCCATCCATATTTGTTTTTCTGAAAGCCTAGTAAAATAAAATTACTACCTAGTATTTATTAAAGGCCCATTAAATACCAGGTACTATTCTAAGCACTTTGTATGATTAATTCATGAATCTGCACAGCAATTCAATAAGGTAGATGTTATTATTTTCATTTTATGTTGAGGAAAGTATCTTCCCTAAGCTATCTACATCCTGTGCTCCTTATTTAATACTGTGCAATTTTTCATAAATGCCTCTATACATCAAGCATTGTCCTGGAGATTCAAGGTAAATATGACAAAGATGACCCATATCCTCATGGAACTCATACTCTAGTAAATATATGGAATAAACAAACAAACAAAAAAGTACTATAGACTTTAAAATCCCAGGAAGAAAATCAAAAGGATTTTATGACAGAAAATTCACTGAGATGGTCCTACTTAACAGTAATGAAAGAAAGCCTCTCTGAAAAATGACTTTTAAGGTGAGACCTAAAGGATGAGAGGGTGTCAACTATGCAGACGGGAAGATATATCCAGACAAAGACTGGGCCCTTACAAAGCACAAAAATGGTGTTAGGGACTGAACGGCATTCTCCTGAAATTCATGTGCTGAAGCCCTAATCCCCACAGTGATTTTGCTTGGAGACAGGGCTTTTAAGGAGTGATTAAGGTTAAATGAGGTCAGAAGGATGAGACCCTAAACCTACCTTATGAAAAGAGGAAAACACATTAGAGACTTTTCTCCAAATGCACAAAAAAGAAAAGCCACTTAAGGACACAGTGAAAAGGTACCATCCGCAAGGCAGGAAGAGAGGCCCCACCAGAAACCAACCTTGATGGCACCCTGATATCGAGTTCCAGCCTACAGAACAGTGAGCAAATAAATTTCCAGGACTTCCCTGGTGGTACAGTGGATAAGAATGCACATGCCAACGCAGGGGACAAGAAGATTACAGAGCCACTACGCCGCAGAGCAACTAAGCCCGAGAGCTGCAGCTACGGAAGAATGTGTGCCTAGAGCCTGTGCTTCACAACAAGAGAAGCCACTGCTAGCTGCAACTAGAGAAAGCCCTTGGGCAGCAATGAAGATCCAGTGCAACCCAAAATTTTAAAAATAATAATTAACTAATTTTTAAAAAATAAAGAAAATAAGCTTGCTAAGTCATCCAAATCTATGGTATTTTGTTATAGCAGTCCAATCAAACAAATACAAATGGGAAAGACAGAGATGCTTTGTAGGAAATGATAAAAAAAAAAACAAAAAACAGTGTACTGGAATATAGAGAGCAATGGAGATAATAAGATGTCAAAGACTCTTACGTCCACAGATGGTAGATGAACCAGAAATAAAAGATCATAAAAACTGTCCCTGGTGCAGGCGTTTTTAAGCTGGCTGATACTAAAATTCAGAAATGTACGGTATGGGTTTTTGTTCTCTCAGTGACTGTGAGTCACTGACATATAATGACTAGAATATAATAATCTATATTCCATCTTGGAAGGCATAAAACAACCCCTACAATAAAGAACTGAACTCTTCACAAAATGTTAACAGTGCCCTGTTGAGGAGTAGTGGCTAATAGTATGTTTGGTTTTCTTAGGGAGTACAGAAGACCAAGAGTTAGCCTTTTTTGGTAGTTCTTACACCACTAAGGATAGTTTTGAGCTAATTCTGGAGAATTAACAAATATGTGTTGTGCCTATGCACCAGGAATGGTGGTGGGTACTCTGGAGCATACTCAAAGGAATCCAACAACAATTCTAGGTCTAAGGGCCAGAGTCAGGAGATATGACACCACATTTCAGAGCATATAAGGCACCACTGGCTTGAAAATCTATCAATTTATGTACCACTAAAGAAGGTAATATCACCAAATAAATTATGACATCAATGGTAAGATACACCATAATTTTAGAGCCACTGAAACATGAAAAAATACACATCTTAAATAAATGAAAAAGAATATGAAAATAGCTAAAATCCAAATAGTAAGAGTCATATAAAAAAGCCCATAGAAGGCAAGAAGTTTCGGTCTAGAGAAAAAGATGTGAACATCATCTAAAAGGAGGTATTAAAAGTCGTAATTTGGATAAAGGCCAAAAAGAAGGCAAGAAAGGGCACTGTAAAGACAACTTTTAAAGCAAACATGGATTAAAATATTTCATTGCTTTATTACAAATAATGGTTTTCATTTTATGATAATCTCATGCTGCTCTTCATTGCATTGCTAACTTTAACACTACAAATTTACCAACAAAAAAGCAAAGCACACTGAAGATTAAGAAAATGCTCAAGATCATATCGTTGTTGTTGTTCAGTCGCCCAGTCATGTCTGAGTCTTTGCGACACCATGGGTTGCAGCATGAGATCATATAAAGCAATACAAAAAGCAGAGCGTCCCATTCATTTCAAACCTGGTGGTGAAATCACCTGGACATGCCCTTTGGGTATGTGCATAAACTTAGTCAAAAAGACAATGGTTCAGGGGCCTCCTGGTGGCTCAGTTCCCCCACTTGCTCCAACTAGAGAAAAGCCCGCACAGCCACAAAGACCCAGCACAGCCAAAAATAAGTAAACAAAATTTAAAAAATAAAAAGCAATGGTTCACACCTTTGAAAGCAGAACCTGAGAGCAACCCAGAAGGTATAATATAATTATAGGGACATAAATTCCTAGGTTTATGTTTATTTATGTTATTATAAACATTCACAGTTAACAGAGCTATAAAAAACTCAAGTCATATCATAGTATCAAACTGTTTTCTCCTTCAAAAAATTTTTTTTGAAGATCATGGGAATATTTATGTTCAATACTCTTAAATCAGTAATTTTTAAGTATTTTTAAAGCATAGAGGCAATGTTATCTTTGTAAATGAAAAAGCATGGTTCCAAGTCACACATGGGATAAGAAAGAAGAAAGTCTATAATTCTCTGGTGTTAACACTTAAATGTTTTATAAATACACTAAATGTAAGTAAATTTTATTCATTTTGACTGAAAAACCTGCTGATAAACCTCCCCTAAGAGTGGGAGAATGAGGTTTGTAGGGAAGAAAAAGGAGAAATGGAAGGAGAGAATGAGGGAAACCCTCAGGAAAAAGAGACCCTGTGAAAAAAGGGGCAAGAGAAGCAGCAGAAAGGTGACCTAGCTCAATAAATGACTAGCTAACAGAGTTGAGATGGTAAAGTTCATTACATTGCCCAGAACAGACTTCCCAAGTAAAGCGAAGATTGCAGTTTTTTGCCAAAAACTGAGCCATGATGACTCAGAGTACATCATGAGAAATGCTGGGCTGGATGAAGCACAAGCTGGAAAGATGGCTGGGAGAAATATAAATAACCTCAGATATGCATATGACACCACCCTTACGACAGAAAGTGAAGAAGAACTAAAGAGCCTCTTGATCAAGTGAAAGAGTAGAGTGAAAAAGCTGGCTTAAAACTCAACATTCAGAAACCTAAGATCATGGCATCTAGTTCCATCGCTTCATGGCAAATAGATGGGGAAATAATGGCAACAGTGACAGACTTTATTTCTTTGGGCTCCAAAATCACTGCAGATGGTGACTGTAGCCATGAAATTAAAAGATGCTTGCTCCTTGGAAGAAAAGCTATGACCAACCTAGACCGCATATTAAAAAGCAGAGACATTACTTTGCTGACAAAGGTCCATCTTATCAAAGCTATGGTTTTTTCAGTACTCATGTATGGATGTGAGAGTTGGACTATAAAGACAGCTGAGCGCCGCAGAATTGATGCTTTTGAACTGTGGTGTTGGAGAAGACTCTTGAGAGTCCCTTGGACTCCAAGGAGATCCAACCAGTCCATCCTGAAGGAGATCAGTCCTGGGTGTTCATTGGAGGGACTGATGTTGATGCTAAAACTCCAATACTTTGGCCATCTGATCCAGAGAGCTGACTCCTTTGAAAAGACCCTGATGCTGGAAAAGATTGAGGGCAGGAGGAGAGGCGGACGACAGAGGATGAGATGGTTGGATGGCATCACCGACACAATGGACATGGGTTTGGGTGGATTCTGGAGTTGGTGATGGACAGGGAGGCCTGGCGTGCTGCAGTTCATGGGGTCGCAGAGAGTCGGACACGCCTGAGAGACTGAACTGAAGTTCATGTTCATGGTTGGTCAACACATATTCTTGGGCTACTTCGTGACTGCTTTTACATAATCAAATGCCCTCATAGGAAAAAAAAAGTCCAAGCAATTTTCCAAAACTATGTGTCATACAACAATACTGTGATTAAACTCACACGTGTCAAGAAAAGTTTTGAAAAATGTGAAATACCTCAGTCTGACCTTCATGGGCACTGGTCTCATGAGTAACTCGAATGGCCTGTAATATAAAGTATTAACAGGAAAAAATGATTATATTCAACTTTTTGAATGAAAACAACAATGCTAAATTTTAACATCTAAAGTCTTGTTAAGAAACAACAGACTGGAGGAGATTTCTGGAACAGTTTAACACTAAATATTTAAGAATGACTTCTGAGTAACCAAATGAATTGCTTTGCTTTCCAACCCACAAATCTCCAAAGCCTCAGGAAACTGAGTATCTGCTTATTTGCAATTGCCGGTGGTAAGTGGGGGTTATTTACATTGTTTAACTGTTAGAACTAACATTTAACACTTTATTCAACTGAGACTAGAATAAAGTAAGCATCTCACAGATAGAGACTGAAAAAGCTTAGCTCATCTGTTCCTCCAGGTTACATGCTATTATTCTGCAGCTCTAGCTCTATTTATGCTTAATCATGCAGCTTCAGTCAGCACTTTAGAAATGTGGAGCAAAAAGCATGCATTTATCAGAAGCTAGAGATTTCAGGTTCCTGAACTTGAAAAAAAAAATGTTCTTATAATATCCACTATTAGCAAAGATGAAGAGAAATGGACAAAGAAGTAAATTACAGGTGAAAGTACAACCTTTATGAATGGCAATTTGGCAATAATATCAAAGCTTTAAAAAAACATGCAATCTGTTTGATCTATCAATTTCTTTTCTAGTTTATATATTTAATTATAACTCTACATAATCACATATAACTAATATTTGCAAAGATTTAGCTACAGTGATATACCTTGCAGTATTTTTTCAAATGGTGAAAAAAGACGGAAAAATATTAAACTTCTGACAATAATTTATTAGTTAAATAAAATACTACACAATGGAAAGCTAGGCAGCCATTAAATGATGATGTCAAATATATACTTACTGGTATGTAATACGTTTGTGATAAGTGAAAAAAGCAAGTTATAAAACAATATTACAGTGTGATCAAATTTTGTGTGTATACTTATATATTCCCTATAAAAAGCATTAACGGTGGCTACCTCTCACTGGTGGGATTACTGGTGACTTTTACGTTGTTTATTTTTATGTAAAATAAAGATGTTTCATGAGATCTGCAGGTTTTTTAAAGAAAAGTAACTTAATCAATGTATATGAGAATGCTAAAACAACATAATCAAATCAATGGATTTACTGGGCTCAAACTGCATAACAGATTGTTTTAGCCAAGTAATTTGTACACAGTAGTGTTTACAGTTTCAAAGAATGTACAATCCACTTAATAATGTCAGTAAAAAGTAAAAAGCCTTCAATAGCAAAATAGATTTCAAATATAATAAAGGTAAATACCTCTCTAAAAAAATTCTATGATATGGTATAATCATTTAAAACTAGACTATGCGGCCTGTGTCCTCACACATGAAAAAATATTACTATACTGATAAAATAGCTAGAGAATGTTCTGACATCTGCCATTAAACCTTTGTTTTTTCCATTCATTGGTCTTCAGCCGTGTTCCAAATTCCCAGTGAAAGACACACAGGGTATTGCCAAACACGTTCTTTACCACAGGAAGGGAATGGTAAGGAATGGTCAACTATAAGATATTTTATAAATTTGTAAATCAAACTGCCTTTTTTCTCTCATTCAGTTCTGCACATAGAAAAGAAGTGACAATTTATCAACATTTATGGTTATTTCAGATAGTGTTACCTGAAAAGTACAAAAGGCCTTTTTTAATGGATACGACCAAATCCTTAATTGCTCAAAACTGTAGTTTCAAGACAAACTCCCAAACAGAATCTATAATTTCACAGAACTTTGCCCACAAATGACAGCAAGGCAGAAAAAGGTACCGACGTCATAGTTCTCCAGGTATCTGGCTCGTTCTTCAGGGCTCATTGATGCAGACTCCTCCAGGAATTTTTTCAAGGTTGATCCAGATTCTGAGAATTTTAAAGATGATAAAACTGAAAAAGCCTGGTATCTCAAAAAGACTGAGACGTGAAAATACTAGAAGCAAGCTAAACATTTTTCAGGTTAAAACCCTTTCATTGGTAAGGAATGTAAGATAAATGACAGGGCTTAAACCTCTGTTTATCAACAATACAGAAGAATCGGAAGCATTAATATTTTCCCTAATAGGAAATATGTACATTCCCATTATAAAAGAAAGGGAAGAAAAGCTTTATTTACTACTTCGAAGAAAGAACTAGAGCACCACCTACTGCTCAATAAGTTAACTTACAACTTGTGGAGGGGGAAAAGAGCGGTAATGAAAAACTGTTTACCAAAGTGCATCTTGTCTTTATTGTTGGCAATAGCATGGATTAGTCCAATTGTTCCACAGGCATTGCTGATTGTTTGCTTCATGAAATATACTGACGATGTAACATCTTGTCCCCGAGATTTTATTTTTTCCTCTTCTTCTGTTCTGAATACTTCATACTATTAAAAACAAAAAAAGGTCTACATGTAAAAAATAATATATTAAAAGGACTCTAATGTAAATTTGGAAAAACTCTAGACATCAGTGGAGATATAGTTAACATGGCATATCTTAATGCAACACAATAAAGTATTTTAAAAAGAATAAAATGGATTTACATATTCTGACTCAGAAATCTGTTCATTATTATAGAGTGGTTTTAGGTCAGTATATATTAATCTGATTCTCAATTATGTTTTAAAAATATTTATATATGCATTGAAAAGTGATAAAGGATATAAAAAAACGTAACAGAGGTTATCTCTGGGCTAAGATATTACTGGAGAATTTTTATTTCCTATTTTTCACATTTCTGTATTGTTATACCATATTAACAAAATTTATACTACATTTATAAGCATATGATATTCATAACATTAACCATTATCTATAACAACTGACAGTAAAAACAATACAGTACAATTAGGTCAAAAGTGTGTGCTCTACATCTGACTGCCTGAACCATTATAAGCTGTGCAACTCCAGCAAGTTATTTTTTCAATTGTAAAAAGCATTAAAAATAATGAGGTTAAAAAATGAGTGAGGACAGAATAAAACATTGTAAATCAATTATACCTGAAGAAAATGAATTTTTAAAAACTGAGTGAAGAGAAGGAAGAGAATAGAAAGATAATTTATTGTTTTGATGTTTTCCTGTAATTTTCAGATTTCAATAGAGTAGGGAGTCTTACTATATCCCACAAGCAACAGGCCACATCTGGCCCACTGCCTGGTATCACAGATAGAGTTTTAGCTTTGTATTGTCTGTGGCTGTCTTTATACTAAAAGGCAAAGTTAAATCGTCATAGCAGAGATTATTAGGCCTGCAAAGTTACAAATATTTACTAGCTGACCCTTCACAGAAAGTCTGCTGACCCCTGCAATAACAGAAATAAATGATGTCTATTAAAAACCCATAATTAAGGAACTGCTTTTAACAACAAATGCACCTATGCCTTAAAACATAATTTCTGTGAATGTGCTTCTAAATCAAATTTTAAAATAATATTTTCTGAATAAATTCTGAACCATTAATTCAGGCATATAGCCCAACTGATAAAATCTGAAAGGTTCAATATAGTAAGGTTTGTGTTGACATGTTTATATAATCCTTCAGTTTAGACTGTTATTATTGTTGTCTAATATCAGTTCTCCTTGGTGACAAAGCAAAATGAGATTTGATAACTTAAGATTTAATGTTTAGAAAAAAATCCTGAAATGACACACAGCAGGTATAGCAGAAAAGGAAAAGCAATTATGGCAGACTACAGTGAAAACACAGAGTCAAGAGACAACAAAAATATTAATGAGAGAGAAATGAATTTATAGCTTCTTCATCTGTGATTCATTGGCTGGTAAGCACTACAATGAAACATATTTAAAACACTGTAACTGACTTTATTTAAAGCATAATGAGGTATTCATGACAGTTCCTTTTCTATTAGTATGTTGAAGCCATTCACAACTACATGATCAGTTTCTAAATGAAAACACCGTATAGCTCCTAAAATATCCATAGATATCCTCTGTGACTTTATTATGTCACTTATTATAAGCTGAAAGAGGGATCTACCAAATTGTAAGAGAGACCAAAAAGTGGCCGATGCCACTATATTCTCTACTTATGTAAGTAAGTATAAATACTTACTCATTTCTCTCACATCTTCCCAAGCATTTACTTCATTTTTTACAATGCTGAGCTCATCCTATTATCTCGAAGTTTAAAAAGAAAAATCAGAAGGCTATAGTCTCAAAGTCATTTTAAAATGAGCTTAAAATTTCTGGCTCCAATGATATGAACATCTACATGATTATCATTCTAGAAGAAAGGCTGAAACAGAGAGATCTGAATTTGGATACAGAGATCTAAGAATAGCTATTTAGAATCCCCAACACATTCTAAATCTGCCGATTAAACTGTATTTTAAGCTTAAAGATTTCCACCCAAATCAAGTATTTTCTGAAAATAATGTAAGCCATGTCATTAGTTATACTTACCTCCTTAAAACAAAGATTTGTTTATACATATGTGTGTTTTAAAAATTTACATATTTTATATACAAATTTTCACTAATTTGAATAGATATTCTGTATTCATATATTTTCTAAGACAGATTTAAGATTATCCATTTCTAAAGTATATACATCAAAATGTGATTAAATGTCACACCAAAACAGGTGAGATGCCTGTTTAAAAAAAAGAAAACTATCCAAGTTTAAAAGACTAACCCAGGGCTTCTCTGTCAATCTACAAATCAAAATCTAAATACATCTCTTTAATAAAATTAGATTTTTAAGATGTCCCCATTCCTAGATTTCCTCATTTTATGCAAGAATAGAATTATTTGTTCTTAAAGAAGAGCATAGGTTTAACTCAACATTGAAAAAGCACTCTGCATTTCCCAGAAACTCTCTTACTTAACAATTACCTTTTCTGTAATAGGGAAGAGAAGTAACACTGCACACACTGGTCTTGGTACCATGCTAAGGAGTTCAGGATCCATTCCATATACATCAACAAACTGCCAGTTAGGATGCAGACCTAATTGTTTGAGAAACTGGGAAAAGAGGAAAAAAAAATAGGGAAAGTTTTTTTAAAAACAGGGAAATAACCAATGTGTATATACTATGTATCTGATATACAAAAGGGAATGGAAGGTACAAATATTACTGATGTTCAATAAGAATAAAGTAAAGCAGGTTCTTCATGAACTATGTGAGAAGAGAGCAATTTATTCATTCACTTAACTAACACTTGAAATTTATAATTTATTAAGCAAAACTCCTTGCCCCCACCCCCAAAATCCACTATACTTTGGGACTGAACAGTCAGGACTTCACCAAACATATACAAGGTGGCTTGGCTGATAGCTTAAAACTCATTCTTAAAACGGACTTTTGGACTCTGTGGGAGAGGGAGAGGGTGGGATGATTTGGGAGAATGGCACTGAAACATGTATACTATCATGTAAGAAACGACTCGCCAGTCTATGTTTGATACAGGATACAGGATGCTTGGGGCTGGTGATGGAGATGATCCAGGGAGATGATATGGGGTGGGAGGTGGGAGGGGGGTTCAGGATTGGGAACTCATGAACACCCGTGGCGGATTCAAGTCAGTGTATGGCAAAACCAATACAGTATTGTAAAGTAAAATAAAGTTAAAAAAAAACAACAACAACTCATTCTCAACATTTGATTTTTAAGGAAATGCATCTAAGTTCTAGTATATAAAGACTTATTTTAGTAGTAAATCAGCATAGTTTATCCTAATTATAAAAAATGATGCCTGAGGCTTAAAGACAAATGTTAGAGCGATATCACAAGTTTTATCAATGAGCGAAAGAGTATATAACGCCAAAAAAGTCCAAGTGAATTGTGTGAATACCAGAAAGTGCTTGATATAAAGTCACCTACTGGCTCTCTGACTTCCAGTACACAATGACACCTACTCAACTTCACTGTCCCGCTTACATTTGATAAAACAACTGCAACAAAAGAGGAGTGGTTTCTTGACTCTTGGAGAATTCACAGGGAAATAAAATATCAGACCCTAATCTACTGCAGAGAGAAAAAGAACATACTAATGAGAACGATGTCAATTTCACAATAAACTCATATGTCTGTATGGAAGGAAACTGATGATTTTTAAAAGTGCACCATCACAAAATAAATTTTACATGACAGAAATAAAGGAGCAGAGGAAACAAGAAATGTATTAAAAATGCATCATTATACCCTACCTCAAGAATACATTATAGTATCTACTGGTTTAACATTATGTGAGATTTAAAAATAAAAAAGTGCTTTGGGTATTTCTCCTTGAAGAACAATCACAGGTACTTAGATGATAATGAGACTTTGCAAAACCAATGGAAGCCATGCCCTACTCCATGAACAGTGTTAGTCATCTCACAGTAAGGTTCTCCAGGAAATGACTTTCCTGATGAAAGGATGACCACCGTCCACATCCCTCCATCTCTTGGCTTGTAGAAGAAACACTACTTAATGATAATATGGTTGGTCAAAAATAATGTCCTTGATATGTTTAATAAGAAACATACTGAATTTAAAAACTTCTCTTGGCAGAATGTGCTCAGCATCCATGGATTCATTAACATGCTCTGCAACAGTCTGGGGCCAGAGAACTCAACAGACTCTTCTAGCTAATACCAATTCTTCATCTGGTTCTTATTCATGATTCCAGACTTTAATAAAGTTCAATAAAGTATTCCAAATTACTCCCTCTCGCTCCTCCACTGTCTCTGAAATTCTTAGTCTAGGCCCTCAATATTCAATTCTATCGAGAAACCAAAAAAGGACTAAAATTGACTGCAGAGCCCAGAAAAGGAACTACGTCTTATTCATCTTTTTAATCTCATACCATAGACACTCAAGTTATATTTATGGAACCAGCAACAAATTTGCTGAATTTGTTGAAAACTGTATCACTATTTTAATCTAGTCATCTGTATGTCTGCATATGTCTGTTAAGCTGTGTTAATAATGAATATTTAATATATATTTGGTTTCATTTGTGCCAAGTTAAAGAGGCAGGAAAGATACATTTGGCTTCTAATGTGAAACCAGGCATTTATTTTATCAGCGCCACACACTCCAGATACCAAATACTGCCTGCACAGAACTGACAGCTCTAAAACGCACACTGTCAAGGAAAAGTATCATAAACCCTCATAAGATAATCTAAATTTATCGGTTAATTTTATGTAACCCCAAGTCATATTGCTATAAAGTTATAAAATAAAATGTACATGTAAGACAGTAAATTTTCACATCTAGAAGGGAATGGCAAACCACTTCAGTATTCCTGCCTTGAGAACCCCATGAACAGTATGAAAAGGCAAAATGATAGGATACTGAAAGAGGTACTCTCCAGGTCAGTAGGTGTCCAATATGCTACTGGAGGTGGGTGGAGAAATAACTCCAGAAAGAAAGAAGGGATGGGGCCAAAGCAAAAACAATACCCAGCTGTGGATGTGACTGGTGATAAAACAAAATACAATGCTGTAAAGAGTAATACTGCATATGAACCTGGAATGTCAGGTCCATGAATCAAGGCAAATTGGAAGTGGTCAAACAGGAGATGGCAAGAGGGAACGTCAACATTCTAGGAATCAGCGAACTAAAATGGACTGGAATGGGTGAATTTAACTCAGATGACCATTATGTCTACTACTGTGGGCAGGAATCCCTCAGAAGAAATGGAGTAGCCATCATAGTCAGCAAGAGTCCGAAATGGAGTACTTGGATGCAATCTCAAAAACGACAGAATGATCTCTGTTCGTTTCCAAGGCAAACCATTCAATATCACTGTAATCCAACTCTATGCCCCAACTAGTAATGCTGAAGAAGCTGAAGTTGAACGGTTCTATGAAGACCTACAAGACCTTTTAGAACCAACACCCAAAAAAGATGTCCTTTTCATTATAGGGGACTGGAAGGCAAAAGTAGGAAGTCAAGAAACACCTAGAGTAACAGGCAAATTTGGCCTTGGAATGAGGAATGAAGCAGGGCAAAGACGAATAGAGTTTTGCCAAGAAAATGCACTGGTCATAGCAAACACCCTCTTCCAATAACACAAGAGAAGACTCTACACATGGACATCACCAGATGGTCAACACCGAAATCAGACTGATTATATTCTTTGCAGCAAAAGATGGAAAACCTCTATACAGTCAGCAAAAACAAGACTGGGAGCTGAGTGTGGCTCAAATCATGAACTCCTTATTGCCAAATTCAGACTGAAATTGAAGAAAGCAGGGAAAACCGCTAGACCATTCAGGTATGACCTAAATCAAATCCCTTATGATTATACAGTGGAAGTGAGAAATAGATTTAAGGGCCTAGATCTGATAGAGAGAATGCCTGATGAACTATGGAACAAGGTTCGTGACATTGTACAGGAGACAGGGATCAAGACCATCCCCATGGAAAAGAAATGCAAAAAAGCAAAATGGCTGTCTGGGGAGGCCTTACAAATAGCTGTGAAAAGAAGAGAAGCAAAAAGCAAAGGAGAAAAGGAAAGATATAAGCATATGAATGCAGAGTTCCAAAGACTAGCAAGAAGAGATAAGAAAGCCTTCTTCAGTGCTCAATGCAAAGAAATAGAGGAAAAGAACAGAATGGGAAAGACTAGAGATCTCTTCAAGAAAATTAGAGATACCAAGGGAACATTTCATGCAAAGATGGGCTCGATAAAGGACAGAAATGGTATGGACCTAACAGAAGCAGAAGATATTAAGAGGTGGCAAGAATACATAGAAGAACTGTACAAAAAAGATCTTCACAACCCGGATAATCATGATGGTGTGATCACTCACCTAGAGCCAGACATCCTGGAATGTGAAATCAAGCGGGCCTTAGAAAGCATCACTACGAACAAAGCTAGTGGAGGTGATGGAATTCCAGTAGAGCTATTTCAAATCCTGAAAGATGATGCTGTGAAAGTGCTGCACTCAATATGCCAGCAAATTTGGAAAACTCAGCAGTGGCCACAGGACTGGAAAAGGGCAGTTTTCATTCCAATCCCAAAGAAAGGCAATGCCAAAGAATGCTCAAACTATCACACAATTGCACTCATCTCACACACCAATAAAGTAATGCTCAAAATTCTCCAAGCCAGGCTTCAGCAATACGTGAACTGTGAACTCCCTGATGTTCAAGCTGGTGTTAGAAAAGGCAGAGGAACCAGAGATCAAATTGACAACATCCGTTGGATCATGGAAAAAGCAAGAGAGTTCCAGAAAAACATGTACTTCTGCTTTATTGACTATGCCAAAGCCTTTGACTGTGTGGATCACAATCAACTGTGGAAAATTCTGAAAGAGATGGGAATACCTGACCACCTGACCTGCCTCTTGAGAAATCTGTATGCAGGTCAGGAAGCAACAGTTAGAACTGGACATGGAACAACAGACTGGTTCCAAATAGGAAAAGGAGTACATCAAGGCTGTATATTGTCACCCTGCTTATTTAACTTCTATGCAGAGTACATCATGAGAAACGCTGGACTGGAAGAAACACAAGCTGGAATCAAGATTGTCGGGAGAAATATCAATAACCTCAGATATGCAGATGACACCACCCCTATGGTAGAAAGTGAAGAGGAACTAAAACGCCTCTTGATGAAAGTGAAAGAGGAGAGTGAAAAAGTTGGCTTAAAGCTCAACATTCAGAAAACTAAGATCATGGCATCTGGTCCCATCACTCCATGAGAAATAGATGGAGAAACAGTGGAAACAGTGTCAGACTTTATTTTGGGGGGCTCCGAAATCATTGCAGATGGTGACTGTAGCCATGAAATTAAAAGACGCTTACTCCTTGGAAGAAGTTATGACCAACCTAGATAGCACATTCAAAAGCAGAGACATTACTTGGCCGACTAAGGTCCGTCTAGTCAAGGCTATGGTTTTTCCAGTAGTCACGTATGGATGTGAGAGTTCGACTGTGAAGAAGGCTGAGCGCCGAAGAATTGATGCTTTTGAACTGTGGTGTTGGAGAAGACTCTTGAGAGTCCCTTGGACTGCAAGGAGATCCAACCAGTCCATTCTGAAGGAGATCAACCATGGGATTTCTTTGGAAGCAATGATGCTAAAGCTGAAACTCCAGTACTTTGGCCACCTCATGCGAAGAGTTGACTCATTGGAAAAGACTTTGATGCTGGGAGGGATTAGGGGCAGGAGAAGAAGGGGACGACCGAGGATGAGATGTCTGGATGGCATCACTGAGTCGATTAACCTGAGTCTGAGTGAACTCCGGGAGTTGGTGATGGACAGGGAGACTTGGCGTGCTGTGATTCACGGGGTCACAAAGAGTTGGACACGACTGAGTGACTGAACTGAACAGTTAAACACTTTAGTGAAAAAATCTGGACAAAACCGGCAAATTACCTTGAAGGTGTACATTTATTCCATGCCAGCCAAAGCTAAAGAGTATATATATTACCAAGCTCCAAAGGCGGCAGGTTGTAGTTAGAATGCTAAGTATTGGACTGAAGATACATTAATGATTAAATTAAATATATTAAAATGATTAAAATTTAACTGGAATCATATTTCTCCTTAACTTTTTTCTCAGTTAATCAAATAAGATTGATAAAAAGAAGTTCATTTTAATTTGTATATATGAAGTACATCAATGCAACCTTTGTTGAAGATACTGTTATGAGTCAGACTCACCCAGAAGTCATCACAAGCACAGAAAGAATACTGTGCTGTGCTTAGTCGCTCAGTCGTGTCCGACTCTTTGCAACCCCATGGGCTGTAGCCAACCCAAGAATCCTGGAGTGGGTTGCCATGCCCTCCTCCAGGGGATTATCCCAACCCAGGGATGGAACCCAGGTCTCCCGCATTGCAGGCAGATTCTTTAACGTCTGAGCCACCAGGGAAACCCAACAAAAAGAATAAAAGCAGCTGTTTACAGTAACTACCTCTGGGCAGTGGAAAAAAAGTGAGGAAAAAGGCTTTCAACTTTAACCTCTCACTTTTTAAATAACAGAGGTATCCTACTTCTATTATTTAAAAAAAAAAAAAAAAAAAAAAAGAGAGAACCTACCTGCAGTGTGGTAGTCAAAAACAGAGAAAGATTAAAAAGAAATTCTCTAAATTAGTAAATATTAACAGCAACTAGAGTGGACAGATTCAACAAATTTGTTGCTGGTTCCATAAATATAACTTGAGTGTCTGTGGTATGAGATTAAAAAGATGAAAAAGATGAACTTAACTTTTTATTTTCCAGTATTTTCAAAAAGTGTCATTTTTCCAAAAGTTGGATGTAGTTTCTAAAATAAAACCTACAGAACTGATACACATTTATCTTCTTTAAATTTACAAAACTGAAAGAAAACAAAATACCAGTAGTAAAACTACTCCAAAAAACTCTCTTCAGACTACTCACAAAGTATTCCACGAGCTACAGGCACTTGCACAGACCTCTGTACACAATTATTAATAGAAAACATCCTATTTGTATCAAGTATAATAAAAGGATTTATAACTGCTAACATTAGTCTTCTGGCTTGTTTAAACACTGGATAATAAAATAAAAAAAAATTCTGACTGACTAGCTCACTGAATCTTCATAATGCCACTGATGTTTGGCTTATCAAGAAAAATAATTAATAGATAATATGCCCCCAAAAGATCTTGGTTAACTCATTCTTTTTAGTCTTTGGGCCAAAGAGAGTATTTCCACTAGATGCAGAGTTCTTTAAATTATGTCAACATTTTTAGAGAGTATCCTGTAACAGAAACTATGCTAGGCGCTTTAATGCACTTCACTTTTACCGCAACTGGCAAAAGAGGTTTTCTTACACCCTTTCACCAACAAGAAAACTGAGCCTGGGAGATTCTGTGACTCTGCAAGGTCATGTTGCCAGGACTGACACACACAGCTCTGGACGCTCTGGTACTTATTTACCTGTCTCTCACGGCTTGAAGTAGCTTTCCGTACTAGGTTCTCTAACCACAGCCACAGTGAACTCTCCTCCAGTTCTCGAAGGGTTGACAACCATCATTTACCTTGTTTTTGCATGTGAACTGGACTTCTCTCTGTCAGAAAAACTGTTAGCCTCTCCTTGTCATTTTTAATGAATTCCTCCTTATTCTATAGGTGACAGTCGGGTCAGCAAAAACTCTGATTACATGTATGTAAAAAAGAGAAAAATTAAATCTACCTTTCTTTTAAGTCTGTTCTAAGCCACTTGCTTTGATCTCTAATGCGCAGTTCAGGACAGCAATATATTCTGCCTCACTACTAATTTACTAATCTTTTGGGTTATGACAGAAAGTATACCTATCCAGTAATTGTGTGATATCACCACTAGTAAAAATATACTAGTAAGAACTGCTGGATGTTATGAGGACTAGGAAAATAACCAAGAGTTAAATGAGAAAACAATGGTTCCTAAAGTCTAGAAATGAGTAAAATGAATTTTAATAGGTATTCAATAAACAAAGAATAATAAAATTAGTTAAGTACAGAACGGGAAAATAGTAAAAACATTTTATGTGGGGACTTGAAAAAGGGGAATTTAAGTTTACGTCACTGCAGGCTCAGTATGGAGTGACTACACAACTGTCAAAATAATGATGCAATGTTGATCTGGTTTAAAAGTTGGATTACTCAGGATAATGTAGTAATCCACTATTTCAACACAGACTATGCAGAGTGAAATATGAATCAGCTCTGAGAGGCCTATTTTATGAAGGATGACGACAAACAGAAGCAGGCTCAAGGAAAGGTGACCAGGAATAATAAGTTTTTGGAAGACATCACAGCTGGAGAATCTGGGCATGTTCTGAGAAGACTTATTATAATCCTTTCCCCCAAATATTTTCAGTGATATCACAAAGGAGCAATTAGATTTATTCTGCATGATTTCAATGGGAGGATGACAAACAACTGGAGGAAGTTACAGAAGAGCAGATTTTGTTTCAATATAAAGAAATATAATTCTTCTAATTATGTATTATACATTATTCTCATTATAATAAAAAAAAGACTAAACCACTTTAATGAGATAGAATACTATCACTGAAATATTCAAGCAAAAGATTCATGACCACAGTAAAGGTAATCTTAAGAAAGATTTTCTGGAGCACAAAACCAGCTATATAAGATTTAGTCATTCTTCCACCCAATAACTATTTGTTGAGATCCCTCTATGGGCCACACACCACTCTCAGTACTTCAGACTTGTCCTTTCTCTCACAGAACTTATATGCTAAGGGTGGGATACATACAATAAACAAGCAGACACAAAAACAAGATAATTTCACAAGGTGGTTAAGTATTATGAAGAAAATAAAACAAGAGATAACGTCAGTAGAGACTCACGGTGGGTGGTAGGAGGAGGAAGGGACAGTACCTGAATAATCAGGAAAGACTTATTGAGGAGATAACTTTAATATACAAACAACAAGAAAGAATCAGCCATGAAATGACCAAGATAGTAATGATTCAAGCAAAGGATGAGCTATACGAAGACTGAAGCAGTAACAGCACTCAAATGCTGCAGCCCAGCAAAAGTGGGAGACAGGCAGACAGTACCTCCCCATCAAGTCAGAGTAGGCAGCCTGAATGTATTCTAAGGGCAAGCAGTGGAAGGCTGTTTTGTGTTTTGAGTGTTTTAGGCAGGGAAACACAAGTTGTGACTTGCATTTTTATAAAATCTCCTTGGGTAAACACTGGGAACGGATTTTAGGGCGGCATATGGAGAAGCAGAAAAACTAGTTAGGAAGAGACTGCATTGTTCAGACTGGGGTTCACAGTGGCTTGGGATGCAGCAGTAGAAATGAACAGAATGGGCAGACTCAGGATAGATTCTGAAAAAAGTCTACCAGAATTGCAGATCATTGGATCTGAAAGATAAGGAAAAAAGAAAAATTCATTTAATCCTTACAATTTTGCAAGATCGGGAGAGGTGGTGAGAAACTAGGGCTTCCCAGGTGGCGCCAGTGGTGAAACACCCACCTGCCAGTGCAGGAGAGACCCAGGTTCCATCCCCGGGTCACGAAGTTCCCCTGGAGAAGAGACAGACTACCTACCCCAGTATTCTTAGGCTTCCCGGGTGGCTCAGATCGTAAAGAATCCACCTGCAATGCCGGAGACCTGGGTTCGATCCCTGGTTTGGGAAGATCCCCTGGAGGAGGGCATGGCAACCCACTCCAGTATTCTTGCCTGGAGAACTGCATGCACAGAGGAGCCTGGCAGGCTACAGTCCATAGAGTTGCAAAGAACTGGACACGACTGAAGCGATTTAGCACCCATGAGAAACTAAGAAACTGAGGTACAAAGAGGTTAGAGAACTCCCCATGATCTCAGAGCAGAGATTCAAACCAAAGAAATTAAAATCAATACATGAATGGCCTCTCTAAATTAGTATAGCGGTGAAGAACAATCGATGACATTAACTTGAGCACTGGCTAAATGGCACTACCCTGAAAAGACTAGGGAAGCAGATTTGGAGGAGAGATGAGAGGATATAAATCCAGATTTCTTTTTCAGCCATGTTAAATTTGAGATACCTATATCTAAATGGAGATATCAAAGTGGTGGCTGAATATGTTAGTTTCCAATTCCATACAGAAGTCAGGACTTGGAGTTACATGGGATCAAACATGTGACGGCGGATGATATTAATGCTCTACAACAGAAAAGATTAGCAATCTAGACAAGGCTCTGAGGAAGTCTTCAGAAATTGGAAGGGAGAGGATCCAGCAATGGCAAATCTAGGAAGCAGCCAGAGAAATAGGAGGCGAGCAGAATTATCACAGAAGCCAATGGAGTGGGTACTCTACCAAGTGTTGCTGAGAGATCGAGAAAGTGGTGAGAGAAAAGTGAACACTGGATCTGACAAAGTGGTGATTAGTAAACTTGAGAAAAGTAGTTATTGTGAAATGGTGAGGATAGGAGTGAACACAGGAAAAATTTGCAGATAAAAGCAGCAAGAGCATCTATGGACAACTTTTTTGTGGAAATTTTACAAAGAAGGGAAACAGAAAGGAGATAGGAGCTAGAGGAGGACAGGGTAACAGGTATGTTTTTCCCAAGAAGGGAAACCCCAACTAACAAATGTTTGCACGTTCATGGCAACTATCCAGCACATGACTTCTAATTCTCTTTCCAACACTAAGCAACTAAACTAAATACAATAATAAAGTAAATTTCTTTTCCTTCAGCCTCTTCTTGGGCTTCCCTGGTGGTTCAGCTGGTAAACAATCTGCCTGCAATGCAGGAAACCTGGGTTCGATCCCTGGGTTTGGAAGATTCCCTGGAGAAGGGAAAAGCTACTCACTCCAGTATTCTGGCCTGGAGAATTCCATGGACTGTATAATCCATGGGATTGCAGAGTCAGACAAAACTGAATGACTTTCACTCTCTTTCGCTTTTGGCCTCTTCAGTAAGATCCACAATTAGGAACATTTCTAGGAAATTGTCATATCAGAAATCAATGGGTCTAAACACAACAATATTCAAAATTATAAACTGTGGCCATGTAATACTCAGATCACAAAACATAATCAAGATAAAAATCTAGTGTGATCATAAAAGTAAATGCTATGATTACCCATAGCACAGAATTGTCTTTGTAAAAAATGTTATAATTCCTGATGTTTAATTACTTGTAACTTTACACTGGCCTCAAGCTATCAGTTCTGTAAATGCATATATAAACAGAATAGAGCTAAGTTTTTTAAATGATTTTTTTCTGTCATTGAACTGATTTTATTCTAGGTAAGTTCTACCTAGAGTAAGACAAAATATCCTGAGAAGAGATTGATAGCACAGTAAGCGATAAAAGAAATTACTACTTACCACACCTACCAAGACATGTGGTTACCAGTTAATGTGCAACAGTTAATAATGATCTTCATATAGTTGACATGTGTTAATCATTCTTATACAGACTAGTCAACATTAAAGTGCTTGCTGACACTGAGTACAATGCAACCACCAAATGGTAACAGAGTGAAACGAAGATAAGTAAAAGGCCCAGGGTTCCATTAAACTGAGGAAATAAGAAAAGGTGGGGATGGACATAGTTGTTGAGATTAATCTGTGGCTGTGAGTTAATTCAATTTCTATTCATTTTTAGATTCTCAGTTCTGCCACTAACACAAAGAGAATAAAGAAACAACTACAAAAATTTTGGTTAAAACTGATCACTTTTTAGATACTTATCCATTCTCCCACTAAATGTGCATTACTTCTTTAAATAATAAATTTAAAACAAACATAATCACACCAAAGCATGCCAGAAATTGTACAATCATATACTAATAATATCTTTCTCTGTTTATGTCACTCAGAATGGCCTCCTGTCACCATTCAGGGAAAATGTTTTTCCTGATGGTCTTCATCACTGTACCATTAATTTTCTCCACAGCACTTATAACAATCGCAGTTTTCTTTTTTTTTTTTTTCACTTACTTGTTTATTGTCTGTCTTCCCAAAGGACTGAAAAGCAGAAAACCATAAATGTTTTCATCACCAAATATAACCAGCTCCTGCTCAGATACCTGGTATTCCAAAAGGTGTCCCCCAAATATTATTTAATTGATGTGAATAAGCGAATGGATTTCATAGTCTACCAAGATCTAAGTTTCCAATTATAAAAGCTTCCATCTTATTAAGGTAACAATATTGTCTAAAAATGATTGTTTTTAAGTCTGTTGATAGTTAATAGTGAGCCAGCTTTACAATACCAGAATAAACAGTTCTTAGGATATACTATCCTTTCTATATATTGCCGCATTCTCTTTGCAAATATTCGGCAGAGGATTTCTACATCCATGTTCATGAGGGATATCAGTCTGCAGTTTTTCTTATTATAGCTTGCCTCGGAATGCTGGTCACAAAATTAGTTGGGAAGTGGGCCCCCTCTTCTATGTTTTTGTAGGACTGGTATTATTTCTTCCTTAAATGATAATCTCGAGAGACAGAGAAGCCATTTGAGAAAATTCAACATTGATCCATGATAAAAAAAATCTCAGCAAACTCAGAACAGAAGGGAAATTCCTTAACATGATAAAAAAATATCTACCAAACCCCTACAACTAACATATCTAAAGAAAAAAGATCAAATGTTCTCCCTCTAAGATTCTGAACAAGACAAGGTTGTCCTCTCTCTCTCCATTCTACTCAATTTTGTATTGAAGGTCCTAACCAGTGCAACAACAAGAACGAATAAAAGGCATTCAGACTGAAAAGGGAAAAATAAAACAGTCTAATCACAGAGAATATGACTGTCTATTTAGAAAATCCCAAAGCATCTACCAAAAACAGCGACTAAAGTCAGTGAATTTAGCACAGAAGTAGGCTACAAAGTGAATATGCAAAAATAAATTCTATTTCTCTATACAGCAATAGACAACCAGAAAATAAAATTTTAAAACTATCATTTACAGTAGTGTCAAAAAGTCATTAAATACTTAGGTACAAACAAACAAAAAGCGCAAGACCAACATGCTAAAACAACAGACTACTTTTGAAAGAAATCAAAGAAGACCCAAACAAATGATGAGATGCACTATCTTCATGAAATGCAAAACTCGATACTGTTAAGATGTTAATTTTCTTCAAAATGTACCTATAGACTTAGTTACACATTCACCATCAAAATCATAGCAGAATTTTTTGTATAAATTTCTTAATTTACACAAATCTTTCCATCAGCTTTTCAGCTGATTCTAAAATTTATATTGAAAGACAAAGAAACTAAAACAGCCTAAACAATTTTGAAAAAGAGTGAAGTTTAAGAATTCATACCATTTATTTTCAAGACTTACTGTAAAACTACAATAATGAAAATGGACACATAGATCAACAGAACAGAGTCCAGATATACAGCAAATTGATTTTTCACTAAAGCTATAGAAAAATTGAGGGATTAGGTCTGAAAGATATATGTTTCTTTCCTATGGCACTAAATCAGAAGTTAATACTAACTTTTTTGGCCTCAAGATTTTTCTTAACAAAAGCATCAAAATGTTGTGTGGGGGGGAAATGAACAACAAATGCCAAAGGGGGTAAAACAAAAGAAAATTAACACTGATTGGAAAGGCCACCTTAATAATAACATAAAAGATATATGCTGTGTTCCAAGCTTTGTACATTTCTAGATTAGTAAATAAACAAAAGTTGACGGACAAATGATCATTTCAAAAATGCAAAATAAAGCTGAATTAAAAAATAAAGGGTTTGTTGACCACCCTGAGATAAAGCATTCTATCTGCTTTCTTTATATAAGGAATTTTCTACAACCTTTCACAACCAAAAACTAACGAAGTACCAAAAATAATGAATCATTATTCCTTGGTGATGAATAGGAAGGTTAAGGAGGTGGAAAACTGTACCATATGATAAAATAAGAGAGCAGTAAAAAGTAAACCTGCTGCTGAGAATGAAAAAGAGGATAAGACAAAATACACCTAAGCAAATAAAAAGTTTATACCTGGTAGTATTTATTGTCCTTTTAATCGAGTAGCTGGGAGAGGTTCCCTCTTCCCTCCCCATCCAACACCCAAACGAATTTAAAGAGTTGAAGGTGGCAAAGATGACATGGGAACTGAGCTTTCCTATGGCATAAAAAACAGAATTCCACTTTTAAGGAACTGGAAGAGAAAGGGGGTGTGGTACCAAAGAGAAGTTGACTTGATGGGGCAAGAGATGACTGGAAGATGGTTTCACGGAGCAGGTGGCGCAGGAAATTATAAGGACTGGGTGGGCGAGTTTACAAAGCTTAGAGTCAGGTACTGTAAGGGAAATTAGTCACCTGGAAGGTATAGGGGTGGGACAATTATGGATTCGGCACTAGCAGGAGGCAAGACTTAGAAGGAAGAGAAATAGGAATACAGGGTGAATGTTCCTCAAACATCTGACCCCGAAATCCCAGGAAACGTGATGACGGGGAATAGGACCAGAGACAGCTGGGAGCATCTTTCCAGGAACCAGGTGGGATGGAGGCGGCCATAAAAAAAAAAAAAAAAAAGGCAAGCCTAAAGCTGAGCAAGAGGGACCCGCACGACGTTAAATCCCAGACTCCAAGGGAGTGCGGGGCTGTAGGCAGCCAGGGAGGGCTCCCAGGTCCCGAGCGACAAGACACCTCACTCACCTGGTTGGTGACCTGAAAACGAAACAGAGAACACGATTTAGCGACAAACTGCCCGGGACGAGCTGCAACAGCCCGGTCCCCTCCGCCCCTGCCCGCGGCCTTAGGCCGAGACCGGAGGCGCGCTCACCTCGGGATTCGCCTCCAGCGGCAGCCAGCGTTGACCCTCCATGGCCGCTCCGCCCGGCCCCTCTCCAGCTCTGACAGCCGCCGCCGTCGCCGCCGCCGCTTCCGCCCCCGCGGCCCTGACCTGGGACTGTCCAACCTGCGCCCCCCGGGAGGGGTGTCCTAAGACGAAGAAAAGTTTAATGACACTCTAGGTCCTTGTTCGCTCCCCATAGAACCATAATTCAAGGCTTAAACTTTAAGCAAAGAAACGATGAGATATAAAAAAACGTGAGCCAGCTTCCCATTGCAGAAGGGAAAAGAATCTTAGCGCGCTCCACAGCTCGCTCCCCTCACGCTTGGACTCTTCCGAGCTCAAGCGTCCGCTCGCGTGCCACGCATGCGCCAAGCGCGAGTTTAGGACCTCGTGCTCGCCGGCGCCCTCCCATTCCTGCCGTCAGCCCGCGGCGCTAGGGGGCGTGCCGCTAAGTCCTATTCATCGAGGGAGGAGCCGGGCACTGCCCACCAGGAGGCCCCACAGCCAGAGGGAGACGGAGTCATGCCAAGAAGCTCCTTTACCACGGTACAGAAGTGATGTCTTGGCCTTGCCTGCTGTTACAGAGTGGAGGATGTTTGTATGTACCTACTGACTCGATGGACGTGAGTTTGAGTGAACTCCAGGAGTTGGTGATGGACAGGGAGGCCTGGCGTGCTGCGATTCATGGGGTCCCAAAGAGTCGGACACGACTGAGCAATTGAACTGAACTGAACACAGTTCCTTTTGACAAAAAATGTCGAGTACCTATTATGAATCAGACGCTGTAACTAAGTGTTGGATACAATAAGCTGAGCTTACCATAGTGTGAAAGAAGTGGGCAAGAGAACGAAGAATCACAGTACATGTGATACGTGTGTGATAATGTTAGCATAAGGTGGATGAAACTACAGAAAAAGGCAGCTAAAGGGGGAAGGGAGTGTCCAGAAGTCTTCCTGGAGGAGATGGACAGCTGGAGTGAGCCCTTAAAAAAGTAGATGTTAGCCATTCAGAGAGGAGGGTGCTCTGAAGAAGGGAGAGTGTGTACTGTGGCTACATACAGAACCTCCAAGACTGAAGGGCAGTGGTTAGAAGTGACGCTGGGGAGAGAGGCAGGGACTTCCCTGGTGGCTCAGATGGTAAAGAATCCGCCTGCAGTGCAGGAGACCAGGGGTGGATCCCTAGGTCTGGAAGATCCCTGGGGAAGCAAATGGTAACCCACTCTAGTATTCTTGCCTGGAGAATTCCATGTACAGAGGAGCTTGGCGGGCTACAGCCCATGGGGTCACAGAAGAGTGGGACAGGACTAAGTGACTAACACGTTCACTTTCAGCTGGTCCAAACCTCAGGGCTTCATTCTGAAAACAAGGGGGAACCCTGAAGGATTTTAAGAAGGATTTTCATCTCTCTTTTCCGGCTGTTAATTCCGTAAGGCCTGAAGTACTGTCTTTTTTTTTTTTAATTCTTCACATTGTTTTCCCCAAAGCCTAACCCAATGCCTGATACACAGTAGATGCCGAATAAATATTTGAGGAATGAATGGAATAATCAGATATGCAGGAATGCTATTTTCAGTAATGTGGGAAATTTGCCAGAGTAAAATGATGAGAGACTTAACTAAGACAGTAGCCATGGAGATGGAGGGGCAGACACAGATTAAAGAGATTCTGTTGGAAGGCGGTATCCTTCTGTTGAGCCGTGGTTGTCATTGATGACACCAGAGATCTGACCTGGGATAGAGTGTATTACTGCTGCACCCAAGAGACGAAAAGCAGGAACATGAGCAGTTAGGGAGTGGGGAAAAGATTATTACATTGAGTTTGCCTTGCTTGAGGAACTTCCAGCTCTCCCACTTATGTTCTCCTGGCCACCATTCTTCAACTTCCAAGGAATTTCCAAGAGTCCTCGTTCTCCTTATCGATCTGAGAGACTGTTGCTATGTCCACCCAGCTGCGAGTTGTTAAATCTGAGATGCCCAGCTCTTGATGAGCAGCCACAGTTGCATCATCACTTCAGTTGCACAGCCAGGCTCTTAGTGGCATGCCAGGGGCTGTTTGTCAAATGACTTGTTGTCAGGGGAATGATGTTGCTCCGGAATCGTGAGGTCTTGCACTCTGACTCTCCTTTTATGGCTTGCCTAGGACTCCTGGCAGCATGGACCTCTCTAGTGCCATTGGATCTGCTGAGACATAGGGTCAAACAGAAGGCAGCTTGCATTCCAGCATGGACTTGCTGCAGAGTATTGTCTTGCTCAGGGACCTATTCCAACTGGCAGCCAGCCATATCACCCATAAATGTGTCACACCTGTATTCCCAAATGAGGCATTTGCTGCCTCCAAACGCCAGAAACCCACCAAGTGCTCTGTTTTTGCCCGTTAAGAGAAATTGCAGGGTGCAGTAGCCAATCCTTCACCTTGAAAAGGTTGTCCTCTTATGCCCTAGGCCTTTGGACCCATAAAAACTTCATGTAGTAGCCTCTGAAGTTTGTAGGATTTAACTCCCAGCCTCTGGCATGTATGCATGTATCCATAAGGCCAGTACTTTTTAAACTTGAATGTGCATACAAATACCTGGGGAATATGAAATGCAAACTTTGATTCAGTTAGTCTAAGATGGGGCCCATGATGTATTATTGGCCCCCATGTTTGGGGTTTTGTTTTTGTTTCTTTAAATGGAAGTAGAGTTGATTTGCAATGTTGTGTTCTGTTCTGGTGTACAGCAAAGTCATTCAGTTATACATATATGTAAGGCCCCCATTTTAAAATTCTCCCTTTATCTATACCCTTTGCCATAGAACATTGAAGTGTTTTCCACTAGGAGCAAAGTAGTGTCAATTCTCATTATTCATAGGTTCTGTGTTTTGGTTTATCTATTTGTCTACATTTATTTGTAACCCCCACATCACTATGCATGTCACTTTCAAGGTCATTTACAGACACACCTGGAGTAGCAAAAATATTGAGTTCCCAGCTGACGTCAAGCAAGTCTGTGCTCTGCCACCTTGTTTGAAGTCTTGTATTGTCAATGAATCCTTTATACAGTCTATTTAATGCCATATATATATATATGTATATATATATTTGCAATTTTGTGCTTTTTGTTGATGATTTCACTGTATAGAAAGGCCCCAAGCATTGTGCTCATGTGCTGTTTTGTATTCCCACACACAGGAAAACTATGACGTGCCTTGTAGAGAAAATACATATATTAGGTAAGTTCCTTCAGGCATGAGTTATAGTGTTGTTAGCCCTGGGATCAGTGTTAATGAATCAATAATATAGATTAAATGTGGTGACTTTAAACAAAAATATACATAAAATGTATTGATCAGTTGATTAAAATGTGACCAGAGGCTCACAAGAACTTTTTCCCACAAGGAGCAATGGTTTGACATTTACTAACTCAGTGTTTGTGGTTGCTTTATAATGAGAATCAACTGTATATCTCCCTACTTCTTGACTTTGAGTTCAGCCATGTGATCTGTTACAGTCAATGAAGTGGAGAAGAAATAATGGTATTCCAGTTCCAAGTCCAGGCCTAAATAAGCTTCTGCTTGCTGTTTGTACTTGTATCATCACCTGGAGCAGAATGAGCTTGGGCCAGCCTGCTGGTTCCAGGAAGAGAGTAATAGACACTTGGAACACAGCAGAAGCACCTCAGCTGAGCCCAGCCTCTATTGGCCAACCCACTGCTAACCCCCAAGACATATAAGCTAAATAAACGTTTGCTTGTAATATGACATTGGGAATTTGTGGTGGTGGTGGCCCCAGGGTTTATACAGCAACACCTAATTGCTAGATCTGCCCCAAATTTTCATACTCAAATTCAGGGGAGTAACCAGGTGTCAGTTGATACAGCTGCCCCAAATTCAAATAACCAAATAAAAGCATGTAGTTGTTACCTCCAAAAATGTTATTTCCAACTTGACTATACTCATAGTCTCATTTTTCCAGCAACTATTACAAATTCAGCAGCTTCTATTCAAACACATCAGGAAGTTTTTGACAAATTGATGTTTGATGTCTTAATAAAAGCATTTGAGACCCTAAAACTGCTCTTATTTTGTCAAGTTCTTGTATTCTGAGGGATCTGGCAACTTCTCCAACCTTGAACTGAAATAAGCAACCTTTTTTTTTTTTTTTAATTATTTTTTTAGTTGCAACGTGTGGGATCTAGTTCCCTGACAAGGGATCGAACCCAGGGCCCCTGCATTGGGAGCGAGGAGTCTTAGCCACTGGACCACCAGGGAAGTTCCCAACCTTTTTGTTTTATTTACTTAAGTCTACTCACGTTTTTGGAAATTGTAATTCGGTTGATTTGTAAGAAGACGTGGAATTTTGGTCCTTCTTCCAATAACCCATATTTGCCTAGTGGTATAAGTTTACAGCCAACCTACTGTTCTCTTTCCTGCTTGGTTCCATTCCTGGTAGCTTTCTGTTATGCAAATCACAGCATAATCTTTTAAAAGACATTTCACATGGTGTTTGAACATAGTATGTACACAGCCAACAATACCCATAATTCAATAGAAGTGTTGAATGGCTATAACCAAGTTCATGCACACACCTACAAAAACAGCTGAGTCACACCTGCTGCCTGGCTATCTGCCATTGTAAGGAGCCATCTGATGCAACGTGCAGTATGATTTCTGAGGAGTCAAATGAGAAAAAATATGCAGCTAACAATTAACAATTGAAATCCGGGATTTCAACACCTGACTTAATAAAATAAGGTTGGCAAAGCAGTCATGACTAGCCCAGGGAATCTTCTAAGACAAGGCTCCACCCGTCTTTCCCTAGAGCTATTGGAGAGGGTGTTTCTCTGCACACCTGTAACTTCTTCATGGCACACCACTATGATTACTGTCTTATATTTATCCCAGTAGGAATATGTCCAGCTTTCTTTATGTGTAGAGACCCTGTCATATGCCTTTAGCCTGTGTTTCATTGCCAAGCAACCATCCTAAAACATAGCCTTTTTGCATTACTCAACCATCACGGACTCGATGGACGTGAGTCTGAGTGAACTCCGGGAGATGGTGATGGACAGGGAGGCCTGGCGTGCTGCGATTCATGGGGTCGCAAAGAGTCGGACACGACTGAGCGACTGAACTGAACTGAACTGAAGTGAACTGAAGTGAAGTCACTCAGTCGTGTCTGACTCTTGCGACCCTATGGATGGTAGCCTACCAGGCTCCGCGATCCATGGGATTTTCCAGGCAAGAATACTGGAGTGGGCTGCCATTTCCTTCTCCAGGGGATCTTCCCAACCCAGGGATCGAACCTGGGTCTCCTGCATTGCAGACAGACGCTTTTTTGGCCTCATTTGTCGGCCGTATGGATTAAAAAGTGTACCCCCAATAAAAAATCATGACTAGCGTAATATTATCATGTTTCTATAAGCCAGGCATTTAATCTATCAGGTCTCCTTTTTTAAAAATGAGACTCTGTAAGGGCTGATGCTGAAGCCGAAACTCCAATACTTGATGCGAAGAACTCATTTGAAAAGACCCTGACGCTGGGAAAGACTGCAGGCGGGAGAAGGGGACGACAGAGGACGAGATCGTTGGATGGCATCACCGACTCAATGCACATGAGTCTGAGTAAACTCCGGGAGTTGGTGATGGACAGGAATGCCTGGCAGTCCATAGGGTCGCAAAGAGTTGGACAGGACTGAGACTGAACTGAGCTCGCATTGATTTCTAACCAGTCTGCGCCGCCACAAGTCTGCGCTTGCGCAGAGGGCGCTGTGGGCGGCAGACAGGATGAGTCCATGTCTATGGGATAGGTAGGGGGCTGCGGCATCCTAAAGATAGTCGCTCTTTCCCTGCACAGGTTATATGCCAAACATTAAAACCTTTTCCCTTACATTATTTTCTTTATTACTGTTCGGCTCCATAAACCTGATGTCTTATTGAGACTAAGGAGAATAATACAAAGATGTTTCTATCCGCCCCCCCCACGTACCCTGCGTGGGGCGGCCTCGAGGGGCGGGAAGAGGAAGCGGAAGTGCTTGAGGCTTCTGGGAGCGTCCACCAGAGTGGATGGTGGGAACCTTGAACCGTGCTATGGAGGAGTCCAGTGAGCCCCAGTTGGATGCTAAGTCCAAGGTAAGGCCTGGCTTGAAAGGGACTGGGGCAGGGGGCTCCGAAGCAAGAAAGACTGTTCCCTGAATTGTGTTTTCTGCTTCCATTTCAGGTCACCAACCAGGTGAGTGAGTGGCCATCCAGTCCCGTCCTCCGCCCGGCTCTGCTGGGCAAGGGACGGGCGACTGAACCTGGCCCTTCGCCCGCCGCCGGCAGCTGCGGATGATGCCACCGTGAGCCTTTCCTAGCACGCCCCTCTACCAAGGCCTGTGTCCACGAGCCCCTGAGTTTCGTCCCGCCTTCCTGATTGCTTCTTCCACTTTGCTCCTGAGGTTGTAGCCACTAATCTTCCCCCAACCACTCCAGCCCGAAGAGTACAGACCAGATGTTAATCTTCCTTGATTAAGCGCCGTTGATTCGACTCTAGGTGCACAGTATTTGGGCATGTAATATATACAGAGAAGAGATTGTTAAAATTTACAAAGATAGCACCGCAAACATTTTCTTAGCCCTTAAAAAGCCGTTTGTTGAAGATGAAGAGTTTACCTCTAACCTTTCAGTGTTTGTATTTTTTACGCTTGGGATAAGAATTTGAATTTTTAAGCATATCTTAGGACGGTTACTTTTTTGCAAGAGTTCCTGTCTTGTTTCAACTAATAAACTGTTCTTAGCAAGTAACCTGTAACACTACCCAGAAGAGTACTAAAACTACCCAGAAGAGTACTAAAAGAGTATTTTAAACATATAAGTTACCCATGACCACACAAATATAAGAAAGGGCTGAGATAAATAAGCAGAACATAGGGACTGAGAGATGTCCACTGACTGCCCTCTGACATCTGGCTCCAGCTGATCTTGCTGTTGTTTTTGAGGATTCCTGAGAGACTGGGGGAAAAGCAGATAGTAATCAACAGGGGGCTTTGGTCAGAGTTATTGCTTAATAACTTTAATTCAGTCTGTCATAAATCATCTCAACCATTTTCTTACTTTAAGTCCTATGTTTATTTGAGTAAGGTATCCTGAGACTGAAGTATACTGGATTACAGAGTTTTAAACATTGAACCTTTTTTTTGAGGGGGGAGGGTGAAGGGGAAGGTGTGTTTGAAACAACACATTTATTCTTATAGTGCTGGAGATCAGAAGTTCAAAATTATCGAAAGGGAGAGGATACATGTATAATTATGACTGATTTGCATTGTATGGCAGAAACCAACACAACATTGTAAAGCAATTTTCCTCCAATTAAAAAATAAGAAAAAGCTCAAAATTAGTCTCATCGAACTAAAGTCAAGGTACCAGCAGGGCTGTATTTCCTCTGGAAGTTTTAGGGGAGAATCTGCTTCCTTGTCTGTTTCAGCTTCCTACATTCCTTCCCTGTGGCCTCTTCTTCCATCTTCAAAGTGCATCCTTCCGGCCTCTGCTTCTGTCATCACTTGTCTTTCTGCTTTCATCACCATGTTGCCTTTTTTGATGCTGACCCTTCTTCACTTTCTTCTAAAGCGCAGCTGGATAATCCAGAAAAACCTCCCCACATCAAGATCCTAAATTTAGACATATCTACAGAGTCTGTTTTGTCATGTAAAGTAACATATTTACATGTTTCTGGGGATTGCAATGTGAACATCTTAGGGGATTGTTACTCAGTGTGCTCCACATCCCTTCATGCATTCATTCACACATTATATGATTGTGCATAGAAAAAGCCAAGATAATTTACAAGTAGATTATTAGAAATGATATTAGAGTTTAGGAAGATGATTCAGTGTTTTTCTGTAGTTCAAAGACAGAGTTGAAAAATATTTTTGAAAAGATGTCATTTTTAACATTAGTAGGTCATAAGTGCCTTGAAATAAATCTAACCAAAGATGTTGGAACTTTTATGAATAAAATTATAAAAAGTGACCGATTTCTGGTTTCTGGTCCAGTGTGTGAGGAGTTTGGAAGTCATCACTTTGCTTTAAAATAAGTGAAAAGCTGAACAGACTAAAAAATGAACAGTTCTTGGATTTGTCAGAGGAGTGAGGTCACAGGGCAAACTGCTGTCCCCTGAATTGGAGAGACAGGTGAATACAAAGAATTGCAAATCGCTGCAACACAAACCGCCATAAAATCCAGTGCCAGGGTAGGAAAACCCAAACTGTAATTGATGAATTCTTGGGAGGCTCAGTGTAGACAGTTCAGTCGCTCTTTGTGACCCCATGAATCGCAGCACGCCAGGCCTCCCTGTCCATCACCAACTCCCGGAGTTTACTCAAACTCTTGTCCATTGAGTTGATGATGCCATCCAGCCTTCTCTTCCTCTCTCGTCCCCTTCTCCTCCTGCCCCCAATCCCTCCCAGCATCACAGTCTTTTCCAATGAGTCAACTCTTTGCATGAAGTGCCCAAAGTACTGGAGTTTCAGCTTTAGCATCAGTCCTTCCAATGAACACCCAGGACTGATCTCCTTTAGAGTGGACTGGTTGGATCTCCTTGCAGTCCAAGGGACTCTCAGGAGTCTTCTCCAACACCACAGTTCAAAAGCATCAATTCTTCGGCACTCAGCTTTCTTTACAGTCCAACTCTCACATCCATACATGACTACTAGAAAAACCATAGCCTTGACTAGACGTACCTTTGTTGGCAAAGTAATGTCTCTGCTTTTGAATATGCTATCTAGGTTGGTCATAAGTTTTCTTGCAAGGAGTAAGCGTCTTTTAATTTCATGGCTGCAAACACCATCTGCAGTGATTTTGGAGCCCCCCAAAATCAAGTCTGACACTGTTTCCACTGTTTCCCCATCTATTTCCCATGAGACCAGATTGCCATGATCTTAGTTTTCTGAATGTTGAGCTTTAAGCCAACTTTTTCACTCTCCTCTTTCACTTTCATCAAGAGGCTTTTTAGTTCTTTTTCACTTTCTGCCATAAGGGTGGTGTCATCAGTATATCTGAGGTTATTGATATTTCTCCCAGCAGTCTTGATTCCAGCTTGTGCTTCCTCCAGCCCAGCGTTTCTCATGATGTACTCTGCATATAAGTTAAATAAGCAGGGTGACAATATACAGCCTTGACGTACTCCTTTTCCTATTTGGAACCAGTCTGTTGTTCCATGTCCAGTTTTAACCGTTGATTCCTGACCTGCCTTCTCAAGAGGCAGGTCAGGTGTAGACAGGTGTGAGTTAAAATGTTACCCCACCCCCTACCCTCAGTTGTTAATGCAGAAGGATACCCCCAGAAGGATGCAGAGGTGAAATTCAAACTCAGGTCTGTCGACTTGAGTCTGAACTTGTTAAATTTAACAGACCATCCCATCTTGTCCAGCACCAGAAGGTCTAAGGTTACTCATTGCTTCACATTCCAATACTTACAATCATTGTTTTGAACTAATTCACGGTTCCCTTTTATAGATGTCTAATTAGAACTCCTTATAAATGAATGATTGTTGCCACATTTTATTGCTTTCCTTCTTGCTAATTTTATAGTATGAATCAACAGAAGGATGTGTATTGACACATGACATCTAGTGCCATTTTCCCTCTTTCTATTTATGAGATACGTATGCGAGCTCAGTCGCTTCAGTCATGTCTAACTCTTTGTGACCCCATGGATTCTAGCCCCAGGCTCCTCTGTCCATGGGATGCTCCAGGCAAGAATACCGGAGTGGGTTACCTTTCCCTTCTCCAGGGGATCTTCCCAACCCAGGGATCGAACCTGCATCTCTTGAATCTCCTGCATAGGCAAGTGGGTTCTTTACCACTATCGTCACCTAACATAACATATATGAGACGGTGACTTAAATTTTTGTACAGTTTGTGTAATAATTTATAAAATGCATGACTGTTCTTGTTCTTCTGTGTATTGTGTTGGGACCTGCAAGTCACATGAGGATGTATGAACTCCCTTCAGGGATTTTACAGTCTAGTAGATGGTGGGGGAGGGAGACAGATCCACAGATGAGTACTGTTCAAGGCAGAATGTTCTAAGTGCTGCGGTGTAAAAAGTGACATGAACATTCATAGAAAGGTTGAGTAAACCACGAAGGACTTCACAGAGCAGGGAAAACTGGGAGGCATTTTGAATTTTAGATAGACCTTTGAGAGTTGTATTCTAGAGGAATGAGCAGCATGAACAAAAGTGTAAAGACTGAAAGATAATGTAAAGAAAGGATGCGGTCCAGCTTGAGCACGAAAGTGATTTGAGACTGGGCTGTGATGGGACTTAACTGCCAAGGGAAGGGTTCTAACTAGTTCTCGAGGCAGTAGGGTTTTGACCTGCGATGCTAGGTTTGGTTCCTTTATAAGTAGTGTTTAGAGTTTCCTCTGGATTGGAGCTGAGAAAGACCAAAGGCAAGAAACTAATTAGGGGGCCGCAGTAAAATTGAAGGCAAGCCTTTTTTTTTTTTTTTTTTTTTAAGTCATTTGTTTATCTCATTTTTGGCTGCTCTTGAGTCTTCATTGCTGTATGCAGGCTTCCTCTAGTTGTGAGTGGGGGCTACTCTTCCTTGCGGTGCACAGGCTTCTCATTGCAGTGGCCACTCTTGTTATGGAGCACGGACTCTAGGCATGCAGATTTCAGTAGTTGTGGCTCGTGGTCTTTAGACTGGGGCTTCAGTAATTGTGGTGCACGGGCTCGGTTGCCCCATGGCTTGTGGGATCTTCTCTGAGCAGGGATTGAAGCTGTGTCCCCTGCCTTGGCAGGTGGTTTCTTAACCACCGGACTGCCAGCAAAGTCTGAAGGTAGGCTTTTTAAAAGACTTTGTAATGGTGAGATTGGGAAGGAGGGAGTAAATATCAGTGGCATTGACTGAAATCAGATCTTGAGTACCTAGGAATTTTGTAAGTGTTTTGTGTTGCAGAGAGAAAAATCAAAATTAACTGAAGTTTCAAACCTGAGCAACTTGGAAAATAGGTCATTAAAACATTGTTTTAATTATTTGTATTTGCTACAGTTTCTAAAAATGAATAGTTAAGATTAGCTAGTTTTGAGATTTCATTTTTGATAAATCATCATATATCGTAGTAAGTTTATTAACAAAGCTATTTCCAGCTAGTTGTGTTTGCTCTGTTTGAGTTATCTGTCACCACATGACAAACCACCCCAAACTTAGTGACTTAAAACAGCTGTTTAATTGTTTTTCATGAGTCTGTGGGTTAACTGGGCTTAGCTGGGTGGTGGTTTCTACGCCTTCTCAGGTCAGCTGGGACCTCAGTCATCTAGGAGCCTAGTTGGGCCGGAAGTGAAGAGGTCTCACTCACGTGCTAGTCACGACCTGGCCTGAGCTGATCATAGGCATGACTTGGTTCTTCCTCATGTGGCTGCTCACGTCATGATGGCGGGGTTCCAAGTGGGTAGGTCCCAAGATCCAGCATTCCATGAAAAAAACACACGCTTCCAGTTCTCTTAAGGCTCAGGCTCACAGGTTCCAGAGCACCTCTTCTGTCATATTTTACTTGTCAAAACAAGCACAGGGACAGCTCAGATTTGTGCAGGGAGAAAATAAGTCCCCCTTCTTGATGTGAGGAGTGATGTGTACTTACAGAGAGGCGTGGCATTAGTTGTTGGAAACTGTCTTTGGAGATCATTTGCCATATACCCCTGAATTTCTAAACATATTAGTTCAACAGATAACTTATTGGAACATTCAGTTTATATCAGATCAGATAATGTTATAGTAGATTCAGTAGTAACTAGATTGATAAGGCCATTTCCGCCTATGGTGACATAGGGGATGAACCATAATTACCATGATTTTAGAAACTGTTCTAAAGGCTTCCCTGGTGCTCAGCAGTAAAGAATCTGCCTGCCAGTGTTGGAGACCCAGATTCAATGCCTGGGTCAGGAAGATCCCCAGGAGAAGGAAATGGCAACCCACTCCAATATTCTTGCCTGAGAAATCCCACAGACTGAGGAGCCTGGTGGGCTAACAGTCCATGGGGTCACAAAGAATTGGACACGATTTAGCAACTAAATAAAATCAATAAGTCCTATGAAGAAAATCAAAGCATGGATGAAGGTGCTGCTGAGCAAGATGAGAAAGGCTTAGCAAACATTGTCTACTTAGGCTAGAGCTAATAATATTCACAGGTGGCTCGTGGCTACTGTATTGGACAATTGAGGTCTAGCATTTAGAAGATGCTAAACATTCTTGCCCCATCCCAGACCTGTCTGCTTTTCTTTACTTATTAGAACTTTATGTAATTCTGAATCATTGTCTTGTTGCAGCTAAGTATTGATATAATGAAAAGGGCTGGGATATGGAATCAGACAAATTTGGATTTGAGTACCAGCTCTATTAGTTTTGTATCCTTGGATGAGTTGCTTAACCAGTCTTTTCCTTATAGTACTTTAGAGAGCAGTTAATGTGTACAGAATACTTTCCATTTGAAAACTTTTATTTAAAAAAGGAGAGAACATAGAAGTGTGTATTTTGTGATTCTGGCAATAAAACTTGCATACAAAAACTGGGAATGAGGACATAGGAATATGACGATAGTTTTTCAGATGGCACAGTTTTGCATGATTATTTTTTAAATTTTCTCTTAGGTTGTATTTTGAAAAATAAAAGTTAAATTTAAACTGAAATGGTCTTAAAATTTTTTTCTTTGTACACAATTTTTATTGCAATATTTTTATGTTATTGATAACTTCAGCCATAATTTCTCGTTATTGTTCAGTTGCTGAGTTGTGCCCAACTCTTTGCTGCCCCGTGTAATTGCAGCATGGTGGGCCTCCCTGTCCTTCATTATCTCCTGAAGTTTGCTGAAACTCATGTCCATTGAGATGGTAATGGCATCCAACCATCTCATCCTCTGCCAACCCCTTCTCCTTTTGCCCTTAGTCTTTTCCCAGCATCAGGGTCTTTTCCAATGAGTTGGCTCTTTGTGTAAGGTGGCCAAAGCACTAGACCTTCAGCATCAGTCCTTCCAATGAATATTCAGGGTTGATTTCCTTTAGGATTGACTGGTTTGATTTCCTTGCTATCCAAGGGACTCTCAAGCATCTTCTCCAGCACCTCAATTCGAAAGCATCAGTTCTTCAATGCTCAGCCTTCTTTATTGTCCAACTCTCACATCCATACATGACTACTGGAAAAACTGTAGCTTTGATTATATGTTCCTTTGTAGGCAGAGTGATGTCTCTGATTTTAAATATTTGAATATGCTATCTAAGTTTATCATAGCTTTTCTTCCAAGGAGCAAATGTCTTTGAATTTCATGGCTGAGGTTACGATCCACAGTGATTTTGGAGCCCAAGAAAAGAAAATCTGCCACTGTTTTTATTTTTTCCCAACCTATTTACCATGAAGTCATGGTGCCAGTTTTTTGAATGTTGAGATATAAGCCAGGTTGTCAACTAATAGTGTGACAGACTACAGCTAATTTCTTTTTATCCTTTTAATCTTTTTGTCTTTTAATCTTTTTATCTATAGTTGAATCTTGATTTTTTTTCTTTGTATTCGTTTTACTTATGTATATTCTCATTTTTTTTTTTCTTTACTACTGGCTTTTTCTGTATTTTTTTTAAAATAGTTTCCTTCATTCTATAAGAAATTTGAACTATATTGCTTTATTTTTAATATTCTCCACAGCCCTGTTTTTTTTTTTTTTGAAAATCTTCTCTGCAGCTAATTCCTATTTGAGGCTCAACACACTTCTTAGAAGTCTTGTTTTTAATTTGCATGTAAATATTCAGTCTAGAATTTGAGAAATTCTCATCCCATAAACTTAATCCCAGCTGTTTTCCCCATGTGAAAAGCTCTTTTTCCCACAGTAAATGACAGCTCTCCCTAATTTTCCCATCTGCCGATTCTATCGTAATGGTCAGTGAATTCCAACGTTGTGTTCTTTAGTTGCTGTTCTGCTTGAAATGTTCTGGATAATCCAGAGTTTTATTTCACTTTTCAATATTTTACTCTATCATTTTATTGTGGACAGTAAAAATATAACTTCTTGCATCAATGAGTTGTATGGCCAAATACATTTAAAAAATGATTGGTTAGGTTTCTGAATGTCACCATCTAACTGATGTAAAATGATATCTCTAATCATGAACTCCCTTGAAGTCTGTGCTGAAATTTCTAGCTGCTTAGTGAACATTCCTATTTAGATATTCCTTATCCCTTTTTTTGGTGTTAATTGTATTGGTTATGGTTGATTTACAGTATTGTGCTTTAGATGTACAGCAAAGTGATTAAGTTATATATACATATACATATATTAATTATTTTTTAGATTCTTTTCTTATATAGGTTAATTATCACGTTTTGATAATACTTTTAGACTTAAAATATAAAAAGCCCTGGTTCCTATATGATCTATTTTCTTCAGGCTCAAACCTTTATAGTTGTGTTTGATACCTCCCTTAACCCTGCAGACAATCATCAAGACCTGTCAAGTCATTCTTTTATCGATAAGCCTAATCCTACGTGTCACCACTGTAGTTCCAGTACAGAAAACCTTGAACCTGGATTACTGTGTTCTCCTGCCACCAGATGAATATTTTTAAATCAATACTTTCATGCTGTTCTCTGTACTCAGAAACTTTTAGTGAGTACTTGTTGCCAATTGGAAAAGTTTAAATAACTTGACATGATAATGTTTTTCATAATAAGATAAAATACAGTTGACCCTTGAACAGTATAGGGATTAATCAATATGTAATTTATAGTTGGTTCTCCATATCCTGGGTTCCTCTGCCTATATGTGGATTCAACCAACTGCAGACCGTGTAGTACTCTGCTATTTACTATTAAAAAGCATCTGTGTGTAAGTGGACCCCTGCATTCAAACCCACACTTTTAAATAGTCAACTCTAACTTTTGAAAACTTACACAGTTTTGCAAAAAGTTATGGCTTCTTGATTCTTGAACTTTTGTCAGCTTTATTTTCCATACTTTCTTATAAGAACCTTTCACTTGAAGACAAATAAATGCCCTGTCCCTTAGCCACATATCAACTGTTTTCATCTCTAGTTGGTTCAACTTAATATTTACCAAGCATTTGTTCTTTGCTCTATGTATATTTAAGGAATATATAAAACATTTTTTCCCTCTCATTTTCAGTTCTGTTATTCTTCAAACCTTAACTTCATTCCCACTAATGCTTTCCTTTCAATAAAATTTTCCTTTCAACCAGAAATGTGGAGCTCACTGACATATCCTCCCCTTCTTCTGCTACATGTGCAAGGGAACACATATACCAAAACATACATAACATAAGAATTATTTAATGAATAATTTTACTCTTTCTAGTTGTACTGAGATATAACTGAAGTACAGCTCTGCATAATGACTTGACATACATATACTGCAGGACGATTACTATAGTTAATCAACCTCCATCTCCTCAAATAGTTACCGAAAAAATGGGTAATTTAAAGGTGAACATCTGTGTAATTACAGTCAAAACGCAAGAAATACAACAGTACAAAGTACAACTACCTTTCCCTGGTGGCTCAGAGGTAAAGAATCCCCTTGTAGTGCAGGAGATGCGGGTTTGACCCCTGGGTCAGGAAGATCCCTTGGAGAAGGGAATGGCAGTCCACTCCAGGATTCTTGCTTGGAAAATCCCATGGACAGAGGAGCCTGGCAGGGTACTGTCCGTGAACTCACAGGAGTTGGTCATAACTTGGTGACTAAACCACTGCCACACAGTACCCTAGAAGCTCACCATATGCCCCTCTCCGATCAAATATCCTCCACTTTCCTCCCTGGAGGTAATGATTATCCCTTTGTGATAATCATAGCCTTGCTTTTTTCCACAGTTTTGCCATCTGTATACGCATATGTAAACAATATCATATTTCCTTTTTTCAAGTTTTTAAGTGAATGGAATAATGAAATTTTTGACTTGTCTCAAGATTTTTTGTGTTAAGGGTAGCTGAAGTTCATTTTCATTGCTCTGCAGCATTTCATTTATTACTGATGAACATCTGAGTATCTGTAGTTTAGGGCTGTTTTTAATATAACTTCTGAGAACTTTATTATATAAGTATCTTGTTTTTCTAAGTTTTATCCCTAGTAATTGACTCACTGGATCTCTGGACATGTATAACTTTAAGTGAAGCTAATTTTCTGAAAGACTGGCCCAGTTTAGACTGCCATCAGTGCACTGTGACACATCCTTCCATGCCAGTTTTAGAATCGTCAAACTTAAAATTGTGCTATTTTGGTGGGTGTGTAGTGATATCTCTTTGTGGTTTAAATGTGCATTTTCCTGTTTCCTTTCATATATTTATCAGCTTGTAGTTCTTTTCTTGTTTACCCATTATCCTTTCTCTATTTTTGTATGGGAAACTTTTATTTAAAAAGGACCTGTACAGATCCTTTTTACTTATCAAAGATGTTAACCTTTTATCAGGACCAGCCTGGCCTTCATACTGTAGTTGATTTTGTCTAAAGCCAGTCTGAACATGGGAGGAAAGTTTGGTCCTTATGGTAAACCCACCTTTAAAAAAATGTTACTAATAAGTAAAGCTGTTTGCCCAGTAAGCATTCATTTGGTCACAAAAGGTATTGGTCAATAGGTACTTTTGGTAAGTGCCTACTGTTTCCTACCTATCTGCCTAAGCTCTGGGTACAAGATACAAAATTTTCTTCCGTATACTGTCTTAAGGTTTGAACTCTGTATTAAGGGCTGCATTTATCCAGTCCTGTTTTATGTCATGGAAACACAGCAATCATTGAAAAGAATTAGCTAGAAGGTATTGAGGCAACCAGTAGTCAATAAGCATGTACTCTTTGGAGTCAAAAAGACTTTGGTTTCAGCTATGAGTCTGGAAATGTGTGACCTTGTGCATATTATGTCAGCTCTCTGAAATTTAGTTTTATCACCTGCAAAATGGAAATAATAGTTTATAATGTTATGATGATTCAGTGTGGCATTTAATGGATGTAAACTGCCTAGCACATCACCTGCCAAGTATCCATCAGCAGTGATGAAATCTAAAACCACCTTCCCCAGTATTCACGCTAGTGTAAGGTTTCAGGTCAAGGACTGAGATGAGGAAGGAAACGAATTGTTCTCATGTGTGCCTCAGTCAAATATGAAGATGGTATATAACTCACGTTCCACTTTAGGACTTTCGGGTTGTGAAATGCAGGAAGGACATATGTGGAACAGGAAAATGAGATAAAAGATGATTCAAAAGTCCCCTTAAGGACAGAAGCAAACTGAAAAACAAAGGAAAATGATATTGACACATCTACCTCCATTTCACATCTGGTGGAAAATTTTGTTTTTGTGTTTTCCCTTTTGTAATTATGACAGTGTTGTTGTTTTCCAACCCTGTTTGTGTCCCTTTGCCTCTTTCCATGTTCATTTGATTATTATCCCCCTAACAATATTAAGTTGAAGACATTTTCTTTTATTATGATTGGCCTTGAAATTAAAACTTGAATTCGAGAGCAGTGAAAGTGAATAAATATCTGCATTCAGGGCAATGTTATAACTGGTGTATTATTGTGAACTCTTTTATTACAGCTCATAGATTTTCAGTGGAAGCTGGGTATGGCTGTGAGCTCCGACAGTTGCAGATCTCTTAAGTATCCTTATGTTGCAGTGATGCTCAAAGTGGCAGATCATTCAGGCCAAGTGAAGAACAAGTCCTTTGAAATGACAATCCCACAGTTTCAGGTTTGTGATATAATGCATTCGGTTTTAGCTGTTATTCTATAACTGCTGCTTAAAAAGATACATAAAATCATTTTTAAGAGAAAATTTTAACTTGATTTGCAATTCTTTTGAGTGCTTTACATTTATTAACACATACAAAAGATCTCAATTTGTTTTATTTTGGAATTATTAGTATATTATTTTCAATATAACATTTGAATTTGTATACTTTGACACTCCATCACTTCCGTAGTACTCATCTGTGAGTGTATTTAAGAAATTTGCATCTTTTCTAGCTGGATATTTACTTTGTATTTAACTGTTTTATTCTTCTTAGGCTTAACATTCAAGAATGATAAAGCTAAATTAATCTTACCTTTGAACAGTATTGACCTTGAATTTTCTGACTAATAATGTTTACTAAATGCAGATCAGATCACTGATACTAGTACTTGATAGCTAATTTTATCTGCTAGGGTTTTGAGTAACCTAGTAGTTTATATTTAGAATCATGTTATATATATTATTTTTAGTGTGTGTGTGCACATGCACACTCAGTTGCTCGGATGTGTCCAGTTCTCTGTGGGCCCATGGAGTAAACCCCACCAGGCTGCTCTGTCCATGGAATTCTCCAGGCAAGAATACTGGAGTGGATTGCCATTTCATCCCCCAGGGGATCTTCCTGACCAAGGGGTCAAACCTGTAACTGTTAGTCTCTTGCATTGGCAGGCGGATTCTTTATCACTGCACCACCTGGGAAGCCCATTATATATATTATTATTTCACCTCTTTTCTGTAAGCAAGAAAGGGAGAAAGAAGGTAGATGAGAAATCAGATTTTCTTTTCAGTGTACATACAGGGAAATGCTTTGTCTTTGGCTAATTTAACTGACCTTGGAGTTTTGTTTTTGTTTGTTCATTTTGATACCTATGGTGAGTGAATAGATATGAATTCTTACTTATAGCTCTTCCTACTCTAAAAAAGTCAAATAATCTAAGAAAGGCCACCATGATTAATGAAATGGAAATGTAATGAGAATTCTTTATAAAACTGAAAATATATTGGTCCCAGACTTCTTTTTTTTTCTTCTTGATATATATATTGTATTGAAGTATGGTTGACTTACAGTTTTTCAGGTACACAGCAGGGTGATTCAGTTATACATATACATATGTTATTTTTGAGATTATTTTCCATTATGGGTTATTACAAGATATTGACTATTGTTCCCTGTGCTATACAATACACCTTTGTTGCTTGTTGTATATCTGCTGTTTCTTTTAAATTAGAAATCTAGCATTCTATTCATACAAAATCAAGTGGAATCAAAATGTCATAATTTTTTTAGACAAAATTTATGTTTTCTAAAATATACGTATATTACACATACTATATATATATATAATGGCACCCCACTCCAGTACTCTTGCCTGGAAGATCCCATGGATGGAGACGCCTGGTAGGCTGCAGTCCATGGGGTCGCTAAGAGTCGGACACGACTGAGCGACTTCCCTTTCACTTTTCACTTTCATGCATTGGAGAAGGAAATGGCAACTCACTCCAGTGTTTTTGCCTGGATAATCCCAGGGACGGGGGAGCCTGGTGGGCTGCTGTCTATGGGGTCGCACAGAGTCGGACACAACTGAAGTGACTTAGCAGCAGCAGCATACATATATATGTATACAGAAGCTTTTCAACCACACTTGATAAAGACTTGAGAAGGAACTTCAAAAAAAAGAGAGAGAAAAGTTGGAGAAATTGGAAAGCATGAACTAAGTGAAATGGGAGCACTGAATATGGAATAGGAAAAACGGAACAAACTAGGTAAAAATAAAAGATCATCATATAGTCCAATTGTTTTTACACATGGCTGCTCATTAGAAACATATCTGGGGTTTTGAGGAAGAATAGTAATACCTGGGCATTTGTATTTTTTAGCAAATTCCAAGATAATTCTCATATGCATCTGGATTTTAAAAAGTGATTACAAATTTTTCTATTAAATAGCAATTTTGGTGATACAGAATTCTATTTTTTTCTGTTGACCAGTCATGATACAATGGTATTAAGTGAGTAATAGTTACATAATCACAGTAGTAAAAGATGTTTATCAGTTTTCACAAACAAAAGCCAGACAAAAAATAAAAAGATAATTACAGTTGCAAGCCATAATGGGAACATGATTAATCTAACAGTATAAAGTAATTATATATACTTTAGGGGGTCAAGCAGAGTGATGTGGTAAGTTGAAGTGCATACATGCATATGTTTTCATCTGCCTGGCCAGTCTTTGTCTTTTGGTTGGTGCATCAATCCATTTACATTTAAGGTAATTATCGATATGTATGATCCTATTTCCATTTTCTTTTAGGTGTATTTTCTGTAGGTCTTTTCCTTCTCTTGTGTTTCCTGTCTGGAGAAGTTCCTTTAGCATGAAAAGATGGTTTGGTGGTGCTGAATCTCTTAACTTTTGCTTGTCTGGAAAGCTTTTGACTTCTCCATCGTATCTGAAGGAGAGTCTTGCTGAGTATTCTTGGTTGTAGTTTCTTCCCTTCTGTCACTTGCAGAGTTTCTGTTGAGAAATCAGCTGACAACCTGATAGGAGTGCCCTTGTATGTTGTGTGTCATTTTTCCCTTGTTGCTTTTAATAACTGTGTGTCTTGGGGTGTTCCTCCTTGGGTTCATCCTGCCTGGGACTCTCTGCTTTTCTTGGACTTGGTTGATTATTTCCTTTCCCCTCTTAGGGAAGTTTTCAGCTATTATCTCTTAAAATATTTTCTCAAGTCCTTTCTCTCTGCTCTCCTGAGACCACTGTAATGCGAATGTTGGTGCTTTAATGTTGTCCCAGAGGTCTCTTAGGCTGTCTTCATTATTTTTTTTTTCATTCTTTTTCTGTATTCTGTTCTGTGGTAGTGATTTCTACCATTCTGTCCTTCAGGTCATTCATCCGTGCTTCTGCCTCCATTACTCTGCTCTTGATTCCTTCCACTGTGTTGTTCATCTCTGTTTGCTCTTTAGTTCTTCTGCATCTTTGGTGAACATTTCTTGCATTTTCTCTGTTCTGTTTCTGAGATCCTGGATCATGTTCAATATCATTATTCTGAATTATTTTTCTAGAAAGTTGCCTATCTCTACTTCATTTAATTGGGGGGTTTGTATCATGTCCCTTCATTTGGGTTATAACTCTGCTTTTTCATCCTGATTAACTTTCTGTAATGTGGTTTTTGTCCTACTCACCATGGGACTGTGGTTCTTCTTGCTTCGTCTGTCTGCCCTCTGGTGGATGAGGCTAAGAGGCATCTGTACGCTTCCTGATGGGAGGGAGAAGGTGGGAAAAACTAGGTCTTGCTCTGGTGGGCAGGGCCTTGCTCAGTAAATCTTTAATCCAATTATCTGCTGATGGGTGGAGTTGCACTCCCTCCCTGTTAGTCATTTGGCCTGAGGCGACCCAGCCCCGGGGTCTATGGGCTCTATGGTAGGGTTAATGGCAGCCTCCAAGAGGGCTTATGCCAAGGGGGACATAAAGCCAGGAAGGCCTTAATCCTAGAAGGCCAGGATTGCTGCTACCAGTGCCTCCATCCCTGTGGTGAGCCGTTGCCAACCCACGCATCCACAGAAGACTCTCTGACACTCGCGGGTAGTTTTGGTTCTGTCTCCTGTGGGCTTGCTGCTCCTTTACTCTGGGTCTTGGTGTGTAAAAGGTTTTGTTTGTGCCCTCCAAGACTGGAGTCTCTGTTTCCCCCATCTTACGGAAGTCCTATAGTTAAATCCCGCTGGCCTTCAAGGTCAGATTCCCTGGGAATTCCTAGTCCCTTTGTCAGATCCCCAGGCTGGAAAGCCTGATATGGGGCTCAGAACCTCCACAAGTGGGAGAACCTCCTTGGTATTACTGTTCTCCAGTTTCTGGGTTGCCTACCTGGTGGGTATGAGATTTGATTTTATTGTGATTGTGCCCCTCCCTCTGCCGGGGCTTCTTTGTCTTTGGATCTGGGGTATTTTGGTGTGTTCCAGCGTCCTCCTGTTGATAGTTGTTGAACAGCTGGTTGCAATTTTGGTGCTCTTGCAAGAGGAGACGAGTGCACGTCCTTCTACTCCACCATCTTGAACTGGAACCCCGGACTTCTATTTTAAGAAAATCTCCTCATATACCACTCAAGGATGCTTTTCTGTAATTTCTTTATTTTCGCTGTTGCCCGGGCTTTTCTCTGTTTGCAGCAAACGGGGGTAGATGCAGTACATGGGCCTCTCTTAGGACAGGCATGCGGGCTTCAGTGGTTGCGACACACGGACTTAGTTGCTCCAAGGCATGTGGGACCTCCCTGGACCAGGGATCGAACCCAGGTCTCCTGCATTGGCAAGCAGATTCTTTACCACTGAGCCACAGGAGAAAGCCCTCTGGGATACTTTTGATTTCTTTTACAAACTGTATTTTCCCCCAGCTTTATTGAGGTAAAATTGACAGAAATTGTATACATGCAAGTTATACTATGTGATGTTTGGGTATATGTTTACATTATGAAAAGATTCCTACTGTCAAACTAATTAATATATCCATCATCTCACGTAGTTAACATTTTGTATGTGTGTGGTAAAAACTTGAAATCTCTTCCCTAGCAGATTTCAAGTATGTAGTGATTATATTATTAACTGTGGCCAGCACCTATGCCTTAGGTCTCCAGAGCTTACTTCCCTTGTAACTGAAAAGTTCTACCTCTTGACCAGCATTTCCTCATGTCCTCTACCTTCCCAGCCTTGGTAACTGCTATCTGTTCTCTGTTACCATGAATCTCACTTTTTTTTAGATTCCACGTATAAGTAAGATCATGTAGTATTTGTCTTTCTGTGTCTGGCTTATTTTACTTAGCATATTGTCCTCCAGGTTCACCCATATTGTCAAAAATAGCACAACTGCCTTCTTCTCAAAGGATGAATAATACTGTGTATATATACACACCACATTTTCTTTATCCATTCATCTGTCACTAGACACTTGGGTTGTTTCCATACCTTGGCTATTGTGAGTAATGCTGCATTGAATCTGAGAGTGCAGATATCTTTTTGAGGTAGTGATTTTAAGGATTTTCTTTCCTTTTAATTTCTTTCTCTTAGAACTGATATGTCCACTTTAGAACGAAAAAGGGTCATGCTTCAACACTATTAATGTGAAGTGGTGTCTTGGAAGCAGTTAAGACTAGGTTGAAAAGAAATAAATGCAGTGTATTGTGATATATGAGTAGCCTTCAGCTGAATATAAAGACCAAATCCACTTCAAAAAGTAATACAGGTCTCAGTCCTTTTGTAATTTATAATACTGGCCTAATTCTTATTTTTCTTTGCTGCATTTTTGCTCCCAGATTCCACCTCTTAAAATTTTCTCAGGAAAAAGATCACAAATGGGACAGCTCTTTTAAAGTTAGTTCTTACATGGCTGATAGCTAACCAGGCAGTCAGAGCCTGTTAGTCCCATTACAAAACTGCGGATGAAGGAACATTCTTAGAGCTTTTGATTAATATCTTTTTAGTAGCTGAAATTGGAGAAGGCAGTGGCAACCCACTCCAGAACTCTTGCCTGGAAAATCCCATGGACGGAGGAGCCTGGTAGGCTGCAGTCCATGGGGTCGCTAAGAGTTGGATACGGCTGAGCCACTTCACTTTCACTTTTCACCTTCATGCATTGGAGAAGAAATGGCAACCCACTCCACTATTCTTGCCTGGAGAATCCTGGGGACGGGGGAGCCTAATGTACTGCCGTCTATGGGGTCGCACAGAGTTGGACACGACTGAAGCGACTTAGCAGCAGCAGCTGAAATTATGATCATCAGTATATGTTTTTGAACAAATGTTTACTTCCTCCTTCATAATAAATTTACACGTGAATTAAAACAAAATACAGATACTCTTTTAAGAAGCAAAATAGAGAATTAAGTCCAAAGAAGAGGGAAAATATGAGGATATAAATCCAGGTGGTGCTAGTGGTAAAGAATCCTCCTGCTAATGCAGGAGACGCAAGAGATGCTGGTTTGATCCCTGAGTCAGAAAGATCCCCTGGAGGAGGAAAGAGCAATCCACTCCAGTATCCTTGCCTGGAAAATCCCATGGACAGAAGAGCCTGGCAGGCCCTAGTCCATGGGATTGCAAAGAGTCAGACACCACTGAGCACACACGCATATAAGCTGCTATCAGTGTTGGGTCTCTCTTATTGTAATTGACAAGACAGCCTCTATCAATCACCCTGAAATGCAGTCTTTCACTAAATTAAAACTGGTTCAAAGCCTGGGACCCAATGTGTCATTTTTTAAAAGTCTTTATTGTTTATGATAGTGCTGGACATTTAATAAATCTTTGTGGTGTGGTCCTAAAGAACTTTGTTGGATGCTTTCAGAAAGTTTATTCATGAGCTAATTATTCAACCCTACAGTAGTATTTTTGCTTGCACCAGATTACACCTTTTGCTTCTTATGGTAAGCTTCGAATAATAATAGTTGAGGATTTAACATTAAAATGCAGACTTAATAAGTTATAGACCCACCGCTGGACAGATATAATTAAAAGAACTAAAGAATCCTCTAAAAGCAAAATTAATATTGTTTCCCCCTTTCTCCTCAGAATTTCTACAGACAATTCAAGGAAATTGCTGCAATTATTGAAACTGTGTGAAAACTGATTCTAAACTGAAAATAATCTAAAATCACGGACTTCACTTTCTGCAACAAAGCTGCTTAAGGATCGAATGATATTTATTGAATGAAAATTATACTTTTGGTTTTCCACTTTTTTAAATAATAATAAAAAAAATCAGACAAACAGGAATTACAAAGTGGTGATCGATGCACAACTTTGTGAATGTACCAAGAACCACTGATTTGGATAGTTTAAAGGGTAAATTCTGTGGTATGTGAATTATATCTTAATAAAAAAATAAATCAGTTGAATAATAGTAAAAGCAACACAAGTTTATGTATTAAACCAAAAGTTTTAAAAATTACTGGTAGTGTTACCCATTTTATAAACAAGCTCTTACATAGATGCCTTTATATACAGTCATATATAACGTATATATAAATGGCAAAAATAGTATTTGATTAGGATAATGTTACTTTACAAATTCAGTTTTATAACATTCATTTGCTATGAAAGCAGTTAGCGAGAAGAGTGAGGCTGCTGCTTCTCAAAAAAATTTGGAATCAGGTTAGGATTGGCCATTGCTCCCTTATATTAGCCAAGCATTCAGATATTTCTGTTATTAATATTGTAGAAAGCTCAAGTATATGCAGACATAGAAAGATAAGTTTTATTAAGAATTTATATACAACTGAGTTAACCTGGTAACACAGATTATTGTGTTAGGTGATCTCTTGAATTTAGATTTGTAAACCAGTTAAAATATTTTATAAAACCACAACAGTTGACACTATATGGCATTTCTCAGTTAAACAGATCACTGGAATAGACTATGTGGCCTAGAAATAGATCAAGACATTTGAGACAAAGATGGTATTTCAGTTGGATGAGAAAACAGTTTAATAAATGATACTAGTAGTGACAGCACATACAAAAGTAAATTTCAGATGAGTTAACGATTTAACTATAAAATATAAAAATTAGAAGTGTTATAGAGTATGTTAATTAAGGCTTGGGAAGACAGCAATTCCACAACTGTAATATAAAACAAATATATCTGAAATATAAGAATTAAAAATTCACATGTGAGAAAAAAATGGGTCCTAAACAAAAGACCTACTATGTTGATGTGTAAGTTAGCTCTTAGTCTACAAACAAATTTCTTTAAATATTTGAAGTAAGAAGATATTTTTATATAAGAAATGAGATGTTCACTTAACTGTGAGAAAGACTGAGGGAATAAGGAGAAATTATTGCTAGCTTTTAGAAAATCCGGTAATGCAGGAATTTCAGGGAAAGCCCCTGCCAGTACTCTCTGCACAATGCAGGATGTCACCTGGAAGCCACTATACAGGCCATTTCTGCCATCTGTCAGGATGTTCGAATGAAATAAAGGCTGCCTGCTTTCTTCACTCTTCTAGTTTCAGTGAGAGTGCCTCTGATTGGTGGACGTTAAACCAGGATCCTGTTGACACAGGAATCTGGTCAATTGAGTTTCTAGTCTTTCAGCACTAGAAAGGAAGGGAGATTTAGAAAAGTAAAAATGGTGCTGAGTATTCGTACTCTGCTGATAGGAGTTGTTATGGTCTTTTTTGCAAAGTGATGTAGACACACATGTTATGTAGAAATTTCACAACTCAGAAATTGCAGTTGAGAAATACATCCTTTGGAATAAAGCCACTAATCTATATAAAAACATTTGCAAATTTGGCTAAATGTTCACCCAGTTCCAGTTTGGGCACACAAGAAGGCTGCATTTTCCAGCCTCTCTTGCAGTTAGTTTGGGGCCTCTGATTGGGTTGTAGCCAGTGGAATCTGGGGCAGACGTGTCCCAAACCACATCCAGTCTTTGTCATAAACCTTTCTTTGGCCTCCAAGCTTTCTCTCATGTTGACTGCTGGAAATGAAAAAATCTGAGAGAGTAAACCCACAAGATGGATCCCCTGAATCACGACTGGAGGCACACTCATGGTAACAGCCTGACTTGCACCAGGCAGTGATGTCAGCTAGAACCAAACTCTTGTGGTAAGCTGGTGAGATTTTTAGAGTGTTCATTACCACAGCAAGTAAGCTTAAACTTGAATAACAAGATATTTGTATGAAGATTTTTATTGTAACATTTCCTCAAGCAGTACAAAGCAAAATGAAGCAGCGACTGTCTATAATAAAGAATAAATGGTTGAATAAATTCATTGTATCTCTGCTCTAGCATACCACTCACCTGCCATTATCAATATGTATTGACAATACACCTGCTGTTAACACATACAGTTATTTCATAAAACCATGTAAAATGTGCTCAATATATATTTGAATTCTTAATTGAAAATTAGGGAAATCAAGGAAAGATGCTTACCGGATTGTAAGCATTGATGGAGAGGGCATATGAAGAGGGAGAGGAAGAGCAATAAAAAACTTACTTTTAAGTTCATATTGCATTATTGAAAAATACCATTTTATTAAAAAAAATACTTGAGGGACTTCTCTGGCAGTCCAGTGGTTAAGACTCCATGCTCCCAATGCATAGGGCATAAGTTCCATCCCTGGTTGAGGACCTAAGATCCAGCATGCTACATGATGTGGCCAAAAAATAAAGATTGAAAGAAATTGTTAAAATACTTGATAAAAATGTTGGTTTTTATGTATGCTTCTGAAAAGTCCTTAACAGTTCTTTTCATGGTATAATGTTGTGTCTTTAACAAATGTGTAGTGCATCCCCAAACCAGGAGACAAACCTGAAATACATCAAACAGGCCTCGCTGTGCTATAGAAATGATGACCCCAGCTGGGGTCTGACATTTTGGCTGGCACCACTGCAGGAAACGTCATTTCTACCTCTTACCTTTGTTTCCTCTTCTGACCCTCCCTGCTGGGAATTTTCAGTCCACTTCACACCCTGTCAACATACCCGCAGGTCTGTTACGTGAATGCACTTTCTTGGTCCTCTGCTTGGTAGCACACTAGTGTGAGGAGCCCAGGTCTATTGCCTGCGGCTGCTGATCCTTGTACTCAGACCCCACCAGCATGAAGGGTTAGCTGACTGGTCTTTCGTGGCTTACCAGCTGCCCACAGATGTACTCCGTTACCCACCCTTTGCAAGGTAGCACACTCAAGATCGTAGGATTGCGAGACGGCAAAGCCCTTTTCTGTCCCTACTTCTGTCTTTTCGGGTACCAACTTCATTTTGTTGTTCAGTTGCTCAGTTGTGTCCAACCTTGTGACCCCTTGCAACTTCAGTGAACCAGGCTTCTCTGTCCTTTACTGGAGTTGGTTCAAACTCGTGTCTGTTGAGTCATGATGCCATCCAACCATCTCATCCTCTGTTACCCGCTTCTGCTGCCCTCTGTCTTTCTCAGCATTAGTTTCTTTTCCAATGAGTTGGCTCTTTGCAACAGGTGGCTAAAGGGTTGTAGCTTCAGCTTCAGCATCAGTCCTTCCAATGAATATTCAAGCAACTTCATTGTACCTGCCCGCCCCTGCTCCCCCAAAATCAGAGTAGAAACCTGCCTGCCCAATCTGAGTTAAAACCATACACTTGACTTCCCAGACTGTGCTTAGAATCTTTCCATCGCCCACCCACTCGAGTTTAACACCTTCCACTCTTCTCTCCCACGCTCATTCTTGGTGTTTCAAGGTTATGTGCAAAGAGGCCCAGAGTAAGCCTCTAATCCAAACACTGGGTGATGAATTTAATGAGAATAAATTTAAATTGCATGTTTAAATTTATCTTTTGAATTTCAAAGGCAAGTGTTTTTTTTTCCCCCATAGTACAGTTTTTACACTTTTCATTGAAAACATCCATTTTGCTTATTATGAGTTTAAGGAGCTTCAGTGGTTAGCTTAGGAATTAACCACTGTTGGTAACAACATTTCTGTGGGAAAATGTGTTTCAGGTTTCAAACACTTGACTTAAATGTAAACTTTTGGAAAATCCCTCATCCTCCAGTTAGACAATGTATAAATCATTTAATTTCCAAAGAGAAACATTATCCCCAAGCTCATTAAGTAAAACCCAAATATTTTCTTTTTGTCTTTCATTTCTACTGAGACAGGTTAACATACACACCAGATTTATGTGAGCAGAAGACAAGACGGTTGAAACTTCCATCATGCTTGTGCTTTGTCTTTAAAAGTACTTATGTAGAATTATCTTTTCAAATAATTTTTAAAATTTATTTTTTATTAAATTTTAGAAAAATTGCAAAGATAGTACAGAGAGTTCCCGTATACTCCACACCATTTCCCTTAATATCTTACATTCAGTTCAGTTCAGTAGCTCATTAGACTCTGTGACCCCACGAACTGCAGCACTCCAGGCTTTCCTGTCCATCATCAACTCCTGGAGCTTGCCCAAACTCATGTTCATCAAGTCAGTGATGCCATCCAACTGTATCATCCTCTGTCATCCCCTTCTGCCTTCAGTCTTTCCCTGCATCAGGATATTTTCCAATGAATTAGTACTTCGCACCAGGTGGCCAAAGTATTGGAGCTTCAGCTTCAGCATCAGTCCTTCCAATGAATATTCAGGACTGATTTCCTTTAGGACTGACTAGTTTGATCTCCTTGCAGTCCAAAGGAAGCCCTAATATCTTACCTTAGTGTGGTACGTTTGTTACAATTGATGAAACAGTGTTGATACATTAGGTTTTCTTGGTTTATACCTAATATATTTTTCTACTCCAGGATCCTGTATAGGACAGGATATTATATTTAGTCATCACTTCTCCTTAAGCTTCTCTTGTCTGTAACAGTGTTTCAGATTTCCCTTGTTTTTGTTGACCTTGGAAGTTTTGAGGAGTACTCAAACTGGTCATGGCTTCCCTGGTGGATCAGTGGTAATGAACCTGCCTTCCAGTGCAGGAGACATGAATTCGATCCCTGGGTCGGGAAGATCCCCTGGAGAAGGAAATGGCAACCTACGCTAGTATTCTTGCCTGGGGAAACCAACAGACAGAGGAGCCTGGCAGGCTACAGTCCATAGGGTCACAAACAGTTGGACACGACTTAGTGACTAAACAACAACATATGCATATAAAAACATAAAAATAAAGGGAATG